>NC_090447.1:0-1200000 GCF_031143425.1 Pleurodeles waltl
CCCAACCCTAGCTCTGAACCCTAATAAACGGCCCCAGCCCTAATAAACACCCCCAACCCTAGCTCTGAGGCCCTAATAAACACCCCAACCCTAGCTCTGAACCCTAAAAACGGCCCAGCCCTAATAAACACCTCAACCCTAGCTCTGAGCCCTAATAAACACCCAACCCTAGCTCTGAACCCTAATAAACGGCCCCAGCCCTAATAAACACCCTAGCTCTGAGCCCTAATAAACACCCCAACCCTAGCTCTGAACCCTAATAAACGGCCCCAGCCCTAATAAACACCCCAACCCTAGCTCTGAGCCCTAATAAACACCCCAACCCTAGCTCTGAACCTAATAAACGGCCCCAGCCCTAATAAACACCCCAACCCTAGCTCTGAACCCTAATAAACGGCCCAGCCCTAATAAACACCCCAACCCTAGCTCTGAGCCCTAATAAACACCCCAACCCTAGCTCTGAACCCTAATAAACGGCCCCAGCCCTAATAAACACCCAACCCTAGCTCTGAGCCCTAATAAACACCCCAACCCTAAATCTGAACCCTAATAAATGGCCCCAGCCCTAATAAACACCCCAACCCTAGCTCTGAGCCCTAATAAACACCCCAACCCTAGCTCTGAACCCTAATAAACGGCCCCAGCCCTAATAAACACCCCAACCCTAGCTCTGAACCCTAATAAACGGCCCAGCCCTAATAACACCCCAACCCTAGCTCTGAGCCCTAATAAACACCCAACCCTAGCTCTGAGCCCTAATAAACACCCCAACCCTAGCTCTGAACCCTAATAAACGGCACCGGCCCTAATAAACACCCCAACCCTAGCTCTGAACCCTAATAAACGGCCCCAGCCCTAATAAACACCCTAGCTCTGAGCCCTAATAAACACCCCAACCCTAGCTCTGAACCCTAATAAACGGCCCCAGCCCTAATAAACACCTCAACCCTAGCTCTGAGCCCTAATAAACACCCCAACCCTAGCTCTGAACCCTAATAAACGGCCCCAGCCCTAATAAACACCCTAGCTCTGAGCCCTAATAAACACCCCAACCCTAGCTCTGAACCCTAATAAACGGCCCCAGCCCTAATAAACACCCCAACCCTAGCTCTGAGCCCTAATAAACACCCCAACCCTAGCTCTGAGACCTAATAAATGGCCCCAGCCCTAATAAACACCCCAACCCTAGCTCTGAGCCCTAATGAACACCCCAACCCTAGCTCTGAACCCTAATATACGGCCCCAGCCCTAATAAACACCCGAACCCTAGCTCTGAGCCCTAATAAACACCCCAACCCTAGCTCTGAACCCTAATAAACGGCCCCAGCCCTAATAAACACCCCAACCCTAGCTCTGAGCCCTAATAAACACCCCAACCCTAGCTCTGAGCCCTAATAAACACCCCAACCCTAGCTCTGAACCCTAATAAACGGCACCGGCCCTAATAAACACCCCAACCCTAGCTCTGAACCCTAATAAACGGCCCCAGCCCTAATAAACACCCTAGCTCTGAGCCCTAATAAACACCCCATCCCTAGCTCTGAACCCTGATAAACATCCCCAGCCCTAATAAACACCCCAACCCTAGCTCTGAGCCCTAATAAACACCCCAACCCTAGCTCTGAACCCTAATAAACTGCCCCAGCCCTAACAAACCCCCAACCCTAGCTCTGAGCCCTAATAAACACCCCAACCCTAGCTCTGAGACCTAATAAATGGCCCCAGCCCTAATAAACACCCCAACCCTAGCTCTGAGCCCTAATAAACACCCCAACCCTAGCTCTGAACCCTAATAAACGGCCCCAGCCCTAATAAACACCCCAACCCTAGCTCTGAACCCTAATAAACGGCCCCAGCCCTAATAAACACCCCAACCCTAGCTCTGAGCCCTAATAAACACCCCAACCCTAGCTCTGAGCCCTAATAAACACCCAACCCTAGCTCTGAACCCTAATAACGGCTCCAGCCCTAATAAACACCCCAACCCTAGCTCTGAGCCCTAATAAACACCCCAACCCTAGCTCTGAACCCTAATAAACGGCCCCAGCCCTAATAAACACCCCAACCCTAGCTCTGAACCCTAATAAACGGCCCCAGCCCTAATAAACACCCCAACCCTAGCTCTGAACCCTAATAAACGGCCCCAGTCCTAATAAACACCCAACCCTAGCTCTGAGCCTAAAAAAAACACCCCAACCCTAGCTCTGAACCCTAATAAACAGCCCCAGCCCTAATAAACACCCAACCCTAGCTCTGAACCCTAATAAACGGCCCCAGCCCTAATAAACACCCTAGCTCTGAGCCCTAATAAACACCCCAACCCTAGCTCTGAACCCTAATAAACGTCCCCAGCCCTAATAAACACCCCAACCCTAGCTCTGAGCCCTAAAAAACAGCCCAACCCTAGCTCTGAGCCCTAATAAACACCCCAACCCTAGCTCTGAACCCTAATAAACGTCCCCAGCCCTAATAAACACCCCAACCCTAGCTCTGAGCCCTAATAAACACCCCAACCCTAGCTCTGAACCCTAATAAACGGCCCCCAGCCCTAATAAACACCCTAGCTCTGAGCCCTAATAAACACCCCAACCCTAGCTCTGAACCCTAATAAACGTCCCCAGCCCTAATAAACACCCCAACCCTAGCTCTGAGCCCTAAAAAACAGCCCAACCCTAGCTCTGAGCCCTAATAAACACCCCAACCCTAGCTCTGAACCCTAATAAACGTCCCCAGCCCTAATAAACACCCCAACCCTAGCTCTGAGCCCTAATAAACACCCCAACCCTAGCTCTGAACCCTAATAAACGGCCCCAGCCCTAATAAACACCCCAACCCTAGCTCTGAGCCCTAATAAACACCCCAACCCTAGCTCTGAACCCTAATAAACGGCCCCAGCCCTAATAAACACCCCAACCCTAGCTCTGAGCCCTAATAAACACCCCAACCCTAGCTCTGAACCCTAATAAACGGCCCCAGCCCTAATAAACACCCCAACCCTAGCTCTGAGCCCTAATAAACACCCCAACCCTAGCTCTGACCCTACAAAAAGGCCCAGCCCTAATAAACACCCCAACCCTAGCTCTGAGCCCTAATAAACACCTCAACCCTAGCTCTGAACCCTAATAAACGGCCCCAGCCCTAATAAACACCCCAACCCTAGCTCTGAACCCTAATAAACGGCCCCAGCCCTAATAAACACCCCAACCCTAGCTCTGAGCCCTAATAAACACCCCAACCCTAGCTCTGACCCTACAAAAAAGGCCCCAGCCCTAATAAACACCCCAACCCTAGCTCTGAGCCCTAATAAACACCTCAACCCTAGCTCTGAACCCTAATAAACGGCCCCAGCCCTAATAAACACCCCAACCCTAGCTCTGAACCCTAATAAACGGCCCCAGCCCTAATAAACACCCCAACCCTAGCTCTGAACCCTAATAAACGGCCCCAGCCCTAATAAACACCCCAACCCTAGCTCTGAGCCCTAATAAACACCCCAACCCTAGCTCTGAGCCCTAATAAACACCCCAACCCTAGCTCTGAACCCTAATAAACGGCACCGGCCCTAATAAACACCCCAACCCTAGCTCTGAACCCTAATAAACGGCCCCAGCCCTAATAAACACCCTAGCTCTGAGCCCTAATAAACACCCCATCCCTAGCTCTGAACCCTGATAAACATCCCCAGCCCTAATAAACACCCCAACCCTAGCTCTGAGCCCTAATAAACACCCCAACCCTAGCTCTGAACCCTAATAAACGGCCCCAGCCCTAATAAACACCCCAACCCTAGCTCTGAGCCCTAATAAACACCCCAACCCTAGCTCTGAGCCCTAATAAACACCCCAACCCTAGCTCTGAACCCTAATAAACGGCACCGGCCCTAATAAACACCCCAACCCTAGCTCTGAACCTAATAAACGGCCCCAGCCCTAATAAACACCCTAGCTCTGAGCCCTAATAAACACCCCATCCCTAGCTCTGAACCCTGATAAACATCCCCAGCCCTAATAAACACCCCAACCCTAGCTCTGAGCCCTAATAAACACCCCAACCCTAGCTCTGAACCCTAATAAACGGCCCCAGCCCTAATAAACACCCCAACCCTAGCTCTGAGCCCTAATAAACACCCCAACCCTAGCTCTGACCCTACAAAAAAGGCCCCAGCCCTAATAAACACCCCAACCCTAGCTCTGAGCCCTAATAAACACCTCAACCCTAGCTCTGAACCCTAATAAACGGCCCCAGCCCTAATAAACACCCCAACCCTAGCTCTGAACCCTAATAAACGGCCCCAGCCCTAATAAACACCCAACCCTAGCTCTGAGCCCTAATAAACACCCCAACCCTAGCTCTGAGACCTAATAAATGGCCCCAGCCCTAATAAACACCCCAACCCTAGCTCTGAGCCCTAATAAACACCCCAACCCTAGCTCTGAACCCTAATAAACGGCCCCAGCCCTAATAAACACCCCAACCCTAGCTCTGAACCCTAATAAACGGCCCCAGCCCTAATAAACACCCCAACCCTAGCTCTGAGCCCTAATAAACACCCAACCCTAGCTCTGAGCCCTAATAAACACCCCAACCCTAGCTCTGAACCCTAATAAACGGCACCGGCCCTAATAAACACCCCAACCCTAGCTCTGAACCCTAATAAACGGCCCCAGCCCTAATAAACACCCTAGCTCTGAGCCCTAATAAACACCCCATCCCTAGCTCTGAACCCTGATAAACATCCCCAGCCCTAATAAACACCCCAACCCTAGCTCTGAGCCCTAATAAACACCCCAACCCTAGCTCTGAACCCTAATAAACGGCCCCAGCCCTAATGAACACCCCAACCCTAGCTCTGAACCCTAATATACGGCCCCAGCCCTAATAAACACCCCAACCCTAGCTCTGAGCCCTAATAAACACCCCAACCCTAGCTCTGAACCCTAATAAACGGCTCCAGCCCTAATAAACACCCCAACCCTAGCTCTGAGCCCTAATAAACACCCCAACCCTAGCTCTGAACCCTAATAAACGGCCCCAGCCCTAATAAACACCCCAACCCTAGCTCTGAACCTAATAAACGGCCCCAGCCCTAATAAACACCCCAACCCTAGCTCTGAACCCTAATAAACGGCCCCAGTCCTAATAAACACCCCAACCCTAGCTCTGAGCCTAAAAAAAACACCCCAACCCTAGCTCTGAACCCTAATAAACAGCCCCAGCCCTAATAAACACCCCAACCCTAGCTCTGAGCCCTAATAAACACCCCAACCCTAGCTCTGAACCCTAATAAACGGCCCCAGCCCTAATAAACACCCTAGCTCTGAGCCCTAATAAACACCCCAACCCTAGCTCTGAACCCTAATAAACGGCCCCAGCCCTAATAAACACCCCAACCCTAGCTCTGAGCCCTAATAAACACCCCAACCCTAGCTCTGACCCTACAAAAAAGGCCCCAGCCCTAATAAACACCCCAACCCTAGCTCTGAGCCCTAATAAACACCTCAACCCTAGCTCTGAACCCTAATAAACGGCCCCAGCCCTAATAAACACCCCAACCCTAGCTCTGAACCCTAATAAACGGCCCCCAGCCCTAATAAACACCCCAACCCTAGCTCTGAGCCCTAATAAACACCCCAACCCTAGCTCTGAGACCTAATAAATGGCCCCAGCCCTAATAAACACCCCAACCCTAGCTCTGAGCCCTAATAAACACCCCAACCCTAGCTCTGAACCCTAATAAACGGCCCCAGCCCTAATAAACACCCCAACCCTAGCTCTGAACCCTAATAACGGCCCCAGCCCTAATAAACACCCCAACCCTAGCTCTGAGCCCTAATAAACACCCCAACCCTAGCTCTGAGCCCTAATAAACACCCCAACCCTAGCTCTGAACCCTAATAAACGGCACCGGCCCTAATAAACACCCCAACCCTAGCTCTGAACCCTAATAAACGGCCCCAGCCCTAATAAACACCCTAGCTCTGAGCCCTAATAAACACCCCATCCCTAGCTCTGAACCCTGATAAACATCCCCAGCCCTAATAAACACCCCAACCCTAGCTCTGAGCCCTAATAAACACCCCAACCCTAGCTCTGAGCCCTAATAAACACCCCAGCCCTAGCTCTGAACCCTAATAAACGGCCCCAGCCCTAATAAACACCCGAACCCTAGCTCTGAGCCCTAATAAACACCCCAACCCTAGCTCTGAACCCTAATAAACGGCCCCAGCCCTAATAAACACCCAACCCTAGCTCTGAGCCCTAATAAACACCCCAACCCTAGCTCTGACCCTACAAAAAAGGCCCCAGCCCTAATAAACACCCCAACCCTAGCTCTGAGCCCTAATAAACACCTCAACCCTAGCTCTGAACCCTAATAAACGGCCCCAGCCCTAATAAACACCCCAACCCTAGCTCTGAACCCTAATAAACGGCCCCAGCCCTAATAAACACCCAAACCCTAGCTCTGAACCCTAATAAACGGCCCCAGTCCTAATAAACACCCCAACCCTAGCTCTGAGCCTAAAAAAAACACCCCAACCCTAGCTCTGAACCCTAATAAACAGCCCAGCCCTAATAAACACCCCAACCCTAGCTCTGAACCCTAATAAACGGCCCCAGCCCTAATAAACACCCTAGCTCTGAGCCCTAATAAACACCCCAACCCTAGCTCTGAACCCTAATAAACGTCCCCAGCCCTAATAAACACCCCAACCCTAGCTCTGAGCCCTAAAAAACAGCCCAACCCTAGCTCTGAGCCCTAATAAAGCACCCAACCCTAGCTCTGAACCCTAATAAACGTCCCCAGCCCTAATAAACACCCCAACCCTAGCTCTGAGCCCTAATAAACACCCCAACCCTAGCTCTGAACCCTAATAAACGGCCCCAGCCCCTAATAAACACCCTAGCTCTGAGCCCTAATAAACACCCCAACCCTAGCTCTGAACCCTAATAAACGGCCCCAGCCCTAATAAACACCCCAACCCTAGCTCTGAGCCCTAATAAACACCCCAACCCTAGCTCTGAACCCTAATAAACGGCCCCAGCCCTAATAAACACCCCAACCCTAGCTCTGAACCCTAATAAACGGCCCAGCCCTAATAAACACCCCAACCCTAGCTCTGAGCCCTAATAAACACCCCAACCCTAGCTCTGAACCCTAATAAACGGCCCCAGCCCTAATAAACACCCCAACCCTAGCTCTGAGCCCTAATAAACACCCCAACCCTAAATCTGAACCCTAATAAATGGCCCAGCCCTAATAAACACCCCAACCCTAGCTCTGAGCCCCAATAAACACCCCAACCCTAGCTCTGAACCCTAATAAACGGCCCCAGCCCTAATAAACACCCAACCCTAGCTCTGAACCCTAATAAACGGCCCCAGCCCTAATAAACACCCCAACCCTAGCTCTGAGCCCTAATAAACACCCCAACCCTAGCTCTGAACCCTAATAAACGGCCCCAGCCCTAATAAACACCTCAACCCTAGCTCTGAGCCCTAATAAACACCCCAACCCTAGCTCTGAACCCTAATAAACGGCCCAGCCCTAATAAACACCCCAACCCTAGCTCTGAACCCTAATAAACGGCCCCAGCCCTAATAAACACCCCAACCCTAGCTCTGAGCCCTAATAAACACCCCAACCCTAGCTCTGAACCCTAATAAACGGCCCCCAGCCCTAATAAACACCTCAACCCTAGCTCTGAGCCCTAATAAACACCCCAACCCTAGCTCTGAACCCTAATAAACGGCCCCAGCCCTAATAAACACCCTAGCTCTGAGCCCTAATAAACACCCCAACCCTAGCTCTGAACCCTAATAAACGGCCCCAGCCCTAATAAACACCCCAACCCTAGCTCTGAGCCCTAATAAACACCCCAACCCTAGCTCTGAACCCTAATAAACGGCCCCAGCCCTAATAAACACCCCAACCCTAGCTCTGAACCCTAATAAACGGCCCAGCCCTAATAAACACCCCAACCCTAGCTCTGAGCCCTAATAAACACCCCAACCCTAGCTCTGAACCCTAATAAACGGCCCAGCCCTAATAAACACCCCAACCCTAGCTCTGAGCCCTAATAAACACCCCAACCCTAAATCTGAACCCTAATAAATGGCCCCAGCCCTAATAAACACCCCAACCCTAGCTCTGAGCCCTAATAAACACCCCAACCCTAGCTCTGAACCCTAATAAACGGCCCCAGCCCTAATAAACACCCCAACCCTAGCTCTGAACCCTAATAACGGCCCCAGCCCTAATAAACACCCCAACCCTAGCTCTGAGCCCTAATAAACACCCCAACCCTAGCTCTGAACCCTAATAAACGGCCCCAGCCCTAATAAACACCTCAACCCTAGCTCTGAGCCCTAATAAACACCCCAACCCTAGCTCTGAACCCTAATATACGGCCCCAGCCCTAATAAACGCCCCAACCCTAGCTCTGAGCCCTAATAAACACCCCAACCCTAGCTCTGAACCCTAATAAACGGCCCCAGCCCTAATAAACACCCCAACCCTAGCTCTGAGCCCTAATAAACACCCCAACCCTAGCTCTGACCCTACAAAAAAGGCCCCAGCCCTAATAAACACCCCAACCCTAGCTCTGAGCCCTAATAAACACCTCAACCCTAGCTCTGAACCCTAATAAACGGCCCCAGCCCTAATAAACACCCAACCCTAGCTCTGAACCCTAATAAACGGCCCCAGCCCTAATAAACACCCCAACCCTAGCTCTGAACCCTAATAAACGGCCCCAGCCCTAATAAACACCCCAACCCTAGCTCTGAGCCCTAATAAACACCCCAGCCCTAGCTCTGAACCCTAATAAACGGCCCCAGCCCTAATAAACACCCGAACCCTAGCTCTGAGCCCTAATAAACACCCCAACCCTAGCTCTGAACCCTAATAAACGGCCCCAGCCCTAATAAACACCCCAATCCTAGCTCTGAGCCCTAATAAACACCCCAACCCTAGCTCTGAACCCTAATAAACGGCCCCAGCCCTAATAAACACCCCAACCCTAGCTCTGAGCCCTAATAAACACCCCAAC
The DNA here is from genome assembly GCF_031143425.1 of Pleurodeles waltl. Classification (NCBI taxonomy): domain Eukaryota; kingdom Metazoa; phylum Chordata; class Amphibia; order Caudata; family Salamandridae; genus Pleurodeles; species Pleurodeles waltl. The sequence continues at coordinate 9,051 of NC_090447.1, forward strand.
CCTAGCTCTGACCCTACAAAAAAGGCCCCAGCCCTAATAAACACCCCAACCCTAGCTCTGAGCCCTAATAAACACCTCAACCCTAGCTCTGAACCCTAATAAACGGCCCCAGCCCTAATAAACACCCCAACCCTAGCTCTGAACCCTAATAAACGGCCCCAGCCCTAATAAACACCCCAACCCTAGCTCTGAGCCCTAATAAACACCCCAGCCCTAGCTCTGAACCCTAATAAACGGCCCCAGCCCTAATAAACACCCGAACCCTAGCTCTGAGCCCTAATAAACACCCCAACCCTAGCTCTGAACCCTAATAAACGGCCCCAGCCCTAATAAACACCCAACCCTAGCTCTGAGCCCTAATAAACACCCCAACCCTAGCTCTGACCCTACAAAAAAGGCCCCAGCCCTAATAAACACCCCAACCCTAGCTCTGAGCCCTAATAAACACCTCAACCCTAGCTCTGAACCCTAATAAATGGCCCAGCCCTAATAAACACCCCAACCCTAGCTCTGAACCCTAATAAACGGCCCCAGCCCTAATAAACACCCCAACCCTAGCTCTGAACCCTAATAAACGGCCCCAGCCCTAATAAACACCCCAACCCTAGCTCTGAGCCCTAATAAACACCCCAACCCTAGCTCTGAGCCCTAATAAACACCCCAACCCTAGCTCTGAACCCTAATAAACGGCACCGGCCCTAATAAACACCCCAACCCTAGCTCTGAACCCTAATAAACGGCCCCAGCCCTAATAAACACCCTAGCTCTGAGCCCTAATAAACACCCCATCCCTAGCTCTGAACCCTGATAAACATCCCCAGCCCTAATAAACACCCCAACCCTAGCTCTGAGCCCTAATAAACACCCCAACCCTAGCTCTGAACCCTAATAAACGGCCCCAGCCCTAATGAACACCCCAACCCTAGCTCTGAACCCTAATATACGGCCCCAGCCCTAATAAACACCCCAACCCTAGCTCTGAGCCCTAATAAACACCCCAACCCTAGCTCTGAACCCTAATAAACGGCTCCAGCCCTAATAAACACCCCAACCCTAGCTCTGAGCCCTAATAAACACCCCAACCCTAGCTCTGAACCCTAATAAACGGCCCCAGCCCTAATAAACACCCCAACCCTAGCTCTGAACCCTAATAAACGGCCCCAGCCCTAATAAACACCCCAACCCTAGCTCTGAACCCTAATAAACGGCCCCAGTCCTAATAAACACCCCAACCCTAGCTCTGAGCCTAAAAAAAACACCCCAACCCTAGCTCTGAACCCTAATAAACAGCCCCAGCCCTAATAAACACCCCAACCCTAGCTCTGAACCCTAATAAACGGCCCCAGCCCTAATAAACACCCTAGCTCTGAGCCCTAATAAACACCCCAACCCTAGCTCTGAACCCTAATAAACGTCCCCAGCCCTAATAAACACCCCAACCCTAGCTCTGAGCCCTAAAAAACAGCCCAACCCTAGCTCTGAGCCCTAATAAACACCCCAACCCTAGCTCTGAACCCTAATAAACGTCCCCAGCCCTAATAAACACCCCAACCCTAGCTCTGAGCCCTAATAAACACCCCAACCCTAGCTCTGAACCCTAATAAACGGCCCCAGCCCTAATAAACACCCTAGCTCTGAGCCCTAATAAACACCCCAACCCTAGCTCTGAACCCTAATAAACGGCCCCAGCCCTAATAAACACCCCAACCCTAGCTCTGAGCCCTAATAAACACCCCAACCCTAGCTCTGAACCCTAATAAACGGCCCCAGCCCTAATAAACACCCCAACCCTAGCTCTGAACCCTAATAAACGGCCCAGCCCTAATAAACACCCCAACCCTAGCTCTGAGCCCTAATAAACACCCCAACCCTAGCTCTGAACCCTAATAAACGGCCCCAGCCCTAATAAACACCCCAACCCTAGCTCTGAGCCCTAATAAACACCCCAACCCTAAATCTGAACCCTAATAAATGGCCCCAGCCCTAATAAACACCCCAACCCTAGCTCTGAGCCCCAATAAACACCCCAACCCTAGCTCTGAACCCTAATAAACGGCCCCAGCCCTAATAAACACCCCAACCCTAGCTCTGAACCCTAATAAACGGCCCCAGCCCTAATAAACACCCCAACCCTAGCTCTGAGCCCTAATAAACACCCCAACCCTAGCTCTGAACCCTAATAAACGGCCCCAGCCCTAATAAACACCTCAACCCTAGCTCTGAGCCCTAATAAACACCCCAACCCTAGCTCTGAACCCTAATAAACGGCCCCAGCCCTAATAAACACCCCAACCCTAGCTCTGAGCCCTAATAAACACCCCAACCCTAGCTCTGAACCCTAATAAACGGCCCCAGCCCTAATAAACACCCCAATCCTAGCTCTGAGCCCTAATAAACACCCCAACCCTAGCTCTGAACCCTAATAAACGGCCCCAGCCCTAATAAACACCCCAACCCTAGCTCTGAGCCCTAATAAACACCCCAACCCTAGCTCTGACCCTACAAAAAAGGCCCCAGCCCTAATAAACACCCCAACCCTAGCTCTGAGCCCTAATAAACACCTCAACCCTAGCTCTGAACCCTAATAAACGGCCCCAGCCCTAATAAACACCCCAACCCTAGCTCTGAACCCTAATAACGGCCCCAGCCCTAATAAACACCCCAACCCTAGCTCTGAGCCCTAATAAACACCCCAACCCTAAATCTGAACCCTAATAAATGGCCCCAGCCCTAATAAACACCCCAACCCTAGCTCTGAGCCCCAATAAACACCCCAACCCTAGCTCTGAACCCTAATAAACGGCCCCAGCCCTAATAAACACCCCAACCCTAGCTCTGAACCCTAATAAACGGCCCCAGCCCTAATAAACACCCCAACCCTAGCTCTGAGCCCTAATAAACACCCCAACCCTAGCTCTGAACCCTAATAAACGGCCCCAGCCCTAATAAACACCTCAACCCTAGCTCTGAGCCCTAATAAACACCCCAACCCTAGCTCTGAACCCTAATAAACGGCCCCAGCCCTAATAAACACCCCAACCCTAGCTCTGAGCCCTAATAAACACCCCAACCCTAGCTCTGAACCCTAATAAACGGCCCCAGCCCTAATAAACACCCCAATCCTAGCTCTGAGCCCTAATAAACACCCCAACCCTAGCTCTGAACCCTAATAAACGGCCCCAGCCCTAATAAACACCCCAACCCTAGCTCTGAGCCCTAATAAACACCCCAACCCTAGCTCTGACCCTACAAAAAAAGGCCCCAGCCCTAATAAACACCCCAACCCTAGCTCTGAGCCCTAATAAACACCTCAACCCTAGCTCTGAACCCTAATAAACGGCCCCAGCCCTAATAAACACCCCAACCCTAGCTCTGAACCCTAATAAACGGCCCCAGCCCTAATAAACACCCCAACCCTAGCTCTGAGCCCTAATAAACACCCCAGCCCTAGCTCTGAACCCTAATAAACGGCCCCAGCCCTAATAAACACCCGAACCCTAGCTCTGAGCCCTAATAAACACCCCAACCCTAGCTCTGAACCCTAATAAACGGCCCCAGCCCTAATAAACACCCAACCCTAGCTCTGAGCCCTAATAAACACCCCAACCCTAGCTCTGACCCTACAAAAAAGGCCCCAGCCCTAATAAACACCCCAACCCTAGCTCTGAGCCCTAATAAACACCTCAACCCTAGCTCTGAACCCTAATAAACGGCCCCAGCCCTAATAAACACCCCAACCCTAGCTCTGAACCCTAATAAACGGCCCCAGCCCTAATAAACACCCCAACCCTAGCTCTGAACCCTAATAAACGGCCCCAGTCCTAATAAACACCCCAACCCTAGCTCTGAGCCCTAATAAACACCCCAACCCTAGCTCTGAGCCCTAATAAACACCCCAACCCTAGCTCTGAACCCTAATAAACGGCACCGGCCCTAATAAACACCCCAACCCTAGCTCTGAACCCTAATAAACGGCCCCAGCCCTAATAAACACCCTAGCTCTGAGCCCTAATAAACACCCCAACCCTAGCTCTGAGCCCTAATAAACACCCCAACCCTAGCTCTGACCCTACAAAAAAGGCCCCAGCCCTAATAAACACCCCAACCCTAGCTCTGAGCCCTAATAAACACCTCAACCCTAGCTCTGAACCCTAATAAACGGCCCCAGCCCTAATAAACACCCCAACCCTAGCTCTGAACCCTAATAAACGGCCCCAGCCCTAATAAACACCCCAACCCTAGCTCTGAGCCCTAATAAACACCCCAGCCCTAGCTCTGAACCCTAATAAACGGCCCCAGCCCTAATAAACACCCGAACCCTAGCTCTGAGCCCTAATAAACACCCCAACCCTAGCTCTGAACCCTAATAAACGGCCCCAGCCCTAATAAACACCCAACCCTAGCTCTGAGCCCTAATAAACACCCCAACCCTAGCTCTGACCCTACAAAAAAGGCCCCAGCCCTAATAAACACCCCAACCCTAGCTCTGAGCCCTAATAAACACCTCAACCCTAGCTCTGAACCCTAATAAACGGCCCCAGCCCTAATAAACACCCCAACCCTAGCTCTGAACCCTAATAAACGGCCCCAGCCCTAATAAACACCCCAACCCTAGCTCTGAACCCTAATAAACGGCCCCAGCCCTAATAAACACCCCAACCCTAGCTCTGAGCCTAATAAACACCCCAACCCTAGCTCTGAGCCCTAATAAACACCCCAACCCTAGCTCTGAACCCTAATAAACGGCACCGGCCCTAATAAACACCCCAACCCTAGCTCTGAACCCTAATAAACGGCCCCAGCCCTAATAAACACCCTAGCTCTGAGCCCTAATAAACACCCCATCCCTAGCTCTGAACCCTGATAAACATCCCCAGCCCTAATAAACACCCCAACCCTAGCTCTGAGCCCTAATAAACACCCCAACCCTAGCTCTGAACCCTAATAAACGGCCCCAGCCCTAATGAACACCCCAACCCTAGCTCTGAACCCTAATATACGGCCCCAGCCCTAATAAACACCCCAACCCTAGCTCTGAGCCCTAATAAACACCCCAACCCTAGCTCTGAACCCTAATAAACGGCTCCAGCCCTAATAAACACCCCAACCCTAGCTCTGAGCCCTAATAAACACCCCAACCCTAGCTCTGAACCCTAATAAACGGCCCCAGCCCTAATAAACACCCCAACCCTAGCTCTGAACCCTAATAAACGGCCCCAGCCCTAATAAACACCCCAACCCTAGCTCTGAACCCTAATAAACGGCCCCAGTCCTAATAAACACCCCAACCCTAGCTCTGAGCCTAAAAAAAACACCCCAACCCTAGCTCTGAACCCTAATAAACAGCCCCAGCCCTAATAAACACCCCAACCCTAGCTCTGAACCCTAATAAACGGCCCCAGCCCTAATAAACACCCTAGCTCTGAGCCCTAATAAACACCCCAACCCTAGCTCTGAACCCTAATAAACGTCCCCAGCCCTAATAAACACCCCAACCCTAGCTCTGAGCCCTAAAAAACAGCCCAACCCTAGCTCTGAGCCCTAATAAACACCCCAACCCTAGCTCTGAACCCTAATAAACGTCCCCAGCCCTAATAAACACCCCAACCCTAGCTCTGAGCCCTAATAAACACCCCAACCCTAGCTCTGAACCCTAATAAACGGCCCCAGCCCTAATAAACACCCTAGCTCTGAGCCCTAATAAACACCCCAACCCTAGCTCTGAACCCTAATAAACGGCCCCAGCCCTAATAAACACCCCAACCCTAGCTCTGAGCCCTAATAAACACCCCAACCCTAGCTCTGAACCCTAATAAACGGCCCAGCCCTAATAAACACCCCAACCCTAGCTCTGAACCCTAATAAACGGCCCAGCCCTAATAAACACCCCAACCCTAGCTCTGAGCCCTAATAAACACCCCAACCCTAGCTCTGAACCCTAATAAACGGCCCCAGCCCTAATAAACACCCCAACCCTAGCTCTGAGCCCTAATAAACACCCCAACCTAAATCTGAACCCTAATAAATGGCCCCAGCCCTAATAAACACCCCAACCCTAGCTCTGAGCCCTAATAAACACCCCAACCCTAGCTCTGAACCCTAATAAACGGCCCCAGCCCTAATAAACACCCCAACCCCCTAGCTCTGAACCCTAATAAACGGCCCCAGCCCTAATAAACACCCCAACCCTAGCTCTGAGCCCTAATAAACACCCCAACCCTAGCTCTGAACCCTAATAAACGGCCCCAGCCCTAATAAACACCTCAACCCTAGCTCTGAGCCCTAATAAACACCCCAACCCTAGCTCTGAACCCTAATATACGGCCCCAGCCCTAATAAACGCCCCAACCCTAGCTCTGAGCCCTAATAAACACCCCAACCCTAGCTCTGAACCCTAATAAACGGCCCCAGCCCTAATAAACACCCCAACCCTAGCTCTGAGCCCTAATAAACACCCCAACCCTAGCTCTGACCCTACAAAAAAGGCCCCAGCCCTAATAAACACCCCAACCCTAGCTCTGAGCCCTAATAAACACCTCAACCCTAGCTCTGAACCCTAATAAACGGCCCCAGCCCTAATAAACACCCCAACCCTAGCTCTGAACCCTAATAAACGGCCCCAGCCCTAATAAACACCCCAACCCTAGCTCTGAGCCCTAATAAACACCCCAACCCTAGCTCTGAACCCTAATAAACGGCCCCAGCCCTAATAAACACCCCAACCCTAGCTCTGAGCCCTAATAAACACCCCAACCCTAGCTCTGAACCCTAATAAACTGCCCCAGCCCTAACAAACCCCCCAACCCTAGCTCTGAGCCCTAATAAACACCCCAACCCTAGCTCTGAGACCTAATAAATGGCCCCAGCCCTAATAAACACCCCAACCCTAGCTCTGAGCCCTAATAAACACCCCAACCCTAGCTCTGAACCCTAATAAACGGCCCCAGCCCTAATAAACACCCTAACCCTAGCTCTGAGTCCTACTAAACATTCAATTAAAGGTTTGTGGTAAAATTCATAATTTTATCCTTTTTTTGTAAAATGTGTTTGGTGGAGCTTGTTGGGTTTGCTTGCTTTGCTCTCTTGCCTTATACAATTCAGAGTGCATATTTACCCCACCACTTTTAAAGTTCACCAGTTACCCCAATGTTGTAGAATCCCAGCAGGTGTAGGTTTACTCTGAGCTTTTAACAATTTACTGTAGAGGCAGCATGGGCTCCACTGAGCCAGCTCCAGTTCAAGCTAGATTAATTCCACATTATTGGACTCAGCGGCATTAAGGCCCATATTTATACTTTTTTTGGGCCACATTTACGTCGTTTTGTGACGCAAAAACGTCTCAAACTTGCAAAATGCCATTGTATTTTGTAGGTTTGCGCCGTTTTGCGCCAAAAAGCGGCGCAAATGCGGCGCTAAAAAAAGTATTAATACGGGCCTAAATATTTCAAGCACAGTCATGCAATACCCTGGGTGGTAGAAACCAGAATATTGAGGTTTAAATGTGGTACACATATATGGTGTTCTTACCACCATGTACAAAAGTATCACCCCACTGGAGTTAATAACAAAAAACCTACATCGATTGGAGTTATATTTTTGTAAATGACATCACAGTGGAAGAGGTTGTCTCAAAATTGTAAACCAAAAGAGTGCCACCCCTAATAATGTCTTCCTACACCAGGGGGCGGGATGAACATCTCAAGGCATGTGTTTTATTCTGGCTGATAAATTTACAATGGGGGAAGACTGGGCATGCGGTATCCACAGGGGGGCGAATTTAAGCATCACTTTTGTACAGCTACAGAGGACGGTCAGCAGTAACAAGGGGATGCGGTCTCCTTTATTAACAAGTATTAATACATATTTTAGACAAACTGTAACCTCTACGACACCTACAGAAACCTAAGGGGTAACTTTTCTGCCAAAGTCAAGCAATGTAGGACAGCAAGTCACCTTGTTGCGCTGAGTGACAGGGAAAGCACAGGAATGCACTGTATTTAAAAGAATACAGCACATTCATGCCTTTGTCCCTGCTTTGACACCATTTTGGTTTTCTATCGCCAACATACGCACCCTTGCACCTTGGTGCAAGGGTGCCTGCGTTGTAAGGAGGATTACTTTTGTGCATGAAATTTCACCTTCCTGCACGCAACAATACCCTGAGACATTTTCCTCATTCCACAGCACACATAGATAGAGGAAATAATGAGGAGAAATAAAGATATTTCTACTTGTTATGCCTCATCTGGGAAGGCGTACCATTTTGGCGCATTTCCAGGTCTCCCAGTATTAGTAAGTCTAGGAATGCACCAAAATCCATGGGTGTTGCATGGGAACACATAATCTTCACCCTGGCGCAGAGTAACACAACACAGCGATCTGTGCTACGTTACTCTGGATTTATCGAGCCACGCAAGTTGGCCTTGAGTGGCTTGATAAATTGCATTTTGGAGTTGCATTGCTGTTGCGCCCTGTTGGGTGATGCAGGGGCAATGCAACTCCATCATAAATATCCCCCTAAGTTTTTACTGGTAACACCTTCCGTGCAGGACTAAGGACCAAGACCCTTCTTTGGGAAGAAACATGACTTTGATAATGCTCCGCTAGGAGACAGACCTGTATCAGGTGCTAACGGTTAGCACATGTATGTTAACAACATGTTGAGCTGGTTCTGAATAACATGCTCAGGTGGGTGACCATTCTGAGTAGCCAAGGCCACAGTCATGTCCCAGGCGTCAATGACCCCAACATTGAGGCCCTCAAAGATATGTTTCATAACAAGGTACTGGACGTAGCCGTGGAAGTCGCTGTTGGTCTCCGCATCAGGGTGCAGCTCCCTGGTGTTCTCCATCTTCACTATGACTTTGGTTTGTGGGCTTCGCCGCAGAAGCCGCTCTACGGCTGAACGGACGCCGACAACTCGCCTGATGAAGACCTCCAGCGGAAAGGGGCGGAAGTGGTGGGCCAGGGTTATGACGACTACAGTGTAGGAGTTTCCGGTCAATTCGTTAATCTGATTAATGACACATGCGTCATTGGGAATGGGGAAAAAAGTCATGGTGACAAATGGATGTCCGTGCTTTTTCCAGAGGATTCTGAGGTTTCTTTCCATGTCTACAGCCAGGTAATTCCGGTGCCACTCACCACCACCATGGAGGTCAAAAAATCTCAGACCTGAGTAGGGGAAAAGAACATTTAAGCATTAAAGGAAGTACATATGAATGACTTCAAATGGCTTTTCTGATTTGAGAAGCTGGTGTGTATGTGAGGTGGTATTTCAATATTAACTAATCTAAAGCAAGGTCAACCTTCATTGCCAAGGCCTAGGGTAGGTTAAAGATCCATTAAAAATGTTTTTTATAATTAAAGTATTGCAGCACCCCTCCCCCACCAAAGGTAGGATATTGATACTGTACGATACATGCTGCAATATCACCATACATTTCGGTCTAAAAATGAGATCAAATCGAAACCAGAATAGACAAAGCAACCATTGGCCAAGTCAACAATGCTTGTTTATTGTATTTTCCAATGCTTTTGACCCATGCTGTTCTGCACTTGCAAAAAAAAAACTAGTGAAATGACGTATACATGTGACTGCTTTATAATGTACGTACTCATATGTGTGCATGCGTTATCATGCATAGGCTCCTGTGAGTGTATTTGTTATCATGCATGTGCTCCTATGAGAGCATGCATTATCAGGCATGTGCTCCTATGTGTGCATGTGTTATCATGCATATTCTCTGATGTGTGCTGCGTTATTGTGCAGGTGTTCGTATGTGGGCATACATTATCCTGCATGTGCCCCTATGTGGGCATTCGTTATCATGCCTGTACTTAGAAGTATGCATTCATTATCATTCATGTGCCCCTATGTGGGCATGCATTAACATGTCTGTACTCCTGTGTGTGAATGCATTATCAAGCATGAGCTCCTATGTGTGCGTAGATTATCATGTACTCATAGGTATGTATATATTATCATTCATGTGCTTCTACGTGGGCATGCGTTAACATGCATATGCTCCTATGTGGGCATGAATTATCATGCATGTGTTTCTATGTGTGCATGTGTTATCATGCAAGAGCTCCTATATGTGCATGAATTATCATGCATATGCTCCTATGTGTGCATGCGTTATGATGCATGTGCTCCTATGTGTGCATGCGTTATCATGCATGTCTTCCTATGTGGTCATGCGTTATCATGCATGTGCTCCTATGTGGGCATTTGTTATCATGCATGTGCTCCTATGAGACATGCATTATCATGTATGTGCCCCTATGTGGGCATACAGTATCATGCACGTGCTCCTATGTGTGCATGTGTTATGCATGTGCTCGTAAGTGGGCATGAATTATCATGCATGGGCTCCTATGTGTGCATGAGTTATCATGTCTCTGCTTCTATGTGGGCATGCATTATCATGCCTCTGCCCCTATGTGACCATGCATTATCATGCATGTGCTCCTATGTAGGCATGTTTTATCATGAATGTGCTCCTATTTGTGCATGCGTCATCATGCATGTGCTCCTATGTGGGCATGCGTTAACATGCATATGCTCCTATGTGGCTATGTGTTATCATGCATATTCTCCTATGTGGGCACGAATTATCATGCATATTGTAGGAAAGTACCCTCTTTCTTGGCACGGTTACTCACATTTTCTGCCTGTTGGCAGTGTGTTTGACTGTTTTCACTGTGATCCTGCTAACCAAGGCCCCAGTGATTATGCTCTCTCCCTTCTAACTTGGTAACTTGTATCATTTTTAACCCACATTTGGCATAATGGTGCCCCCATGTAAGTTCCTAGTATATGGTACTCAGGTACCCAGTGCATTGGGTACCAGGGGATCTCCATGGGCTGCAGCAAGTATTATGCCACCCATGGGGAGCCCATCCAAAACGTTTCTGCAGGCCTGCCATTGCAGCCTGTGTGAAAGGGTGCATGCACCCTTTTCCATACAGGTCACTGCACCAGGTCACTGTAAGTTGCCCCTATGGTAGGCCCTCCTAGCCCAGAGGGCAGGGTGCAAGTATCTGTGTGTGAGGGCACCCCTGCACTAGCAGAGGTGCCCCCACAAACTCCAGTTCTATTTTTCTGGACTTCGTGGGTGCGGGGACGCCATTTTACACATGTACTGGACATAGGTCACTAGCTATACCCAGCTACATAATGGTAACTCCGAACCTAGCCATGTTTGGTATCAAACGTGTTGGAATCATACCCCAGTCCTGTTACCAGTTTTGGAAGTATGATTCCATGGACTCTGGGGACTTCTTAGAGGATCCCCAGCATTGCTCCTACCAGCCTTCTGGGGTTTTCTGGGCTACCCAAGCTGCTGCCACCCCTCAGACAGGTTTCTGCCCTCCTGCTGCTTGATCAGCTCAAGCCCAGGAAGGCAGAACAAAGGATTTCCTTTGGGAGAGGAGGGTAACACCATCTCCCTTTGGAAATAGGTGTTACATGGCTTGGGAGGGGTAGCCTTCCCAAGCCACTGGCATGCTTTGAAGGGCACATTTGATGCCCTCCATGCATAAACCAGTCTACACCAGTTCAGGGACCTACAGTCCCTGCTCTGGCGTAAAACTGGACAATGGAAAGGGGAGTGACCACTCCCCTGTCCATCACCAGCCCCAGGGTTGGTGCCCAGAGCTCCCCCAGAGGGTCTCTGGGTTTTGCCATCACAAATCCAAGGTTGGCAGTGTCAGAGTCACCAGATCCTCGGGGTTTGTGCACGCTCCCAACACTTCCACCAAAAGACAGCTCCAATACTCTGATTAGAGTTATCACAGAGTCTAAGAGAGTCCAAGCGGGGTAAGGGGGATTAGGAAGGGAACAGCTGGAAAGGAGACCTGTAGGAAGCAAGAGGTTAAAACACACATCAAAATTACATCTCATGAAATCAGTACCATGCTATAACTCTAAGCTTAGTCATTTCTGAAAACATGAACAACCCTAGAATAATTCTAGAACTGACTAGAATTTTTGATGATCAAATACCTGGGAAGAAAACAAGAAAAAGTTAAATAGAACTTTCAGATTCAAGTACTTTCTTTAGCATTGGAATCATGAAAACACTCTGAGCAATTTCTTAAACAATTATATGAATCTCCATTAAAGAATATATATATCAGGAATACACAACATTGCATCTAGAACTCTGATCTTCTTGTGTTCTTCTCAAAAACATGGGAAAAAATATATTGCGCACATTACAGGTTTTTATTTGTGTACTAAACACCATAAAGGATTGTGCACCATGAACTCACAAAATGTATATTCAAGGAATAAATCACGCTACTTGTCAACTCGAAATGCTACCAAGGAAACGTCTTAGAATGGTAGCGCACAGTAATTGACATCATTTATACACAAGGAAGGAATCGCGCGACTTGCCAATTCGAACACCACCATGACGCTGCCAGGAAATGGTAGCACGTAATGAATATCATGAATTAACCACAAAGAACAAATCGCGCATCTTGCCGATTCGAAGGCCACCATGAAAATGCCAAGAAATGGTAGCGCACAATGAATAACATGAAAAGCTCTCAAGGAAAAGAATTGTGCGTCTTGCCGATTCGAATGCCACCATTAAAATGCCTCGGAAATGATAGCATACAATGAATATCAAAATTCACACTCAAGGAAGGAATCGCACGTGTTGCTGATTCGAATGCCACCATGAAACTGTCAAGAAAAGGTATCGCACAATGAATAACATGAAAAGCACTCAAGAAAAGAATTGCGCGTCTTGCCGATTCGAATGCCACCATTAAATGCCTCGGAAATGGTAGCGCACAATGAATACCAAGAATTTCACACAAGAGTTGAATCGCACATGTTGCCGATTCGGATGTCACCATGAAACTGGCAAGAAAATGGTAGCTGTGAGAAAGTAGCCTCTTCCTAGCCTTGTTACCCCCACTTTTTGCCTGTTTGTGAGTATATGTCAGGGTGTTTTCACTGTCTCACTGGGATCCTGCTAGCCAGGGCCCAGTGCTCATAGTGAAAACCTTATGTTGTCAGTATGTTTGTTATGTGTCAATGGGACCCTGCTAGCCAGGACCCCAGTGCTCATAAGTTTGTGGCCTATATGTGTTCCCTGTGTGATGCCTAACTGTCTCACTGAGGCTCTGCTAACCAGAACCTCAGTGGTTATGCTCTCTCTGCTTTCCAAATTTGTCACTAACAGGCTAGTGACTACATTTACCAATTCACATTGGCATACTGGTACACCCTTATAATTCCCTAGTATATGGTACTGAGGTACTCAGGGTATTGGGGTTCCAGGAGATCCCTATGGGCTGCAGCATTTCTTTTGCCACCCACAGGGAGCTCTGACAATTCTTACACAGGCCTGCCAGTGCAGCCTGAGTGAAATAACGTCCACGTTATTTCACAGCCATTTACCACTGCACTTAAGTAACTTATAAGTCACCTATATGTCTAACCTTCACCTGGTGAAGGTTGGGTGCAAAGTTACGTAGTGTGTGGGCACCCTGGAACTAGCCAAGGTGCCCCCACATTGTTCAGGGCAAATTCCCCGGACTTCGTGAGTGCGGGGACACCATTACACGTGTGCACTATACATAGGTCACTACCTATGTATAGCGTCACAATGGTAACTCCGAACATGGCCATGTAACATGTCTAAGATCATGGAATTGTCACCCCAATGCCATTCTGGTATTGGGGAGCCAATTCCATGATCCCCCGGGTCTCTAGCACAGAACCCGAGTACTGCCAACCTGCCTTTCCGGGGTCTCCACTGCTGCTGCTGCTGCTGCCAACCCCTCAGACAGGTTTCTGCCCTCCTGGGGTCCAGGCAGCCCTGGCCGAGGAATGCTGAACAAAGGATTTCCTCTGAGAGTTACACCCTCTCCCTTAGGAAATAGGTGTGAAGACTGGGGAGGAGTAGCCTCCCCCAGCCTCTGGAAATGCTTTGATGGGCACAGATGGTGCCCATCTCTGCATAAGCCAGTCTACATCGGTTCAGGGATCCCCCAGCCCTGCTCTGGCGTGAAACTGGATGAAGGAAAGGGAAGTGACCACTCCCCCGACCTGCACCTCCCAGGGGAGGTGTCCAGAGCTCCTCCACTGTGTCCCAGACCTCTGCCATCTTGGAAACAGAGGTGTTGGGGGCACACTGGACTGCTCTGAGGGGCAGTGCCAGCAGGTGACGTCAGAGGCTCCTTCTGATAGCCTCTTACCTCTCTTGGTAACCAATCCTCCTTCCTTGGTAGCCAAACCTCCTTTTCTGGCTATTTAGGATCTCTGCTTTGGGGAATTCTTCAGATAATGAATGCAAGAGCTCACCAGAGTTCCTCTGCATCTCCCTCTTAACCTTCTACCAAAGTATCAAACGCTGACTGCTCAGGACGCCTGCAAAACCGCAACAAAGTAGCAAGACGACTACTAGCAACATTGTAGCGCCTCATCCTGCCGACTTTCTCGACTGTTTCCAGGTGGTGCATGCTCTGGGGGTCGCCTGCCTTCACCCTGCGCCAGAAGCTCTGAAGAAATCTCCTGTGGGTCGACGGAATCGTTCCCCTGCTAACGCAGGCACCAAAAGACTGCAACACTGGTCCTCTGGGTCCCCTCTCATCCTGACGAGCATGGTACCTGGAACTCAGCAACTCTGTCCAAGTGACTCCCACAGTCCAGTGACTCTTCAGTCCAAGTTTGGTGGAGGTAAGTCCTTGCCTCCCCACGCTAGACTGCATTGCTGGGTACTGCGTGATTTGCAGCTGCTCCGGCTCCTGTGCACTCTGCCAGGATTTCCTTCGTGCACAGCCAAGCCCGACACTCCGTCCTGCAGTGCACAACCTTCTGAGTTGTCCTCCGGTGTCGTGGGACTCCCTTTTGCGACTTTGCATGGACTCTGGTTCATTCGTCTTCCAAGTGCCTGTAAGGGTACTTCTGTGGGTGCTGCCTGCTTCTGTGAAGGCTCCCTGACTTGCTGGGCGCCGCCTCTGTCTCCTCCTCCAAGTGGCGACATCCTGGTCCCTCCTGGGCCACAGCAGCACCCAAAAACCTCTACCGTGACCCTTGCAGCTAGCAAGGCTTGTTTGTGGTCTTTCTGAGTGGGAACACCTCTGCAAGCTTCATCACGACGTGGGACATCTTTCTTCCAAAGGAGAAGTCCCTAGCTCTCTTCTTTCTTACAGAACTCCAAGCTTCTTCCATCCGGTGGCAGCTTCCTTGCACCCTCAGCTGGCATTTCCTGGGCTCCTGCCCACTCTCGACACTGTCGTGACTATTGGACTTGGTCCCCTTGTCTTGCAGGTACTCACTACTGGAAATCCACTGTTGTTGCATTGCTGGTGTTTGTTCTTCCTGCAGAATCCCCCATCACGACTTCTGTGCTCTCTGGGGGTAGTAGGTGCACTTTACACCTACGTTTCAGGGTCTTGGGGTGGGCTATTTTTCTAACCCTCACTGTTTTCTTACAGTCCCAGCAACCCTCTACAAGCTCACATAGGTTTGGGGTCCATTTGTGGTTCGTATGCCACTTTTGGAGTATATGGTTTGTGTTGCCCCTACACCTATGTGCTCCTATTGCAATCTATTGTAATTCTATACTGTTTGCATTACTTTTCTTTCTATTACTTACCTAATTTTGGTTTGTGTACATATATCTTGTGTATATAACTTAACCTCATACTGAGGGTACTCACTGAGATACTTTTGGCATATTGTCATAAAAAAATAAAGTACCTTTATTTTTAGTAACTCTGTGTATTGTGTTTTCTTATGATATTGTGCATCTGACACAAGTGGTATAGTAGGAGCTTTACATGTATCCTAGTTCAGCCCAAGCTGCTCTGCCATAGCTACCTTCTATCAGTCTAAGCTGCTAGAAACACCTCTTCTACACTATTAAGGGATAACTGGACCTGGCACAAGGTGTAAGTACCTCTGGTACCCACTACAAGCCAGGCCAGCCTCCTACAGTAGCGTACAGTGAATATCAAGCATTACACACCATGAAAGAATCGCGCGCGTTGCCGATTCGAATGCTACCATGAAACTGTCAAGGAATGGTAGCACACAATGAATAACACAAATTTATCTCAAGAAAGTAATTGCGCGTCTTGCCGATTCAAATGCGTGCATACAAATGCCATGAAAAGTTTTAAATGCACAGTTACACTTGCATGAGCGAAATTTTATTAGCATCCGGAATTAGGCCCAAGAATTAGAGCTTCAACGAATACGGAGTCGGGGGCCCAGCCCAACCTCCGCCTTACCGCCCTGACTAAGAATCACCAATGAAGAATGAAGCAGAGAGGCCTGGGAGGTCAAGGTAGGCTACCGGAACAGGAGCTCAGGAAGTTGCTGCTGCTCAGCACTGGGACCTCTGAATAGTGAGTACGTGGAGCTGGGCTGGCTCCCTTTTATAGAGTCTTGGCCCAGCCCACAACCACACCCAGGCATGATGTAGGGAAAGCTTCTAGAAGGTCTTGGAAAGGGACCACACCCTGATTCACTCTGAAAGCCTGCAGCAACACATTGCAAATGAACAGTATTTATAAGCACCTTAAGAATTACTCTTCTGGATTGAATTCTGCAATGCATAAGGTTAAACATTAACATATCATCATATTGCATAAATTACATTCTCTGGGGAGTGTTGGGTTTTTGCATTCTAGACGCCCGTAGAGCGTGCACTGTCCTGGTGTTGACAGGCAGGGACCTCTGGGAGCATCTGAGTGGCCAGGTCAGGCAGGTGATGTCAGATCTCCTTTCTGATAGGTGGTCACCTGGCTAGGTGACCAATCCCCCTTTCAGGGCTATTTAGGGACTCTCTTTTGAGTGGGTCCTCGGATTCGGCCTGCAAGATTCCAGTCGGACTCCTCTGCAACCTCTGTTTCGACTTCTGGCCACTGAAACCATGACTGGACCCTTCAGGAACCGACAATGTGTATCCATGACAAAGACTGATTGCAACATTGTTTCCATGGCTCCTTCCTTCTCTGCAACATTTCCGCGGCTGTGGCTTCATTTGAGGACAGCAAGTCTACAGTCAGAAGAAGAAATCTTCCTTGGAGTGAAGGAGTCACTCTCCTACATCCGTAGGCAGCAACTGCAATGACAACTGGCTGTGTGGATCTCCTCTCATCCTGAGCTGTGTGGGTGGTGGTCCGGAGTATTCCTCTTGGTCCTCTCTGCCAGGTGTCTAACTTTGGTGGAGGTAAGCCCTTGCCTTCCCACGCAGGACAGTACCCCCGTGCACTGCGTCTCTTGCAGCTGCCAAGGGTTGTTGACATCTCTTCCAAGGGATCTCCAGGCTCCATGTAGTCCCAGCCCTCACCACTCCTTCCTGCGATGCACAGCCCTCTGCGTGCTTCTCCTGCGACGTGGGACCCTTCTCCAGTTGTGCTGCGTGGGCTCATCTGCAATTCATGGTTCCTCTTCCAATGGGTCTCTTGCGAGGGCTGCCTCTTCTTCTGTTGACTTTCTGCCTTGCTGAGGGTCCTCCTAGGATTCCCCCCGTGGGTTGAGTACTCCTGGACGTTGCTGGCCCCCGGCAGCTCCACTTTTGCTTCACCGCGACGTCTGCCTTTGCCAAGGCTTGTTGGTGGCTTTCCCACACCACTGATGACTGCAATCATTCATCGGGCGTGGGACATCGGCTGCATTCAATAAGAACTCTTCACCTGCTCCAGGGCTGCATTCCTGACCGTCTTCGTCCTACTGTTGACCAACTCCTGCATCCACAGATGGGCGGGTAGTAGCTCCTGCTCCCCCTGGACTCTTCTGTGACTTTTGGTCTTGGTCCCCTTCTTCCACAGGTCTTCCTCTTCAGGAATCCACCGCTGGTTTCTTGCAGTCTTGTCTGAGTGTTGCATTTTCTTCTTTTTCGTCCTTTTGGGTGGTTTGGGGAAAAAACTGTAACTTACTCCTTTCTCCCTGGTCGCTGGAGGGTATTGTGGTACTTACCTCTGGGGTTTCCTAGTGCCCCCAGCTCCCCTCTACACATTCCACTTACTTAGGTGGGGGGCCTGTGTTTGCATCCCATTTTTCAGTATATGGTTTGGGCTCCCCCTAGGGTCACTATTGTCTATTTGCATCTGCACTGTTTTCTATTACTTTTTATGCCTATTTCTGATAACTAGTGTACATATATAGGGGGTGATTCTAACCCTGGCGGTCGGTGTTAAAGCGGCGGCCAACCCGCCAACAGGCTGGCGGTAAAAAATATGGGATTCTGACCCTGGCGGGAACCGCCAACACAGACAGCCACTTTAACACTCCGACCGCCACGGCGGTACAAACAAACAGCGCGGCGGTCACCGCCAACAGCCAGGCGGCAGCCAATGTACCGCCCACACTATCACAACTCACCAATCCGCCACCTTTTCCGGGGCGGGAGCACCGCCGATAAAAACACGGCGGAAACAGACTACGGACGGGAAAACGCTCACCACTACGCACTCCAGGAGGAAGGAGGACAGCATGGAACCCGAATTAAACATCCTACCTGCTCTCGTCTACCTTCTCATCTACCACGAGTACGAAGTCCGGCGCAGACGACAACGGTGAGTACTGCACCTACGACACACGGGAGGGGGAGGACGAAAGGTTACGGGCACACACATATGCGACCCCCCCCCCAACTATGTACACACCAATGCAGAGCAACAAGTCACAGTGACACCACCCAAACACCCCTGAAAAATGCTAGGACATAATCAAATTTGGAATAAATATTTATGTACCAAAAAGCTCCTGAAAATTATCGTACAACCATGAAAGATATTCACAACAAAACTAATGACATACACATCAGTGTATAACTGAACTAACAAGTCCTGCACATCCTACGAATTCATCATGTCCGTGGGCCAAAGTTTTGAGAAATAAGGGCAAAGCCCACACAGGAGACCTGAGTCCTTTGGAGAGAACACTGCAGGGGCATCAGATGTAAAAACTACAGGCACCTCAGGGGGAAGGGAAGGGGGGGCACCACAGCCACATGAGTCCACGACGCCAGATCCACGAGGAGCCACCATGCCCACTGTACCATCCTGGGGAGTGCAAAGCCACAGTCTCTCAATGTCTCTACAGTGGGTGGGCTGCCCACTGGACCATCCTGGGGAGTGCAAAGCCACAGTCTCTCAATGTCTCTACAGTGGGTGGGCTGCCCACTGGACCATCCTGGGGAGTGCAAAGCCACAGTCCATCAGGTGGATGACAGTCTCCACTGGTCAAGGAGGAGGCATGGTGGGCACAGTGAACCATAAACAGTGATTGAGACAGCGGTGCCCAGCGGAGCGGTGCTTGAGATGAAGGGCCCAGCGGAGCGGTGCTTGAGACGGCGGTGCCCAGCGGAGCGGTGCATGACAGGAAGGGCCCAGCGGAGCGGTGCTTGAGCCGGCGGTGCCCAGCGGAGCGGTGCATGAGATGAAGGGCCCAGCGGAGCGGTGCTAGAGACGGCGGTGCCCAGCGGAGCGGTGCATGACAGGAAGGGCCCAGCGGAGCGGTGCTTGAGATGAAGGGCCCAGCGGAGCGGTGCTTGAGACGGCGGTGCCCAGCGGAGCGGTGCATGAGATGCAGGGCCCAGCGGAGCGGTGCTTGAGACGGCGGTGCCCAGCGGAGCGGTGCATGACAGGAAGGGCCCAGCGGAGCGGTGCTTGAGATGAAAGGCCCAGCGGAGCGGTGCTTGAGACGGCGGTGCCCAGCGGAGCGGTGCTTGAGATGAAGGGCCCAGCGGAGCAGTGCTTGAGATAAAGGGCCCAGCGGAGCGGTGCTTGAGACGGCGGTGCCCAGCGGAGCGGTGCATGACAGGAAGGGCCCAGCGGAGCGGTGCTTGAGATGAAGGGCCCAGCGGAGCGGTGCTTGAGACGGCGGTGCCCAGCGGAGCGGTGCTTGAGACGGCGGGGCCCTGTTCAGCGGTGCCTATCTCCACGGCGGGGCCCTGTTCAGCGGTGCTCTTCTGCACCGCGGGCCCTGTTCAGTGGTGCCTATCTCCACGGCGGGGCCCTGTTCAGCGGTGCTCTTCTGCCCCGCGGGCCCTGTTCAGCGGTGCTCTTCTGCACCGCGGGCCCTGTTCAGCGGTGCCTATCTCCACGGCGGGGCCCTGTTCAGCGGTGCTCTTCTGCCCCGCGGGCCCTGTTCAGCGGTGCCTATCTCCACGGCGGGGCCCTGTTCAGCGGTGCTCTTCTGCACCGCGGGCCCTGTTCAGCGGTGCCTATCTCCACGGCGGGGCCCTGTTCAGCGGTGCTCTTCTGCCCCGCGGGCCCTGTTCAGCGGTGCTCTTCTGCACCGCGGGCCCTGTTCAGCGGTGCCTATCTCCACGGCGGGGCCCTGTTCAGCGGTGCTCTTCTGCCCCGCGGGCCCTGTTCAGCGGTGCTCTTCTGCACCGCGGGCCCTGTTCAGCGGTGCCTATCTCCACGGCGGGGCCCTGTTCCGCGGTGCTCTTCTGCCCCGCGGGCCCTGTTCAGCGGTGCTCATCCAGCAGGTCAAGGGAGCCAGACCTGGCCTGGACTCCCGGCTCAGTCGCCCTCGGACCGTGACGTTTCTGGACCCTTCGGGGACGGACTCCTGGCCTCCTTAGTGTCCTCCTTCCCAGCTGGGATGTGGCATGTGGGGTCCACCTTCTCCGCGCTCCTGCTGCCCTTCCGCTCCTTTGATGGGGCTCGCGGGCCCTTGCCTCCCCTAGATGGTGTGGGTGGTGAAGTGGCCGCACATTGCTCCTTGGGGGCAGCCCTGTCGGTCCTCGCACGGCGGCCCTTGTTTTTGCGGGTCCTCTTGCCGGGGGGGGGGGGCTGGACGTGTCCTTGCTGCTGATGGGTGTGTCACTGCTGGCAAAGGGTGGGCTCCAGAACCCATGCACAACAGTGACACCCGAAGCTGGGCTGGTGGTGGCTGCGGTGCTCTTGGGACTCTTTGAAGATGGATGGGGGAGCTCATCGGGGGGAAAGAGGTCAAGGTTAGCCAGGAAAAGTTTTTTAGGGCCAAGGTAAAGGGTAGGAGAAGTGGAGATGGAAGTGGAGGTAGAGGAGGTGGTTGTAGGAGAGTCAGGTGTGCTGTCATTGGGTGAAGGTGCTGGTGCTGTAGGCTGTCGTGAGGTGGATGTCTGTTGGGTGGGTGGCTGCCTGCGTTTGTGTGTCTTGGAAGAGGGGGTGACAGACACAGTGGGAGAGGACACAGGGGACGTGTAAATGGCAGTGGGGGTGGTGACTGCACGAGTGTGGACTGTACTGGAGGGTGAGGTGGTGATGGAAGCACTGGCTGATGTTGGGGTGCATGCAGGTGTGAGTGTAGACGTCACAGGGAGGGAGGAGGGAGACGAGGAGGAGGGGGACACAGGGGTGGCAGTGGCTGTTGGCATGTCTGCATCTGGGTGTTGCTTGTGTGAGTGTTTGTGGGATCTGTGGTGCTTGTGTTTGGATGAGCTGCTCTTGGGTGTTGAGGTGTGTGCAGGCTGGTCTGATGGTGTGGATGGGATAGGCTGAGGAACAGGAGACAGAGAAAGGCTGGAGGCAGTAAGAAGAGGGAGGCTGGAAACAGGGACAATGGCTGCCGTCAGTGCTGAGGCCAGAGCAGTGAACGCTCGTTGATGGGCAGCCTGACCCGAATGAATGCCCTCCAGGTACGCATTGCTCTGTTGCACCTCCCTTTGCACACCCTGGATGGCATTCAAAAGGGTCGTCTGCCCAACAATGAGCGTCCTTACCAGGTCAATGAGCTCCGCACTGAGGGCAGCAGGGGCAACAGGGGCAGGGGCTGAGGTGCCTGGGGCAAAGGAGACGCGCGCCTTCCTGGGCGAACCGGCACGGAGCGAAGACTGAGGGGCTGCTGGGAGGGCGGGGCTGGTGCGCTGGGTGGCGGCTGTACCTGTAGAGGCGGGGGGCACGGATGTTGCCGCCACCGCTAGGGAGCTCCCATCCGAGGACGTGTCGCTTTCGCTGCTCTCACCAGCGGTCCCCGTCGTGGTGCTCCCCTCGCCCTCCGGATCACTGGTGCCCTCGGTGTCTGTTCCTGGGCCCACCGGGGCCTTGTGTCCTGCAGCTCCCTCGTGCTCCGATGCCAAATCTCCTCCGCCTGATGATGCTAATGCACACATGCACAAGAAGATGAAGAGAAAGGGTGGGGGGAGAAAAAAGAAGACCAGGTTGAGTGCATGCAATGTCAACACCGTTGGCGGAGAGGACAGACACAGGAGCCTAATGCACTAAGCCGCGCATTCGGGGTACACTACTCAGTACTACTGACTAGGACAACAGGCCAAGAGACGTCAAACGCGCACATGGGAGATGCTGGACCTTCAATGGCTGTACTTGTCACCCTACCGAGGTGGGGGCCGGGGGCACAGGGCCATGCCAAAGGGAGAGGACTACACTACAGAAAGCGCCCTGGCCTAATGTCACCCACAGCCCTCCTCCCCCACCCAGACGCCTCCACTGCGCAGAAAGATAGGAGAATGTGCTGATACTCACCCCCTTGTGTCTGCTGTGATGTCTTAAAGCGCCCATCCAATTCTGGGTAAGCCACCGCCAGGATCCGGGACATCAGAGGGGTCATGGTGCGACTGGCACCCCTCCTAGGTTGGGAGGCCATCCCCAGCAGTGTTTCTGCGGTCTTCCTTGTTCCGCGGCGGATGTCCTCCCACCTCTTGCGGCAGTGGGTGCCCCGTCTGTTGTGGACCCCCAAGTTCCGGACTTCCTTGGCGATGGCACGCCAAATCTCGATCTTCTGATGGGCGCTGACCTATTTGACATGTACAGGGTGGAAAGGAGGAAATCATCAATGACCTGCATGTTAGATGTGATTGGCCCCCCCCATCAACTTTGCCATATGGCACATGCTCTCATGTGTCGTGCGTTGCACTCCTCATTCGCCCCCCACCCCACCAACTTACATCCACCCCAATCCACACAGGCATAGCCTATTCCATGTGCACCCGGTGTACTCACTTGTTGGTCTGGAGGACCGTAGAGTAGCGCATACTGGGGGAGGACCCCATCCACGAGCTTCTCCAACTCTTCAGACGTGAAGGCAGGGGCCTTTTCCCCAGTCGCAGCAGCCATTGTATCTTCCAGACCGAGGTCACAGCAGCACTTGCAGTATAGGTCCTCTCCTGTGGATGATCAGGTCTCGAGTGATTAAGCAGATAGAAAATGGCGGTCACGCCCGCGGCGGTGCGTACCGCGGCGGTGCGTACCGCGACCGCCGGCGCACTTCGTCATTGGCTCCTGAAACCCATAGGCTTCAATGTTAACCAATGCGGCTTTGCGCCGCGGTCTTCGACCGCCTACCGCCACGGTGTGCCCCGCCAGCGCATTGACCTCACATCCCATTGTCCCACTTCACAGGTCAGGCAGCCGCCATTTCAAGGGCCTACATGGCTCAATTTTGAATGCGACACACAGGCCTAGGCCTTGCATTGCCACACATACACGCCTTTCAACCCATTGCCATTCTTTAACTGTGCAAGCTGTCTGTACGTACCTGTGGTTTGGCTGACTCTGTGCTCCATGTTGTCCTTCCTAGGCACCGTCCGCTGGGACTTGCGATGAGAAGGAGGAATCCTCGCGTGTACCGACCGCTGGTGGACCTGTCGACAATGGAAGAATGCCATATAATACTTCGATACAGACTTGACCGTGCCACTATCCATGAACTGTGTGCCCAGCTGGAGCCAGCCCTGATGTCCCCCATCCGCCAACCCACAGGGATTCCCCCTCTGGTGCAGGTTCTGTCAGTCCTCCATTTTTTGGCAAGTGGGTCATTCCAGACCACAGTGGCCATGTCATCTGGAATGTCTCAGCCTATGTTTTCTAAGATTTTGAGTAGAGTGTTGTCTGCCCTGATGAAACTCATGCGGAGCTACATCATTTTCCCAGAGGAGGGTGACTTGCCTACAGTGAAGGGTGATTTCTATGCCCTTGGACATATCCCCAACATCATTGGTGCCATTGATGGGACCCATGTGGCTTTGGTACCCCCAAAAGACGATGAGCAGGTGTACCGAAACAGAAAAAGTTATCATTCGATGAATGTCCAGGTGGTCTGTTTGGCTGACCAGTACATCTCCCATGTAAATGCCAAGTTCCCAGGGTCAGTGCATGACGCGTATGTGATGCGAAATAGCAGCATCCCCTATGTGATGGAGCAGCTACAGAGACAACGTGTGTGGCTAATAGGTGACTCTGGTTAGCCCAACCTGCCTTCGCTACTGACCCCAGTAAGGAATCCCCGGACCAGGGCAGAGGAACGGTACAATGAGGCCCATGGGCGAACTAGGAGGATCATCGAAAGGACCTTTGGCCTCCTGAAGGCCAGGTTTAGGTGCCTGCATATGACTGGGGGATCCCTGATGTACTCACCAAAGAAGGTGTGCCACATCATCGTGGCCTGCTGTATGCTTCACAATCTGGCATTGCGACGTCAGGTCCCTTTCCTGCAGGAGGATGGTGCAGATGGTGGTGTTGAAGTAGCTGTGGAGCCTGCGGAGAGTGAAGAGGAGGAAGACTCAGAGGACGACACAGACAACAGGGACAGAGTAATAGCACAGTATTTCCAGTAGCACACA
This sequence comes from Pleurodeles waltl, assembly GCF_031143425.1. Taxonomy (NCBI): domain Eukaryota; kingdom Metazoa; phylum Chordata; class Amphibia; order Caudata; family Salamandridae; genus Pleurodeles; species Pleurodeles waltl. The sequence goes on from NC_090447.1 coordinate 33,605, forward strand.
GGTAATGATCACCCATGCCATTTTACATTTCCTGAAAGCCTCCTGCATCTCAACTTTGTCGGTTTCCCCCCAGACCTATGGACATGATGTTTGAATTTCCCTTCCCTTTTCTGTGCTGTATGAGCCACTGCGTGACCTCGGCTTGGTTGGCCCATGGACTAATGCTAAGTTACCTCGGTATGTGTAATTCACAATGTTCACAATACGTAATTGATATGTAATGTGTCATACATTTGTAAATAAGACAGCCTGAGTCCTGATTGATTTCAGTGCAATGTGTGATTTATTATTAGTGCATAGATATTGGTACATGATGGTGAAACAGTGATGGGTGGGGGTGGAGTAATGTCCATGGCGGAGTCCAGTTCTCAGTCTCACAGGTGCATTGTCCATACGCCTGTGGCAGGATGGAGCAGGGGCAGTTCAAGGTTTGACAGGGTGGCAATGTGGGACAGTGGGAGGACTTCAGGGGGTATGTGATGCTGGCGGGGGACTTGACATCCTACTCTGTCAGTTTTTTTGATCTCAGGCTCCTTTTGCGGGGCGGTTGTTGTTCAGCAGGAGGTGGGGTTCTGGGGGGCTGTCGTTGTGGTGGGGCCTCCTGTCCACTAGCGCCGGCGGAGGTGGTAGGCTGTTCCTGGCTAGTGACAGGGGCCCTGTGTGATGCCACATGGTCCCGAAACGTGTCCTCTATGCGGTTCAGGGCCTGGACTATGCTCCCCATAGCGGTTGAGATGTTGGTGAGTTGGTCGCTGAACCCCATGTAGCGTTGCTCCTGCTGTGCCTGGATCTCCTGGAACCTGGCCAGTACCGTCGCCATCGTCTCTTGTGAGTGGTGGTAGGCAGCCATGATGGTGGTGAGGGCCTCTTGGAGAGTGGGTTCCCTGGGCCTCTCCTCCCCCCCTGTCGCACAGCAGCCCTCCGAGTTGCCCTGTTTCCCTGGGCCTCTGTCCCCTGGACGGTGTGCCCACTCCCACTGCCCCCAGGTCCCTGTTGTTGTTGGGTTGGTGGGTTACCCTGGGGGCCCTGTAGTGGTAGACACACCGCTGCTTGACCTGTCCTAGAGACAGAGGCATGGGCCCGCTGGGTGGGAGCTGTGCGGTTGTTCCCAGAGGGGGTTGGGTCTGCAGTGGCCTGTGTCTGGGTGAGGGGAACCGACTGCCCAGAGGTCCCCGATGGTCCGGGCTGGTCGTCAGGTTCCAGGTCGACAGAGCTGCTGTCATCACTAGTGGCCTGTTCCGGGGGTGGGATGGACATTTCTGGTCCCTCCTGACCGGTGTGTTGTCGTTCGGGTCCTGCATGGGGTAAGAGGGTATGGTTATTGTTTCTGTGTGTGCATTAGCTTGCGTTTTATAGGTGCCCTTGTCCCCCAGTGCTGGCATTCCCTTGGGGGAGGTGTTGTGAGGGTGTTTTGTGGGGGGGGGTGATGGGTATGTGCAGTGGTCATGCTTAGGTGATGGGTGTCCATAGTTTGGGGGTGGCATGCAGGGGTTGGTGTTGGGTGGGTTGTGCTGGGGAGACATTCTCAGGGAGGATGTGTGCAGGGGGGTTGGGGGTGAGGGTGGGGGTTAGCATGCTGGGGGTGGGGTGAAGTGGTTGGCCTTGTACTTACCAGAGTCCATTCCTCCGTGTACTCCAGCGAGGCCATCAGGATGCAGGATGTTGAGTACCCCCTGCTCCCATGTTGTGAATTCGGGTGGAGTGGGTGGGGGTCCCCCGCCAGTCTTCTGCACTGCGATGTTGTGTCGCGAGACCATCGAGCGCACCTTCCCCCGTAGGTCGTTCCATCGTTTGCGGATGTCCTCTCTATTTCTGGGATGCTGTCCCACCGCGTTGACCCTGTCCACGATCCGCTGCCAGAGCTCCGCCTTCCTCGCTATGGTGGTGTGCTGGACCTGTGAGCCGAAGAGCTGGGGTTCCACTCTTATGATCTCCTCCACCATGACCCGGAGTTCTTGGTCCGAAAAGCGTGGGTGCCTTTGTGGTGCCATGGGGTGGAGTGTATGAGGTGTGGGGTGGTGTATGTGATGATGTGTGTGTTGGTGTATGGTGCTTTGTGCTTCTATGTGGTGTGTGTGATGTTGCGGTGTGCCTCTGTGTGTCTGGCTATCTATTCTCTGATGTGTGTCTCTCTCTCCTTCGTCTCTGGTTTTTGTTGGTAGGGATTTGTGGGTGATGTGGGTGTGTGTTTTATATGGTATTGGATGTGTGGGAGTGGTGTGTGGATGGGTTTCAGGTGTGTGCCTTTCAAATTGTCCAAGGTTAAAGGTGTGTGTATTTTGACCGCGGCGGGGTCTACCGCCAATGGAATACCGCGGTTGAATGACCGCTGCGTCGATTTGCGGGTCATAATGGGATGGGCGTATTTCTGTTGGCGTGGCGGTGGAGGTTTGGTCTTCTCCAGTTTACCGCTGGCCGCTGATGTGGCGGACTGCAGTGGAGGGCGGAATTTTGGAGGTTTTGCAGTTGTGGGTCAGAATGTCCGTGGCGGCTGACTGCGGCCGCGGCGGTATTGTGGCGGCCTTCTGACCGGCGGTAAGCGGCTTTTACCGCCGAGGTCAGAATGACCCCCATAGTGTGTTTACTTACCTCCTATTGGAGGGTTGCCTCTCTAGTACATTTTGGTATTTGTGTCACTAAAATAAAGTACCTTTATGTTTGTATAACTGAGTGTTTTCTTTCATGTGTGCAAGTGCTGGGTGACTACAGTGGTATTGCATGAGCCTTGCATGTCTCTTAGATAAGCCTTGGCTGCTCATCCACAGCTACCTCTAGAGAGCCTGGCTTCTAGACACTGCCTACATTTCACTGATAGAGGAACCCTGGACCTAGTATAAGATCTGAGTACCATTGGTACCCACCACAAACTAGGCCAGCTTCCTACACATGTGCTCCTATGTGTGTATGTGTTATCATGCAAGTGCTCCTACTTGTGCTAGCATTATCATGCATGTTCTCCTATGTGTGCATGCATTATCATGCATGTGCTCCTATGTGGGCATGCGTTATCATAAATGTGCTCCTAAGTGGGCATGTGTTATCATGCATGTGCTCCTATGTGTACATCTGTTATCATGCTTGTGCTCCTATGAGGCATGTATTATCATGTATGTTCTCCTATGTGGGCAAGCATTTTCATGCATGTGCTCCTATGTGTGCATGCGCTATCATGCATGTGCTGGTAAGTGGACATGCTTTATCATGCATGTACTCCTATATCGGCATGCGTTATCATGTCTCTGCTCCTATGTGTGCATGCGTTATCATGCCTTTGCCCCTCTGTGGCCATGTGTTATCAAGCATGTGCACTTAAGTAGGCATGGGATATCATGCATATGTTCCTATGTCTGCATGCATTGTCTTGCATGTGCTTCTATGTGGGCATGTGTTATCATGTATGTGCTCCTATGTGTGCATGTGTTATTATGCATGTGCTCCTATGAGGCATGCATTATCATGTATGTAGTCCTATGTGGGCATGCATTATCATGAATGTTCTCCTATTTGTGCATGCGTTGTGATGCATATGCTCTGATGTGTGCATGTGTCAAATTGAATGTGCTCCTATGTGTGATTGTGTTATTGTGCAGGTGTTCCTACGGGGGCATGCTTTATCCTGCATGATCTCCTATATAGGCATACGTTATCATGCCTGTATTCGTAAGTATGCATGCATTATCATTCACATGCTCCTATGTGGACATGCATTATCATGCCTGTACTGATACATATGCATGTGTTATCATGCATGTGCTCCTATGTAGGCATGAATTATCATGCAGGTGCTCCTTTGTGTGCATGCATTATCAAGAATGTGCTCCTACGTGTGCATGCATATACTCATACGTATGCATGTGTTATCATGCATATACTCCTGTGTGCATACATTATCAAGCACGTGCTTCTATGTGTGCATGCTTTATCATGTACTCATACATATGCATGTATTATCATGCATGTGCTTGTATGTGGGCATGTGTTATCATGTATGTGCTCCTATGTGCGCATGCGTTATCATGCATGTGCCCCTATGAGGCATGCATTATCATGTATGTAGTTCTATGTGGACATGCATTATTATGCATGTTCTCCTATTTGTGCATGTGTTATCATGCATATGCTCCAATGTGAGCATGTGTTAACATGCATGTGCTCCTATCTGTGCCTGCGTTATTGTGCAGGTGCTTCTATGTGTGCATGCATTGTCCTGCATGATCTCCTATATGGGCATATGTTATCATGCCTGTACTTATAAGTATGCATGCATTATCATTCACATGCTCTTATGCGGAAGTGCATTATCATGCCTGTACTGATATGTATGCATGTGTTATCATGCATGTGCCCCATGTGGGCATGCGTTATCATGCATGTGCCCCTATGTGTGCATACATTATCAAGCATGTGCTCCTACGTGTGCATGCATATACTCTATGTGTGCATGCATTATCAGGTACTCATATGTATGCATGTATTATCATGTATATGCTTCTATGTGGGCATGCATTAATGCAGAAACAGAACTACATAAAAGACAAAGGGGAACATGTTCTCAGGAGCAGAGAAAGCCCTCACCCATCCGTTCGGATGTAAAGCATCATCATCGGGCAAGCGCCTCCTCAGACCGGCGCTGCAATGTCTGACGGGCACCCCTTCAATAGAAGGGGGCTCTTAACCGGAGTTCTTTAATTTCAATAATGCCGGAGGTGAGTGCAACCAGTGATAATAGTGAGGAGAGAAAGAGAAATATAGGATAAAAATAGCTCTAAACCCAAACCATCATGATTTAATGTGTCTGAAACAGGTATAGGCTATGATTAAAAACCACAGGAGAGTTTAAAGGAATGATGTTCCTATGCACTCCTACTCAAATGTGATTAGGGGGAGGAAAAGGAACTCTGTCCTGACCCCTCTACTCATAGGTCAACATGTTTTGCGTCTTGATGGTCACAAAAGGATCCGGCAATTTTTTTCTATAGACTGACCAGACGTGCAGTGGACAAGTATGTAAGTGACCAAATTTGTTTACTTACCTGTACCCTACAGGGGCTTATTATATATCTAGAGGAGAAGTTATATCTACACTTTGGTCCTGAGGAAGCGTCACTGGATACTTTAAATCATGCATGTGCTCCTATGTGCTCCTATGTGTGCATGTGTTATAATGCATGTGCTCCTATGAGGCATGCATTGTCATGTATGTGCTCCTATGTGTGCATGCATTATTATCCTTCCAATTCTTTATTCAGTTAAATAATATTAACCATAAATCACATATATACATAACATATAGAATACAAAACATTGAAAAAAGAATAAAAAGCTCACATATATAAAATCTTAAAAGCTTCCAATTTCATTTACAGTCAAAATTCGAAAAAGAAAATCATTTAGGGGCATATTTATACTTTTTGACGCACAACTGCGCCAACGCAGTTGTTCGTCAAAAATTTTAACGCCATTCCAAAGCGCCATGCGGGCGCCTTATTTATTGAATGACGTTAGCCGGCGCTGCGGACTGGTGTGCGTCAAAAAAAATGGCTCACACCAGGCAGCGCCGGCGTAGGGGAAAATGGAGGTTGGGCGTCAAAAAATGGGGCAATTCAGGTCAGAGGCAAAATTTTGGCCTCAACCCGATTTGCGCCATTTTTTTTTACGCCCAACCCCCATTGAAATGACTCCTGTCTTAGCAAAGACAGGAGTCATGCCCCCTTGCCCAATGGCCATGCCCAGGGGACTTATGTCCCCTGGGCATGGCCATTGGGCATAGTGGCATGTAGGGGGGCACAAATAAGGCCCCCCTATGCCACAAAAATATTACGAAAAAAATACTTACCTGAACTTACCTTAAGTTCCCTGGGATGGGTCCCTCCATCCTTGGGCGTCCTCCTGGGGTGGGCAAGGGTGGCAGGGGGTGTCCCTTGGGGCATGGGAGGGCACCTCTCGGCTCCCTCTGAGCCCACAGGTCCCTTAACTCCTGCCCTGACCAGGTGTTAAAAAATGACGCAAAAGCGGCTGGACGTCATTTTTTAAGGCCCGCCCACACCGTGCGTCATTTTTGCACGGGAGTTTAAATAAGGCGCACATGCCTTAGAGTCATTTTTTAGAAGGGAACGCCTACCTTGTATATAATTAACGCAAGGTAGGTGTCCACGCTAAAAAATGACGCAAACTCCAAGATTTTTGGCGCTAGACGAGTCTAACGCCAAAGTATAAATATGGAGTTAGCTTTGCGTAAAAAAAAACAACGCAAATCCGGCACAAACAGAGTATAAATATGCCCCTTAATAATTAAAAATAATTTACACTGTTCCGCCAACTTAGAGCTCCTTTTAAGAAGGACCCCAGCCCCCCCGACACACCAACACATCCGGGACCATACGCAACCACAATTAGGCTGGGTGGTACTGCACGGAACCCTTTATTTTCAGTAGGGGGAGTAAAAATCTTCATCTAAATGGTGCATAAAAATCACAAAAAATGGTCAAATGTATTAAAGACTGTAAGGACACCCCATCACATGGGCAAATTTGTATGGATTTCAAATCGTACTGGCCAAGTGGGAAGCACAAATTACTTCTAATTACTCCTAATCGGAAGCGAGCAATGAGTGACTTTTCCTACACATTTTGTACCACCAAAAGATTCAGCTCCCGACCCACCTCCCCCTTTTGCATTAAGAAATCCCTCACCATTGGTTTCCTTAATACCTCTGCCTCCCTTTTTGCTCCCAGAATTTAAAAAAAGTTCTCCTTTGCCCATTGTTTATCGGTACGTGTTAGACATTTGGGGGCATAAAACATTTTGGGGCGACCAAGGGATGTGACGACCTCTTTTATGTATGCCAACCAGGGGATATCAAGAGCTTGATCACATGCCAAACAGTCATGCAACATTTCCCTATTTAGGGAGGCACAGTCATTTGACCAGATGGAAATCCACAGCATAAGGGGCGCAATCTTAATCCCATCCTCCACAAACTCCAAATTCAATTTCTCGTGTAGGCAAAACTCAGAGATATTTTGCCCCACACCCAATAACCTTCTGCAGAAGCGATTTTCCTCAATCTGGGGGCTGTGCTACCCGAAAAGTCCCAGAGTGGTGCCCTATACATAAGATCCAGGAGGCATTACGTCTATACATCTCAAGCAGAGGCTGTATGGGTTTATTTCCCACTCTTAAGGCAAACTCAAAATTAGCTCCTACAGTGGCATTAAAACGCGCACATCGCTTTGAAATGCAGAGCTTCCATGTTCCTTTTTCATCAAAATCTAGATAAGGAAATTCCTGCACACAGCTCATGATTAAGTCATTGATCTTCAAAGCACCCACTTTGCTTAGTAGCTTGCCACAGACAATAAGATGGGGCTTACTGCTTTTCACCTCTAAATCTAAATCAGACATAAAATCACCATAGGCCTTAACCATCTTGCGGAGACCGTTCATAGTATGGGCCATAAGCACCAAATCATCCGCATATATCAGGGCTGGTAAACTCTTTCCATTTATTATACGAACATCCTTACATCCACCAGAAAAATGTGCAAACCATTTGTATATAAAAAAAACAGGGTGGGGGTCAGAACACACCCCTGTCTCACACCTCATAAAATTAAACTATTCTGTGCATTCCTCATGAGTCCCATATCTCACAGTTGCGTTTGTCTCCAAGTGTAAGTATCGGATCAATTCCATAATTTGGGGCTCCATACCCATCGAGGTTAAACGTTCCCATAACTTGCTGCGGTTTACATTGTCAAAAGCTCAGCTAAGATCCATAAAAGGCAAGTACCCTTCTTCGCCTGTGTGTATTTACTGATCAACATGAGCAAATTCAAACATTGCTCCTGAATCCCCACCCCTTCCCTAAAACCAAACTGCACTTTACTCAGCACATCATGCTCTCTCGTCCATTCCTGAATACGCTGTAGAACAGTTCGTCCCAATATTTTCACTGAAGAGTGAGATCGGGCGGTAGAATTTGGGATCACTCTGGTTTCCCTTTTTGAACATAGGGATGATACACGCAGATTGCCAGGAGGAAGGGATTCCTGCACTCATTGCCGCATTTAAGACATTAAGCATTATAGGTGCCCACAACTGAGGATCACTTTTATATAGGTCCATTGGGATTGCATCAGGGCCCAGCGCTTTATGGCTTGAGCTCTCCTGCACAGCCAACAACACCTCATCAAGTGTAAATCTAATGGCCAAATTAAAGGTATAACCTGCCAGCTCATCCATTTCCTCCTCTTGGGTTCCTCCCCGGGAAACCCTGCAAAAATGACTCACCCACATGTTAGGGGGAATATTACAGCTCAGCCCTTCTGATGTTTCTATCTCAAAGATACCCCTGTAAACTATCTTCCAGAACAGGCTTGAGTTTTTAGTGTGTGACACACGCTCCAAATCCTCCCAAGCCTGCTCCTTGAGCTGCTGTTTTCTTTCCTTCAGAGCAAATTTATACTGAGCATGCACACTACTCAGATAGGCCTTATCCCTGAGCTGTGCCTTCAATGCCTTCTTCAAGGTTTTCCTCGTCACATAACACGGTTTGCTAAACCATCCTCCCTGATGCTTAGGAATGGCCTCTTCATTTTTGGTCATGAATTCCTTGATGGCATCATTTACTTTATTCGCAGCACCAATCACTTCCCCAGGTGAGGGGGATTCAGCCAAAAGAATCCCTATTAGTTTTCCCTATTAGTAATCCCTTTAAGATTTAAATTTTGGCTCACCACCCTCTTCACTACCTTTTGGATGCTCACCTGTCTCCAACCAATTTTCCTGCTCTGATCCTTTATTCTCAAACCTACCAGCAATAGGAAAGTACCATCTTGCCTGGCATGTTACCCCCATTTTTACATGTATGTCAGTTTGTTTTTGCCTGTCTCACTGGGATCCTGCTAGCCAGGACCCCTGTGCTCATAGTTTGTGGCCTGAATGTGTATACCTGTGTAGTGACTAACTGTGTCACTGAGGCTCTGCTAACCAGAACCTCAGTGTTTATGCTCTCTCTGCCTTTAAATTTGTCACTAGAGGCAAGTGACCACTTTTACCAATTTTAATTGGCACACTGGAACACCCTTATGATTCCCTAGTATATGGTACCTAGGTACCCAGGGTATTGGGGTTCCAGGAGATTGATATGGGCTGCAGCATTTCTTTTGCCACCCACAGGGAGCTCATAAAAACCTTTACACAGGACTGCCATTGCACACGTTATTTCACAGCCATTTTCACTGCACTTAAGTAACTTATAAGTCCCCTATATGTCTAACCTTCACTTGCTGAAGGTTAGGTGCAAAGTTACTAAGTGTGAGGGCACCCTTGCACTAGCAAAGGTGCCCTCACATAGTTCAAGGCCATTTCCCCGGATGTTGTGAGTGCGGAGACACCATTACACGCGTGCACTACATATAGGTCAATACCTATGTGCAGCTTCACAATGGTAACTCCGAACATGGCCATGTAACATGTCTAAGATCATGGAATTGTCCCCCCAATTCAAATCTGGTATTGGGGAGCCAATTTCATGCACCCCCAGGGCTCCACTATCGACTCCGGTACTGCCAAACCAGCTCTCTGGGGCTTTCTCTGCAGCTACAGCTGCTGCCAACCCACAGACAGGGTTCTGATCTCCTGGGGTCTGGGCAGCCCAGTCCCAGGAAGGCAGAACAAAGAATTTCCTCTGGGAGAGGGTGTCACACCCTCTCCCTTTTGAAATAGGTGTTGAAGGCTGGGGAGGGGTAGCCTCCCCCAGCCTCTGGAAATGCTTTGAAGGGCACAGATGGTGCCCTCCTTGCATAAGCCAGTCTACACCGGTATAGGGAACCCCCAGTCCCTGCTCTGGTGCAAAACTGGACATTGGAAAGGGGAGTGACCACTTCCCTGTCCATCACCACCCCAGGGGTGGTGCCCAGAGCTCCTCCAGTGTGTCCCAGCCCTCTGCCATCTTGAATCCAGAGGTGTGAGGGCACTCTGGAGGCCTCTGAGTGGCCAGTGCCAGCAGTTGATGTCAGAGATCCCTCCTTATAGGTGCTTACCTGACTAGGTGGCCAATCCTCCTCTGAGGGCTATTTAGGGTCTCTCCAGTGGGCTTTTCCTCAGATAACGACTTGCAAGAATTCATCAGAGTTCCTCTGCATCTCCCTCTTCGACTTCTGCCAAGGATCGACGGCTGACTGCTCCAGGACCCCTGCAAAACTGCAACAAAGTAGCAAGAAGACTACCAGCGGTATTGTAGGGCCTAATCCTGCCGGCTTTCTCGACTGTTTCTTGGTGGTGCATGCTTTGGGGGCTGCCTGCCTTCATCCTGCACTGGAAGCCACGGGTCGACGGAATCTTCCCCCTGCTCCAGCAAGCACCAAACTTCAGCATCACTGGTACTCTGGGACCCCTCTCATCCTGGCAGGTGTGGCCCCTGGAACACAGGTGGTGGACCCAAGGGACCCAGACTGTCCAGTGGTCCAACTGTCCAAATTTGGAGGAGGTAAGTCCTTGCCTCCCCTGTCCAGACAGTAATCCTGTGCACCGCATGAACTGCAGCTGCTAGGGCTTCTGTGCACATTTCCAAGGAATCCTTTGTCCACAGCCAAGTCCAGGTCCCCAGCACTCTGTCCTGCAATGCTCAGCTCCCTGAGTTGATCTCTGGCTTTTGGGACCCTCTTTTGCAGTGTTGAGATGACCGTGTGTTCAGACTTCTTGAACCTGTGTTCAAGGACTTCTGCAGGTGCTACCTTCTTGTGCATGGGCTCGCTACGTTGCTGAGGGCCCCCTCTGTCTCCTCTCCCAAGTGGCAATATCCTGGTCCTTCCTGGGCCCAGGCAGCACCCTTTTTTGTCAACCACGACTCTTGCAGTTAGCAAGGTTTGTTTGTTGTATTTTGCTAAAGAAACAACTCTGCATCCTCCAGCACTCCGTAGGACATCTTCTATATGAAGGAGAAGTTCCTAGCACTTTTCGTTGTTGCAGAATCTTCAGCTTCTTCCATCTGGAGGCAGCCATTTTGCACCTTCATCCGGGGTTTAGTGGGCTCCTGCCCCACCTGGACACTTTCACAACTCTTGGACTTGGTCCCCTTCCTTTGCAGGTCCTCAGGTCCAGGAATCCGTCTTCAGTGCTTTGCAGCCTGTTGCGGTCTTTGCAAAATCCTGTATCACAAGTTTAGTGTGTTTCTGGGGAAATAGTAGTAATTTTCTCCTACTTTCCAGGGTCTTGGGGTGGGGTATCTTGGACACCCTTAGTGTTTTCTTACATTCCCAGCAACCCTCTACAAACTACACTAACCTAGGGGTCCATTTGTGGTTCGCATTCCACTTTCTTAGTATATGGTTTTGTTGCTCCTAGGCCTATTGCATCCTATTGTATTCTACAGTGTTTGCACTACTTTCTGACTGTTTTACTTACCTGATTTTGGTTTGTGTGTATATTTTGTGTATTTTACTTACCTCCTAATGGAGTATATCCTCTGAGATATTTTTGGCACATTGTCACTAAAATAAAGTACCTTTATTTTGAGTAACCCTGAGTATTGTCTTTCTTATGATACAGTACCTACATGATATCAGTGGTGTAGTAGGAGCTTTGCATGTCTCCTAGTTCAGCCTAAGCCGCTCTGCTATAGCTACCTCTATCAGCCTAAGCTGCTAGAACACTACTAATCTACTAATAAGGGATAACTGGACCTGGCACAACGTGTAAGTACCATCAAGTACCCACTATATGCCAGGCCAGCCTCTTACACCGGCCCACCAATCACCGATGTGCACATATTGTATGGAAAATTTAAGGAGACCGTGAGGGGGTTGTGATCACTAAAATACTGCCTTTTCACCTCTCCATGCTGGACCAGATTTCTCACTGAAGGGAACACAAAGATATAATCAATTATCGACCCAGCCCCTCTCCCCACAAAAGTTGGTACCTGATTTTCACATGCAGATTTCAGGTCAAAAGTATTCTGCAAACCCAGGCTCTGTAACTCCATACTAAGGGACCTTCCCCTTGCATCCTGCATATCCTCAGGTGCAGGCTCACCACAATCCTGCTCAAAAGGATTCTCAGCAGTATAATAGCCCCCTATCTTTGCATTAAAGTCTCCAGATACAATTGCATGGAATTCCATGGCACATGCCTCCAACCTTCCCTTCAATATCTGCAACGCTGAGAAAAGGGCACTGATTTGGCAACCAGAATCCATACTGCATTGTAGAAGTTTACCAAAAGGATGTTATACTTATTTGGGAATAACACCCAAATGATGAGGAGGCCCTGATGACTACAATTAATCTGATATTCTCCAGCAATCTTAGAGATGTGAAACAGGGTGACTAAACCCCCTTTTGGGTGACAACCAGGCACCAGTTCAGCCGGAACGGCAAACCTTGGAATCCATCCCATACTGCAGCACCTTCTGACCAGGTTTCCTGAAGTAAAATAAAATCATAGCCTGAAATAAACTTTACCCATTGCCCATCTTGCAGCTTAGCGTCATAACCCGCCACATTTCAAGAGATTAGCCGAGTCAGGGAAGACACCTCACCCAACCTTTCCAGACCTGGGGTTGTAATAGGCGACCTCCTTAAAACTACCTTATCTTTTACTGTAGGAGGCTGGCCTGGCTTGTAGTGGGTACCAAGGGGTACTTACACTCGGTACCAGGACCAGTTATCCCTTATTAGTGTAGAAGAGGTGTTTCTAGCAGCTTAAAATGATATAAGGTAGCTATGGAGAGCAGCTTAGGCTGAACTAGGAGACATGCAAAGCTCCTACTACACCACTGGTGTCATATGCACAATATCATAAGAAAACCCAATACACAGATATACTAAAAATAAAGGTACTTTATTTTTATGACAATATGCCAGAAGTATCTCAGTGAGTACCCTCAGTATGAGGATAGCAAATATACACAATATATATGTACATAATACCAAAAATATGCAGTAATAGCAAAAGGAAGTAATGCAAGCAATGTATAGTCACAATAGATTGCAATGAGAGCACATAGGTATAGGGGCAACACAAACCATATACTCCAAAAGTGGAATTCGAACCACGAATGGACCCCAAACCTATGTGAGCTTGTAGAGGGTCACTGGGACTGTAAGAAAACAGGGAGGGTTAGAAAAATAGCCCACCCAAAAACCCTGAAAAGTAGGTGTAAAGTGCACCTATATTCCCCAGAGAGCACAGAAGTCGTGATAGGGAAATTCTGCAAGGAAGACCAACACCAGCAATGCTACAAAGGTGGATTTCCGGACGAGAGAACCTGTGGAACAAGGGGACCAAGTCCAAGTACCGCGACAAAGTTGAGATTGGGCAGATGCCCAGGAAATGCCAGTTGAGGATGCAAAGAAGCTGCCACCAGATGGTAGAAGCTGTGGATTCTGCAAGAACGAAGAGGGCTAGAAACTTCCCCTTTGGAGGATGGATGTCCCACGTCGTGAAGAAGCTTGCAGAGGTATTCCCATGCAGAAAGACCGCAACCAAGCCTTGCTAGCTGCAAGGGTTGCGGTTAAGGTTTTTGGATGCTGCTGTGGCCCAGGAGGGACCAGGATATCGCCAATTGCGTGAGGAGACAGAGGGGGCGCCCAGCAAGATAGGGAGCCCTCACAGAAGCAGGCAGCACCCGCAGAAGTGCCAGAACAGGCACTACAAAGAAGAGTGAACCGGAGCTCACCCGAAGTCACAAAAGGAGATCCCACGACGCCGGAGGACAACTCAGGAGGTTGTACACTGCAGGTTAGAGTGTCGGGGACCCAGGCTTAACTGTGCACAAAGGAAATCCTGGAAGAGTGCACAGGAGCCGGAGCAGCTGCAAATCACGCGATACCCAGCAATGCAGTCTAGCGTGGGAAGGCAAGGACTTACCTCCACCAAACTTGGACTGAAGAGTCACTGGACTGTGGGAGTCACTTGGACAGAGTTGCTGAGTTCCAGGGACCACGCTCGTTGTGCTGGGAGGGGATCCAGAGGACCGGTGATGCAGTTCTTTTGGTGCCTGCGGTGGCAGGGGGAGGATTCTGTCGTCCCATGGGAGATTTCTTCGGAGCTTCTAGTGCAGAGAGGAGGCAGACTACCCCCACAGCATGCACCACCAGGAAAACAGTCGAGAAGGCAGCAGGATCAGTGATACAAGGTTGCAGTAGTCATCTTTGCTACTTTGTTGTGGTTTTGCAGGCTTCCTGAGCAGTCAACGGTCGATTCCTTGGCAGAAGGTGAAGAGAGAGATGCAGAGGAACTCTGATGAGCTCTTACATTCGTTATATAAAGAATTCCCCAAAGCAGAGACCCTAAATAGCCAGAAAAGGAGGTTTGGCTACCTAGGAAGGAGGATAGACTAGCAACACAGGTAAGAGCCTATCAGGAGGAGTCTCTGACATCACCTGCTTGCACTGGCCACTCAGAGCAGTCCAGTGTGCCAGCAGCACCTCTGTTTCCAAGATGGCAGAGGTCTGGAGCACACTGGAGGAGCTCTGGGCACCTCCCAGGGGAGGTACAGGTCAGGGGAGTGGTCACTCCCCTTTCCTTTGTCCAGTTTTGCGCCAGAGCAGGGCTGAGGGATCCCTGAACCGGTGCAGACTGGCTTAAGCAGAGATGGGCACCATCTGTGCCCATCAAAGCATTTCCAGAGGCTGGGGGAGGCTACTCCTCCCAAGCCCTAACACCTTTTTCCAAAGGGAGAGGGTGTAACACCCTCTCTATGAGGAAGTCCTTTGTTCTGCCTTCCTGGGTCAAGCCTGGCTGGACCCCAGGTGGGCAGAAACCTGTCTGAGGGCTTGACCCAGAGGACCGGTGATGCAGTTCTTTTGGTGCCTGCGGTTGCAGGGGGAGGATTCCGTCGTCCCAGAGGAGATTTCTTCAGAGCTTCTAGTGCAGAGACGAGGCAGACTACCCCCACAGCATGCACCACCAGGAAAACAGTCGAGAAGGTGGCAGGATCAGCGATACAAGATTGCAGTAGTCGTCTTTGCTAATTTGTTGCGGTTTTGCAGGTGTCCTGAGCAGTCAGCGGTCGATTCCTTGGCAGAAGTTGAAGAGAGAGATGCAGAGGAACTCTGATGAGCTCTTGCATTCGTTATCTAAAGAATTCCCCAAAGCAGAGATCCTAAATAGCCAGAAAAGGAGATCTGGCTACCTAGGAAGGAGGATAGGCTAGCAACACAGGTAAGAGCCTATCAGAAGGAGTCTCTGACGTCACCTGCTGGCCCTGGCCACTCAGAGCAGTCCAGTGTGCCCCCTACACCTCTGTTTCCAAGATGGCAGAGGTCTGGAGCACACTGGAGGAGCTCTAGGCACCTCCCCTGGGAGGTGCAGGTCAGGGGAGTGGTCACTCCCCTTTCCTTTTTCCAGTTTCGCCCCAGAGCAGGGCTGGGGGATCCCTGAACCGGTGCAGACTGGCTTATGCAGAGATGGGCACCATCTGTGCCCATCAAAGCATTTCCGGAGGCTGGGGGAGGCTACTCCTCCCCAGCCCTGACACCTTTTTTCCAGAGGGAGAGGGTGTAACACCCTCTCTCTGAGGAAGTCCTTTGTTTTGCCTTCCTGGGCCAAGCCTGGCTGGACCCCAGGAGGGCAGAAACCTGTCTGAGGGCTTGGCAGCAGCAGCAGCTGCAGTGAAACCCCGGGAAAGGTAGTTTGGCAGTACCAGGGTCTGTGCTAGAGACTCAGGGGATCATGGAATTGTCTCCCCAATGCCAGAATGGCATTGGGGTGACAATTCCATGATCTTAGACATGTTACATGGCCATGTTCGGAGTTACCATTGTGACGCTATACATAGGTAGTGACCTATGTATAGTGCACACGTGTAATGGTGTCCCCGCACTCACAAAGTCCGGGGAATTTGCCCTGAACGATGTGGGGGCACCATGGCTAGTGCCAGGGTGCCCACACACTAAGTAACTTAGCACCCAACCTTACCAGGTAAAGGTTAGACATATAGGTGACTTATAAGTTACTTAAGTGCAGTGGTAAATGGCTGTGAAATAACGTGGCGTTATTTCACTCAGGCTGCACTGGCAGGCCTGAGTAAGAATTGTCAGAGCTCCCTATGGGTGGCAAAAGAAATGCTGCAGCCCATAGGGATCTCCTGGAACCCCAATACCCTTGGTACCTCAGTACCATATACTAGGGAATTATAAGGGTGTTCCAGTATGCCAATGTGAATTGGTGAAATTGGTCACTAGCCTGTTAGTGACAATTTGTAAAGAGAGAGCATAACCACTAAGGTTCTGGTTAGCAGAGCCTCAGTGAGACATTTAGGCATCACACAGGGAACACATACATATAGGCCACAAACTTATGAGCACTGGGGTCCTGGCTAGCAGGGTCCCAGTGACACATAACAAACATACTGAAAACATAGGGTTTTCACTATGAGCACTGGGCCCTGGCTAGCAGGATCCCAGTGAGACAGTGAAAACACCCTGACATATACTCACAAACAGGCCAAAAGAGGGGGTAACAAGGCTAGAAAGAGGCTACTTCCTCACACAACCCCCCCCCCCCCAAATGAAGGACAATAAGGCTAACCTTGGCCAGTTGAGACTTTATTGTCTAAGTGGTGATAAGTAGAGAGTAGCTCTGCAATAGACTGGTTACTCCCTTTATCATCCACTATATGGTTACTTCCCTGTGGGGATGTAAACCACCCTGTTTGAAGTTTTTTAGCTAAGCAACAATGTGAAGATATATTGTCAGAGTTTCTATCAGTAAGTTTTAGTTTAGAACAGTGGGAATTGTCCACTGGACCTATTTCTAGTGATGAGAATGCCAGACAGGAATGCTGTCTCAGTAAAGCCATAGCTGGGCAAAAACGTTGTCCATATGGCTGGAAGAGAGAACAGGGATGCTGTTTCTCTTGAGTTGGAGCAGGGCAGGGATGCTGTCCTATGAGCTCCACACTAGGGCAGGGATGCTGTCCTAAGTGTTGTGAGGCAGTGCAGGGTTTCTGCACTAAAGTTTCTCTGGGAGGGTTGGATGGATGCTCCATGTTAACTAAAATGGTGTTCTTTTTCTCACCAATATTAGTTATCCCACAGAGAGGTACTTCCACCTCAGGGAGTACAGCTATGCCAGCTGATGATTCTCTTGGAACAGGTGCCACCCCAGGAGAGGTTTCTCCCACCACAGGAATGGTATCCTGAATGGCAGGGTGGATAGGGGATACTGTGATTCCCTTTTTACCTGTTGTTGGAGAGGGATCCTGAGTTTTCAGGCCTTCTCTCCTTTGCTTTTTCATTTCAAGAGAAATGAGAGGGAACAATTCCTCAGGGATACCCAGCATGGCTGCATGGATATAAAACTCTACATCAGCCCAACCTGATGCCTCTAGGTCATTACCTAAGAGACAGTCTACATGTAAGCTAGGTGATACCACCACCTGCTTAGGGCCAGTAACTCCACCCCAACTAAGCTGAACTATAGCTAAGGGAAGAAACTTGGTGGAGTTATGGACATCAATAATCTTATACTGTTGTCCAATGATGTGTTGTTCAGGGGCCACTAGGTTTTCAGTCACCAGAGTGATACTGGCACCTGTGTCCCTGTAGGCCTGGGCCTCAACACCATTTATTGAAACTGTCTGCCTGTACTTATCCATTGTAAGGGGACAAGCAGCCAGTGTGACAAGGCCAATGCCACTAGGTGTGACAGAAACTGTCTTGGGAATGACTACCCCAGTTTCTATGATGGACCCATAACTGAACCCAACTACACCCTTAGCTTGACTGTTGCCAGCAGTCCCACCACTAGTACCACTACTGCTAGGGGCACTAGAGCTTGATGTATTAGTGGTGGTAGGCTCAGGGGGTTTACCTGGACAGGACTTATCCCCTGGCCTATGGCCTCTGTTTTTACACACAAAGCACCAAGGCTTTTTAATGTGTGCAGGTTGTGAAGAAGAGGAAGAATTTGTTTTATCCCCACCCCCTGAAGAGTGTTTAGGATTTGAAGAAGGATCTTTGGTTTTACCCTTATCCCCATGCTTATCCTGAGATTTCTCACCATCTTTCTTCTTGCCACCGCCTGTATGAACTTTTCTGTTCACTCTTGTTCTGACCCATTTGTCTGCTTTCTTTCCCAATTCTTGGGGAGAGGTCAGATCTGAGTCCACTAGATATTGGTGTAACAAATCAGATACACAGTTATTCAGAATATGCTCTCTCAGGATCAGATTATACAAGCTTTCATAGTCAGAAACTTTACTGCCATGTAACCACCCCTCCAAGGCCTTCACTGAATGGTCAACAAAGTCTACCCAGTCTTGTGAAGACTCTTTTCTGGTTTCTCTGAACTTAATCCTGTATTATTCAGTGGTTAAGCCAAATCCATCCAAGAGTGCATTGTTTAAAACTGTAAAATTATTGGCATCACTTTCCTTCACAGTAAGGAGCCTATCCCTACCCTTTCCACTGAAAGATAGCCATAGGATAGCAGCCCACTGCCTTTGAGGGACCCCCTGTACAACACAGGCCCTTTCAAGTGCAGCAAACCACTTGTTAATGTCATCCACCTCCTTGTAAGGGGGAACTATTTTATGCAGATTCCTAGAATCATGCTCTTTCACAGGATTACTATCTGTAATACTGCTGCTGCCACCATGGGGTCCTAACCCCAACCTCTGTCTTTCTTTTTCTAAGTCTAAAGTTTCCCTGTCTAGAGCCAGCTGTTGCTGTTTAAGCTTCAGCCTGGTCTCTTCCACTCTCAATCTATTGAGCTCCCTTTCTAACATTCTGTCATCAGGGTGGGTGGGTTGGGCATGTTTAGACACAGAAGAATGGTGTGAATGAACAGAGGGAGAAATGTCCCTAGCAGTTGGCACTCTAACAACTTGACCTGCAGGAATGAAATTCCTACTGTGATGAGAACTCACATTAGTACCAGTTATGCTAGGCGGTCTGCTAAGGGGCAAGTTGGAAAGAATACCATCTAACACTCTTGCTGGGGCTGCCCCAGAATCAGAATGTGAACTATCTCCTAACTTCTCAACAGATGTGCCGGCTAAGGCCTTATCATTTTCAATGAGCATGGTAATCAACAATTCTCTAGAGGGATTCTTCCCTACCCCTAAACCTCTATCAATGCAGAGACTCCTTACCCCTTTCCAGCTAAGGTTCTCATAAGCAGTGCTGGTCAGATCAAGGGTAGGACCTGTACCAGACATGATAGAAAAGGTTTAAGGGACCGAAAACAAAAGAAAAAGTTTAAGACTTTTTAAGGAACAGAAAAAAAACTTTTTCAACTTTTTAGAAACTTTTTGAAAGTTTAGAGGTACTTTTCAGCACTTAGCAATAGAGTAAGAGAAGAAAAGCAAAACTTTTTGGTTAGGTGTACATACATTGAACTTGTTTTGTATATTTTTCTCTTATGAAAAGTACAAAATGACAAAGTGGTAAGTAGCTGCAAGTACTTATCCCACCGCAGCACAACCAATGTAGGAGGCTGGCCTGGCTTGTAGTGGGTACCAAGGGGTACTTACACTCTGTACCAGGACAAGTTATCCCTTATTAGTGTAGAAGAGGTGTTTCTAGCAGCTTAGGCTGATAGAAGGTAGCTATGGAGAGCAGCTTAGGCTGAACTAGGAGACATGCAAAGCTCCTACTATACCACTGGTGTCATATGCACAATATCATAAGAAAACACAATACATAGTTATACTAAAAATAAAGGTACTTTATTTTTATGACAATATCCCAAAAGTATCTCAGTGAGTACCCTCAGTATGAGGATAGCAAATATACACAATATATATGTACACAATTACAAAAATATGCAGTAATAGCAAAAGGAAGTAATGCAAGCAATGTACAGTCACAATAGATTGCAATAGAAGCACATAGGTATAGGGGCAACACAAACCATATACTCCAAAAGTGGAATGCGAATAACGTATGGACCCCAAACCTATGTGAGCTTGTAGAGGGTCACTGGGACTGTAAGAAAACAGTGAGGGTTAGAAAAATAGCCCACCCCAAGACCCTGAAAAGTAGGTGTAAAGTGCACCTATATTCCCCAGAGAGCACAGAAGTCGTGATAGGGGAATTCAAATCAAATCAAATCATTAGCATTTATAAAGCGCGCTACTCACCCGTGCGGGTCTCAAGGCGCTAGGGACAAAGGGGGTGGTTATCGCTGCTCGAACAGCCAGGTCTTTAGGAGTCTCCGGAAAGCGGAGTGGTCCTGGGTGGTCCTGAGGCTGGTGGGGAGGGAGTTCCAGGTCTTGGCCGCCAGGAAGGAGAAAGATCTCCCACCCGCCGTGGAGCGTCGGATGCGAGGGACGGCGGCGAGTGCGAGGCCAGAGGAGCGGAGGGGGCGGGTGGGGACGTAGAAGTTGAGGCGTCTGTTGAGGTATTCCGGTCCCTTGTCGTGGAGGGCTTTGTGTGCGTGGGTGAGAAGTCGGAAGGTGATCCTTTTGCTGACTGGGAGCCAATGCAGGTGTCTCAGGTGTGCGGAGATGTGGCTGCTGCGGGGTACGTCGAGGATGAGGCGGGCCGAGGCGTTTTGAATGCGTTGTAGGCGATTTTGGAGTTTGGCTGTGGTCCCGGCGTAGAGGGTGTTGCCGTAGTCCAGGCGGCTCGTGACGAGGGCGTGGGTCACGGTTTTTCTGGTGTCGGCGGGGATCCAGCAGAAGATCTTGCGGAGCATGCGGAGGGTGAGGAAGCAGGCGGAGGACACGGCGTTGACTTGCTTGGTCATGGTGAGAAGAGGGTCCAAGATGAAGCCGAGGTTGCGGGCGTGGTCTGCGGGGGTCGGTGCGGTGCCGAGGGCCGTGGGCCACCAGGAGTCGTCCCAGGCGGACGGGGTGTTGCCGAGGATGAGGACTTCAGTTTTTTCAGAGTTCAGCTTTAGGCGGCTGAGCCTCATCCAATCTGCGACGTCCTTCATACCCTCTTGTAGGTTGGTCTTGGCGCTGGCGGGGTCCTTGGTGAGGGAGAGTATAAGTTGGGTGTCGTTGGCGTAGGAGGTGATGATGATGTCGTGCTTGCGTACGATGTTGGCGAGGGGGCTCATGTAGACATTGAAGAGTGTCGGGCTGAGTGATGAGCCTTGAGGTACGCCGCAGATGATTTCAGTGGGTTCTGAGCGAAACGGAGGGAGGTAGACTCTTTGGGAGCGGTTTGCGAGGAAGGAGGCGATCCAGTCCAGGGCCTGGTCTTGGATCCCGGTGGAGCAGAGGCGGGTGATTAGGGTGCGGTGACAGACGGTGTCAAAGGCAGCCGAGAGGTCGAGAAGAATGAGGGCGACTGTTTCACCATTGTCCATCAGGGTTCTGATGTCGTCTGTGACTGAGATGAGGGCGGTTTCAGTGCTGTGGTTGGTTCGGAATCCGGTCTGTGAGGGGTCGAGCAGGTTGTTGTCTTCCAGGAAGGTGGTCAGCTGTTTGTTGACGGTCTTCTCTATTACTTTGGCTGGGAAAGGCAGAAGGGAGATGGGGCGGAAGTTTTTCAGGTCGCTCGGGTCAGCCGTAGGTTTCTTTAGTAGGGCGTTGACTTCGGCGTGTTTCCAGCATTCGGGGAAGGTAGCAGAAGAAAAAGAAGAGTTGATGATGGTCTGGAGGTGCGGGGCGATGATGTCGTCGGCTTTGTTAAAGATGAAGTGCGGGCAGGGGTCCGAAGGGGCGCCGGAGTGGATAGAGTTCATGATGGATTTGGTTTCTTCCGTGCTGATGTGGTCCAGTTGTTGAGGGTGATGGTCGGGGATGTGGGTTCTGTGGTGTTTGGTTGGGTCTGGTGTCCGAAGCTGTCGTGGAGGTCGCTGATCTTGCGATGGAAGAAAGTGGCGAGGGATTCGCATAGATCCTGTGAGGGCGTGACGGCGTTGGCGTTGGCGCTGAGATTGGAGAACTCCTTGATGATGCTGAAGAGTTCTCTGCTGTTGTGGCTGTTTTTGTCCAGTCTGTCGGTGAAAAAATTCCTTTTGGCAGCGCGGATCAGGTGGTGGTGTTCGCGGGTAGCGTTCTTGAGGGCGGTCATGTGGTCAGCGGTGCGGTCCTTGCGCCAGGCTTTCTCAAGTGCGCGACAAGTTTTCTTTGATTCTTTGAGGGTGTCAGAGAACCAGAGGGGTTTCTTGGTGTTGTTCTGTCGCTGCGAGCGTTTGAGGGGAGCAAGGTTGTCTGCGCAGTTGGAGATCCAGTTTGTGAGGTTGAGGGCTGCGTCGTTGGGGTCGGTAGTGAGGGTGGGTTGGTTGGCTGCGAGTGCGGAGAAGAGTTGCTCTTCGGGGATCTTGTTCCACTGTCGGCGAGGGATGGGTTGAGTGCGGAGGTGGCGGGTCTCGCGTCGGAATGTGAAGTGGACGCAGCTGTGGTCGGTCCAATGTAGGGCGGAGGCGTGGCTGAAGAAGACGTGTTTGCTGGCGGAGAAGATAGGGTCGAGTGTGTGTCCGGCGATGTGGGTGGCAGTGTGGGTGGAATTCTGCAAGGAAGACCAACACCAGCAATGCAACCAAAGTGGATTTCCGGACGAGAGTACCTGTGGAACAAGGGGACCAAGTCCAAGAGTCGCGACAAAGTCGAGATTGGGCAGATGCCCAGGATATGCCAGCTGAGGTTGCAAAGAAGCTGCCACCGGATGTAGAAGCTGTGGATTCTGCAAGAACGAAGAGGACTAGGAACTTCCCCTTTGGAGGATGGATGTCCCACGTCGTGAAGAAGCTTGCAGAGGTGTTCCCACGCAGAAAGACCGCAAACAATTCTTGCTAGCTGCAAGGGTTGCGGTTAGGGTTTTTGGATGCTGCTGTGGCCCAGGAGGGACCAGGATGTTGCCAATTGCGTGAGGAGACAGAGGGGGCGTCCAGCAAGATAGGGAGCCCTCACAGAAGCAGGCAGCACCCGCAGAAGTGCCAAAACAGGCACTACGAAGAGGAGTAAACCGGAGCTCACCCAAAGTCACAAAAGGAGATCCCGCGACGCCGGAGGACAACTCAGGAGGTTGTGCACTGCAGGTTAGAGTGTCGGGGACCCAGGCTTGGCTGTGCACAAAGGAAATCCTGGAAGAGTGCACAGGAGCCGGAGCAGCTGCAAATCACGCGGTAACCAGCAATGCAGTCTAGCGTGGGGAGGCAAGGACTTACCTCCACCAAACTTCGACTGAAGAGTCACTGGACTGTGGGAGTCACTTAGGCAAAGTTGCTGAGTTCCAGGGACCACGCTTGTCGTGCTGAGATGGGACCCAGAGGACCGGTGATGCAGTTCTTTTGGTGCCTGCGGTTGCAGGGGGAGGATTCCGTCGTGCCACAGGAGATTTCTTCAGAGCTTCTAGTGCAGAGACGAGGCAGACTACCCCCACAGCATGCACCACCAGGAAAACAGTCGAGAAGGCGGCAGGATCAGCGATACAAGGTTGCAGTAGTCGTCTTTGCTAATTTGTTGCGGTTTTGCAGGTGTCCTGAGCAGTCAGCGGTCGATTCCTTGGCAGAAGTTGAAGAGAGAGATGCAGAGGAACTCTGATGAGCTCTTGCATTCGTTATCTAAAGAATTCCCCAAAGCAGAGACCCTAAATAGCCAGAAAAGGAGATTTGGCTACCTAGGAAGGAGGATAGGCTAGCAACACAGGTAAGAGCCTATCAGAAGGAGTCTCTGACGTCACCTGCTGGCCCTGGCCACTCAGAGCAGGCCAGTGTGCCAGCAGCACCTCTGTTTCCAAGATGGCAGAGGTCTGGAGCACACTGGAGGAGCTCTGAGCACCTCCCCTGGGAGGTGCAGGTCAGGGGAGTGGTCACTCCCCTTTCCTTTTTCCAGTTTCGTGCCAGAGCAGGGCTGGGGGATCCCTGAACCGGTGCAGACTGGCTTATGCAGAGATGGGCACCATCTGTGCCCATCAAAGCATTTCCAGAGGCTGGGGGAGGCTACTCTTCCCCAGCCTTGACACCTTTTTCCAAAGGGAGAGTGTGAGAAAGTAGCCTCTTTCTAGCC
The DNA here is from genome assembly GCF_031143425.1 of Pleurodeles waltl. Taxonomy (NCBI): domain Eukaryota; kingdom Metazoa; phylum Chordata; class Amphibia; order Caudata; family Salamandridae; genus Pleurodeles; species Pleurodeles waltl. The sequence continues at coordinate 57,522 of NC_090447.1, forward strand.
TTGTTACCCCCACTTTTGGCCTGTTTGTGAGTGTATGTCAGGGTATTTTCACTGTCTCACTGGAATCCTGCTAGCCAGGGCCCAGTGCTCATAGTGAGAACCCTATGTTTTCAGTATGTTTGTAATGTGTCACTGGGACCCTGCTAGCCAGGACCCCAGTGCTCATAAGTTTGTGGCCTATATGTATGTGTTCCCTGTGTGATGCCTAACTGTCTCACTGAGGCTCTGCTATCCAGAACCTCAGTGGTTATGCTCTCTCATTTCTTTCAAATTGTCACTAACAGGCTAGTGACCAATTTTACCAATTTACATTGGCTTACTGGAACACCCTTATAATTCCCTAGTATATGGTACTGAGGTACCCAGGGTATTGGGGTTCCAGGAGACCCCTATGGGCTGCAGCATTTCTTTTGCCACCCATAGGGAGCTCTGATAATTCTTACACAGGCCTGCCACTGCAGGCTGAGTGAAATAACATCCACGTTTCACAGCCATTTTACACTGCACTTAAGTAACTTATAAGTCACCTATATATCTAACCTTTACCTGGTAAAGGTTAGGTGCAAAGTTACTTAGTGTGAGGGCACCCTGGCACTAGCCAAGGTGCCCCCACATTGTTCAGGGCCAATTCCCCGGACTTTGTGAGTGCGGGGACACCATTACACGCGTGCACTACATATAGGTCGCTACCTATATGTAGCTTCACAATGGTAACTCCGAATATGGCCATGTAACATGTCTATGATCATGAAATTGCCCCCTCTGTGCCATCCTGGCATAGTTGGCACAATCCCATGATCCCAGTGGTCTGTAGCACAGACCCTGGTACTGCCAAACTGCCTTTCCTGGGGTTTCACTGCAGCTGCTGCTGCTGCCAACCCCTCAGACAGGTTTCTGCCCTCCTGGGGTCAAGCCAGGCTTGTCCCAGGATGGCAGAACAAAGGACTTCCTCTGAGAGAGGGTGTTACACCCTCTCCCTTTGGAAAATGGTGTGAAGGCAGGGGAGGAGTAGCCTCCCCCAGCCTCTGGAAATGCTTTCATGGGCACTTTTGGTGCCCATTTCTGCATAAGCCAGTCTACACCGGTTCAGGGACCCCTTAGCCCTGCTCTGGCGCGAAACTGGACAAAGGAAAGGGGAGTGACCACTCCCCTGACCTGCACCTCCCCTGGGAGGTGTCCAGAGCTCCTCCAGTGTGCTCCAGACCTCTGCCATCTTGGAAACAGAGGTGCTGCTGGCACACTGGACTGCTCTGAGTGGCCAGTGCCAGCAGGTGACGTCAGAGACTCCTTCTGATAGGCTTCTTCCGGTGTTGCTAGCCTATCCTCTCTCCTAGGTAGCCAAACCCTCTTTTCTGGCTATTTAGGGTCTCTGTCTCTGGGGAAACTTTAGATAACGAATGCAAAAGTTCATTCGAGTTCCTCTGCATCTCTCTCTTCACCTTCTGCCAAGGAATCAACTGCTGACCGTGCTGGAAGCCTGCAAAACTGCAACATAGTAGCAAAGACGACTACTGCAACTTTGTAACGCTGATCCTGCCGCCTTCTCAACTGTTTTCCTGGTGGTGCATGCTGTGGGGGTAGTCTGCCTCCTCTCTGCACTAGAAGCTCCGAAGAAATCTCCCGTGGGTCGACGGAATCTTCCCCCTGCAACCGCAGGCACCAAAAAGCTGCATTACCGGTCCCTTGGGTCTCCTCTCAGCACAACGAGAGAGGTCCCTCGAATCCAGCAACTGTGCCCAAGTGACCCGCACAGTCCAGTGACTCTTCAGTCCAAGTTTGGTGGAGGTAAGTCCTTGCCTCCCCACGCCAGACTGCATTGCTGGGAACCGCGACTTTTGCAGCTACTCCAGCCTCTGTGCACTTTCGGCAGAAATCCTTTGTGCACAGCCAAGCCTGGGTCCACGGCACTCTAACCTGCATTGCACGACTTTCTAAGTTGGTCTCCGGCGACGTGGGACTCCTTTGTGTAACTTCGGGTGAGCACCGTTCACGCATCTTGGTAGTGGCTGTTTCTGGCACTTTTCTGGGTGCTACCTGCTGCTGAGAGGGCTCCTTGTCTTGCTCGACGTCCCTTCTGTCTCCTGACGCAATTTGCGACATCCTGGTCCCTCCTGGGCCAAAGCAGCATCCAAAAACGCTTACCGCATGATTTGCAGCTAGCAAGGCTTGTTGGTGGTCTTTCGGCGGGAAAACACTTCTGCACAACTCTCCACGGCGTGTGGGATACGTCCTCCAAAGAAGAAGTCTCTAGCCCTTGTCATTCCTGCAGAAACCTAAGCTTCTCTTGTCCAGTAGAAGCTTCTTTGAACCCATAGCTGGCATTTCCTGGGCATCTGCCCATCTCCGACTTGCTTGTGACTTTTGGACTTGGTCCCCTTGTTCCACAGGTACCCTCGACTGGAAATCCATCGTTGTTGCATTGCTGGTTTGTGTCTTTCCTGCAGAATTCCCCTATCACGACTCCTATGTCCTTTGGGGAACTTTAGTGCACTTTGCACTCACTTTTCAGGGTCTTGGGGTGGGCTATTTTTCTAACCCTCACTATTTTCTAATAGTCCCAGCGACCCTCTACAAGGTCACATAGGTTTGGGGTCCATTCGTGGTTCGCATTCCACTTTTGGAGTATATGGTTTGTGTTGCCCCTATCCCTATGTGTCCCCATTGCATCCTATTGTAACTATACATTGTTTGCACTGTTTTCTAAGACTATACTGCATATTTTTGGTATTGTGTACATATATCTTGTGTATATTTCCTATCCTCTCACTGAGGGTACACTCTGAGATACTTTGGCATATCGTCATAAAAATAAAGTACCTTTATTTTTAGTATAACTGTGTATTGTGTTTTCTTATGATATTGTGCAAGTGACACTTGTGGTACTGTAGGAGCTTCACTCGTCTCCTAGTTCAGCCTAAGCTGCTCTGCTAAGCTACCATTATCTATCAGCCTATGCTGCTAGACACCCTATACACTAATAAGGGATAACTGGACCTGGTGCAAGGTGCAAGTACCCCTTGGTACTCACTACAAGCCAGTCCAGCCTACTACATTGGTTGTGCAGCGGTGGGATTAGTGCTTTGAGACTACTTACCACTCTTGTCATTGTACTTTTCATAGGAGAAAAATATACAAAACAAGTTCAGTGTGTGTACACATAACTAAAAAGTTTTGCATTTCCTCTTTTCACTCTTTTCTAAGTGCTGAAAAGTACATCTAAACTTTCAAAAAGTTCTTAAAAGTTTTAAAAGTTTTTTTCTCTGTCTTTCTAAAAGCTCTGACAAACTTTTTTCTCTTTTTCTATCACTTTAACTCTCTCTACAAATGTCTGGCACAGGCCAAAATGTGGATCTGTCCAAAATTGCATATGATCACCTTAGCTGGAAAGGAGCAAGGAGTCTCTGCATAGAGAGAGGTTTGAGTGTAGGGAAGAATCCTTCCTTGGAATTGTTACTTAACATGCTTAGAGAACAAGATAAGGCTAAAAGTGCCCTATCCGTTGAAAAAGTAGCTAATGGTTCCCAATCTGATCCAGGGACTCCCCCAGGAAAAGATTCAGGAAAGAAACTTCTGAGCCTGCCCATTACTAGACAGTCTAGCATAGTTGTTACTGAGGTGGAGTCACATCATACAGATGATGTGCTCTCACATTACACTGTCAGCCAAGCTGTTAGGGTGCCCTCTGTAAGGGACAGGTCTCCTTCTGTTCATTCTCATCATACCTCTGTATCTAGGAATGTCCCTCCCACCAACCCTGATGACAGATTGTTAGAAAGGGAACTCAATAAGTTGAGAGTGGAACAAACCAGACTGAAGCTTAAAAAGCAACAGCTGGATTTGGATAGACAGTCTCTAGAACTAGAGAAGGAAAGACAGAAGTTGGGTTTTGAAACCCATGGTGGCAGCAGCAGTATTCCCCATAGTCATCCTGCAAAAGAGCATGATTCCAGGAATCTGCTTAAGATAGTTCCCCCTTATAAGGAGGGGGATGACATTAACAAGTGGTTTGCTGCACTTGAGAGGGCCTGTGTTGTACAGGATGTCCCTCAAAGGCAGTGGGCTGCTATCCTATGGCTATCATTTAGTGGAAAAGGTAGGGATAGGCTCCTTACTGTGAAAGAAAATGAAGCCAATGATTACAAAGTTCTTAAGAATGCACTCCTGGATGGTTATGGCTTAACCACTGAACAATACAGGATAAAGTTCAGAGAGACCAAAAAGGAGTCTTCACAAGACTGGGTTGATTTCATTGACCATTCAGTGAAGGCCTTGGAGGGGTGGTTACATGGCAGTAAAGTTACTGATTATGACAGCCTGTATAACTTGATCCTGAGAGAGCATATTCTTAATAATTGTGTATCTGATTTGTTACACCAATATCTAGTGGAATCAGATCTGACCTCTCCCCAAGAATTGGGAAAGAAGGCAGACAAATGGGTCAGAACAAGGGTGAACAGAAAAGTTCATACAGGGGGTGACAAAGAGAACAATAAGAAGAAAGATGGTGAAAAATCTCAAGATAAGCATGTGGACAAGGGTAAAACCAAAGATACCACTTCAAATCTTAAACACTCTTCAGGGGGTGGGGATAAAACAAATTCTTCCTCTTCTTCTCAACCTACACAATTTAAAAAGCCTTGGTGCGTTGTGTGTAAAAATAGAGGCCAATGGCCAGGGGATAAGTCCTGTCCAGGTAAACCCTGTGAGCCTACCACCACTAATACATCAAGCTCTAGTGCCCCTAGCAGTAGTGGTACTAGTGGTGGGACTGCTGGCAACAGTCAAGTTAAGGGTGTAGTTGGGTTCACTTATGGGCCCATAGTAGAAACTGGGGTAGTCAGTCCCAAGACAGTTTCTGTCACACCTAGTGGCATTGGCCTTGCCACACTGGCTGCTTGTCCCCTTACAATGGATAAGTACAGGCAGACAGTTTCAATAAATGGTGTTGAGGCCTTGGCCTACAGGGACACAGGTGCCAGTATCACTTTGGTGACTGAAAACCTAGTGGCTCCTGAACAACACATCATTGGACAACAGTATAAAATTATTGATGTCCATAACTCCACTAAGTTTCTTCCCTTAGCTATAATTCAGTTTAGTTGGGGTGCAGTTACTGGCCCTAAGCAGGTGGTGGTATCACCTAGCTTACCTGTAGACTTTCTCTTAGGTAATGACCTAGAGGCCTCAGGTTGGGCTGATGTAGAGTTTTATGCCCATGCAGCCATGCTAGGCATCCCAGAGGAATTGTTCCCTCTCATTTCTACTGAAATGAAAAAGCAAAGGAGAGAAGGCCTGAAAACTCAGGATCCCTCTCCATCAACAGGTAAAAAGGGTATCACAGTATCCCCTAACCACCCTGCCATTCAGGATACCATTCCTGTGGTGGGAGAAACCTCTCCTGGGGTGGCACCTGTTCCAAGGGAAGCATCAGCTGGCAAAGCTGTACTCCCTGAGGTAGAAGTACCTCTCTGTGGGATAACTAACATTGGTGACAAAAAGAGCACCATTTTAGTTAACATGGAGCATCCCTCCAACCCTCCCAGAGAAACTTTAGTGCAGAAACTCTGCACTGCCTCACAACACTTAGGACAGCATCCCTGCCCTGGTGTGGAGCTCAGAGGACAGCATCCCTGCCCTGCTCCAACTAAAGAGAAACAGCATCCCTGTTCTCTCTTCCAGCCATATGGACAAAGTTTTTGCCCAGCTATGGCTTTACTGAGACAGCATCCCTGTCTGGCATTTCCATCATTACAAATAGGTTCAGTGGACAATTCCCACTGTTCTAAACTAAAACTTACTGATAGAAACTCTGAAAATACATCTTCACATTGTTGCTTAGCTAAAAAACTTCAAACAGGGTGGTTTACATCCCCACAGGGAAGTAACCATATAGTGGATGATAAAGGGAGTAACCAGTCTATTGCAGAGCTACTCTCTACTTATCACCACTTAGACAATAAAGTCTCAACTGGCCAAGGTTAGCCTTATTGTCCTTCGTTTGGGGGGGGGGGTTGTGTGAGAAAGTAGCCTCTTTCTAGCCTTGTTACCCCCACTTTTGGCCTGTTTGTGAGTGTATGTCAGGGTATTTTCACTGTCGCACTGGAATCCTGCTAGCCAGGGCCCAGTGCTCATAGTGAGAACCCTATGTTTTCAGTATGTTTGTAATGTGTCACTGGGACCCTGCTAGCCAGGACCCCAGTGCTCATAAGTTTGTGGCCTATATGTATGTGTTCCCTGTGTGATGCCTAACTGTCTCACTGAGGCTCTGCTATCCAGAACCTCAGTGGTTATGCTCTCTCATTTCTTTCAAATTGTCACTAACAGGCTAGTGACCAATTTTACCAATTTACATTGGCTTACTGGAACACCCTTATAATTCCCTAGTATATGGTACTGAGGCACACAGGGTATTGGGGTTCCAGGAGACCCCTATGGGCTGCAGCATTTCTTTTGCCACCCATAGGGAGCTCTGACAATTCTTACACAGGCCTGCCACTGCAGCCTGAGTGAAATAACGTCCACGTTATTTCACAGCCATTTTACACTGCACTTAAGTAACTTATAAGTCACCTATATGTCTAACCTTTACCTGGTAACGGTTAGGTGCAAAGTTACTTAGTGTGAGGGCACCCTGGCACTAGCCAAGGTGCCCCCACATTGTTCAGGGCCAATTCCCCGGACTTTGTGAGTGCGGGGACACCATTACACGCGTGCACTACATATAGGTCACTACCTATATGTAGCTTCACAATGGTAACTCCGAATATGGCCATGTAACATGTCTATGATCATGGCATTGCCCCCTCTATGCCATCCTGGCATAGTTGGCACAATCCCATGATCCCAGTGGTCTGTAGCACAGACCCTGGTACTGCCAAACTGCCTTTCCTGGGGTTTCACTGCAGCTGCTGCTGCTGCCAACCCCTCAGACAGGTTTCTGCCCTCCTGGGGTCAAGCCAGGCTTGTCCCAGGATGGCAGAACAAAGGACTTCCTCTGAGAGAGGGTGTTACACCCTCTCCCTTTGGAAAATGGTGTGAAGGCAAGGGAGGAGTAGCCTCCCCCAGCCTCTGGAAATGCTTTCATGGGCACTTTTGGTGCCCATTTCTGCATAAGCCAGTCTACACCGGTTCAGGGACCCCTTAGCCCTGCTCTGGCGCGAAACTGGACAAAGGAAAGGGGAGTGACCACTCCCCTGACCTGCACCTCCCCTGGGAGGTGTCCAGAGCTCCTCCAGTGTGCTCCAGACCTCTACCATCTTGGAAACAGAGGTGCTGCTGGCACACTGGACTGCTCTGAGTGGCCAGTGCCACCAGGTGATGTCAGAGACTCCTTCTGATTGGCTCCTTCAGGTGTTGCTAGCCTATCCTCTCTCCTAGGTAGCCAAACCCTCTTTTCTGGCTATTTAGGGTCTCTGTCTCTGGGGAAACTTTAGATAACGAATGCAAGAGTTCATCTGAGTTCCTCTGCATCTCTCTCTTCACCTTCTGCCAAGGAATCGACTGCTGACCGCGCTGGAAGCCTGCAAAACTGCAACATAGTAGCAAAGACGACTACTGCAACTCTGTAACGCTGATCCTGCCGCCTTCTCGACTGTTTTCCTGGTGGTGCATGCTGTGGGGGTAGTCTGCCTCCTCTCTGCACTAGAAGCTCCGAAGAAATCTCCCGTGGGTCGACGGAATCTTCCCCCTGCAACCGCAGGCACCAAAAAGCTGCATTACCGGTCCCTTGGGTCTCCTCTCAGCACGACAAGCGAGGTCCCTCGAATCCAGCAACTGTGCCCAAGTGACCCCCACAGTCCAGTGACTCTTCAGTCCAAGTTTGGTGGAGGTAAGTCCTTGCCTCCCCACGCCAGACTGCATTGCTGGGAACTGCGACTTTTGCAGCTACTCCAGCCTCTGTGCACTTCCGGTGGAAATCCTTTGTGCACAGCCAAGCCTGGGTCAACGGCACTCTAACCTGCATTGCACGACTTTATAAGTTGGTCTCCGGCAACGTGGGACTCCTTTGTGTAACTTCGGGTGAGCACCATTTCACACATCCTCGTAGTGCCTGTTTCTTGCACTTCTCCAGGTGCTACCTGCTGCTGAGATGGCTCCTTGTCTTGCTCTACATCTCCTCTGTCTCCTGACGCAATTTGCGACATCCTGGTCCCTTCTGGGCCACAGCAGCATCCAAAAACACTTACTGCACAATTTGCAGCTAGCAAGGCTTGTTGGCGGTCTTTCGGCAGGAAATCACTTCTGCACAACTCTCCACGGCGTGATGGATCCGTCTTTCAAAGAGGAAGTCTCTAGCCCTTGTCATTCCTGCAGAAACCTAAGCTTCTCTTGTCCAGTAGAAGCTTCTTTGCACCCACAGCTGGCATTTCCTGGGCATCTGCCCATCTCCGACTTGCTTGTGACTTTTGGACTTGGTCCCCTTGTTCCACAGGTACCCTCGACTGGAAATCCATCGTTGTTGCATTGCTGGTTTGTGTCTTTCCTGCAGAATTCCCCTATCACGACTCCTATGTCCTTTGGGGAACTTTAGTGCACTTTGCACTCACTTTTCAGGGTCTTGGGGTGGGCTATTTTTCTAACCCTCACTATTTTCTAATAGTCCCAGCGACCCTCTACAAGGTCACATAGGTTTGGGGTCCATTCGTGGTTCGCATTCCACTTTTGGAGTATATGGTTTGTGTTGCCCCTATCCCTATGTGTCCCCATTGCATCCTATTGTAACTATACATTGTTTGCACTGTTTTCTAAGACTATACTGCATATTTTTGGTATTGTGTACATATATCTTGTGTATATTTCGTATCCTCTCACTAAGGGTACACTCTGAGATACTTTGGCATATTGTCATAAAAATAAAGTACCTTTATTTTTAGTATAACTGTGTATTGTGTTTTCTTATGATATTGTGCAAGTGACACTTGTGGTACTGTAGGAGCTTCACTCGTCTCCTAGTTCAGCCTAAGCTGCTCTGCTAAGCTACCATTATCTATCAGCCTATGCTGCTAGACACCCTATACACTAATAAGGGATAACTGGACCTGGTGCAAGGTGCAAGTACCCCTTGGTACTCACTACAAGCCAGTCCAGCCTTCTACAGAGAGGGTGTAACACCCTCTCTCTGAGGAAGTCCTTTATTCTGCCTTCCTGGGCCAAGCCTGGCTGGACCCCAGGAGGGCAGAAACCTGTCTGAGGGGTTGGCAGCAGCAGCAGCTGCAGTGAAACCCCGGGAAAGGCAGTTTGGCAGTACCCGGGTCTGTGCTAGAGACTCAGGGGATCATGGAATTGTCTCCCCAATGCCAGGATGGCATTGGGGTGGCAATTCCATGATCTTAGACATGTTACATGGCCATGTTCGGAGTTACCATTGTGACGCTATACATAGGTAGTGACCTATGTATAGTGCACACGTGTAATGGTGTCCCCACACTCACAAAGTCCGGGGAATTTGCCCTGAACAATGTGGGGGCACCTTGGCTAGTGCAAGGAAGCTGCCACCTGTTGGAAGAAGCTTGGAGTTCTGCAAGAACTAGGAGGACTAGGAACTTCCCCTTTGGAGGATGGATGTCCCACGTCGTGAAGAAGCTTGCAGACATGTTCCAACGCAGAAAGAAAGCAAACAAGCCTTGCTAGCTGCAAGGGTCGCAGTTAGGGTTTTTGGGTGCTGCTGTGGCCCAGGAGGGACCAGGATGTCGCCACTTGGATGAGGAGACAGAGGGGGTGCCCAGCAAGTCAGGGAGCCCTCACAGAAGCAGGTAGCACCCGCAGAAGTACCTGAACAGGCACTTAGAAGAAAAGTGAACCGGAGTCCACCCGAAGTCACAAAAGGGAGTCCCACGAAGCCGGAGGACAACTCAGAAGGTTGTGCACTGCAGGTTAGAGTGTCAGGACCCAGGCTTGGCTGTGCACGAAGGAAATCCTGGAAGAGTGCACATGGGCCGGAGCAGCTGCAAATCACGAGGTACCCAGCAATGCAGTCTAGCGTGGGGAGGCAAGGACTTACCTCCATCAAACTTGGACCGAAGAGTCACTGGACTTTGGGAGTCACTTGGACAGAGTTGCTGAGTTCCAGGGACCACGCTTGTCGTGCTGAGAGGGGACCCAGAGGACCGGTGATGCAGTCTTTTGTGGCCTGCGATTGCAGGGGGAAGATTCTGTCGACCCACGGGAGATTTCTTCAGAGCTCCTGGTGCAGAGAGGAGGCAGGCTACTTCCAGAGAATGCACCACCTGGAAACAGTCGAGAAAGCCAGCAGGATGAAGCGATACAAGGTTGCTAGTAGTCGTCTTGCTACTTTGTTGCGGCTTTGCAGGCGTCCTGAGCAGTTAGTGGTCGATCCTTTGGCAGAAGGTGAAGAGGGAGATGCAGAGGAACTCTGGTGAGCTCTTGCATTCATTATCTGAAGAATTCCCCAAAGCAGAGACCCTAAATAGCCAGAAAAGGAGGTTTGGCTACCTAGGAAGGAGGATTGGCTACCAAGAGAGGTAAGAGCCTATCAGAAAGAGCCTCTGACGTTACCTGCTGGCACTGGCCACTCAGAGCAGTCCAGTGTGCCACAGACACCTCTGTTTCCAAGATGGTAGAGGTCTGGGACACACTGGAGGAGATCTGGGCACCTCCCCTGGGAGGTGCAGGTCAGGGGAGTGGTCACTCCCCTTTCCTTTGTCCAGTTTCGTGCCAGAGCAGGGCTGGGGGATCCCTGAACCGGTGTAGACTGGCTTATGCAGAGATGGGCACCATCTGTGCCAATCAAAGCATTTCCAGAGGCTGGGGGAGGCTACTCCTCCCCAGCCTTCACACCTATTTCCAAAGGGGGAGGGTGTTAGACCCTCTCTCAGAGGAAGTCCTTTGTTCTGCCTTCCTGGGCCAGGGCTGCCTGGACCCCAGGAGGGCAGAAACCTGTCTGAGGGGTTGGCAGCCGCAGAAGCTGCAGTGGAGACCCCAGAAAGGCAGTTTGGCAGCACCCGGGTTCTGTGCTAGAGACCCGGGGGAACATGGAATTGTCTCCCCAATGCCAGAATGGCATTGGGGTGGCAATTCCATGATCTTAGACATGTTACATGGCCATGTTCGGAGTTACCATTGTGACGCTGTACATAGGTAGTGACCTATGTATAGTGCACGCGTGTAATGGTGTCCCCGCACTCACAAAGTCCGGGGAATTTGCCCTGAACAATGTGGGGGCACCTTGGCTAGTGCCAGGGTGCCCACACACTAAGTAACTTAGCACCCAACCTTTACCAGGTAAAGGTTAGACATATAGGTGACTTATAAGTTACTTAAGTGCAGTGGTAAATGGCTGTGAAATAACGTGGACGTTATTTCACTCAGGCTGCAGTGGCAGGCCTGTGTAAGAATTGTCAGAGCTCCCTATGGGTGGCAAAAGAAATGATGCAGTCCATAGGGATCTCCTTGAACCCCAATACCCTGGGTACCTCAGTACCATATACTAGGGAATTATAAGTGTGTTCCAGTATGCCAATGTGAATTGGTGAAATTGGTCACTAGCCTGTTAGTGACAATTTAGAAAGTAAAGAGAGAGCATAACCACTGAGGTTCTGGTTAGCATAGCCTCAGTGAGACAGTTAGTCATCACACAGGGAACACATATAGGGCACACTTATGAGCACTGGGGCCCTGGCTGGCAGGGTCCCATTGACACATACAACTAAAACAACATATATACAGTGAAATATGGGGGTAACATGCCAGGCAAGATGGTACTTTCCTACACAACCCCCCCCAAACGAAGGACAATAAGACTAGCCATGACCTGATGAGTCTTCATTGTCTAAGTGGAAATATCTGGAGAGTCCATCTGCATGGGAGTGGGTACTCCCAGGTCTATGTTCCACTGTATAGTCCATTCCCTGTAGGGACATGGACCACCTCAACAATTTAGGGTTTTCACCTTTCATTTGTTTTAGCCAAAGTAGAGGTTTGTGGTCTGTCTGAACAATGAAGTGAGTGCCAAACAGGTATGGCCTCGACTTCTTCAGAGCCCAGACCATACCAAAGGCCTCCCTCTCTATGGCAGACCAACGCTTTTCTCTAGGGGTCAACCTCCTGCTGATAAAAGCAACAGGTTGATCCTGGCCCTCCGAATTTAGTTGTGATAAGACTGCCCCTACCCCTAATTCAGATGCATCAGTTTAGACAATGAATTTTTTGGAGTAACATGGGCTTTTTAGGACAGGTGCAGTGCACATGGCCAGTTTCAGCTCCTCAAAAGCTTTCTGACAGTTAGCTGTCCACAATACCTTTTTAAGCATTTTCTTTGAAGTGAGGTCATTAAGAGGGGCTGCAATGGAGCCATAGTTCTTTAGGAACCTACTGTAATACCCAGTGAGGCCTAAGAAGGCTCTCACCTGGGTCTGAGTTGTAGGGGGAACCCAATCTATGATAGTTTGGATTTTCCCCTGAATTGGTGCAATCTGTTCTCCACCTACAAGGTGTCCCAGATAAACCACTTTCCCCTGCCCTATCTGGCACTTTGAAGTCTTGATAGTGAGGCCTGCCTTTTGCAGGGCCTACAAAACTTTCCATAGGTGGACCAGGTGATCATCCCAGGTGGAGCTAAAGACAGCTATATCATCTAGATATGCTGCACTAAAAGCCTCCAACCCTTGCAGGACTGTATTCTCCAATCTCTGAAAAGTGGCAGGTACATTTTTCAAACCAAAGGGCGTTACTGTGAATTGGTAGTGCCCTCCAATAGTCGAAAATGCAGTGTTTGCTTTAGCATCCTCTGATAACTTGATCTGCCAATACCCTGCAGTCAAATCAAAGGTGCTTAGATACTTGGCAGATGCCAGTGTATCTGTTAGCTCATCTGCCCTGTGTATAGGGTGAGCATCAGTTTTAGTTACCTGGTTGAGACCTCTGTAATCTACACAAAACCTAATTTCCCTTTTTACATCCTTGGAATGAGGCTTTGGTACAAGTACCACAGGAGAGGCCCATGGACTTTCAGAGTGCTCAACCACTCCCAGTTCAAGCATTTTCTGAACTTCTTGTTTTATGCAGTCTCTGACATGGTCAGGCTGCCCATAGATCTTACTTTCGACAGGCATGCTGTCTCCAGTATCTATAGTGTGTTCACACCAAGAAGTGGTGCCTGGCACATTAGAAAAGAGTTCAGAAAACTGACCCAGGAGATTTATGCAGTGGTCTCTCTGCTCAGCAGTAAGACAATCTTCTACTAGAGCATCTTGTTCTGTGGAAGAGAAGAGATCAGGGAGAGTGTCACTCTCTTCTTCCTGTCCTTCATATGTTGCCATGAGCAGGGTGAGATCAGCCCTGTCATAGTAGGGTTTCAGGTGACTGACATGGAGCACCCTAAGGGGACTCCTGGCAGTGCCCAGGTCAACCAAGTAGGTGACTTCTCCCTTCTTTTCAACAATAATGTGGGCGCCACTCCATTTGTCTTGAAGTGCTCTTGGGGCCACAGGCTCCAAGACCCACACTTTCTGTCCTGGTTGGTACTGAATCAGAACAGCCTTCTGGTCATGCCATTGCTTTTGGAGCTCGTGGCTGGCCTGAAGGATTTTGCTGGCCTTTTTCATATACTCAGCCATTCTGGATCTTAGGCCAAGTACATAGTCCACTATGTCTTGCTTAGGAGCTTTTAAAGGTTGTTCCCAACCCTCCTTTACAAGTGTTAGAGGACCTCTTACAGGGTGCCCAAATAGGAGTTCAAAGGGGCTGAAGCCCACTCCTTTCTGGGGTACCTCTCTGTAAGCAAAAAGGAGGCAAAGTAACAGGACATCCCATCTCCTCCTGAGTTTTTCAGGGAGTCCCATTATCATTCCTTTGAGAGTTTTATTAAACCTGTCAACCAGTCCATTTGTTTGTGGATGATAAGGTGTGGTGAATTTGTATGTTACATCACATTCCTTCCACATGGCCTTCAAGTATGCAGACATAAAGTTGCTACCCATGTCCGATACCACCTCTTTTGGGAAACCCACCCTGGTAAAGATTCCCAGGAGGGCTTTTGCCACTGCAGGAGCTGTAGTGGTCCTTAGAGGAATTGCTTGTTGCATGGTCCACTACCACAAGAATAAACCTATTGCCTGAAGCAGTAGGGGGGTCAAGGGGGCCAACTGTGTCAACCCCTACCCTTTCAAAGGGAACCCCAACCACAGGCAATGGAATAAGGGGACCCTTTGGGGTGCCACCAGTCTGGCCACTGGCTTGACAGGTGACACAGGACTTACAAAATTATTTTGTGTCCTCTGACATTCTAGGCCAATTAAACAGGGGGACAAGCCTATCCCATGTTTTCATCTGCCCCAAATGTCCAGCCAAGGGAATGTCGTGAGCTAGAGTTAGGAGGAACTCTCTGTATTGCAGGGGAATAACCAATCTCCTGGCAGCCCCAGGTTTTGGGTCCCTTGCCTCTATATGCAAGAGGTTGTCCTCCCAGTAAACTCTGCGTGAGTCACTGACATCCCCATTTTGCTGTTTGACAGCTTGCTGTCTTTGACCCTCTAGTGTGGGACAGGTCTGATGTGCCCAATCAGCTCCTCCCTGGAAGGCCCCCCTCCACCCAAAAGCTCAGCAGTGTCTGCTTCCAGCTCCTCTGGTGAAGGTTCTGCACAGGGGGGAAATTATTCTTCCTCAGAAGTTGAATTATCTGTAGAGGGAGGGATAGTAGGTAGGGATTTACCTTTACTAACCCTAGCTTAAGGGAGCACTTGGTCCATTGTTCCAGGATCCAAGTCACACTGTCCTTTTTGCTTTTTGGCCTGAGCCCTGGTTAAAGCAAAAATATGCCCAGGAATGCCCAGCATTGCTGCATGAGCCTCCAACTCCACTTCTGCCCAAGCTGATGTCTCTAAATCGTTCCCTAGTAGACAGTCTACAGGTAAATCTGAACAACCACAACTTTCTTTGGACCAGTAACCCCCTCCCCCAATTGAGATTCACAACAGCCATGGGGTGGCTAAGAGTGTTGTTATGAGCATCAGTCACTTGGTACTGGCGACCAAGTAGGTGTTGTTCAGGGTGGACCAGTTTCTCTATTACCATGGTAACACTGGCACCTGTGTCCCTGTAGGCCTGAACCTCAAAACCATTTATTAGGGGAAGTTGCTTGTACTTATCCATATTAAGGGGACAAGCAACCAAGGTGGCCAAATCAATGGCACCCTCAGAGACTAACACAGCCTCTGTGGTCTCCCTAACAAGACCAACCCCAACTACATTACCAAAAGTGAGCCCAGCTACTCCCTTGGCTATTAGTAGGTTTGCACCCACCACCACTTCTATTAATAGGGGCTCTAGGTGTAGCAGTAAGGGGTGTGGTAGTAGGAGGCTTGGTGCTTTTCTTTGGACAACTGGCATCAGTTGTTGTAGGAAAGTACCATCTTGCCTGGCATGTTAACCCCATATTTCACTGTATATATGTTGTTTTAGTTGTATGTGTCACTGGGACCCTGCCAGCCAGGGCCCCAGTGCTCATAAGTGTGCCCTGTATGTGTTACCTATGTTATGACTAACTGTCTCAGTGAGGCTCTGCTATCCAGAACCTCAGTGGTTATGCTCTCTCATTTCTTTCCAAATTGTCACTAACAGGCTAGTGACCAATTTCACCAATTTACACTGGCATACTGGAACACCCTTATAATTCCCTAGTATATGGTACTGCGGTACCCAGGGTATTGGGGTTCCAGGAGATTCCTATGGGCTGCAGCATTTCTTGTGCCACCCATAGGGAGATCTGACAATTCTTACACAGGTCTGCCAGTGCAGCCTGAGTGAAATAACGTCCACGTTATTTCACAGCCATTTACCACTGCACTTAAGTAACTTATAAGTCACCTATATGTCTAACCTTTACCTGGTAAAGGTTGGGTGCTAAGTTACTTAGTGTGTGGGCACCCTGGCACTAGCCAAGGTGCTCCCACATTGTTCAGAGCAAATTCCCCGGACTTTGCGAGTGCAGGGACACCATTACACACGTGCACTATACATATGTCACGACATATGTATAGCGTCACATTGGTAACTCCGAACATGGCGATGTAACATGTCTAGGATCATGGAATTGTCACCCCAATGCCATTCTGGCATTGGAGAGACAATTCCATGATCCCCCGAGTCTCTAGCTCAGACCCGGGTACTGCCAAACTGCCTTTCCCGGGGTTTCACTGCAGCTGCTGCTGCTGCCAACCCCTCAGACAGGTTTCTGCCCTCCTGGGGTCCAGCCAGGCTTGGCCCAAGAAGGCAGAACAAAGGACTTCCTCACCTTTGGAAAAAGGTGTTAGGGCTTGGGAGGAGTAGCCTCCCCCAGCCTCTGGAAATGCTTTGATGGGCACAGATGGTGCCCATCTCTGCATAAGCCAGTCTGCACCGGTTCAGGGATCCCTCAGCCCTGCTCTGGCACGAAACTGGACAAAGGAAAGGGGAGTGACCACTCCCCTGACCTGCACCTCCCCTGGGAGGTGCCCAGAGCTCCTCCAGTGTGCTCCAGACCTCTGCCATCTTGGAAACAGAGGTGCTGCTGGCACACTGGACTGCTCTGAGTGGCCAGTGCCAGCAGGTGACGTCAGAGACTCCTTCTGATAGGCTCCTTCAGGTGTTGCTAGCCTATCCTCTCTCCTAGGTAGCCAAACCTCCTTTTCTGGCTATTTAGGGTCTCTGCTTTGGGGAATTCCTTAGATAACGAATGCAAGAGCTCATCAGAGTTCCTCTGCATCTCTCTCTTCACCTTCTGCCAAGGAATCGACTGCTGCCTGCGCTGGAAGCAAAACTGCAACAAAGTAGCAAAGACGACTACTGCAACCTTGTAACGCTGATCATGCCGCCTTCTCGACTGTTTTCCTGGTGGTGCATGCTGTGGAGGTAGTCTGCCTCCTCTCTGCACTAGAAGCTCCGAAGAAATCTCCCGTGGGTCGACGGAATCTTCCCCCTGCAACCGCAGGCACCAAAGAACTGCATCACCGGTCCTCTGGGACTCCTCTCAGCACGACGAGTGAGGTCCCTTGAACCCAGACAACTCAGGTGGTCGTGCACTGCAGGTTAGAGTGCCGGGGACCCAGGCTCGGCTGTGCACAAAGGAAATCCTGGACGAGTGCACAGGAGCCGGAGTAGCTGCAAAACACGCGGTTCCCCACAGTCTAGTGTGGGGAGGAAAGGACTTACCTCCACCAAACTTGGACTGAAGAGTCACTGGACTGTGGGAGTCACTTGGACAGAGTTGCTGGATTCGAGGGACCTCGCTCGTCGTGCTGAGAGGACACCCAGGGTACCGGTAATGCAGTTCTTTGGTACCTGCGGTTGCAGGGGGACGATTCCGTCGGCCCACTGGAGATTTCTTCGGAGCTTCTAGTGCATAGAGGAGGCAGACTACCCCCACAGCATGCACCACCAGGAAAACAGTCGAGAAGGCGGCAGGATCAGCGTAACAGAGTTGCAGTAGTCGTCTTTGCTACTTTGTTGCAGTTTTGCAGGCTTCCAGGGCGGTCAGCAGTCGATTCCTTGGCAGAAGGTGAAGAGAGAGATGCAGAGGAACTCTGATGAGCTCTTGAATTCGTTATCTAAGGAATTCCCCAAAGCAGAGACCCTAAATAGCCAGAAAAGAGGGTTTGGCTACTTAGGAGAGAGGATAGGCTAGCAACACCTGAAGGAGCCTATCAGAAGGAGTCTCTGACGTCACCTGCTGGCCCTGGCCACTCAGAGCAGTCCAGTGTGCCAGCAGCACCTCTCTTTCCAAGATGGCAGAGGTCTGGAGCACACTGGAGGAGCTCTGGGCACCTCCCAGGGGAGGTGCAGGTCAGGGGAGTGGTCACTCCCCTTTCCTTTGTCCAGTTTCGCGCCAGAGCAGGGCTGAGGGGTCCCTGAACCGGTGTAGACTGGCTTATGCAGAAATTGGCACCATCTGTGCCCATGAAAGCATTTCCAGAGGCTGGGGGAGGCTACTCCTCCCCTGCCTTCACACCATTTTCTAAAGGGAGAGGGTGTAACACCCTCTCTCAGATGAAGTCCTTTGTTCTGCCATCCTGGGCCAGGCCTGGCTGGACCCCAGGAGGGCAGAAACCTGTCTGAGGGGTTGGCAGCAGCAGCAGCAGCAGCTGCAGTGAAACCCCTGAAAAGGCAGTTTGGCAGTACCAGGGTCTGTGCTACAGACCACTGGGATCATGGGATTGTGCCAACTATGCCAGGATGGCATAGAGGGGGCAATTCCATGATCATAGACATGTTACATGGCCATATTCGGAGTTACCATTGTGAAGCTACACATAGGTAGTGACCTATGTGTAGTGCACGTGTGTAATGGTGTCCCCGCACTCACAAAGTCCGGGGAATTTGCCCTGAACAATGTGGGGGCACCTTGGCTAGTGCCAGGGTGCCCTCACACTAAGTAACTTTGCACCTAACCTTTACCAGGTAAAGGTTAGACATATAGGTGACTTATAAGTTACTTAAGTGCAGTGGTAAATGGCTGTGAAATAACGTGGACGTTATTTCACTCAGGCTGCAGTGGCATGCCTGTGTAAGAATTGTCAGAGCTCCCTATGGGTGGCAAAAGAAATGCTGCAGCCCATAGGGATCTCCTGGAACCCAATACCCTGGGTACCTCAGTACCATATACTAGGGAATTATAAGGGTGTTCCAGTAAGCCAATGTAAATTGGTAAAATTGGTCACTAGCCTGTTAGTGACAATTTGAAAGAAATGAGAGAGCATAACCACTGAGGTTCTGGATAGCAGAGCCTCAGTGAGACAGTTAGTCATAACACAGGTAACACATTCAGGCACACTTATGAGCACTGGGGCCCTGGCTGGCAGGGTCCCAGTGACACATACAACTAAAACAACATATATACAGTGAAAAATGGGGGTAACATGCCAGGCAAGATGGTACTTTCCTACACAACCCCCCCCCCCCAAACGAAGGACAATAAGACTAGTCATTCCCTGATGGGTCTTCATTGTCTAAGTGGAAATATCTGGAGAGTCCATCTGCATTGGAGTGGGTACTCCCAGGTCTATGTTCCACTGTATAGTCCATTCCCTGTAGGGATATGGACCACCTCAACAATTTAGGATTTTCACCTTTCATTTGTTTTAGCCAAAGTAGAGGTTTGTGGTCTGTCTGAACAATGAAGTGAGTGCCAAACAGGTATGGCCTCAACTTCTTCAGTGCCCAGACCACAGCAAAGACCTCCCTCTCAATGGCAGACCAACGCTTTTCTCTAGGGGTCAACCTCCTACTAATAAAAGCAACAGGTTGACCCTGGCCCTCAGAATTAAGTTGTGATAGGACTGCCCCTACTCCTAATTCAGATGCATCAGTTTGGACATAGAATTTTTTAGAGTAACAAGGGCTTTTCAGGACAGGTGCAGAGCACATGGCCTGCTTCAGCTCCTCAAAAGCTTTCTGACAGTTTGCTGTCCATAATACCTTCTTAGGCATTTTCTTGGATGTGAGGTCATTAAGAGGGGCTGCAATGGAGCCATAGTTCTTAATGAACCTCCTGTAGTACCCAGTGAGGCCTAAAAAGGCTCTCACCTGAGTTTGAGTAGTAGGGGGAACCCAATCAATAATTGTTTGGATTTTCCCCTGTAGTGGTACAATCTGTTCCCCACCAACAAGGTGTCCCAGATAAACCACCTTCCCCTGCCCTATCTGGCACTTTGAAGCCTTGATAGTGAGGCCTGCCTTTTGCAGGGCCTTCAAAACTTTCCATAGGTGGACCAGGTGATCATCCCAGCTGGAGCTAAAGACAGCTATATCGTCTAAATATGCTGCACTGAAAGCTTCCAGCCCTTGCAGGACTGTATTCACCAACCTCTGAAAAGTGGCAGGTGCATTTTTCAATCCAAAAGGCATTACTGTAAATTGGTAATGGCCTCTAATGGTTGAAAATGCAGTTTTAGCTTTAGCATCTTCTGATAGTTTGATCTGCCAATACCCTGCAGTCAAATCAAAAGTGCTTAAATACTTGGCAGATGCCAGTGTATCTATGAGCTCATCTGCCCTGGGTATAGGGTGAGCATCAGTTTTGGTTACCTGGTTGAGACCTCTGTAGTCTACACAAAACCGCATTTCCTTTTTTCCATCTTTGGAATGAGGTTTTGGTACAAGTACCACAGGAGAAGCCCATGGACTTTCAGAGTGCTCAACCACTCCCAGTACTAACATTTTCTGCACCTCTTGCTTTATGCAGTCCCTGATATGGTCAGGCTGCCTATAGATCTTACTTTTGACATGCAAGCTGTCTCCAGTATCTATAGTGTGCTCACACCAAGAAGTGGTACCTGGCACAGTAGAGAAGAGTTCAGAAAACTGACCCAGGAGATTTATGCAATGGTCTTTCTGCTCAGCAGTAAGACAATCAGCCAAAACTACACCTTCCACTAGAGCATCTTGTTCTGTGGAAGAGAAGAGATCAGGGAGAGGATCACTGTCTTCTTCCTGTCCCTCATCAGTTGCCATGAGCAGGGTGAGATCAGCCCTATCATAGTAGGGTTTCAGGCGATTGACATGGAGCACCCTAAGGGGACTCCTGGCAGTGCCTAAGTCAACTAAGTAGGTGACTTCACCCTTTTTCTCAACAATTGTGTGGGGTCCCCTCCATTTATCTTGGAGTGCTCTTGGGGCCACAGGCTCCAAGACCCACACTTTCTGCCCTGGTTGGTACTGAACCAAAACAGCCTTCTGGTCATGCCATTGCTTCTGGAGCTCTTGGCTGGCCTGAAGGTTTTTACTGGCCTTTTTCATGTACTCAGCCATCCTTGATCTGAGGCCAAGTACATAATCCACAATATCTTACTTTGGAGCTTTTAAAGGTTGTTCCCAACCCTCCCTGACAAGTGTTAGTGGACCCCTAACAGGATGTCCAAAGAGGAGTTCAAAGGGGCTGAAGCCCACTCCTTTTTGGGGTACCTCCCTGTAGGCAAAAAGGAGGCATGGTAACAGGATATCCCATCTCCTGTGGAGTTTTTCAGGGAGACCCATAATCATGCCTTTAAGAGTTTTGTTAAATCTCTCCACCAGTCCATTTGTTTGTGGATGATAGGGTGTGGTGAACTTGTATGTCACCCCACACTCCTTCCACATGGCCTTTAAGTAAGCAGACATGAAATTGCTTCCCCTGTCTGATACCACCTCTTTTGGGAAGCCCACCCTGGAAAAGATTCCCAGGAGGGCCTTTGCCACTGCAGGAGCTGTAGTGGTCCTTAGAGGAATTGCTTCAGGATATCTGGTGGCATGGTCCACTACCACCAAGATAAACCTATTGCTTGAAGCATTAGGAGGGTCAAGGGGGCCAACTATGTCAACCCCTACCCTTTCAAAGGGAACCCCAACCACAGGCAGTGGAATAAGGGGTGCCTTTGGGGTGCCACCTGTCTTGCCACTGGCTTGACAGGTTTCACAGGACTTACAAAACTCTTTTGTGTCCTCAGACATTCTAGGCCAATGAAACAAGGGAACAAGCCTGTCCCAAGTTTTCATTTGCCCCAAATGTCCAGCTAGGGGAATGTCGTGAGCAAGAGTTAGGAGGAACTTTCTGTACTCCTGAGGAATCACCAATCTCCTGGCAGCTCCAGGTTTTGGATCCCTTGCTTCAGTGTACAGAAGATTGTAATCCCAGTAAACTCTGTGAGAGTCACTGACATACCCATTAGCTTGTTTGACAGCTTGCTGTCTTAGACCCTCTAGTGTGGGACAAGTCTGCTGTGCCACACTCAGCTCCTCCCTGGCAGGCCCCCCTTCACCCAAAAGCTCAGCAGTGCCTGCTTCCAGCTCCTCTGGTGTAGGTTCTGCACAGGGTGGAAATTCTTCTTCCTCAGAACAAGAATCCACTGTAGAGGGAGGGATAGTAGGTAGTGCTTTACTTCTACTAGCCCTAGCTTTAGGGAGCACTTGGTCCATTGTTCCAGGATCCAAGTTTCCCTGTCTTTTTTGCTTTTTGGCCTGAGCCCTTGTCAAAGCAAAAATATGCCCTGGAATGCCCAGCATTGCTGCATGAGCCTCTAACTCCACTTCTGCCCAAGCTGATATCTCTAAATCATTCCATAATAGACAGTCTACAGGTAAATCTGAAGCAACCACAACTTTCTTTGGGCCAGTAACCCCCCCCAGTTGAGATTTACAACAGCCATGGGGTGGCTAAGGGTGTTGTTGTGAGCATCGGTTACTTGGTACTGGTGACCAAGTAGGTGTTGTTCAGGGTGGACCAGTTTCTCTATCACCATTGTGACACTGGCACCTGTGTCCCTGTAGGCCTGAACCTCAACACCATTTATTAGGGGTAGTTGCTTGTACTTATCCATGTTAAGGGGACAAGCAACCAAGGTGGCTAAATCAATAGCCCCCTCAGAGACTAAAACAGCCTCTGTGGTCTCCCTAATCAGACCAACCCCAACTAAGTTTCCAAAGGTGAGCCCAGCTACTCCCTTAGATTGGCTTTTAGTAGGTTTTCTCCCACCACCACTGCTATTAGTAGGGACACTAGGTGTAGCAGTAGGGGTTGTAGTGGTAGGAGGCTTGGTGCTTTTCTTTGGACAACTGGGATCTGTTGTCCAATGGCCTTTTATTTTACATAAATAGCACCATGGTTTCTTTTCTTTGTTTTGATTTGAAGAGGATTTGGCCCACCACCCCCACCAGAGTGTTTTTGTGGGCCTGATGAAGACTCATTTTTAGATTTGTCCCCACCCTTGTCAGAAGACTTACCATTCTTCTTCTTATTGCCATCTTTGTCACCCCCTGTATGAACTTTTTTGTTCACCCTTGTTCTGACCCATTTGTCTGCCTTCTTTCCCAATTCTTGGGGAGAGGTCAGATCAGAGTCCACCAAGTACTGGTGCAACAAATCAGACACACAATTATTAAGAATATGCTCTCTCAGGATCAAGTTATACAGGCTTTCATAATCAGTAACTTTACTGCCATGTAACCACCCCTCCAAGGCCTTCACTGAATGGTCAATGAAATCAACCCAGTCTTGTGAAGACTCCTTTTTGGTCTCTCTGAACTTTATCCTGTACTGTTCAGTGGTTAAGCCATAACCATCCAGGAGTGCATTCTTAAGAACTTTGTAATCATTGGCTTCACTTTCTTTCACAGTAAGGAGCCTATCCCTACCTTTTCCACTAAATGATAGCCATAGGATAGCAGCCCACTGCCTTTGAGGGACATCCTGTACAGCACTGGCCATCTCAAGTGCAGCAAACCACTTGTTAATGTCATCCCCCTCCTTATAAGGGGGAACTATCTTGTGCAGATTCCTGGAATCATGCTCTTTTGCAGGATGACTATGGGGAATACTGCTGCTGCCACCATGGGTTTCTAAACCCAACTTCTGTCTTTCCTTCTCTACTTCTAAGGTCTGTCTATCCAAATCCAGCTGTTGCTTCTTGAGCTTCAGTCTGGTTTGTTCCACTCTCAATCTATTGAGCTCCCTTTCTAACATTCTGTCATCAGGGTGGGTGGGAGGGACATGCCTTGAAACAGAAGTATGGTGAGAATGGACAGAAGGAGACCTATCCCTTACAGAAGGCACCCTAACAGCTTGGTTAACAGAAACATCACTTCTACTGTGGTGCGAAGGAATACTCTTGCTATGATGTGAGACAACACTATCTGTATGGTGTGACTCTACATCAGTACCAACTATGCTAGGCTGTCTAGTAATGGGCAGGCTAGGAAGTTTCTTTCCTGAATCTTTTCCTAGGGGAGTCCCTGGATCAGATTGGGAACCATTAGCTACTTTTTCAACAGATGGGGCCCTTCTGGCCTTATCTTGTTCTTTAAGCATGTTAAGCAATAATTCCAAAGAAGGATTCTTCCCTACACTCAAACCTCTTTCTATGCAGAGACTCCTTGCTTCTTTCCAGCTAAGGTGATCATATGCAAGTTTGGACAGATCAACAGTTTGGCCTGTGCCAGACATTTTAGAAAGAGTTTAAGTGACAGAAAAAAGTGAGAAAAAAGTTTTCCAGAACTTTTAGAAAGACAGAAAAAAAACTTTTTACACTTTTTAAGAACTTTTAGAAAGTTTAGAGGTATTTTTCAGCACTTAGAAAAGAGTGAAAAGAGGAAATGCAAAACTTTTTGGTTAGGTGTACATACACTGAAGTTGTTTTGTATATTTTTCTCTTATGAAAAGTACAATGACAAGAGTGGTAAGTAGTCTCAAAGCACTTATCCCACCGCTGCACAACCAATGTAGGAGGCTGGACTGGCTTGTAGTGAGTACCAAGGGGTACTTACACCTTGCACCAGGCCCAGTTATCCCTTATTAGTGTATAGGGTGTCTAGCAGCATAGGCTGATAGATAATGGTAGCTTAGCAGAGCAGCTTAGGCTGAACGAGGAGACGAGTGAAGCTCCTACAGTACCACAAGTGTCATATGCACAATATCATAAGAAAACACAATACACAGATATACTAAAAATAAAGGTACTTTATTTTTATGACAATATGCCAAAGTATCTCAGAGTGTACCCTCAGTATGAGGATAGCAAATATACACAAGATATATGTACACAATACCAAAATATGCAGTAATAGTATCAGAAAACAGTGCAAACAATGAATAGTTACAATAGGATGCAATGGGGACACATAGGGATAGGGGCAACACAAACCA
The DNA here is from genome assembly GCF_031143425.1 of Pleurodeles waltl. Taxonomy (NCBI): domain Eukaryota; kingdom Metazoa; phylum Chordata; class Amphibia; order Caudata; family Salamandridae; genus Pleurodeles; species Pleurodeles waltl. The sequence continues at coordinate 82,126 of NC_090447.1, forward strand.
TATACTCCAAAATCGGAATGCGAACCACGAATGGACCCCAAACCTATGTGACCTTGTAGAGGGTCGCTGGGACTATTAGAAAATAGTAAGGGTTAGAAAAATAGCCCACCCCAAGACCCTGAAAGGTGAGTGCAAAGTGCACTAAAGTTCCCCAAAGGACAAAGAAGTCGTGATAGGGGAATTCTGCAGGAAAGACACAAACCAGCAATGCAACAACGATGGATTTCCAGTCGAGGGTACCTGTGGAACAAGGGGACCAAGTCCAAAAGTCAAAAGCAAGTCGGAGATGGGCAGATGCCCAGGAAATGCCAGCTGTGGGTGCAAATAAGCTGCTACTGGACAGTAGAAGCTGAGGATTCTGCAGGAACGACAAGGGCTAGAGACTTCCAGTCTGGCGTGGGGAGGCAAGGACTTACCTCCACCAAACTTGGACTGAAGAGTCACTGGACTGTGGGAGTCACTTGGACAGAGTTGCTGGATTCGAGGGACCTCGCTCGTCGTGCTGAGAGGACACCCAGTGTACCGGAAATGCAGTTCTTTGGTGCCTGCGGTTGCAGGGGGACGATTGCGTCGGCCCACGGGAGATTTCTTCGGAGCTTCTAGTGCAGAGAGGAGGCAGACTACCCCCACAGCATGCACCACAAGGAAAACAGTCGAGAAGGCGGCAGGATCAGCGTTACAAGGTTGCAGTAGTCGTCTTTGCCACTTTGTTGCAGTTTTGCAGGCTTCCAGCACAGGCAGCAGTCGATTCCTTGGCAGAAGGTGAAGAGAGAGATGCAGAGAAACTCTGATGAGCTCTTGCATTCGTTATCTAAGGAATTCCCCAAAGCAAAGACCCTAAATAGCCAGAAAAGGAGGTTTGGCTACCTAGGAGAGAGGATAGGCTAGCAACACCTGAAGGAGCCTATCAGAAGGAGTCTCTGACGTCACCTGCTGGCACTGGCCACTCAGAGCAGTCCAGTGTGCCAGCAGCACCACTGTTTCCAAGATGGCAGAGGTCTGGAGCACACTGGAGGAGCTCTGGGCACCTCCCAGGGGAGGTGCAGGTCAGGGGAGTGGTCACTCCCCTTTCCTTTGTCCAGTTTCGTGCCAGAGCAGGGCTGAGGGATCCCTGAAACGGTGCAGACTGGCTTATGCAGAGATGGGCACCATCTGTGCCCATCAAAGCATTTCCAGAGGCTGGGGGAGTCTACTCCTCCCAAGCCCTAACACCAGGAACTCAGAACTTTCTAAAAAGTTTAAGAGGAGAAAAGCAAAACTTTTTGGTTAGGTGTACATGCACTGAACTTGTTTTGTATATTATTCTCTTATGAAAAGTACACAATGACAAAGTGGTAAGTAGTTACAAGTACTTATCCCACCGCTGCACAACCAATGTAGGAGGCTGACCTGTAGTGGGTACCAGAGGTACTTACACCTTGTGCCAGGTCCAGTTATCCCTTATTAGTGTAGAAGGGGTGTTTCTAGCAGCTTAGGCTGATAGAAGGTAGCTATGGCAAAGCAGCTTAGGCTGAACTAGGAGACATGTAAAGCTCCTACTATACCACTGGTCTCATCTGCACAATATCATAAGAAAACACAATACACAGTACTAAAAATAAAGGTACTTTATTCTTATGACAATATGCCAAAAGTATCTCAGTGAGTACCCTCAGTATGCGGATAATGTTATATACACAAGATATATATACACAAACCAAAATTATAGATATAATAGCAAAAGGAAGTAATGCAAGCATTGTAAAATTACAGTAGATTGCAATAGGAGCACATAGGTATAGGGGCAACACAAACCATATACTCCAAAAGTGGAATGCGAACCACGAATGGACCCCAAACCTATGTGAGCTTGTAGAGGGTCGCTGGGACTGTAAGAAAACAGTGAGGGTTAGAAAAATAGCCCACCCCAAGACCCTGAAACGTAGGTGTAAAGTGCACCTACTACCCCCAGAGAGCACAGAAGTCGTGATAGGGGATTCTGCAGGAAGAACAAACACCAGCAATGCAACAACAGTGGATTTCTGGACCTGAGTACCTGTAAGACAAGGGGACCAAATCCAATAGTCGCAAAAGTGTGGAGAGTGGGCAGGACCCAGAAAATGCCAGCTGACGGTGCAAGGAAGCTGCCACCTGTTAGAAGAAGCTTGGAGTTCTGCAAGAACGAAGAGGACTAGGAACTTCCTCTTTGGAGGATAGATGTCCCACGTCGTGAAGAAGCTTGCAGAGGTGTTTTCCACGCAGAAAGACTGCAAACAAGCCTTGCTAGCTGCAAGGGTCGCGGTTAGGGTTTTTGGGTGCTGCTGTGGCCCAGGAGAGACAAGGATGTCGCCACTTGGATAAGGAGACAGAGGGGGTGCCAAGCAAGTCAGGAAGCCCTCACAGAAGCAGGCAGCACCCAAAGAAGTACCTGAACAGGCACTTAGAAGAAAAGTGAACTGGAGTCCACCTGAAGTCACAAAAGGGAGTCCCACGACGCCGGAGGACAACTCAGAAGGTTGTGCACTGCAGGTTAGAGTGTCGGGGACCCAGGCTTGGCTGTGCACGAAGGAAATCCTGCAAGAGTGCACAGGGGCCGGAGCAGCTGCAAATCACGCGGTACCCAGCAATGCAGTCTAGCGTGGGAAGGCAAGGACTTATCTCCAACAAGCTTGGACTGAAGAGTCACTGGACTGTGGGAGTCACTTGGACAGAGCTGCTGAGTTCCAGGTACCACGCTTGTCGTGCTGAGAGGGGACCCAGAGGCCCGGTGATGCAGTCTGTGGTTGCCTGCGGTTGCAGGGGGAAGATTCCGTCAACCCACAGGAGATTTCTTCAGAGCTCCTGGTGCAGAGAGGAGGCAGGCTACCCCTAGAGCATGCACCACCTGGAAACAGTTGAGAAAGCCGGCAGGATGAAGCGATACAAGGTTGCTAGTAGTCGTCTTGCTACTTTGTTGCGGTTTTGCAGGCGTCCTGAGCAGTCAGCGGTAGATCCTTTGGCAGAAGGTGAAGAGGGAGATGCAGAGAAACTCTGGTGAGCTCTTGCATTAATTATCTGAAGAATTCCCCAAAGCAGAGACCCTAAATAGCCAGAAAAGGAGGTTTGGCTACTTAGGAAGGAGGATTGGCTACCAAGAGATGTAAGAGCCTATCAGAAGGAGCCTCTGACGTCACCCACTCAGAGCAGTCCAGTGTGCCACAGACACCTCTGTTTCCAAGATGGCAGAGGTCTGGGACACACTGGAGGAGCTCTGGGCACCTCCCCTGGGAGGTGCAGGTCAGGGGAGTGGTCACTCCCCTTTCCTTTGTCCAGTTTCGCGCCAGAGCAGGGCTGGGGGATCCCTGAACTGGTGTAGACTGGCGTATGCAGAGATGGGCACCATCTGTGACCATCCAAGCATTTCCAGAGGCTGGGGGAGGCTACTCCTCCCCAGCCTTCACACCTATTTCCAAAGGAAGAGGGTGTTACACCCTCTCTCAGAGGAAGTCCTTTGTTCTGCCTTCCTGGGACAGGGCTGTATGGACCCCAGGAGGGCAGAAACCTGTCTGAGGGGTTGGCAGCAGCAGCAGCTGCAGTGGAGACCCCGGAAAGCAGTTTGGCAGTACCCGGGTTCTGTGCTAGAGACCCGGGGGATCATGGAATTGTCCCCCCAATGCCAGATTGGCATTGGGGTGACAATTCCATGATCTTAGACATGTTACATGGCCATGTTCGGAGTTATCATTGTGACGCTGTACATAGGTAGTGACCTATGTACAGTGCACACGTGTAATGGTGTCCCCGCACTCACAAAGTCCGGGGAATTTGCCCTGAACGATGTGGGGGCACCTTGGCTAGTGCCAGGGTGCCCACACACTAAGTAACTTTGCACCCAACCTTCACTAGGTGAAGGTTAGACATTTAGGTGACTTATAAGTTACTTAAGTGCAGTGGTATATGGCTGTGAAATAACGTGGATGTTATTTCACGCAGGCTGCACTGGCAGGCCTGTGTAAGAATTGTCAGAGCTCCCTATGGGTGGCAAAAGAAATGCTGCAGCCCATAGGGATCTTCTGGAACCTCAATACCCTGGGTACCTCAGTACCATATACTAGGGAATTATATGTGTGTACCAGTATGCCAATGTGAATTGGTAAATTTAGTCACTAGCCTGTTAGTGACAAATTTGGAAAGCAGAGAGAGCATAACCACTGAGGTTCTGGTTAGCAGAGCCTCAGTGAGACAGTTAGGCATCACACAGGGAACACATACAGGGCACATACTTATGAGCACTGGGGCCCTGCCTGGCAGGGTCCCAGTGACACATAGACTAAAACAACATATATACAGTGAAATATGGGGGTAACATGCCAGGCAAGATGGTACTTTCCTACACATCTTTACTATGAGGTTTGGGAACAAGCACCACTGGGCTAGCCCAGGGACTTTCAGAAGGCTGAATCACTCCCAGATCTAACATTTTCTGTGCCTCTTGTTTAATGTAGTCTCTGACATGGTCAGGCTGCCTATAAATCTTACTTTTGACAGGCAAACTGTCTCCAGTGTCGATTCTGTGCTCACACCAGGTAGTTGTACCTGGGATCAGTGACAACAGGTCAGAGAACGTATCTAAGAGATTTATGCAGCTGTCCTTCTGCTCAGCAGTAAGGCAATCTACAAGCACAACTCCCTCCACTAAGCCATCGGCTTCAGTGGTGGAGAAGAGGTCAGGGAGAGGGTCACTCTCTTCTTCCTGCCACTCAAACATAATAAGGTTTCAGACGGTTGACATGAAGCACCCTAAGGGGACTTCTGGCAGTGCCCAGGTCTACCAAATAGGTGACCTCACCTTTTTTTTCCACAATGAGATGGGGTCCACTCCATTTGTCCTGGAGTGCTCTTGGGGCCACAGGGTCCAATACCAACACCTTCTGTCCTGGGTGGTACTGAGTCAGGATAGCCTTCTGGTCATGCCATTGCTTGTGGAGTTCTTGGCTGGCCTGAAGGTTTTTACTGGCCTTTTTCATGTACTCAGCCATTCTTGATCTTAGGCCAAGTACATAATCTACAATGTCTTGCTATTAAACCTCTCAACCAGGCCATTATTCTGTGGATGATAAGGAGTAGTGAACTTGTAAGTTACACCACACTCCTTTCGCATAGCTTTGAGGTATGCAGACATGAAGTTACTACCTCTGTCTGACACCACTTCCTTATGGCTTGGCAGGTCACACAGAAGTGACACACTTCCTTGGTGTCCTCTGACATATGAGGCCAGTGAAACAATGGAACAAGTCTGTCCCAAGTTTTACTCTGGCCCAAATGCCCAGCCAAAGGTATATAATGTGCCAAAGTCAGAAGAAACTCCGTATACTGCAAAGGGATGACCAATCTCCTGGCTGCTCCAGGTTTAGGGTGCCTTACCTAAGTGTAGAGAAGGTTATCTTCCCAATAGACTTTATGGCTTTCAGTGATATCTCAATTCTGCTGTTTGACAGCTTGCTGTCTTAAACCCTCTAGTGTGGGACAGGTCTGCTGTGCCACACTCAGCTCTTCCCTATCAGGCCCCCCTGCACCCAAAAGTTCAGCAGTGTCTGCTGTCAGCTCATCTGGTGTAGGTTCTGCACAGGAGAGGATTCCTCTTCCTCAAAAGGGGAATCTTCTGGGGAGGGAGGGATAGTAGTCAAGGATTTACCATTTCTACCCCAGGCTTTTGGGAGCACCTGGTCCATTTTTCCATGATCCAAGTTTCCCTGTCCTCCTTGCTTCTGGGCCTGAGCCCTTGCGAAAGCAAAGATATGCCCTGGGATGCCCAGCATTGCTGCATGAGCCTCCAACACCACTTCAGCCCAAGCTGTGTCTCCAAATCATTGCCTAGTAAGCAGTCTGCAGGTAAATCAGTGGCTACCACAACTTTCTTTGGACCAGTAACTCCCCCCAGTTGAGATTCACAACAACCACGGGGTGGCTAAGAGTGTTGTTAGGAGCATCAGTCACTTGGTACTGCTGACCAAGTAGGTGTTGTTCAGGTTGAACCAATTTCTCAATCACCATAGTGATACTGGCTCCTGTAACCCTGTAGGCCTCAACCTCAACACCATTTATTAGGGGAAGTTGCTTGTACTTACCCATATTAAATGGACAATCAACCAAGGTGGCAAAGCCAATGCCACCATCAGAGACTAAAACAGCCTCTGTGGTCTCCCTAACAAGACCAACCCCAACTACATTACCAATGGTGAGTCCAGCTATACCCTTTGATTGGCTATTTGTAGTATTCTTCCCTCCACCACTGCTATTACTAGGGGCACTAGAGGACGCAGTTGGGGTTTTGGTAGTGGGAGCCTTGGTGTTTTTCTTTGGACAAGTGGAATCACTTGCCCAATGGCATTTACTTTTACATAAATAACACCATGGCTTGTTTTGATTGTTTGAAGAGGATTTGGACCCACCTCCCCCAGAGAATTTTTGTGGGCCTGATGAAGACTCAGAATTCTTTTTATCTTTGTCCCACCCTTGTCAGAAGACTTACCATCCTTCTCCTTGCCATCCTTGTCACCACCTATATGAGCTTTTCTGCTCACTCTTGTTGTGACCCATTTGTCTGCCTTCTTTCCCAATTCTTGGGGAGAGGTCAGATCTGAGTCTACCAAGTACTGATGCAACAAGTCAGACACACAATTATTCAAAATATGCTATCTCAAGATAAGATTATACAGGCTTTCATAGTCAGTCACCTTACTGCCATTAACCATCCCTCCAAGGACTTCACTAAACAGTCTACATAGTCTGTTCAGTCTTGAGAGGACTCTTTTCTGGTATCTCTGAACTTTATCCTGTATTGTTCAGTGGTTAAGTCAAATCCATCTAAGAGTGCATCTTTCAAAACTTTGTAGTTGTTGGCATCACTCTCCCTGACAGTAAGGAGTCTATCCCTACCTTTGCCAGTGAAAGATAGCCACACGATAGCAGCCCACTGCCTTTGAGGGACCAACTGTACCATACAGGCCCTCTCAAGTGCAGAAAATCACTTGTTTATGTCATCCCCCTCCTTGTAAGGGGGGACAATCTTATGCAGGTTTCTTGAATCTGTTTCTCTAACAGGATGACTATCAAGAATACTGCTGCTGCCACCATGGGGAAATAACCCCGATTTCTGTCTTTCCCTCTCTACATCTAGAGACTCCCTGTCTAAGGCCAACTGCTGCTGTCTCAGCTTCAGTCTGGCCTCTTCCAACATCAGCTTTCTGAGTTCCCTGTCTAGGGTGTTATCCTCAGGGTGGGAGGCTTGGGAATTCTCTGATACAGAGGTAATGTGGGAATAGGCAGAAGTAGACCTATCTCTAACTGCCTGAACTCTAGTTACCTGGCCTTTTCTTTTGGAGTGAAAGGTGCCCTACTAGTGTGTGACCCCCCTACCACTACCAGCTTCACTAGATGGCCTGTTTATAGAAAGGTCTTTGGAAGTCCCCTCCCCAGAGTCCTCAGGGCCCTCCCTTGATTCTATCTGGGTACCTTCCTCCTCTACCTCCTGATCTTGGGTTTGACCAGATTGGTTCTGGTCACTTTCAAGCAAAAGACTAAGGAGAAGATCTTTGGTAGGGTTCTTACCAATCCCTAAACTTCTTTCTATGCAGAGACCCCTCAAACGTTTAAAGTTTAAATTGTCATTGGTTGTCTGCACAGCTTTGGGAGTGGCCTCTACTACAGAGATAGTTGTAAGAAAGAGTTTAGGATAGAGAGAAAAAAGTTTAGAAACTTTTAGAGAAAAGAGAACAACGTTTTCAAACTTTTCAAAACTTTTTAGAAACTTTTCAAAGTTTTTAGAAAGAAATTTAAACTGTTTAGGTTAACTGTGTATATTTCTAAGTATTTAGAAAAAAAAATTGTTATGAAAGGCACCAATGACAAAGTGGTAAAACAGTTACAAGTACTTATGCCACCGCTGCACCACCAATGTAGGAGGCTGGCCTGGCTTATAGCGGGTACCTGATGGTACTTACACCTTGTGCCAGGTCCAGTTATCCCTTATTAGTAGATTAGTAGTGTTCTATCAGCTTAGGCTGATAGAGGTAGCTATAGCAGAGCAGCTTAGGCTGAACTAGGAGACATGCAAAGCTCCTACTATATCACTTATATCATATAGGTACTATATCATAAGAAAGACAATACTCAGAGTTACTAAAAATAAAGGTACTTTATTTTAGTGACAATGTGCCAAAAATATCTCAGAGGATATACTCCCTTAGGAGGTAAGGAAAATACATAAAATATACACACAAACCAAAATCAGGTAAGTAAAACAATCAGAAAGTAGTGCAAACGCTGTAGAATACAATTGGATGCAATAGGCCTAGGGGCAACACAAACCATATACTAAGAAAGTGGAATGTGAACCACAAATAGACCCCTAGGCTAGTGTAATGTGTAGAGGGTCACTGGGAGTGTAAGAAAACACTAAGGGTGTCCAAGATACCCCACCCCAAGACCCTGAAAAGTAGGAGTAAAGTACTACTATTTCCCCAGAAACACACTAAACTTGTGATAGAGGATTTTGCAAAGACCACAACAGACTGCAAAGCACTGAAGACGGATTCCTGGACCTGAGGACCTGCAAAGGAAGGGGACCAAGTCCAAGAGTCGTGAAAGTGTCCAGGGGGGCAGGAGCCCACTAAACCCCGGATAAAGGTGAAAAATGGCTGCCTCTGGATGGAAGAAGCTAAAGATTCTGCAACAACAAAAGTTGTTAGGAACTTCTCCTTCATGCAGAAGATGTCCCACGGAGTGCTGGAGGATGCAGTGATGTTTCACTGGCAAAAGACCGCAAACAAGCCTTGCTAGCTGCAAGAGTCACAGTTCAAGAAAAGGGGTGCTGCCCGGGCCCAGGAAGGACCAGGATGTCGCACTTGGGAGAGGAGACAGAGGGGGCCCTCAGCAACGTAGAGAGCCCACGCAAAAGAAGGCAGCACCCACAGAAGTCCTTGAACATGGGTTCAAGAAGACTGAACACGGCAGTTGTCTCAACACTGCAAAAGAGGGTCCCACAAAGCTGGAAATCAACTCAGGGAGCTGAGCATTGCAGGACAGAGTGCTGGGGACCTGGGATTAGCTGTGCACAAAGGATTCCTTGGAAATGTGCACAGAAGCCCTAGCAGCTGCAGTTCATGCGGTGCACAGGATTACTGTCTGGAGAGGGGAGGCATCCTCCAAATTTGGACAGTTGGACCACTGGACAGCCTCGGTCACTTGGGGCCACCACTTGTGTTCCAGGGGCCAAACTCGTCAGGATGAGAGGGGTCCCAGAGTACGGGTGTCGCTGAAGTTTGGTGCCTGCTGGAGCAGGGGGAAGATTCCATTGATCCAGGAGATTTCTTCGTGGCTTCCAGTGCAGGATTAAGGCAGGCAGCCCCCAAAGCATGCACCACAAGGAAACAGTCGAGAAAGTCGGCAGGATTAGTCGCTACAATGTCGCTGGTAGTCTTCTTGCTACTTTGTTGCAGTTTTGCAGGCGTCCTGGAGCAGTCAGCGGTTGATCCTTGGCAGAAGTCGAAGAGGGAGATGCAGAGGAACTCTGATGAATTCTTGCAGGTCGTCATCCGAGGAAAAGCCCAATGGAGAGACCCTATATAGCCCTCAGAGGAGGATAGGCCACTGAATCAGGTAAGCACCTATAAGGAGGGGTCTATGGCGTCACCTGCTGGCACTGGCCACTCAGAGGCCTCCAGAGTTCCCTCACACCTCTGGATTCAAGATGGCAGAGGTCTTGGACACACTGGAGGAGCTCTGGGCACTACCCCTGGGGTGGTGATGGAAAGGGGAGTGGTCACTCCCCTTTCCTTTGTCCAGTTTCTCGCCAGAGCAGGGACTGGGGATTCCCTAAACCGGTGTGGACTGGTTTATGCAAGGAGGGCACCATCTGTGCCCTTCAAAGTATTTCCAGAGGCTGGGAGAGGCTACCCCTCCCCAGCCTTTAACACCTATTTCCAAAGGGAGAGGGTGTGACACCCTCTCTCAGAGGAAATTCTTTGTTCTGCCTTCCTGGGACTGGGCTGCCCAGACCCCAGGAGGGCAGAACCCTGTCTGGGTTGGCAGCAGATGTAGCTGCGGAGAAAACCCCAGAGAGCTGGTTTGGCAGTACCCGGGGTCCATAGTGGAGCCCCGAGGGTGCATGGAATTGGCTCCCCAATACCAGATTTGAATTGGGGGGACAATTCCATGATCTTAGACATGTTACATGGCCATGTTCGGAGTTACCATTGTGAAGCTACACATAGGTATTGACCTATACGTAGTGCACACGTGTAATGGTGTCTCCGCACTCACAAAGTCCAGGGAAATGGCCCTGAACTATGTGGGGGCACCTTTGCTAGTGCAAGGGTGCCTTCACACTTTGCACCTAACCTTCAGCAAGTGAAGGTTAGAGATATAGGTAACTTATAAGTTACTTTAGTGCAGTGAAAATGGCTGTGAAATAATGTGTGCGTTATTTCATTCAGGCTGCAATGGCAGTCCTGTGTAAGGGTTTGTCTGAGCTCCCTATGGGTGGCAAAGGAAATGCTGAAGCTCATAGGGCTCTCCTGGAACCCCAATACCCTGGGTACCTCAGTACCATATACTAGGGAATTATAGGGGTGTTCCAGTGTGCCAATTAAAATTGGTAAAAATGGTCACTAGCCTATAGTGACAATTTTAAAGGCAGAGAGAGCATAAGCACTGAGGTTCTGGTTAGCAGAGCCTCTGTGACACAGTTAGTCACTACACAGGTATACACATTCAGGCCACATACTACGAGCACTGGGGTCCTGGATAGCAGGATCCCAGTGAGACAGGCAAAAACTGACATACAAGTAAAAATGGGGGTAACATGCCAGGCAAGATGGTACCTTCCTACAATGTCGACACGGGGTACTAGGACCACATGCACACCAGGTGCATGTGTGGTCATTGGACACTGCTTCCGGTCACTAGATATGGAGGTGAGGTTAAGGGCAACCGTGGGTACTACTGTTCAGCACCTAGGGTGGACGGGCGTGCCTGTCAACCTGCCGGCGAATGTGACAGAAAGAAAGAAAGAATAAAGAAATTACACCCCTACTGGTCTCCTGTGTCGTCCTGTGGGTGAGGGGATCAGGGCACGACAATGGCCTCCGAAAACTGGTTCAATCAATCAATCAATCACTGGATTTATAAAGCGCTCTACGTACCGATGAGGGTTGTCAAGGCCCTGGGGGGTGGGGGGACGGGGCGCTACCGATCGAAGAGCCAGGTCTTGAGGAGTCTTCTGAAGGTGAGCAGGTCCTGGGTCCGTCGTAGGTTGGTGGGGAGGGTGTTCCAAGTTTTTGGGGCGAGGTATGAGAAGGATCTGCCGCCGGAGGTCTTTCAGCAGTGGTTTTCAGCTTGTTTTACTTGGCACCGTGTGACAGCAGCTTCTCACCAGGTGACAATGTGAAGGGAGCTGATATCGTGTGTCACACGGTTGCACCGCGAGTTAGCAGGTCTGGGCATCGGTAACTCCAAAGGTGGGGAAAAAAATGGGTAACTGCAAATTGGACTCTGAAGGTACTTTTAAAATGGAAATTTCCTGTAAGAAGCAGTACGTTCGGATCCAATCCCTGTGAATTAATATTTTTTCTGTATTTTCACATGAGTTCCTGTGGTTGCTCCAAACTGCTCAAGCATGTAAACATTGTTCGGAAGGAAAGCTTAAATTGTTAAAGGGTAAGGTTGCATTTCAAAAGCGGTAGCCCACTGCCTGACTCCGTAGGGTTGGCCAGCAAGGGGAGGCTCAGGCCTTAATGTCCTGGTGTACATCACTCACCTCTCCACCACAAGTCATGATAGAAAGAAGGACCTACCGGGCACAAGTTTTGGGAAGTGCAGGATCCACTGACGCAGGGTGGAGTCGCCCATGAGGTAGATCAGCTTCCCCTTGACGCAGGGCTCCAGCACCTCCGCGCGCTCATAAGAAGACATGTTGCAGAAGAGTGGCCGCCACACGTTCTGCAAGAAGTAGCCACTGGGGAATGGAGAGCTCATCCCTGGTCTACATTTTTCTTGACAACGTTTTAAAGTTCCTGTAAAAAATCACCACAACAAATATCAGCGGCAAATGAAACAAGCATTCACTAAATAAACTAAAAACTTGAGAAATCAGCATCCCTCTTTAATAGGAAACTAGACTATAATTGTCAGAATATTGTCCAACCTAAATAGTTTCCTAAATATAATCTATATAGATATAGCCTATTGGCGATAGCAATAACACATCTATTTGTGTAACTGTGCACTAGAATACAATATTACGCTGAGGTGATATGTATATGATCCTTAGTTTTACATGTACTCCACTTTTAAGCACCACTGTGCAGGAGACACTTTTTCTGCCCCCTAATTCATGGAGAGATTGCTATTGGATTCCACTGCCTGCTGCTCCCGCAGAAAGGTGCTTGCCCCCCTGAAGGCCTCGGGGCTGGCAGGGCTCCCCTCTGGCGGTGGGCCGCTCAGGGTCATCCCTCAGCACACTAAGGAAGAGGAGAGGGCCTCCGAGGACTGATGTTGTGAGATAGCTGCCCAGGTGTCTCGCTGCATTGCGTTGCATGAAAGTATGATCAATCTCTCCCTTGGTGTTCCAGCTACAGCAAAGGTGTCTCATTAAAAACCAGTGTCTCAGTTAACAAACCTATGGAGTTACTCACACAGTTAACTTACACATGTAATTTACTCCTACTATATGTGTAACTTTCATACTGTTGTCTTTCCACAAAACACAATTCTAAAGATACTCCAAAGAGTAAACTTACACATCTCCACCCCCTGAAATAGGGGGTGAAGCCAGATTTACGGATGTGAGTAACTACTGCAAACAAAAACCAGTATTAACCCAAGCAGCAAACATTCCCGGGGGTCATCAGCCGACATCCTTCTCAGGGTGAGAAAGACGAATGTAACAATATCTGCTCAGAGAGAGGAGGGCACTGGGCAGAGGCTGAATTACTCCTCCGAGTGTCCTGTGACTCGAGGGTAAGAGGAGATCGCGGGTGTGTTTGTGCACACAACAGTAGCTTTGACACTAGATATTCACTGACTGCGGTAGTACTCGCGAGGGAAGGCTCTAGTGCTCTCACTCAGGAAAGCGTGGGGGTTAAAACTCTGTGTCCCTTAGATTTTCTTTCAGACATTTTGGCTACCTGGGTGTCTTCTGTCGGCCCCCGTGAGAGGTTCCCTGTTTGTTCTGCAGAGTTTTAACTTCTTCAGTTAAACTGTGGATCCTGTTAACTGTGCAGTTTCCGACGGTATGTTCGCTCCAGATGCGCCTAAAGCTGTAAAAAGCTCACTCCCCTCACTGGCAGACGCAGGCTGCACCAACCAAGAGCTCTAGGATCAAACAGAGAAAACGCCAATAAAGACAGCGATACTTGAAATAACCCCTAGAACTAGCAGCTGGTGTACGGGACGTACCTGCCTTCACACCAGAGCCACTTGCAGACTTAAATAGGCTTACAGCACAAATCACCTGGTACGTGTCCTCTAGTGCCAGCTGGTCTTTGAGGGAGGGGTGGAGGCAACCACAGGGCCTTGGTCTTTCTTTGACCTTCGTGAGTGACTTCTAGAAACACCAGGACAATGGGGGTGCCTCCTCCTGGAAAGCCCTTGGCCCGGCCTTCGCCCAGGTACGGCCTTTACGAGCAGCCTAGGTGCTGGCGCTATATAGCGCTCCGGGTGTTTGGGGGGGGGGGGGGCAGTTCCCTCCTACCCCGCCTTCCTTCTCGCATTTGCTTCTGGGGCTTCTAGTCCGCAAGGACAGAGTCCTCTGGTGTCTCGATTAAAACCCCAATTGTAATTGCATTTTCATAGCGCATACGTCCCCTGACGAGGCGTTGAAGCACTTTACGCCGGCAGCACTCTGCTCCGGAGCCCACAGGTTAGTAGTTAGTCCAGTATTATTGGTAATTGTTGACTACTGAGATAACTAGTGTGTGTTTAGGATGACCACTCTATGCATTCACTCAGGTTCTCTCTGCTGGATTCAAAGACTCAGAGTTAGCTGTCATCATTACTTCGGGGTGATCTCATGCAGAGGGTTGGTGGGACCCATAGATGGGCTGGAGGAGATTAGGTATTGTCAGGTTGCAGGGGTACGAGTTTCAGAGGCGGAGAGTTGTGGGCTCTTTAAAGAACCACAATAATAGAGGTTAAGGCAAACAGGCTGAGCTCAGCAAGAGAAGGCTAGGCAAGGCAAGGAAAGGAAAGGCAAGGAAAGGAAAGACAAGGTGTAGGAGGCTGGCCTGGCTTGTAGTGGGTACCAAGGGGTACTTACACTCTGTACCAGGTCCAGTTATCCCTTATTAGTGTAGAAGAGGTGTTTCTAGCAGCTTAGGCTGATAGAAGGTAGCCATAGCAGAGCAGTTTAGGCTGAACTAGGAGACATGCAATGCTCCTACTATACCACTGGTGTGATATGCACAATATCATAAGAAAACACAATACATAGATATACTAAAAATAAAGGTACTTTATTTTTATGACAATATGCCAAAAGTATCTCAGTGAGTACCCTCAGTATGAGGATGCCAAATATACACAAGATATATGTACACAATACCAAAAATATGCAGTAATAGCAAAAGGAAGTAATGCAAGCAATGTAAAGTTACAGTAGATTGCAATAGGAGCACATAGGTATAGGGGCAACACAAACCATATACTCCAAAAGTGGAATGCGAACCACGAATGGACCCCAAACCTATGTGAGCTTGTAGAGGGTCGATGGGACTGTAAGAAAACAGTGAGGGTTAGAAAAATAGCCCACCCCAAGACCCTGAAAAGTAGGTGTAAAGTGCACCTATAACCCCCAGAGAGCACAGAAGTCGTGATAGGGGGTTTCTGCAAGGAAGACCAACACCACCAAAGCAACCAAAGTGGATTTCTGGACCTGAGTACCTGTGGAACAAGGGGACCAAGTCCAAGAGTCGCGACAATGTCGAGAGAGGGTAGATGCCCAGGAAATGCCAGCTGAGGGTGCAAAGAAGCTGCCACCAGATGGTAGGAGCTGTGGATTCTGCAAGAACGAAGAGGGCTAGAAACTTCCCCTTTGGAGGATGGATGTCCCACATCGTGAAGAAGCTTGCAGACGTGTTCCCAAGCAAAAAGACTGCAAACAAGCCTTGCTAGCTGCATGGGTCGTGGTTAGGGTTTTTGGATGCTGCTGTGGCCCAGGAGGGACCAGGATGTCGCCACTTGGATGAGGAGACAGAGGGGGCACCCAGCAAGTCAGGGGGCCCTCACAGAAGCAGGCAGCACCCGCAGAAGTACCGGAACAGGCACTTGGAAGAGGAGTGAACCAGAGTCCACCCGAAGACACAAAAGGGAGTCCCACAACGCCGGAGGACAACTCAGAAGGTTGTGCACTGCAGGTTAGAGTGTCAGGGATCCAGGCTTGGATGTGCATGAAGGAAATCCTGAAAGAGTGCACAGGAGCTGGAGCAGCTTCAAATCATGCGGTACCCAGCAATGCAGTCTAGCGTGGGGAGGCAAGGACTTACCTCCACCAAACTTGGACTGAAGAGTCACTGGACTGTGAGAGGCACTTGGACAGAGTTGTTGAGTTCCAGGGACCACGCTCGTCGTGCTGAGAGGGGACCCAGAGGACCGTTGAAGCAGTCTTTTGTTGCCTGCGGTTGCAGGGGGAGGATTCCGTCGTCCCACGGGAGATTTCTTCAGAGCTCCTGGTGCAAGAAGGAGGCAGGCTACCCCCAGAGCATGCACCACCAGGAAACAGTTGAGAAGGCGGCAGGAGAAGCGATACAAGGTTGCAGTAGTCGTCTTTGCTACTTTGTTGCGGTTTTGCAGGCGTCCTGAGCAGTCAGCGGTCGATCCTTTGGCAGAAGGTGAAGAGAGAGATGCAGTGGAACTCTGATGAGCACTTGCATTCATTATCTAAAGAATTCCCCAAAGCAGAGACCCTAAATAGCCAGAAAAGGAGGTTTGGCTACCTAGGAAGGAGGATAGGCTAGTAACACAGGTAAGAGCCTATCAAAAGGAGTCTCTGACGTCACCTGCTGGCCCTGGCCACTCAGAGCAGTCCAGTGTCCCAGCACACCTCTGAATCCAAGATGGCAGAGGTCTGGGGCACGCTCGAGGAGCTCTGGGCACCTCCCCTGGGAGGTGCAGGTCAGGGGAGTGGTCACTCCCCTTTCCTTTGTCCAGTTTCGCGCCAGAGCAGGGCTGGGGGATCCCTGAACTGGTTTAGACTGGCTTATGCAGAGATGGGCACCATCTGTGCCCATCAAAGCATTTCCAGAGCCTGGGGGAGGCTACTCCTCCCCAGCCCTGACACCTTTTTCCAAAGGGAGAGGGTGTAACACCCTCTCACTGAGGAAGTCCTTTGTTCTGCCTTCCTGGGCCAGGCCTGGCTGGACCCCAGGTGGGCAGAAACCTGTCTGAGGGGTTGGCAGCAGCAGCAGCTGCAGTGAAACCCCGGGAAAGGTAGTTTGGCAGTACCCGGGTCTGTGCTAGAGACTCGGGGGATCATGGAAGTGTCTCCCTAATGCCAGAACGGCATTGGGGTGACAATTCCATGATCTTAGACATGCTACATGGCCATGTTCGAAGTTACCATTGTGACGCTAAACATAGGTAGTGACCTATGTATAGTGCACGCGTGAAATGGTGTCCCCGCACTCACAAAGTCCGGGGAACTTGCCTTGAACGATGTGGGGGAACCTTGGCTAGTGCCAGAGTGCCCACACACTAAGTAACTTAGCACCCAACCTTCACCAGGTGAAGGTTAGACATATAGGTGACTTATAAGTTACTTAAGTGCAGTGGTAAATGGCTGTGAAATAACGTGGACTTTATTTCACTCAGGCTGCAGTGGCAGGCCTGTGTAAGAATTGTCAGAGCTCCCTATGGGTGGCAAAAGAAATGCTGCAGCCCATAGGGATCTCCTGGAACCCCAATACCCTGGGTACCTCAGTACCATATACTAGGGAATTATAAGGGTGTTCCAGTATGCCAATGTGAATTGGTGAAATTGGTCACTAGCCTGTTAGTGACAATTTAGAAAGCAGAGAGAGCATAACCACTGAGGTTCTGATTAGCAGAGCTTCAGTGAGACAGTTAGTCGTCACGCAGGGAACACATACAGGGCACACTTATGAGCACTGGGGCCCTGGCTGGCAGGGTCCCAGTGACACATACACTAAAACAACATATGTACAGTGAAATATGGGGGTAACATGCCAGGCAAGATGGTACTTTCCTACACAAGGCAAGGAAAGGAAAGGCAAGGAAAGGAAAGGAAAGGAAAGGCAAGGAAAGGAAAGGAAAAGCAAGGGAAGGCAAGGGAAGGAAAAGAAAGGAAAGGAAAGGAAAGGAAAGGAAAGGAAAGGAAAGGCAAGGAAAGGAAAAGCAAGGAAAGGAAAGTCAAGGAAAGGAAAGGAAAGGAAAGGAAAAAAAAAAAGGAAAGGAAAGGAAAGGAAAGGAAAGGAAAGGAAAGGAAAGGAAAGGAAAGGAAAGGAAAGGAAAGGAAAGGAAAGGAAAGGAAAGGAAAGGAAAGGAAAGGAAAGGGAAGGCAAGGCAAGGAAAGGAGAGGAAAGGAAAGACAAGGAAAGGCAAGGCGTGTAAATGAAAGGAAAGGAAAGGAAAGGAAAGGCAAGGCAAGGAAAGGAAAGGAAAGGAAAGGAAACGCAAGGAAAGGCAAGGCAAGGCAAGGAAAGGAAAGGAAAGGAAAGGAAAGGAAAGGAAAGGAAAGGAAAGGAAAGGAAAGGAAAGGAAAGGAAAGGAAAGAAAAGGAAAGGCAAGGAAAGGCAAGGCAAAGCAAGGCAAGGCAAGGAAAGGAAACGAAAGGAAAGGAAAGGAAAGGAAAGGGAAGGAAAGGAAAGGGAAGGAAAGGAAAGGAAAGGTGTTAGAAATGGTGTCTCTGGTTGGCAGTCAGTTTGCACTTTGTCCAAGCAGGGACACTCACTCTAGTGAGGGTAAGGGAGGTACACGCCTAGGATAACCCCTGTTCACCCCCTTGGGAGCTTGGCACAAGCAGTCAGGCTTATCTCAGAAGCAATGTGTAAAGTATTTGTTTAAACACATACAGTAACACAGTGAAAAGACCACAAAATCACTTTCAGTTTAGAAAAACAGCCAATATTTGGGCAACACAAGACCAAAACGACAAAAATCCAACATACACAAATAAAGTTATGAATTTTCAAAGATTAAATTTCAAAATAGTGCTTAGAAACACAAATGCTGCAATTTGGTGTCATCACGGTGTTGGAAATGGCCTTTTTACAGGGTCACCCCTAAACCTTTTGCCTTCCTCCTCCTTTTTTTCTGACCTAATTTTTGCTGGCTTTAGGACTCTGCACACTTTACCACTGCTAATCAGTGTTAAAGTGCATGTGCTCTCACTCTAAAACCTGGTGATATTGGCCCATACCTAATTGGCATATTTAATTTACTTGTGAGTCCCTAGTAAAGTGCACTGAATGTGCCCAGGGCCTGTAGATTGAATGCTACCAGTGGGCCTGTAGCACTGAATGTACCACCCACATAAGTAGCCTCTTAACCTTGTCTCAGGCCTGCCATTGCAAGGCCTGTGTGTGCAGTTTCACTGTCACTTCGACTTGGCATTTAAAAGTACTTGCCAAGCCTTAAACTCCCCTTTTTCTACATATAAGTCACCCTTGAAGTAGGCCCTACATAACCCATGGGACGGGTGCTATGTAGGTAGAAGGCATGACATATACCTGTGTAGTTTATATGTCTTGGTAATGTAAAACTCCTAAATTTGTTTTCCTCTACTGTGAAGCCTGCTAAGAGAAGTTGCTTGGCTGTCCAAAGGACTCACCTGACTGCTTTGCTGTAAAAAAAATGCTGCCTTGCTGTTGCCCTGCTGCCTTGCTGCCCTCTGGCTCGGCTGAGAAGTGCTCTCCAAGGGCTTGACTTGGGCTTGCCTACTGTTTCCTGAAGTCTCAGGGCCAAAAAGACTTCATCTCTGCAAAGAACTCCTTACGTGGCAAAACTCGACACACAGCCTGCCAGAATCTACGTATAGCGTTCCCTGCAGTGAGAAAATCACTGCATTGCCGAACCGGAAGGACGCAGCCCAGTTCCCAGAGTGGAGATCGACACAGCGCCAGCGTTGCAACAGGAACTTCGACACACGGTCCACCGGATCGAGCCACTATGATGCAGCCCGATTTCCTGTGAGAGGAATCGACGCAGCGTCTGCCGTGTGACAGAAATTTCCGCACATCGCCCACCGGATCGACGCAGCTCTTTGCCCTGCACGCCCAGGATTTCTCTGCATCGTCGCCAGGGCGTCCAAATACCCCATAACACGAAGAGGATCCAAGTCTGCATGCTAGAAATCTACGCAAAGCCCTTGCTGCGTGGAAAAACATTGACGCATTGTCTGTGTGCGCCCGGAGAAACCGACGCACACCTCCCCGTGTCCTGTGCAGATAATTTAGACGCAAATCAGGTACTTTGTGCTTGCAAGAAACACTCATTTCTTTTTAAGAACTAAAGACTCTATTTAACATTTTTAACAGTGATATTTCAAAATATATTTATCAAATCTTGATCGTTTTGACCTGCTTTTTTTCAGAGGAATATCTTATATTTTTCTAATCCTGTGTAGTGTCTTTTTTCAGTGTTCCATTGTGTTATTGCATGATTTATTGCACAAATACTTTACACATTGCCTTCTAAGTTAAGCCTGACTGCTCAGTGCCAAGCTACCAGAGGGTGGGCACAGGATAATTTGGATTGTGTATGACTTACCCTGACTAGAGTGAGAGTCCTTGCTTGGACAGAGGGTAACCTGACTGCCAACCACAGACCCCATTTCTAACACATGGCATTGTGACGGAGTAATTCCCAGCAATGCAACGCCAATGGCAACAGTCAAGGAGTCACAAGGACCCGAGGTAAGGTACCTTGTGAAAATGAGGAACCAATCCGGTGCATGGAGTCGGGGAGCGAGGCGTCATTGAATCCAAAGTGGTGCTGGTTCGGGTGCTGCGGAGCAGAGGAGTCAGTGAGGGGTGTTGGGTCCTTACTGTGGAGCAGTGGAGGTGAGGCGGTGTCGGTGCAAGATTTTGGTCCCTTACACTTCCGGGGGGTTGATGTACGGTGGGTCAAGACATTGTGGGGCGACCTCACAGGGTCACGATCATGCCACAGGGCTCCAAGCACCACAGCGGAGTTGGGTGTCATGAAGGTTAGTGATGCGACACTCCGATATCACAAGATCACGGGACGTCAGCAGCTCCTGTGGCGTTGAGCCTGTGATGTTGGTGGGTTCATGGTAGCTCAGCGAGGACCATAGCTTTAGTTGCAGGCGGCGTTGCTGGTTCAGGCAGCGGCGTATGTACAATGTCGTCCGATGATGTTGCACTTGGTTTTTAACCATCTTTCACTTCCAGATGCCCAGGAACTGGAATAAGCACCACCTGGCAAGTTAGAGGCCATAGAAAATGAACCCAGATGCTGGTAGGTGAAGTCTTTGCTGTCCGTGAGACTTGTTAACAGGAGGCAAGCTCAGTCCATACCCATGGAGATTATTCACAAGCAGGAATATACCACAAAGTCCAGTCTTTGTCCTCTTTCTGGCAGAAGCAGCAACTGCAGGCCAACCCAGCAAAGCACGGTCACAGGCAAAGAGGCAGTACTCCTCCTCCAGCTCTTCAGCTCTTCTCCTTGGCAGAGGTGCATCTTGATCCAGAAGTGGTCTAAAAGTCTGGGATTTTGGGTCCACTACTTTTACTCCTTTATGCCTGTTTCTGTTGTTCAAAAGATCCTGCCTTTCCCAGGCCAGGCTCCAGACTCACACCAGGGGTTGGAGACTACATTGTATGGGGCAGTCACAGCCCTTTCAGGTGTAAGTGTCAGCTCCCCCTCCCCACTCTAGCCCAGGAGAATCATCAGGATATGCAGGCTACACCCCAGCTCTCTTTGTGTCACTGTCTAGTGGAGATTCACAAACAGTCCAACTGTCAGTCTGACCCAGAAATGGATACACAAGAAGGCAGAGTCACAGAATGGTTTCAAGCAAAAAAATGCCCACTTTCTAAAAGTGGCATTTTCAAACTGACAATCTAAAAACCAACTTTACCACAAGATGTATTTTTAAATTGTGAGTTCAGAGACCCCAAACTCCAGATCTTTAACTGCTCCCTAAGGGAAACTGCACTTAAAAGATATTGAAAGGCAGTCCCCGTGTTAACCTATTGAGGAGATAGGCCTTGTAATAGTGAAAAACGAATTTGGCAGTATTTCCCTATTTGGACATGTAAAACACACCAGTACATGTCCTACCTTTAACATACACTGCACCCTGCCCATGGGACTACCTAGGGCCTACCTTAGGGATGCTTTACATGTACAAAAAGGGAAGGTTTAGGCCTGACAAGTGGGTACATTTGCCAGGTCGAATTGGTAGTTTAAAACTGTCCACACAGACACTGCACTTTCAGGTCTGAGCCATGGTTACAGGGCTACTCATGTGGGTGGCACAATCAGTGCTGCAGGCCCACTAGTAGCATTTGATTTACAAGCCCTGGGCACCTCTAGGGCACTTTACTAGAGACTTACTAGTAAATCAAATGTGCCAATCATGGATTAGCCAATTACACATACAATTTACACAGAGAGCACTTGCACTTTATTACTGGTCAGCAGTGGTAGTGTGCCCAGAGTACCAAAAACCAGCAAAAACAAAGTCCAACACACAGTCAAAAACACAGGAATCAGAGGTGAAAAGATAGGGAAAACCACACCAAGGATGCCAGGTCTAACATGAGGGAAGTGAAGGAAAAGAAAAGAAAAGGGAAGGAAAGGAAAGGAAAGGAAAGAAAAGGAAAGGAAAGGAAAGGAAAGGAAAGGAAAGGAAAGGAAAGGAAAGGAAAGAAAAGAAAAGGAAAGTGCAGTGCTATAAGGACCTTTTATCTAAAAAGACCAGTCATGTTTTGGTTGTGAACATGATGACATATTTAAAAAAATCAAATGCCTCAGGTATGGCGGGAGAGGCAGTGGTGTAACGTAAAACAACGAGGCCCCCCTGCAGAATGTGATTAGGGCCCGCAGAGTCTCCCTCCTCTAAGTTAGGATGGGTCCACTCTGATGGGTTAAGGGGTCCCTAAAGGGATTTGGGGCCCTCCTGCCCCGCAGAGGTTGCAGAGGTCTGTGTTATGTCCTTGGGAGGGCACTTGAGGATATAATAAATATTAAAACAAACTTTGTTTTATTTGATATACTTTTCCTATATGTCGCATTAAGCAGTGCTCACCATCCCACTTCTATCCAGGCTCCAGGAATGCGCACAGGCTCATTTAAAGAGGTTTGTATGGATTCAGGATTTAAACTGTATCATTATTATGTACTAAATGTCCCTTTTTTAGGCCGCAAACTAACAGAGCTGCCTGGTTTGCTAAAGATAGCTTGGGAACATTCAGAAAGTTGACCTAGGAATGCATCCTGCCCTTTGCTTGCCATTGGCTTGGTGGTTTGTACCTCACATTTTCTTGCATTCCATTTGCTGGCTTTATTTGTTTTATGCTGTCCAGCTTGACTTCAAACCTTCCCTTCTCAAAACCTTATTTACAGTATCCTTCAGAGTTCTCCCTTTCTGTAGACAGGCCTTATCTCAATTCTTATCTCATCACATTTGCTGAGTATTCAAAGAACAAGGTCAAATGTCAAGGGCTGTCTTCTGAGGACGCTTGTTTAGTTTTCTTTCTCGGACTTCAATGTGAGAGGATTCATGTGAAAATCTTGCTGGAATCGAGGGGTAGGAAAGAGATTTTTTTCTAGCACTTTCCAACATTTAAATGATCTGTGTAAGTATCTCAGAATATATCAGAATTGGGAACACAAAGCACAGTTTTCGTTATTTCTGAAGTCTGTTGGTAACATATACTTTAATATGACCAAACAAATCATTATAATAGGTGACGTAATTTCCGCACATTTTCATCTGTGCACTGTATAGTTTTCTTGGTAAAACTGCATGTCTGTGCAAATGTAATGGTCATTATAATTTAAAATGTATTGTCTGTAATGGCAGTGCACTACCACACCATGAATACTCCACTCTTTGCCACCCCACTCTACTCTGCACCACTCTACACCCCTGCGATCTTCTCTACAACACTCTACTTTACACCACTACACGCCACTGTACTCTGCACCTCTCTACTGTATGCCACTGCACTTGGTGCCACTTCACGCTACACCTCTCTACTCTACACTGTACCAATCTACTCTATGCCAGTGCAGTCTTCGACACTCTACTCTACACCACTGCACTCTTCTCCACTGCACTCTACCCCACTTCAGTCTAATCTACACCAATCTCCTCTGTCCAGCTCCACTCTATGCCACTGTACTCTACGCCAATCTGCAACAATGCATTCTATGCCACTGCACTCTTTGCCTATACCCTCTACGCCAGTGCATTTTACTCTCTAACACTCAACTCTATGCCCTGGCACTCTATGGCAATCCACTGTATGCCACTCCAATCTACTCTGCACCACTGCACTCTATGCCACTGCAATCTAAACCACTTTATGGTACGCCATTACACTCTATGCCACTCTACGCAACTGCACTCTAACCTGAATCACTCCCTGTATGCCACTTATTCCACTCTATGCAACTGCACTCTACCCTGCACCACTCCACTCTACACCACTCTACTCCACTCTGCATCACTCCACTCTATGCCACTGCACTCTGCGTCACTCTCCTCTTAACCACTGCACTCTATGCCAATATACTCTACACAACTGCACTCTGTCACTGCACTTTATGAACTGCTCTCTAAGTCACTCTATTCCACTCTATACCACTGCACTCTGACACTCTACTTTGCAACACTGCATTCAATGCCACTGAGCTCCAAGCCACTCTTCTCTGCACTGCTCCACTTTATAATACTCCACTTTACGCCACTGCACTCTACGGCACTATACTCTTCTCTTCACCACCCTATGCCACTGTACTCTATGCCATTCAACTGTTGTGAGAAAGTAGCCTCTTTCTAGCATGGTTACCCCCACTTTTGGCCTGTTTGTGAGTGTGTGTCAGTGTGTTTTTACTGTGTCACTGGGATCCTGCTAGCCAGGACCCCAGTGCTCATAGTGAAAACCCTATATGTCAGTGTGTTTTGCCTGTCTCACTGGAATCCTGCTAGCCAGGACCCCAGTGCTCATAGTTTGTGGCCTAATGTGTGTGTTGTCAGTAGTGCTTGACTGTGTCACTGAGGCTCTGCTAACCAGAACCTCAGTGCTTATGCTCTCTCTGCTTTTAAATTTGTCACTATTGGCAAGTGACTTCATTTACCAATTTCAATTGGCACACTGGACCCCCTTATAAGTCCCAAGTTTATGGTACCTAGGTACCGAGGGCATTGGGGTTCCAGGAGATGCTTATGGGCTGCAGCATTTCTTTTGCCACCCATAAAGAGCTCAGACAAACCCTTCTACAGGACTGCCATTTCAGCCTGTGTGAAATAGTGCACACACTATTTCACAGCCATTTTCACTGAACTTAAGTAACTTATAAGTCACCTATTTGTCTAACCTTCATTTACTGAAGGTTAGGTGCAAGATTACTAAGTGTGATGGCACCCTTGCACTAGCAAAAGTGCAGTTGCGCCATTACACATGTGCACTACATATAGGTCAATACCCATATGTATCTTCACAATGGTAACTCCGAATATGGCCATGTAAGGTGTCTAAGATCATGGAATTGTCCCCCATTTCAAATCTAGTATTGGGGAGCCAATTCCATGCATCCTGGGGGCTCCACCATGGACCCCCAGTACTGCTCTGGTGAGAAACTGAACAAAGGAAAGCGGAGTGACCACTCCCCTGTCCATCACCACCCCAGGGATGGTGCCTAGAGCTCCTCCAGTGTGTCCCAGACTTCAGCCATCTTGTTTTACAAGATTTGGGGACACTCTGGAGGCCTTTGAGTCGCCAGTGCCTGCAGGTGACGTCAGAGACCTCTCCTGATAGGTCAATACCTGATAAGGTAGCCAATCTCCCTCTCAGGGCTATTTAGGGTATCTCCTCTCTCACTCTATCACTCTATCCTGTGACGCTCAACTTGCTGAGTTGACCTCCGGCGGCATGGGACCTTCCTTTGTACTGCTGCACAAACCGCATTTTGCACCTCCTTTGTCCCCGTGTCCTAGGACTCCGAGAGTGCTGTTTGGTCGACTGAGGGCTCTCCGGAGTGCTGAGAGCCCCCTTTTCCTCCTCACGTAAAGTTGAGGCCCCCAGGTCCCTCTTGGTTACAGACAGCTCCATTTTGACACAATAACAGACAAACATACACACACACTTCACACCCACAAACACACATGCACACAGACACACACACACTCACAGACAAACACACAGACACACAAAACACACACACTCACACAAACATATACAAAATAATGTAAAGAAGATAAGGCTGGTACTTACGGTTACAATTTGAAACAATGACGGTCTCAGTCAGGGATTTGATCGCAACACCATTATTGGAACTTCAGGTTTATGTGAAACAGAAGAGAAACAAGAGCACATAGTTACAATAATGCACTGAAGCCATTAAACAGAATTAGCAGCAGCCCACCCCCACCCTCATATCTCCCCAATCACCCTTTTCATGCCAGTCCAGCTCCAAAGCTCCAATTGCCCTAGTCACCAGCCGGCTGAACTACAGCAATGCAGTCTACGTAGGAATCACCACTCACCTCTTGAAGAGACTACTGACCATACAGAACTCTGCAGCCAGACTCATTCTTGAACTCCCTGTAGGAAAATGGCTCTATTCGCATGGTTACCCCTAACTGTTTGCATTTTGTTGATGCCAGTTATGATTGAAAGTGTGCTGGGACCCTGCTAACCAGGCTCCAGCACCAGTGTTCTTTTCCTAAACTGTACCTTTGTCTCCACCATTGGCACAGCCCTGGCACACAGAAAGTCCCTTGTAAATGGTACCCCGGTACCAAGGGCCCTGATGCCAGGGAAGGTCTCTAAGGGCTGCAGCATGTATTATGCCACCCTGGGGACCCCACACTCAGCACATACACAATGTCTCACAGCTTGTGTGTGCTGGTGGGGAGAACAACCCACTCCCTGTGGTATAGGTAGGTCAACCCTCTAACAGGCCTTACTGCCCGAAGGCAGGGTGCACTATACTACAGGTGAGGGCATAGTTGCATGAGCACTATGCCCCAACAGTGTCTAAACCAATTCTTAGACATTATAAGTGCAGAGTAGCCATAAAGAGTATATGGTCTGGGAGTCTGTCAAATACAAACTCCCCAGTTCCATAATGGCAACACTGAATACTGGGATGTTTGGTATGAAATGTCTCAGCTCATTAAATCCACACTGATGCCAGTGTGGGATTTATTGAGAAATGCACACAGAGGGCAACTTATAGATGCCCCCTGTATACCAGTCCAACTAGTGGAACTAGGCTGACCAGTTTCTACCAGCCTGCCATATCCAGACGGGTTTCTGTCCACATGGGGTGAGTGCCTTTGTCACTTTGTGGCCAGGAACAAAGCCTGTACTGGGTGAAGGTGCTTCATACCTCCCCCTGCAGGAACTGTCACACCTGGTGGTGAGCCTGATGTTACAGAGCCCCAGGGCACTCCGGCTAGTGGAGATGCCCTCCCCCCGGACACAGCCCGCACTTTTGGTGGCAAGTCCGGAGGAGATAATGAGAAAAACAAGGAGGAGTCACCCTCCAGTCAGGACAGCCCCTAAGGTGTCCTGAGCTGAGGTGACCCCTGCCTTAGGAAATCCTCCATCTTGTTTAGGAGGATTCCCCCCAATAGGATTAAGGATGTGCCCCCCCCCCCGGAGGGAGGAGGCACAAAGATGGTGTAGCCACCCTCAAGGAGAGTAGCCATTGGCTACTGCCCCCCAGACCTAAACACACCCTTAAATGTAGTATTCAGGGGTGACTCTGAACCCAGGAAATCAGATTCCTGATGACCCACAACAAGCAGAAGGACTGCTGATCAGAAAGCCCCGCAGAGACGACAGAGACGACAACTGACTTGGCCCCAGCCCTACCAGCCTGTCTCCACACTCAAAGAACCTGCACAGCGATGCATCCAGTGGGACCCAGCGACCTCTGACGACTCAGAGGACTGATCTGCACCCAAAGGACCAAGAAAATCTTGTGGACAGCCGCTCTGTCTAAACAACAACAAAATAACCATCTTTAAAGGGACTCCAGCCTCCCTACTGAAGCGTGAGTCCCCAACACTCTGCACCCGACACCCCCGGCTCATGTCCAGAAGAACCAACGCTGCAGAGAGGACCCCCAAGCGACTCCAATGACGTGGACACCCTGAGACGACCTCCCGGCATCCCCACAGCGACGCCTGCAGAGAGAATCCAGAGGCTCCCCCTGACCACGACTACCTGGTAACAAAGAACCCGACGCCTGGACCAAGCACTGCACCCGCAGCCCCCAGGCCTGAGAGGAACCAACTACTGGTGCAGGAGTGACCAGCAGGCGGCCCTCATCTTTTCCCAGTCACTGGCTGGCCCAAGAAGCCCCCCTGTGCCCTGCTTGCATCGCTAGAGTGACCCCCGGTTCTCTCCGTTGATTTCAACCTAAAACCCTACACCTACTGTGCACACTGCACCCGGCCGCACCTGTGCCGCTGAGGGTGTATTTTGTGTGCCTGTTTTTGACCCCCCCAATGCTCTACAAAACCCCCCTGGTCTGCTCCCCGAGGTCACAGGTACTTACCAGCTAGCAGACTGGAACCGGAGCACCCCTGGTCTCTATAGGCGCCTCTGCTATTCGGGCCCTACTTTGACCTCTGCACCTGACTGGCCCTGTGTTGCTGGTGCTGGGTGTTTGGGGTTGCCTTGAACCACCAACGATGGGCTGCCTATGCCCAGGAGACTGAACTTGTATGTACTTTACTTACCTGAAAAACTAACCCATACTTACCTCCCCCAGGAACTGTTGATTTGTGCAGTGTCCACTTTTAAAATAGCTATTTGCCATTTTTGCCAAAACTGTGTACATTATTGTTTTAATTCAAAGTTCCATATTTACCTATGCCAAGTACCTTACAATTTATGTACTTAATTGAATTTTGAATCTTGTGGTTCTAAAATAAATTAAGAAAATAATATTTTTCTATATAAAAACCTATTGGTCTGGAGTTAAGTCTTTGAGTGTGTATTCTCATTTATTGCCTGTGTGTGTACAACAAATGCTTAACACTACCCTCTGATAAGCCTACTGCTCGACCACACTACCACAAAATAGAGCATTAGTATTGTCTAATGTTGCCACTATCAACCTCTAAGGGGAACCCTTGGACTCTGTGCACAATATCTCTCACTTTGAGATAGTATACACAGAGCCAACGTCCTACACTCCCCAAATGTACCCACAACAACTCCAACTTCGAGAACCTCCACTGGCTCCCCATTCTGAAAAGATGTCAATTTGAGATGCTGATCCACACATACAAAGCCTGTCACAATCAAAGACCAGCATACACCAACCACCTCCTGAACGTCCGTCAACACTCCAGGCACTTGCGCTCTGTTTCCCACTCCCTCATCCACACCTCCCACACCTGCTGAAGCAAAGGTCAAGACACTCCTTCTCCTACTTCATGGTGAAATCCTGAAACAACCTCCCCCTTCACCTGTGGACCTCATCCTCTCTTCTGGAATTCAGGAAAGGACTCAAGACCTGGTAGTTCAACTGAACCTCTCAGCAGCAATGCTCTCAGAACATGGCTACCCTTCCGGGTGATTAGCCATGCTCTATAAATCCTGTTTGATTGACCACATTGTGCTTCTATGTTCACATGGGTGTGTGTGTGTATAGGATGGTTACTGCCTGCTACTAAAACTTTACTAAGCGTCATATGTGTATATGCATGTATAAATTAATCACAGTTAGGTGTGAAACAAATCTATCCCCCTTCAACCTTTGCCCCATCCCTCCCCTCTCAGACTCATCCCAAACCTCTATGACTCCGATACTTGACCCTCCTTTTTCACCAATTCACCCAACTAACTAGGGACGGCCCCTATGCTATGGAATAGAAGTGTCGTCCCACTGCTAACAAGGCAGCAGAAAAATATAATGATAATACATTATAATTTTATTTTCCCGCTGTCTAGGGTGGGGCAGGCCCAGCATCCTCCATGTCAGGAGGAAGGCCGGGTAGTGGTGCATTCTAAGTGCTCATGTCAGTTTGGCTGTCTGTCTGACACTGCAGTAGTGTGTGTGCAATATAGATCTAATCATTGATTAATTTATTCAGTCACTCATTCTATCCTCGCTGGAAGATGATCCGTGGATGGGTGGAGTTCTATTTGTAGCAGACTGGAGGATAACGATTTTAGTACTGACAGGAAAGTAACTGGCACAGCCAGGGCAGAGATAGAGGGGCTCAAAGAACTCATAAAAGGGGCCAGGGGTCTAAAGGGGTTTCTGAATCTTGCTGTGGGCTTTCAAGTGGCACTAGAGGTATTCTCACATCAGCAAGGGCTCCCAGAAAGTGGTCAGAGGTCTGTGGCAGCAGGAGTAGAAAAGTGAGGGTTGAGGGTTGGCAAAGTTGAGAGCCAACATGGCAGAGGCTTGCAGTGGTGAGTACTGGCAAGAGCTGGACAGAGCTCTGAGAGTTGAGATGGCATTAGCAAATGTGGCTAAATACTAACAAAGGGGGTGGCTCTACTGCTCTGAGAGGAGGTAAAGGAGGGTCCAAAGAGGATCAACAGAGGATCAGCAGAGGTAGTAAAGAGAGAAGACACTAGAAGAGGTGGTCGAGCACTGGCAGAGGGCCCTCAGTGGTGTCAGAAAGAGGAGGTCTGAAGGCTGACAGGCATCTGACGACCTACTGCAGGATGGCAGGCTTGGAAAGAAGGGTTGGACACGTCTCCCGAAGTGATCAGAAGGTTGTCTAGTGGCCAGCCTCGGCAAATGGCTATTGGAAAACTTGACAACAGATTGGCAACTTTCTAAAAGTTACATGTGGCAACAAGTCAAATTAATTCCGATCTGGGGATCAATTTGAGCTAAATGTAATAAGTTGTTTGATACCTTGACATAGTAAATTTGACAGTCCCATTCAGAAATTATCACAACCGGGTTGTCAGCATGTAACTATGCACTAGCTACAGTTACTGCTAGAACATGTTAAATGAATGTTCTACTTCACCAATATGCTGCACCATGCCTTCTGACTTGATAGGCTTGCTGTAGAGGTGACTTACAAAGAGTAGAAAGGGAGTTTAAGAGTCAGCGCACTGGCACCAAGGTCTGGTTAGCAGGCCTCAGTGCACTCTCAGATTTGAAAAACCAACAGCTTCTGTCCAAATCTTTGGGGGTGACCATGCAAAAATAAGCATGCTGCTCCATATCATTATGGTGCAGGAATCTTAACAGAGATACAACTCATGCTTATAACTAACATGCAAATTACCGCAGTAAGCAGTAGGGTTCGTACACCATGATTTCTAGAATGAAGACAGCCTACAGCCTAATTATGGGTTTAGTGCACTCCCGATACAAATACTAATACTTTGAAGGCTCGTTCTAGGGGATAAACACATCTGAAATGTAAGGGTTACTGTTAGAAATGGAGTCTCTTGTCAGAGGTATACACCCTTGTCCAAGTATGGACCACAATCCTAGTCAGGGTAAGTCACAACCCAATCCAAATTATCCCGTGCCCACCCTCTGGTACCTTGGCACTGAGCAGTAAGGCTTAACTTAGAAGGCAATGTATAAAGTATTTGTGCAATAAATCATACAGTAACACAGTGAAAACACTACACAGGTTTAGAAAAATAGGTAATTTTTATCTGAATAAAATAAGGTCAAAACAACAAAGATCCAAAAAGCACAAGTTGAACTATAACTTTTAGAAGGGTTAAAAGAGTCTTTATACTTAAAGATAAAGTTGTCTTTTTGTTACACACAGTACCTGGTAACTAAGCACGGATACTGAAGAGGAGGAGATGCATGGAAAAATAAGGTGCTGCATCGGATTTTTCCGGAGCAGCAAAGATGATGCGTAATTTCTTTCTACGCTGCAAGGGGTTTGCATAATTTTTCGGTGAGCAGTCTTGGTTCCTCACTGCAATGAAGGGATATTTTGACGCCCAGGGATGATGCTTGAAAATCCTTGACATACTGGAAGAAGGCACGGGCACTGG
This sequence comes from Pleurodeles waltl, assembly GCF_031143425.1. Taxonomy (NCBI): domain Eukaryota; kingdom Metazoa; phylum Chordata; class Amphibia; order Caudata; family Salamandridae; genus Pleurodeles; species Pleurodeles waltl. The sequence continues at coordinate 113,304 of NC_090447.1, forward strand.
TTAGATCTGGTAGGCGATGCGTCAAATTTTTCAGACGCAAGGCAGAAACTGCATTGAATTTCCACTCGGGAAGTCGGGCTGCATCGTTTTGGTCAGCAGTGCTTCAATTTCTCGGTCACAAGGCAGGCTTTGCATCATTTTTGGCAGGCGTTGCTTCGATTTTGGGTCACACTTAAAAGAGTGGTTTTGAAGTGCACAAGTTCCCCTTTCAGCCCAGTCCTGCCTGCCAGGGTCCCTGTGGGGGTTATCAGTCCTTTCTGTGAGGGCAGGCCACTGGCCTTTGAAATGTAAGTGTGAGCCCCTCCACCCTTCCAGCCCAGGAAGACCCATCCAGTATGCAAATAAATGCAGATTTGACTGAGTACCCTGTGTTTGATGTTGTCTGGGTGGAATGCACAAGGGGAGCTGTCAACCAGGAGAACCCACACCTTCTGCCCTGGCTGGTAAACATTTAGTACAGCAAAACAGCCTTCTGGTCATGCCACTGCTTCTGAAGTTACTGGCTGGCCTGAAGGTTTTTAGTGGCCTTTTTCATGTACCTCACCATCCTTGATCTGAGGCCAAGTACATAGTCCACTATGTCCTGTTTAGGGGACTTGAGAGGTTGCCCCCAGCCCTCCCTAACAAGAGCAAGAGGACCCCTAATAGGGTTCCCAAACAGAAGTTCAAAGGGGCTGTAGCCCACTTCCTTACGAGGTACATCCCTGTAGGCAAAAAAGAGGCATGGAAGTAGGACATCCTATCTGCTCCTGAGTTCTTCAGAGAGTCTGATGATCATGCATTTGAGAGTTTTGTTAAACCTTTTGTTGGAAGCTGGCCTGGTGTGTTGTGGGTACCTAAGGTACTTACACCTTATACCAGGTCCAGGTATCCCCTATTGGTGAAGTGTAGGCAGTGTCTAGAATCCAGGCTCTCTACAGATCTGGGAGACATGCGAAGCTCATGCAAAACTGTAGCCACACAATCAATCAATCAATCAATCAGGAAATTTCTAAAGCGCGCTACGTACCCGTTCGGGTTTCAAGGCGCTGGGGGGGGGTAGCTGCTATTGGTCGAAGAGCCAGGTCTTGAGGAGTCTCCTGAAGGTGAGGAGGTCCCGGGTCTGGTGCAGGGGGGTCGGGAGGGAGTTCCAGGTCTTGGCGGCGAGGTAGGAGAAGGATCTGCCGCCGGAGGTCTTGCGTTGGAATCGTGGAACGATGGCGAGGGAGAGGTTGGCAGAGCGGAGTTGGCAGGAGGGGACGTAGAAGTTAAGTCTGTTGTTCAGGTAGGCGGGTCCGGCGTTGTGGAGTGCTTTGTGCGCGTGGGTGAGGAGTTTAAAGGTGATCCTCTTGTCCACGGGGAGCCAGTGGAGGTCCTTCTGGTGGTGGGAGATGTGGCATCGGCGGGGTACATCGAGGATCAAGCGGGCGGAGGCGTTCTGGATGCGTTGGAGTCGTTGGATGTCTTTTGCTGGGATGCCTATGTAGAGTGCGTTGCCGTAGTCAAGTCTGCTACTGACGAGGGCCTGGGTCACCATTTTTCTGGTTTCCGTCCGGATCCACTTGTAGATTCTACAGAGCATGCGGAGGGTGTTGAAGCAGGAGGAGGAGACTGCGCTGACCTGTTTGGACATGGTGAGTGCAGAGTCGAGGATGAAGCCGAGGTTGCGTGCGTGGTTGGCTGGTGTAGGGGGGGTCCCAGCACGGTGGGCCACCAGGAGTCGTCCCAGGCCGAGGGGGTGCATCCGAGGATGAGGACCTCCGTCTTGTCTGAGTTTATATTCAGGCGGCTGTTTCTCATCCACTCGGCGATGGATTTCAATCCCTCATGGAGGTTGGATTTGGCGGTGTGTGGGTCATTGGTGAGGGAGAGGATGAGCTGGGTGTCGTCGGCGTAGGAGAGAATGCTAAGGTTGTGCTGGCGGGCCAGTTGTGCGAGGGGTGCCATGTAGACGTTGAATAGCGTCGGGCTTAGCGAGGAGCCTTGGGGGACGCCGCAGATGAGGTTAGTGGCTTCGGAGCGGAAGGGTGGGAGTCGGACTCTCTGGGTTCTGCCGGAGAGGAATGAGGAGATCCAGTTGAGGGCTTTGTCTTGTATTCCGGCTTCGTGGAGACGTGTTAGTAGGGTGCGGTGGCAGACCGTATCGAAGGCAGCGGAGAGGTCCAGGAGGATGAGAGCTGAAGTTTCGCCGTTGTCCATTTGCTGTCTGATTTTATCTGTGGCGGCGAGGAGCGCAGTCTGGGTGCTCTGATTGCGTCTGAAGGCGGATTGGGAGGGGTCCAGGATGGAGTTGTCCTCGAGGTAGTGGGTGAGCTGGGCGTTGACGATCTTCTCGATGACCTTCGCTGGGAAGGGGAGGAGGAAGATCGGGTGGAAGTTGTGAGAAGGTAGCCTCTTTCTAGCCTTGTTACCCCCACTTTTGGCCTGTTTGTGAGTGTATGTCAGGATGTTTGTCACTGTTTTCACTGTCTCACTGGGATCCTGATGGCTAGGCCTCAGTGCTCATAGTGAAAACACTATGTTTTCAGTATGGTTGTTATGTGTCACTGGGATCCTGCTAGTCAGGACCCCAGTGCTCATAGGTTTGTGGCCTATATGTATGTGTCACTGGGACCCTGTCACACAGGGCCCCAGTGCTCATAGGTGTGCATGTATATGTTCCCTGTGTGGTGCCTAACTGTCTCACTGAGGCTCTGCTAACCAGAACCTCAGTGGTTATGCTCTCTCATTACTTTCAAATTGTCACTAACAGGCTAGTGACCATTTTTACCAATTTACATTGGCTTACTGGAACACCCTTATAATTCCCTAGTATATGGTACTGAGGTACCCAGGGTATTGGGGTTCCAGGAGATCCCTATGGGCTGCAGCATTTCTTTTGTCACCCATAGGGAGCTCTGACAAATCTTACACAGGCCTGCCACTGCAGCCTGAGTGAAATAACGTCCACGTTATTTCACAGCCATTTTACACTGCACTTAAGTAACTTATAAGTCACCTATATGTCTAACCTTTACCTGGTAAAGGTTAGGTGCAAAGTTACTTAGTGTAAGGACACCCTGGCACTAGCCAAGGTGCCCCCACATTGTTCAGAGCCAATTCACTGAACTTTGTGAGTGCGGGGACACCATTACACGCGTGCACTACATATAGGTCACTACCTATATGTAGCTTCACCATGGTAACTCCGAATATGGCCATGTAACATGTCTATGATCATGGAATTGCCCCCTCTATGCCATCCTGGCATTGTTGGTACAATTCCATGATCCCAGTGGTCTGTAGCACAGACCCTGGTACTGCCAGACTGCCCTTCCTGGGGTTTCACTGCAGCTGCTGCTGCTGCCAACCCCTCAGACAGGCAGCTGCCCTCCTGGGGTCCAGCCAGGCCTGGCCCAGGATGGCAGAACAAAGAACTTCCTCTGAGAGAGGGTGTGACACCCTCTCCCTTTGGAAAATGGTGTGAAGGCAGGGGAGGAGTAGCCTCCCCCAGCCTCTGGAAATGCTTTGTTGGGCACAGAGGTGCCCAATTCTGCATAAGCCAGTCTACACCGGTTCAGGGACCCCTTAGCCCCTGCTCTGGCGCGAAACTGGACAAAGGAAAGGGGAGTGACCACTCCCCTGACCTGCACCTCCCCTGGGAGGTGTCCAGAGCTCCTCCAGTGTGCTCCAGACCTCTGCCATCTTGGAAACAGAGGTGCTGCTGGCACACTGGACTGCTCTGAGTGGCCAGTGCCACCAGGTGACGTCAGAGACTCCTGCTGATAGGCTCCTTCAGGTGTTAGTAGCCTATCCTCTCTCCTAGGTAGCCAAACCCTCTTTTCTGGCTATTTAGGGTCTCTGTCTCTGGGGAAACTCTAGATAACGAATGCACGAGCTCAGCTGAGTTCCTCTGCATCTCCCTCTTCACCTTCTGATAAGGAATCGACCGCTGACCGCGCTGGAAGCCTGCAAACCTGCAACATAGTAGCAAAGACGACTACTGCAACTCTGTAACGCTGATCCTGCCGCCTTCTCGACTGTTTTCCTGCTTGTGCATGCTGTGGGGGTAGCCTGCCTCCTCTCTGCACCAGAAGCTCCGAAGAAATCTCCCGTGGGTCGACGGAATCTTCCCCCTGCAACCGCAGGCACCAAAAAGCTGCATTACCGGTCCCTTGGGTCTCCTCTCAGCACGACGAGCGAGGTCCCTCGAATCCAGCGACGCTGTCCAAGTGACCCCCACAGTCCAGTGACTCTTCAGCCCAAGTTTGGTGGAGGTAAGTCCTTGCCTCACCTCGCTGGGCTGCATTGCTGGGAACCGCGACTTTGCAAGCTACTCCGGCCCCTGTGCACTTCCGGCGGAAATCCTTCGTGCACAGCCAAGCCTGGGTCCACGGCACTCTAACCTGCATTGCACGACTTTCTAAGTTGGTCTCCGGCGACGTGGGACTCCTTTGTGCAACTTCGGCGAGCACCGTTTCACGCATCCTCATAGTGCCTGTTTCTGGCACTTTTCCGGGTGCTACCTGCTTTAGTGAGGGCTCATTGTCTTGCTCGACGTCCCCTCTCTCTTCAGGTCCAATTTGCGACCTCCTGGTCCCTCCTGGGCCCCAGCAGCGTCCAAAAACGCCAAACGCACGATTTGCGTGTAGCAAGGCTTGTTGGCGTCCATCCGGCGGGAAAACACTTCTGCACGACTCTCCAAGGCGTGGGGGATCCATCCTCCAAAGGGGAAGTCTCTAGCCCTTGTCGTTCCTGCAGTATTCACAGTTCTTCAGCCTAGTAAGAGCTTCTTTGCACCAACCGCTGGCATTTCTTGGGCATCTGCCCATCTCCGAGTTGCTTGTGACTTTTGGACTTGGTCCCCTTGTTCCACAGGTACCCTCAGTCAGGAATCCATCGTTGTTGCATTGCTGATTTGTGTTTTCCTTGCATTTTCCCTCTAACACGACTATTTTGTCCTTAGGGGAACTTTAGTGCACTTTGCACTCACTTTTCAGGGTCTTGGGGAGGGTTATTTTTCTAACTCTCACTATTTTCTAATAGTCCCAGCGACCCTCTACAAGGTCACATAGGTTTGGGGTCCATTCGTGGTTCGCATTCCACTTCTGGAGTATATGGTTTGTGTTGCCCCTATCCCTATGTTTCCCCATTGCATCCTATTGTAACTATACATTGTTTGCACTGTTTTCTAAGACTATACTGCATATTTTTGCTATTGTGTATATATATCTTGTGTATATTTCCTATCCTCTCACTGAGGGTACACTCTAAGATACTTTGGCATATTGTCATAAAAATAAAGTACCTTTATTTTTAGTATAACTGTGTATTGTGTTTTCTTATGATATTGTGCATATGACACTAAGTGGTACTGTAGTAGCTTCACACGTCTCCTAGTTCAGCCTAAGCTGCTCTGCTAAGCTACCATTATCTATCAGCCTGAGCTGCTAGACACCCTATACACTAATAAGGGATAACTGGGCCTGGTGCAAGGTGCAAGTACCCCTTGGTACTCACTACAAGCCAGTCCAGCCTCCTACATTGGTTGTGCAGTGGTGGGATAAGTGCTTGAGACTACTTACCACTCTTGTCATTGTACTTTTCATAAGAGAAAAATATACAAAACAAGGTCAGTGTATATACACATAGCCAAAAAGTTTTGCATTTCCTCTTTTCACTCTTTTCTAAGTGCTGAAAAGTACTTCTAAACTTTCAAAAAGTTCTTAAAAGTTTAAAAAGTTTTTTTCTGTCTTTCCAAAAAGTTCTGAAAACTTTTTTCTCTTTCTCTATCACTTTAACTCTCTCTAAAAAATGTCTGGCACAGGAAAAAATGTTGAACTGTCCAAACTTGCATATGATCACCTTAGCTGGAAAGGAGCAAGGAGTCTCTGCATAGAGAGAGGTTTGAGTGTAGGGAAGAATCCTTCCTTAGAACTGTTAATTAATATGCTTAGAGTACAGGATAAGGCCATAAGTGCCCAATCTGTAGAAAAAGTAGCTAATGGTTCTCAATCTGATCCAGGGACTCCCCCAGGAAAAGGTTCAGGAAAGAAACTTCTCAGCCTGCCCATTACTAGACAGTCTAGCATAGTTGGTACAGAGGTTGAATCACACCATACTGATGATGTGATCTCACATTATGCTGGTAGCCAAGCTGTTAGGGTGCCCTCTGTAAGGGACAGGTCTCCTTCTGTTCATTCCCATCATACCTCTGTATCTAGAAATGTCCCTCCCACCCACCCTGATGACAGATTGTTAGAAAGGGAGCTCAATAGATTGAGAGTGGAAAGAACCAGACTGAAGCTCAAGAAGCAACAGCTGGATTTGGATAGACAGTCTTTAGAAATAGAGAGGGAAAGACAGAAGTTGGGTTTAGATACCCATGGTGGCAGCAGCAGTATTCCCCATAGTCATCCTGCAAAAGAGCATGATTCCAGGAATCTACACAAGATAGTTCCCCCTTATAAGGAGGGGGATGACATTAACAAGTGGTTTGCTGCACTTGAGAGGGCCTGTGCTGTACAGGATGTCCCTCAAAAGCAGTGGGCTGCTATCCTATGGCTATCATTTAGTGGAAAAGGTAGGGATAGGCTCCTTACAGTGAAAGAAAATGATGCCAATAATTTTACAGTTCTTAAGAATGCACTCCTGGATGGTTATGGCTTAACCACTGAACAGTACAGGATAAAGTTCAGAGAGACCAAAAAGGAGTCTTCACAAGACTGGGTTGATTTCATTGACCATTCAGTGAAGGCCTTGGAGGGGTGGTTACATGGCAGTAAAGTTACTGATTATGAAAGCCTGTATAACACAATCCTGAGAGAGCATATACTTAATAATTGTGTGTCTGATTTGTTGAACCAGTACCTGGTAGACTCTGATCTGACCTCTCCCCAAGAATTGGGAAAGAAGGCAGACAAATGGGTCAGAACAAGGGTGAACAGAAAAGTTCATACAGGGGGTGACAAAGATGGCAATAAGAAGAAAGATGGTGAAAAATCTCAAGATAAGCATGGGGATAAGGGTAAAACCAAAGATCCCACTTCAAATCTTAAACACTCTTCAGAGGGTGGGGATAAAACAAATTCTTCCTCTTCTTCCCAACCTGCACACATTAAAAAGCCTTGGTGCTTTGTGTGTAAAAACAGAGGCCATAGGCCAGGGGATAAGTCCTGTCCAGGTAAACCCCCTGAGCCTACCACCACTAATACATCAAGCTCTAGTGCCCCTAGCAGTAGTGGTACTAGTGGTGGGACTGCTGGCAACAGTCAAGCAAAGGGTGTAATTGGGTTCACTTATGGGTCCATAGTGGAAACTGATGTCATCAGTCCCAAGACAGTTTCTGTCACACCTAGTGGCACTGGCCTTGCCACACTGGCTGCTTGTCCCCTTACAATGGATAAGTACAGGCAGACAGTTTCAATAAATGGTGTTGAGGCCTTGGCCTACAGGGACACAGGTGCCAGTTTCACTTTGGTGACTGAAAACCTAGTGCCTCCTGAACAACACATCATTGGACAACAATATAAGATTATTGATGTCCATAACTCCACTAAGTTTCTTCCCTTAGCTATAATTCAGTTTAGTTGGGGTGGAGTTACTGGCCCTAAGCAGGTGGTGGTATCACCTAGCTTACCTGTAGACTGTCTCTTAGGTAATGACCTAGAGGCCTCAGGTTGGGCTGATGTAGAGTTTTATGCCCATGCAGCCATGCTGGGCATCCCTGAGGAATTGTTCCCTCTCATTTCAAGTGAAATGAAAAAGCAAAGGAGAGAAGGCCTGAAAACTCAGGATCCCTCTCCATCAACAGGTAAAAAGGGTATCACAGTATCCCCTAACCACCCTACCATTCAGGATACTATTCCTGTGGTGGGAGAATCCTCTCCTGGGGTGGCACCTGTTCCAAGGGACTCATCAGCTGGCAAAGCTGGACTCCCTGAGGTGGAAGTACCTCTCTGTGGGATAACTAACATTGGTGAGAAAAAGAGCACCATTTTAGTTAACATGGAGCATCCCTCCAACCCTCCCAGAGAAACTTTAGTGCAGAAACTCTGCACTGCCTCACAACACTTAGGACAGCATCCCTGCCCTAGTGTGGAGCTGATAGGACAGCATCCCTGCCCTGCTCCAACCCAAGAGAAACAGCATCCCTGTTCTCTCTTCCAGCCATATGGACAAAGTTTTTGCCCAGCTATGGCTTTTCTGAGACAGCATCCCTGTCTGGCATTTCCATCACTACAAATAGGTTCAGTGGACAATTCCCACTGCTCTAAACTAAAACTTACTGATAGAAACTCTGAAAATACATCTTCACATTGTTGCTTAGCTAAAAAACTTCAAACAGGGTGGTTTACATCCCCACAGGGAAGTAACCATATAGTGGATGATAAAGGGAGTAACCAGTCTATTGCAGAGCTACTCTCTACTTATCACCACTTAGACAATAAAGTCTCAACTGGCCAAGGTTAGCCTTATTGTCCTTCGTTTGGGGGGGGGTTGTGTGAGAAGGTAGCCTCTTTCTAGCCTTGTTACCCCCACTTTTGGCCTGTTTGTGAGTGTATGTCAGGATGTTTGTCACTGTTTTCACTGTCTCACTGGGATCCTGATGGCTAGGCCTCAGTGCTCATAGTGAAAACACTATGTTTTCAGTATGGTTGTTATGTGTCACTGGGATCCTGCTAGTCAGGACCCCAGTGCTCATAGGTTTGTGGCCTATATGTATGTGTCACTGGGACCCTGTCACACAGGGCCCCAGTGCTCATACGTGTGCATGTATATGTTCCCTGTGTGGTGCCTAACTGTCTCACTGAGGCTCTGCTAACCAGAACCTCAGTGGTTATGCTCTCTCATTACTTTCAAATTGTCACTAACAGGCTAGTGACCATTTTTACCAATTTACATTGGCTTACTGGAACACCCTTATAATTCCCTAGTATATGGTACTGAGGTACCCAGGGTATTGGGGTTCCAGGAGATCCCTATGGGCTGCAGCATTTCTTTTGTCACCCATAGGGAGCTCTGACAAATCTTACACAGGCCTGCCACTGCAGCCTGAGTGAAATAACGTCCACGTTATTTCACAGCCATTTTACACTGCACTTAAGTAACTTATAAGTCACCTATATGTCTAACCTTTACCTGGTAAAGGTTAGGTGCAAAGTTACTTAGTGTAAGGACACCCTGGCACTAGCCAAGGTGCCCCCACATTGTTCAGAGCCAATTCACTGAACTTTGTGAGTGCGGGGACACCATTACACGCGTGCACTACATATAGGTCACTACCTATATGTAGCTTCACCATGGTAACTCCGAATATGGCCATGTAACATGTCTATGATCATGGAATTGCCCCCTCTATGCCATCCTGGCATTGTTGGTACAATTCCATGATCCCAGTGGTCTGTAGCACAGACCCTGGTACTGCCAGACTGCCCTTCCTGGGGTTTCACTGCAGCTGCTGCTGCTGCCAACCCCTCAGACAGGCAGCTGCCCTCCTGGGGTCCAGCCAGGCCTGGCCCAGGATGGCAGAACAAAGAACTTCCTCTGAGAGAGGGTGTGACACCCTCTCCCTTTGGAAAATGGTGTGAAGGCAGGGGAGGAGTAGCCTCCCCCAGCCTCTGGAAATGCTTTGTTGGGCACAGAGGTGCCCAATTCTGCATAAGCCAGTCTACACCGGTTCAGGGACCCCTTAGCCCCTGCTCTGGCGCGAAAATGGACAAAGGAAAGGGGAGTGACCACTCCCCTGACCTGCACCTCCCCTGGGAGGTGTCCAGAGCTCCTCCAGTGTGCTCCAGACCTCTGCCATCTTGGAAACAGAGGTGCTGCTGGCACACTGGACTGCTCTGAGTGGCCAGTGCCACCAGGTGACGTCAGAGACTCCTGCTGATAGGCTCCTTCAGGTGTTAGTAGCCTATCCTCTCTCCTAGGTAGCCAAACCCTCTTTTCTGGCTATTTAGGGTCTCTGTCTCTGGGGAAACTCTAGATAACGAATGCACGAGCTCAGCTGAGTTCCTCTGCATCTCCCTCTTCACCTTCTGATAAGGAATCGACCGCTGACCGCGCTGGAAGCCTGCAAACCTGCAACATAGTAGCAAAGACGACTACTGCAACTCTGTAACGCTGATCCTGCCGCCTTCTCGACTGTTTTCCTGCTTGTGCATGCTGTGGGGGTAGCCTGCCTCCTCTCTGCACCAGAAGCTCCGAAGAAATCTCCCGTGGGTCGACGGAATCTTCCCCCTGCAACCGCAGGCACCAAAAAGCTGCATTACCGGTCCCTTGGGTCTCCTCTCAGCACGACGAGCGAGGTCCCTCGAATCCAGCGACGCTGTCCAAGTGACCCCCACAGTCCAGTGACTCTTCAGCCCAAGTTTGGTGGAGGTAAGTCCTTGCCTCACCTCGCTGGGCTGCATTGCTGGGAACCGCGACTTTGCAAGCTACTCCGGCCCCTGTGCACTTCCGGCGGAAATCCTTCGTGCACAGCCAAGCCTGGGTCCACGGCACTCTAACCTGCATTGCACGACTTTCTAAGTTGGTCTCCGGCGACGTGGGACTCCTTTGTGCAACTTCGGCGAGCACTGTTTCACGCATCCTCATAGTGCCTGTTTCTGGCACTTTTCCGGGTGCTACCTGCTTTAGTGAGGGCTCATTGTCTTGCTCGACGTCCCCTCTCTCTTCAGGTCCAATTTGCGACCTCCTGGTCCCTCCTGGGCCCCAGCAGCGTCCAAAAACGCCAAACGCACGATTTGCGTGTAGCAAGGCTTGTTGGCGTCCATCCGGCGGGAAAACACTTCTGCACGACTCTCCAAGGCGTGGGGGATCCATCCTCCAAAGGGGAAGTCTCTAGCCCTTGTCGTTCCTGCAGTATTCACAGTTCTTCAGCCTAGTAAGAGCTTCTTTGCACCAACCGCTGGCATTTCTTGGGCATCTGCCCATCTCCGAGTTGCTTGTGACTTTTGGACTTGGTCCCCTTGTTCCACAGGTACCCTCAGTCAGGAATCCATTGTTGTTGCATTGCTGATTTGTGTTTTCCTTGCATTTTCCCTCTAACACGACTATTTTGTCCTTAGGGGAACTTTAGTGCACTTTGCACTCACTTTTCAGGGTCTTGGGGAGGGTTATTTTTCTAACTCTCACTATTTTCTAATAGTCCCAGCGACCCTCTACAAGGTCACATAGGTTTGGGGTCCATTCGTGGTTCGCATTCCACTTCTGGAGTATATGGTTTGTGTTGCCCCTATCCCTATGTTTCCCCATTGCATCCTATTGTAACTATACATTGTTTGCACTGTTTTCTAAGACTATACTGCATATTTTTGCTATTGTGTATATATATCTTGTGTATATTTCCTATCCTCTCACTGAGGGTACACTCTAAGATACTTTGGCATATTGTCATAAAAATAAAGTACCTTTATTTTTAGTATAACTGTGTATTGTGTTTTCTTATGATATTGTGCATATGACACTAAGTGGTACTGTAGTAGCTTCACACGTCTCCTAGTTCAGCCTAAGCTGCTCTGCTAAGCTACCATTATCTATCAGCCTGAGCTGCTAGACACCCTATACACTAATAAGGGATAACTGGGCCTGGTGCAAGGTGCAAGTACCCCTTGGTACTCACTACAAGCCAGTCCAGCCTCCTACAGAAGTTTTTGAGGTCGTTGAGGTCAGCCTTGGGTTTCTTGAGGAGGGCTTGGATATCGGCGTGCTTCCAGCTGTCCGGGAAAGTCAAAGGATAGGTTGATGGTCTTTCGAAGTTGGGGGGCGATGGTGGAGTCGGCTTTGTTGTAGACGTGGTGTGGGCAGGGGTCTGAGGGGGATCCTGAGTGGATGGAGTTCATGATCTTTCGAGTTTCGGCGTCATCTACGTGGGTCCAGGTGGTAAGGCGGTCGGCGTATGAGGAGTTGTTGGGGGTGGGGTCTGGCGGAGGTGTGGTGTTAAGGCTGTCGTGGATGGCGGCGATCTTCTAGTAGAAGAAGGTGGAGAGTGCGTCGCAGAGTTTTTGTGATAGTGGGACGTCGTTGACGTTGGCGCTGGGGTTGGAGAGCTCCTTCACGATGCAGAAGAGCTCCTTGCTGTCGCGTGCATTGTTGTTTAGGTGTTCTGTGAAGTGGGAGCGTTTGGCGAGTCGGATTAGTTGGTGGTGCTTGCGGGTGGCTTCCTTGCCGTTTGCCTGGCTGTCGGGTGTGCGTTCGAGAAGCCATTTTTTCTTAAGTTTCTGGCAGGTGCGTTTGGAGGTGATGAGTTCATCTGTGAACCAGGCTGCTTTTTTCTTTTCTTGGTTGACGGTGGGCCTCTTGAGTGGTGCGAGGATGTTGGCGCAGTTGAGGATCCACTGTTGGAGGTGATGGCGGCGGTGTCCGGGTCGGTAGGGTCGGTAGGCGGGTTCTGGGCGAGGGCGCTGGTTAGTTGGTCTTCGGTGACTTTGCCCCAGCGGCGGTGCGGAGGTAGTGGGGTGCGGTGGTGCTCGGTGTGTTTCTTGAATGTGAAGTGGGCACAGTGGTGGTCGGTCCAGTGGAGTTCAGTGGTGGGGCTGAAGGAGATGTGGTTGCTTGCAGTGAAGACTGGGTCTAGCGTGTGGCCGGCGATGTGGGTAGGTGTGTTGACCAGTTGTCTGAGTCCGAGGTTGGAGAGGTTGGTGGTCAGTGATGCGGTGTTGGCGTCGTTGTTGTTCTCCAGGTGGAAGTTGAGGTCTCCAAGGAGGATGTAGTCCGTAGAGGCGAGGGCGTGGGTGCTTGCGAGGTGGGCAATGGTGTCACTAAAGGGGGCTCTTGGTCCTGGAGGTCGGTAGATGAGAGTTCCTCTGAGGGTTGTGTTGGGATCCGTGTGGATCCGGAAGTGAAGGTGTTCAGCTGTCTTGAGGGTGTCGTCCGTGTGGGTGTGGATCTTGAGGGTGGATTTGTGGACGATGGCTATTCCTCCTCCGATTACGTTGGTGCGATCTCTTCTGGTGATCTTGTAGCTGTCAGGGATGGCGATGGCGATGTCAGGGGCCGAGGAGTCGTTCCACCAGGTTTCGGTCAGGAAGGCTACGTCTGGGGCGGTGGTGTCGAGCAGGTCCCAGAGCTCAATGGCGTGCTTTCGTGCGGAGCGTGTGTTGAGGAGAATGCAGTGGAGGTGGTTGGTGTTGGTTGTTGCAGGCTTCCTTATTCTGTTGTAGGTGAAGTTCCAGGCGCAGCAGGAGAAGGGTCCTTTGGTGTGCTTCGGAGTGGCTTGGAAGCAGGCTGTGGAGGAGCCAGGGTTGAGGGCGAGGAGTTCGCTGGCCGAGTAGCGAAGTCTGATGGTGCGGGGGTGTGCGGACTATGGGGGTGGTGCTGGGTGCGGTCCAGGCGCTGACGGGCGCAGACGGGCTTGCCTCTGGCGTGCCTCTGGCGTGCCTCCGGCGCGCCAGTGGTGCGGATGCACAGCGCCAGCCATTAAGAAGGGAGGGGGGAGGGAGCGCGAATGGGGGCGCGAGGGGGGCGGGCCGCAGGGAGGCAGCAGCAGGGAAGCGGCAAGGGGGAGCGCCTAAGGGGCGAAAACCAGGCTGAAAAAGGCACAAAAGTGAGAAATAAAGCACAAGTCAAAACAGTCACAAATACGGTAAATGGCACAAAGTACAAGCGGAATACAGCAATCAGAAGGGGCACAAATGGGGGCAAGAGCACAAGGAGGCAAGGCGCTGAAAAGTAAAAACACTTACTGATACGGCGAAAGCGGCACAGTGCACTCGGGTCTAGCGAAGCTTATCAGAGCCCACTAGACACCAGGGATGAGGCGCAGAAGGATGCCTGCGGGTGGAGGAGGGCCTCGAACACGCTAGCAGCAGCGTGGGCGGGGGTCAGGGACACGAGACAGCAAGGTGGTGCTGCAGACGTGGGGGGCGAGCTCTAGACCAAAAACAGGTCAGAGGTCGCTCACCCTCGACGCGCAGTGCCAGCCATTAAGAAGGGAGGGGGGAGGGAGGAGCAGCTGGGAGGCGGGAGGGAGCGGCGAATGGGGGCGCGAGGGGGGCCGGCCACAGGGAGGCAGCAGCAGGGGAAGCGGAAAGGGGGAGCGCCTAAGGGGCAAAAACCAGGCTGAAAAAGACACAAAAGTGAGAAATAAAGCACAAGTCAAAACAGTCACAAATACGGTAATTGGCAGAAAGTACAAGCGGAATACAGCAATCAGAAGGGGCACAAATGGGGGCAAGAGCGCACGGAGGCAAGGCGCTGAAAAGTAAAAACACTTACAGATACGGCGAAAGCGGCACAGTGCACTCGGGTTTTAGCGAAGCTTATCAGAGCCCACTAGACACCAGGGATGAGGCGCAGGAGGATGCCTGCGGGTGGAGGACGGCCTCGAACACGCTAGCAGCAGCGTGGGCGGGGGTCAGGGACACGAGACAGCAGGGTGGTGCTGCGGACGTGGGGGGCGAGCTCTAGACCAAAAACAGGTCAGAGGTCGCTCACCCTCGATGCGCAGCGCCAGCCATTAAGAAGGGAGGGGGAAGGAAGGAGCAGCTGGGAGGCAGGACGGAGCGGCGAATAGGGGCACGAGGGGGGCGGGCCGCAGGGAGGCAGCGGCAGGGGAAGCGGCAAGGGGGAGCGCCTAAGGGGCAAAAACCAGGCTGAAAAAGACACAAAAGTGAGAAATAAAGCACAAGTCAAAACAGTCACAAATACGGTAAATGGCACAAAGTACAAGCGGAATACAGCAATCAGAAGGGGCACAAATGGGGGCAAGAGCGCAAGGAGGCAAGGCGCTGAAAAGTAAAAACACTTACAGATACGGCAAAAGCGGCACAGTGCACTCGGGTCTAGCGAAGCTTATCAGAGCCCACTAGACACCAGGGATGAGGCGCAGGAGGATGCCTGCGGGTGGAGGAGGGCCTCGAACACGCTAGCAGCAGCGTGGGCGGGGGTCAGGGACACGAGACAGCAAGGTGGTGCTGCGGACGTGGGGGGCGAGCTCTAGACCAAAAACAGGTCAGAGGTCACTCCCCCTCGACGTGCAACGCCAGCCATTAAGAAGGGAGGGGGGAGGGAGGAGCAGCTGGGAGGCGGGAGGGAGCGGCGAATGGGGCACGAGGGGGGCGGGCCGCAGGGAGGCAGCGGCAGGGGAAGCGGCAAGGGGGAGCGCCTAAGGGGCGAAAACCAGGTTGAAAAAGGCACAAAGTGAGAAATAAAGCACAAGTCAAAACAGTCACAAATATGGTAAATGGCAGAAAGTACAAGCGGAATACAGCAATCAGAAGGGGCACAAATGGGGGCAAGAGAGCACGGAGGCAAGGCGCTGAAAAGTAAAAACACTTACAGATACGGCGAAAGCGGCACAGTGCACACGGGTCTAGCGAAGCTTATCAGAGCCCACTAGACACCAGGGATGAGGCGCAGGAGGATGCCTGTGGGTGGAGGAGGGCCTCGAACACGCTAGCAGCAGCGTGGGCGGGGGTCAGGGACACGAGACAGCAAGGTGGTGCTGTGGACGTGGGGGGCGAGCTCTAGACCAAAAACAGGTCAGAAGTCGCTCACCCTCGACGCGCACCGCCAGCCATTAAGAAGGGAGGGGGAGGGAGGAGCAGCTGGGAGGCGGGAGGTGGGAGGGAGCGGCGAATGGGGGCGTGAGGGATGCGGGCCGCAGGGATGCAGCGGCAGGAGAAGCGGCAAGGGGGAGCGCCTAAGGGGCGAAAACCAGGCTGAAAAAGGCACAAAAGAGAGAAATAAAGCACAAGTCAAAACAGTCACAAATACGGTAAATGGCACAAAGTACAAGCAGAAAACAGCAATCAGAAGGGGCACAAATGGGGGCAAGAGCGCAAGGAGGCAAGGTGCTGAAAAGTAAAAACACTTACAGATACGGCGAAAGCGGCACAGTGCACACGGGTCTAGCGAAGCTTATCAGAGCCCACTAGACACCAGGGATGAGGCGCAGGAGGATGCCTGCGGGTGGAGGAGGGCCTCGAACATGCTAGCAGCAGCGTGGGCGGGGGTCAGGGACACGAGACAGCAAGGTGGTGCTGCGGACGTGGGGGGCGAGCTCTAGACCAAAAACAGGTACAGGTCACACCACTTACACACATGAAAGAAAACACTGAGTTGTACAAAAATAAAGGTACTTTATTTTTGGTCACACAATACCACAAAATACTAGAAGGGCAACCTTCCAATAGGAGGTAAGTAATACACTAATTATATACACGAGTACACAATAATAGGTATAGAAAAGGTTAGAAAACTGTGCAAATGCAGTTAGACAATAGTGACCCTAGGGAGAACCCAAACCATATACTAAAAAAATGTAATGCGAACCAAGGACCCCCACCTAGGTAAGTGGAAAGTGTAGAGGGGTGCTGGGAGTACTAGAAACCCACAGAGGTAAGTAACACAGTACCCCAAGCGACCAGGAAAGCAGGAGTAAATCATTGGAATTTTCCCAAACCACCCAAAACGAAGGAAAAGAAGACATCCAAACAAGACTGCAAGAAACCAGTGGTGGATTCTCGGAGAGGAAGACCTGTGGAGAGAGGGGACCAGGTTCAAAAGTCACAGTGGACTCCAGGAGGAGGAGGAGCTACTACCCACGAGCTGTTCTTGCATGAGTTAGTCGATGTTAATGAAGAGAAAGTCAGCATTGCAGCCCTGGAGTCGGAAGAGAGTTCCTGAGGGATACAGAAGATGTCCCTCGCTGGAAGGAAGATTACAGACAGGTATCGGTGCAGGAATTCCACCAACAAGCCTTGGCAAAAGCAAATATTGCAGTTGCCAGAAAGTGGTGTTTTCGGGGACCAGCAAGGCCCAGGAGAACTCAGCCCAGGAGGGGGAGACGTAGAGGACCCTCAGCGACACAGAGAGCCCACAGGAGTCAGAGGCAGCACCCACAGGAGTCCCGCAGAGTGGGGGACACAGAAGTTGTAGAAGGAGCCCACGCAGCACACAGGAGAATGGTTCCACGCCGTAGGAGAAGCACGCAGAGGGCTGTGCATCGCAGAAACAAGTGCTGAGGACTGGAGCCGCATGTAGCCTGAAATTTCCTTGGAAGAGATGTAAACAAGCCTTGGCACTTGCAAGAGATGCAGTGCAAGGGGGTACTGTCCTACGTGGGAAGGCACAGGCTTACCTCCACCAAAGTGGGACAGCTGGCAAAGAGGACCAAGAGGACTACTCTGGACCACCACCCATGATGCAGAATCCATGCAGCTCAGGATGAGAGGAGATCTATGCAGCCTGGGAAATGTTGCAGTAACTGGAAGGAGCCCTGGAAACAATGTTTCTTTGTGGGTGCAGAGTGTCGGTTCCTGGAGGGTCCAGTAGCGGTTCCATTGGCTAGAAGTTGAAGCAAGGTTGCAGAGGACTCCTGCTTGAATCTTGCAAGCTGAATCTGAGGACCCACCCAAGAGTGACCCTAAATAGCCCAAAAGGGGGTTTGGTCACCTAGCCAGGTGACCACCTATCAGGAGGAGGCTCTGACGTCACCTGCCTGGCCTGGCCACTCAGATGCTCCCAGAGGTCCCTGCCAACCTTGCATTCAAGATGGCAGAACCCAGGGACCCTCTGGAGGATATCCAGACACCACCCCTGCAGTGGTGATGGACAGGGGAGTGGTCACTCCCCTTTCCACTGTCCAGTTTCGTGCCAGACCAGGGAGTGGGGGTCCCTGTACAGGTATGGACTGGTTTATGCACAGAGGACACCAAATGTGCCCTTCAAAGCACACCAGTGGCCTGGGGATGATACCCCTCCCAAGCCAGTCACACCTATTTCCAAAGGGAGAGGGTGTTTCCTCCCTGTTCCAAAGGAGATCCTTTGTTCTGCCTTCCTGAGCTTGATCAGATCAAGCGACAGGAGGGCAGAAACCTGTCTAAGGGATGGCAGCAGCTTAGATTGCCTGGAAAACCCTGAAAGACTGGTAGGAGCAATGCTGGGGGTCCTCTAAGGAGCCCCCAGAGTGCCTAGAATCATACTTCTAATATTGGGAACGGTATTGGGGTATGATTGTGACATGTTTGATGCCAAACATGCCTAGGTTCGGAGTTGCCATTATGGTAGTGACCTATGTCCAGTACACGCATAAAATTGCGTCCCCGCACTCACGAAGTCCATGAAAATGGCACTGGAGTCAATGGAGGCAGCTCTGCTTGTGCCCTCACACACAGGTACTTGCACCCTGCCCTCTGGGCTAGGAGGGCCTGCAATAGTGGTGACTTACAGTGACCTGGTGCAGTGACCTGTAGTGAAAAGGGTGCATGCACTCTTTCATGCAGACTGCAATGGCAGGCCTGCAGATACACTTTGCATGGGCTCCCCATGGGTGGCATAATACATGCTGCAGCCCATGGGGATCCCTGGTACCCAATGCCCTGGGTACCTGGGTACCATATACTAGGGACTTACATGAGGGCACCAGTATGCCAAATGTGGGGTACAAATGGTACAAATTACCAAGTTAGAAGGTAGAGAGCATAATCACTGGGGTCCTAGTTAGCAGGATCCCATTGAACACAGTCAAACACATTGACAATAGGCAGAAAATGAGGGTAACCATGCCAAGATAGAGGGTACTTTCCTACACATAGGAATCAAGGCATGAATCTTTTTAGCACAAATTACCTGGAATGCATCAAAAGTAACAATGCAGAGGGAGGTAGATGAGGTGATGTGTTCGAAAGTAAAGCAGTGGGTCGATTTTTCCGGTGCATCCATGTGTCGATTCTTTCCCCATGGGCAAGGTGATGCATTGATTTCCAAGTGCACAGCCTCGGCTCCTAACTGCGATGCGGGGATATTTTTACCCCCAGGGATGATGCGATGAAAATTAAAAACATGCTGCGATGATGAAATAGGCCCTGCATCAATCCAGGGGCCAATGCAGTGATTTTTCAGCAGGAGGACAGGCGTTGCATTGATTTTGCCTGTGATGCGTTGATTTTTGCAGGTGTTGCACCTGTTTTCCAATGCGGTGGATTCTCTCCCTTTGGGGAAGTCTTTGAGGGCCCTGAGATTTCTTAACAGGAGGAAAGCTCAGTCCAAACCCTTATATTTAAAGTCTTTCCAGCTGCGTCAGAAAGCAGCAGGCAGCAGGTTTACAAGCAGGGGAGAAGTCCTTCCAGAAAAGCAGTCCAGATGAGTCCTTTGGGCAGCAATGCAGACCTTCTGATGAAGTCCAGTTGTAGGTCCAGAAGTTACTGATTTGAGGGAGTCAGAGACCCAGTATATATACCCAAATGTGCCTTCGCAGTGGGGGAAACTTCACAGAGTGGTTTTGAAGTGCACCAGTTCCCCTTTCAACCTAGTACTGTCTGCCAGGAGATCTGTGCGGGGTTATCAGTCTCTTATGTGAGGTCAGGTCACTAGCCTTTGAAGTGTAAGTGAGAACCCCCTCCACCCTTCCTGCCCAGGAAGATCCATCAGTATGCACATGAATGCAGATGCAACTGAGTGCCCTGTGTTTATGGCTGTCTGGGTGGACTGCACAAGGCGCGCTGTCAACCAGCACAGACCATACGTGGTTCGGAGACAGACTGAAAGGCACAGAGATCAGTACGTGCAGAGAAATGCCTACTTTATAAAAGTGGCATTTCTAAAGTAGTATTGTTAAATCCAACTTAACCAGAAAGCAAGATTTCTCACTTCCATTCCAACCATACAAAACATGACAATGCCACTCCTTTTAGATGGAAATTACCACATAAAAGTATATAAGGGAATTTCCAGTGCTGGCCTATGACAGGAGAAGGCTTCACAATAGTAAAAAACACCACTTTGGGTGTTTTTCACTACCAGGACATGTAAAACGTATAAATACATGTCCTGATGTTTACTTACATAGCACCATGTCCTATGGGCTACCTAGGGCCTACCTTAGGAGTGACTTATATGTAATAAAAGGGGAGTTCAAGGCTTGGCAAGGAGTCTTAAATATCAAGTCGAAGTGGCAGTGGAACTGCACACACAGGCCTTGCAATGGCAGTCCTGAAACATGGGTAAGGGGCTACTTATGTGGGTGGCCAAATCAGTGCTGCACTAGTAGCATTTAATTTACAGGCCCTGTGCAAATGTAGGGCACTTTACTAGGGACTTACAAGTAAATTAAATATGCTAATTGGGTATGAGACAATGTTACAATGTTTTAGGAGAAAGCACACGCACTTCAACACTGGTTAACAGTGGTAAAATGCCCAGAGTCCTAAAGCCAACAAACATGAGGTCTGCAAAGGAGGAGGAGGAAGGCAAAAAGTTTGGGGTGACCCTTCAGAGAGGGAAATTTTCAAGCAGCCAGGTACTGAGCACTTGATTCCAGCTCATTCAATCTAACGGAACCATGTAACTGGCTGTGACAAGGTGACAGATACAGTATTGGCCACAATCAGCGCCTCATTTACAAGACCATTGGCGTAAGGCAGTGCACCAAGTGCCTTACTGCGCCACTCTGCTCCATATCTACAAGATAATACACATTTCTGTCCTCTCCCCCTGCACTGGTGCACAAATTGCTGCCATGCGCTAACGCAGGCACCCTTGCACCACAGCAAAAGGGTTCCTGCATTGTGGGGATGATTGTTTTTGTGCAGGAAGGGACACCTACCTGCACAAAACCAATCACAAGAGGTGTTAAGCACACAGAGAAAGATAAAAACGGGGAGAAATAAAGATATTTATCCCCATTGCGTCACTCTTGTGCCACCCCTGAGATGGCATAGGAATCTGACACATTTCCAGCCTTGCAAATCTGGGAATGCGTCAGATTACTTCATGTTCCATGGGTGTTGGTTGGGAACACCCCAAGCAACACCCATGGAACACCCCTTTCATGCAGTGTTATGCGTGAAAGGGATCCATATTCAGAAGGCCATAAAGAGCCATGGAAGATGGCTTTGCATGGCCTTGTAACTGTGGGCTGGCACACTGTGCACCGGAGCATTTAAAAAAATTACACTCCAGTGGCGCAGTTTGTCACCAAGGCCTCGTAAATTAGGCCCTGAATACTGTAATTGAAGATACGTTTAGCGTAAGGCCTCTGGCAGTGGGAAGGAAAGGTGGGACGGAGCAGGATGCAGCAAGGATGAGAGCAATACCTAGGTTTCAAGTTATGAGAGAGCAGTGTTGCCAGATTCTCCAATTGCCTCAATGGTGCAACACATTCATGGCCCTATCATTGTGGGGAAGAATGATCCCTACGTTCCAGCGGTATTGGTTCAATACCAGGTAGAGGTATTTGGCAGAGAGTTGTTTTAGCGATGCTTTACATGGCAGCATTTATATGCTGGCAAGAAAACAGTTGTGACCAGGAAGCATAGTAATGTCAGCGAGCCCTTTTACCTGCATTCAGATGGATTTTGTTAAAAAACCCATTTGCCGGGGCTTTAGGAGAATCCTGGTTGTTTTGTGTACACTAAGGGAGAGAAAGAGGAAATAAGACCAGGTCACCTCCTCCTCTCCTATAATTACTCACTCAACAGGTGCCAGGTCACTTTTTTTCTGTTGGTGTGGAGCTCTATGTGAATCAAGAAAGATTTTGGCGATGTAGCCTCACTCACAGCTAATGTTGGCATGTTTTATTGTAGGTGATATCTCACACCGTGGTAGGTGAATACCAATGTGGCAGACTCAACTATTGCTGGGAGTTCTTAGATAAACTTAATCGTACTGGTGGATGAGGCATTGTATCTCATTGGACAGGCAGGAGAGTGGTGTCGTTAATCATATCTGAGGAGCCCATAATAAAGGTAAACTCCATCAGGTATCTCTAAAAATATTTCACTCTCAAATTGGATCTGCCATGGTGGTATTTGTTAGACCTGACGGCCTTAGGGTGGTCACCCCTAACTTTTTGCCTGCTTCCCTCCACTTTTTGGACACTGTTTTTGCTGGTTTTGGGACTCTGCGCACTTTACCAGTTAAAAAATGGTGGCTTTGTTTCATACCCAATTGGCTTATTTAATCTACTTGTAAGTCCTCTGTAAAGTGCACTACATGTGCCCAGGGCCTGTAGATTAAATGCTACTAGTGGGCCTCCAGCACTGATTGTGCCACCCACATAAGTAGCCCCTTAACCATGCCTCAGGCCTGCCATTGCAAGGCCTGTGTGTGCAGTTTCACTGCCACTTCGACTTGGCATTTAAAAGTACTTGCCAAGCCTTAAACTCCTCTTTTGCTACATATGTCACCCCTAAGGTAGGCCCTAGGTAACCCATGGGGCAGGGTGCTATGTAGGTAAAAGGCAGGACATGTACCTGTGTAGTTTATATGTCCTGGTAGTGTAAAATCCCTAAATTCATTTTTACACTGCTGTGAGGCCTGCTCCTTTCATAGGCTAACATTAGGGCTACCCTCATATACTGTTTGAGTGGTAGATTCTGATCGGAAAGGAGTAACAAGTATGGCCAGAATGGTAATACAAAATTCTGCTGACTGGTGAAGTTGGATTTAATATTACTATTTTAGAAATGCCACTTTTAGAAAGTGAGCATTTCGCTGCACTTAAATCCTTCTGTGCCTTACAATCCACATCTGGCTAGGTTTAGTTGACAGCTCCCTTGTGTATTCAGCCAGACAACCCCAAACACAGGATGCTCAGTCACACCTGCACACATCTGCATACTGAGTGGGTCTTCCTGGGCTGAAAGGGTGGAGGGCCTGAAACTTACATGTCAAAGGACAGTGGGCTGCCCTCACACAGTGGACTGCCACACCCCCTACGGGGACACTGGCAGACAGGATGGAACTGAAAAGGGACCTTGTGCACTTCTAAGCCACTCTTTGAAGTCTCCCCCACTTCAAAGGCACATTTGGGTATTTAAACAGGGCCTCTGACCCTACCAAGAGAGACACTTCCTGGGAAAGAAACTCTGCACCAGAAGCTGCAACCTGCCAAGAGAAGCTTCCTGGCTGCCCAAAGGACTCACCTGACTGCTTTTCTGAAAAGGACTCCTGCCCTGCTATTGCCCTGCTGCCTTGCTGTCCTCTGGCTCTGCTGAGAAGTGCTCTCCAAGGGCTTGGATAGAGCCTGTCTACTGTTCCTTGAAGTCTCAGGGCCAAAAAGACTTCGGGCATATTTATACTCCGTCTGCGCTGAATGTGCGTCAAACATTTTGACGCACATTCAGCGCAAACCTTGCCCCATATTTAAACTTTGGCGCCCGCGGACGACAAAAGTCCGCCGGGTGCGTCATTTTTTGGATGCGGCAACCTACCTTGCGTTAATTATATGCAAGGTAGGCGTTCCTCTCCAAAAAATGACTTAAACGGCTGTGCGTCGTATTTATGCTTTCGGGCAAAAATGACGCACGGCCGGGAGGCAGAGGTGGAAAATGACGCACAGCCCGATTTGCGTCAAAATTTAACGCCTGGGTCAGGGCAGGCATTAAAATGGGGCAAAAACACCTGTATTTAATCAGAACACACAGAAGCAACAGCAGAGCAGCAGAGCAGCAAAAGGGAGACATGGAGGTGATTCTTATCCAGCGTGCACGCAGACGCAGAGCCCAGCAGCTATAACAGCAGCTACCACAACACCAGCAGGGACCCCAAAGGCAGCGCAGAAGGCAGGAGAGGACATGCAGCCCCAGAACAACCCTTCATGGCCTCAGGGAACACAACCTCATCCAGAGGTACAGGTTGAACTGGCAGGCCATTCAGCTGTGCTGCGAAACATTGAGCCGCAGTTGGCACCCACTTTGCTGACACCCCGCACCATCCCAACAGAAACAAAGCTGCTTGCCGTACTTCACATGCTGGCAAGTGGTTCTTTTGAAACAACTGATGCCCTGGTTGCCGGAATATCACAACCATCATTCTCTGCCTTTTTGCCCAAAGTACTGGATGCCATCATTGGACTTACACCCAGCCACATCTGCTTCCCTAACACACTGCAGAAGCAGCAGGAAACAAAACAGGGATTCTACCTCATTAGTGGCTTCCCACACGTCCTTGGTGCAATCGACTGCACACATGCATGTCTTGTGCCACCTGCTGCAACTGAACACCTCTACTGCAACAGGAAGCACACACATTCCATCAATGTGCAGGCCATTGTCGATCACCAAGGATTGATCACCAACATCGTGGCTAAATATCCTGGGAGTGTCCATGACTCTTTCATCTTCCGTCACTGCACCATCAATGAACACTTCCAGGATGGACGGTATGGCAATGGTCTACTTGTTGGTAAGTACAAAAACCTACTTATATACACACTGCACAGCAACCCTCTAGGACACACAACACATTCTCCACAACAGCAACACGTCGACAGGAAAACACTGAGGTTGTGACACCGCAAGGCATGTTTCTTAGGTCACCATTGAACCTTTCACACATCTGAAATTAGTGTACAGTCTAATGTTAAGACGTCAAAGATCACAATGTGTGGAGTGGGTTGCCTAACTGTCACCTTGCAAATTGTAAGTGTCCCAATGACGTTTACAATAATCCATTGCATAAGTCTAAAGGTATGGGATGTCCAGGGTACAATGATATGAACGTGTTAACAACACTGTCAAAATGAATCTGTGTACGGAACTATCATCTCACCCCCAGTGAAGACACAGGGACACCTGTATCACAAGTCACAATGCTAGGGAGGGCACACTGTACTGCAAATCCCAAAACATACTGCTGACAACTGGTCAGCAGGCAAACACTCATTCAGCCAAGGAAACAACACAATGCAGATGGTACATCCTACAAGCCTAGGATGCGACATAATAACACAAAAGAGTCACAGACAACTACTGCCATGAAAGGTCATTTCAATGGGGCTAGCTACATCAACATGATCCCCTTCATTTTCTCTTGCAGCTGATCACGGGTACGGCATCCAGCCATGGATAATGACACCTATTGGCAACCCGAGTACTGCAGCAGAGTGTGCCTACTATGACGCACATAGGAGGACACGCACCATAGTCGAGAGGACCTTCGGCATCCTCAAGTCAAGGTTCCGGTGCCTCAACATCACTGGTGGTAGACCCCTATATTCCCCGGAGATGGTCTGTAAGATCATCCTAACATGTGCTATTCTGCACAACATTTGCATAAAAAGGAACATTCCCCTCCTGGAACCCGAGCCACACATGCCTGAAGAGGAGGAAGAGGAGGATGGTGGCTTGCAACATGAGGGGGAACAACAGAACACGGCCGCTGGTTTACGCAGGCAGCAACATATTGTTAACAATTTCTTCTAAATATAATCACCATCACCACTTTATGAACTAATTTAAATAAACACCTATAATAATCTGTCAAAGCCCAGCTCACCTGAGTTCTTGTTCAGTTCTGATGGAGGTTTAAGACAATCCGACCCCACCCTGAAACTGCTTGTTCCAGCACACTAGTTTTTAAAACAGTGCACTAAGAACAGAAGCTCAAGGGAAGGGGGGGAAGTGGATAAAATAAAAAAAAGAGAGACAACACCGTTCTTGCGTTTCCACTGTTGAAGTGCTGCACAAATCTGCGGCCCTTTCTGACTTCTGTAGAAACTGGTGCCTAATGAAACATAAACAAAGAACAGATAAGTGCAACCTATTCCTAAATGGGTTCCTGACTATCCCTTTATTTATTGGAAATTCTCTTTTAAAAGTACCTCTTGGATCCTGGTCTCTAGTTTCCAGGTTTGGAATGTGTTACTGCTCTGGGATGTGTTTTCTATTACTGTTAAGCTTCTAAAAAAAATTAAACAAATACCGTTATCAGAATTCCCAATATCAAACATTCATCATAATATAACTAAAGCCTAAATTCCCAATAGCAGACTCACTTTTCGCATATTTCCAGAATCTTTTATAAAACAAATACTGTACTTTTACATCAAAATACAGCATGTAATTTGTGCAAGTCCTTGATTTACTGTTTTCCTTGCTGTCAATGGTTTCCACTGTTCGATTCCCAAAAGTTCCATGAAAAAAAACAATGTCCGCTTCACAAAGTCCTGCAAAATAATCCTGCAACAAAGAGCCTTAATCACAATGCTCGTGGAAGGCACTTCGCCTCAAACTGTCTATACACGAATCCAGAAATTGCCGTCAAAGCTCCCTCAGGTAATAAAAAGTTTTTGCACTTACTTGTTGCTGGCAAGAGATACTGATCAGTCTAACCTTGTCTTCTTTCTCTTCTGCAGGTTACTCGTAGGAGAGAGGCTGAGGCAAGGAGGAACCGGAAACCGGAAGAAGGAAGAGCCAGCAGCTGCGCCAATTGAAGTCAAAGAAAGTCTGTAAAGAGCAGGAGTGCCAGCGCCGAGGGATCTGTTCTCAGGTAAGCGGGAGGTAGACGAGCACAAGCACTGGGTGAGGCTCGGGGGATGCCTTTTATAGACAGGGCTGGGTGTGGTTCGAAGAGCTGGGTGTGGTTTGAAGGGCTGAGTGTGGTCCTCACATGCTGCACATGTTCTTGGAAGGTGTGCAGAGCTGGGTGTGGTTTGAAGAGCTGGGTGTGGTCCTCACATGCTGCACATGTTCTTGAAAGGTGTGCAGAGTTTCAGTTATTATGCAAATGAGTTGGATTAACACATGGCCTAGGGAGGAGTGTTTTAAAGAAGCCTTGGTAAAAGCAAGGCCCAATGTGTAAACAAAACAGCACATTAAACAACATACACAGAAGCCTAGGGGGGGGGGAAGGTGAGATAACAAGAAAGGCTTTGAATAGTAAGTTTAAAAGGGAGCTATTACAGAACCCACTAGTGCAGTGAGAGGGGACATGCTCTTTGCTGTGTACAAACCCTAACAGTTGCACCCCTCAAAGGCCCTCCTACAGGACGGGGTTTTCCTGGATTTTTTAAATAAAACCGTCTAATCAGCTGTGGGGCATGTACATATGATGCTGGTTCCCATGAATTCTCAGATTCATCATATCCTTTCCATTCTACTAAATAAAACAGACGTCCACTAATTCTTTTTGAGTCTTTTATGCTTTTCACTTCATATTCCAGATTTCCTTTAATTGGTATGGGTGGAGGTGGTGGTTCAGGTCGGGTTTTTGAGTTGTACGGCTTAAGCAAGGACACATGGAATGTAGTATGTACTGGATATTCTTTTGGTAAATCTAATTTTACTGTTACCGGGTTTACTTTGGCAGTTATACTAAAGGGTCCAATGAAACGTGGTTGCAGCTTTCGGGATCCCTCTATGTTTAGGTTTTTTGTGGAGAGCCATACCTTGTCACCAATTTTATACATTGGGGCCTCAGACCTGTGTTTGTCTGCTTGTCTTTTCATGCTTTCCTTGTACTTTAATAAATGTTTCCTGGCTTTGTCTTGTATGTCACCTAACCTCGTTAGTCTATCCGTTACTGTAGGCAACAGGGAATCTTCTAACAAAATGGGTATAGCTCTTGGATGATACCCCTGCAAGAAATAGAATGGTGAGCAAAGTAGAGCTGAATGCTCAGTATTATTATAAACAAACTCTGCTACAGGAAGAGCTTCCAACCATTCACTAGAATAATCAGCCAATAAACAACGTAGCGTTTGAAGTAAGGTTTGGTTCAGTCGTTCAGTCTGTCCATCTGTCTCTGGGTGGAAAGCAGTGGATAAGGCCACATCTATTTTCAGTTTTTCACATAATTTTTTCCAAAATCTGGAGTTGAACTGGCTCCCTCGGTCTGACACCACTTTGCTTGGCAAACCATGTAAACGCACAATTTCCCTTATAAAAATATCGGCAAATTCTGCCGCCGTGGGTAATTTCCGTAATGGTACAAAATGTGCCATTTTAGATAAAAAATCCACTATAACCAACACTGTTGTGAAGGATTTTACAGGTGGTAAACCTACAATAAAGTCTACGCTCACAGTGTGCCAAGGTTGTTTGGGTGTTGGCATTGGTATTAACAAGCCGTCAGGAGCCTTATGAGAAGATTTATGTCTTGCACAAATTGGACAGGTAGTGACAAATTGCTTAATGTCCTTTCTTATAGTGTCCCACCAAAAGTGTTTTTGCACATTTTCCAGGGTTTTTACCCAACCAGGATGACCTGGCAACGGTGAGGCGTGATGCCAAATTATCACCTGTGTTTGTAATTCAGAGGTGGGCACTAACAGCATGTTGTCGTGATACAATAAACCTCGTTGTATTGTGTTATGGGAATCCTTTAACCAATACTCAGGTGCTATTTGCATGTGTGCATTATATAGATCTGTGATGAAATCCTTCTGTTGTACTGGTGCCAACAACTTTTGGGGAGGAATAATGGGTTCTCCTATTTTATCTTGTTTCATGTCTGAGGTATGTCCGTATCTAGATAACACATCAGATTGAATTTGTTGTGCACCTGGTCTATAGGTTATAACAAAGTCAAATGTGCTAAAAAAATTTAACCAGCGCATCTGACGTGGTGTTAGTGCTTTAAGTGATCCAAAAAACTGTAGGTTCTTATGGTCAGAAAAGATTGTAACTGGGTACTTGGCTCCCATTAAATGGTGCCTCCATTCTGAAAAGGCTACTTTGATAGCTAGTAGTTCCCTTTCAGCCACAGTGTAATTTTGTTCAGCTGGTAATAACTTTTTGGAATAGAAGGCTATAGGATGTAACTGGCCATCTACTGCATCTCGTTGAGAGAGAACTCCTCCTAAAGCTACTTGTGAAGCATCCGCTTCAACAAAAAAGGGCAAGTCAGGATCAGGATGTTTCAGAATTGGGGCTGAAGTGAACTTTTGTTTTAGGAGTTGAAAGGCGTGTGCCGCCTCATCAGTCCAAAGAAATTGTTGCCCTTTCCGCAACAAGGTAGTTATTGGGGCTGCAATGTCTGCAAAATGTGCAATAAACCTCCTATAAAAATTGGCGAAACCCAGAAATTTCTGAATATCTTTTACAGAGGATGGTTCTGGCCAATCAGCAATAGCACTGATTTTCTTTACATCCATAGTTATTCCTTGAGGTGACAGGCAGTATCCTAAAAAGTCCACCTTGTTGACATTAAAAGTACACTTTTCTAACTTAGCAAAAAGATTATTTTCTTTTAACTTTGATAATACTGCACGAACATGTTGGGTATGTTCTTCTGAGTTCTTAGAGTAAATGAGGATATCGTCTATGTATACTATGACACAAACGTCCAGGAATTCGTGTAGGACCTCATTTATAAAGAACTGAAAGGCCGCAGGGGCATTACATAACCCAAAGGGCATTACTGTGTACTCAAATAAACCAAACTTTGTCTTGAAAGCTGTCTTCCACTCATCCCCCTCTTTTACTCGGACCAGGTGGTAAGCTCCCCGCAGATCTAGTTTAGTGTGTACAGTAGAATGTCTTAATTGATCCAACAACACAGGTATTAGAGGAAGAGGATATTTATTCTTTATTGTAGCCTTATTTAGTCCTCTATAATCGATACACGCGCGCAGGGATTTATCCGGCTTCGGGATAAAAAAGAGTGGAGATGACACTGGAGATGTGGAATGACGGATGAACCCAGACTGTAGTAGGTCATCTAGGTAGGTTCTTAAGTATTTGGTTTCTTCGTCAGTCAAAGCATATACTCTGTTATTAGGTAAAGGGGCCCCTGGGATAAGATCTATACGGCAGTCATAAGACCGATGTGGGGGCAGCACACTAGCCTTTACTGGATCAAAGACGTCTTTAAAGTCAGAATATTCAGGAGGGAGACTTGGTTCATCTTGTGTAACACTAGCACAGTGTAATACTGTGCTCTGTTCTGTACCTGCTTCTTGATAGCAATTGGTTCTGCAGAAAGAGGAATCCAAAGTAACAGTTCTATTCACCCAATCAATTTTTGGGTTATGAGTTGTTAACCAGGGTACCCCGAGAATCAAACCAAAATTAGGAGTATCTATCAGATCAAAGCTAATCACCTCTGTGTGCCCGTTCTGACAGACCATAACAAGTGGACTTGTTTGTTTTGTGATTAATCCAGAGGTCAATTCTGACCCATCCACTGCACATACTGCTTCTGGACAAGGCTTTAGGCACATAGGAAGTCCTAAGATTTCAGCTAACTTATTATCCACAAAATTTCCTGTCGCGCCTGAGTCCAGTAGGACAGGGAGAGAATGCCTCACTTGGGTAGTAACAATTAAAACGACCTGAATTATGAAATGTCTAGGTATGTGCGGTACCCTGAAGGCTGCAGCATTAGAGGTTTGATTAAGATGTTTTCTCGAACAAGTAACCTCTCCCCTTGTCGAGCTTAATCGTTTCCCGATTCAGTTGAGGAGGTGGAGGAAACAGCACCCTTTCGTGGAGTTTTAGGCTTTACTGGACATTCTCTGGCAAAGTGACCTGCCCTGCCACAATATAAACATAATTGAAATGTTCTCCTTCTTTCTTTTTCCTCTGATGTGAGTGGACCTCTGAGTGTCCCTATTTGCATAGGCTCTGGTTCAGGGAGTTTATTATCTGTGTCTTTCTTCTCGTGTCTAATAAAAGTTAACCATGATTCCAGTTTGTATTTATCTCTCTTTCTTTCTCCTAGTCTATGTTCTAATTTCACAACTAAATCTACAAAGTCTGAATAGTCTTTTGGCAAATCAACGATATGAGCCAGCGCGTCTTTTAACTCGTCTCTCAAACCTTTATAAAAAAGGGAGACACGCTTTTCTTCTGGCCACTGTGTCTCGGTGAGTAAACGATTAAAACTAGTGAGATAGGTCAATAAATCCTTGTTACCTTGTTTAAGATTTAAAAGCTCATTATCACTTGCCTGCATGAAAGTGTGTTTTGCAAAAAGGCTGGTCATGGTACGTTTAAATTGATTCCAATTATGGAGGATGGGATCATCTCTATCCACGAAAGGAATTGACCAATTGGCTGCTGTGCCACCCAAATAAGACAAGACGAATGCCACTTTCGTATCATCAGTAGGGAACTGTTGTGGCTTACAAATGAAGTGTAATTGACATTGATTGATAAAAACATGGAATTTGTTACTATCTCCATGAAAACGTTCAGGTGCTGCTAAGGGCACAACATTAGGAACATTAACAGTAACCTCAACTGGGGAAGGCAAAGTTGTATGTTTTGATGGCGCCCCTGTCTCTGAGGAGGTTTTAAACAAAGGCGTAGAAGCTGTGTTCCACTGAGATCCCCTAAATTTATACCTGCTTAAATCCTGTTTTAAAGAGGTATTCTCCATCTTTAATCTCTCTATTTCCTCTTGCATATGTTGCAAGATGCCAGACACTGATTCATTATGAGCCAAGTCCTCATTTAGGGCCTGCGCCATATCCGTGACGTCAATGCCCTCTATCTCTTCCCCGGTATTCATCGTCCACCAGAACTGACATTTTTTTTTAAGGCTTGTGCTTCTGTCAAAGCCCAGCTCACCTGAGTTCTTGTTCAGTTCTGATGGAGGTTGAAGACAATCCGACCCCACCCTGAAACTGCTTGTTCCAGCACACTAGTTTTTAAAACAGTGCACTAAGAACAGAAGCTCAAGGGAAGGGGGGGAAGTGGATAAAATAAAAAAAAGAGAGACAACACCGTTCTTGCGTTTCCACTGTTGAAGTGCTGCACAAATCTGCGGCCCTTTCTGACTTCTGTAGAAACTGGTGCCTAATGAAACATAAACAAAGAACAGATAAGTGCAACCTATTCCTAAATGGGTTCCTGACTATCCCTTTATTTATTGGAAATTCTCTTTTAAAAGTACCTCTTGGATCCTGGTCTCTAGTTTCCAGGTTTGGAATGTGTTACTGCTCTGGGATGTGTTTTCTATTACTGTTAAGCTTCTAAAAAAAATTAAACAAATACCGTTATCAGAATTCCCAATATCAAACATTCATCATAATATAACTAAAGCCTAAATTCCCAATAGCAGACTCACTTTTCGCATATTTCCAGAATCTTTTATAAAACAAATACTGTGCTTTTACATCAAAATACAGCATGTAATTTGTGCAAGTCCTTGATTTACTGTTTTCCTTGCTGTCAATGGTTTCCACTGTTCGATTCCCAAAAGTTCCATGAAAAAAAACAATGTCCGCTTCACAAAGTCCTGCAAAATAATCCTGCAACAAAGAGCCTTAATCACAATGCTCGTGGAAGGCACTTCGCCTCAAACTGTCTATACACGAATCCAGAAATTGCCGTCAAAGCTCCCTCAGGTAATAAAAAGTTTTTGCACTTACTTGTTGCTGGCAAGAGATACTGATCAGTCTAACCTTGTCTTCTTTCTCTTTTGCAGGTTACTCGTAGGAGAGAGGCTGAGGCAAGGAGGAACCG
This sequence comes from Pleurodeles waltl, assembly GCF_031143425.1. Classification (NCBI taxonomy): domain Eukaryota; kingdom Metazoa; phylum Chordata; class Amphibia; order Caudata; family Salamandridae; genus Pleurodeles; species Pleurodeles waltl. The sequence goes on from NC_090447.1 coordinate 145,397, forward strand.
GAAACCGGAAGAAGGAAGAGCCAGCAGCTGCGCCAATTGAAGTCAAAGAAAGTCTGTAAAGAGCAGGAGTGCCAGCGCCGAGGGATCTGTTCTCAGGTAAGCGGGAGGTAGACGAGCACAAGCACTGGGTGAGGCTTGGGGGATGCCTTTTATAGACAGGGCTGGGTGTGGTTCGAAGAGCTGGGTGTGGTTTGAAGGGCTGGGTGTGGTCCTCACATGCTGCACATGTTCTTGGAAGGTGTGCAGAGCTGGGTGTGGTTTGAAGAGCTGGGTGTGGTCCTCACATGCTGCACATGTTCTTGAAAGGTGTGCAGAGTTTCAGTTATTATGCAAATGAGTTGGATTAACACATGGCCTAGGGAGGAGTGTTTTAAAGAAGCCTCGGTAAAAGCAAGGCCCTATGTGTAAACAAAACAGCACATTAAACAACATACACAGAAGCCTAGGGGGGGGGGGAAGGTGAGATAACAAGAAAGGCTTTGAATATTAAGTTTAAAAGGGAGCTATTACAGAACCCACTAGTGCAGTGAGAGGGGACATGCTCTTTGCTGTGTACAAACCCTAACATAATCACCATATCATTGTTTGGCTATTCATTGTTGCACACCTTCATCTCTAACTATCGGATTAAGAGTGTTGCCTCATGGAGCATTGCTGATATACCGATTAGGAAACTGAAAATCCCAGAGCTCATGTGATGCATATCATACAAGGGTCACATACACACACACTGTAAATTACATATATCATGTACATTTCTCCTTTGAAGGCCAATAGCAGAGGACCACACCTATTTCACACATACATGTTGAAATCATGGTCCAACGCGGCATATGGCACACAACTAAGACACCATCACTCAATAAGGGGAAAACAAGCCTCATACATGAGGCAGTTGATGTGCTTTTGCATCAGTAACAGGAATGTATGAGCAGACCCTTGACAGCAGTAAGTCCAACTGCATCCAATCTTTTCAAGGACTATCTGTGAACAGAGTTCCATAGAAGCAGTACATAGACAGCACAAGTGCCACACATATGACCAGCATTGCAAACATGACATTCCAAGTACATGTCAGCTCATTTCCTAACTCCTGACACACCCATGCACCTGGTCACAACCCACCTGTCTGAAGAGGTCCCTAGAATACTAAGATGTGTACCCTGATATTCCCTCCTCTACACACACAGCTTGTCAATAGCAATCCAGTGTAATACACCCTTTCCCCATGGTATGCCATTGTCATAGAACATCTGACTGCCTGGATGTAGGAGGCTGGCCTGGCTTGTAGTGGGTACCAGAGGTACTTACACCTTGTGCCAGGTCCAGTTATCCTTTATTAGTATAGAAGAGGTGTTTCTAGAAGCTTAGGCTGATAGAAGGTAGCTATGGCAAAGCAGCTTAGGCTGAACTAGGACACATGTAAAGCTCCTACTATACCACTGGTGTCATATGCACAATATCATAAGAAAACACAATACACAGAAGTACTAAAAATAAAGGTACTTTATTTTTATGACAATATGCCTAAGTATCTCAGTGAGTACCCTCAGTATGAGGATAAGATATATACACAAGATATATGTACACAAACTAAAATTATGCAGGTAATAGCAAGAAAAGCAATACAAACAGTGTAGAATTACAATAGATTGCAATAGGAGCACATAGGTATAGGGGCAACACATACCATATACTCCAAAAGTGGAATCTGAACCACGAATGGACCTCAAACCTATGTGAGCTTGTAGAGGGTCGCTGGGACTGTAAGAAAACAGTGAGGGTTAGAAAAATAGCCCACCCAAGACCCTGAAAGGTAGGTGTAAATTGCACCTACTACTCCTAGAGAGCACAGAAGTCGTGATAGGGTGATTCTGCAGGAAGAACAAACATCAGCAATGCAACAACAGTGGATTTCTAGACCTGACTACCTGTAAGACAAGGGGACCAAGTCCAATAGTCGATACAGTGTCGAGAGTGTGCAGGAGCCCAGGAAATGGCAGCTGAGGGTGCAAAGAAGCTGCCACCTGTTGGAAGAAGCTTGGAGTTCTGCAAGAAAGAAGAGGACTAGGAACTTCTCCTTTGGAGGATGGATGTTCCACGTCGCGATGAAGCTTGCAGAGGTCTTCCCATGCAGAAAGACCGCAAACAAGCCTTGCTAGCTGCAAGGGTCATGGAAGAGGTTTTTGGGTGCTGTTGTGGCCCAGAAGGGACCAGGATGTCGCCACTCGGAGGAGGAGACAGAGGGGGCACCCAGCAACTCAGGGAGCTCTCAGAGAAGCAGGCAGCACCCAAAGAAGTACCTGAACAGGCACTTAGAAGAAGAGTGAACCGGAGTCCACGCGAAGTCACAAAAGGGAGTCCCACGACACCGGAGGTCAACTCAGGAGGTTTTGCACGGCAGGTTAGAGTGTCGGGGACCCAGGCTTGGCTGTGCACAAAGGAAATCCTGGAAGAGTGCACAGGAGCCGGAGCAGCTGCAAATCACGTGTTCGACAGCAATGCAGTCTAGCGTGGGGAGGCAAGGACTTACCTCCACCAAACTTGAACTGAAGAGTCACTGGACTGTGGGAGTCACTTGGACAGAGTTGCTGAGTTCCAGGGACCACGCTCGTTGTGCTGAGAGGGGACCCAGAGGACCAGTGATGCAGTCTTTTGGTACCTGCGGTTGCAGGCGGAAGATTCCGTCGATCCACAGGAGATTTCTTCAGGGCTCCTGGTGCAGAGAGGAGGCAGGCTACCCCTAGAGCATGCACCACCTGGAAACAGTTGAGAAAGCCAGCAGGATGAAGCGATACAAGGTTGCTAGTAGTCATCTTGCTACTTTGTTGCGGTTTTGCAGGCGTCCTGAACAGTCAGCGGTCGTTCCTTTGGTAGAAGGTGAAGAGGGAGATGCAGAGGAACTCTGATGAGCTCTTGCATTCGTTATCCGGTGAGATCCCCAAAGCAGAGACCCTAAATAGCCATAAAAGGAGGTTTGGCTACCTAGGAACGAGGATTGGCTACCAAGAGAGGTAAGAGCCTATCAGAAGGAGCCTCTGACGTCACCTGCTGGCACTGGCCACTCAGAGCAGTCCAGTGTGCCACAGACACCTCTGTTTCCAAGATGGCAGCGGTCTGGGACACGCTGGAGGAGCTCTGGGCACCTCCCCTGGGAGGTGCAGGTCAGGGGAGTGGTCACTCCCCTTTCCTTTGTCCAGTTTAGCGCCAGAACAGGGCTGGGGGATCCCTGAACCGGTGTAGACTGGCTTTTGCAGAGATGGGCACCATCTGTGCCCATCAAAGCATTTCCAGAGGCTGGAGGAGGCTACTCCTCCCCAGCCTTCACACCTATTTCCAAAGGGAGAGGGTGTTACACCCTCTCTCAGAGGAAAAACTTTGTTCTGCCTTCCTGGGCCAGGGCTGCCTGGACCCCAGGAGGACAGAAACCTGTCTGAGGGGTTGGCAGCAGCAGCAGCAGCTGCAGTGGAGACCCCGGAAAGGCAGTTTGGCAGTACCCGGGTACTGTGCTAGAGACCTGGGGGAATCATGGAATTGTCCCCCCAATGCCAGAATGGCATTGGGGGTGGCAATTCAATGATCTTAGACATGTTACATGGTCATGTTCGGAGTTACCATTGTGACGCTATACATAGGTAGTGACCTATGTATAGTGCACACATGTAATGGTGTCCCCGCACTCACAAAGTCCGGGGAATGTGCCCTGAACGATGTGGGAGCACCTTGGCTAGTGCCAGGGTGCCCACACACTAAGTAACTTTGCACCTAACCTTCACCAGGTGAAGGTTAGACATATAGGTGACTTATAAGTTACTTAAGTGCAGTGGTAAATGGCTGTGAAATAACGTAGACGTTATTTCACTCAGGCTGCAGTGGCAGGCCTGTGTAAGAATTGTCAGAGCTCCCTATGGGTGGCAAAAGAAATGCTGCAGCCCATAGGGATCTCCTGGAACTCCAATACCCTGGGTACCTTAGTACCGTATACTCGGGAATTATATGGGTGTACCAGTATGCCAATGTGAATTGGTAAATTTAGTCACTAGCCTGTTACTGACAAATTCGGAAAGCAGAGAGAGCATAACCACTGAGGTTCTGGTTAGCAGAGCCTCAGTGAGACAGTTAGGCATCACACAGGGAAAACATACAGGGCACATACTTATGAGCACTAGGGCCCTGTATATGGGGGTTAAACATGCCAGGCAAGATGGTACTTTCCTACACAACCCCCCCCCAAACGAAGGACAATAAGACTAGCCATGACCTGATGAGTCTTCATTGTCTAAGTGAAAATATCTGGAGAGTCCATGTGCATTGGAGTGGGTACTCCCAGGTCTATGTTCCACTGTATAGTCCATTCCCTGTAGAGATATAGACCACCTCAAAATTTAGGATTTTCACCTTTCATTTGTTTTAGCCAAAGTAGAGGTTTGTGGTCTGTCTGAACAATAAAGTGAGTGCCAAGCAGGTATGGCCTCAACTTTTTCAGTGCCCAGACCACAGTAAAGGCCTCCCTCTCAATGGCAGACCAACGCTTTTCTCTAGGGGTCAACCTTCTGCTGATAAAAGCAACTGGTTGATCCTGGCCCTCAGAATTCAGTTGTGATAAGACTGCCCCTAACCCTAATTCAGATGCATCAGTTTGAACAATGAATTTCTTGGAGTAATATGGGCTTTTTAGGACAGGTGCAGAGCACATGGCCTGTTTGAGCTCCTCAAAAGCTTTCTGACAGCTAGCTGTCCATAATACCTTTTTAGGCATCTTCTTACTAGTGAGATCATTAAGAGGGGCTGCTATGGAGCCATAGTTTTTAATGAATCTCCTGTAATACCCAGGGAGGCCTAAGAAGGCTCTCACCTGGGTCTGTGTTGTAGGGGGAACCCAATCCATGATTGTCTGGATTTTCCCCTGCAGTGGTGCAATCTGTTCTCCGTCTACCAGGTGTCCCAGATAAACCACCTTTCTCTGCCCTATCTGGCACTTTGAGGCCTTGATAGTGAGGGCTGCCTTTTGCAGGGCCTCCAAAACTTTCCAAAGGTGGACCAGGTGCTCATCCCAGGTGGAGATAAAGACAGCTATATCATCTAGATATGCTGCACTAAAAGCCTCCAACCCTTGTAGGACTGTGTTCACCAACCTCTGAAAAGTGGCAGGTGCATTCTTCAAGCCAAAAGGCATCACTGTAAATTGGTAGTGCCCTCCTATAGTTGAAAATGTAGTTTTAGGTTTAGCATCCTCAGCCAATTTGATCTGCCAATACCCTGCAGTCAAATCAAAGGTGCTTAGATACTTGGCAGATGCCAGTGTATCTATGAGCTCATCTGCCATGGGTATAGGGTAAGCATCAGTTTTTGTTACCTGATTGAGGCCTCTGTAGACTACACAAAACCTCATCTCCCTTTTTCCATCTTTTGAGTGAGGCTTTGGTACAAGCACCACAGGACTCGCCCATGGGCTTTCAGAAGGTTCAACCACTCCTAGATCAAGCATTTTCTGAACCTCTTGTTTCATGCAGTCCCTGACATGGTCAGGCTGCCTATAGATTTTACTTTTGACAGGCAGGGTGTCTCCAGTATCAATTGTGTGTTCACACCAAGATGTGGTGCCTGGCACAGTTGAAAAGAGTTCAGAAAATTGTCCAAGGAGATTTATGCAGTTGTTCTGTTCTACAGTCAGACAGTCTGCTAAAAGTACTCCCTCCACTAAAGCATCTTCTTCAGTGGTAGGAGAAGATATCAGGGAGAGGTCACTCTCTTCTTCCTGTCCCTCATCTGTTGCCATGAGGAGGGTGAGATCAGCCCTGTCATAGTAGGGTTTTAGGCGGTTGACATGAATCACCCTAAGGGGACTCCTGGCAGTGCCCAGGTCTACCAGATAGGTAACCTCCCCCTTTTTCTCAACAATTAGATGGGGTCCATTCCATTTGTCCTGGAGTGCTCTTGGGGCCACAGGCTCCAATACCCACACCTTCTGTCCTGGTTGGTACTGAATCAGAACAGCCTTCTGGTCATGCCATTGCTTCTGGAGCTCTTGGCTGGCCTGAAGGTTCTTACTGGCCTTTTTCATGTACTCGGCCATTCTGGATCTTAGGCCAAGTACATAGTCCACTATGTCCTGTTTGGGAGCTTTTAAAGGTTGTTCCCAACCCTCCTTCACAAGTGTTAGTGGATCTCTTACAGGGTGTCCAAAGAGGAGTTCAAAGGGGCTGAAGCCCACTCCTTTCTGGGGTACCTCCCTGTAAGCAAAAAGGAGGCAAGGTAACAGGACATCCCATCTCCTCCTGCGTTTTTCAGGGAGTCCCATTATCATACCTTTGAGAGTTTTATTAAACCTCTCTACCAGTCCATTAGTCTGTGGATGATAAGGAGTGGTGAATTTGTAGGTTACACCACATTCCTTCCACATAGCTTTCAAGTATGCAGACATAAAGTTGCTACCCCTGTCTGATACAACCTCTTTTGGAAAATCCACTCTGGAAAAGATTCCCAGGAGGGCTTTTGCCACTGCAGGTGCTGTAGTCCTTAGAGGAATTGCTTCAGGATATCTTGTGGCATGGTCCACAGCCACCAAGATAAACCTATTGCCTGAAGCAGTAGGAGGGTCAAGGGGGCCAACTATGTCAACCCCTATCCTTTCACAGGAAGTGGAATAAGGAGAGCCTTTGGTGTGCCACCAGTCTTGCCACTGGCTTGGCAGATAACAACACAAGACTTGCAAAAATCTTTAGTGTCCTCTGACATCCTAGGCCAGTGAAACAGGGGGACAAGCCTTTCCCATGTTTTGATCTGGCCCAAATGCCCAGCCAAAGGAATGTCATGTGCAAGAGTTAGGAAGAACTCTCTGTACTGCAGGGGATGACCAATCTCCTGGCTGCTCCAGGTTTTGGGTCCCTTGCCTCGGTGTACAAGAGGTTGTCCTCCCAGTAAACACTATGTGAGTCACTGACATCCCCATTTTGCTGTTTGACAGCTTGCTGTCTGAGACCCTCTAATGTGGGACAGGTTTGCTGTGCCACACTCAGCTCTTCCCTGGCAGGCCCCCTCTACCCAAAAGCTCAGCAGTGTTGGCTGCCAGCTAGTCTGGTGAAGGTTCTGCACAGGGAGGAAATTCTTCTTCCTCCGAAGGAGAATCATCTGTAGAGGGAGGGATAGTGGGTAGGGATTTACCCTTGCTACCCCTAGATTTAGGGAGCACTTGGTCCATTGTTCCAGGATCCAAGTTACCCTGTCCTTTTTGCTTTTTGGCCTGAGCCCTTGTCAAAGCAAACATATGCCCAGGAATGCCCAGCATTGCTGCATGAGCCTCCAACTCCACTTCTGCCCAAGCTGATGACTCTAAATCATTCCCTAATAGACAGCCTACAGGTAAATCTGAGGCAACCACAACTTTCTTTGGACCAGTCATTCCCCCCCCCCAGTTGAGATTCACAACAGCCATGGGGTGGCTAAGAGTGTTGTTATGAGCGTCTGTCACTTGGTACTGCTGCCAAGTAGGTGTTATTCAGGGTGCACCAGTTTCTCTATCACCATGGTAACACTGGCACCTGTTTCCCTGTAGGCCTGAACCTCAACACCATTTATTAGTGGAAGTTGCTTGTACTTATCCATATTAAGGGGACAAGCAACCAAGGTGGCCAAATCAATGGCACCTTCGGAGACTAACACAGCCTCTGTGGTCTCCCTAACAAGACCAACCCCAACCAAGTTACCAAAAGTTAGCCCAGCTACTCCTATGGCTATTAGTAGGTTTGCTCCCACCACCACTGCTATTACTAGGGGCACTAGAATTTGCAGTAGCGGTTGTGGTAGTGGGAGGTTTGGTGTTTTTCTTTGGACAACTAGCATCAGTTGTCCAATGGCCTTTGACTTTACACAAATAACACCAAGGCTTTTTAGGTTGATTATTGGAAGAGTATTTGGACCCACCATCCCCACCAGAGGAGTTTTGTGGGCCTGATGAAGACTCAGTTTTACTTTTGTCCCAACCCTTGTCAGAAGACTTACCATCCTTCTTCTTGCCATCCTTGTCACCCCCTTTATGAACTTTTCTGTTCACTCTTGTTCTGACCCATTTGTCTGCCTTCTTTCCCAATTTTTGGGGAGAGGTCAGATCTGAGTCCACTAGATATTGGTGTAACAAGTCAGACACACAGTTATTCTTTTCTGGTGTCTCTGAACTTAATCCTGTATTGTTCAGTGGTTAAGCCAAATCCATCCAAGAGTGCATCCTTCAAAACTGCAAAATTGTTAGCATCACATTCTCTAACAGTAAGGAGCCTATCCCTACCCTTTCCATTGAAAGATAGCCACAATATAGCAGCCCACTGCCTTTGAGGGACCCCCTGTACCATACAGGCCCTCTCAGGTGCAGCAAACCACTTGTTTATGTCATCCCCCTCCTTGTAAGGGGGGACTATCTTGTGGAGATCCTGGAATCATGCTCTCTAACAGGATTACTATCAGGAATACTGCTTTTGCTGCCACCATGGGGTCCTAACCCCAATATCTGTCTCTCCTTCTCCAGGTCTAAGGATTCCCTATCTAAGACCAGCTGTTGCTGTTTAAGCTTGGTCTCTTCAACTCTCAACTTTTTGAGATCCCTTTCTAACATGTTGTCTTCAGGGGGGTCTGTCCCTAACTGACTGAACCCTAATAACTTGGCCTCCAGGAATAAAGACTCCCCTACTATGATGGGAACCTCCATTACTACCAACATTACTAGGTGTCCTGCTAGGGGGCAGGTCTGGTACCGAACCCTCTCCACCTCCCTCAAGGAGATCCCTTGAGTCAGAATGGGAACCTTCTATTAACCTCTCATTTGAAGTGCCTGCTTGGGACTCATCATTCACAATAAGCATGTTAAATAGAAACTCTTTTGTAGGGTTCTTTCCTATCACTAAACCTCTATCTAAGCAGAGACTCCTTAGGCTCTTGTAATTTAAATTGTCATAAGTAGTATTGACCATTTTAAGAGTAGAGACATGATAGTAAAAGACAGTGAGAAGGAAGAAAAAGTTTCAGAACTTTTTAAAGAACAGAGAAAAAACTTTTTCAAACTTTTTAGAAACTTTAAGAAGTTTTAGAATACTTTTCAGCACTTTGTAAAACGTTTAAGAGGAGAAAAGCAAAACTTTTTGGTTAAATGTACATACACTGAACTGTTTTGTATATTATTCACTTATGAAAAGTACACAATGACAAAGTGGTAAGTAGTTACAAGTACTTATCCCACCGCTGCACAACCAATGTAGGAGGCTGGCCTGGCTTGTAGTGGGTACCAGAGGTACTTACACCTTGTGCCAGGTCCAGTTATCCCTTATTAGTGTAGAAGAGGTGTTTCTAGCAGCTTAGGCTGCTAGAAGGTAGCTATGGCAAAGCAGCTTAGGCTGAACTAGGAGACATGTAAAGCTCCTACTATACCACTGGTGACATATGCACAATATCATAAGAAAACACAATACACAGAAGTACTAAAAATAATATGCCAAAAGTATCTCAGTGACTACCCTCAGTATGAGGATAAGTTATATACACAAGATATATGTACACAAACCAAAATTGTGCGAGTGATAGCAAGAAAAGTAATGCAAGCAATGTAAAGTTACAGTAGATTGCAATAGGAGCACATAGGTATAGGGGCAACACAAACCATATACTCCAAAAGTGGAATGCGAACCACGAATGGATCCCAAACCTATGTGAGCTTGTAGAGGGTCGCCGGGACTGTAAGAAAATAGTGAGGGTTATAAAAATAGCCCACCCCAAGACCCTGAAAGGTAGGTATAAAGTGCACCTACTACCCCCAGAGAGCATAGAAGTCGTGATAGGGGGATTCTGCAGGAAGAACAAACACCAGCAATGCAACAACAGTGGATTTCCAGACCTGAGTACCTGTAAGACAAGGGGACCAAGTCCAGTAGTCGCGGCAGTGTCGAGAGTGGGCAGGAGCCCAGGAAATGCCAGCTGAGGGTGCAAGGAAGCTGCCACTGGATGGAAGAAGCTCGGAGTTCTTGGCATACTGGTACACCCATATAATTCCCTAGTATATGGTACAGATGTACCCAGGGTATTGGGGTTCCAGGAGATCCCTATGGGCTGCAGCATTTCTTTTGCCACCCATATGGAGCTCTGACAATTCTTATACAGGCCTGCCAGTGCAGCCTGAGTGAAATAATGTCCACGTTATTTCACAGCCATTTACCACTGCACTTAAGTAACCTATATGTCTAACCCTCACTTGGTGAAGGTTGGGTGCCAAGTTACTTAGTGTGTGGGCACCCTGGCACTTGCCAAGGTGCCCCCACATCGTTCAGGGCAAATTCCCCGAACTTTGTGAGTGCGGGGACACCATTACAAGCGTGCACTATACATAGGTCACTACCTATGTATAGCGTCACAATGGTAACTCCGAACATGGCCATGTAACATCTCTAAGATCATGGAATTGTCACCCCAATACCATTCTGGTATTGGGGTGACAATTCCATGATCCCCCAGGTCTCTAGCACAGAACCCGGGTACTGCCAAACTGCCTTTCTGGGGTTTCCACTGCAGCTGCTGCCAACCCCTCAGACAGGATTCTGCCCTCCTGGGGTCTGGGCAGCCCCAGCCCAGGAAGGCAGAACAGAGGATTTCCTCTGAGAGAGGGTGTTAAACCCTCTTCCTTTGAAATAGGTGTGAAGGGCTGGGAGGAGTAGCCTCCCCCAGCCTCTGGGAATGCTTTGATGGGCATGCTCTGGCACGAAACTGGACAAAGGAAAGGGGAGTGACCACTCCCCTGATCAGTACCTCCCAGGGGAGGTGCCCAGAGCTCCTCCAGTGTGTCCCAGACCTCTGCCATCTTGGGTTCAGAGGTGTTGGGGGCACACTGGACTGCTCTGAGTGGCCAGTGCCAGCAGGTGACGTCAGAGACCCCCTCTGATAGGCTTTTACCTCTCTTGGTAGCAAATCCTCCTTTCTTGGTAGCCAATCCTCCTTTTCTGGCTATTTAGGGTCTCTCCTCTGGGGTATTCATCAGATAACGAATGCAAGAGCTCACCAGAGTTCCTCTGCACTTCCCTCTTCGACTTCTGCCAAGGATCGACCGCTGACTGCTCCAGGACGCCTCCAAAACCACAACAAAGTAGCAAGACGACTGCCAGCAACATTGTAGCGCCTCATCCTGCCGGCTTTCTCTACTGTTTCCTGGTGGTGCATGCTCTGAGGGCTGTCTGCCTTCACCTTGCACTGGAAGCCAAGAAGAAATCTCCTGTGGGTTGACGGAATCTTCCCCCTGCTAACACAGGCACCAAAAGACTGCATCACCAGTCCTCTGGGTCCCCTCTCATGCTGACGAGCGTGGTCCCTGGAACAAAGGAGCTAACTCCAAGTAACCCCCACTGTCCAGTGATCCTTCAGTCCAAGTTTAGTGGAGGTAAGTCCTTGCCTCCCCACACTAGACTGCAAACCTGTGTACTGCATGATTTGCAGCTGCTCTGGCTTCTGTGCACTTCTACAAGGATTCCTTTGTGCACAGCCTAGCCTGGGTCCCCAGCACCCTGTCCTGCAGTGCTCAACCCTCTGAGTTGGACTCCGACATCATGGGACCCTCCTTTTGTGACTCCGGTTACACCAATGTTCTAAGTGCCTGCTCCGGTACTTCTGCGGGTGCTGCCTGCTTCTGCGGGGGCTCTCTGAGTTGCTGAGCACTCCCTCTGTCTCCTCCTCCAAGAGGTGACATCCTGGTCCTTCCTGGTGCCCAGCAGCACCCAAAAACCTCTCCTGCGATCCTTGCAGCTAGCAATGCTTGTTTGTGGTATTTCCGCGTGGAAATACTTCTGCAACATCCAGCACACCATGGGACATCTTCCCTCCAAAGGAGAAGTTCCTAGCCATTTTCATTGTTGCAGAGTCCTCGGCTTCTTTCACTCGGAGGCAGCCCTTTTGCACCTTCATCCGGGGTTTCCTGGGCTCCTGCCCCCCCCCGGACACTATCGCGACTCTTGGACTTGGTCCCCTTGCCTTGCAGGTCCTCATATCCAGGAATCGGTCTCCAGTGTTTTGCTGGTGCTTGTGGTTCTTGCAGAATCCCCCTATCACGACTATTATGTCTTTCTGGGGTAGTAGGGTAACTTTACTCCTACTTTCTAGGGTCTTGGGGTGGGGTATCTTGGACACCCTGACTGTTTTCTTACAGTCCCAGCGACCCTCTGCAAGCTCCCATAGGTCTAGGGTCCATTCGTGATTCACATTAAACTTTTGGAGTATATGGTTTTTGTTGCCCCTAGATCTATGTTCACCTATTGCATCCTATTGTGATTCTACATTGTTTGCACTACTTTTCTTACTATTACTTGCCTGTTTTGGGTTTGTGTACATATAACTTGTGTATATTACTTTTCTTCTAACTGAGGGTACTCACTGAGATACTTTTGGCATATTGTCATAAAAATAAAGTACCTTTATTTTTAGTAACTCTGAGTATTGTGTTTTCTTATGATATTGTGCTATGTGATATCAGTAGTATAGTGGGAGCTTTGCATGTCTCCTAGTTCAGCCTAAGCTGCTTTGCCATAGCTACCTTCTATCAGCCTAAGCTGCTAGAAACACCTCGATTCTACTAATAAGGGATAACTGGACCTGGCACAGGGTGTAAGTACCACAAGGTACCCACTATAAGCCAGGCCAGCCTCCTACAGCCGGGCCCCTGACCCCACTTCTGCGACGACATCGCAGACATCATCAGCGCCCAAGCCCTCACCTCAACTGACTACATCCTCCTCGCGACCTGAACTTACACCTAGAAAACAACAACGATATCAACACTACCAACCTACTCGACAACCTCGCCAACCTCGGCCTCAAGCAACTCGTCACGTCGCCTACCCACACCGCAGGACACACACTCGTCTCAATCTTCTTAGCCAGCAACCACGTCTCCTTCAGCCACACCACTGAACTCCACTGGACCGACCATCGCTGCATCCATTTCTCCTTTCAGAAGCCGATCACTCACCACCTCACCACTCAACCCCCGCCGCTATTGGAACAGAATCTTAACAGAACAGCTGATCTCCAACCTAGCCCTGGCACCTACTCCTTGGACCCGGGACCCCAACTCAGCCGCCACCAACCTGCACCAATGGATGGACAACTGCGCCAACACCCGCCCGCCACTCAAACAACCCTCGGACATCCACCACAGATCCAAGGCCAGTTGGTTCACCCCTGACCTACAGGTCTCCAAACGGGAATGCTGAAAAATGGAGAAGACCTGGTGCCCTGTACCTACCAAATTCAACCACATCGCCCTCAAGACTGCCATCCGCACACATCACCAGCTGATCCGCACCACCAAAAAACCTACTACAAAAGCAGCATAGACACCAGCGCTCACAACAGCAGAGAGCTCTTCGGCATCATGAAAGAACTCTCCAACCCCAGGCCTTGCTCCTACGACCCCCTGCCGTCACAGGGCTCTGCAACTCCCTCGCCACTTACTTCCGTCGGAAGATCGAAGACATCCACAACATCTTCAAACACCAGACCCATCAGCCAAACACAGATACCAACGAACCCAACGCACTAAGCAACGTTAGTCCTCTATGCGCCTGGACCCACGTCAACAATGAAGACACCATCAACACTATGGCCTCCATCCACTCCGGTTCCCCCTCGGATCGCTGCCCACACCTGATCTTCAACAAAGCCAGCAACATCATCGCCCCCCATCTCCGCGCCATCATCAACAGCTCCTTCGAGACAGCCACCTTCCTGGAGAGTTGGAAACACGCCGACGTCAACGCCCTGTTGAAGAAACCCAAGGTGAACCCAGAGGACCCCAAAAACTACCAGCCCATCTCACTCCTCCCCTTCCCAGCAAAGGTCATTAAGAAAATTGTGAACAGCCAACTATCCCGCTTTCTGGAAGACAGCAAAGCGCTCAATATCTCCCAATCCGGGTTTCGCAAGAACCACAGCACTGAGACCGCACTCATTGCTGCTACAGATGACATCAGGACCATGCTCGACAAAGGCGAAACCGCAGCGCTCATCCTCCTGGACCTCTCCGCAGCCTTTGACACGTTTGTCATCACACCCTCCGAACATGCCTCCGCAACGCCGGGATCCGCAGCAAGGCCCTCGAATGGGTCTCCTCTTTCCTCTCTGGCAGAACCCAGAGAGTCTGCCGTCCGCCCTACCTGTCCGAATCCTCCAAAACCATCTGTGGCGTCCTCCAGGGATCCTCCCTCAGCCCAACACTCTTCAACATTTACATGGCTCCTCTCGCCAACATCGCAAGATCCCACCACATCAACATAGTATCCTATGCAGACAACACCCAGCTAATCATCTCCCTCACGAAAGACCCCACAATAGCAAGAAACAACCTCCACAATGGACTACACACCATCGTCAACTGGATGGAATCAAGCCGCCTCAAGTTAAACACAGACAAAACAGAGATCCTTATCTTCGGCAGCAACCCCTCCGCTTGGAACGACTCCTGGTGGCCTACCTCCCTAGGAGCTGCACCCACACACAATTGTTGAGAATATGCTCTCTCAGGATCAGATAATACAGGCTTTCATAGTCAGTCACCTTACTGCCATGCAACCAACCCTCCAAGGCCTTCACTGAACAGTTTACAAAGTCTGTCCAGTCTTGAGAGGACTCTTTTCTGGTGTCACTGAACTTAATCCTGTGTTCTTTAGTGGTTAAGCCAAATCTATCCAAGAGTGCATCCTTCAAAACTTTGTAGTTATTAGCATCACTTTCTCTGACAGTAAGGAGCCTATCCCTACCCTTACCAGTGAAAGATAACCACTAGATAGCAGCCCACTGCCTTTGAAGGACCAACTGTACCATACAGGCCCTCTTAAGTGCAGCAAACCACTTGTTAATGTCATCCCCCTCCTTGTAAGGGGGGACTATCTTATGCAGGTTTCTGGAATCTTGCTCTGTAACAGGATTGCTATCAAAAACACGGCTGCTGCCACCATGGGGAACTAACCCCAATCTCTGCCTTTCCCTCTCTACATCCAGACATTCCCTGTCTAAGGCCAGCTGCTGCTGTTCAGGTTTCAGCCTGGCCTCGTCCAACCTCAGCCTTCTGAGTTCCCTTTCCATTAAGTTATCCTCTGGGAGGGAGGCTTGGGAATTGTGAGACACAGAGGAAATATGGGATTTGGCAGAGTTAGACCTGTCCCTAACTGGCTGGACCCTAGTAACCTGGCCTTTAGGAGTGAAAGGTGCCCTACTAATGTGTGACCCTTTCCCACTACCAGTGTCACTAGGTGGCCTGCTAGCTGGCAGGTCTTTGGAAGAACCCCCCCAGTCTCTTCAGGGGACTCCTCTGAGTCTGACTGGGTACCCTCCACTCCTACCTCCTGTTCCTGGGATGGGTCAGACTGGTTCTGGTCACTTTCTATGAGAAGGCTAAAGAGAAAGTCTTTGGTAGGATTCTTGCCAATGCTTAAACCTCTTTCTATGCAGAGACCCCTAAAACTTTTAAAGTTTAAACTCTCATAGGTTGCCTGAACAACTTTGGGAGTAAGCTCTACTGCAGACATGATAGAAAAGGTTTAGGACAGAGAGATAAAAAGTTTTAGAACTTTGAAAGAACAGAGAAAAAAAACTTTTTGAAACTTTTTGAAAACTTTAAAAAGTTTTCAGAACTTTTCAGAAACTTTTTAGAACGTTTTAGAGAAGGAAGGTTAAACTGTTTAGTTCAATGTGTATATCTTGAAGTATTTGGTATATGTTTTTCTCATGAAAAGCACCAATGACAAAGTGGTAAAGCAGTTACAAGTACTTATCCCACCGCTGCACCACCAATGTAGGAGGCTGGCCTGGCTTATAGTGGGCTTACACTTTGTGCCAGGTCCAGTTATCCCTTATTAGTAGATTAGAGATGTTCTAGCAGCTGAGGCAGATAGAGGTAGCTACAGCAGAGCAGTTTAGGCTGAACTAGGAGACATGCAAAGCTCCTACTACACCACTTATTTCAAATATCACTATATCATAAGAAAACACAATACTAAGAGTTACTAAAAATAAAGGTACTTTATTTTAGTGACAATATGCAAAAGTACCTCAGATGATATACTCCCTTAGGAGGTAAGTAATATACACAAAATATACACACAGAAACCAAAATCAGGTAAGTAACAGTTAGAAAAGTAGTGCAAATACTGTAGAATACAATAGAATGCAATACGGAGAAATAGGCCTAGGGGCAACACAAACCATATACTCTAAAAGTGGAATGCGAACCACAAATGGACCCCAGGCCTAGTGTAGTGTGTAGAGGGTCGCTGGGAGTGTAAGAAAACACCAAGGGGCATACTTATACTCTGTTTGCGCCGAATGTGCGTCAAAATTTTTGACGCACATTCGGCGCAAACCCTGCCCCATATTTATACTTTGATGTCCGACGCAGCGGGCGTCAAAGTTCCACCATGTGCGCCATTTTTTGGAAGGGGGAACCAGCCTTGCGTTAATTATATGCAAGGTAGGCGTTCCCTTCCAAAAAATGACTTTAAGGCCTGTGCCCCATATTTATACTGTGATGTCCTTTTGACGCACAGGAGGGGGCAGGCCTTAAAAAACGGCGCCCAGCCTGATGGGCGCCGTTTTTTAACGCCTGGGTCAGGGCAGGCGTTAAGGGACCTGTGGGCTCAGAAGGAGCTCAGAGGTGCCCTCCCATGCCCCCAGGGACACCCCCTGCCACCCTTGCCCACCCTAGGAGGACACCCAAGGATGGAGGGACCCATCCCAGGGAAGTTGAGGTAAGTTCAGGTAAGTATTTTTTTCGTATTTGTTTTGTGGCATAGGGGGGCCTGATTTGTGCCCCCCTATGCCACTATGCCCAATGGCCATGCCCAGGGGACATAAGTCCCCTGGGCATGGCCATTGGGCAAGGGGGCATGACTCCTGTCTTTGCTAAGACAGGAGTCATTTCAATGGGGGTTGAGCATCAAAAAAAATGGCGCAAATCGGGTTGAGGCCAAAATTTTGCCTCAGACCTGACTTGCCCCATTTTTTGACGCCCAAGCTCCATTTTCCCCTACGCTGGCGCTGCCTGGTGTGAGTCATTTTTTTTACGCACACCAGTCCGCAGCACCGGCTAATGTCATTCAATAAATAAGGCGCCCGCATGGTGCTTTGGAATGGCGTTAGCCGGCGTTAACATTTTTGACACACAACTGCGTTGGCGCAGTTGTGCGTCAAAAAGTATAAATATGGGCCTAAGGGTGTCCAAGATACCCCACCCCAAGACCCTGAAAAGTAGGAGTAAAGTTACCCTACTACCCCAGAAAGACAGTAAAGTCGAGATTGGGGATTCTGCAAGGACAACAACTGACTGCAAAACACTGAAGACTGATTCCTGGACCTTAGGAGTCCAGATCTATGTCTGGTGGTGGCAGGCTGGTAAAATCCAGTCAGCAACTATGCCAGGGTTGGTAAGTTTTGCAAGGGTCCCTCTGTGTACATGTTATAATAAATCCACCACTGGCAGTGTGTGTTTATTATTCTGAGTTGTTTGATACCAAACAACCTAGTATTCAGAGAGGCCATCACGTAGCTGGGGAACTCGTAATGACCAGTGTCCAACACATGTATTTCCTATGGCTTCCCTGTACACTAACAATGTCTTAAGCTTTTGGAAAGACACAGTAGGGGCATATTTGCTCATGCAAACAGATGCCCTCACATGCATTATAGTGCACCCTGCCTTAGGGCTCTGCCAGAGGGTCGACTTAACTATAGTGCTTGCAGTGTTAGTGAACAGGGCACTCGTGATGAGTGCCATGTCAAGTTTGCAACTTTAAAATACAACTTGTCATGCACTTGAAATGGCAGTCTTCATGAGGCTGGTGTGGGGCCTCTCAGAGTGGCACAATTGGTGCTGCAGTTTTGGGGGGGTCCCTCTTCAGTACCCATGCCCTAGATACCAGGGGTACCATTTACTAAGGACTTACAAGGGTGGCTGAAGTGCTAATACTTAGTAGTGTTTTGGGGAAATTGATCTGGACCTTGGAACCTGTTTAGCAGGGGCCCAGGGCACTTACAGTTTGAAACCACATCATTTTCCAGGCAAAAAGTGGGGGGTACCATGTCAAAAGAGGCCACTAGACCTGCTACTATCAGGCATGCAAGGATGAGGGCCGTTTCTCACAGGTGGTAAGAAACAAAGGCCCTCATTACAACTTTGACGGGCGGCGGAGGCCGCCCGCCAAAGTTGCGCCGCAGGAATACCGCACCGCGGTCTGAAGACCGCGGCCGGCATTCTGAGTTTCCCGCTGGGCAGGCGGGCGGCCGCCTTAAGGCCGCCCGCCAGCCCAGCGGGAAACAACCTTCCCACGAGGACGCCGGCTCGGAATCGAGCCGGCGGAGTGGGAAGGTGCGACGGGTGCTACTGCACCCGTCGCGTATTTCACTGTCTGCTATGCAGACAGTGAAATACAAGCGGGGCCCTCTTACGGGGGCCCCTGCAGTGCCCATGCCATTGGCATGGGCACTGCAGGGGCCCCCAGGGGCCCCGCGACACCCCCTACCACCATCCTGTTCCTGGCGGGCGAACCGCCAGGAACAGGATGGCGGTAGGGGGTGTCAGAATCCCCAAGGCGGCGCAGCATGCTGCGCCGCCTTGGAGGATTCTGACGGGCAGCGGAAAATCGGCGGGAGACCGCCGGTTTTCCTGCACTGACCGCGGCCAAAGCGCCGCGGTCAGAATGCCCTAAGGGGCACCGCCAGGCTGTCGGCGGTGCTCCCGCCAACCGCGAGCCTGGTGGTCACAGACCGCCAGGCTCGTAATGAGGGCCAAAGTCTACTCTGGGAGAGGTATTTATACACCCCACCTGAAAGGATGACTTGCAAATCTGTATTCCAAGACAGTGTGCTTCAAAGAATCCCTTGGTATGCAGATCTGGCTTCATTCAAAGGAGAGATGCCGACAGCCCTGCCCCAGGACCCATTTGGCATTGGGACTGGTGGGAAAATTAGTATTCAGGGAGGTGAGTCCAAACCTCACGTCAGTCCCAACCCTATGATGAGCTGCCTGTTAGGGACGCAAAATTTAGAAATCTGCCATCTTGGTGTTGGCAGATTTAGGAACTCTGTGACAGGGTTATGCCCATAGTGGGTGTAGTGACCCTAGGTGTAAGTAGTCCATTGGCAACTACCCTACACTCCCCGAAATGCCCCTAAATTCAGTATTTAGGGGTGTCCCCGGCACCAGGAAAACAGATTCCTGCTGACCTATAAAGAAGAATGACACTCAAGAGCCGCAAAAGCAAAGACTGAGGAAGAAGCACCTAACTTGGCCCCTGCCTTGCCAGCCTGTCTGCTGTTCCTACCGATTTGCACCAAAGTCAAATTGTCCTGCAAGCTCTTGTGCCTCCAAAAACCTGGGAGTACTGCCTGCCTTCAATAAAAACCCAGGAACTCCCGTGGAGCAGAAGAGCTACTTTCCTGCATCTTGCAGGCATCCCAAGAGAACTGTGAGGAATCCATACCCAAAAAATCCAACACCGGAAGGCACACTGCAACCATGCCACCTAACCTGAGTTGAAGTGAGCTAACAGTGCCAACGGGGTCCTCCAGTCCTCCAGAGACAGAGCCCACCTTGGACTTGCCCACTGTGGACTCTCCAACGCCACTTGCAACCTCTGCCCGCCTGCCCCCTTCAACCGCGAGTGCTCCGTTGGAGGAAACCCGATACTTCAAAACTGGCCCGTGGAGAAGATGCCCTGAGGTGTCCCCAATCATCCCAAGATTTGAACCCACCTGTTGGTTCACCCTGACTGGATACCCATTCCAAACCTGAAGCCTCTTTTTACCTGGTCCGATCACCATTGATTAACATTGGACACCCGACGCCTTACTACACCTCTGCACCCGGCTACTCCAGTGCTGCCCGGTGTGACCTGTGGGTGTGGTCCTGAGGCTTGCCCAATACTCACCTTAAGTACAGGAGATTGGTCTTGTAAGTTGCTGTACTGTACCTGTTTGCCGTATTTGTTTTTCCTCCATAGGATAACATTGCAGCTTCCAAGAATTTTACTGTGTTGATTTTTCAAAACTGTAAAGATATCACTTGCAGAACATGCCTACCTGATTGTATTCATTCTGGTGCCTAAACATATATAAAGGTACTTGTTATTTTTAAAAATTGGTGTGGCTCTCCTTCTTGAGTCGTGTGTCTCATTTATTTACTGTTTGTGTATTTGTAGACGCCTCACACTCCTCTCTGATAAGGGCAGGGCTGCTCGACCATACTATTCCTTAAAAGAGCACCTTGGGATTGCTAGAGCAAGCCCATGCCCACTGGTAAGGGAACCCGTGGACTCTTTACACAATATATCTCATTTCGATATATCATATAAAGAGCCAGCTTCTTACAAGGAAGAACAAAACCCTAATGATGTTCATCAGTAGCGTTTACTTGACTTATGGGGATAAGTGTTACATTTATAGCAGAGACCAAAAACTTGTTGGGCGTAGCATATGCCAGTGGCATTATTAGTGCAGGAAGAGGAGCAGGCGGGGGCGCATTGAGGCCGCATGTATGGTTGCAGGCCGCATATAAGGTTGCAGGCCTCAGAAAGGTGGAGATGGCCCTGTCAGAGGTTACAGTAGCAGTACTGCTTTTAGCATCACCATTTGAAACAGTGATGTAATTATCTAACCACCAGCAACAGGTTGTGGGCCAGTGAGCATCAGTGCATGTCTGTGTGTGTGTGTGTGTGTGAATGCATGTGTGTGTGTGTGTGTGTGTGTGCACATGCGTGTGTACGCCACATAACCTTTTAAAAAGGTTCACAAATGTATATTCAGAAAGAAACCCTGCCCAGCCATGCAGTACCTTCTACTCCACATGTACCCACCACACAAATACAAGCCCAGCTCATTGACTCCTTACTTGTCAAGAAGACTTTTTTCTGAGTCGCTCAGGTAGGAATGCTGCCGATATTTGGTGACCATTGCTTTTAACTCATCACATGGTACATGTGAAGGCCTGAGACAGTAGAAGACCTCGCCATGGCAGTGGTTTCTATATTCACACAACTCCTCTGTGGAGTTCAGTTTTAATCCACATTCGGCTTGGACGTCATGTGTCCCGTTGACAAATTTGCCAATCCAATAGACCTTGTCATAGCCTTTTTTTCTGGCTCTCCAGAGGGCTGAGACTGCCTCGCTGGGGTGCATCAGCAGGATGGACATTCGCACTTTGCCTTCCCAAAATAAAGTGAAGTGAATATGGTAGGTACCATTGTTAAAGTCCTCAGTCACCCCAGAAGCTCCAGCTTTGAGCTCTGGAGAGTAAATTCGGGCTCTTAAAAAGTCACCCCCATGTTCCTTTCGGTTGCCAGAGAAGTCATAGACCTGGATCTGGACTGTCAAGTTATCACCGATGCAGTATGAGTTTTGGGGGTTCAGTATTGTGGCCTGGCTGTTCTTGGCACTAGTGGTGTGGTTGTTGTCGATGAAAAGAGCCTTGGGCATGCTTGCATCAATTTTGGTGAAGATTTCCATGGTTTTCAAGTCAGTGCCAGTCAGGCTGGTTTTGATCTCCAGCATCTCCTCTGGGACAACTGTGCAGCTTTTGAAAAAATACCTAAAACTGGGAATCTCAAGAGGAAAGAGGGATAAAATTATGGTCACATGTCTTAAACATTTGACAGAATATTTGCCATCAAGTATGTCAGTTGTCACTGTTTCATCCAGATTCACTCACCCTCTGCTTACAAAATGAAAGTTTCTTAGCTCCGCCCATTGCTATTAATATGTCAAGTTGTGCCCAAAACGGCACAGCTAAAGAAATACCAACTAGGGATGATTAGAAAGAAGCATATTTACATTGCCCTCTTTGGAGCTAACATTGGGATAAACAAACCTGTTCTTAAACATTAAGAAATAAAATTCAAGCTGCATGGGTGGTGGTCTGTGCTCCATTTTAAGGAGTTTTTGTTCCTTTCCTGGTCTCTTGGCGCAGATCAGTCTGTGGCATGCAGTGAAGGAAGGGCCTCAGCTGGAAGGTGAAACAGCTGCCTCCATAGCCCTGGCCCCGGCAGATGAGACCCAGAGGGAGCCCAGAAGAAAGAGTTCCAGAAGGAGTTGAAGAAGGATAAAACCAAGCAGGGTGCCACGAAGGAGAGTTTTCAAAACAAATACAAATACATACATGCATACATACCTACACACCTATAAAGAAGCTGGAAAAGAGGCTGATAAGGAGGCTTAGGATGGTGTGCAGGAGGTGAACTAGAAGGAAGTTCTGAATCAGACCACAACTGGACTCTGGTGGGAACTCAGAAGATGGATGATAAACACATACCCTTGAATGGTGCAACAGGAGGCCAAGTATCTGGAGGATAGAGGAGGCTTGGATGAAGGGACACCGAGTCCCAGAAAGAGAAGGTCCAAAAAGGTCTTGGAGGGAGACCGGACACTAACACAGTAGAGGGGATTGAAGACATCCCAGAGGGGTTAAAGCTGGAGAAACACAAGGGGGTCCAACTGAGACCCAAACAGGGCACTTATAGCATTTATAAAGTAAGAAGAGAGACTGAAGAGGGAATACACCTGACAGAGTTTGAAAACAATAATGAAGCATATTGGAAAATGCCCAATGAAACATTATGAAATGTACATACTTGTGCGAAGAAAGGACGCGTTTGGATCATGTAGTAAATCAGAAGAATGACCGTAATAGTGACCACTCCCACCATGACCACCTTCTTCATCATGCCTCACAGAAGCAGTGTGTGACCCTCTGCTGAGTTTGCAAAGACGTTTCTTGCTGCAGGGAAGAAGCACAGGACCTTAGTTACAGTGACATTTGTACTTTCTGTTATCACCATTTCTTAACATTGGTTAAAAGAGTAAGCACTTTTGATTCCTTGAAAGTAAGCAGCTGCCACTGTTTATTACATGACATAACAGTCATTGTGAAAGCAAAAAGACCCCCTTCCTTGGTGACTTAATTGACTAGCCATAGTTTGCCTGAGACTTTCAAACATATTCCTTCACCTGAAACTTTTCACCTTTGTATCCTTGCTATACTCTAGGTCTGTATTGACATTGTACTATATGCCTGTATCTGCTTTATTTTATATATCTGCATTGATTTTATACTATAGGTCTGTATTGACTTTACATCATAGGTCTGTAGGGACTTTAAAATATATGCCTGCATTTGCATTATATTACAGCTCTATACTGACTTCATTCGATAGCTCTTTATCAACTTCATCTTATAGGTCTGTACTGATTTATACTTTAGACCTGTGTTGACTTTATAATATATATGAGTATTAACTTTATATTATATGTCTGTATTGACCTTATAATATAGCTCTGTATCAACTTTCTATTTTAGGTCTGTATTGACTTTATGTTATCGGTCTGTATTGACTTTATATTATAGGTCTGTATTGACTTTATATTGTAGGTATGCATTTGCTTCATATTGTAGGTTTGTATTGTATTTATATAATAAGACTGTGTTGGCTTTATGTTATTTGTATACTTCAGGTCTGTATTTACTTTATATTATAGGCCTGTATTGAGTTTATACTAAAGGTTTTATTCCGTGGGCAGGATGGCTTTTGGCTACACTCAGCCTCTTCCTGAGCTTCAAACGATGCCTACCCTGTCACTGGCACATGTAGCTCACACCTGGGTCTTCCCCCTCTAGTGTCCTTCTAGCCAGCCACCCTCCAATCCCAGTGGGAGAGGAGCTGCCTCCAGAATTAATTTTCAGTGACCAGAGGGAAGGGTTTGCTCATTTCCCTGACCACACCTCTTGGGTGGGCACAGGAGCTCTGCACAAGGTAGGAAAGGTCCTGCCATCTTATTTTAGTTAAAGAGGAGCACTTTGGGATTGTTTTCTGTAGGGCACCCAACGAATACTGCTAAGGTGGGTACAGTTTCCCCAGGGATTTTTTTTCCCATTGGTAAGGAAGGGGCCAGGGATTGCCTCTGCCCACGGGCTAGTGCCAGGCATAAATGGGGCACCCTATTTGGATCACTACTGGACCTGTGGAAGACAGAAGTAGGTTTGCACATGCTGTTGAGACCTGTGAGGAGCATCCTCAGGGATGGACCTGTTCCCACCTCTACCCAGGACTAAGAAGAGGGCTCCAATGGTCAGTTGGCAGACCTCCTGTTGAGCTACAGGGACACAAAGGCTGCAAGAGACCCACATTCATAGAAGAGCCCAGCTGATCATTTCCAACTGGGCTCACCCCAGACTCTGCTGGACGTCTGTTGGAGAGATGCCCAACCCCCCAGTGCTGTGCTTGAGGTCCTTGAACCCTTGGCTGGTGTCAGTGTGAACTCCTCCAGCCAAACCGTAAAGCTTGGGATTGAAAAGCTATTAAAGACTTTTTGCCTGGAGAACCAGACCAACCTGCCAAGTCAATCTCTCAAAAGTGAGTTGCTGATGGGTCAGAGATTCAGGTTGCTTCTGCTAGGAGCTTTTCCGCATCAGCAAATCCTTTTCAGCAACACGCCATGGCAAATGTGTCTGGCCTTCTGAAGCCCCATTCGGATACAGTCTGCAGTTTTGCCCTACTTGAGGAATTAAAGAACCAAAAAAGTGACTGAATCCAAAGGTAGAAATCTTCACTGGGTGAAGTCATCAAAAATGCCCAGCCAGTGAGGGACCTTTCTTGGGCGCGAATTTTTAATTTCTCCTGCTCTGAGCTTTCCTGCCAAAAGTCAACATCTTCACTAGGTCGTTGTCCGATGGCTAGCCAGCTTCATGCAAACCTTCTCAGCCACAGCCTACTGCTTTGCCCTGCTGAAGATTTTTGACTTCCATTTCAGAGTAAGAAGCAGGGGTGATTCCTCCATTAGGGAGGAGGAACATCGATTCCCCAAACCAACCCACCAGCAGCTGCAAACGTTTAAAAAAAAAAACAATAATAAACTGTGTTTATTATCATTTTTTGGTAAAAGGGTGGGGCCACAGAGGTGACGAGCAGTGAGGGGGAGTGCACTACCCCTCAGAGCGCATGTGTGTTTGGTCGGCCATCTCGGGCTGGCCAAACACACATGCACAGTAGGATCTCTCCAGCCAAGCAACACAGATGCTGGGCTGGAGAGATCCTGCACTGGCTCCAGTCTGCCTGGGAGCTCTCAGCCAACCCTGACGCTGCTTTGAGTAGTGTCAGGATTGGACGCAGGGCAGGCTGGGAACCTGTGCTGGCAGCGAGAAGATGGAGGAGCTGCCGCCCCGCCCCTTCTGCTTGCTGCGAGCCGCGACTGGTCAGAAGGTAAAATTCCCAACTGGTTTCAGTGCTAACCCATGCTCCATCGCAGTTGGCCTTACATGGCACCTAAGTCTTGTTCATTAAGATATTATCTATTTTTATAAGTTGGGTTGAGATTTTTATTATATTATATTATTAACATTTTAACAACATTTTAAATGTTTTGTACTTCCAAATGGTTTGCACTTTTTTTTAATTAGTCTATCTGTTCTGGGCCATAGCCGTCTGTGGTTGAGCTCTGATTTAAATTACTGAAAACTTTACTGAACCTATTATTTGTAGTAGACTACCATCAAACCCAACTAATAATCCACTTTCTCGCAATAGGTCTGGTCAATCAATCAATCAATCAATCATTGGATTTATAAAGCGCACTACATACCCTTGAGGGTTTCAAGGCGCTGGGGGGGGAGCTGGTGTTACTGGTCAAAGAGCCAGGTCTTGAGGAGTCTTCTGAAGGTGAGTAGGTCTTGAGTGTGTCGCAGGTTGGTGGGGAGGGTGTTCCAGGTTTTGGCGGCGAGGTATGAGAAGGATCTGCCGCCGGAGGTCTTTCTTCGGATGCGGGGGACGACGGCGAGGGCGAGGTTAGAGGAGCAGAGCTGACGGGTGGGGGTGTAGAAGCTGAGTCTGTTGTTTAGGTAGGCTGGTCCGGCATCGTGGAGCGCTTTGTGAGCGTGGGTAAGAAGCTTGAAAGTGATCCTTTTGTCCACGGGGAGCCAGTGAAGGTTTCTCAGGTGGTGGGAGATGTGGCTGTGGCGGGGTACATTGAGGATCAGTCGGGCGGAGGTGTTTTGTATGCGTTTGAGGCGTAGTAAGTCTTTCGCTGGGATGCCTGTGTAGAGTGCGTTGCCATAGTCCAGCCTGCTGCTGATGAGGGCCTGTGTCACTGTTCTTCTTGTTTCTGTCGGGATCCACTTGTAGATTCTGCAGAGCATGCGGTGTGTGTTGTAGCAGGAGGAGGAAACTGCGTTGACCTGTTTAGACAAGGTGAGGGAGGAGTCGAGGATGAAGCCCAGGTTGCAAGCGTGGTTAGTCGGTGTCGGTGGGGTTCCTAGTGCGGTGGGCCACCAGGAGTCGTCCCAGGCGGAGGGGGTGGATCCGAGGATGATGGCCTCCGTCTTGTCCGAGTTCAGTTTCAGAGAGCTGATTCTCATCCATTCGGCGATGGATTTCATCCCCTCGTGGAGGTTGGTTTTGGCGGTGCGCGGGTCTTTGGTGAGTGAGAGGATGAGCTGGGTGTTGCCGGCGTAGGTGAGAATGTTGAGGTTGTGTTGTCCAGCCACTTGTGCGAGGGGGGCCATGTAGATGTTGAACAGCGTCGGGCTGAGGGATGAGCCTTGGGGGACGCTGCAGATGATGTCGGTGGCTTTGGAGCGGAAGGGGGGAAGGCGGACTCTCTGGGTTCTGCCAGAGAGGAATGAGACGATCCAGTCAAGGGCTTTTCCTTGAATTCCGGTTTTGTGGAGGCGTGATTCCAGGGTGCGGTGGCAGACTGTGTCGAAGGCGGCAGATAGGTCCAGGAGGTTAAGGCTGATGTTTCGCCGTTCTCCATTTGTCGTCTGATGTCGTCTGTGGCGGCGAGAAGGGCAGTTTCGGTGCTGTGGTTTCGTCTGAAGCCGGACTGGGAGGGGTCTAGGATGCCGTTGACTTCGAGGTGGTTAGTTGTGTGTTGACGATTTTTTCAATCACCTTTGCTGGAAAGGGGAGCAGGGAGATGGGTCGGAAAGGGGAGCAGGGAGATGGGTCAGAAGTTTTTGAGGTCGTTGGGGTCTGCTTTGGGTTTCTTGAGGAGGGAGCGGATTTCGGCGTGTTTCCATTTTTCAGGGAATGTCACTGTTTCTAAGGAGATGTTAATGACCTTCCGTAGTTGGGGGGAGATGGTGGTGTTGGCTTTGTTGTATACGTGGTGTGGGCAGGGGTCTGACGGAGATCCTGAGTGGATGGAGTTCATGATCTTGCGTGTCTCTGTGTCGCTCACGTTGGTTCAGGAGGTCAGGTGGTTTGCACAGGTGGAGTGTTCGGGGGTGGGGTCTGGCGTGGGAGTGGCGTCAAAACTGTTGTGGATGTTGATGATCTTCCGGTAGAAGAAGGTGGACAGTGCGTTGCAGAGTTCTTGGGATGGAGGGATGTCGTTGATGTTGGCGCTGGGGTTGGAGAGTTCTTTCACGATGCTGAAGAGCTCTTTGCTGCCATGTACGTTGTTGTCCAGGCGGTCTTTGCAGTGGGATCGTTTGGCTTGTCTGATGAGTTGGTGGTGCTTGCGGGTGGCATCCTTTTGGGCTTGAGAGGCTGTCAGGTGTGCGTTTTAGGAGCCATTCCTTTTTTAGCTTCCAGCAGTCGCGTTTGGAATTTAGCCGCTCGTCGGTGAACCAGGTGGCTTTTCTTCTGGCTTGGTTGTCAGTGGGTTTTTTGAGTGGCGCGAGGGTGTTGGTGCAGTCGTTGATCCACAGGGTGAGGTTGTTGGCGGCGGTGTCTGGGTCGGTGGAGTCGGAGGGTGGGTTCTGGATGAGGGCGTTGGTAAGCTGGTCTTCCGTAACTTTGTTCCAGCATCGGCGGGGTGGTTGTTGGGTGTGATGGTGCTCGGTATGTTTTTTGTAGGTGAAGTGGATGCAGTGGTGGTCGGTCCAGTGGAGTACAGTGGTATGGTTGAAGGTGATGTGGGTGCTTGAGGAGAAGATGGG
Organism: Pleurodeles waltl; assembly: GCF_031143425.1. Classification (NCBI taxonomy): domain Eukaryota; kingdom Metazoa; phylum Chordata; class Amphibia; order Caudata; family Salamandridae; genus Pleurodeles; species Pleurodeles waltl. Next base: position 173,337 of record NC_090447.1, read on the forward strand.
ATCAAGTGTGTGGCCGGCGATGTGGGTTGGTGTGTTGACGAGTTGTCTGAGGCCGTGGTTGGCAGAGTAGTGGAGTTGGTGTCATTGTTGTTCTCCAGGTGGAAATTTAGGTCTCCGAGGAGGATGTAATCCGTTGAGGTGAGTGCGTGGGTGCTGGTGAGGTCGGCGAGGGATTAGCTGAATGGTGCTCATGGTCCGGGGGGTCTGTAGATGAGCGTTCCTCTGAGAGTGGTGTTGGGGTCGGTGTGGATTCGGAAGTGTAGGTGTTCGGCGGTCTTGAGGGAGTCGTCGGTGTGGGTGTTGACTTTGAGGGAGGATTTGTGGGCGATGGCTATGCCTCCTCCGGTTCTGTTGTTGCGGTACCTACGGATGATCTTGTAGCCATCCGGGATGGCTATTGCAATGTCGGGCGCCGAGGAGTCGTTCCACCAGGTTTCGGTCAGGAAGGCTACGGCTGGGGCGGTGGAGTCGAGCAGGTCCCAGAGCTCGATGGCGTGCTTGCGTGCGGAGCGGGTTTTGAGGAGTATGCAGTGGAGGTAGTTTGTTACGGTCTTTGTAGGTTTCCTTTTTCTGTTGCAGGTGAATTTGCAGGCACGGCATGCAAAGGGTCCGTGGGTGGTCCTTGGTGAGTACTGGGAGCATGCTGTGGTGCGGCCGGGGTTGAGGGCGTTGAGTTGGTCGGCCGTGTAGCGGCGTCTGAAGGCGCAGGGGTCTCGTGGACCGGGGGGGTGGCACTGGGCACGGCCCAGGCACAGACGGGCGCAGACAGGCTGCGCGGCCGCGCCGTAGCTTCCATAAGAGGAGTGGAGGGTGGGAGTGGCAGCTGGGAGGTGGGAGGGTTCGTCCAATTAAAGGGCTGGGGGGTGGGGCCGCAGGGGACGCAGCGGCGGGAAAAAGGGAAGTGAAGGACGGCGCAAGAACGAGGGGGAAGGCAGGAGGGGCCGCAGGGGATGCAGCGGCGGGAAAAAGGGAAGCAAAAGACGGTGAGAGAACGAGGAGGGAGGCGGAAGGGGCTGCAGGGGACGCAGCGGCTGGAAAAAGGGAAGCAAAAGACGGTGAGAGAACGAGGGGGAGCCGGGAGGGGCCGCAGGGGACGCAGCGGCGGGAAAAAGGGAAGAAAGAGTGAACGGCAAAAGGTGGTGGTGGCGCGGAAGGCAAAGCGGGCAGCAACCTACCTGCAAGCAGGCTCAACAGAGACCTAAGGCCATTTGTAGTTGAGACCTAAAAAAAAAGTCAAGCATGGATCTCCTGAGAAGAAACACATGTGATAAGAACAGGTAGAGCGCTGTCAGACTTCCTTCCAGCTAATGCATCTGGCAAGTCATCCCATAATGCACCAGTCCCAGGCAACGGCCGAGAAAGCTTCACAAAGGTTGTCTGAGGACAGGCTCCGAACAAACGTAATACACTTCAATTACATCTTTCCTTTTTAATTGTATCTCCTCCTACTTTAGTGTGGAAAGCTGAGGAGGCTCCAGAAGACATGTTCAGAAGTGGAGGATCAAAGCAGTTGTGCGCAAGGTGCTCATAATTACGCCCCTCAGTGTCTGGCAAGTATGTTTAATGATGTTGTCAACAAATGAACAGATACTCCAATTTCTCTTGTATGTTACAAACATATTATCTACATCAAGGCTTGGTATTGTGTAAATGATTTTTGAGGTCAGGACTAAGTGACAGACTGCAATTACTATATCCATCACCAGGGAATTATGGGCCTGATTACAACTTTGGAGGAGGTGTTAATCCGTCCCAAAAGTGACGGTAAAGTGACGGATGTACCACCAGCCGTATTACGAGTCCATTATATCCTATGGAAATCGTAATACGGCTGGTGGTATATCCGTCACATTTGGGACGGATTAACACCTCCTCCAAAGTTGTAATCAGGCCCTATGTGTCAATGAAGCATGTAGTTAAGCTGCATCATTGACAGCAACTGGTGTTTCAGAAAATGTTGAAACATTGGGCCAGATTTAAGAAGGCATAGGGGCTCCTTGCACCACATTAGTGTCATTTTTTACGCCAATGTGGCTCAAGGAGACAAGTTTCGCCGGGCCATATTTACAAAGTGGCGCAATGCATGCATTATGCCACTTTGCGACCCCTTGCGCCACATGATGCCTCAGGCAGGCATAATATATGCAAGGGCGCATTCCAGCATTAGGAGGCCCACAAAGATGGTGCAGTGAAATCTACAAGAGTTCACTGCATCATTTTAGGCGTAATTTTTAATGCCTCCTCAAGGGCAGGCCTTAACATGACATACCCATTGTAATCAATCGGCCTCCTTGCACTTTGCTACACTAGCATCAACATTTTTGACACTATTGTCCTAACTATTGCCATGGTGTGCCGTATGTTAAATGCGCCGCAACCATGTTGTCATTAGGTGCCGGTAGGGGGGCGCTGAAAAATCTGGGCCCTTGTTTCCTATACATTCAAGATGGCCGCCATGGTGCAACACCATTTTACAAAATATAACATGGTCGCTATCTTCAAAGTATAGAAAACTGTGTTTTCTATACTTTCCAGATGGCCAAGGCATTTTGATAACACTTTGAGTGATGCAGCATGTCCACCATCTTCTGTTTTCTATACTTTTAGAAAGGATGGTTGTTGCTCCTGGCTTACTCAATGCATTTTAAAAGCATAAGGATTTGGCAAAGCCAATAGTGGTGCCCAGCATAAGGGGCACTGGTGAACGGTGAGAAGGCAGAGACTAGGAGGAGGTACGTGGGGAAGGTTGGGAGTGCAACAGAGTAACTGGTGGAGGGGATATTAATAAAGCTGTGGCAAAGCCAATAGCTCTCGCCTACAAGAGAGCTATTGGTTTCATCGCTGTGTTTTTTAGCCACGTTGTACAGCAACACGGCTGCTCTGCAGCATTACTGAAGCTTTAGAAAAAGAGATATGACACGGTGAACACTGGCTGCATGGAGTTTTTAGTTTTTTTATTGCTGACACAGTGGGAGGATAGCGGGCAACACAGACGGAGGACATGGGGGGGCAACACCGACAACAGAGGTAGTGTGAAGAAATTGAAAACTAACACTTTCTTTTACTGAGGGAGGGAGGGTGAGTCGGGCAATATGAACAAATGGGGTTGGGGTAGGAGCTTTGAGCAAGCACATGGATAAAAGAGGGTTGGAGGGAGGAGCTGTGGCAAACACCAACACGGACATCAAAGGAAGGAGGGCAGGTGTGAGTAAGCAACATGAACAGCAACAGAAGGAGGCAGGTAAGTGTGGGAGGGCAAGCAATATGGACGAGGTATGGTGAGTGGGGGCAAGCAACACTGAGGAGGAAGGGAGTGATCACAGAGGGGGGAAATACACGAGATGGTCAGCAGAAAAAGATGCCATAGGAAGCTGACTCTGTATATACTATATCAAAATGAGATATAATATGCACAGAGTCCAGGGGTTCCCCAGAGGTTTAACAGAGGCTAAAGTAGATAATACTAATGCTCTCTTTTGTGGTAGGGTGGACGAGCAGCTAGGTTTTACAGAGGGTAGTGCAAAGCATTTGTTGTACACACACACAGGCAATAAATGAAGTGCGCACTCAATGACTAACTCCAGGCCAATGGTTTTTATTTAGCAAAAATATACTTTATTAATTTATTTCTAGAACCACAAGATTCAAGTTGCAGGTAAGCACATTTGCAAGTAAGTATCCAACATATGTATTAATACCACTTTGTTTCAAATTGGTAAGTTAAAGGGTTTTCAAACAAATAGCAATCATCTGTTTTAAAAGTTGACACTGCAATTTTCAGAAACTGTTCTGTGGTGAAGAAAGGGTAGCACAGTTTAGAGGTAAGTACATGACTTACAGTTCCAGTCTCCAGGGGTTAGGATGTCCCCAGGTTAGGGTTCAAGTTAACCCCAAACATCCACCACCAGCAACCTGGGGCAGGCCGGGTGCAGAGGTCAAAGTTGAGGTCGATTTAATATTGGCTCCTATGGAGACTGGGGCACTGAGAATCAGGCCTGCTTGCAGGTAAGTACATGGGGCTACGGAGGGTTGCCCTTGGGGGATTAGAGGAGCACCAGGGGGACCACAGGTCAGCACCAAACACACACCCTCAGCGGTGCAGGGGTGGCCGGGTGCAGGGTGCAAACACAGGGTCGGGCTCCCAATGCTTTCCTATAGCGGGGATACGGAGGTCACAAAGATGCTGCTGGAAAAGTCCAGGGGGTTGGTTCCGGAAAACCAAAGGCTGGACAGGGAGCAGGGCCGCCTGCTGGACATTGCTGCACTGAAGGTCGAATTCCCCAGGGGCAGGGTGCTGTGGTTGCAGGGGTATCTTTTGGTGTCGGGAATCTTCGTCCAGTTCTGTCGCTGTCAGGGGGGTCCTCCGGATTTCAGCTGCAGGTGTCGTAGTGTTGGGCAGGAGGGCTCAACCCAGGGTGGACACTAGGTCAGAATCACCTGGGGACCAACCCTAGTTGGTTGGGCCACCTGGACACAGGCTGTGTGTGTCGGGTGCAGAGTGGGCAGGACTTGCGGATCCGGGGCAGTTCTGGAGTCCTATGTTGGAGTTTCTTCCTGGACAGGGTCACTGTCCACCGGAGTTCTTGGTCTCTGGGGTGCAGGCAGTCCTCTGGGGGCTTTTCAGAGGTCGCTGGTCCTGTAGGATGCGTTTCCATTTTGTAGCAAGGCTTCAGAAGTTGGAGGGTCTATAGGGCTGGGGCCAAGTCAGTTGGGGGGTTATTACAACTTTGGAGGAGGTGTTAATCCGTCCCAAATGTGACGGATATACCACCAGCCGTATTACGAGTTCCATAGGATATAATGGACTTGTAATACGGCTGGTGGTATATCCGTCACTTTACCGTCACTTTTGGGACGGATTAACACCTCCTCCAAAGTTGTAATAACCCCCTTGGGGGGTCATTACAACATTGGCGGTAAAAGGCGCTTACTGCCGTGCAGAAGACCGCCAATACACCGCCGCGGCCGCGGTAGACCGCCACAGCTATTATGACACACATCACGGAATCCGCCGAAATTCAGACACTCACACAATACCGCCACATCAAAGGTCAGCGATAAACATGCGGAAACAAATCCTCCACCTCCACGCCAACAGAAACACGCCCATGCTATTACGACCCATGAATCCAAGCGGCGGTCTTTCAACTGCGGTATTCCATTGGCGGTACACACCGCCGCGCTCAAAATACACACACATATACAAAACACCGCCACATTGGACAATTACAAATACACACACCTGATACACATACAAACAACACTCCCACACACCCAACACAATATAAAACACACACCCACATCACCCAAAAACCCTTATGACCCAAAATTAGAGAGAAGGCCAGAGAGAGACAGCACAGAATAGAGAACCCCATCACACAGAGGCACACTACACCATCACCCACACAACATCCACGCACAAAACACCACATACCACTACACTCACCACACTTATCACCACATACACCACCTCACACATCACACACACCACCCCATGGCACGCCAAAGACACCCCCGCTTTTCTGAAGAGGAGCTCAGTGTCATGGTGGAGGAAATCCTACGGGTAGAGCCACAGCTATTTGGCTCACAGGTACAGCACACATCCATAGCCAGGAAGATGGAGCTATGGCAAAGAATAGTCGACAGGTTCAACACTGTGGGACAGCATCCAAGAAATAGGGAGGACATCAGGAAGAGGTGGAACGACCTACGGGGGAAGGTGCGTTCCACAGTATCCAGGCACCACATCGTGGTTCAGCGGACTGGCGGCAGACCCCCACCTCCTCCTCCACAACTAACAACATGGGAGGAGCAAGTCTTGTCCATCTTGCATCCGGAGGGCCTCGCAGGAGTCGTTGGAGGAACGGACACTGGTAAGTCAAATCTTAACTATCATATCCCCCACCTTACCTGCATGCTATCACACACCCACACCCTCACACCCTCCCCTATCACCCTAACTCCTCACTAATGTACCCATAACACCAACCACCCATCCCAACACCAAGACCTGTATGACACAACTAAGCATGGATACCCATCACTAAAGCATGCCCACTGCACATACCCAGAACACCCCCCAACCATCAGCACACAAGCCCCCACACAGGAATGCCTGCACTGGTGTACACGCACACCCAACCATTGCACACCATGAAACACACACATGCAATAATCATGTACTTATACCCCCGCAGGAACCCGAAGGAACGTCACCACACCACAGGGTCCAGACAACACCACTCCACCCCCAGAAGAGGCCCACAGTGACGACAGCAGCTCTGCCCTACTGGATCTTGATGACCAGCCCGGACCATCGTGGGCCTCAGGACAGTCGGTTCCCCTTGCCCAGCCACAGCCCAACACTGAACTTCCACCCTCTGGTAACACCAGCACAGCACCCACCCAGTGGGCCCATACCTCCCTACCCAGGACAGGTCAATCAGCGGTGTGTCCACCACTACAGGGCACCAAGGCTAACCCAACACCCCAACAACAACAGGGACCTGGGGGCAGTGGTAGTGGGCACACGGTCCAGGGGACGGAGGCACAGGAACACAGGGGAACTGGGAGGGCTGCTGTGCGACAGAGGGAGGACAGGCCAAGGGAACCTACTCTCAACGAGGCCCTCTCCTCCATCATGGGAGCAGACCACTCCCAGAAGACGATGGCAACGGTCCTGGACAAGTTGCAGGAGACCCTGCGTCTGCAGGAGGAGCAGTATTTGGGGTTCAGGGAGGAGCTCAGGACCATCGGCTCTGCCCTGGGCACCATTGTAGGGGTGCTGACAGACATGCAAAAGACCTTGAGGGACACCGTGGCACTCCAAGGGGCCCCTGACACTAGCCAGGACGATGAAATGCCCACCACCTCCGCCGGCGCTAGTGGACAGGATGCCCCGCCACAGGACCAACACACCAGCACCCCACCCCCTGCAGACAGACAACCACCACAAAAGCGGTCCCTGAGATCCAGGAACAGGACAGAGTAAGATGGCAAGACCCCCGCCAGGAAATAAGACCACCCTGATTGTCCCCCCACTGTACCACTTTGTTACCCTGTCCAAATCGGAACTGCCCCAGCTCCACTTCCAATGGCCAGATGTGCAATGTACCTGTGAGACTAATGGACTGGACTCTGCCATGGACATTCTTCCACCATAACCCATCCCCATTTCACAACCCCCCTTCATTGTTATGCACTTAAATAAACACCCTTGAAACACCAATAAAACTGGAGTCAGTCAATGATTTTGAACTTTATATAGTCAATTACAGTGTCAAAAATGGTTACCCATTGGAAGTCCAACATACCAATGTCACACATCACAAGCCTTTCAAGGGTGCAAGCTGTTGACACATAGGTTACCACATTTGTGAAACTGAAATGGAAGGGGTCAACTCAGTCAACAAATAGTGAGTGAAATGTAGGTACAGGATAGAGGTAGACGTGTGAAAGTTAATGTTATGTTAAACCTGAAAATGTACTCACCTGTGTCTCACTGGAAATATTGCTGTATGACTGAGTCCCTGTTGTTGTTTTCTTCTTCATCAGCTTCATCCTCATCACTGTCCACAGGCTCCACAGGCTCCACCGCTGCTACAACACCGTCATCTGGATCATCCTCCTGCAGAAAAGGCACCTGGCGTCGCAATGCCAAATTATGGAGCATGGAGCAGGTGATGATGATGTCGCACACCTTCTTCGGTGAATAGAATAGGGACCCACCTGTCATATGGAGGCACCTGAACCTGGCCTTCAGGAGGCCAAAGGTGCGTTCGATCACCCTCCTAGTCTGCCCATGGGCCTCATTGTACCGTTCCTCTGCCCTGGTCCTGGGATTCCTCACTGTGGTCAATAGCCAGGACAGGTTGGGGTAACCAGAGTCCCCCAATAGCCATACACGTGCCTCTGGAGTTGACCCATCATATCAGGGATGCTGCTATTCCGCAGGATGTAGGTGTCATGCACTGAGCCAGGGAACATAGCATTTACCTGCGAGATGTACTGGTCTGCCAAACAGACCATGTGGACATTCATGGAATGATAACTCTTCCTGTTCCTGTACACCTGTTCACTCCTGCGGGGGGGGCCAGAGCTACATGGGTCCCATCAATGGCACCTATGACGTTCGGGATATGTCCAAGGGCATAGAAGTCACCTTTCACTGTAGGCAAATCCTCCACCTCAGGGAAAATGATGTATCTCCTTACGTGTTTCAGCAGGGCAGACAACACTCTGGACAACACATTGGAAAACATAGGCTGGGACATCCCTGATGCCATGGCCACAGTAGTCTGAAATGACCCACTTGCAAGGAAATGGAGCACTGACAGCACCTGAACGTCAGGGGGGATTCCAGTCGGATGGCAGATTGGTGACATCAGGTCTGGCTCCAACTGGGTACATAGTTCCTGGATTGTGGCACGGTCGAACCGGTAGGTCACGATCAAATGTCTCTCTTCCATTGTCAACAGGTTCACCAGCGGTCGGTACACCGGCGGATTCCGCCATCTTCCAATATGTCCCAACTTACGGTGCCTAAGAAGGACAACAGCGAAGAAACTGTCACCATACCTCCAGGTATGCACCCAAAGTCACACACAAGACTACAACAGACAATTAACCCATCCGGGAAATGTTTTGAGTGTAGGCCTAGGTATGTGTGACGCAGTAGTAAATGAAGCCATGTGGGCCCCTGAAATGGCGGCTGCCTGACCTCTAAACTAGGACAATGGAATTGTGGGGTAACTGCGCTGGCGTTGGACACCGTTGCGGTAGGCGGTCATAGAGCGCGGCGCAATGCTGCATTGTTTAACATTGGACCCTATGGGTCCCAGGAGCCAATGAACAGGTGCGCTGGCGGTGATGATGCGCCCCGCCGCGGACGTCACCGCCGCGGACGTCACCACCATTTTCTATCTCTTCAATCACTAGATACCTGACCTTCGACAGGAGAGGACCTACACTGCTAGTGCTGCTGTGACCTCGGTCTGGAAGCGACGATGGCTGCTGTGTCTGGGGAAAGGGCCCCTGCCTTCACTGCACAGGAGTTGGAGAAACTTGTGGATAGGGTCCTCCCCCAGTACACGCTACTCTACGGTCCTCCAGACCAACAGGTTAGTACACAGGGAGCACGTTGGATGGGCTAGGCCTGGGTGGACAGAGCTATGTGGGAGAGGGAAGGGGGCAGAGTTCTTACAACAGAAATGCATGGGGATGAATGGGCCACATGGACTGAGTTGGGAGGGGGCCACTCACATTGACGGAGCAGTAGGTAATGACTGTTCCTCTTTCCTTGTGCATGTCATGTAGGTCAGCGCCCACCAGAAGAGGGACATTTGGCGTGCCATCGCCAAGGAAGTCCGGACCCTGGGGGCCCACCAGAGAAGGGGCACCCACTGCCGGAAGAGATGGGAGGACATTCGCCGCTGCAGCAAGAAGACGGCGGAGGCTCAGCTGGGGATGGCCTCCCAACATGGGAGGGGTGCCCGTCGCACGATGACCCCACTGATGTTCCGGATCCTGGCGGTGGCCTACCCGGAGTTGCATGGGGGCTTAAGGACATCACAGCAGACACAAGGGGGTGAGTACAACCTCATTCTGTGGACTTTGCGTGCATTGGAGGTGTCTGGGTAGGGGAGGTGGGCTGTGGGTGTCCCTAGACCAGGGCGAGTTAGGTAGGCAAGGCCCCTCCGTAATGTAGGCCATGTGGGAAACTACCCCAGCTAAGAACAGAGGCAAGTTGATGTATAGTTGCCCCTTTGCCATCCATGTGCGCAGATTTCTACCATTGCCATGTAGGCCATATCCCAGAAATTGCATGTGCAGAGGGCAGGAGCACGGCGTAATGCATGGGGGTGTGCGTCTGTCTTGTCCGCCAACGGTAGCGGTATGCCATGCACTAAAACTCTTTTTCTTCTGTCTCCCCCCCTTTTCCTGCTCTCCCTGTCCTTTTGTACATCAGCATCATCAGGCGAAGGTACAGTGGCATCGGAGCACGAGGGAGCTGCATCCCACATGGCCATGGAGGGCCACACCACAGACTCTGAAAGCACCAGTGGGACGGAGGGCGAGGGGAGCTTCACGTCAGCCACAGGATCACCAACCAGCGACACGGACTCGTCTGCCGATGTGAGCTCCCCTGTGGTGGCGGCACCATCTGTGCGCCCCACTTCTACAGGTACAGCCGCCACCTCCCCTACCAGCCCCACCCTCCCAGCAGCCCCTCAGCGTTCGTCCCGTGCCCGCTCACCCAGGAGAGTGGGCATCACCTTCGCCCCAGGCACCTCAAGCCCTGCCCCAGTCACCCCTGCTGCCCTCAGTGAGGAGGCCATTGACCTCCTCAGGTCACTCACTGTTGGGCAGTCTACCATTGTGAATGCCATTCAGGGTGTAGAACGAGAGTTGCAACACGGTAATGCATTCCTGGAAGGCATTCATTCTGGTCAGGCTGTCCTTCAGCGAACCCTGCAATCTCTGGCCTCAGCACTGAGGGCCGCCATTGTCCCTGTGTCCAGCCTCCCCCCTCCAACTTCCTCCACCCAGACCCAATCCCCTGTACCCCAGCCCATCCCAAGCACACCTACAGACCAGCAGGCACACAAGTCAACACCCAAAAGTAGCTCAAGCAAACATAGGCACCACACACACCACAGGCACTCACACAAGCATCACACCCATACAGACACAGCAACATCCACTGTCTCCACTGTGTCCCCCTCCTCCTCTTCTCCCTCCTCCCTCCCAGTGTCGTCTACACACACACCTGCATGCACCACATCTACAGGCACTAGGACTCGCACGAGGACCTCCAGCACCACAAGCCGCTCACCTGCACTCACCACCTCCACTGCCATTTACACGTCCCCTTTGTCCTCTCCCAGTGTGTCTGTGACGCCCCCTCCCAAAGTACCCAAACGCCGGCAATCACTCACCCAACATCCATCCACCTCACGACAGCCTCCAGTACCTGCACCTGCACCCAAAACACCTAAAGTGACACCTCCTACAACCACCTCCTCTACATCCACTCCCAGACACCCTCCAGCTACCCATCCCAGTGTCCGTCAGAAACTGTCCCTATGTCAAATTGACCTGTTTGCCCCCACCCCCCTCCAGTTCATCAGTCCCGTCGTAGCGCCTCAGCCAAAAAGCCTCCAGTGCCAGTGGTGCGTGTTCCAGGTTTTTGGAGTGCACCGTCCACCAGGGCAGGCAGTAGGACCCGGAGCCAAGGCACTGGCAGCCCACCCCCTGTAAAGGCTCTTAAATTGGAGAGTGGACGACGGGACCGTGTCAAGACTCCTGGTGGGACAACAACTGAAATGGGATCGAAGGCGATTGGTGAGTCAGCTGTAACTCCAAAGAAGGTGGGGAAGGTCCCGAGGAAGTCTGCCCAGCCTGTTGTGAGTGTCACAGCGGAGAAGTGCGCCATTATTTACGGCGGTCCAGACACAACCGCCAGCACCGTCGTTACTGGTCAGGAGACCACCGCCGGAGTCACAGCCCAGGAGGGCCCAAGTATCTTTACTGGTCAGGAGACCACCGCCGGAGTCACAGCCCAGGAGGGCCCAAGTATCGTTACCGGTCAGGAGACCACCGCCAGAGTCACAGCCCAGGAGGGCCCAAGTATCGTTACTGGTCAGGAGACCACCGCCAGAGTCACAGCCCAGGAGGGCACAAGTATCGTTACTGCTCAGGAGACCACCGCCGGAGTCACAGCCCAGGAGGGACCAGGATCCCACAGCCCCGCTGGGCAATGATGGAACGTCAAGCCACACACCAATGTCCAGTGTGGAGATCGTCATGCCACACACCAATGTCCAGTGGGGAGATCGTCATGCCACACACCAATGTCAGTATCCGAACCTGCATGTCAGAGCACCGCTGAACAGGGCAAAGACTGCCATGGTGAAGACCGCTTAACAGGGCAAAGACCGCCATGGTGAAGACCGCTGAACAGGGCAAAGACCGCCATGGTGAAGACCGCTGAACAGGGCAAAGACTGCCATGGCTAAGCACCGCTGAACAGGGCAAAGACCGCCATGGTGAAGACCGCTGAACAGGGCAAAGACTGCCATGGCTAAGCACCGCTGAACAGGGCAAAGACTGCCATGGCTAAGCACCGCTGAACAGGGCAAAGACCGCCATGGTGAAGACCACTGAACGGGGCAAAGACCACCATGGCTAAGCACCGCTGAACAGGGCAAAGACTACCATGGCTAAGCACCGCTGAACAGGGCAAAGACCGCCATGGTGAAGACCGCTGAACAAGGCAAACACCGTGTGGGTATGAATAGGCCGCCACATCAGGCATCCTTATCCCATGTGCAGCTGGGACAGTGACGGGACATAAACTTTCACGGGGTGACTCATCCTGTCTGGGCACCAGTCTCACCCAGTACCAGTAGAGAACTGCAGATACTTGCGAAAATGTAGCTTTGCATTCCCCACGATGGTCTAGTGGGCAACCCACCCACTGTAAAGACTTGTGAGACTGTGGCTTTGCACTCCCCAGGATGTAACAGTGGGCAACCCACCCACTGTAGAGACTTGTGAGACTGTGGCTTTGCACTCCCCAGGATGTAACAGTGGGCAACTGTAGGAAAGTACCATCTTGCCTGGCATGTTCCCCCCATTTTTCACTGTATATATGTTGTTTTAGTTGTATGTGTCACTGGGACCCTGCCAGCCAGGGCCCCAGTGCTCATAAGTATGCCTGAAAGTGTTACCTGTGTTATGACTAACTGTCTCACTGAGGCTCTGCTATCCAGAACCTCAGTGGTTATGCTCTCTCATTTTTTTCCAAATGGTCACTAACAGGCTAGTGACCAATTTCACCAATTCACATTGGCATACTGGAACACCCTTATAATTCCCTAGTATATGGTACTGAGGTACCCAGGGTATTGGGGTTCCAGGAGATCCCTATGGGCTGCAGCATTTCTTTTGCCACCCATAGGGAGCTCTAACAATTCTTACACAGGCCTGCCACTGCAGCCTGAGTGAAATAACGTCCACGTTACTTCACAGCCATTTACCACTGCACTTAAGTAACTTATAAGTCACCTATATGTTTAACCTTTACCTGGTAAAGGTTAGGTGCAAAGTTACTTAGTGTGAGGGCACCCTGGCACTAGCCAAGGTGCCCCCACATTGTTCAGGGCAAATTCCCCAGACTTTGTGAGTGCGAGGACACCATTACACGCGTGCACAACACATAGGTCACTACCTATGTGTAGCTTCACAATGGTAACTCCGAATATGGCCATGTAACATGTCTATGATCATGGAATTGCCCCCTCTATGCCATCCTGGCATAGTTGGCACAATCCCATGATCCCAGTTTTCTGTAGCACAGACCCTGGTACTGCCAAACTGCCTTTTCAGGGGTTTCACTGCAGCTGCTGCTGCTGCCAACCCCTCAGACAGGTTTCTGCCCTCCTGGGGTCCAGCCAGGCTTGGCCCAGGATGGCGGAACAAAGGACTTCCTCAGAGAGAGGGTGTTACACCCTCTCCCTTTGGAAAAAGGTGTTAAGGCAGGGGAGGAGTAGCCTCCCCCAGCCTCTGGAAATGCTTTCATGGGCACAGATGGTGCCCATTTCTGCATAAGCCAGTCTACACCGGTTCAGGGACCCGTCAGCCCTGCTCTGGGGCGAAACTGGACAAAGGAAAGGGGAGTGATCACTCCCCTGACCTGCACCTCCCCTGGGAGGTGCCCAGAGCTCCTCCAGTGTGCTCCAGACCTCTGCCATCTTGGAAACAGAGGTGCTGCTGGCACACTGGACTGCTCTGAGTGGCCAGGGCCAGCAGGTGACGTCAGAGACTCCTTCTGATAGGCTCCTTCAGGTGTTGCTAGCCTATACTCTCTCCTAAGTAGCCAAACCCTCTTTTCTGGCTATTTAGGGTCTCTGCTTTGGGAAATTCCTTAGATAATGAATGCAGGAGCTCATCAGAGTTCCTCTGCATCTCTCTCTTCACCTTCTGCCAAGGAATCGACTGCTGACCGCGCTGGAAGCCTGCAAAACTGCAACAAAGTAGCAAAGACGACTACTGCAACTCTGTAACGCTGATCTGGCCGCCTTCTCGACTGTTTTCCTGGTGGTGCATGCTGTGGGGGTAGTCTGCCTCCTCTCTGCACTAGAAGCTCCGAAGAAATCTCCCGTGGGCTGACGGAATCATCCCCCTGCAACCGCAGGCACCAAAGAACTGCATTACCGGTACCCTGGGTCTCCTCTCAGCACAACGAGCGAGGTCTCTTGAATCCAGCAACTCTGTCCAAGTGATTACCACAGTCCAGTGACTCTTCAGTCCAAGTTTGGTGGAGGTAAGTCCTTGCCTCCCCACGCCAGACTGTATTGCTGGGAACCACAACTTTTGCAGCTACTCCGGCTCCTGTGCACTTCCGGCAGAAATCCTTTGTGCACAGCCAAGCCTGGGTCCACGGCACTCTAACCTGCATTGCACGACTTTCTAAGTTGTCCTCCGGCGGCGTGGGACTCCTTTGTGCAACTTCGGGTGAGCACAGTTTCACTCTTCTTCGTAGTGCCTGTTCCGGCACTTCTGCGGGTGCTGCCTGCTTCTGAGAGGGCTCCTTGTCTTGCTCGACGCCCCCTCTGTCCCCAGACGCAATTGGCGACATCCTGGTCCCTCCTGGGCCACAGCAGCATCCAAAAACCCTAATCACACAATTTGCAGCTAGCAAGGCTTGTTGACCGTCTTTTGGCGGGAAAACACTTTTGCACGACTCTCCACAGCGTGGGAGATCCATCCTCCAAAGGGGAAGTCTCTAGCACTTGTCGTTCCTGCAGAATCCTCAGTTTCTACTGTCCAGTAGCAGCTTCTTTGCACCCACAGCTGGCATTTCCTGGGCAGCTGCCCATCTCCGACTTGCTTGTGACTTTTGGACTTGGTCCCCTTGTTCCACAGGTATCCTCGACTGGAAATCCATCGTTGTTGCATTGCTAGTTTGTGTCTTTCCTGCAGAATTCCCCTATCACGACTTCTTTGTCCTTTGGGGAACTTTAGTGCACTTTGCACTCACTTTTCAGGGTCTTGGGGTGGGCTATTTTTCTAACCCTTACTATTTTCTAATAGTCCCAGCGACCCTCTACAAGGTCACATAGGTTTGGGGTCCATTCGTGGTTCGCATTCCACTTTTGGAGTATATGGTTTGTGTTGCCCCTATCCCTATGTGTCCCCATTGCATCCTATTGTAACTATACATTGTTTGCACTGTTTTCTAAGACTATACTGCATATTTTTGGTATTGTGTACATATATCTTGTGTATATTTGCTATCCTCATACTGAGGGTACACTCTGAGATACTTTGGCATATTGTCATAAAAATAAAGTACCTTTATTTTTAGTATATCTGTGTATTGTGTTTTCTTATGATATTGTGCAAGTGACACTAGTGGTACTGTAGGAGCTTCACTCATCTCCTAGTTCAGCCTAAGCTGCTCTGCTAAGCTACCATTATCTATCAGCCTAAGCTGCTAGACACCCTATACACTAATAAGGGATACCTGGGCCTGGTGCA
This sequence comes from Pleurodeles waltl, assembly GCF_031143425.1. Classification (NCBI taxonomy): domain Eukaryota; kingdom Metazoa; phylum Chordata; class Amphibia; order Caudata; family Salamandridae; genus Pleurodeles; species Pleurodeles waltl. The sequence goes on from NC_090447.1 coordinate 188,880, forward strand.
AGGTGTAAATACCCCTTGGTACTCACTACAAGCCAGTCCAGCCTCCTACATTGGTTGTGCAGTGGTGGGATAAGTGCTTTGTAACTACTTACCACTTTTGTCATTGTACTTTTCATAAGAGAAAAATATACAAAACAAGTTCAGTGCATGTACACCTAACCAAAAAGTTGCATTTCCTCTTTTCACTCTTTTCTAAGTGCTGAGAAGTACCTCTAAACTTTCTAAAAGTTCTTAAAAAGTTTTAAAAGTTTTTTTTCTGTCTTTCTAAAAGTTCTGAAAAACGTTTTCTCTCTTTTTCTGTCACTTAAACATTGTCTAAAATGTCTGGCACAGGCCAAACTGTTGATCTGTACAAACTTGCATATGATCACCTTAGCTGGAAAGGAGCAAGGAGTCTCTGCATACAGAGAGGTTTGAGTGTAGGGAAGAATCCCCGAAGAGAATTGTTGGTTAACATGCTTATAGAACAGGATAAGGCCAAAGGGGCCCACTCTGTTGAAAAAGTGGCTAATGGTTCACAATCTGATCCAGGGACTCCCCTAGAAAAAGATTCAGGAAAGAAACTTCCTAGCCTGCCCATTACTAGACAGCCTAGCATAGTTGGTACTGATGTAGATTCACACCATACTGATAGTGTTGTTTCACATCATAGCAAGAGTATTTCTTCTCACCACAGTAGAAGTGATGTTTCTGTTAACCAAGCTGTTAGGATGCCTTCTGTAAGGGATGGGTCTCCTTCTGTTCATTCTCACCACACTTCTGTTTCAAGGCATGTCCCTCCCACCCACCCTGATGACAGATTGTTAGAAAGGGAGCTCAATAGATTGAGAGTGGAACAAACTAGACTGAAGCTCAGGAAGCAACAGCTGGATTTGGATAGACAGTCTTTAGAAATAGAGAAGGAAAGACAGAAATTGGGTTTAGAAACCCATGGTGGCAGCAGCAGTATTCCCAATAGTCATCCTGCAAAAGAGCTTGATTCTAGGAATCTGCACAAGATAGTTCCCCCTTATAAGGAGTGGGATGACATTAACAAGTGGTTTGCTGCACTTGAGAGGGCCTGTGTTGTACAGGATGTCCCTCAAAGGCAGTGGGCTGCTATCCTATGGCTATCATTTAGTGGAAAGGGTAGGGATAGGCTCCTTACTGTGAACGAAAGTGATGCCAATAATTTTACAGTTCTTAAGAATGTACTCCTGGATGGTTATGGCTTAACCACTGAACAGTACAGGATGAAGTTCAGAGAGACCAAAAAGGAGTCTTCACAAGACTGGGTTGATTTTGTTGACCATTCAGTGAAGGCCTTGGAGGGGTGGTTACATGGCAGTAAAGTTACTGATTATGAAAGCCTGTATAACTTGATCCTGAGAGAGCATATTCGTAATAATTGTGTGTCTGATTTGTTGCACCAGTACTTGGTGGACTCTGATCTGACCTCTCCCCAAGAATTGGGAAAGAAGGCAGACAAATGGGTCAGAACAAGGGTGAACAGAAAAGTTCATACATGGGGTGACAAAGATGGCAATAAGAAGAAGGATGGTAAGTCTTCTGACAAGGGTGGGGACAAATCTAAAAATGAGTCTTCATCAGGCCCACAAAAACACTCTGGTGGGGGTGGTGGGCCCAAATCCTCTTCCAATCAAAACAAAGAAAAGAAACCATGGTGCTATTTATGTAAAATAAAAGGCCATTGGACAACAGATCCCAGTTGTCCAAAGAAAAGCACCAAGCCTCCTACCACTACAACCCCTACTGCTACACCTAGGGGGTCATTCTGACCTCGGCGGTAAAAGTCGCTTACCGCCGGCCAGAAGTCCGCCATAACACCGCCGCGGTAAACCGCCACGGTCATTCTGACCCACAACTGCCAAACCGCCAAAAACCCGACCTCCACTGAAGGCCGCCACATCAGCGGTCAGCGATAAACTGGAGATGACCAAACCTCCACCGTCACGCCAACAGAAATACGCCCATGCCATTCCAACCCACGAATCCACGCGGCGGTCTTTCAACCGCGGTATTCCATTGGAGGTACACACCGCCGCGGTCAAAATACACACACATTTACAAAACACAACCACATTGGACAATTCAAAATACACACACCTGATACACATACAAACAACACTCCCACACACCCATCACAATATAAAACACACACCCACATCACCCACAAATCCCCACAAATCGAAATTCAGAGACAAGGCGCAATACACAGAGAGAGAGCACAGGGAACGCAAACCACAACACACACAGGAACCCAACATCATCACCCACTCCACATCTACGCACAAAACACCACACACCACCACACTCATCACCACAAACACCACCCCACACCTCATCCATACCACCCCATGGCACCCCAAAGACACCCCAGGTTCTCGGACCAAGAACTCAGGGTCATGGTGGAGGAAATAATTAGGGTAGAGCCCCAGCTCTTCGGCACACAGGTGCAGCACACCACAATAGCCAGGAAGGCGGAGCTATGGCAAAGGATCGTCGACAGGGTCAACGCTGTGGGACAGCATCCCAGAAATCGGGAAGACATCTGAAAGCGCTGGAACGACCTACGGGGGAAGGTGCGGTTGATGGTGTCAAGACACAACATCGCTGTGCAGAAGACTGGCGGCGGCCCGCCCCCCCCCACTCCACCCGAATTCACAGCATGGGAGCAAGAGGTCTTTAACATCCTGCATCCTGAGGGCCTCGCTGGAGTAGGCGGAGGAATGGACTCTGGTAAGTCTAATCTCAACTACTTCATCCCCCCCCAACCACCAGCATGCCAACCCACACCCCCACCCTCACCCCCAACCCCCCAGCACACATCCTCCCTGCTAATGTCTCACCAGCACAACCCACCCAACCCAACACCAACCCCTGAATGCCAACACAAACCATGGACACCCATCCCCTAAGCATGACCACTGCACATACCCATCCCCCCCCACAAACCACCCTCACAACTCCTCCCACAAGGGAATGCCAGCACTGGGGGACAAGGGCACCCACAAATCGCACGCCATGGCACACACAGAAGCAATAACCATACTCTTTTACCCCTGCAGGGCCCGAACGCCAACACACCGGCCAGGAGGGTCCAGAATTGTCCATCCCACCCCCAGAACATGCCCCCAGTGATGACAGCAGCTCTGTCGACCTAGAACCTGATGACCAGCCCGGACCATCGGGGACCTCTGGACAGTCGATTACCCTCAGGCAGCCCCAGGCCACAGCAGACCTACCCCCCTCTGGAAACACCAGCACAGCACCCACCCAGCGGGCCCATGCCTCTGTCTCCAGGACAGGTCAAGCAGCGGTGTGTCTACCAGTACAGGGCACCCAGGGTAACCCACCACCCCAACAACAACAGGGACCTGGGGGCAGTGGTAGTGGGCACACCGTCCAGGGGACAGAGGCCCAGGAACAAAGGGGAACTGGGAGGGCTGCTGTGCGACAGAGGGAGGGCAGGCCTAGGGAACCCACTGTCCAAGAGGCCCTCACCACCATCATGGGAGCGTACCACCACTCCCAAGAGACGATGGCGACGGTCCTGGCCAGGTTCCAGGAGATCCAGCTTCTGCAGGAGCAACAGTATATGGGGTTCCGGGAAGAACTGCGCAGCATCAGTTCCGCAATGGGTACAATGGCGGTGGCACTCAACCAGATTGTCACCACTTTGCGGGACCATGTGGCCCCCCAAAGGGCCCCTGCCACTAGCATGGAGGAAGAACAGCCCACCACCTCCGACGGCGCTAGTGGTCAGGATGCCCCGACACAACAGCAACGGCCCACCCGGACCCCACCCCCTGCAGAACAAGAACCACCCCGCAAGAAAGGCCTGAGATCTAGGAAGAAGACAGAGTAGGATGTCAAGACCCCCGCCATGCACGGATCCCCCCGGATGTCATCCCACTGTCCCACTTGTTCACCCTGTCCAACCTTGAACTGCCCCTGCTCCACCTTCCACAGGCATATGGACAATGCACCTGTACGAACGAGAGTCTGGACTCTGCATGGACATGCCTCCACCATCACCCTTTTTGAACTATACACCTATTTTTCAACTTCAATAAACACAATTATTGCACAAAAACCATCTGGAGTCTGCTATCTATTTTTTCAAATCCAAATGTATTCGATATAACCAACCAAAAATTTCTAATTACATTGTGATGACAACATACCAGTGTCACACAGCGGTAGTCCATGGGGAAATAAACCAGAGGGCACTCCGTGGGGACCAGATCACTGAAATAGGAAGTGAAATACACATCTAAGTTACCATACATTGGGGTGAAAGGTCAGACAGTAGAGAGCCAGTACAGTTACAGATATAATACAATGCAGGAGTAGATTCTTACCTGTGTGTTACTGGAAATACTGCAGTATCACTCTGTCCCTGTTGTCTGTGTCGTCCTCTTCGTCTTCCTCCTCTTCACTCTCCGCAGGCTCCACAGCGGCCTCAACACCACCATCTGGACCATCCTCCTGCAGGAAAGGCACCTGGCGTCGCAAAGCCAGGTTGTGAAGCATGCAGCAGGCCACGATGATATGACACACCTTCTTTGGTGAGTACATTAGGGATCCACCAATCATATGCAGGCACCTAAACCTGGCCTTCAGGAGGCCGAAGGTCCGCTCGATCACCCTCCTAGTCCGCCCATGGGCCTCATTGTACCGTTCCTCTGCCCTGGGCCTGGGATTCCTCACTGGGGTCAATAGCCAAGGCAGGTTGGGGTAACCAGAGTCACCAATTAGCCACGCACGGTGTCTCTGTAGCTGTTCCATCACATAAGGTATGCTGCTATTTCGCATGACGTACGCGTCATGCACTGACCCTGGGAACTTGGCATTTAAATGTGAGATGTACTGGTCAGCCAAACAGACCACCTGGACATTCATCGAATGATAATTTTTTCAGTTCCTGTACACCTGTTCATTGTCTTTTGGGGGGACCAAAGCCACATGGGTACCATCAATGGCACCAATGATATTGGGAATGTGTCCAAGGACATAGAAATCACCCTTCACTGTAGGCAAGTCACCCACCTCAGGGAAAATGATGTAGCTTTGCATGTATTTCATCAGGGCAGACAACACTCTGGACAACACCTTTGAAAACATAGGCTGAGACATCCCAGATGAAATGGCCACTGTAGTTTGAAATGATCCACTGGCAAAAAAATGCAGTACTGACAGCACCTGCACTAGAGGCGGAATCCCTGTGGGTTGGCGGATGGGTGACATCAGGTCTGGCTCCAGCTGGGCACACAGTTCCTGTATAGTGGCACGGTTGAGTCTGTAGGTGAGTATGACATGTCATTCTTCCATTGTCGACAGGTCCACCAGCGGTCTGTACACGGGAACATTCCTCCGTCTCCTCGCAAGTCCCAGCGGACGGTGCCTAGGAAGGACAACATGGAGCACAGAGTCAAGCAACCCACAGGTAAGTGCCCACAGCATGCACATAACACGAATCTCTCGGGATTGAATGGCTAGTATGATTGTCGGTGCAAGGCCTAACCATGTGTGACGCAGTAGGAATGAAGCCATGTGGGCCCTTGAAATGGCGGCTGCCTGACCTGTGAAGTGTGACAATGTGAAGTGAGGTCATTGTGCTGGCGTGGCACACCGTGGCGGTAGGCGGTCGCAGTCCGCGGCACAAAGCCGCATTGGACAACATTGAACCCTATGGGTTTCAGGAGCCAATGGCGATGAGCGCCGGCGGTCGCGGTACGCACCGCCGTGGCCGTAACCGCCATTTTCTCTATGCTTAATCACACGAGACCTGAGCATCCACAGGAGAGGACCTATACTGCAAGTGCTGCTGTGACCTCGGTCTGGAAGTGACAATGGCTGCTGCGACTGGGGAAAGGGCCCCCGCCTTCAGTTCCGAAGAGTTGGAGAAGCTCGTGGACGGGGTCCTCCACCAGTATGCGCTACTCTACGGTCCTCCAGACCAACAGGTGAGTACACGGGGGCAATGCATAGTGGGCTATGCCTGTGATGAGTGGGGAGGATGTACGATGGAGGGGAGGGCAGCGAATGACGAATGCATGGCACGACAGATGAGAGCATGTGCCACATGGCAAGTTTGGGGAGGTGGGGCCACTCACATCGAGCATGCAGAAAAGTGATGATGTTTCTCTTCCCCCCTGTACATGTCACATAGGTCAGCGCCCATCAGAAGATCGACATTTGGCGTGCCATCGCCAAGGACGTCCGGGCCCTGGGGGTCCACAACAGACGGGGCACCCACTGCCGCAAGAGGTGGGAGGACATCCGCCGCGGGAGCAGGAAGACCGCCGAGGCTCTGCTGGGGATGGCCTCCCAACCTAGGAGGGGTGCCAGTCGTACCTTAACCCCCCTGATGTCCCGGATCCTGGCGGTGGCCTACCCCGATTTAGATGGGCGCTTTAGGACATCACAGCAGACACAAGGGGGTGAGTACCAGCACATTCAGCTATTTTGCGCGCAGTGGAGGTGCCTGGGTGGGGGAGGAGGGCTGTGGGTATCCCTAGGCCAGGGCGATTTTTGTAGGATAGGCCCCTTCGTGAGGTATGGTCCTGTGCCCCCGCCCCCCACCTCTGTAGGGTGCCTAGTAACGCGATTCATGGACCTGTGTATTCTGTGTGGGCAGTTGTCGCCCATAGGCTTGTAGGGCATGTCCCAGTGAATGAGTAGTGTACCCCAAGTGCGCAGCGTAGTGCAGGGGGCTTCTGTGTCTGTCCTCTCCGCCAACGGTGTCCCCAATGCATGCACTCAACTTGTCTTTATGTTTTCCACAACCCCCCCCATTTTCTTTGTTTTTCTGTGAATGTGTGCATTAGCATCATCAGGCGGAGGAGAAGTGGCATCGGCGCAAGAGGGAGCTGCATCTCACATGGCCCCGGAGGGCCATGCAACGGACTCCGACATGACCAGTGAGACGGAGGGCGAGGGGGGCTCCACCACGGGGACCCGTGCAGACGTCAGTGACACCGACACGTCCTCGGATGGGAGTTACCTTGCGGTGGCGGCAACATCCGTGCCCACCGATACTACAGGTACAGCCGCCACCCAGCGCACCAGCTCCACCCTCCCAGCAGCCCCTCGGCCTTCGGCCCGTGCCCGCATGGCCAGGAAGCTGGCCATCTCCTTCGCCCCAGGCACCTCAGGCCCTGCCCCAGTCACCCCTGCTGCCCTCAGTGAGGAGGTCATTGACCTCCTGAGGACCATCATTGTTGGGCAGTCTACCCTTTTGAATGCCATCCAGGGTGTGGAGAGGGAGGTGCATCAGAGCAATGCATACCTGGAGGGCCTTCATTCGGGTCAGGCTGCCCAGCAGCGATCGTTCAACGCTCTGGCCTCAGCACTGACAGCAGCGATTGTCCCTGTCTCCAGCCTCCCTCTTCTAACTCCCTCCACCCAGTCCCACTCCCCTGTTCCTCTGCCTATCCCATCCACACCTACAGACCAGCCTGCACACACCTCAACACCCAAGGGAAGCTCATCCAGACATAAGCACCAGAGAACACACAAGCATTCACCCAAGCAACATACAGATGCAGACATGCCAACAGTCACTACCTCCTCTGTGTCCCCCACCTCCTCGTCTCCCTCCTCCCTCCCTGTGACGTCGCCACTCACACCTGCAAGCACACCACCATCAGCCATTACACCCATCACCAGCACACCCTCCAGACCAGTCCGCACACGTGCAGTCACCACCCCCACTGCCATGTACACGTCCCCTGTGTCCTCTCCCAGTGTGTCTGTCACCCCCGCTTCCAAACCACACAAACGCAGGCAGGCACCCAACCAACAGCCATCCACCTCACGTCAGCCTCCAGCCCAAGCATCTGCACCCAAAGACAGCACACTTGACTCTCCTACAACCACGTCCTCTTCCTCCACTCCCATACCCGCTCCAGCTACCCTTCCCATGGCTCCCAAAAAAAAAAATCCTCTCTAAACTGGACCTCTTTTCCTCACCTGACCCACCCCCTCCATCCCGTAAGAGTTCCACAAACACCTCAGCCACCACCAGCCCAGCAACTCCCAAGAACGTCGTGCCTGGTTTTTGGAGTCTGCCCTTTCCTTGGGCTGGGACATCGTCCAGCAGCAAAGGCACAGCCAGCCCCCCCCCTGGGAAGAGGAGCAAAAAACTGAAGGGCAGGCGCGACAGGCCTGATACGCCTGCCCCCAAGGAGGGTAGCCTTGCACCGTCACCTGCCACATCGGGTAAGGGAGCCAAGGGCCATGGAGAGTCTGCCAAGGAGGGCAAGGGCAGCAAAGAGCAAAAGGCAGGGAGCAGCCGACCTGGCCATGAGGGCCCCCCCAGCCCCATTCCGGGGGTATCGGACGAGACCCAGGGCCCCAGGACTCCATCACAGGAGGGCCCCGCAACGGAAAGGTCCGATGCTGACTGAGCGGCAAGTATTGGCCAGGTGTGGTTCACTCGAAACACAAGACAGGCACCGCTGAACAGGGCCCGCCGTGAGAAGCACCGCTGAACAGGGGCCGCCGTGAGAAGCACCGCTGAACAGGGCCCCGCCGTGAGAAGCACCGCTGAACAGGGGCCGCCGTGAGAAGCACCGCTGAACAGGGGCCGCCGTGAGAAGCACCGCTGAACAGGGCCCCGCCGTGAGAAGCACCACTGAACAGAGGCTGCCGTGAGAAGCACCGCTGAACAGGGCCCCGCCGTGAGAAGCACCACTGAACAGGGGCCGGCCTGTCAAGCACCGCTCCGCTGGGCCCTTCCTGTCAAGCACCGCTCCGCTGGGCCCTCCTGTCAAGCACCGCTCCGCTGGGCACCGCCGTCTCAAGCACCGCTCCGCTGGGCCCTCCTGTCAAGCACCGCTCCGCTGGGCCCTTCCTGTCAAGCACCGCTCCGCTGGGCCCTCCTGTCAAGCACCGCTCCACTGGGCACCGCCGTCTCAAGCACCGCTCCGCTGGGCCCTCCTGTCAAGCACCGCTCCGCTGGGCCCTTCCTGTCAAGCACCGCTCCGCTGGGCCCTCCTGTCAAGCACCGCTCCACTGGGCACCGCCGTCTCAAGCACCGCTCCGCTGGGCCCTCCTGTCAAGCACCGCTCCGCTGGGCACCGCCGTCTCAAGCACCGCTCCGCTGGGCCCTCCTGTCAAGCACCGCTCCGCTGGGCACCGCCGTCTCAAGCACCGCTCCGCTGGGCCCTCCTGTCAAGCACCGCTCCGCTGGGCCCTCCTGTCAAGCACCGCTCCGCTGGGCACCGCCGTCTCAAGCACCACTCCGCTGGGCCCTCCTGTCAAGCACCGCTCCGCTGGGCCCTCCTGTCAAGCACCACTCCGCTGGGCACCGCCGTCTCAAGCACCGCTCCGCTGGGCCCTCCTGTCAAGCACCGTTCCGCTGGGCCCTCCTGTCAAGCACCGCTCCGCTGGGCACCGCCGTCTCAAGCACCGCTCCGCTGGGCCCTCCTGTCAACCACCGCTCCGCTGGGCCCTCCTGCCAAGCACCGCTCCGCTGGGCACCGCCGTCTCAAGCACCGCTCCGCTGGGCCCTCCTGTCAAGCACCGCTCCGCTGGGCCCTCCTGTCTAGCACCGCTAGCCCATTGGCAGTCCCGGTTCTGTGTCGGGCAGGGCTTCACGAGGCACTCTGCCCACCATGCCTCCTCCATGACCAGTGGACTCTGTAATCTACCTGATGGACTGTGGCTTTGCACTCCCCAGGATGGCACAGTGGGCAAGCCACCCACTGTAGAGACTTGTGAGACTGTGGCTTTACACTCCCCAGGATGGCACAGTGGGCATGGAGGCCCTTCGTGGATCTGGCGTCGTGGACTCATGTGGCTGAGGTGCCCCCCCTTCCCTTCCCCCTGAGGTGCCTGTTTTTTATTTTTGTGATGCCCCAGCAGTGTTCTCTCCAATGGACTCGATCTCGTGTGTGGGCTTTGCCCATGTGTTGCTGCACATTGGCCCACGGACATTTGGACTTTGCAAAACTGTGCCGGACATTTGCTACTTGTATGGATATAGTTCTAGATGTGTAATAATTCTTTATATATTGCTAAGATCGCTATACTTTATTGTTGCAATAATATAGTTCTACTTTTACAATCATTGCCTTTTGTCTTTGCTTTTTTTTTGGGGGGGGTTTGGGGGTGTCACTCTGACTTTTTAATCTGCATTGGTGTGTAGGTATTTCGGTGGGGGTGAGGGTGGGGGTGGGTGTGTCGCATATGTGTGTGCCCGTAACCTTTCCTCCTCCCCCCTCCCCTGTGTCGTAGGTGCAGTACTCACCGTTGTCGTCTGCGGCGAGGTTCGTGATCCTGGAAGAAGAGCAGGAAGGCAATGGCTGGGAGGATGTGGAGTTCCGGTTCCATGCTGTCCCGATTTCGCGTGGAGTGTGTCGAGGTAAGCGTTTTCCATTGGAAATGTCTGTTTCCGCCGTGTTTTTATCGGCGGGGCTCCCGCCCCGGAAAAGGTGTCGGATTGGTGAGTCGTGATAGGGTGGGCGGTACATTGTCTGCCGCCTGCCTGTTGGCGGTAACCGCCGCGCTGTTTGTCTCTACCGCCGTGGCGGTCGGAGTGTTAATGCGGCAGCCTGTGTTGGCGGTTCCCGCCAGGGTCAGAATTCCACTTTTTTGACCGCCAGCCTGTTGGCGGGTTGGCCGCCGCATTAACACTGACCGCCAGGGTCAGAATGACCCCCCTAGGGTCCCTACTAATAGCAGTGGTGGTGGGAGCAAACCTACTAATAGCCAATCTAAGAGAGTCGCTGGGCTCACCTTTGGTAACTTAGTTGGGGTTGGCCTGATTAGGGAGACCATAGAGGCTGTGTTAGTCTCTGAGGGGGCTATTGATTTAGCCACTTTGGTTGCTTGTCCCCTTAACATGGATAAGTACAAGCAACTACCCCTAATAAATGGTGTTGAGGTTCAGGCCTACAGGGACACAGGTGCCAGTGTCACAATGGTGATAGAGAAACTGGTCCACCCTGAACAACACCTACTTGGTCACCAGTACCAAGTAACCGATGCTCACAACAACACCCTTAGCCACCCCATGGCTGTTGTAAATCTCAACTGGGGGGGGGGTTACTGGCCCAAAGAAAGTTGTGGTTGCCTCAGATTTACCTGTAGACTGTCTATTAGGGAATGATTTAGAGACATCAGCTTGGGCAGAAGTGGAGTTGGAGGCTCATGCAGCAATGCTGGGCATTCCAGGGCATATTTTTGCTTTGACCAGGGCTCAGGCCAAAAAGCAAAAAGGACAGGGTGACTTGGATCCTGGAAGAATGGACCAAGTGCTCCCTAAAGCTAGGGCTAGTAGAAGTAAATCACTACCTACTATCCCTCCCTCTACAGTGAATTCTTCTTCAGAGGAAGAAGAATTTCCACCCTGTGCAGAACCTACACCAGAGGAGCTGGAAGCAGACACTGCTGAGCTTTTGGGTGAAGGGGGGCCTGCCAGGGAGGAGCTGAGTGTGGCACAGCAGACCTGTCCCACACTAGAGGGTCTAAGACAGCAAGCTGTCAAACAAGCAAATGGGGATGTCAGTGACTCTCACAGAGTTTACTGGGAGGACAATCTTCTGTACACTGAAGCAAGGGATCCAAAACCTGGAGCTGCCAGGAGATTGGTGATTCCTCAGGAGTACAGAAAGTTCCTCCTAACTCTTGCTCACGATATTCCCCTTGCTGGACATTTAGGGCAAATGAAAACTTGGGACAGGCTTGTTCCCTTGTTTCATTGGCCTAGAATGTCTGAGGACACAAAAGATTTTTGTAAGTCCTGTGAAACCTGTCAAGCCAGTGGCAAGACAGGTGGCACTCCAAAGGCACCCTTTATTCCACTACCTGTGGTTGGGTTTCCCTTTGAAAGGGTAGGGGTTGACATAGTTGGCCTCCTTGACCCTCCTACTGCTTCAGGCAATAGGTTTATCTTGGTGGTAGTGGACCATGCCACCAGATATCCTGAAGCAATTCCTCTAAGGACCACTACAGCTCCTGCAGTGGCAAAGGCCCTCCTGGGAATCTTTTCCAGGGTGGGCTTCCCAAAAGAGGTGGTATCAGACAGGGGAAGCAATTTCATGTCTGCTTACTTGAAGGCCATGTGGAAGGAGTGTGGGGTGACATACAAGTTCACCACACCCTATCATCGACAAACAAATGGACTGGTGGAGAGATTTAACAAAACTCTCAAAGGCATGATTATGGGACTCCCTGAAAAACTCCGCAGGAGATGGGATATCCTTTTACCATGCCTCCTTTTTGCTTACAGGGAGGTACCCCAGAAAGGAGTGGGCTTCAGCCTCTTTGAACTTCTTTTTGGTCACCCTGTGAGAGGTCCTCTAACACTTGTAAAGGAGGGTTGGGAACAACCTTTAAAAGCTCCTAAGCAAGACATAGTGGACTATGTACTTGGCCTCAGATCAAGGATGGCTGAGTACATGAAAAAGACCAGTAAAAACCTTCAGGCCAGCCAAGAGCTCCAAAAGCAATGGCACGACCAGAAGGCTGTTTTGGTTCAGTACCAACCAGGGCAGAAAGTGTGGGTCTTGGAGCCTGTGGCCCCAAGAGCACTCCAAGATAAATGGAGTGGACCACACACAATTGTTGAGAAAAAGGGTGAAGTCACCTACTTAGTTGACTTAGGCACTGCCAGGAGTCCCCTTAGCGTGCTCCATGTCAATCTCCTGAAACCCTACTATGACAGGGCTGATCTCACCCTGCTCATGGCAACTGATGAGGGACAGGAAGAAGACAGTGATCCTCTACCTGATCTCTTCTCTTCCAAAGAACAAGATGCTCTAGTGGAAGGTGTTGCACTGGCAGATTGTCTTACTGCTGAGCAGAAAGACCACTGCATAAATCTCCTGGGTCAGTTTTCTGAACTCTTCTCTACTGTGCCAGGTACCACTTCTTGGTGTGAGCACACTATAGATACTGGAGACAGCTTGCCTGTCAAAAGTAAGATCTATAGGCAGCCTGACCATGTCAGAGACTGCATTAAGCAAGAGGTGCAGAAAATGTTAGAACTAGGAGTGGTTGAGCACTCTGAAAGTTCATGGGCTTCTCCTGTGGTACTTGTACCAAAACCTCATTCCAAAGATGGAAAGAAGGAAATGCGGTTTTGTGTAGACTACAGAGGTCTCAACCAGGTAACCAAAACTGACGCTCACCCTATACCCAGGGCAGATGAGCTCATAGATACACTGGCATCTGCCAAGTATCTAAGCACTTTTGATTTGACTGCAGGGTATTGCCAGATCAAATTATCAGAAGATGCTAAAACTGCATTTTCAACCATTGGAGGACATTACCAATTCACAGTAAAGCCTTTTGGATTGAAAATCAAATCAAATCAAATCATTAGCATTTATAAGGCGCGTTACTCACCCGTGCGGGTCTCAAGGCGCTAGGGACAAAGGGGGTGGTTATCGCTGCTCGAACAGCCAGGTCTTTAGGAGTCTCCGGAAAGCGGAGTGGTCCTGGGTGGTCCTGAGGGTGGTGGGGAGGGAGTTCCAGGTCTTGGCAGCCAGGAAGGAGAAAGATCTCCCACCCGCCGTGGAGCGTCGGATGCGAGGGACGGCGGCGAGAGCGAGGCCAGAGGAGCGGAGGGGGCGGGTGGGGACGTAGAAGTTGAGGCGTCTGTTGAGGTATTCCGGTCCCTTGTCGTGGAGGGCTTTGTGTGCATGGGTGAGAAGTCGGAAGGTGATCCTTTTGCTGACTGGGAGCCAATGCAGGTGTCTCAGGTGTGCGGAGATGTGGCTGCTGCGGGGTACGTCGAGGATGAGGCGGGCCGAGGCGTTTTGAATGCGTGGCTGGCTGTGCCTTTGCTGCTGGACGATGTCCCAGCCCAAGGAAAGGGCAGACTCCAAAAACCAGGCACGACGTTCTTGGGAGTTGCTGGGCTGGTGGTGGCTGAGGTGTTTGTGGAACTCTTACGGGATGGAGGGGGTGGGTCAGGTGAGGAAAAGAGGTCCAGTTTAGAGAGGAATTTTTTTTTTGGGAGCCATGGGAAGGGTAGCTGGAGTGGGTATGGGAGTGGAGGAAGAGGACGTGGTTGTAGGAGAGTCAAGTGTGCTGTCTTTGGGTGCAGATGCTTGGGCTGGAGGCTGACGTGAGGTGGATGGCTGTTGGTTGGGTGCCTGCCTGCGTTTGTGTGGTTTGGAAGCGGGGCTCCCAATCACAGAGCCAAACTCGTAAAACAAGCTGGAAAATAATAACACGAGCAGGAAACGAACTGAAACGATAAACGATAACTTTTTAAAATTTTGATACCGTGCATTTGGAGCATTTTAAAGGCAGCGTGTACGTTCTTATCTATACTTTTAAATTGCAAGTGTTACGAATGCCTACATACGCAATGTTTTCAAGTTAAAAACATCACTTTGAAGGAAACACGCTCAGCCAGTTGGAATAAAAAAAAAAGTTCCTGAACAGAAAGTTAAGTGGGGGAAAGCGGAAGCCAACAAGTCCTGGGGCGATACTCCAGGGGTGTGAACCTCTTGCAAAAAGGACAGACTGGGAAGGCAAATTAACCACTGGAAAGCAAGGATTTTTAAAAGACAAATGAGTAGACAAATCCAAGCTGATGGGAGGAGTTAAACTCCACATAGTACATACAACAGATCATCACCTGACAGCGCAAGCGCTGTCTAGGCTCGACCTAAAAATGGGCTTTCACAACTACTGAAATATATTTTGAAATGTTTGTACAGTTGACTTAGGGGGTCATTCCTACCCTGGCGGTCCATGACCGCCAGGGCAGCTGACGGAGGAAGCACCGCCAACAGGCTGGCGGTGCTTCCGTGGGCATTCTGACCGCGGCAGTACAGCTGCGGTCAAAAACGGGAAACCAGCGGTGTCCCGCCGGTTTCCCGCTGCCCCAGGGAATCCTCCATGGCGGCGCTGCTTGCAGCGCCGCCATGGGGATTCCGACCCCCTTACTGCCATCCTGTTCCTGGCGGTTTTCACCGCCAGGAACGGGATGGCGGTAACGGGTGTCGTGGGGCCCCTGGGGGACCCTGCAGTGCCCATGCTAATTGCATGGGCACTGCAGGGGCCCCCTAACAGGGCCCCACATTGATTTTCAGTGTCTGCCTCGCAGACACTGAAAATCGCGACGGGTGCAACTGCACCCGTCGCACACCAGCAACTCCGCCGGCTCCATTCGGATCCGGCTTCCTCGTTGCTGGTTCTTTCCCGCTGGCCGGGCGGGCGGCCTTTTGGCGGTCGCCCGCCAGCCCAGCGGGAAAGTCAGAATGACGCCGCGGTCTTTTGACCGTGGTACGGTCTTCTGGCAGTTCCCGCTTGGCGGGCGGCGACCGCCGCCCGCCAATGTTAGAATCACCCCCTTAGTCATTTAAATGTTGTGTATTAAGAAAAGCCTGACAAACTTTGGGCCTGATTACAACTTTGGAGGAGGTGTTAATCCGTCCCAAAAGTGACGGTAAAGTGACGGATATACCACCAGCCATATTACGAGTCCATTATATCCTATGGAACTCGTAATACGGCTGGTGGTATATCCGTCACATTTGGGACGGATTAACACCTCCTCCAAAGTTGTAATCAGGCCCTTTATCCTTTAATTTTACACTTTAAACAGCAGGTCACACAGTTCACCTTACAAAGTCTTGGAACTCTGCAGTCAGAAGAAAAATCAATTGTAAGAAACTGATTTTTGACCTCTGTCTGTGAACACAGAGCAAATGTGACATAAGAACAAGATTTAAACGCATCTTTTATTGCCCCTCTACTTTCTGACTGAACAGGACACCTGCTCTATGTCAACTCACCAGAAGGGGAAGTAAGTCCTAAAATTAGCTCAACCTGATCAATTATGGCCATAGTAAGCGATCAAGCAGATTTTTTGAGCCCTGATGTGAAATGTAAATACGTAATTTTCATTTTGTTGTACAGTGAAATGTGTCAATTTTTGGTGCAAGAACGCATAGACACAAATGCGTTCTGTTGTTCCCATGCTTTTGCAGTAAAATTTTACCACAAATTGCATGTTCAATGATGCATAATTTCATGTAGCAAGCGTAAAGCAAAATTCAGAAAATTATGTGAATTATGCTAATGTAATCTAAACTTTGTCCAGGCGTAGTATATATGTGGTGTTTGTATAGCAACAATCTGGCCAAAAAGATGAAAGGCAAAAATAGTCAAAAGATTATATTGGAGAGAAAATGACTTCTGGCAGTAAAGATGGACTGTTAACGTAATGATGAAGTGTTCTCTAAAGAGGTGGGTCTTCAACTCTCTCCTATATTGAAGCATGGTTGGAGTGATTCTGGTGTCTCTAGGGACGTCATTCTAGGTACTGGGTGGATAAACGTAGCAGGCCTGCAGCATTATTTTTTATACTACTTCATGTCTAGTCTCATGGTGTTTTGAATGCAGGTGGGCAGAGTCATTGGAGGTGGTGAGCATGTTGATCAGATGGAGGATGAATACTTTGTAGATTAATCAGCTGACTTTGGAAATGGCACAGACTGGCAAGGGGAACCAATGGAGTTCTGTCAGGGGAGCATGTGATGTGATCATATGGCAAGGGGAACCAATGGAGTTCTGTCAGGGGAGCAGGTGATGTGATCATATGGCAAGGGGAACCAATGGAGTTCTGTCAGGGAAGCAGGGGATGTGATCATATGGCAAGGGGAACCAATGGAGTTCTGTCAAGGGAGCAGGTGATATGATAATATTTTTGGGGCCAGATGAGGCATGGTGAAGCACATAGGATGCCCAGCGGGAGAGGGGGTTTGTTGGGGGGTAGTGTGGAGTCTGGAAGGCTGCTGAGTAGGGCTTTACAACTATCTGGATGTCAGAGTACAAGGTCTGGGATGGCAGTTCTGAATTCAGTTTATCGAAAGAATGGTTTCACTTTCTTCAGGACAGAGAGCTGGTATCCAGCCATCTTGGTTTTCTTAAGTATGAGTTCCTTCAGGGTGACGTCCGTGTCCAGAGTGAATCAGAATGACTTGGCATGAGTGAATGGTGGGATTCAAATATGTCCATGTTCAAGTCACAATGCCTGGTTTGCACTACTTGTTGCTTGTTGTTTTTGACAAACAGTAGGAATTCTGTCTTGGTGGGGTTGAGCTTCAGGTACATGTTGGACATCCAGACTGTATTAGATGAAGGCAATGTTTGAGGTGGTATATTGTCTTGAGGACCTGGATGCATAATGTATTACGGATAAACAGAGATACAAGTACTATATTCTTAAATCATTTTAAAGTTATTGTATTGACAGTATATGCTATTCTCAAGGCCACTGTAATTCTACGTTTTTGTGCCATAGCATTTTCTACATTATTACAGACTTACTGCAGTTCCCACATAATATATCGTCTGCTGCATAATCTGCAGATCTTAAGAAGTAAAAAATGTTTTTAGGCTGAACAGATAAAATGTTACTAAATATGCGACAACACATGTTGCTGCGCAATGGAAGGCCCTTCACAAAGGATGACTGGCCGTTTTTCTGTTGCTTGTTGCTGTATCTGGGTGTCAGGCTAGTAGTAATGAAGAGAACCTTTCCCCTGCCTTTTTTTCCCTTTGGGAGCAGGGACCAACTACTGTATAATTACATTGTGTACTGTTTATCTCGTCTGCAGGGGACTTTTTTTGCCTGCTCTTCTTACACTGTGGGTGTGTGTTCCAGAGCAGCCACGCTTCCTTGAGCATGTTCTCCAGCAGGTTTCCCTCAAATCCCCCCCGAGCTCCCTCTACAAACATAAAACCAACAGCAGAGGGAGGCGTTTCGAGGGCCAGCTCGACCTCGCTCTCTTTGTCTAAAGCTTCTTCGCAACTTTCTCCCCTCTCTGTCACCATGCTTGTGAAAGCAAAACTCAGAGTGAGCTTGTTGATTTTTCCTCAATCATGGCAGCTTTGATATAAACAGGGCTGTAATGGCGTCTGAAGCAGCACAGGAGAAAGCGTAGTGCCTGCTTCTCTTTCAGACCAAACTAACTGCTGAGTTCTGAACTTCTCCAGTTCTGACAAGAATGCTTTCCCAGCACAGCCCAACATAACTCAGCACAACACAGCATAGCACAACACAACTCAGCACAACACAGTACAACATAACTCAGCCTAACACAGCAGAACTCTGCACAGCACAACATAACTCAGCACAACATAGCCCAGCACAACACAGCGCAGCACAAAATAACTCAGCACAACATAACTCAGCACAACATAGCAGAACATAACTCATCACAGCATAGCACAGCACAGCATACCTGAACATGGTACAGCATAAATTAGCTCAACACAACATAACTCAGTATAACATAACATAACTCAGCACAACACAACATAACTCAGCTTAACATAACATAACTCAGCATAACATAACTCAGCATAACACAGCACAACACAGCACAACATAACTCAGCACAACATACCACAGCACAATATAACTCTGCACAACATAGCACAGCACAACACAGCTCAGCACAACACAGCAAAGCACAACCTAGCACAGCACAACACGAGTCAGCACAACACAACATAATTCAGCACAACACAGTACAAATTAACTCAGCACAACACAGCATAACTATCCACAGCACAACATAACTCAGCACAACATAGCCCAGCACAGCACAGCGCAGCACAAAATAACTCAGCACAACACAGCACAACATAAGTCAGCACAACATAGCACAGCACAGTACAACATACCTCAGCACAACATAGCACAGCATACCTGAACACTGCACAGCATAAATCAGCTCAACACAACATAACTCAGCATAACATAAGATATCTCAGCACAACACAACATAACTCAGCATAACATAACATAACTCAGCATAACATAACTCCGCATAACACAGCACAACACTGCACAACATAACTCAGCACTACACAACACAACATAACGCAGCACAACATAGCACAGCACAGCACAATATAACTCTGCACAACATAGCACAGCACAACACAGCTCAACAAAGCACAACCTAGCACAGCACAACACGAGTCAGCACAACACAACATAACTCAGCACAACACAGTACAACATAACTCAGTACAACATAGCACAGCACAATATAACTCTGCACAACATAGCACAGCACAACACAGCTCAGCACAACTTAGCAAAGCACAGCCTAGCACAGCACAACACGAGTCAGCACAACACAACATAACTCAGCACAACACAGTACAACATAACTCAGCCAACACAGCATAACTATGCACAGCACAACATAACTCAGCACAACACAGCGCAGCACAAAATAACTCAGCACAACACAGCACAACATAAGTCAGCACAACATAGCACAGCACAACATAACTCGGAACAACATAGCACAGCACAGCACAACATAACTCAGCACCGCACAACACAACTCAGCACAACATAGCACAGCACAGCACAATATAACTCTGCACAACACAGCACAGCACAACACAGCTCAGCACAACATAGCAAAGCACAACCTAGCACAGCACAACACGAGTCAGCAGAACACAACATAACTCAGCACAACACAGTACAACATAACTCAGCACAACACCGCATAACTGTGCACAGCACAACATAACTCAGCACAACATAGCCCAGCACAACACAGCGCAGCATTACTCAGCACAACACAGCATAGCACAACACAACTCAGCACAACACAACATAACTCAGAGCAACAAAGTACAACATAACTCAGCACAACACAGCACAACATAACTCAGCACAACATAGCACAGCACAGTACAGCATAACTCAGCACAACATAGCAAAGCTCAGCATATCTGAACACGGCAAAGCATAACTCAGCTCAACACAACGTAACTCAGCATAACACAACATAGCTCAGCACAACACAACATAACTCAGCATAACATAGCACAACACAGCACAACATAACTCAGCATAACATAAATCTGCACAACATAGCGCAGCACAACACAGCTCAGCACAACATAGCAAAGCACAACCTAGCATACCACAACATGAGTCAGCACAACATAATTTAGCACAACACAGCACAACACAACATAACAGCTCAATTTAGCACAGCACAATGCAACACAACATAGCACAGCACAACATAACTCAGCTCTACATAGCACAACACAGCACAGCATAACTCAGCACAACACAGCACAACATAGCACAATATAACTCAACCCAGCACAATAAATCATAACTCAGCACAGAACAACATAACTCCGCACAGCACAACACAACATAACTCAGCACAAAACAGCACAGCACAATATAACTCAGCACAGCACAACATTGCACAGCACAACATAACTCAACTCAACATAGCACAGCACAACATGCTCAGCAGAGCACAACACAACTCAGCACAACATAACTCAGCTCAACATAGCACAACACAACTCAGCACAGCACAACATAACCCTGTTCAGCACAATATTACTCAGCACAACATAGCACAGCACAATACAGCAGAACACAACGCAGCACAACATAACTCAGCACAACATAACCCTGTTCAGCACAATATTACTCAGCACAACATAACACAGCACAACATAGCACAGCACACCACAGCACAGCATAACAGCATAACATAGCAAAGCACAACACAGCACAGCACAACACAATATAACCACATAATTCCACACCACACCGCATACATCCACTCCATTCCAAAACACAACACCTGGGTAAAAAACATTGCCATTCACAGCGCCAGTAGCTCAAACTCTAGCAAACGCGAGAACCATTGCATTGCAAATGCTTGTTTTCCAAAGTCTCTCACTTTCTTTTTCTAAAATGTTATGTATAAATCACCTGTTAACTTGGATGCATAAACCCCCCAAAACCTTGGTGCGGATGTATAATAACATACCCTTGCATTGCTCTAACAAACCTTACATTTGTTGTTTTGCAGTCATTCCCCTGAACTTGCACATCCCCATCTATGAGAGACAACACAAGGAAACTCTTGGAGAGATCGAAAACATCAATAGAAATACACGATCACTTCCATTATGGGCATTTTAAGTTAAAGAAAATCAAAAATAAGGTTCTTTTTGCTGAAAAAATGGTAATTCTACAAAGTATGTCGGAGTTCTTATACTTATACTTTAGTGAAATGAGTTTTCTAAACTCCAAGTAGTTGCGTGGCTTCCACGCACACCGGAAGGGACGTCACCTGCCCACGCCAACCTTGTGGCAATTGATAGTGTATGTCTTTCCATTCATTTCAACTACCCAGGCCCTGTTCGAGACGGTAGACAAGGCGGGCCAGGCCCACCCAAGGATTACCCTGGCCCACCCGAGGATTACCCTGGCCCACCCGAGGATTACCCTGGCCCACCCGAGGATTACCCTGGCCCACCCGAGGATTACCCTGGCCCACCCAAGGATTACCCTGGCCCACCCGAGGATTACCCTGGCCCACCCGAGGATTACCTTGGCCCATCCGAGGATTACCCTGGCACGGATTACCCATGCCCACCCAAGGATTACCCTGGCAAGGATTAGCCATGCCTACCCAAGGATTACACTGACCCACCCAAGGATTATCCAGGCCCACCCGAGGATTACCTTGGCCCATCCGAGGATTACCCTGGCAAGGATTACTCAGGCCCATCCAAGGATTACCCTGACCCATCCAAGGATTACCCTGGAAAGGATTAGCCATGCCTACCCAAGGATTACACTGACGCACCCAAGGATTATCCAAGCCCACCCAAGGATTACCCTGGCCCACCCGAGGATTACCCTGGCCCACCCGAGGATTACCCTGGCCCACCCGAGGATTACCTTGGCCCATCCGAGGATTACCCTGGCACGGATTACCCATGCCCACCCAAGGATTACCCTGGCAAGGATTAGCCATGCCTACCCAAGGATTACACTGACCCACCCAAGGATTATCCAGGCCCACCCGAGGATTACCTTGGCCCATCCGAGGATTACCCTGGCAAGGATTACTCAGGCCCATCCAAGGATTACCCTGACCCATCCAAGGATTACCCTGGAAAGGATTAGCCATGCCTACCCAAGGATTACACTGACGCACCCAAGGATTATCCAAGCCCACCCAAGGATTACCCTGGCAAGGATTAGCCATGCCTACCCAAGGATTACACTGACCCACCCAAGGATTATCCAGGCCCACCCGAGGATTACCTTGGCCCATCCGAGGATTGCCCTGGCAAGGATTACCCAGGCCCACCCAAGGATTACCCTGACCCACCCAAAGATTACCCTGGAAAGGATTAGCCATGCCTACCCAAGGATTACACTGACGCATCCAAGGATTATCCAGGCCTACCCGAGGATTACCTTGGCCCATTTGAGGATTACCCTGGCAAGGATTACTCAGGCCCATCCAAGGATTACCCTGACCCACCCATGGATTACCCTGGCAAGGATTAGCCATGCCTACCCAAGGATTACACTGACCCACCTAAGGATTATCCAGGCCCATCCGAGGATTACCCTTGCCCACCCAAGGATTACCCAGGCCCACCCAAGGATTACCCTGGCAAGGATTACCCAGGCCGACCCAAGGATTTCCCTGGCAGGGATTACCCAGGCCCACCCAAGGATTACCCTGGCAAAAATGACCCAGGCCCATCTAAGGATTTCCCTGACCCACCCAAGGATTACCCAGGCCCACCCAAGGATTACCATGGCCCACCCAAGAATTACCCTGGCAAGGATTACACAGGTCCATCCAAGGATTACCCAGGCCCACCCAAGGATTACCCAGGTGCACCCGAGGATTACCCTGGCAAGGATTACCCAGGTCCAACCAAGAATTACCCAGTCCCACCCAAGGATTATCCTGGCAAGGTTTACCCAGGCCCACCCAAAGGTTACCCAGGCCCACCCTAGGATTACCCAGGTCCACCCAAGGATTACCCTGACCCACCCAAAGGTTACCCAGGCCCACCCAAGGGTTACCCAGGCCAACCCAAAGATTACCCTGGCAAGGAATACCCAGGCCCACCCAAGGTTTACCCATGCCCACCCAAGGATTAACCAGGCCCACTGGAGGATTACCTAGGCCCACGTAAGGACTACTCAGGCCCACTCAAGGTTTACCCAGGCCCACCCAAGGATTACCCACACCTACCCAAGGATTACCCTGGCCCACCCAAGGATTATCCTGGCCCATCCAAAGCCATTCAGAACTGAAAAACAAATATTTTCACCTCTATGTTTGAAAAGTGTGTGCATCCTCATGGGCTCTCCCTTATGGTTTATTTTAAAGATTAACAACATTGACATAAAACACTTTCAGACCTGGGGAGATGTGTGAAAGTCAGCAGAGTTTAGTAGCTGCTGTGATGCACAAATCACCAGCACGGATATCCTGAAATCTGAATTAAGATTCTTCGTTTAGTGCATAGTATTTTTAAATTTCAGTGCTTCGCAAAGTAAAAAGATGGCAACGTTTTTAAAAACACGAAAGGCTGCAAAGTGGCCTTGTATGGCAGCAGAAACCTTTCTGCTGCTGCACAGGACCAGGAAAGGCACGCTGCAGTCAAAGTTCTGCATCCTAAAGATCCGGCAAGGAGCTCCTCTCCCCTTCCCCAAAGCCAAAGCACATCCGAGAAAGGGAAATATGTAGCTCCTTGGGTGCTGATTATTTTGCTAAAACTTGTCAAAAAGCGGACAGATGTCAATACCTAAAATATCGATCATTAAATAGATTTTTTTGCCTGTACCCATTCATTTTCATGGCCCACCCATGCTTCTTTACGGGTCTCCCAAACAAGAAATCCTGGAGCCGGGCCTGCACCTACCACTGGTACCTCGATTCTTCGGAAACTGTGAATGGCACTTTTATTCAAGTAGCGTTTTACTAAACCACACAGTGCAACTATAACCGTGCTCCTAACTCATGCCCTTTGCCTTGAAGACATTGATTTTCAGTCTTGCCCGTAGTAAGAGGTACAGTGGTGTCTAGGGTGACCACCCGTCTGTAATTTTCACGGACTGCCCGTAATTTCGCCCTGCCGTCCGCTGACCATCATGAAAGGCTTAACGGACGGCATTTGTCCATCATTTTAGCCTTTCACAAAGGAAAAAATGTAACTAGGACAGATCAGTTGCCCCAGCTGGATGGGAAGGCAGGGAGTCTCCTGTGCTCTGAGGGAGGGAGGGGCAGATAGATAAGAAAAGGCATTCTGCCAGGGTGACTCCTTCCCTAAACAAATGCAAATGTGGCAAATGGTAAATCTGCAAATTTAGAGGGCTTGGAAACCTGCATTGACTTTAAGGAGTCACTTGACACTTTCTGATGACAAAGATATTTTTCTTTAGAGAGGTACTATAAAGGTGTTCCAATGTGAGCTGTGGAGTGTTTATTGGACTGTTCTAAAAAATTTTTAGTACTGGGTATAAACTGTATATTACTCAGATCTGTATTTTAGAAGGACTTTTTTTACATAACCAAAATGTATTTGCACATTTTGTATCAGCCTATATTATGATGTGTGTAATGCAGGTTTAAAATAAGGACTTACACATTCACAGTTCTTTCAGGGACTTCGGTACCTCATAGTAGTAACAAACATTGGCAAAGTGTTAGACCTGACAGCCTTAGGGTGGTCACCCCTAACTTTTTGCCTGCCTCTCTCCACTTTTTGTAAACTGGTTTTCCTGGTTTTAGGACTCTGCGCACTTTACCACGTCCAACCAGTGCTAAAGTGCACATGCTCCTTCTCTTAAAACATGTTGACATTGGTTCATACGCAATTGGCTTATTTAATCTACTTATAAGTCCCCAGTTGTAGGAAGTTGGCTCTGTATATACTATCTCAGAGTGAGAGATAGTGTGCACAGAGTCCAAGGGTTCCCCTTAGAGGTTGATAGTGGCAAAATTAGATAATACTAATGCTCTATTTTGTGGTAGTGTGGTCGAGCAGTAGGCTTATCAGAGGTTAGTGTTAAGCATTTGTTGTACGCACACATGCAATAAATGAGAACACACACTCAAAGACTTACCTCCAGGCCAATAGGAAAATATATATTCTTAATTTATTTTTAGAACCACAAGATTCAAATTTTAGGTAAGTACATAAATTGTAAGGTACTTCACACAAGTAAGTATAGAACTTTGATTTAAAACAGTAGTACACACAGTTTTGGTTAAAATGGCAATAAGCTATTTCAAAAGTGGACACTGCAAAAATCAACAGTTCCTGGAGGAGGTAAGTATTGGTTAGTTTTTCA
Organism: Pleurodeles waltl; assembly: GCF_031143425.1. Lineage (NCBI taxonomy): Eukaryota > Metazoa > Chordata > Amphibia > Caudata > Salamandridae > Pleurodeles > Pleurodeles waltl. The sequence goes on from NC_090447.1 coordinate 214,036, forward strand.
GGTAAGTAGAGCACTTACACAGTCAGTCTCCGGGGCATAGGCAGCCCACCGTTGGGGTTTCAAGGCAACCCCAAAGCCACAGCACGAGCAACACAGGGCCGGTCAGGTGAAGAGATCGAAGGGCCCAAAACACATAGGCGCCTATGGAGAACAGGGGTGCTCCGTTTCCAGTCTGCTAGCAGGTAAGTACCTGCGTCCTTGGGGAGCAGACCAGGGGGGTTTTGTACAGCACTGGGGGGGGACACACACAAGCACACAAAACACACCCTCAGCGGCACAGGGGCGGCCGGGTGTAGTGTGCAAAGTAGGTGTCAGGTTTGCCATAGAAAACAATGGAGGGATCTGGGGGTCACTCTGGCGATGCAGGCAGGGCACAGGGGGCTTCTCGGGCCAGCCATCGACTGGGCTAGGATGAAGGCCACCTGCTGGTCACTCCTGCACTGGTAGGTGGTTCCTCTCGGTCCTGGGGGCTGCGGGTGCAGTGCTTGGTCCAGGCATTGGGTTCCTTTGTTACCAGGCAGTTGCGGTCAGGGGAAGCCTCTGGATCCTCTCTGCAGGCGTCGTCGTGGGGGTGCAGAGAGGTCGACTCAGGGTGTCCACGTCGCTGGAGTCGCCTAGGAGTCCTCTCTGCAGTGTTGGTTTCTCCAAACTCGAGCCGAGGGCGTCGGGTGCAGAGTGTGAGACTCACGCTTCTGGCGGGAAGTGATAGTCTTTTTAAAGTTGGTTTCTTGTTGCTGTTTTGTAGTTGTTTCTGGACAGAGCCATTGTCCTTGGGAGGTTCTTGGTCCTTTAGGTGCAGGTCAGCCCTCTGACTCCTCAGAGGTCGCTGGTCCCGCTGGATGCGTCGCTGTGCAGGTTCTTTGAGTCTGGATACAGACCGGTATGGCTGTAGACAAGTCAGTTGTCGTCTCCGTTGTCTCTGTGGGGCTTTCAGATTAGCAGACCTTCTTCTTTCTTCAGGTTGCAGGAATCTGATTTCGTGGGTTCAGGGTTGCCCCTAAGTCCTCAATTTAGGGGTGTGTTTAGGTCTGGAGGGCTGTAGCCAATGGCTACTGTCCTGGAGGGTGGCTATACCCTCTTTGTGCCTCCTCCCCGAGGGAGGGGGGGCACATCCTGTCGGAGGCTGGCCTGGTTTGTAGTGGGTACCAATGGTATTTACACCTTATACCAGGTCCAGTTATCCCTTGTTAGTAGAGTGTAGAAGTGTTCCAGCAGCTTAGGCTGATAGAGGTAGCTATAGCAGAGCAGCCAAGGCTGAACTAGGAGACATAGAAAGCTCCTGCAATACCACTATATCATATAGGTACAATATCATAAGAAGGACAATACTCAGAGTTACTAAAACTAAAGGTACTTTATTTTAGTGACAATGTGCCAAAAATATCTCAGTGGATAGACTCCCTTGGGAGGTAAGTAACATACACAAAATATACACAAATAACCAAATCAGGTAAGTAAAACAGTCAGAAAGTAGTGCAAACACTGTAAAACACAATAGAATGGAATAGTCCTAGGGGCACCACAAACCATATACTAAGTAAGTGGAATGCGCACCACGAATGCACCCCTAGGCAAGTGTAGTGTGTAGAGGGTTGCTGGGAGTGTCAGAAAACACCAAGGTTATAGAGGAGACCCCACCCCAGGACCCAGGAAAGCAGGAATAAAGTACTACTATTTACCCCAAAACACACTTAAGTAGTGATAAAGGAGTTTGCAAGGACCACACAAGACTGCAAAGCACTGAAGACAGATTCCTGGACCTGAAGACCTGTAAAGGAAGGGGACCACGTCCAAGAGTCGCTAATGTGTCCGGGGGGGCAGGAGCCCACTAAACCCCGGATGAAGGTGCAAAATGTCTGCCTCCGCTTGGAAGAAGATGCTGTTTCTGCACCAGCGGAGTGAGGTAGGAGGTTCTGCTTTGGGCAGAAGATGTCCCACGACGTGCTAGCAGATGCAGGGTGGTCTCCTTGGCAAAGTACTGCAAACAAGCCTTGCTACACGCAAGAGTTGCAGTTGAAGAAAAAGGGTGCTGCCCTGGCCCAGGAAGGACCAGGATGTTGCCACTCAGGATGGGGAGACAGAGGAGGCCCTCAGCAACGTAGAGGTCCCACTGAAAGAAGGGAAGCACCTGCAGGAGTCCTTGAACACTGGTTCAAGAAGACTGAACGCAGAGGTCGTCTCAACACTGTACAAAGAGGTCCCACAACGCAGGAGGTCAACTCAGGGAGCTGAGCATCGCAGAACGGAGTGCTGGGGACCTAGGCTCAGCTGTGCATGCAGGATTTCTTGGAAAGGTGCACAGGAACCCTTGTAGCTGCAGATCACACAGTGTACAGTGGTACTGTCCGGGGAGGGGACGCAAGGACTTACCTCCTCCAAATTCAGACAGTTGGACCTCTGGACAGTCGGGGTCACTTAGGTCCACCACCTGTGTCCCAGGGACCACGCTCGTCAGGAGGAGTGGGGACCCAGAGTACTGGTGAGACTGTAGTAGGGTGCCTGCTGAAGCAGGGGGAAGTCTCCGACAACCCACAGGAGATTTCTTTGTGGCTTCCAGTGCAGGGTAAAGGCAGACAGCCCTCAGAGCGTGCACCACCAGGAAACAATCAAGAAAGCCGGCTGGATTAGGCGCTACAATGTCGCTGGTAGTCTTCTTCTTGCAGTTCTGCAGGAGTCCTGGAGCGGTCGATCCTTCGCAGAAGTCGAAGAGAGAAGTGCAGAGGAGTCCTGGTGGATTCTTGCAAGTCGCAAATATGAAGAGGAGCCCACAGGAGAGACCCTAAATAACCCTGAGAGGAGGATTGGCTACCTACCCAGGTATGCACCTATCAGGAGGGGTCTCTGACATCACCGTCTGGTACTGGCCACTCAGAGGCCTCCAGAGTGTCCCCACATCTCTGAAAACAAGATGGCATTAGTCTGCAACACATTGGAGGAGCTCTGGGCACCACCCCTGGGGTGGTGATGGACAGAGGAGTGGTCACTCCCCTTTCCTTTGTCCAGTTTCGCACCAGAGGAGGGACTGGGGTTCTCTAAACCGGTGTAGACTGGCTTATGCAAGGAGGGCACCATCTGTGCCCTTCAAAGCATTTCCAGAGGCTCTGGGAGGCTACCCCTCCCAAGCCTGTAACGCTTATTTCCAAAGGGAGAGGGTGTAACACCCTCCTCCTAAAGGAAATACATTGTTCTGTCTTCCTGGGACTGAGCTGCTCAGACCCCAGGAGGGTAGAACCCTGTCCGTAGGGTGGCAACAACTGTAGATGCAGGGAAAACCCCAGAGCGCTGGTTTGGCAGTACTGGGGGTCCATCTTGGAGCCCCCAGGGTGCATGGGATTGCCCCCCATACTAGATCTGTAATGGGGGGACAATTCCATGATTTTAGACACCTCACATGGCCATATTCAGAGTTACCATTGTGCAGCTACATATAGATGGTGACCTATATGTCGTGCACGCGTAAAATGGTGTTCCCGCACTCACAAAGTTTGGGGAAAATGGCCCTGAACAATGTGGGGGCACCCCTGCTAGTGCAAGGGTGCCCTCACATTTAGTAACCTTGCATCTATCCAGAGTTGGACATATAGATAACTTATAAGTTACTTAAGTGCAGTGTAAAATGGCTGTAAAATAGTGTGGACACATGTAAATTTGGGGGTAAAAGGCCAAGGAAGATGGTACTTTCCTTCACATCCCTATTCCTATTGAGGGGAATTCTCCAAAACAAAGATGAAGGATTTCTTAACGCAGGGGTCACCTCAGCTCAGGACACCTTAGGGGCTGTCCTGACTGGTGTGTGATACCTCCTTGTTTATCTCATTATCTCCTCCGGACTTGCTGCCAAAAATGGGGGCTGTGTCTGGAGGGGCGGGCATCTCCACTAGCTGTGATGCCCTGGTGCACTGTAACAACAGGCATGAGCCTTTGAGGCTCACCACCAGGTGTTACAGTTCCTGCAGGGAAGGTGAGAAGCACCTCCACCCAGTGCAGGCTTTGTTCCTGGCCACAGAGTGAATGTGGCCAGAAACCCATCTGGTTGTACCAGGCTGGCAGGAACTGGTCAGCCTAACACTAGTGTTTGGACTGCTATACAGTGGGCATCTCTAAGATGCCCTCTGTGTGCATTTTTCAATAAATCCCACACTGGCATCAGCGTGGATTTATTGTGCTGAGAAGATGATACTAAGCTACCCAGATTTCAGTGTAGCCATTATGGAACTGTGGAGTTTGTGTTTGACAACTCCCAGACCATATACTCTTTATGGTTTCCCTGCACTTACAATGCCTACGGTTTGGCTTAGACACTGTAGGGGTATAGTTCTCATGCAACTATGCCCTCACCTGTGGTATAGAGCACCCTGCCTTAGGGCTGTAAGGCCTGCTAGAAGGGTGACTTACCTATGCCACAGGCAGGGTGAGGTTGGCATGGCACCCTGGGGGGAGTGCCATGTCGACTTAGTCATTTTCTCCCCACCAGCACACACAAGCTGTGAGGCAGTGTGCACGTGCTGAGTGAGGGGTCCCCAAGGTTGCATAATACATCACACCTTTCCTGGCCACAGGGCCATTGTTACCAGGGGTACCAGTTACAAGGGACTTATCTGTGTGCCAGGGCTGTGCCAATTGTGTGAACAAAGGTACAGTTTAGGGAAAGAACACTGGTGCTGGGGCCTGGTTAGCAGGATCCCAGCACTCTTTCAATCATACCTAGCATCAACAAAAGGCAAAAAGGTAGGGGTTAACCATGCCAAGGGAGGCATTTTCCTACACCAGTAAAGTGCACTACATGTGCCCAGGGCCTGTAGATTAAATGCTACTAGTGGGCCTGCAGCACTGATTGTGCCACCCACATAAGTAGCCCCTTAACCATGCCTCAGGCCTGCCATTGCAAGGCCTGCGTGTGCAGTTTCACTGCCACTTCGACTTGGCATTTGAAAGTACTTGCCTAGCCTCAAGCTCCCCTTTTTCTACATCTAAGTCACCCCTAAGGTAGGCCCTAGGTAACTCATAGGACAGGGTGCTATGTAGGTAAAAGGCTGGACATGTACCTGTGTAGTTTATATGTCCTGGTACTGTAAAACTCCTAAATTCGTTTTACACTGCTGTGAGGCCTGCTCCTTTCATAGGCTAACATTAGGGCTACCCTCATATACTGTTTGAGTGGTAGATTCTGGTCTGAAAGGAGTAAACAGGTAATATTTACTATGGCCAGAATAGTAATACAAAATCCTACTGACTGGTGATGTTGGATTTAATATTGCTGTTTAAGAAATGCCACTTTTAGAAAGTGAACACTTCTCTGCACTTAAATCCTTCTGTGCCTTACACTCCACGTCTGGCTGGGTTTAGTTGACAGATCCCTTGTGCATTCGCTCAGACAACCCCAAACACAGGATTCTCAGTCACACTTGCACACATCTGCATACTGAGGCCCTAATTTATACTTTTATTGCGCCGCATTACTATCATTTATTGACGCAGAAGCGGCGCAAACTTACAAAATACAATTGTATTTTGTAAGTTCGCGCCGCTTTTGCGTAAAAAAATGACAGTAATGCAACACAAAAAAAAGTATAAATCAGGGCCTGAATGGGTCTTTCTGGGCTGGGAGGGTGGAGAGCCTGACACTTATATGTCAAAGGACAGTGGCCTGCCCTCACACAATGGACTGCCACACCCCCTACTGGGACCCTGGCAGACAGGTTGGAACTGAAGGGGGACCTTGTGTACTTCTAAGCCACTCTTTGAAGTCGCTCCCACTTTAAAAGCACATTTGGGTGTTTAAAAAGGGCTTCTGACACTACTGACTCAGACATTTATGGACCAGAACCTGTAACCTGTCAAGAAGAACTGCTTGACTGCCCAAAGGACTCACCTGACTGCTTTTCTGCAAAGGACTGCTGCCCTGCTGTTGCCCTGCAGCCTTGCTGCCCTCTGGCTCTGCTGAGAAGTGCTCTCCAAGAGCTTGGATAGAGCTTGCCTCCTGTTCCTTGAAGTCTCAGGACCAAAACGACTTCATCTCTGCAAAGAACTCCTTGTGCGGCAAAAATTCGACAAACAGCCTGCCAGAAATGACACACAGCCTGCATCGCAGTGAGAAAATCACTGCACGTCCAACCGGAAAGACGCAGCCCGGCTCCCCAAGTGGAGATCGGCGCAGCGCCTGCGTTGTGACTGAGCTTCGATACATGGCCCACTGGATCTACACATAGCAGAGCCGGAACGACATAGCCTGACCTCCTGCAAGAAGAATCAACACAGCTCCTTTCGTACAACAGAAATTTCCGTGCATCGCCCACCGGATCGACACAGCTCCTGTGACTTCGTCCTGCACGCCCAGGATTTCTCGGCATCGTCCCCGGGGCCTCCAAATACCTCGCAATCCGAAGAGGATCCAAGTCAGCGCGCCAGAAAGCGATGCAAAGCCTTCCCTGCGTGGAAAATCATCGACGCATCTTCTATGTGCGCCCGGAGAAACTAACACACACCTCCCCATTTTCCACGCATCTCGTCCTCTGTGGTCCCTTGCAGAGAATTTGAACGCAAACCAGGCACCTTGTGCTTGCAAGAGACACTTGTTGCTTTTCAAGAACTAAAGACTCTTTTTATCATTTTCAAAAGTGATATCTCAACGTGCATTTAACCAGATAAATATTCTATATTTTTCTAAACACTGTGTGGTGTATTTTTGTGGTGTTATACTGTGTTATTGCATGATTTATTGCACAAATATTTTACACATTGCCTTCTAAGTTAAGCCTGACTGCTCAGTGCCAAGCTACCAGAGTGTGGGCACAGGATAGTTTGGATTGTGTGTGACTTACCCTGACTAGAGTGAGGGTCCATGCTTGGACAAGGGGGTAACCTGACTGCCAACCAAAGACCCAATTTCTAACACAAAGCCAATAGTCTCGTCTACGCAAGAGTTATTGGCGTTGCCAATGTGTTTTAGCCACGTTATAAACCAGAGTGGCTGCTGTCCAGCATGGCTAAAAGTTAGTAGCATAGTAGACTGGAGCTGAGTGGCATAGGAGCAGTGGCGTGGAGCACAGTGGTGCAGAGTAGAGTACAGTGGGTACAGTGCAGTTGTTTAGAGTGCATTGGCGTAGAGTGCTGTGGTTTACAGTGCAGTGGCGTGGATTGGCATGGGACAGAGTAGAGTGGCATAGAGTGCAGTGGAGTAGAGTGGCATACACTAGAGTGGCAGAGAGTTCAGTAGTGTAGAGTAGTGCAGTGGCATAGAGTGGTGCAGAGTGGAGTAGTGTAGAGTGGTGCAGTGCAGAGTAGAGTATAGTGATGTAGAGTGCAGTGGCATAGAGTGGAGTGATGCAGAGTAGAGTGGCACAGAGTGCAATGGCATAGAGTGCAGTGGCATACAGTGCAGTAGTACAGAATGGAGTGGTGTAGAGTATAGTGGCCTACAGTGTCAGTGCAGTGGTGTAGAGTGGCAGGGAGAGCAGTGGCGAACAGTGCAGTGTTGCAGAGTAGAGGACAGTGGCGTACATTGCAGTGTAGTGTGCACTGGCGTAGAGTGCAGTGGCATAGAGTGCCATGGGGCAGAGTAGAGTGGCATAGAGTGCAGTGGAGTAGAGTGGCATACAATAGAGTGGCAGAGAATGCAGTAGTGCAGAGTGGAGCAGTGGCATAGAGAGCAGAGTAGACTTGCATGGCAGAGTGCAGTTCCGTAGACTGCTGCAGAGTGGAGTAGTGTAGAGTGGTGCAGTGCAGAGTAGAGTGGCGTAGAGTGCAGTGGCACAAAGTGCAGTGGCGTAGAATGCAGTAGTACAGAGTAGAGTGGTACAGAGTACAGTGTTGGAGAGTGCAATGTTGCAGAGTATAGTGTCAGAGCAGTGGTGTAGAGTGGCAAAGAGTTGTACAGAGATGTTTGGTGTAGAATAGAGTGGTGTAGAGTAAAGGGCAGTGGTGTACAGTGCAGTGGCATAGAGTGGCATGGGGTGCAGTAGAGTGGCATAGAGTGCAGTGGAGTAGAGTGGCATACAAAGAGTGGCAGAGAGGGCAGTAGGTTAGAGTGGTGCAGTGGTATAGATTGCAGAGTAGACTCAAGTGGTGCAGAGTGCAGTGGCATAGAGTGGTGCAGAGTGGAGTAGTGAAGTGTGGTACAGTGCAGAGCAGAGTATAGTGCTGTAAAGCGCAGTGAAGTAGAGTGGAGTTATGCAGAGTAGAGTGGTATAGAGTGTAGTGGAATAGAGTGTATTGGTGCAGTATGACAGAGAAGAGTGCTGTAGAGTATAGTGGTGGCCAGTGCAGTGTTGCAGAGTAGAGTGTCAGAGTGCAGTGGCGTATAGTGCAGTTGTTTAGAACGCATTGGTGTAGAGTGCATTGAAGTAGAGTACCATGGTTTAGGTGCAATGGGGCAGAGTGGCATAGAGTGCAGTGGCATAGAATCGATTATTTCAGAGTACAGTGCAGTCGCATGGAGTGGAGAGGTGTTGGGTAGAGTGCAGTGGCATGGAATGCAGTGGCGCAGAGTGCAGTGGCATAAAGTATATTGTTTCACAGTAAAGTGGAGTGGCGTAAAGAGAAGCAGTGTAGGGTAGAGTGGAGTGGCTTAGAGTGTGATGGCATAGAGTAAAGTGGTGTAGAGTGCCGTGGTATAGAGTAGATTAGAGTGATGGACAGTGTATTGATATAGGGTGGAGGGGCACAGAGTTGAGTGCTACAGAGTAAAGTGCACTAACATAGAGTGTATTAGCATAGAGTGCAGTGGCGTACAGTGCAGTGTTGCTGAGTGGCACAGAGTGGAGTTGTGCAAACTAGATTGGTGTTGCCTAGACTGGAGTGGTATAGCGTGCAGAGGCACAGAGCGCAGTGGTGTACAGAGGTGTAAAGTGCATTGACATAGAATAGGGTGGTACAGAGTAGAGTAGAGAGGTGTAGTGTGAAGTAGCATAGAGTGCAGTGCATAGGGTGGAGCGGTTCAGAGTAGAGAAGAGTGCAGTGCCCCACAGTGCAGTGGCATGGAATGGTGTAAAGTGGAGTGATAAAGAGTAGGGTGCAGTGGTGTGGAGTGGTGCAGAGTGGAGTGGAGTATGCATGGTGTGGTAGCACACTGCCATTACAGACAACACTTTTTTGATTGAAATGACCATTACATTGCACAGATGTACAGTTTTTCAAATAAAACTATGCAGTGCACAGACGATGATGTGTGGAAATTGCATCACCTAACGCAATGATTTGTTTCAATCATATAAAGGTATTTTTTTTTAGCACAGTTCAGAATTACCAAAATGGGCTTCATTTGTACTGATTCTGATATATTCTGAGGTTTATTTAAATGTTGTCATGTGATAGAAAAAACTCTTTCCTAACCCCAGTATCCAGCAAGATTGTCGCATAATTCCTCTCACGTTGAAGTCAGAGAAAAAAAGTAACCACTAAGTTCCCACCGAAGACAGAGGCTGATATTTACCTTGTTCTTTGAATGCACAGCAAATGTGATAAGATAAGAACAAGATTTACAGGCCTGTTTACATAAAGGGAGCACTCAGAAGGATACTGTAAATAAGGTTTTGCAAAATAAGGGACAAACTCAAGCTGCATAGCCTAAAACAAATAAAGCCAGCAAATTAAAAGCAACAAAATGTGAGTTCCAAACCACAAAGCCAATGGCAAGCAACGGGCGGAATGCATTCCCAAGGAAGCTCTATGAATGTACTTAAAGTGACAGCCGTGGGATACTTTGTGGGAAAAGTCCAGTATTTTAGTCCAGTCCGTATCTTACAGAGGTTTGGCCACATCAATCACCCAGGTAGTATGACGAGAAGACCTGGAGTGGTCTCAATGTTGCAGGAAAGGTCTGTACACCTATTACAACAGTTTTCCACCAGTCCATATGGTGTAGAGCTTCTGGCACACCTCATGTAGGGTTAGTGCCACAAGGGTTTGGAACTTTAGTAGCTCGCCATCCAGAAACAAATCCCCCAATTTTAAGACACCTGAAGCGTGCCACTGATGGAGTTGCTCTGAGCACAGCCGTCCTGTGCGAGTGGGGAGGCTTAGCAAAGGTAGTGCAGGAGCACAGGGTTTCTTTGTGTCAGTGAGTTTACAGGTTCTAGCAAGGCAAGAGAAAGCTGTGCATGATAACCCCAGATGGTGGTCAGTGGAATGGTCAATAGGAAACAATGAGCAGTGCATTAAGCCTTCCTTAAAAGTCTATACAGATAAACCCCATTTCATGCAGGTGGGTGGGCGGAAAGCCAGTGCACCAGCCATTGGACCTGTGCAGCTGAATAATAGCATTTTAAGTCCAGAAGGCCTAATTCACCCGCAGTCAAAGATAGCTTTAGAGTGTAAAAATCTATCCGATGGCGCCGCAGCGATCAAATCAGATGTGTGGCCTGTCTGAAGAAGGAAAGAAGGATGAGCAAGGGAAGGTTTGCAAAATAATGCTATCATCAGGTTAACACACCATCTTCACTAGTGCCACGTGGCCCATTACAAAAAGCAGAAGAGAAGACCAAAAAGCAAACTGGGCTCGGAGGGACTGTGATGCTCTGCCGAGATTTCTATCCTGCAAATCAATGGGAGAATGGTAGATATTAATCACTAGGTATCGAAAGGTAACTGGTTCCCAGTTCAATCTGAGGCTTAATTATATATAAAGGGGAAAACAGTGCATATGTTAAGGAAACACTAATTACATTTTAAAATTTTAACATTTTGTTTGTGCAATTTACAACCCAATTATTTTGAAGATTCTATGTGTACTTGACACTTAGAGATAACCTAGATCTCTAGTTTGGCTTCTGCTCAATTTCAAAACCATTTAAAGACATGGACCAAGCGGGAAATTGCCTTGAACAACCTTGCAAGGGGTCTGGCCCCCGCTCACCCTTCACAAGCATGAACAGCGGACCATTGCACCAGAAGAGTTTGCCAGGGTGGGTTGGTTTTGCTTAATCAAACACTTGACAGTGCCTCTTCTGTTTCTCTCCTATCTGCAGAGACAAGTCCCCAGGTGTCCGATACCTTCAGAAACTCTTGGTGAACCCATCTTGTCTGATTTTAGGAACTGTCCCACCTTGTTCTTCTCGTCCTTATTTATTCGGTCCTTAGTAACAACCTCCCATTTGATCTTGATTTCATCCTCCTCTATTATTCTCTTTGATTGGTAGTCCAGGCTCCCAGTTCCGAGATAAATGTAGAGTCCCAGATATACACTGTAGTGCTGTGAAACTACAGACAAGTTGTGGGTACCTCAAATCCTGAACTTAGGTGTGAGACTGTCGCCCACTCCGTCTACCCTGCCCCATCGATTTTTTTTTTTTTTTTAGGATGAAAGTCCATGGGCGGTTGGGGTGAGTCAGATGTTTTTGTTCAATTTGTTTAAACTAGCATAAGGGTAATTACCTTAATGTTTCCCAAACTGTATGCCAGGGGTTTTAAAATGTTCAGAAACATAATCAAAATGTTGTTGTTACTTCATCTTTAAGAAAGATTCGGTAGATTTGGGTAGGGGTGATGACCTTGACACAATGCTGAAGGGAATTAATTTACTACTGAACAAGATATTTGTAATGTGAAACCTGAATGTAGCATTTCAGGAGGCAATCACAAAAACACCACAGTGAATAAATAGTGCTATGTTAAAAAATAGTAAATGTGTGCACCGCTTTAAATCATAATGGGGTACGGCCTCTCTTGGGTGTGTCTGTAAAACTGATGTTTGTTCTTGAATTTTGGTCCTGAATTTTGACCCTTTGTCCTGAATTGTTTACAGTCCTGTCCAGACTTTGCCTCAATGCCAGGTGGACCCTAGGAGTCATAAGGTCCCAGCTGTTTCTGCAGCCCCTGCTCCCCTTTTTGCGAAGTTAACCGCACTGCTGTTTGGATCTCCCCAACTCTATCAAGTATTTCAATTGCTAATGTCTTGCATTGTATGTTAAGTGAAAACATCTATGCAACTGTTAAAGTGGTTAAAAAACATTGTTAAAATATTTTGGCCTCCTCATTGATTTTTGGAACGCTTTTTCTCCCATATATCCTCAAAAACATCTTACTTGCTTTTGCTCACCTTCACATAATCTGTGCTTTCTGTTGCTGATGTCTATTTAGAGCTGTTTGATCAGCAGTAAACCCACTTTGAGAGGCATAGTTGGCATACATAGATAAGCTTCAGAATTTATTGACACTAAACTAATTTCTACTTTTATTACAAGCAGCACACACAGTGACACAATCACGCACTGATACTTATGCATGTATAATCCAGTCCAGAATTTGTGCACACTTCTAGCCTGTACCAAATAGACACAACACCTGCACTTCAAAGACAGATTCCGTCCACCCACAAGCAGTCTTCTGCAACCCTTCCTCTGCAAAGTTCCAATCCAAATTGCATTAGTTTTATCTAATGTCATCTTATTTTAACATGCTGAATATTTTACTGTTGAAAACCCCTCTCATTATGACCAGCGCCAGAAAAAATGCACAAGAAGCTTTTCTATGTAGTTTTCTTTGAGCACCCCCTGGGGAATGGTGATTAGGTAAGGACAACTGGGAGAAAGGGCAAAGAAAAAGTTAAATACAGCACATAGGATCCATCTTATGGCCACCTTGCAAAGTAGTTATTGGCGAATGTGCTAGCAGTAGCTTCTGAAGAAACAAGAAACACTATTTTTTTTGTCCAGGCCAACTGAATACACCATGTCAGCTACCGGCCTGAACTCGCGGTTTGAGGTAGCATTGTTTTCCACTGCCTGTTTATGAACCAAGCAGACCTCTGAGTCCAGTGTACTCCAACCTACCTCTGTCTAATTTGCCCCATTCCATTCCAATTTACTTTAGACTCCACTGCAATCTATCCAACTCCACACAAGTCTACTCCACCACAATCTACCTCACTCCTATTGTCCCCACTCCAATCTACTCCACTCCAATGTACTCAACACTACCCAAATCTATCCCACTCCATTCCAATCTACCACACTCCACTCAAATCTATCCCAATCCACCCCACTCCAATTAACCTCTACCTACTCCACTCTACCACACTTCACCCGCCCCACCCCACTGCAATCTACCCAACTCCACCCTAACCTAGCCCACTCCACCCTACCTCACTCCACTCCAATCTATCCGAATCCACCCAATTCCAGGCTACCCCACTCCAGTCTACCCCACCCCAATCTACCCCCATCCCAATCTATCCCACAAGACTCTATCCAACTCCACTCCAACATACCCCACTCCACTCTACCCGCAATATACCCCACTCCACTTTACTCCTATCTACCAAACTCTACTCAAATCTACCCCACTTCACCCCAGTCTACCACACTTTACCCCAGTCCATCCCACTAAACCCCATTTCACCCCAACCCACTGCAATCTACCACAGCCGACTCTACCCCACTCCAATCGACCAAACTCCACTTTTGCCCAAAATGCGTTGCCAAAGCCAATAGCTCTCGCATAGGCAAGAACTACTGGCTTTGGTACGTCTTGTTGCTCTCTAGTTGTGTGCTACTCACTTTTGTTCACATACTGCTTTGTTCTTTTCTGCAAGAGGGTGATAGATACAATGTGCAGTGGCCATCTTGGTGCCTGCTGTCCAGCTCCAATTTAAGTAATGAACATTTCAAATATATATTTTATAAAATGTATGCAGAAATGCTGTGCATTGCTGAAAAATAGGTTATGTATTTTTTGTTTATTATGACCTTAATATTCAAATGTATTTAGTTGTTTTTTTAATCCTCAGGCCTTTGGCAAATTCCTAAATCGAGCTTAGATGACTCAAAAAAGCTGCATGCAGAAAGTGCTGCACAGACAGGGAGGGTAGAACTACCAGTCAATGAACTTATAATACTTAAATCATTGTTGGCACTGCACTCAGGGCTAAAATAACTGGTGGTGCCAGTAAAATACTGGTCTGGTGGCCATCCTACCCAGATATGGCAACAATTGTCATCAAATGACCTTCCCTACAGTGACGTTTATGTTGCTGCTGTGATCACTGATGTGCACCATCCTACTCTCCTTCAATACCAGTTCGCAAGCAGTGAGAGTGGCAGCTATCACGTAAGCTGGGATTTGAATGTGCATCCATTACACGGAATTGCATAGAATAAGCCTCTATCCCTATTCTACTTTGCATGGTGACCAAGGCATCCTTTTTAGGGTTGAGCGCAAAGCGCTCTGTCCATAGTGTAATCTCTTGGTGGGCTTCTAACCACGCCTATGTCACTCCCATCAGTTTGGTTGGTTTGTGAGCTTGACTTTTAAAATACGCTTGATTTCAATATTGAAAGGCATGCGTACGTCATGCTTTTTCCGGTGTTTAACCCTCCTTGAGCGCACCGATCAACTACTGAAAAACTATGAGGCTCGATGTTTTCCGTATGGTTTCTGGACTACTTTTTCTCTTTATTTTGCAGTGCGATCTCGCTGGGCAGTAGTCGAGCACTTTGCACGACATTGACCCTGTTACATGGATAGTTGCACTTTTGCTGGTTACACGGATAATTGCACTTTTGCCGATACATTTCACTGTGAACGTTTCACTGCGGGAGAACTTATGTTTGTCTGCTTTGTGCTAATGGCGGTCGTCGGCTCGCTTGTGTGAAACTTTTACTTTTCAGTTTATGTGGCAAGAAAAGTCTGGTTAGTTATGTGAAACAGTTTTACTTTTCAATTTCAATGTATGTGACAAGAAAAGTTTGATTAGAAGTTTACAACACTAATAGCTCTAAGTCGAGCAAACGCGAGACCCTTGCATTGCAAGTGCTTGTTGTACTTGCCGTTAAACAGGAGTCTCCATGTGATCTACCAATCGCTCTAAACACATTGGCCCTTGTGTGCTCCAACTTGTTAGGGAGCTGTGTCTCACTCCACTCTTACTTCCTTGTGCATCGGACACTGGCCTTTAACTCTCCTTCGCCTTCCAGGTGACCCTGACTGTCCAGAGGGCGCATGAGAGTGGCTGCTCTCAATACTGAGCTGCCCACTGAGCTACTTGAAGTAGGTGTCACTCTGGGCAATGAAACCTGCCTTGTTTAGAAAGGCGACTTGGGAACTGAGTGCAAGCCTGCCCTGTGTTGGCAACAGAGAGGCGCACATTTGGCCTTGGAACTTGGACTATTGCTTTTACAATTGTGGGGCGTGCGCAGCGCTGTAAGAAGCGAGAGCCACTCAGGGTGTCCACGTGTCATGGAGCCGCCTGGCGTGTATTCAACCTTCTCGTGGTGATCCTTTGGAAATCACGCTTCTGAGCTGCGTCTTGGTCACTGCATTGCTCACTGTTGCTTTGAAACCTGTGCTATTTATTTATGTATGCATTAAATCAGAGCGCTGAGCTGCTCCTCATACCTTCAAGGCGCTTCTGCAGGAGTCAGGGTACGGGGCAGTGTTCCGTGGAGTCCACTGGGGTGATGAGGACAGGCTCCTGCGGTTCTTCACGTGGTTGTTTCTCGAATCTAAAGCACTTTGGTTCTGCATTGATCTGGATGTGAAAGACTTGAGAGCCCCGAACCCCGACCCACTGACATCTGGGGTTCGCTGCTTCGGGGAGCGGGGTGGAGTCAGACGTGGAGGGTGGAGCAGACTCTACAAGAAGGTAGTTTGGGCAGACGTGGAGGGTGGAGCAGACTTTACAAGAAGGTAGTTTGGGCAGACGTGGAGGGTGGAGCAGACTCTACAAGAAGGTAGTTTGGTCAGACGTGGAGGGTGGAGCAGACTTTACAAGAAGGTCGTTTGGGCAGACGTGGAGGGTGGAGCAGACTCTACAAGAAGGTAGTTTGGGCAGACGTGGAGGGTGGAGCAGACTCTACAAGAAGGTAGTTTGGGCAGACGTGGAGGGTGGAGCAGACTCTACAAGAAGGTAGTTTGGGCAGACGTGGAGGGTGCAGCAGACTCTACAAGAAGGTAGTTTGGGCAGACGTGGAGGGTGCAGCAGACTCTACAAGAAGGTAGTTTGGGCAGACGTGGAGGGTGGAGCAGACTTTACAAGAATGCGGTTTGAAGCAGTCTTTGAAGGAATGCCAGGCCTTTGTTCCTGTGGCCTGAGGGTGGTGCAGTGGGCCTTGCGTGTCACCATGACCTGGAGAATGGTGGCTGCCCCCAGGCCTGCGCCGCTCTTGTGCATGCGCGCTTAGCAGAACTCTTCCCGAGTGTCAGGAGAGCATCAGTCCGCTCCGTTGGAAGCCTGTAGAGTGCGGGGAACTTCTGAAAGTGGGGGGCATGATGCCCTACTTTGGTTTAGACAGAATGGCCCCCAGTTGATGCCCCAAGAGAGGCTCCAAGGTACTCCAGCCCTTCAATTAAAACAAATAACCGTGTCCAGTGCAACGAAGCAACCTGGGCCCAGTGGTCTCAGGACGCATCATTGGGGTGCGGAGGGTCCCCCCCTCTTCTCTCACTCGGAGCCCGTCGTCGGTGAGCTGGATTGACTCCTTGCCCAGTAACTACTTCCTGCACCCACAATTCTCATCCTAGATTGAACTCTCCTGATGGCTGTTACCTAAGTCACTGCCCCGCATCGGCGCCAGGCACCATGTGTGGCACGGTCTGGGTGCGCATGAAAACCCCGGTAAAACCAGTTTTAAAACAAACTGGGAGGCAGAAGGCGTCGCACCCCCGGGCCCAGGGTTGGGGCGGGAGAGGGTGTGGCTCTCTTTCTAAGTGAGGGGGGCGGATGCCGTTCTGCAGCTGGCACATGCCAATGCTTGGTTTCCTCGTTGTGGGACGAGGGCATTTTCTAAGCACGACACAGGCCGTGCTCTCATACATGGGACTGGACACACCTCTGTTTGTGAAAGAGAAAAGCAGGCTCTCTGTGTGGGGCTAGGGATGGGCATCTGCATTTGGGTCAAAGCTGAGAAGCACAGTCCCACAATAACAATGTTACTGAAGAGCAAGCGGCCGAAGCCATCTGTGGCTGCTGAACTCCCTCCGTGGCCAGTTCTCTGTTCCGAGCTTACAAGCAGTGTTCACACTGAGTGGACTGGACACGCTTTGGGGTGAAGGGTGAGAGAAGCCGAGTTCCATCAAGGCCGGTCCGGTCTGTGACTGTCCTGGGGTGCTCGCCTTACCCAGGCTGCAGCCTCAGGATGGAAAGCAGAGGCTGCTGGGCGAGCGCGTGCTGGTGGCCAGAGTTAGAGCATCTTCTGGCAGTGAGGTGCAGAATTCCTACTGTGCTATAACTCATCCACAATTTAAGGGGGGGAAGGATCATTGACTGGCCTTTTCTAGTAAAAAAAAAAAAAAAGGTGTGAGCCTGTCAGCTGACGCCCCCGGCACCTGCGTCCCGTGAAGGCCACTCAATACTGACTGATCTCAGTTCAGTGCCAAGGGGCTGTACTATCCGCCGCACGTACGTAGTGCTCGTTCTGTGCTGTTCGCCAGCCACTGTTTCTAAATTAAAAACGGTATTGTCTGGCAAGGCCTGCGAGTTGCGCAAGAGTCGGCCAGCTCTCTGTGACAGGTAAAGCCTCTTGGATAGGCCAGGCCAGTTCATGTGCGCAGCCAGGGGCACCGCAGTGTCCATGTCCCGGCGCTAGTCCCTCCTCGGAGCTCCGTGGCCTCTCCTCCATCTCGTCCAAGAGGCCCAGGCCCGGAAAGCAGCACGTGCACAGCACGAGACCTGGACAGTGGCTCTGTCCCCTGGAGCCTGTGGATCCAGGTGTCACAGGGCGCAGGGGAGGCCCCCGGGCAGCATGCAGCCAGGTGCCTGTTCTTGTAGAGACCCATGGTGGACCAGGAGGCGTGGAGGGATCCTGACAGAGCTTTGGAATCGAGGTTGTGCTGATTACTGCCCTGCTCTGAAGCATACCAAACTAGATTGTGTTTGCGGCTGCTCCTCCCCCTGTTCGCTGCAAAATGTAATTTTACTGCTCCTGTCAACCACCTCAGCCAAGCCTCCATGACTTCATGTAGCTGATTCAAAAATGCTCTGGAGAGCTGGCAGCTGATCAAGCACGCAGGGGCACCCTTTAACCACGCCCATTTCACGCCCATCACTTTCATTCATTCCTGGGCTTGCCTTTCAAAAACCTCTTCATGTCATTGGTAAACGCTTTATGTTTGACCCGCCTTGAGGCTGTATTTGTCACGCCTTGCAGACCGCCCCTGTTACATTGATTATTGCACGACTGCCAATATACTTCAGCATGGCTGAACTATTTTTTTCTTTTGTCTCTCACCTTCATGCTGCATGGCGACCATAGTGCTCACAGTGCGAACAGGCACAACAGCATGAACTCGATCAGCGGTATTGGAGTGCTGATCACTTTATTCACAGGTCCCTAAGCTGAGTCATGTCTTGTGGCTCTCTCCTTAACACACTTGAAATTGGTAAATGCTTTGTGCAAAACAGAAATCCCCAAAGCAAAAGAGGCTCTCCCGGCACAGCGGGAGAGCAGATACTACAATATTCACTACACTCGGGAAATGCGCCCCATAATGCTTTGCAGTGCATTCATTTTTTCAAAACATAACTCAGCATGTGGTGGTCTTAGGACAATGTACCACCACCAAAACATTCAGCACAACACACTCTTTCTGTCTAGGTCATCTCTAGGTCCCCACACTAAGTTAGTGGGGAACTCAAAATAATAACCCGCCCACTATTTAGTGTTCTTTTAAGCTTTCTCATGGCTGGAATGTTTGTTTTTATAGCTCAGAAAGCTTTTGATTTTAGGAGGCCTTGTTTGTAATGTTTTTGCTATATGCTGTAATATCATTGCTGTAGTGCTTGCTACTCCTGAAAATATGTAATGCACTACTCTCTAGAGGGGCTAAATATATAGATAAACTGCATTGTTTATTGCCATTTTCTTTTTGTGTGGTTATGCCCTCTAGGGGCTGACTATGTAGTTACATGACCATGTTTCTTACAAATGTTATTTTCATTGTGGTGTCCTCTAGGGGCTGTTCTAAGCATTGCAGTCATATCATCATACTAAAATATTTGTGGCACGGAAACGTGCCCCATAATGCTTTGCAGGAAGTTACTTTTAGTAAATATGTTTGCTCATAACTCAGTTGTGGTGGCCCTGGGACAATGGAACCACCCTCAAAACATTCACCACAACATGCTCTTGCTGTCTACATCTTCTCTGGTTCCCCACACCATGTTAGTGGTACTCCAAAATAATAACCCCTACCAACATGCATTATCTTTTTAAATACTTTCATGCTGAAACATTTCTTTTACAGCTGAGAGAAATCATGTTTTATAAGCCTTGTTTGTAATATCATTGCAGTGGGTCTGCTAGCCTTGAAAATGTTTAATGCAGTACTCTCTCTCTCTCTAGTGGCTACATATGTTATAATGCATTATGTTCTCCCAATCTTTTTTCCTGTAGTTATGCTCTTTAAGGGCTAATTACATGTTTACATGACCATGTTTCTTCCAAATGCTATTTTTAGTGTGGTGTCCTCTCAGGCTGTTCTGAGCATTGCAGTCAATATACTATAATTTTCGCAGCATGAAAACCTGCCCCATAATGCTTTGCAGGGCATTACTTTTACAAAACATTTTTGTTAATAAATCAGCCTGAGGTGGCCCGAGGACAATGCAATGGGACCACCTTCAGAACTCTCTTTCTGTCTACATCATCTCTGGGTCCCTACACTAGGTTAGTGGGGACCCCAAAATGATAACACCGCCCTCCATGCCATGTCTTTGAAGCCTTCTCATGGCTATATCTGATGTTTTACAGCTGAGTGAACTTTTGTTTTTAAATCTTTGTTTGCAATTTCATTGCAATAGGCCTTTGACCCCTAAAAATGTCCTCTTGGGATGTTTGTATTTGTTGTCCCAAGGGGGAAGGGTATGCACAGAGGTGGGTCCTGTGCTTACTGCACCACTGATTTCAAGCTAGCCTAGCTGATGAAGGGTGATACCCTGAAAACGGTTCTAGGATGCTTGTTTCCGGTCCAGGGAGGACCTGGCCTGGCAGTTCGGGTTGGACTATTCCCATGAGGAACAGGGTCAAGACTTATTTGCATATGGCTGGGTTCAAACTCGGGTGGCGTGGTGAGCAAAAAAACAATGGATTAAACCCAGATCTTTGTGACTGGGGGTGAATGTTTGCATTGTTCAGCATTCCGTCCGTCATCTGTTCTTTTTGTATTAGTTATATGCAGGGCCACTTGAATTATAAGGCAGGAAAAGATGAAATCATGAGACATGGTTGACTAATTTATGTGGCAAGAAAAGTCAAGTTTTGAATTTACAATGCCAATAGCTCTAATCAAGCAAATGTGAGAACGATTGCATTGCAAATGCTTGTTTAGGACTTACTCCATTCTTGTAATATAGAATAAATGTAGCTCATTAAGGCCCTGATTTATACTTTTTGATGCTAAACTCCGCTAACGCAGTTTAGCGTAAAAAAGTATACAGCTGGCTAGCGCCATCCCAAGCCACCGGCCGGGCATCATATTTATAGTATGACGTTAGCCAGCGGTAAGGCCCGGTTAGCGTCAAAATATTTGACGCTTACCGGGGGAGGGGGGGGGGGGGGTGGAGTGAAACCTGGAGGTTGTGCATCAAAGAATGGCCTGGTCAGGTTAGAGTCAAGAAAATGACTTGAACCTGATTAGTGTCATATTTCGGCACACAACCCCGTGGACATGACTCCTGTCTAAGTTAAAACAGGAGTCATGCCCCCCAGCCCAATGGCCATCCCAGGGGACTTATGTCCCCAGGACATGTCCATTGGGCTCAGTGCCATGGCACTTAAAATGTTTTTTAATATACTCACCTCTACTTACCTGGGATGGGGTCCCCCCATCCTTAGGTGTCTTCCTGGTGTGGGTGGGGGTATCCCTGGGGCAGGGAAGGGCCCTTGTGGGCCCTTTCCATGGTCTATGACCATGGAAATAGGCCCACAGGTCCCCCATGCCTTCCTATAACCAGGCGTTAAATAATGGCGCTAAGCAAGCTTATTTAAGGCCCCCATACCCACCCGTGCTTGATTTTAGCATGGGGGACAAATATGGCGTTAAGGCCATGTCATCGTTTTCTGGACAGGAACGCCTACCTTGCATCTCATTGACGCAAGGTAGGTTTCCACATCCAGAAAATGATATTATCTCCATAACTTTGGCGCTAAAAGTGTGTAGTCCCAAAGTATAATTATGGAGTTAGGTTTGCGCTGAATTAACATAATTCCCCTGGGCATGGCCATTGGGCAAGGGGGCATGACTCCTGTCTTTGCTAAGACAGGAGTCATTTCAATGGGGGATGGGCGTCGTTAAAAAATGGCGCAAATCGGGTTGTGGCGATTTTTTTGCCTCAGCCTGACTTGCACCATTTGTGGACGCCCATACACCATTTTCACCCTACGCCGGCGCTGCCTGGTGTACGTCGTTTTTTTCAACGCACACCAGACAGCGCCGGCGGCTAACGCCGGCTAACGTCATTGAATAAATACGGCGCCCGCATGGCGCTTCAGAATGGCGTTAGCCGGCGCTAATTTTTTTGGCGCAAAACTGCGTTAGCGCAGTTTTGCGTCAAAAAGTATAAATATGGCCCTTGATAACTTAAGCATGTGCATAATTTCACAATAGGATAAAGATGCTGCTCCCTAATGAAATTATGTATGGCTTGTCAATCATCAATGGAGAGAACACCTATTCCTCTGATTGCATCTCTACCTGTACGAAAGTGAGAAGTGTATAATCTGAGATTGAGTGCCTAAAAGGAAAGTAAAGGATATTCTTTTTTGACCAGATAGATGGCAACTAACTTTCAGAGATGGATATATCACTGCACCCAAATCCATAACTAACACTTTTTCCACCCTCCACTTGTACAGACCAAAATATGTTTGTGTTTCCCAAATCTGCTGACTTGAAATTATTTGTTTCCGTTATAGCTCAGGTGTATGGCAGATGCTGAAAAGAGACGGCTACAAACAGCGGGAGCTGTCTCCATTGACACGGTCAAACATCCTACAATAACTCCTCAACATCATCGAACATATTCAGTGGATCAATCATTTGCAATACAAAGGGTGACTTGCTTTATTTTTTTCTCCTTTGGTATATTATTTCTTTGTTACAATCTGAAAGTATTACTATGGATATATTTCAGACACATCTATTTTATTTTTATGGATTCTAAAACATCATTTTTGTCACTGTTAGGTCATTATTTAAGGCCCTCCTCCTCCTGTGCGTGATTTTTGCACGGGAGGATAAAAAAGGCACTAGGGCCTTTGAGGCATTTTTGCCCGGGAACGCCTACCTTGCATCTCATTGACGCAAAAAAATTAGGTTAACTCCAATATTTTGGTGCTAGACATGTCTAGCACCAAAATATAAATATGGAGTTAAGTTTGCACCGGATTTGCATAAAACAAATGACGCTTGTCCCCTGGGCATGGCCATTGAGGTGGTGGGCATGGCTCCTGTCTTTACTAATACAGGAGCCATGTCCATGGGGCTTGTGCACCAGAAAATGGCGCGACACTGCCTAGAGTCATTTTTTTTCCCTCTAAACAGTGTAGCACCATAATTTAGCACACAAGCCCCGGTTCCCCTACACCTCCCAGGCCCTTTGGCGTCCTTTCTAAGGACCGCAGGTTTGCACCAAAAGGTATAAATATGAGCCTCAGTGTTACAAGAATAAAGTTACTTTATTTAAGTGAAACAACTACTAAAAATATTAGATAGGCCATTACCCCAACAGGAGGTAAGTAAACACACTAAGGGGCATATTTATACTCCGTTTGCGCCGGAATTGCGTCGTTTTTTTTAACGCAATTTCGACGCAAAACAAACTCCATATTTATACTTTGGCGTTAGACGCGTCTAGCGCCAAAGTCCATGGAGTTTGCGTCATTTTTTAGCGTGGACACCTACTTTGCGTTAATTATATGCAAGGTAGGCGTTCCCGTCTAAAAAATTGACTCCGAGGCATGTGCGTCGGATTTATACTCCTGGGCAAAATTCACGCCCGGGAGTGGGCGGGTCAAAAAAAATGACGTACGTCCGCTTTTGCGCCGTTTTTTAGCGCCTGCAAAAGGCAGTGTAGGAGGCTGGACTGGCTTGTAGTGAGTACCAAGGGGTACTTGCACCTTGCACCAGGCCCAGTTATCCCTTATTAGTGTATAGGGTGTCTAGCAGCTTAGGCTGATAGATAATGGTAGCTTAGCTGAGCAGCTTAGGCTGAACTAGGAGACGTGTGAAGCTACTACAGTACCACTTAGTGTCATATGCACAATATCATAAGAAAACACAATACACAGTTATACTAAAAATAAAGGTACTTTATTTTTATGACAATATGCCAAAGTATCTTAGAGTATACCCTCAGTGAGAGGATAGGAAATATACACAAGATATATATACACAATAGCAAAAATATGCAGTATAGTCTTAGAAAACAGTGCAAACAATGTATAGTTACAATAGGATGCAATGGGGAAACATAGGGATAGGGGCAACACAAACCATATACTCCAGAAGTGGAATGCGAACCACGAATGGACCCCAAACCTATGTGACCTTGTAGAGGGTCGCTGGGACTATTGGAAAATAGTGAGAGTTAGAAAAATAACCCTCCCCAAGACCCTGAAAAGTGAGTGCAAAGTGCACTAAGGTTCCCCTAAGGACAAAAGAGTCGTGTTAGAGGAATAATGCAGGAAAGACACAAACCAGCAATGCAACAACTGTGGATTTCCAATCTAGGGTACCTGTGGAACAAGGGGACCAAGTCCAAAAGTCACAAGCAAGTCGGAGATGGGCAGATGCCCAGGAAATGCCAGCTGCGGGTGCAAAGAAGCTTCGACTGGACAGAAGAAGCTGAGGTTTCTGCAGGAACGAAAAGGGCTAGAGACTTCCCCTTTGGTGGACGGATCCCGCTCGCCTTGGAGAGTCGTGCAGAAGTGTTTTCCCGCCGGAAGGACGCCAACAAGCCTTGCTACACGCAATTCGTGCGTTTGGCGTTTTTGGACGCTGCTGGGGCCCAGGAGGGACCAGGAGGTCGCAATTTGGACCTGCAGAGAGAGGGGACGTCGAGCAAGACAAAGAGCCCTCACTGAAGCAGGTAGCACCTGGAGAAGTGCCAGAAACAGGCACTATGAGGATGCGTGAAACAGTGCTCGCCGAAGTTGCACAAAGGAGTCCCACGTCGCCGGAGACCAACTTAGAAAGTCGTGCAATGCAGGTTAGAGTGCCGTGGACCCAGGCTTGGCTGTGCACGAAGGATTTCTGCCGGAAGTGCACAGGGGCCGGAGTAGCTGCAAAGTCGCGGTTCCCAGCAATGCAGCCCAGCGAGGTGAGGCAAGGACTTACCTCCACCAAACTTGGGCTGAAGAGTCACTGGACTGTGGGGGTCACTTGGACAGAGTCGCTGGATTCGAGGGACCTCGCTCGTTGTGCTGAGAGGAGACCCAAGGGACTGGTAATGCAGCTTTTTGGTGCCTGCGGTTGCAGGGGGAAGATTCCGTCGACCCACGGGAGATTTCTTCGGAGCTTCTGGTGCAGAGAGGAGGCAGACTACCCCCACAGCATGCACAAGCAGGAAAACAGTCGAGAAGGCGGCAGGATCAGCGTTACAGAGTTGCAGTAGTCGTCTTTGCTACTATGTTGCAGGTTTGCAGGCTTCCAGCGCGGTCAGCGGTCGATTCCTTATCAGAAGGTGAAGAGAGAGATGCAGAGGAACTCGGCTGAGCTCATGCATTCGTTATCTAAAGTTTCCCCAGAGACAGAGACCCTAAATAGCCAGAAAAGAGGGTTTGGCTACCTAGGAGAGAGGAAAGGCTACTAACACCTGAAGGAGCCTATCAGCAGGAGTCTCTGACGTCACCTGGTGGCACTGGCCACTCAGAGCAGTCCAGTGTGCCAGCAGCACCTCTGTTTCCAAGATGGCAGAGGTCTGGAGCACACTGGAGGAGCTCTGGACACCTCCCAGGGGAGGTGCAGGTCAGGGGAGTGGTCACTCCCCTTTCCTTTGTCCAGTTTCGCGCCAGAGCAGGGGCTAAGGGGTCCCTGAACCGGTGTAGACTGGCTTATGCAGAATTGGGCACATCTGTGCCCAACAAAGCATTTCCAGAGGCTGGGGGAGGCTACTCCTCCCCTGCCTTCACACCATTTTCCAAAGGGAGAGGGTGTCACACCCTCTCTCAGAGGAAGTTCTTTGTTCTGCCATCCTGGGCCAGGCCTGGCTGGACCCCAGGAGGGCAGCTGCCTGTCTGAGGGGTTGGCAGCAGCAGCAGCTGCAGTGAAACCCCAGGAAGGGCAGTCTGGCAGTACCAGGGTCTGTGCTACAGACCACTGGGATCATGGAATTGTACCAACAATGCCAGGATGGCATAGAGGGGGCAATTCCATGATCATAGACATGTTACATGGCCATATTCGGAGTTACCATGGTGAAGCTACATATAGGTAGTGACCTATATGTAGTGCACGCGTGTAATGGTGTCCCCGCACTCACAAAGTTCAGTGAATTGGCTCTGAACAATGTGGGGGCACCTTGGCTAGTGCCAGGGTGCCCTCACACTAAGTAACTTTGCACCTAACCTTTACCAGGTAAAGGTTAGACATATAGGTGACTTATAAGTTACTTAAGTGCAGTGTAAAATGGCTGTGAAATAACGTGGACGTTATTTCACTCAGGCTGCAGTGGCAGGCCTGTGTAAGAATTGTCAGAGCTCCCTATGGGTGGCAAAAGAAATGCTGCAGCCCATAGGGATCTCCTGGAACCCCAATACCCTGGGTACCTCAGTACCATATACTAGGGAATTATAAGGGTGTTCCAGTAAGCCAATGTAAATTGGTAAAAATGGTCACTAGCCTGTCAGTGACAATTTGGAAAGAAATGAGAGAGCATAACCACTGAGGTTCTGGTTAGCAGAGCCTCAGTGAGACAGTTAGTCACTACACAGGTAACACATTCAGGCACACTTATGAGCACTGGGGCCCTGGGCTACCAGGGTCCCAGTGACACATACAACTAAAACAACATATATACAGTGAAAAATGGGGGTAACATGCCAGGCAAGATGGTACTTTCCTACAGGCAGGCGTTAAGGGACCTGTGGGCTCAGAAGGAGCCCAGAGGTGCCCTCCCATGCCCCCAGGGACACCCCCTGTCACCCTTGCCCACCCCAGGAGGACACCCAAGGATGGAGGGACCCATCCCTGGAAACCTCAGATAAGTTCAGGTAAGTATATATATATTTTTTTTTTGGGTGGCATAGGGGGGCCTGATTTGTGCCCCCCTACATGCCACTATGCCCAATGACCATGCCCGGGGGACATATGTCCCCTGGGCATGGTCATTGGGCAAGGGGGCATGACTCCTGTCTTTGCTAAGACAGGAGTCATTTCTATGGGGGTTGGGAGTAAAAAACAAAATGGCGCAAATCGGGTTGCGGCGCAAAATTTGCCTCAGCCTGACTTGCCCCATTTTTTGGCGCCCAAGCTCCATTTTCCCCTACGCCGGCGCTGCCTGGTGTACGTCGTTTTTTTTAACGCACACCAGCCGGCGCCGGCGGCTAACGCCGGCTAACGTCATTCAATAAATACGGCGCCCGCATGGTGCTTCAGAATGGCGTTAGCCGGCGCTAATTTTTTTGACGCAAAACTGCGTTAGCGCAGTTTTGCGTCAAAAAGTATAAATATGGGCCTAAATATATACACTAGTAATCTGAAATAGGCATAAATAGCAAGAGACAACAGTGCAATATCAATAGTCAACAGGGGGACCAAACCATATACTAAAAAAATAGAATGTGAATGCAGGACCCCTACCCAGGTAAGTGGAATCTGTAGAGGGGAGCTGGGGGAACTAAGAAACCCCAAAGGTAAGTACCACAGGGCCCCCCAGCGACCAGGAAGAAAGGAGTAAGTTACTGGATTTTATCCAAACTACCAAAAGGGCTGAAAATAAGTATAATGCAACACACAAAAAAGACTGCAACAAACCAGTGGTGGATTCCTAAAGAGGAAGACCTGAAAAAGAAGGGGGCCAAGTCCAGAAGTTGCAGAAGCATCCAGTGGTGGCAGGAGCCACTACCACCCGTCTGTGGTTGCAGGAGTTGGTCGAAGACGATCAGCAATGCAGCCCTAGAGCTGGTGACGAGTTCCTGGAGGATGCAGTCGATGTCCCATGCCGGATGGAGGATGCAGTTTGTGGCATGGAAAATACACCAACAATCCTTGGCAAAGGCAAGAGTCGCAGTAGACAAAAAGTGGAGCTGCCGGGGACCAGCAAAGTCCAGGAGGACTCAACCCACAGGGGGGTAGTCCCAGGGGGCCCTCAGTGATGCAGAGAGTCTACAGAAGGAAAGGCAGTCCCCACAGGAGACCCACTGGAAGAGAACCCAGGAGTCACATAGGAGCCCACACTGCACAACTAGAGAAGAGTTTCACGCTGCAGGAGAAGCACGCAGAGGGCTGTGCATCACAGGGAAGAGTGCTGGGGGCTGGCGCTACATGGAGCCTGAAGATTCCTTGGAGGAGATGCCAACAGGCCTTGGTTGCTGCAAGGGATGCAGTGCATGGGGGTACTTCCCTTCGTGGGAAGGCAAGGGCTTACCTTCACCAAAGTTGGACAGATAGCATAGAGGACCAAGGGGACCACTTCAAACCACCACCCATGATGCAGTATCCACACAGCTCTGGGTGAGAGGAGAGCCACGCAGCTGGTCATTGTTGCAGTTGGTGCCTGCAGATGAAGGGGAGTGACTCCTTCACTCCAAGGGAGATTCCTTCTTCCCTCTCCGACAGACTGAAGACTTTCTGCCCTCAGAGGATGCATAGCCAGGGAAATGTTGCAGAAGCAGGAAGGAGCCATGAAACAATGTTGCAAGCAGAGTCTTCATCGTGGATGCAGGTTGTCAGTTCCTGGCAGGTCCAGTCGCAGTTACAGTGGCCTGAAGTCGAAGTAGAGGTTGCAGAGGAGTCCTGCTGGAATCTTGCAAGCCGAGTCTGAGGACCCACCCAAAAGGAAGACCCAAAATAGCCCTGGAAGGGGGATTGATCCCCTAGCCAGGTGACCACTTAGAAGGAGGGAGCTGTGAAGTCACCTGCCTGACCTGGCTACTCAGATGCTCCTAGATGCCTCTACCCATCTTGGATTCAAGTTGGCAGGATCATGGGGCCATCTGGAGGAGCTCCGGGCACCACCCCTGCGGTGGTGATGACAGGGGAGTGGTTTCTCCCCTTTCAATTGTCCAGTTTCACACCAGAGCAGGGACTGGAGGTCGCTGAACCGGTGCAGACTGGTTTATGTAAGGAGGGCACCAAATGATCCCTTCAAAGCATACCAGAGGCTACAACTCCCAAGCCATGTAACACCTATTTGTAAAGGGAGAGAGTGTTACCCCCCTCAAAGGAAATCCTTTGTTCTGCCTTCCTGGGCTTGAGCTGGTCAAGCAGCAGGGAGGCATAAACCCGTCTGAGGGGTGACAGCAGCGTGGGCTGCCTGGCAAACCCCAGAGAACTGGTAGGAACAATGCTGGGGGTCCTCTAAGGAGCCCCCAGAGTGCATGGAATCAACAACCAATACTGGCAACAGTATTGGGGCATGATTCCGACATGTTTGATACCAAACATGCCTAAGTTGGGAGTTACCATTATGTAGCTGGACATAGGTAGTGACCTATATCCAGTACACACATAAAATTGCATCCTTGCACTCACCAAGTCCAGGTAAATGGAGCTGGAGTTCGTGGAGGTACCTCTGCTCATGCAGGGGTGCCCTCACTTACAGGTACTTGCACCCTGCACTCTGGGCTAGGAGGGCATATCATAGGGGTGACTTACAGTGACCTGGTGCAGTGACCTGAAGTGAAAGGGTGCGTGCACCTTTTCACGCAGGCTGCAATGGGAAGCCTGCAGACGCATTTTACATGGGCTCCCATAGGTGGCATTATACATGCTGCAGTCCCTGGGGAACCACTGGTGCCCCAGTGCCCTGGGTACAATATACTAGGGACTTATAAGGGGGGGCCATTATGGCAAATGTGGGGTGTGTGTGGTCCAAGCAACCACATTTAAAGGGAGAGAGCATAGTCGCTGGGGTCCTGATTAGCAGGATCCCAGTGAACAAAGTCCAAACATACTAACAACAGGCAAAAAGTGGGGGTAACCATGCCAGAAAGTGGGTACCTTCCTACAACCCGTGCTCCTGCGACAGCTCTCCATAAACAAACTCTACTGACTCTTTGAAGCGCATGGTTTTGTTGCATTTTGAAGGCAGCACCCCCTTTGAAAAAAAGATCCTAATCTAGGGTTTTGTTATCCTTTCAGAATTTATGGAATCTGCATAGAAGGCCAAAAGCTAGCCAACCATGAACATCAAGACGATGCAGTGAGAACTTGTCATAAAGATCCCTGCCAGATGAGAACTGAAGAAACTAACAACTCTAGAAGCAAACAATAAAGTACGTCCGACCATTTCTTGTCTACTTTTACTATTCTTTTTTTATGTTAA
Source organism: Pleurodeles waltl (assembly GCF_031143425.1). Taxonomy (NCBI): domain Eukaryota; kingdom Metazoa; phylum Chordata; class Amphibia; order Caudata; family Salamandridae; genus Pleurodeles; species Pleurodeles waltl. The sequence goes on from NC_090447.1 coordinate 243,452, forward strand.
ACTGAGCCCTTTTGGGACCAGGTATGTGCTTCAGTTGAATAAAACTGAATTTAGAAGTCATTTTTGATACATTTGATTTCAACCTGTGTTTTGTTTAGTCTTTTTCCACAGATCACAATATTAGAAAAATGTCACATAAGTGTGTTGTAATCTTGCTAGTTCCTACTTCATATTTTTTTATACCCCTCCAAAGTCCACCAGCACATTTTATTGAGCAGGACAATAAAGTATCATGCAAAAGACATAGACCCTCATTATGACTTCGGCGGTCTATTTCGTAGACTGCCAAACTCACACCCGCCACATGACCGCCAGTGTTGGCGATCTTCAGACCGCCATATTATGGCTGCTGGCTGCTCTCCTACACTATTTGAAGGGGAAGCCGCCAGAAGCCATACTGACGGTCGGTGGTCTAGTGGAGCTTGCTCCGTCGCCACCACCATGTCACCACCACACTGCCTGCCTTATTATAACATTGTAAACAGCATGGCGGTGTTGTATTGGTGGGGGCTGGTGGCAGAGCAAGCTCCATGGGCCCCGTTCCCACCCAGACGACCACTGCGACCATGAGGTAAGGTGATCAACCATCAGGGGAGGGGGTGTTGAGTGTTGTGTGCGTGAATGGGTGTGTGTGTGTGTTGGTGAATGTAGGGGACTGAGGGGGTGTTGTGTGCGTTTGTATGCAAGTTTCTGTGTGGTTGTGTGAATGCCTGTATGCGGGGGTGGGAGGATGTCCGTGTGTGCATGTGTGCGTGAATGTGTGAGCATGGATGTGTGCGTGTATATATGTAAGTGTGGTGTGTGCGTGCGTGGATGGGGTGTAGCTAACTCAAAAGTGAGGTATCGCTAACGGAGTTGGACTATGCAGGGGCGGGATTGGATAAGTGAGTGTAGGAAAGTACGTTCTTGCCTGGCATGTTACCCTCATTTTTACTTCTGTGTCAGTTTGTTTTTGCCTGTCTTACTGGGATCCTGCTTGCCAGGACCCCAGTGCTCATAGTTTGTGGCCTGAATGTGTGTCCCTGTGTAGTGACTAAATGTGTCACTGAGGCTCTGCTAATCAGAACATCAGTGCTTATGCTCTCTCTGTCTTTAAAATAGGCCATTTTCACCAATTCTAATTGGCACACTGGAACACCCTTATAATTCCCTAGTATATGGTACCTAGGTACCCAGGGTATTGGGGTTCCAGGAAATCCCTATGGGCTGCGGCATATTTTTGGCCACCCATAGGGAGCTCAGACAATTCTTACACAGGACTGCCACTGCAGCCTGAGTGAAATAACATCCACGTTATTTTACAGCCATTTTACACTGCACTTAAATAACTTATAAGTCACCTATATGTCTAACCCTCACTTGGTGGAGGTTAGGTGCAAAGTTACTAAGTGTGAGGGCACCCTGGCACTAGCCAAGGTGCCCCCACATAGTTCAGGGCAATTTCCCCAGACTTTGTGAGTGCAGGGACACCATTACACGCGTCAACTACATATAGGTCAGTACCTATATGTAGCTTCACAATGGCAACTCGGACTTTGGCCATGTAACATGTCTAAGATCATGTAATTGTCCCCCCATGCCAAATCTGGTATTGGGGTGCCAATCCCATGCATCCCCGGGGCTCCAGCGTGGACCTGGGTACTTCCAAACCAGCTCTCTGGGATTTTCAATGCAGCTACCGCTGCTGCCAACCCACAGACAGGCTTTTGCCCTCCTGGGGTCTGGGCAGCCCAGTCCCAGGAAGGCAGAACAAAGGATTTCCTCTGAGAGAGGGTGTTACACCCTCTCCCTTTGGAAAGAGATGTTAAGGGCCTGAGAGGAGTAGCCTCTCCTGGCCTCTGGAAATGCTTTGCAGGGCACAGATGGTGCTCTCCTTGCATAAACCAGTGTACACCGGTTCAGGGAACCCCCAGCCCTGCTCTGGCACGAAACTGGACAAAGGAAAGGGGAGTGACCACTCCCCTGTCCATCACGGCCCCAGGAGTGGTGCCCAGAGCTCCTCCAGTGTGTATCAGACCTCTGCCATCTTGAATCCAGAGGTGTGAGGGCACAATGGAGGCCTCTGAGTGGCCAGTGCCAGCAGGTGATATCAGAGACCCCTCCTGATAGGTCCATACCTGGTTAGGTGGCCAATCCTCCTCTGAGGGCTATTTAGGGCCTCTCCTGTGGGCTTTTCCTCAGATAACGAATGCAGGAGCTCACCAGAGTTCTTCTGTATCTCTCTTTTCGACTTCTGCCAAGGATCGACCGCTGACTGCCCCTGGACGCCTGCAAAACTGCAACAAAGTAGCAAGAAGACTACCAGCGACATTGTAGCGTCTAATCCTGCCAGCTTTCTCGACTGTTTCCTGGTGGTGCATGCTCTGGGGGCTGTCTGCCTTCACCCTGCACTGGAAGCCAAGAAGAAATCTCCCATGGGTCGACGGAATCTTCCCCCTGCTAACGCAGGCACCAAACTTCTGCTTCACTGGGTCTCTAGGTCCCCTCTCATTGTGATGAGTGAGGCCCCTGGAACACAGGCGCTGGCTCTAAGTGACCCCGACAGTCCAGTGGTCCATCTGTCCAAATTTGGTGTAGGTAAGTCCTTGCCTCCCCTCGCCAGACAGTAATCCTGTGTACTGCGTGAACTGCAGCTGGTAGGGTTTCTATGCACTTTTGCAAGGAATCCTTCATGCACAGCACAGTGCAGGTCCCCAGCACTCCACCCCTCATTGCTCAACTCGCTGAGTTGACCACCGGCTTCGTGGGACCCTCTTTCGTAGTGTTGTGGACAACTGCCATGCTCAGTTTTCTTGAACCCATGTTCAAGTACTTCTGCGGGTGCTGCCTTCTTCTACGTGGGCTCTCTGTATTGCTGAGGGCCCCCTCTTTCTCCTCTCCCAAGTGGCGACCTCCTGGTCCTTCCTGGGCCCGTACAGCACCCTTTTCCTTCAACCATGACCTTTGCAGCTAGCAAGGCTTGTTTGTGGTCTTTCTCCAAAGAACCAACTCCGCATCCTCCAGCATTCCGTGGGACATCTTCTGTGCAAAGCAGAAGTTCCTGGCATCTTCTGTTGTTGCAGAATCTTCAGCTTCTTCCACCCGGAGGCAGTCATTTTGCATCTTCATCCGGGGTTTAGTGGGCTCCTGCCCCCCTAGACACTTTTGTGACTCTTGGACTTGGTCCCCTTCCTTTGCAGGTCCTCCGGTCCAGGAATCCGTCTTCAGTGCTTTGCAGTCAGTTGTGGCCTTTGCAGAATCTCCTATCACTACTTTAGTGTGTTTCTGGGGAAGTGGGGTCACTTTACTCCTACTTTTCAGGGTCTTGGGGTGGGGTATCGTGGACACCCTTAGTGTTTTCTTACATTCCCAGCAACCCTCTACACACTACACTAGACCAGGGGTCCCTAAGTGGTTCACATTCCACTTTCTTAGTATATGGTTTGTGTTGCCCCTAGGCCTATTGCATCCTATTGTATTCTACAGTGTTTGCAGTACTTTTCTAACTATTTACTTACCTGATTTTGGTTTGTGTGTATATTTTGTGTATTTTACTTACCTCCTGATGGAGTATATCCACTGAGATACTTTTGGCATATTGTAACTAAAATAAAGTACCTTTATTTTTAGTAACTCTGAGTATTGTGTTTCTTGTGATATAGTGTTATATGATATAAGTGGTATAGTAGGAGCTTTGCATGTCTCCTAGTTCAGTCTAAGCTGCTCTGCTATAGCTACCTCTATCAGCCTACGCTGCTAGAACACTACTAATCTACTAATAAGGGATAACTGGACCTGGCACAAGGTGTAAGTACCATCAGGTACCCACTATAAGCCAGGCCAGCCTCCTACAACTTGCGAGTGAGAAAAAGATGCGTCATTGACTTTTTCGATGCACGCTCGCCTGAGCGGCTTTATTTTTTACGCAAACCAGGTACTTTGTATAAAAACAACATTCCATTGTTTTCTATGGAGTAAGAATCTATTATTTTGAAAATGTCTTACTTTATTTGTTTATGTTAGATATTTGTCATTTTGGTCTTCTTTGATTTAGATAAATATTGCCTATTTTTCTAAACTGGTGTGGTGTCCATTTTGTAGTGTTTTCACTGTATCACTGTCTGTGTTGGTACAGATACTTTACACATTGCCTTTGAGACAAGCCTGACTGCTTGTGCCAAGCTACCAAGGGGGTGAGCAGGGGTTATCTAAGTGGGTATCTCCATTGCCCTGACTAGAGTCCTGCCCTGATTTGACAGAGTGCAAACTGACTGCCAGAGACCCCATTTTTAAAATTTTCTAAGTGGTACCCTTTCCAGTGGTGCACTAGCTGCGAGACTTTCAGCCGTTGCTCCAGCTGGAACAGGGAGCCACCCAAATTTTGCCATCTGGCCCACAGGACATCTCAACGACTTCAACCAAAAAACAAAAGGTGACACTTGTGAGAACATTGGCTGATTTTATATGTAATTTTAAATTATTCTCCCATTGATTCCTATGGTGCGTAATTACACACAGAAACAGAACATTTTCTAAACTTTGAAAAATAATAACTCAAAAAGTACTTACCCGATTTCGATGATCTTGGTCTTAAAGATTTTATAAAAATCTGAAGTATGTTTGTAAATTGGTCTTCAATTATTCTTCCGAGTGTGCGTCCACATTTATTGGTACTGTGCATTTATTGATAATGCTTGGCACATCTCCTGGATTAGCTTAACTGCTCAACCAAGCTACCACTAAAAATAGAGCATTGGGTGGTCTACTTAATACCTTAATACCAAGATGCGGTTGCTTGGATTCTGTACACAGAGCACATTGATTCAGCCTCCTATAGACCCCCTGCGCTTGCCTCTGCATGGTCCAATTCAATTATGTATACCTCACTGTAGGAGGCTAGCCTGGCTTATAGTGGGTACCTGAGGGTACTTACACCTTGTGCCAGGTCCAGTTATCCCTTATTAGTAGATTAGTTGTAACTTTTAAATACACTAGGTCATAAACTTGCAATGGCAGTCTGCATGAGGCTAGTGTGGGGGTCTCTCAGATTGGCACAATAGGTGATGTCACCTGAGAGGCCTGTGGTCTGTTTGAACTGTGAAGTGAGAGCCAAACCGGTATGGCCTCAGTTTCTTCAATGCCCAGACCACAGCAAAGGCTTCCAACTCCACTCCATTTGTGCTTCCTGGGGAGTAGTCTTCTGCTTATAAAAGCAACAGGCTGGTCATGTCCCTCATCATTTTTCTGGGATAGGATGGCTCCTACCCCAAGTTCTGAGGCAACTGACATAATAAACTGCCTGGAGTGGTCTGAAGCTTTCGGGACTGAAGCAGAGCACATTGTATCCTTCAGAGTGTCAACTGTCTTTTGACGACTCACTGTCCAGTTAACCTTTTTGGGCTTTTTCTTGAAGGTGAGTTCAGTGAGGGGGGCTCTATAGTGCCACAATCATTCACAAACCTCCTATAGTACCCACTCAAGCTAAGAAATGCCCTGACTTGAGTTTGGGTTGTTGGAGCTTCCCAGGCCAGAATGCTCTGGATCTTGTATTGGAGTGGCTGAACGTGGCCTCCACATACCAGGTGGCCCAAGTATACCACTTTTCCCTGCCCTATGTGGCACTTACTGGCCTTGATAGTGAGGCCTGCCTTTTGAAGAGCTTCAAGGACCCTTCCCAGATGGACCACGTGATCCTGCCAGGTGGAGCTGCAGACAGCAATATCATCCAGATACGCTGAACTAAGGGATTCCAGCCCAGCTAGGGCTTGGTTCACTAACATCTGGAAGGTGGCTGGGGCATTCTTTAGTCCCAAGGGCATAACAGTGGACTGATAATGCCCACTTGGAGTGAAGAAACCTGATCTTTCTTTTGCTCCAGCGGTCAGGCCAATATGTCACTACCCAGATGTAAGATCAAAGGTGCTCAGAGATTTTGCTGTCCCTAATCTGTCCAATAGCTCATCACCTCTTGGAATTAGGTGTGCATCTGTTTTTGTTACTGCATTGAGGCTCCTGCAGTCCACACAGAACCTAATTTACTTTTTCTTTCCCTTGAAGTGAGGCTTGGGGACTAAACCTACTGGGCTAGCCCAGGGGCCGTCAGATGGTTAAATGACACCCAAATCCAAGTCTCGTTGCCTTCCACTTGGATGCTTTCTCCGACATGGTCTGACTGCCTATAGATTTTGTTTTTGACAGGCAAGCTGTCTCCAGAGTCCACATCATGCGTACACCAGTTAGTCCTACCAGGGGTCAGAGAGAATAAGACAGCATACTGGTTGAGAGCCTGCCTGCAATCAGCCTGCTGTTGGTCTGTGGGGGTGTCTGACAAAAAACGTTTTGTGGGTTGCTGGAAAGGAGATAAGGGAGAGGCTCACGCTCTTCCTCCTGTCCCTCATCTACAGCCATGAGCAAAGTCACATCAGCTCTGTCAAAATAAGGCTTGAGGCGGTGGACATGAATTATCTTTTGTGGATTTTTGCAACGGGCAAGGTCAACCAAATAGGTGACCTCCCCTTTTCTTTCAAGTATGGGGTAGGGCCCAGACCCCTTGTCTTGGAAGGCCCTAGGGGCTACAGGTTCCAAAACCAAACTTTTTGCATTGGTTGGAATTCCACCATTGCAGTTTTTGGTTATATGTCGGAACCACAAGTGTTACAAGCACTCATGGCTCAACAATGAGGTTGGAACAACGACCTCGTTCTTATCACTAATGCCTTTACCACGAATGCTTTTACAACGATTTTTCATTCTAAACGCATTTGTGGTAAAGGCATTAGTAATCAGCATGCTTCCCTCCTGGCCCCCACCCCCAAAAACTACCATGACCCCACCATCCCCACAACTACCCCAACCCCCACCCCCAAAATTACCACAACCCAACCCCTCCCCTAAAACCTAAACCACCCCAACTCCCAACCCACCCCTTAGATCCAAACACTGACCCTCCCTCCCCCAAACCCTAATCACCCTCAGCCCCCCACCCCACCCCAAAAACTAAGAATACTGTAGGAGGCTGGACTGGCTTGTAGTGAGTACCAAGGGGTACTTACACCTTGCACCAGGCCCAGGTATCCCTTAGGAACCATCAGCTAATCTTTCAAAAGAAGTGCCACCTCTGGCCTTATCCTGTTCAACAAGCATATTAACCAACAGTTCTCTAGAGGGATTCTTTCCTACACTTAAACCTCTTTCTATGCAGAGACTCCTTGCTCCTTTCCAGCTAAGGTGATCATAAGCAAGTTTGGACAGATCAACAGTTTGGCCTGTGCCAGACATTTTAGAAAGTGTTTAAGGGATAGAAAAAGTGAGAAAAAGTTTTTCATAACTTTTTGAAAGACAGAAAAAAAACTTTTACAACTTTTTAAGAACTTTTTAGAAAGTTTAGAGGTACTTTTCAGCACTTAGAAAAGAAGTGAAAGGAGAAAAGCAAAACTTTTTGGTTAGGTGTACATACATTGAACTTGTTTTGTATGTTTTTCTCTTATGAAAAGTACAATGACAAAAGTGGTAAGTAGTTGCAAAGTACTTATCCCACCGCTGCACAACCAATGTAGGAGGCTGAACTGGCTTCTAGTGAGTACCAAGGGGTACTTACACCTTGCACCAGGCCCAGGTATCCCTTATTAGTGTATAGGGTGACTAGCAGCTTAGGCTGATAGATAATGGTAGCTTAGCAGAGCAGCTTAGGCTGAACTAGGAGACGAGTGAAGCTCCTACAGTACCACTAGTGTCACTTGCACAATATCATAAGAAAACACAATACACAGATATACTAAAAATAAAGGTACTTTATTTTTATGACAATATGCCAAAGTATCTCAGTGAGTACCCTCAGTATGAGGATAGCAAATATACACAAGATATATGTACACAATACCAAAAATATGCAGTATAGCAATAGAAAACAGTGCAAACAATGTATAGTTACAATAGGATGCAATGGGGGCACATAGGGATAGGGGCAACACAAACCATATACTCCAAAAGTGGAATGCGAACCACGAATGGACCCCAAACCTATGTGATTTTGTAGAGGGTCGCTGGGACTGTAAGAAAACAGTGAGGGTTAGAAAAATAGCCCACCCCAAGACCCTGAAAAGTGAGTGCAAAGTGCACTGAAGTTCCCCAAAGAGCACAGAAGTTGTGATAGGGGAATTCTGCAGGAAAGACCAAAACCAGCAATGCAACAATGATGGATTTCCAGACGAGAGTACCTGTGGAACAAGGGGACCAAGTCCAAAAGTCACGATCAAGTCGAGAGTGGGCAGATGCCCAGGAAATGCCAGCTGTGGGTGCAAAGAAGCTGCTACTGGACAGTAGAAGCTGAGGATTCTGCAGGAACGACAAGGGCTAGAAACTTCCCCTTTGGAGGATGGATGTACCACGCCGTGGAGAGTTGCGCAAAAGTGTTTTCCTGAAGAAAGACCACAAACAAGCCTTGCTAGCTGCAAAGCTTGTAGTTAGGGTTTTTGGATGCTGCTGTGGCCCAGGAGAGATCAGGATGTCACCAATTGCGTGAGGGGACAGAGGGGGCGTCCAGCAAGACAAGGAGCCCTCTCAAAAGCAAGCAGCATACGCAGAAGTGCCGGAACAGGCACTATGAAGTGGAGTGAAACGTGCTCACCCGGAGTTACACAAGAGAGTCCCACGCCGCCGGAGGACAACTCAGGAGGTTGTGCAATGCAGGTTAGAGTGCCGTGGACCCAGGCTTGGCTGTGCACAAAGGATTTCTGCCGGAAGTGCACAGGGGCCGGAGTAGCTGCAAAACACGCGGTTCCCAGCAATGCAGTCTAGCGTGGGGAGGCAAGGACTTACCTCCACCAAACTCAGACTGAAGAGTCACTGGACTGTGGGAGTCACTTGGACAGAGTTGCTGAGTTCAAGGGACCTCGCTCGTCATGCTGAGAGGAGACCCAGAGGACCGGTGAAGCAGTTCTTTGGTGCCTGCGGTTGCAGGGGGAAGATTCCGTCGACCCACGTAAGATTTCTTTGGCGCTTCTAGTGCAGAGAGGAGGCAGACTACCCCCACAGCATGCACCACCAGGAAAACAGTCGAGAAGGCGGCTGGATCAGCGTTACAGTGTCGCTGTAGTCGTCTTTGCTACTTTGTTGCAGTTTTGCAGGCTTCCAGCGTGGTCAGCAGTCGATTCCTTGGCAGAAGGTGAAGAGAGAGATGCAGAGGAACTCTGATGAGCTCTTGCATTCGTTATCTAAGGAATTCCCCAAAGCAGAGACCCTAAATAGCCAGAAAAGAGGGTTTGGCTACTTAGGAGAGAGGATAGGCTAGCAACACCTGAAGGAGCCTATCAGAAGGAGTCTCTGATGTCACCTGCTGGCCCTGGCCACTCAGAGCAGTCCAGTGTGCCAGAAGCACCTCTGTTTCCAAGATGGCAGAGGTCTGGAGCACACTGGAGGAGCTCTGGCACCTCCCAGGGGAGGTGCAGGTCAGGGGAGTGGTCACTCCCCTTTCCTTTCTCCATTTTCGCGCCAGATCAGGGCTGAGGGATCCCTGAAATGGTGTAGACTGGCTTATGCAGAAATGGGCACCATCTGTGCCCATGAAAGCATTTCCAGAGGCTGGGGGAGGCTACTCCTCCCCTGCCTTAACACCTTTTTCCAAAGGGAGAGGGTGTAACACCCTCTCTCTGAGGAAGTCCTTTGTTCTGCCTTCCTGGGCCAAGCCTGGTTGGACCCCAGGAGGGCAGAAACCTGTCTGAGGGGTTGGCAGCAGCTGCAGTGAACCCCCTGAAAAGGCAGTTTGGCAGTACCCGGGTCTGTGCTAGACACCCGTGGGATCATGGGATTGTGCCAACAATGCCAGGATGGCATTGAGGGGGCAATTCCATGATCATAGACATGTTACATGGCCATATTCGGAGTTACCATTGTGAAGCTACACATAGGTAGTGACCTATGTGTAATGCACGCATGTAATGGTGTCCCCGCACTCACAAAGTCCGGGGAATTTGCCCTGAACCATGTGGGGGCACCTTGGCTAGTGCCAGGGTGCCCACACACTAAGTAACTTGGCACCCAACCTTTACCAGGTAAAGGTTAGACATATAGGTGACTTATAAGTTACTTAAGTGCAGTGGTAAATGGCTGTGAAATAACGTGGACGTTATTTCACTCAGGCTGCAGTGGCAGGCCTGTGTAAGAATTGTCAGAGCTCCCTATGGGTGGCAAAAGAAATGCTGCAGCCCATAGGGATCTCCTGGAACCCCAATACCCTGGGTACCTCAGTACCATATACTAGGGAATTATAAGGGTGTTCCAGTATGCCAATGTAAATTGGTGAAATTGGTCACTAGCCTGTTAGTGACAATTTGGAAAGAAATGAGAGAGCATAACCACTGAGGTTCTGGATAGCAGAGCCTCAGTGAGACAGTTAGTCATAACACAGGTAACACATACAGGGCACACTTATGAGCACTGGGGCCCTGGCTGGCAGGGTCCCAGTGACACATACAACTAAAACAACATATATACAGTGAAAAATGGGGGTAACATGCAAGGCAAGATGGTACTTTCCTGCACAACCCCCCCCCAAACGAAGGACAATAAGACTAGCCATGACCTGATGAGTCTTCATTGTTTAAGTGGAAATATCTGGAGAGTCCATCTGCATTGGAGTGGGTACTCCCAGGTCTATGTTCCACTGTATAGTCCATTCCCTGTAGGGATATGGACCACCTCAACAATTTAGGATTTTCACCTTTCATTTGTTTTAGCCAAAGTAGAGGTTTGTGGTCTGTCTGAACAATGAAGTAAGTGCCAAACAGGTATGGCCTCAACTTCTTCAGTGCCCAGACCACAACAAAGGCCTCCCTCTCTATGGCAGACCAACGCTTTTCTCTAGGGGTCAACCTCCTGCTAATACAAGCAACAGGTTGATCCTGGCCCTCAGAATAAAGTTGTGATAAGACTGCCCCTACCCCTAATTCAGATGCATCAGTTTGGACAATGAATTGTTTGGAGTAACAGGGGCTTTTCAGGACAGGTGCAGAGCACATGACCTGCTTCAGCTCCTCAAAAGCTTTCTGACAGTTTGCTGTCCATAATAACTTCTTAGGCATTTTTTTAGATGTGAGGTCATTAAGAGGGGCTGCAATGGAGCCATAGTTCTTTATGAACCTCCTATAGTACCCAGTGAGGCCTAAAAAGGCTCTCACCTGAGTCTGAGTTGTAGGGGGAACCCAATCTATAATAGTTTGGATATTCCCCTGAAGTGGTGCAATCTGTTCTCCACCTACCAGGTGTCCCAGATAAACCACCTTCCCCTGCCCTAGCTGGCACTTTGAAGCCTTGATAGTGAGGCCTGCCTTTTGCAGGGCCTCCAAAACTTTCCATAGGTGGACCAGGTGATCATCCCAGCTGAAGCTAAAGACAGCTATATCATCTAGATATGCTGCACTAAAAGCTTCCAGCCCTTGCAGGACTGTATTCACCAACCTCTGAAAAGTGGCAGGTGCATTTTTCAAGCCAAAGGGCATTACTGTGAATTGGTAATGGCCTCCAATGGTTGAAAATGCAGTTTTTGCTTTTGCATCTTCTGATAATTTGATCTGCCAATACCCTGCAGTCAAATCAAAAGTGCTTAGATACTTGGCAGATGCCAGTGTATCTATTAGCTCATCTGCCCTGGGTATAGGGTGAGTATCAGTTTTGGTTACCTGGTTGAGACCTCTGTAGTCAACACAAAACCGCATTTCCTTCTTTCCATCCTTGGAATGAGGTTTTGGTACAAGTACCACAGGAGAGGCCCATGGACTTTCAGAGTGCTCAACCACTCCCAGTTCAAGCATTTTCTGCACCTCTTGCTTTATGCAGTCTCTGATATGGTCAGGCTGCCTATAGATCTTACTTTTGACAGGCAAGCTGTCTCCAGTATCTATAGTGTGCTCACACCAAGAAGTGGTACCTGGCACAGTAGAGAAGAGTTCAGAAAACTGACCCAGGAGATTTATGCAGTGGTCTTTCTGCTCAGCAGTAAGACAATCTGCCAGTACTACACCTTCCACTAGAGCATCTTGTTCTGTGGAAGAGAAGAGATCAGGGAGAGGGTCACTCTCTTCTTCCTGTCCCTCATCAGTTGCCATGAGCAGGGTGAGATCAGCCCTGTCATAGTAGGGTTTCAGGCGATTGACATGGAGCACCCTAAGGGGACTCCTGGCAGTGCCTAAGTCAACTAAGTAGGTGACTTCACCCTTCTTTTCAACAATTATGTGGGGTCCACTCCATTTGTCTTGGAGTGCTCTTGGGGCCACAGGCTCCAAGACCCACACTTTCTGCCCTGGTTGGTACTGAACCAAAACAGCCTTCTGGTCATGCCATTGCTTTTGGAGCTCTTGGCTGGCCTGAAGGTTTTTACTGGCCTTTTTCATGTACTCGGCCATCCTTGATCTGAGGCCAAGTACATAGTCCACTATGTCTTGCTTTGGAGCTTTTAAAGGTTGTTCCCAACCCTCCTTAACAAGTGTTAGAGGACCTCTCACAGGGTGACCAAATAGGAGTTCAAAGGGGCTGAAGCCCACTCCTTTTTGGGGTACCTCCCTGTAAGCAAAAAGGAGGCAAGGTAACAGAATATCCCATCTCCTGCGGAGTTTTTCAGGGAGTCCCATAATCATGCCTTTGAGAGTTTTGTTAAATCTCTCCACCAGTCCATTTGTTTGTGGATGATAGGATGTAGTGAACTTGTATGTAACACCACACTCCTTCCACATGGCCTTTAAGTAAGCTGACATGAAATTGCTTCCCCTGTCTGATACCACCTCTTTTGGGAAGCCCACCCTGGAAAATATTCCCAGTAGGGCCTTTGCCACTGCAGGAGCTGTAGTGGTCCTTAGAGGAATTGCTTCAGGATATCTGGTGGCATGGTCCACTACCACCAAGATAAACTATTGCCTGAAGCAGTAGGAGGGCCAAGGGGGCCAACTATGTCAACCCCTACCCTTTCAAAGGGAACCCCAACCACAGGCAGTGGAATAAGGGGTGCCTTTGGAGTGCCACCTGTCTTGCCACTGGCTTGACAGGTTTCACAGGACTTACAAAATTCCTTTGTGTCCTCTGACATTCTAGGCCAATGAAACAAAGGAACAAGCCTGTCCCAAGTTTTCATTTGCCCCAAATGTCCAGCTAAGGGAATGTCGTGGGCTAGAGTTAGGAGGAACTTTCTGTACTCCTGAGAAATCACCAATCTCCTGGCAGCTCCAGGTTTTGGATCCCTTGCTTCAGTGTACAAGAGGTTGTCCTCCCAGTAAACTCTGTGTGAGTCACTGACATCCCCATTTGCTTGTTTGACAGCTTGCTGCCTTAGACCCTGTAGTGTGGGACAGGTATGCTGTGCCACACTCAGCTCCTCCCTGGCAGGCCCCCCTTCACCCAAAAGCTCAGCAGTGTCTGCTTCCAGCTCCTCTGGTGTAGGTTCTGCACAGGGTGGAAATTCTTCTTCCTCAGAATTAGAATCCACTGTAGAGGGAGGGATAGTAGGTAGTGTTTTACCCTTACTAACCCTAGCTTTAGGGAGCACTTGGTCCATTCTTCCAGGATCCAAGTCACCCTGTCCTTTTTGCTTTTTGGCCTCAGCCCTGGTCAAAGCAAAAATATGCCCTGGATTGCCCAGCATTGCTGCATGAGCCTCCAACTCCATTTCTGCCCAAGCTGATGTCTCTAAATCATTCCCTAATAGGCAGTCTACAGGTAAATCTGAGGCAACCACAACTTTATTTGGGCCAGTAACACCCCCCCCAGTTGAGATTCACAACAGCCATGGGTGGCCAAGGTTGTTGTTATGAGCATTGGTTACTTGGTACTGGTGACCAAGTAGGTGTTGTTCAGGGTGGACCAGTTTCTCTATTACCATTGTAACACTGGCACCTGTGTCCCTGTAGGCCTGAACCTAAACACCATTTATTAGGGGTAGTTGCTTGTACTTATCCATGTTAAGGGGACAAGCAACCAAGGTGGCTAAATCAATAGCCCCCTCAGAGACTAACACAGCCTCTGTGGTCTCCCTAATCAGACCAACCCCAACTAAGTTACCAATATTGAGCCCAGCTACTCCCTTGGATTGGCTATTAGTAGGTTTGCTCCCACCACCACTGCTATTACTAGGGGCACTAGGTGTAGCAGCAGGGGTTGTAGTGGTAGGAGGCTTGGTGCTTTTCTTTGGACAACTGGGATCTGTTGTCCAGTGGCCTTTTATTTTACATAAATAGCACTATGGTTTCTTTTCTTTGTTTTGATTAGAAGAAGATTTGGGCCCACCACCCCCACCAGAGTGTTTTTGTGGGCCTGATGAAGACTCAGTTTTAGATGTGTCCCCACCCTTGTCAGAAGACTTACCATCCTTCTTCTTGCCATCTTTGTCACCCTCTGTATGAACATTTCTGTTCACCCTTGTTCTGACCCATTTGTCTGCCTTCTTTCCCAATTCTTGGGGAGAGGTCAGATCAGAGTCCACCAGGTACTGGTGCAACAAATCAGACACACAATTATTAAGAATATGCTCTCTCAGGATTAAGTTATCCAGGCTTTCATAATCAGTAACTTTACTGCCATGTAACCACCCCTCCAAGGCCTTCACTGAATGGTCAACAAAGTCTACCCAGTCTTGTGAAGACTCCTTTTTGGTTTCTCTGAACTTCATCCTGTACTGTTCAGTGGTTAAGCCATAACCATCTAGGAGTGCATTCTTAAAAACTGCAAAATTATTGGCATCACTTTCTTTTACAGTAAGGAGCCTATCCCTACCCTTTCCACTGAAAGATAGCCATAGGATAGCAGCCCACTGCCTTTGAGGGACATCCTGTACAACACAGGCCCTCTCAAGTGCAGCAAACCACTTGTTAATGTCATCCCCCTCTTTATAAGGGGGAACTATCTTGTGCAGATTCCTAGAATCATGCTCTCTTGCAGGATGACTATGGGGAATACTGCTGCTGCCACCATGGGTTTCAAACCCAATTTTCTGTCTTTTTCTATCTCTAAGGACTGCCTATCTAAATCCAGCTGTTGGTTCTTGAGCTTCAGCCTGGATTCCTCCACTCTCAATCTATTGAGCTCCCTTTCTAACACTCTGTCATCAGGGTGGGTGGGAGGGACATGCCTTGAAACAGAAGTATGGTGAGGATGAACAGAAGGAGACCTGTCCCTAACAGATGGCACTCTAACAACCTGGTTAACAGAAACAGCACTTCTACTATGATGAGAAGGAATACTCTTACTGTGATGTGAGGTAACACTATTACTATGATGTGATTCTACATCAGTACCAGCTATGCTAGGTGGTCTGCTAATGGGAATGCTAGGAAGTTTCCCTTCTAAATCATTTGCTAGGGGTGCCCCAGGGTCAGATTGGGAACCATCAGCTAATCTTTCAAAAGAAGTGCCACCTCTGGCCTTATCCTGTTCAACAAGCATATTAACCAACAGTTCTCCAGAGGGATTCTTTCCTACACTTAAACCTCTTTCTATGCACAGACTCCTTGCTCCTTTCCAGCTAAGGTGATCATAAGCAAGTTTGGACAGATCAACAGTTTGGCCTGTGCCAGACATTTTAGAAAGTGTTTAAGAGATAGAAAAAGTGAGAAAAAGTTTTTCATAACTTTTTGAAAGACAGAAAAAAATCTTTCACAACTTTTTAAGAACTTTTTAGAAAGTTTAGAGGTACTTTTCAGCACTTAGAAAAGAAGTGAAAGGAGAAAAGCAAAACTTTTTGGTTAGGTGTACATACATTGAACTTGTTTTGTATATTTTTCTCTTATGAAAAGTACAATGACAAAAGTGGTAAGTAGTTGCAAAGTACTTATCCCACCGCTTCACAACCAATGTAGGAGGCTGAACTGGCTTCTAGCGAGTACTTACACCTTGCACCAGGCCCAGGTATCCCTTATTAGTGTATAGGGTGTCTAGCAGCTTAGGCTGATAGATAATGGTAGCTTAGCAGAGCAGCTTAGGCTGAACTAGGAGACGAGTGAAGCTCCTACAGTACCACTAGTGTCACTTGCACAATATCATAAGAAAACACAATACACAGATATACAAAAAATAAAGGTACTTTATTTTTATGACAATATGCCAAAGTATCTCAGTGAGTACCCTCAGTATGAGGATAGCAAATATACACAAGATATATGTACACAATACCAAAAATATGCAGTATAGCAATAGAAAACAGTGCAAACAATGTATAGTTACAATAGGATGCAATGGGGGCACATAGGGATAGGGGCAACACAAACCATATACTCCAAAAGTGGAATGCGAACCACGAATGGACCCCAAACCTATGTGATTTTGTAGAGGGTCGCTGGGACTGTAAGAAAACAGTGAGGGTTAGAAAAATAGCCCACCCCAAGACCCTGAAAAGTGAGTGGAAAGTGCACTGAAGTTCCCCAAAGAGCACAGAAGTTGTGATAGGGGAATTCTGCAGGAAAGACCAAAACCAGCAATGCAACAACGATGGATTTCCAGATGAGAGTACCTGTGGAACAAGGGGACCAAGTCCAAAAGTCACGATCAAGTCGAGAGTGGGCAGATGCCCAGGAAATGCCAGCTGTGGGTGCAAAGAAGCTGCTACTGGACAGTAGAAGCTGAGGATTCTGCAGGAACGACAAGGGCTAGAAACTTCCCCTTTGGAGGATGAATGTTGCACGCCGTGGAGAGTCGTGCAGAAGTATTTTCCTGAAGAAAGACTGCAAATAAGCCTTGCTAGCTGCAAAGCGTGCGGTTAGGGTTTTTGGATGCTGCTGTGGCCCAGGAAGGACCAGGATGTTACCAATTGTGTGAGGGGACAGAGGAGGCGTCCAGCAAGACAAGGAGCCCTCTCAAAAGCAAGCAGCACCCACAGAAGGGCTGGAACTGGCACTACAAAGTGGAGTGAAACAGTGCTCACCTGGAGTTACACATCAGAGTCCCACGCTGCCGGAGGACAACTCAGGAGGTTGTGCAATGCAGGTTAGAGTGCCGTGGACCCAGGCTTGGCTGTGCACAAAGGATTTCCGCCGGAAGTGCACAGGGGCCGGAGTAGCTGCAAAACACGCGGTTCCCAGCAATGCAGTCTAGCGTGGGGAGGCAAGGACTTACCTCCACCAAACTTGGACTGAAGAGTCACTGGACTGTGCGAGTCACTTGGACAGAGTTGCTGAGTTCAAGGGACCTTGCTCGTCATGCTGAGAGGACACCCAGAGGACCAGTGAAGCAGTTCTTTGGTGCCTGCGGTTGCAGGGGGAAGATTCCGTCGACCCACGGGAGATTTCTTTGGAGCTTCTAGTGCAGAGAGGAGGCAGACTACCCCCACAGCATGCACCACCAGGAAAACAGTCGAGAAGGCGGCTGGATCAGCGTTACAGTGTCGCAGTAGTCGTCTTTGCTACTTTGTTGCAGTTTTGCAGGCTTCCAGCGCGGTCAGCAGTCGATTCCTTGGCAGAAGGTGAAGAGAGAGATGCAGAGGAACTCTGATGAGCTCTTGCATTCGTTATCTAAGGAATTCCCCAAAGCAGAGACCCTAAATAGCCAGAAATGAGGGTTTGGCTACTTAGGAGAGAGGATAGGCTAGCAACACCTGAAGGAGCCTATCAGAAGGAGTCTATGACGTCACCTGCTGGGCCTGGCCACTCAGAGCAGTCCAGTGTGCCAGCAGCACCTCTGTTTCCAAGATGGCAGAGGTCTGGAGCACACTGGAGCAGCTCTGGGCACCTCCCAGGGGAGGTGCAGGTCAGGGGAGTGGTCACTCCCCTTTCCTTTGTCCAGTTTCGCGCCAGAGCAGGGCTGAGGGGTCCCTGAACCGGTGTAGACTGGCTTATGCAGAAATGGGCACCATCTGTGCCCATGAAAGCATTTCCAGAGGCTGGGGGAGGCTACTCCTCCCCTGCCTTAACAACTTTTTCCAAAGGGAGAGGGTGTAACACCCTCTCTCTGAGGAAGTCCTTTGTTCTGCCTTCCTGGGCCAAGCCTGGCTGGACCCCAGGAGGGCAGAAACCTGTCTGAGGGGTTGGCAGCAGCAGCAGCTGCATTGAAACCCCTTAAAAGGCAGTTTGGCAGTACCTGGGTCTGTGCTAGAGACCCGTGGGATCATGGGATTGTGCCAACAATGCCAGGATGGCATTGAGGGGGCGATTCCATGATCATAGACATGTTACATGGCCATATTCGGAGTTACCATTGTGAAGCTACACATAGGTAGTGACCTATGTGTAGTGCACGCATGTAATGGTGTCCCCGCACTCACAAAGTCTGGGGAATTTGCCCTGAACCATGTGGGGGCACCTTGGCTAGTGCCAGGGTGCCCACACACTAAGTAACTTAGCACCCAACCTTTACCAGGTAAAGGTTAGACATATAGGTGACTTATAAGTTACTTAAGTGCAGTGGTAAATGGCTGTGAAATAACGTGGACGTTATTTCACTCAGGCTGCAGTGGCAGGCCTGTGTAAGAATTGTCAGAGCTCCCTATGGGTGGCAAAAGAAATGCTGCAGCCCATAGGGATCTCCTGGAACCCCAATACCCTGGGTACCTCAGTACCATATACTAGGGAATTATAAGGGTGTTCCAGTATGCCAATGTAAATTGGTGAAATTGGTCACTAGCCTGTTAGTGACAATTTGGAAAGAAATGAGAGAGCATAACCACTGAGGTTCTGGATAGCAGAGCCTCAGTGAGACAGTTAGTCATAACACAGGTAACACATACAAGGCACACTTATGAGCACTGGGGCCCTGGCTGGCAGGGTCCCAGTGACACATACAACTAAAACAGCATATATACAGTGAAAAATGGGGGTAACATGCCAGGCAAGATGGTACTTTCCTACAAATACCCGAGTCCCCACCCCGCACCTAAAACCTAAGCACCCCAACCCACCCCTTAGACCTAAACACTGACCCCTCCTTCCCCAAACCCTAATCACCCCAGCCCCCCTCCCCACCCCAAAAACTAAAAATACCTGAGTCCCCACCCCGCCCCTAAAACCTAAACACCCCAATCCCCCAACCCACCCCTTAAACCTAAACCCTGACCCCCTGCCCCCCAAACCCTAATCACCCCGAGCCCCCCACCCCCCCAAAAACACAGCCCCAGTCCCAGCCCAACTTACCTCCTCCTTCACCGCGTCAACTTCGACTCCCTTCTCCTGTACCTTAACCACGCATGTACGTGGTTCAGACATGCATGGTTAAGGTACCAAAACCAGGAAGTTGTGGAAAATGAAAGCGTTGTTTCGCTTTCGTTTCTCACGACTTCGTGGTTTCGGAGTCGTTGTTCCGGGTGTTTCCGCCAGTTTTTTTGGTCATACCAGGGCTTCTGGGGCTCCTGACTTGCCTGAAGATTTTGGCTCGCTTTTTCCATGTACTCAGCCAACCTGAAACGGAGGCCAAGCACATCATGCACTATATCCTGTTTGGGCTCTTTGAGAGGCCTCTCCCAGCCTTCCCTTACAAGACTCGATGGACCTATAACAGGATGTCCAAAAAAAAGTTAAAAGAGGGAAAACCCTACTCCCTTTTGTGACACTTCTTTGTAGGCAAAAAGTAGACATGGAAGTAAGACATCCCATCTCCTCCTGAGTTTTTCAGGGAGTCCTTCAATCATGCCTTTCAATATCTGGTTAAATCTTTCAACCATCCCATTGGTTTGTGGGTGGTATAGGGTAGTGAACTTGTAAGTCACATAACATTCCTGCCTCAAGTATGCAGACATGAAGCTGGAACCCATGTCTGATACTACCTCTTTAGGAAAGCCCACTCTAGTGAAAATACCTTGGAGGGCCTTGGCCACTGCAGGGGCAGTGATGGTCCTCAGAGGGATAGCTTCAGGATATCTAGTGGCATGATCTACTACCACTAGGATGTATCTGTTTACAGAGCTTGTTTGAGGGTCAAGGGGGCCAACACTGTCCACCCCTAACCTTTTGAAGGGCACCCCAACCACAAGTAGTGGTATTAAGAGGGTCTTCAGGTGGCCTCCTTCACGTTTTGGGACATCCCAGGCCAATAAAATTGATTCACTAACCCGTTCCAGGTTTTGTTCTGGCCTAGGTGCCCAGCGAGAGGGGTATAATGAGCTAGTGTAAAGAGGAGCTCTCAGTATTGCTGAGACACTACCACACTCCTGGTTGCACCAGGTTTGAGGTCTCTGGCCTTAGGATACAGGAGACCATCCCCCCCAAAAGACCCTGTGGGTACGACTAACATTCCCTTTAGCTTCCTGTGTGTAGCTTGCCTCCTCAGGCCTTCAAGGGTGGGACATGTCAGCTGTCTCTGGCACAGATCATCCCTATAGGGTCCCCCTAGTCCCAAGAGCTCTGCCATGTAAGGCCCAAGCTCTTCAGGCTCAGTTCTCTCTGGGGTACACAGGCCCTCTTCCTGGGAAGAGGGGTTCTGATTTGGAGTCTGTAGAGAAGCTGGTCCCCCAGTCGTCTTGCCCGTTTCCTTGGAGGGCTGGTCCATTCTTCCAGGATTTAACTCCTCTTGTTCACTTTGGAGTTTGCTTTGTGCTCTGTTTTTTACACAACTCCATTCAGGGATCCCAAGCATGGCTGCATAGGTCCTCGGTTCTACACAGGGAGAATTCTCCAGGTCATTGCCAAGCAGACAGTCTACAGCAGTGGTTCCCAACCTTTTGACATCTGTGGACCCCCACGTTATCATTACTAGAACCCGGGGACCACCACAAATCATTATTGGAATCGGGGACCCCTCCACTGAGTCATTACTGAATGCAGGGGACCTAATTTGTTAATATTATTTAATTTTCTAAGCAGTCGTGGACCCCCTGAGGAGGCTTCCTGGATCCACAGGGTCCCCGGACCACAAGTTGGGAACAATGGTCTACAGGGAAGGATGTGACACAGCCACTTCTTTCTGTCCAACTACACCCCCCGTCAGAAGATACCATAGTCATCAGGTGGATCTTTGTGACATTGTCAGCATTGGTGACAGGATGGATCTTACCGACCAGGTACTGATCTGAGTGGACCAGGTGCTGGATCACTATAGTGCTACTAGCCCCTGTGTCCTTCACAGCTTCTATCTTAGTCCCATTAATAAAGGGGTGCTGTCTGTATTTTTGCAAGTTAGTGGGTCAGGCAGCACAGGATAAATGTACCCCTCCCTCAGTGACTAATGTTGTCTCAGTGGGTTCACTAACATGGTCAGACCACACCCGTGATCCCATCTGGAGATTAGCAACTGCATTTACTGCAGGTGGAGTAGAGGCTTTCTTTTTGTTTTTATAGCTAGGGTCTCCAGTTTGGTGCCCTTTGGTTTTGCAGTCATGGCACCAAGCCTTCTCAGGATTATATGTTACCCTTTGTACCCACCCCTGAGCTGTGAGGAGTCTTGGGCCCACCCGCCTGAACAGATTTTTGAGGGCCCAATGAAGACTCCTTGTTTTTGTTTTGGTTCCCATTTTTCCCTTGGCGGGGGGGCTTTTTGGCCTCTTTTCTTTGCTCTCCCCCACCAGTGTTTGTTTGGGTCACCCTTGTTTTGACCCCTGGTCTGCCTTCCTCCCCAATTCTTGATGGGAAAGTGGACCTAGGTCTACCAGGAACTGATGTAATTTTTTGTTGTAACAATTACTCAATAGATGCTCTTTTATAAACAAATTGTAAAGCAAATACAAATCTTATACCTTTTTTGCCTTCTAAGCAGCCACCCAGCATTTGTTACTGAATAGTCCACAAATTCTACCCGTGACTGACTCTGTTTTTTTTTTAGTTTTATGTGATACTTTTCAGTTGTGAATCCAAAGCCCTCAATCAGGATACCCTCCATGAGGTCATAGCATTTAGCATCAGCCTCATTCAATGTCAGGAGCTTATCCCTGATTTTCCCTAAGAACAGTTCCCACATTAAAGTGCCCCAATTTTCCATTGCCACTCTCCTGCCTTCACAGGCTCTTTCAAAGGCAGAAAACCATTTGATGATATCATCACCTTCAGTGGCAGGGGCGGGCAACTCCTTTTGGGAGTGTTAGGTTGAAAGACCCCCCCTGACTCTCTATTTATTTAGATGCTGCCACCAGAGATCGGTCCTAGGCCCAACCCTTTTCTTTTTATTTCTGTTTCCAAACACTGGGCTTCTAAAGCCAGTCTTTTGGTCACCCTAGCCAGAGCTTCCTACTCCTCATCTGAGGGGGCTCCTACATCTGAGACAGGTGAGCCTACCTCTCCCTGCTCCTCAGCTTCCTCTGGGTGGTCTTGGTTTTTCTGTGGTTGAAGGTTCCCCTTCTTCCACATGGTTTTTCGTCTCATACTCTGCCACAAGTCTCCTAAGAGTGTCTGCAGTAGCATGATAAACAAGACGATTATTGTATGCTTTTCTGAGTGCCCTCAGGGTGAGATACTTCAACCCCAACCAAGGAGTCATCGAGCTCCTGAAGCTGGTTCTCTGCATCACACATTTTACTTTAGTAAAGTTAGGACCTTTTTAACTTTTGGACAAACTTTTGACACTTTTAAAAACTTTGTCTAAGGTCTAACTAAAGTCTTTTTAGTTCTAATCACTACTTTAGGGACCAAACTAGGGCCCTATCAATTAATTTTAACATTTCAAAAAATAATCCATTTGAAAAATACAACTAAGCTGTAGACAATTTTAGAGTTATTCTAGTGAATACTTAGTGATAGAGTAGTATCAGCAAATGCAAAGTCTTGCATCCCACAACAGATACACCAAATGTAGGAGGATGGCTCTCTATATAGTGTACCAAAGCAATATACACTGTGCAGAGAGTCCAAGCAACCACACCTTGGTGTCCAGGGGCACAGATATATCTCTTAATGCTCTATTTGTGTGAAGCTTGGTTGGGCAGTTAGGCTAATTCAGGAGATGTGCTAAGCATTTGTTGTACTCACAGTATCAATAAATGTGAACACACACTTTGAAGAATAACTCGAGACCAATTTACAAACATACTTCAGAGTTTTATAAACTTTTTAAGACCAAGATCATTGAAATCGGGTTAGTGCTTTTTGAGTTACCATTTTTGAAGTTTAGAAAATGTTCTGTTTCTGTGCGTAATTACGCACCATAGAAATCCATGAAGAAATCCTTAAAATTGCATATAAAATCTGGCAATGTTCTCACAAGGGTCACCTTTTGCTTCTTTGTCAAGGCTGTCGAGAAGTCCTATGGGCCAGCCAGAGAAGTTTGGGTGGCTCCCGGTTCAGGTGGGAGTAGTGGATGAAAGTCTTGGAGCTGATACTCCACAGGGAAAGGGACCATTTGAAAACACACTGCACAGGGGGATTTAGATTCAAGCCCGGTGGGTCCCCTTGGACGGTGAGATCGCAAGGGGTTACGTATCCTTGAGCACAGCAGGTTCTCTAATGCAGGGGCCAAGGATGCTGCGTGCAGAGCAGATAGGTCAGCCAAAGGTCTTGCATCAGGGAGCCTTTGGAGCCAGGTGCAGGTCGATTTGAGGGTGGATTGCAGGTCAGGAGGGCAACTCTGGGAGGTAGTTCTTGGGTGTCCTGAAGTAACTCAACTGGTGCTTGCTTCTGGTCCTCAGAGAATCCAGTGTGGACTTTTCTTCTGGGTGTCCGACATTGGGGGTTCAGTATCCCAGGCTATGGCACGTCTCCACCACTGGAGGTCGCAGTACCCCCAAACTTGGCAAACTTGTGGGGTTTGCCTCCAGGTCCATTGGGTGAAATTTGGTCAGGCTGCTGTGTCCAGTTCATTGGTCAAAGGCTGGTGACTGAACTGGACTTCACTGGTTTCTTGCCTACAGGGGGAAGGAAGTAAATGCCTTCATTCAGAGGGGAGTTCCTGGCGATTTTGAGAAGGTTGGAGGTCCTCTGGGGTTTCTTAGAGTCATCAGTTGTCCAGTCAACCCCTCAGCAGCGATTGTCGAGTCCTGGGTGCAGCAGGCAGGGTTTGGTGCCTTTTTCTTCTGGCAGCAGGACTTCTGTTCTCGAGCCTTGGCTCTTCTTTGTCACTGGCCTTCTTGTGTCCTTCAAATCAGATCTGCAGGTTTAGGTATGCCCACTAAATACAGTAGTAACCGGGCGTCGGAGGGAATTCCTGGTAGTGGCCAAAGGACCACTTACCTTTGGGTGGCTACACCCACTATGTGACCACTTTCTGTTAGAAGGGGTCACATCCCTGTAGGAAAGTACTATCTTCCTTGGCATGTAACTCCCATTTTTACCTGTATGTCAGAATGTGTTTGCCTGTCTCACTGGGATCCTGCTAGTTTATGGCCTAATATGTGTGTCTGTATAGTGCTTGACTGTGTCACTGAGGATCTGCCAACCAGAACCTCAGTGCTTATGCTCTCTCTGCTTTTAAATTTGTCACTGTAGGCTAGTGACTTCATTTACCAATTTCAATTGGCACACTGGACCCCCCTTATAAGTCCCTAGTATATGGTACCTAGGTACCCAGGGCATTGGGTTTGCAGGAGATCCATATGGGCTGCAGCATTTCTTTTGCCACCCATTGGTAGCTCAGACAAACCTTTGCACAGGCCTGCCATTGCAGCCTGCGTGAAATAATGCACACGTTATTTCACAGTCATTTTCACTGCACTTAAGTAACTTACAAGTCACCTATATATCTAACCTTCACTTGCTGAAGGCTAGGTGCAACGTTACTTAGTGTGAGGACACCCTTGCACTAGCAAAGGTGCCCCCACATAGTTCAGGGCCATTTCCGGGGACTTTGTGAGTGCGGGCGCCATTAAATGTGTGCACTACATATAGGTCAATACCTATATGTAGCTTCACAATGGTAACTCTGGATATGGCCATGTAACATGTCTAAGATCATAGAACTGTCCCCCCATTCCAAATCTGGAATTGGGGGGGCAATTCCATGCATCCTGGGGGCTCCACTATGGACCCCCAGTACTGCCAAACCAGCTCTCTGAGGCTTTCACTGAAGCTACAGCTGTTGCCACCTCACAGACAGGGTTCTGCCCTCCTGGGGTCTGAGCAGCTCAGTCCCAGGAAGGCAAAACAAAGCATTTCCTCTGAGAGCAGGGTGTTACACCCTCTCCCTTTGGAAATAGGTGTTACAGGTTGAGGAGGGGTAGCCTCCCCCAGCCTCTGGAAATGTTTTGAAAGGCACGGATGGTGCCCTCCTTGCATAAACCAATCTACACCGGTTCAGGGACCCAATGTCCCCTGCTCTAGTGTGAAATTGGACAAAGGAAAGGGGAGTGACCACTCCCCTGTCCATCACCACCCTAGGGGTGGTACCCAGAGCGCCTCCAGTGTGTCCCAGACTTCAGCAATCTTGCTTTGCAAGGTGTGGGGTCTGAGTGGCCAGTGCGAGCAGGTGATGTAAGACGCCCCTCCTGATAGGTCCTTACCTCATAAGGAACCAATCCCCCTCTCAGGGCTATTTAGGGTCTCTCCTGTGGGTTCTCTTCAGATTCTGCTTGCAAGTTTCCTTCAGGAATCCTCTGCAACTACTACTTCATCCTCTGACCTCGGATCAACCGCAGCCTTCTCCAGGAACCGCTGTAATAGCAACAAAGTATCCCCAGGGGATACTTTTCCTCTGCAACTTCAGCTCCAGCCAGCAACTGCAACAGTTTTCACAGTGTGCACACCCTGAGGACTCCCTGTCTTCATCCTGCACCAGAAGGACTGAAGAAATCTCACGTGGGGTGACGGAGTCACTCCCCTGCTCACACAGGCACCTTCTAAGATGACGACCAGTACCCTTGGACTCCACTCACAGTGGTGAGCATGCTCCTAAGGATACAGAGGTTGGACCCCATCGACGTAGACTGTCCTGAGGTCCTGCTGAAGCAATTTGGAGGAGACAAGACCTTGCCTTCACTGAGATCAACGATATCCCTGTGTGCCACCTTTTCTTAAACTCCTGAGACCTCTGTGCACTCTTTGCAAAGTTCCTTCATGCACAGCCTGGCCCAGGTCCCCAGCACTCCATCCTGCGATGCTCAACTCGTTGAGTTGTTCTCCGGCAGCGTGGGACCTTCCTTTGTTGTGCTGCACCAACTACATTTTGCGCCTCCTTTGTCCCTATGTCCTGGTACTCCCGTGGTTGTTGTCTGGCATCCCAAGGGCTCTCTAAAGTGCTGAGAGCCCCCTCTCCCTCCTCATAAAGAGTTGAGGCCCCCAGGTCCCTCCTGGGTCCAGCCAGTGCCATTTTGACACAAAACGCATATTTGTCGTAACCAAGGCTTGTTGGCGACTTCCATCACAAACTTATGTCTGCATCCATCTTCACGTCATGGGAAATCTTCTGCATCATGCAGGAACCCTCTAGCATCTTCCTAGGGTGCATTCCTGCAGTCTTCGTCCAACTAGGGACTCTTCTTTTGCACCCTCTTCTGGGTTAGCGGGGGCTCCTGCCCTTCATTGGAACTTCTTTTGACTTCTGGACTTGGTCTCCTCTCTTTGCAGGTCTTCAGGTCCAAGAATCCAGCACTTGTTGTTTTCAGACTTGGTTGGTTACTGCAATATCCCAATCACGAGGTGAAGTGTGTCCTAAGGAAACTTGCAGTACTTCACTCCTGCTCTTCTGGGCTCTGTGGTAGGGTAATTTACTTACCTTTACTGTATTCTTACTCTCCCAGCGATTCTGCTCACACTACACTTGTCTAGGGAAGAATTTGTGATTCACATTCCACTTTCTCAGTATATGGTTTGTGTTGCCCCTAGACCTATTTCTCCCTTTGCATTCTATAGCATTTCCTATTGTTTGCACTATCCTATGTCTAATTGCTTACCTTATTTTGGTGTCTAGTGTATATATTGTGTATAATACGTACCTCCAGAAGGAGAATTCCCTGTAAGATATTTTTGGTACTGTGTCACCCAAATAAACTACCCTTATTTTTGGTAATACTGATTATTGTCTTTACTTGTATATAAGTACTGTGTAACTATGAGTGGTTTTGTATGAGCTTTGCATGTCTCCTAGTTCAGCCTAAGCTGCTCTGCTATAGCTACCTCTATCGGCCTCAGCTGATAGAACATTAGTACTTCACTAATAAGGGATAACTGAACCTGGTAGAAGGTGTAAGTACCCAAGGTACCCACTACAAACCAGGCCAGCCTCCTACAATTTCTAACCCTAGTTGGCTATTTTCCTGCCATCCAAGATGGAGGAAAAAGAGGGTTGGTGCAGGCTGAGGGTAGTCAGTCCCCCTATCCTTTGTGAGTTTTCCCACCGTTCCTCCCACCAAAAGTGGGGTCTGGGATGGGGTGGCCATTTGCTGCTCGCAGCAAATGGTTGGAGCGGTGCTTCAAATGTGGCATGACTTTTGCAGCTTCCTGCCAGAGCAGGGTACATTCTTGGGGGCAGAGGTGTGACACCTGTGCCCAGAAGGGCTCTGTCTTCTGGCCCCAGAGAGCAGAGGCTCTCACCCCTGGGATCCAGAATCATGTGTGGAGGTGGCAGGCTGGTTTCTACCAGCCAGCAGCCGTACCAGGGTGGTGTAGTGTGGGAATCTGGCACCTTGTTGCAGTACCCCCCCCCCACTTTTTGCCTGGCTTCCAGATGCAACTTGGACTGGAGTACACTGGGATCCAGCTAATCAGGGTCCCAGTGCCAGTGATCTATCCCTAAAACATTGTGAAAGTAATTAGAAACCCCTTTAGCTACCACTATAAGTCCCTGGTAGAAGGTACTAAGGTACCTAGGGCATAGGGTACTAAGAGTAGGCCTCTGAGGGCAACAGCACTGATTGTGCCACCCTCTAGGGCCATGCATCCAGATGCACCTAGCACAGCCATTGCAGGCTGGGTGTCCTGGTGCAAACCTAAAACACAAACTCTACATGGCACACTACCTGTGTGCCCTGTTCAACATACACTGCATTTACTATGGGTAAGACACCCCTCTGGCAGGCCTTACAGCCCTAAGGAAGGGTGCCCTATACTATATGTGAGGGCATAGCTGCATGAGTAATATGCCGCCACTGTGCCCTTGCCAAACCTAGGACATAGCGAGTGAACACAGCAGCCATTTTAATATATGTGCTGGACACTGGTCAACACAAGTTTCCCAGCTACATGATGGCTACTCTGAACCCTGGCTTGTTTGGAATCAAACAACTCAGAATGATAAATCCAAACTGGTACCTGTACTGGATTTATGATAAAATGTACCCAGGAGTCACCTTAGAGGTATCCTCTGCAAAAGCTAACTACCCTGGTATGGTTGCTGACTGGTTCTATCCAGCCTGCCACCTCCAGACTGACAATATACAAACCTTGGGGAGAGCCCTGTCTCTCTGGTTTGTAAAACAATGCCCTTCCTGGGTGGAGGAGCCAACACCCCCTCCCTCAGGAATGTGCACTGCCCTGGCAGTGAGCTTCAAGAGAGCTTACCTCCCTTGAAACTCGTCCTCAGGCGTGCTGCTAGTAGCAGATGGCCTCCCCCTATGTAACCCCGTACGTTTGGTGGGAGCAAAGGTGGGAAACCACACAAATGGTATGGGAAGTGGCCCCACCTGGCATGCACCACCCCTAAGGCATTGCCTGTGAGGTGGACACTCCATTTAATTTTCCTCCATCTTAGATGGAAGCAAAAAGCCAATTAGGTTTAGGTAATGACCCTTCTCACAGGAAGTGGTCACTGTAGTGGGTGTAGCCACCCAAAGGTAAGTGTCCCATTGGACACTACCAAGTTCCCCCTAAAATGCCCACTAAATTCAATATTTAGTGGGCATCCATAGACCAGGAAACAGATTCAAAGGACACAAAGAAGACCAGCACAAAGAAGATCCAAGGCACAAGAACTGGGGACCTGCTGCATGAAGAAAAGGCGCCAAACCCTGCCTGCTGCACCCTGGACCTGACAATCGCCGCTGCGGACAAGCTGGACACTGGAATGACCTCAAGAAACCCAGAGGACCTCCAGGCTTAACCAATCACCCAAAAACTCCCTCCAGAGTGGAGGTACCACTCTGCAACAATCCAAGAACCAACAACCCAGGGAGGGTCACTTCACTGACCGGCCGATATCTCCCAAACCGGAAGTTGAGTCCAGACCTGATGATCCACTGTCAACCACAAGGACAAAGCCCGCTAGTGTGCCATTCTTGGTGGCACTGTGCCCTCCAGTGGCCGGGTTGTGCCAATACCTGGATACTGGTCAGCTGACATTGGACACCAGGAAAACCAGCTTGCCCAGACCTAAAAAAAAGCGCCAGGAGGAATCCCTAGTCAAGGTACTTCAGGAACACCCCAGACCTCCAGACAGAGTGCCCCCGTTGTCCTGTAAGTGACCTCACAGAGACCTACCTCCAGATCCAAAGGGTTCCTTTGCTCACAGCCTCTGGCTCACTAATTCGCTCTGCATCCAACCACCCTGTGCCCCGCAACGAAGAACCAGCTGTGCTCCAAGGATTTCTCACCACTTGCAACCATGACACTTCAAGTGGACAAAAAGCACCACCTTTAAATCTGCAATAACAGCCCTTTTCAAGTGATCCTGCTCCCGCCAGAAACGGGAGTCGCCCGAACTTCTCCACCTGGCACAGCGTGCCCACCGCTCACCTCGACCAACCTGCAAAAGTGGAACTTGGTAAAACACCTGTGTGATTTTATATGCATTTTTAAAAGTGATTGCCTATTGATTTCTATGGTGCGTAATTACGCACAGAAAGAATGCATTTATTAAAACTTCAAAAATCAATATCTTCAAAAGTACTTAACCAATTTTGATAATCTTGGTCTTAAAATGTATATACAAATCTGAAATATGTTTGTAAATCTCAAGTTATTCCTTTGAATGTATGAGTTGCATGATTGATTCTGTGAGTACAACAAATGTTTTGCACTTCTCCAAGATTAGCCTAACTGCTCGACCAAGCTACCTCAAACATTAGAGCATTAGGCGATATACTTTCTACCTCTAGAAATCAATGTGTGGCTTCCTGGACCCCCTGAACAATGTGCCTAGTTTTGCATACTACATAAAGGGCCAACCTTCCACATATAGGTTCTGCAGGGGCACCTCTGAGGTGACTCCTGGGTAAATTTTATAATAAATCCAACACTGGTACCAGTGAGGATTTATTACTTTGAGTTGTTTGATACCAAACAACACAGGGTTCAGAGTAGCCATCATGTAGCTGGGAAACTCATTATGACCAGTGTCCAGGCCATGCACTTGCTACGCTGTACACTGACTATGCCCTAAGGTATTGTAAAGACACAGTGGGGGCATATTTGCTCATGCAAACATATGCCAACACATGCATTATAGTGCAGCTCTGGGGGACCCTCTTCAGTACCCAAGGCCTAGGTACCAGGGGTACCATTTACTAGGTGGCTGAAGTGCCAAACATAGTACAGTTTTGGGGAAAGAGATCTGGCCCTGGGAACCTGTTTAGCAGGGGCCCAGGACACTTACAGTTTGAAACCACATCATTTTCCAGGCAAAAAGTGGGGGTGGCTAACCATGCAAAATAAGGTAAATGAGTTAGACCATTCGGAGGTGAGCGGTGGCAGGGGCAGATAAGTGAGGTGTAGGTAAATGAGTTAGACTGTGCGGAGGAGAGCGGGAGCAGGTGCAGATAAGTGAGGTGTAGTTGATTGAGTTTGACCATGCGGAGACAGGGGGAAGGGGTCATGTAAGTGAGGTCTAGGAAATGGAGTTGGACCATGCAGAGGTGATTGGGGGCAGGGGCAGATAAGTGAGGTGTAGGTAATTGAATTAGACCATGCAGGGGGAGGAGGTCAAATACGTGAGGTGTAGGTAATTGAGTTGGACCATGCAGAGGTGAGCGGGGGCAGGGTGAGATAAGTGAGGTGTAGGTAATTG
The DNA here is from genome assembly GCF_031143425.1 of Pleurodeles waltl. Lineage (NCBI taxonomy): Eukaryota > Metazoa > Chordata > Amphibia > Caudata > Salamandridae > Pleurodeles > Pleurodeles waltl. Next base: position 274,184 of record NC_090447.1, read on the forward strand.
AGTTAGACCATGCGGGGGAGAGGGGGTCAGATAAGTGATGTGTCGGTAATTGAGTTGGACAATGCGGAGGCGAGTGGGGCGGGGTCAGATAAGTGAGGTGTAGGTAACTCAGTTGGACAATGTGAAGGCGAGTGGGGCAGGGTCAGATAAGTGAGGTGTAGGTAATTTAGTTGGACCATGTGGAGGTGGGCGGGGTCAGATAAGTGAGGTGTAGGTAACTCAGTTGGACAATGGGAAGGCGAGTGGGGCAGGGTCAGATATGTGAGGTGTAGGTAATGGAGTTGGACCATGCGGAGGTGGGCGGGGTCAGATAAGTGAGGTGTAGGTAACTCAGTTGGACAACGGGAAGGTGAGCGAGGCAGGGTCAGATATGTGAGGTGTAGGTAATGGAGTTGGACCATGTTGATGCGAGCGGGACGGGGTCAGATAAGTGAGGTGTAGGTAACGCAGTTGGATCATGCGAAGGCGAGCAAGACAGGGTCAGATAAGTGAGGTGTAGGTAATTGAGTTGGACCATGCGAAGGCAAGTGGGGTGGGGTCAGATAAGTGAGGTGTAGGTAACTCAGTTGGACCATGCGAAGGCGAGCAAGGCATGGTGGGATAAGTGAGGTGTAGGTAACTCAGTTGGACCATCCGAAGGTGAGCAGGGACAGGGTCAGATATGTGAGGTGTAGGTAATGGAGTTGGACCATGCGGATGCAAGCGGGCGGGGTCAGATAAGTGATGTGTAGGTAATTGAGTTTGGTCCATGCTGAGGCAAGCGGTGTGGCCAGTTCTCTGGGAGCCAGGCCAGCTTCGCACCAGTCATCAAGGTCCTCCACCCACACCCCCCACCTCCAGCGCAGGCCTGGATAGCAGTCTGGAGCATTAATGATTCTAATGTGGGAATGTTGCTAAAAAGAAACCTGAAACATGGCAGCCCCACAACAGGAGAGAGTGACCTGAGCTGTGTGGTGACCTTAACCTTACTAAGACATCTTTTCAGCAGCTCGTAGACCTCTGGAGAACGGTCTTCTTAGCCAAAGACTCCGGTAGCGCTGCGAGGCCTGGGTTTTAAGGTGCATTGCGGCAACCAGAGAGTTCTTAGTAATTCTCTGCCTGTTCAGGTAGGTGCCTTTCACACTGTAAAAAACTTCCCAAAATTAGTGGACCCCATATGTGAAGCTCCTAACTTTAATTTGCTCACAGATGCATCCCAGTAGGTAGATAGTAGCACCAGGGCCAACAAAGTGATGTGGCCCGTTCCATTCCTTGGGTCTGACTTCTGTCCCCCAACCCAGGGAAAACTCTGTCCAGAAGGACAGTAACACAAAGAGGCCACAGACAGCTGTCAGTGTCAAAAGCCAGGCCCCAGACAATCCAATGCTAAGTGGAGACCCTGAGTGGGGCATTTGGATGAACTCCTCCTCCAGCTGGGGGGCTGGTAGGGTGCTCCCAAGGGGCTCCTGAGGCACCTCAGAATGCACCCCTTCTCCATTCTACCTCCCATCAGTTCAAGTGTGGTACCCTTACACTGGTCACTCAGACCAGGGTCTGTACCCTGAGGCTGAACAGGGGACAAGGGTGACTCCTTCCCCACCTTGCCCCTCCCTCTGGCCTTCCGTGCCCTCCTCTGAGGAGTGGTACTGCCAGACAACTGAACTGTCAGGGGGGCCCTTAGGGTCACCCCTCTCAGCTCACCTGACACTGGGAAGCTCCCATCAGAGGACGGTCTCTCGGTGCAGACTAGGTTACCCTTCTTGGGTCCCCTGTGGGAACAGTCCAAGCACTGGGGCTGGGAATAGGGCTTCCTGGGCCTCTGCCCACCCCACTTGTCCTCCTACCTTTAGAAGGGACATGGGACCCTTTTCCCCCCTTACCATTATGGGACCTATCTGGGTCACTGTGTGCCTCCCCCCACTCTGTTGAGGGGAACCTAACCCCTCTCCTTAGGATCACTCCCAAATGCTTTTTTGGACACTGGTTTTCACCCAGAGGTCTGCCTCCTTTGTAAGTTCCCTGGGGTCACAGAACTTACAATTTACTAAGGGCTGGCAAAGGTCTGGAAAACAGTGACTGAACATGTGCTCTCTGGCCAACAAATTGTACAGCCCCTCAAAAGTGTTTACAATACTACCCTTCACCCAGCCACCCAGTGCCTTACAAAAGTGTCCTACAAAATCCCTCCATGACTGGTGAGACAGCTTCCTACTGCCCCTGAATCTCAACCTGGACTCCTTTGGGGTGAAGCCATATTTCTTGACAAGGGTCTCCTTGATGGTTGGACAACTCAATCTGTCTCTCCCTCCTAGGGCCAGAAGGGTGTCCCCCGATTACCAGTATATGCCCCTATAGGACAGCCCCCAATCTTCCTCAGGGATCCGGTGCTCAACTAGGGTGACCTCAGACACCTCAAACCACTTGTCTATGTCCCCCACCTCTCTGAAGTCAGGTACCAAATCTCTGGGTAGGTTGATCTCTTTCTCGGCACTGGACATTGTAGTTTTGCTGCCACCACTGGACTCTACTTGCTGTGCTTTTAAGTCCAGTTTCTTCAGACTCAGTTCATGAGCCAACAAGATTTTTTTTCTGCTAAGGCCCTCTCAGCCTCAGCTCTTCTCTCCTCTGCTAGGGCTTTGTCAGCCTCAGCTCTTCTCTCCTCTGCAGCCAGCTGAGCTAGCTGCAGCCTCAGGTCCCTCTCAGCCTGTCTGTCCCTCAGCTCCTCAGGGCACAGGAGGAGACACTGATTCCCGCATATGATCCAGTAAGGGATTCACTCTCTGTGGGTTCCCTTTTCTCCTCTGGAGCCACTGCTAAGTCATTTTTCTCTTCCTCCTCATTACCCTTCTCAGGGCCATCACCCCTTTGGTCCTTGGCTGCGTGTTCCTCTTTCCAGCGTGCTTCCTCAAAGTCTACAAAGGCATTCTGCAGTTCCTGCTTAGTGGATCTCTTTGACACAGCCAGCCCCCTCTCTTTGCAAATCTCCCTCAGCTCAGCCTTGGTGAGGGATTCAATGGGGACTATATCTGACTTGTCATACTCTTCTGTGAAGGTGGGATCCATTTCCAAGCTGTACTAAGGTATCACAGGCACAACACAAAGTTCCAAGTTTACAAAGGAGAGGTAGGATTCAAATTTGAAAAAAAGACCAAATGGAGAGAAAAAGAAGCAGAAAAAAGCAACTAGTAATGACCTTTAACTGTGGGTAGGTAGTGAACACTTAGCTACTGTATGTCACTGCACAAATACAAGTCCTATCCTCACTGCTGATCACCAATGTTAGAAATGGGGTCTGTAGGAAGTTGGCTCTGTATATACTATCTCAAAGTGAGAGATAGTGTGCACAGAGTCCAAGGCTTCCCCTTAGAGGTTGATAGTGGCAAAATTAGATAATACTAATGCTCTATTTGTGGTAGTGTGGTTGAGCAGTAGGCTTATCAGAGGGTAGTGTTAAGCATTTGTTGTACACACACAGGCAATAAATGAGAATACACACTCAAAGACTTAACTCCAGGCCAATAGGTTTTTATATAGAAAAATGTTATTTTCTTAATTTATTTTAGAACCACAAGATTCAAGATTTGAGGTAAGCACATAAATTGTAAGGTACTTGACACAGGTAAGTATGGAACTTTGATTTAAAACAGTAATGTACAATGTTTTGGCAAAAATGGCAAATAGCTATTTTAAAAGTGGACACTGCAAAACTCAACAGTTCCTGGGGGAGGTAAGTATTGGTTAGTTTCTCAGGTAAGTAAAGCACTTACAAGTTCAGTCTCCTGGGCATAGGCAGCCCCCCGTTGGGGGATCAAGTAAACCCCAAACACTCAACATCAGCAACACAGGGCCGGTCAGGTGCAGAGGTCAAAGGAGGGCCCAAATAGCATAGGCGCCTATCGAGAACAGGGATGCTCCGGTTCCAGTCTGCTAGCAGGTAAGTACCTGCGTCCTCAGGGAGCAGAGCAGGGGGGGTTTGTAGAGTAGTGGGGGGGGGTCACAAACAGGCACACAAAATACACCCTCAGCGGCACAGGGGCAGCCGGGTGCAGTGTGCAAAGTAGGTGTCAGGTTTTAGGTTGAAATCAATGGAGAGACCTGGGGGTCACTCTGCGATTCAGGCAGGGCAGAGGGGGGCTTCTTGTAGGAAAGTACCATCTTGCCTGGCATGTTACCCCCATTTTCACTGTATGTATGTTTGTTTTTGCCTTTCTGTCACTGGGATCCTGCCAGGCAGGACCCCAGTGCTCATAATGTATGCCCTGTATGTGTTCCCTGTGTGGTGCCTAACTGTATCACTGAGGCTCTGCTAACCAGAACCTCAGTGGTTATGCTCTCTCTGCTTTCACAATTGTCACTGCAGGCTAGTGACTAATTTTACCAATTCTGATTGGCACACTGGAACACCCTTATGATTCCTAGTATATGGTACCTAGGTACCCAGGGTATTGGGGTTCCAGGAGATCCCTATGGGCTGCAGCATTTCTTTTGCCACCCATAGGGAGCTCAGACAATTCTTACACAGGACTGCCACTGCAGCCTGAGTGAAATAACGTCCATGTTATTTCACAGCCATTTTACACTGCACTTAAGTAACTTATAAGTCACCTATATGTCCAACCCTCACTTAGTGAAGGTTAGGTGCCAAGTTACTTAGTGTGAGGGCACCCTGGCACTGGCCAAGATGCACCCACATTGTTCAGGGCAAATTGCCCAGAATTTGTGAGTGCGGGGACACCATTACACGTGTGAACTACATATAGGCCAATACTTATATGTAGCGTCACCATGTTAACTCCGAAACATGGCCATGTAACATGTCTAGGATCATGGAATTGTCACCCCAATACTATTCTGGTATTGGGGGGACAATCCCATGCATCCCCGGGGCTCCAGCATGGACCCTGGGTACTGCCAAACTACCTCTCTGGGGTTTTCTCTGCAGCTACTGCTGCTGCCAACCCTCAGACAGGTTTCTGCCCCCCTGGGGCCCGGGCATCCCAGACCCAGGAAGGCGGAACAAAGGATTTCCTCTGAGAGAGGGTGTTGCACCCTCTCCCTTTGGAAATAGGTGTTAAGGGACTGAGAGGAGTAGCCTCTCCTGGCCTCTGGGAATGCTTTGAAGGGCACAGATGGTGCCCATTTCTGCATAAGCCAGTCTACACCGGTTCAGGGATCCCCCCAGCCCTGCTGTGGTGCGAAACTGGACAAAGGAAAGGGGAGTGACCACTCCCCTGACCAGCACCTCCCAAGAGGAGGTGCCCAGAGCTCCTCCAGTATGTCCCAGAACTCTTCCATCTTGAATGCAGAGGTGTGAGGGCACAATGGAGACCTATGAGTGGCCAGCGCCAGCAGGTGACGTCAGAGACCCCTCCTGATAGGTGCTTACCTCTCTCTGTAGCCAATCCTCCTCGGAAGGCCGTTTAGGGTCTCTCCTGTGGGTTTCTCACCAGATAACGAATACAAGAGCTCACCAGAGTTCCTCTGCACTTCTCTCTTCGACTTCTGCCAAGGATCGACCGCTGACTGCTCCAGGACGCCTGCAAAACCGTAACAAAGTAGCAAGAAGACTACCAGCAATATTGTAGCGCCTCATCCTGCCGGCTTTCTCGACTGTTTCCTGGTGGTGCATGCTCTGAGGGCTGTCTGCCTTCACCCTGCACTGGAAACCAAGAAGAAATCTCCCGTGGGTCGACGGAATCTTCCCCCTGCTAACGCAGGCACCAAACGTCTGCATCACTGGTCCACTGGGTCCCCTCTCATCTTGACGAGTGTGGTCCCTGGAAAACAGGAGCTGGGTCCAAGGGACCCCAACAGTCCAGTGGTCCTTCTGTCCAATTTTGGTGGAGGTAAGTCCTTGCCTCACCACGCCAGACAGTAATCCTGTGTACTGCATGAACTGCAGCTGCTAGGGCTTCTGTGCACTTTTGCAAGACTTCCTTTGTGCACAGCACAGCCCAGGTCCCCAGCACTCCGTCCTGCATTGCCCAACTCACTGAGTTGACCTCCGACTTTATGGAACCCTCTTTTGTTGTGCTGAGACGACTCTCAGACTCAGATCTGCTGAACACCTGTTTGGGTACTTCTGCAGGTGCTGCCTGCTTCTGCTTGAGCTCTCTGTGTTGCTCAGCGCCCCCTCTGTCTCCTCCTTCAAGGGGCGACCTGCTGGTCCTTCCTGGGCCCTGGCAGCACCCAAATCCTTCAAATGCAACTCTTGCAGCTAGCAAGGCTTGTTTGCAGTCTTTCTGCTTGGAAACAACTCTGCATCCTCCAGCACGCCGTAGGACTTCTTCTAGGCAAAGGAGAAGTTCCTGGCACCTTCCGTTGTTGCAGAATCTTCGGCTTCTTCCACCCGGAAGAAACCCTTTTGCACCTTCATCTGGGGTTTAGTGGGCTCCTGTCCTCCAGGACACTTGCGTGACTCTTGGATTGGGTCCCTTTCCTTTGCAGGTCCTCAGGTTCAGGAATCCGTCTTCAGTGCTTTGCAGTCAGTTGTTGCCTCTGCAGAATCCCCTAACTCGACTTTCTGAGGTAGTAGGGTAACTTTACCCCTACTTTTCAGGATCTTGGGGTGGGGTATCTTGGACACCCTTAGTGTTTTCTTACACTCCCAGCAACCCTCTACACACTACACTAGGCCTGGGGTCCATTCATGGTTCGCATTCCACTTTTGGAGTATATGGTTTGTGTTGCCCCTAGACCTATTGTCTCAGATTGCATTCTACAGTGTTTTCACTACTTTTCTAACTGTTTACTTACCCGATTTTGGTTTGTGTGTATATTTTGTGTATTTTATTTACCTCCTAAGGGAGTATGGGCCAGATGTAGCAAAGTATTTGCACGTCGCAAACGGCGAAAATCGCCGTTTGCGAGGTGCAAATGCCTCTTTGCTATGCAGAAATGCATATTCGCAATATGCATTTCCGACTCGCAAATAGGAAGGGGTGTTCCCTTCCTATTTGCGAGTCTGAGTGGTATGCAATACCATTTGCGACCGCGTACGCGGTCGCAAATGGCATCGCAGTTACCATCCACTTCAAGTGGATGGTAACCCACTCGCAAATTGGAAGGGGTCCCCATGGGACCCCTTCCAGTTTGTGACTGGACCCACAAATATTTTTTCAGGGCAGGGAGTGGTCCAAGGGACCACTCCCTGCCCTGAAAAAATACCGAAACTAAAGGTTTCGTTTTTTTTTAAGTGTAGCTCGTTTTCCTGTAAGGAAAACGGGCTACACTTAAAAAAAAAAAAAACTGCTTTATTTAAAAGCAGTCACGAACATGGAGGTCTGCTGACGACAGCAGGCCTCCATGTTTGCGAGTGCCTATACTCGCTATGGGGCCGCAATTTGCGACCCACCTCATGAATATTCATGAGGTGGGTCATTGCGACCCCTTAGTGAGTTGCAGTCGGTGTCTGAGACACCGTACTGCATACCAATTTGCGAGGTGCAAAGTGCGAGTCGCATGGACTCGCACTTTGCACCTCGCAAATTTTAAATTTGCTACATCTGGCCCCTATATCCTCTGAGATGCTTTTGGCTTATTGTCACTAAAATAAAGTACCTTTATTTTTTGTAACTCTGATTATTGTGCTTTCTTATGATATTATGCTATATGATATAAGTGGTCTAGTAGGAGCTTTGCATGTCTCCTACTTCAGCCTAAGCTGCTATGCTATAGCCACCTCTATCAGCCTAAGCTGCTAGAACACTACTAATCTACTACTAAGGGATAACTGGACCTGGCACAAGGTGTAAGTACCACAAGGCACCCACTATATGCCAGGCCAGCCTCCTACAGGTTGGGAAGCGCTGCCTTGGTGCTCCCCCCTTTTCACCTCCTGCTGATATGACCCACTGACCCCTAGCGAGTGACCCTGGAGCCCCAGTTACCAGTGTGGACCCAAGGACCCGGCTTTGGCTTTAGTGCTGGCGACAACCAGTGCCACTGCCTTTTTCGATGCCCCCCCCCCCCCCCCCACCCCACCACCACGATCTCCTTCTCAGATTCCTTCAATACCACTCTGCAAAACTGGCCCTTATCTCTCCATATCGCCTCTTTCACATTCATGTCATTTGTTTTAAAGCGCTGGTAAAGGCTGGCTAATCCCCTCAGCTGTCCACTTAAGATACAGATCTGTTCTTTGCAGCAGGCACATTAACCCCCTACTATGGAGAGTCAAAACTCCCACCAGACTTCATCTCTCTTCTTAGCAGGAAAATTAATCAAAAGAGTTATCTTAACATTTTGATTGCTGCCTGAGAGCTGGAGCACAAGGGTCACTGAAGCAGGTTCCTTTAAATTGTAAGTTATTGCTAAACACAGGCCCCCGACTCCACCCCTGAGGTCAGCACTCCCACCCCAGCCTCTCTCCGGTCAGTGCGGCCGCACCGAGCCAGCCATGCATGTACCCACCCTCCCTCTCGCTTACTTGACGCTTTGTGTTATCCTCAGCAGTCTCCTGCTCCCGCACAGCTCCTCCTGAAGTGACGCTTTGTGTGACCCTCAGCAGTCTCCTGCTCCCGCACTGCTCCTTCTGAAGTGACGCTTTGTGTGACCCTCAGCAGTCTCCTGCCCAGCCACTGCTCCTCCTAAAGTGACGCTGTGTGTGATCCTCAGCAGTCTCCTGCTCCCGCACTGCTCCTCCTGAAGTGACGCTGTGTGTGATCCTCAGCAGTCTCCTGTCCATCCACTGCTCCTCCTGCAGTGACGCTTTGTGTGACCCTCAGCAGTCTCCTGCTCACCCACTGCTCCTCCTGAAGTGACGCCTTGTGTGATCCTCAGCAGTTTCCTGCTCAGCCACTGCTCCTCCTGAAGTGACGCCTTGTGTGATCCTCAGCAGTTTCCTGCTCAGCCACTGCTCTTCCTGAAGTGACGCTTTGTGTGACTCTCAGCAGTCTCCTGCTCCCGCACTGCTCCTCCTGAAGTGACGCTTTGTGTGACCCTCAGCAGTCTCCTGCCCAGCCACTGCTCCTTCTGAAGTGACGCCTTGTGTGATCCTCAGCAGTCTCCTGCTCACCCACTGCTCCTCCTGAAGTGGCGCTTTGTGTGATCCTCAGCAGTCTCCTGCTCACTGCTCCTCCTGAAGTGACGCCTTGTGTGATCCTCAGCAGTTTCCTTCTCAGCCACTGCTCCTCCTGAAGTGACGCTTTGTGTGATCCTCAGCAGTTTCCTGCTCACCCACTGCTCCTCCTGAAGTGCCGCCTTGTGTGACCCTCAGCAGTCTCCTGCCCACCCACTGCTCCTCCTGACGTGCCGCCTTGCGTGACCCTCAGCAGTCTCCTGCCCACCCACTGCTCCTTCTGAAGTGACGCCTTGTGTGATCCTCAGCAGTCTCCTGCTCACCCACTGCTCCTCCTGAAGTGGCGCTTTGTGTGATCCTCAGCAGTCTCCTGCTCACTGCTCCTCCTGAAGTGGCGCTTTGTGTGATCCTCAGCAGTCTCCTGCTCACCCACTGCTCCTCCTGAAGTGGCGCTTTGTGTGATCCTCAGCAGTCTCCTGCTCACCCACTGCTCCTCCTGAAGTGGCGCTTTGTGTGATCCTCAGCAGTCTCCTGCTCACTGCTCCTCCTGAAGTGACGCCTTGTGTGATCCTCAGCAGTTTCCTGCTCAGCCACTGCTCCTCCTGAAGTGACGCTTTGTGTGATCCTCAGCAGTTTCCTGCTCCCGCACAGCTCCTCCTGAAGTGACGCTTTGTGTGACCCTCAGCAGTCTCCTGCTCCCGCACTGCTCCTTCTGAAGTGACGCTTTGTGTGACCCTCAGCAGTCTCCTGTCCATCCACTGCTCCTCCTGCAGTGACGCTTTGTGTGACCCTCAGCAGTCTCCTGCTCCCGCACTGCTCCTCCTGAAGTGACGCCTTGTGTGATCCTCAGCAGTCTCCTGCCCACCCACAGCTCCTCCTGAAGTGACGCTTTGTGTGATCCTCAGCAGTCTCCTGAAGTGACGCCTTGTGTGATCCTCAGCAGTCTCCTGTCCATCCACTGCTCCTCCTGCAGTGACGCTTTGTGTGACCCTCAGCAGTCTCCTGCTCCCGCACTGCTCCTCCTGAAGTGACGCCTTGTGTGATCCTCAGCAGTTTCCTGCTCAGCCACTGCTCCTCCTGAAGTGACGCCTTGTGTGATCCTCAGCAGTTTCCTGCTCAGCCACTGCTCTTCCTGAAGTGACGCCTTGTGTGATCCTCAGCAGTTTCCTGCTCAGCCACTGCTCTTCCTGAAGTGACGCTTTGTGTGACTCTCAGCAGTCTCCTGCTCCCGCACTGCTCCTCCTGAAGTGACGCTTTGTGTGACCCTCAGCAGTCTCCTGCCCAGCCACTGCTCCTTCTGAAGTGACGCCTTGTGTGATCCTCAGCAGTCTCCTGCTCACTGCTCCTCCTGAAGTGACGCCTTGTGTGACCCTCAGCAGTCTCCTGCTCCCGCACTGCTCCTCCTGAAGTGACGCTTTGTGTGACCCTCAGCAGTCTCCTGCCCACCCACTGCTCCTCCTGAAGTGACGCTTTGTGTGACCTTCGGCAGACTTCTGCTCAGCCACAGCTCCTCCTGAAGTGACGCTTTGTGTGACCTTCGGCAGACTTCTGCTCAGCCACAGCTCCTCCTGAAGTGACGCTTTGTGTGATCCTCAGCAGTCTCCTGAAGTGACGCCTTGTGTGATCCTCAGCAGTCTCCTGCTCCCGCACTGCTCCTCCTGAAGTGACGCTTTGTGTGACCCTCAGCAGTCTCCTGCCCACCCACTGCTCCTCCTGAAGTGACGCTTTGTGCCTCAAGCTCCAGGGCGCCCCCTCAGCACAGTAAACTGTGCATGCGCTTGGAGGGGCAGCTGGCTCAGGCCACAGCAGGGAGGGCACCCCACTGGAGATGCTGCTAGTGACCAGCAGAGTTCTCACTGCCCTACCAGGCACTGGTGTAACAAAGGTCCCCACAGCTCCCACAGTGCCAAGGGGCCCCCGACCTCCAGGGGGGGACTCAGCGGTGTAAACTGTGCATGGGTGGGTGGCCCCTGTCTGAGGTCACAGCAGGGAGGTCGCCCCACGGGAGATGCTGCTAGTGACCAGCAGAGCTCTCCTTGCCCTCCCAGGCACGGGTGTAACAAAGGTTCCCGCAGCCCCCGTGGTGCGGGCGGTGCCCCGAGCTCCTGGGGGTGGGGGGCCTCAGCGCAGTAAACTGAGCACGGGAGGGGGCCCCTGCCTGAGGCCACAGCAGGGAGGTCTTGGCACGGGAGATGGGGTGCACTAAGCTCCTGGGGGCCACGTCACCACAGTAAAGTATGCATGGGCGTGGGGGCCTGAGGTCACATCAGGGAGGTCTCCCCACGGGTGAAGCTGCTAGTGACAAGCAGAGCTCTCTGCCCTACCAGGCACTGGCCTAACAAAGGTCCCCGCAGCTCCCACAGTGCGAAGGGGCCCCCGACCTCCAGGGCCCCCCTCAGCACAGTAAACTGTGCAAGGGTGGGTGGCCCCTGTCTGAGGTCACATCAGGGAGGTCTCCCCACGGGTGAAGCTGCTAGTGACAAGCAGAGCTCTCTGCCCTACTGTAGGAAAGTACCATCTTGCCTGGCATGTTACCCCCATTTTTCACTGTATATATGTTGTTTTAGTTGTATGTGTCACTGGGACCCTGGTAACCCAGGGCCCCTGTGCTCATAAGTGTGCCTGAATGTGTTACCTGTGTAGTGACTAACTGTCTCACTGAGGCTCTGCTAATCAGAACCTCAGTGGTTATGCTCTCTCATTTCTTTCCAAATTGTCACTGACAGGCTAGTGACCATTTTTACCAATTTACATTGGCTTACTGGAACACCCTTATAATTCCCTAGTATATGGTACTGAGGTACCCAGGGTATTGGGGTTCCAGGAGATCCCTATGGGCTGCAGCATTTCTTTTGCCACCCATAGGGAGCTCTGACAATTCTTACACAGGCCTGCCACTGCAGCCTGAGTGAAATAACGTCCACGTTATTTCACAGCCATTTTACACTGCACTTAAGTAACTTATAAGTCACCTATATGTCTAACCTTTACCTGGTAAAGGTTAGGTGCAAAGTTACTTAGTGTGAGGGCACCCTGGCACTAGCCAAGGTGCCCCCACATTGTTCAGAGCCAATTCACTGAACTTTGTGAGTGCGGGGACACCATTACACGCGTGCACTACATATAGGTCACTACCTATATGTAGCTTCACCATGGTAACTCCGAATATGGCCATGTAACATGTCTATGATCATGGAATTGCCCCCTCTATGCCATCCTGGCATTGTTGGTACAATTCCATGATCCCAGTGGTCTGTAGCACAGACCCTGGTACTGCCAGACTGCCCTTCCTGGGGTTTCTCTGCAGCTGCTGCTGCTGCCAACCCCTCAGACAGGCAGCTGCCCTCCTGGGGTCCAGCCAGGCCTGGCCCAGGATGGCAGAACAAAGAACTTCCTCTGAGAGAGGGTGTGACACCCTCTCCCTTTGGAAAATGGTGTGAAGGCAGGGGAGGAGTAGCCTCCCCCAGCCTCTGGAAATGCTTTGTTGGGCACAGATGTGCCCAATTCTGCATAAGCCAGTCTACACCGGTTCAGGGACCCCTTAGCCCCTGCTCTGGCGCGAAACTGGACAAAGGAAAGGGGAGTGACCACTCCCCTGACCTGCACCTCCCCTGGGAGGTGTCCAGAGCTCCTCCAGTGTGCTCCAGACCTCTGCCATCTTGGAAACAGAGGTGCTGCTGGCACACTGGACTGCTCTGAGTGGCCAGTGCCACCAGGTGACGTCAGAGACTCCTTGTGATAGGCTCCTTCAGGTGTTAGTAGCCTTTCCTCTCTCCTAGGTAGCCAAACCCTCTTTTCTGGCTATTTAGGGTCTCTGTCTCTGGGGAAACTTTAGATAACGAATGCATGAGCTCAGCCGAGTTCCTCTGCATCTCCCTCTTCACCTTCTGATAAGGAATCGACCGCTGACCGCGCTGGAAGCCTGCAAACCTGCAACATAGTAGCAAAGACGACTACTGCAACTCTGTAACGCTGATCCTGCCGCCTTCTCAACTGTTTTCCTGCTTGTGCATGCTGTGGGGGTAGTCTGCCTCCTCTCTGCACCAGAAGCTCCGAAGAAATCTCCCGTGGGTCGACGGAATCTTCCCCCTGCAACCGCAGGCACCAAAAAGCTGCATTACCAGTCCCTTGGGTCTCCTCTCAGCACGACGAGCGAGGTCCCTCAAATCCAGCGACACCGTCCAAGTGACCCCCACAGTCCAGTGACTCTTCAGCCCAAGTTTGGTGGAGGTAAGTCCTTGCCTCACCTCGCTGGGCTGCATTGCTGGGAACCGCGACTTTGCAAGCTACTCCGGCCCCTGTGCACTTCCGGCGGAAATCCTTCGTGCACAGCCAAGCCTGGGTCCACGGCACTCTAACCTGCATTGCACGACTTTCTAAGTTGGTCTCCGGCGACGTGGGACTCCTTTGTGCAACTTCGGCGAGCACCGTTTCACGCATCCTCGTAGTGCCTGTTTCTGGCACTTCTCCAGGTGCTACCTGCTTCAATGAGGGCTCCTTGTCTTGCTCGACGTCCCCTCTCTCTGCAGGTCCAATTTGCGACCTCCTGGTCCCTCCTGGGCCCCAGCAGCGTCCAAAAACGCCAAACGCACGATTTGCGTGTAGCAAGGCTTGTTGGCATCCATCCGGCGGGAAAACACTTCTGCACGACTCTCCAAGGCGTGGGGGATCCATCCTCCAGAGGGGAAGTCTCTAGCCCTTGTCGTTCCTGCAGTATTCACAGTTCTTCAGCCTAGTAAGAGCTTCTTTGCACCAACTGCTGGCATTTCTTGGGCATCTGCCCATCTCCGAGCTGCTTGTGACTTTTGGACTTGGTCCCCTTGTTCCACAGGTACCCTCAGTCAGGAATCCATCGTTGTTGCATTGCTGATTTGTGTTTTCCTTGCATTTTCCCTCTAACACGACTATTTTGTCCTTAGGGGAACTTTGGTGCACTTTGCACTCACTTTTCAGGGTCTTGGGAGGGTTATTTTTCTAACTCTCACTATTTTCTAATAGTCCCAGCGACGCTCTACAAGGTCACATAGGTTTGGGGTCCATTCGTGGTTCGCATTCCACTTTTGGAGTATATGGTTTGTGTTGCCCCTATCCCTATGTTTCCCCATTGCATCCTATTGTAACTATACATTGTTTGCACTGTTTTCTAAGACTATACTGCATATTTTTGCTATTGTGTATATATATCTTGTGTATATTTCCTATCCTCTCACTGAGGGTACACTCTAAGATACTTTGGCATATTGTCATAAAAATAAAGTACCTTTATTTTTAGTATAACTGTGTATTGTGTTTTCTTATGATATTGTGCATATGACACTAAGTGGTACTGTAGTAGCTTCACACGTCTCCTAGTTCAGCCTAAGCTGCTCTGCTAAGCTACCATTATCTATCAGCCTAAGCTGCTAGACACCCTATACACTAATAAGGGATAACTGGGCCTGGTGCAAGGTGCAAGTACCCCTTGGTACTCACTACAAGCCAGTCCAGCCTCCTACATTGGTTGTGCAGCGGTGGGATAAGTGCTTTGAGACTACTTACCACTCTTGTCATTGTACTTTTCATAAGAGAAAAATATACAAAACAAGGTCAGTGTATATACACATAGCCAAAAAGTTTTGCATTTCCTCTTTTCACTCTTTTCTAAGTGCTGAAAAGTACTTCTAAACTTTCAAAAAGTTCTTAAAAGTTTAAAAAGTTTTTTCTGTCTTTCCAAAAAGTTCTGAAAACTTTTTTCTCTTTTGCTATCACTTTAACTCTCTCTAAAAAATGTCTGGCACAGGCCAAAAAGTTGAACTGTCCAAACTTGCATATGATCACCTTAGCTGGAAAGGAGCAAGGAGTCTCTGCATAGAGAGAGGTTTGAGTGTAGGGAAGAATCCTTCCTTAGAACTGTTAATTAATATGCTTAGAGTACAGGATAAGGCCATAAGTGCCCAATCTGTAGAAAAAGTAGCTAATGGTTCTCAATCTGATCCAGGGACTCCCCCAGGAAAAGGTTCAGGAAAGAAACTTCTCAGCCTGCCCATTACTAGACAGTCTAGCATAGTTGGTACAGAGGTTGAATCACATCATACTGATGATGTGTTCTCACATTATGCTGGTAGCCAAGCTGTTAGGGTGCCCCTTGTAAGGGACAGGTCTCCTTCTGTTCATTCCCATCATACCTCTGTATCTAGAAATGTCCCTCCCACCCACCCTGATGACAGATTGTTAGAAAGGGAGCTCAATAGATTGAGAGTGGAGCAAACCAGACTGAAGCTCAAGAAGCAACAGCTGGATTTGGATAGACAGTCTTTAGAAATAGAGAGGGAAAGACAGAAAATGGGTTTAGATACCCATGGTGGCAGCAGCAGTATTCCCCATAGTCATCCTGCAAAAGAGCATGATTCCAGGAATCTGCATAAGATAGTTCCCCCTTACAAGGAGGGGGATGACATTAACAAGTGGTTTGCTGCACTTGAGAGGGCCTGTGCTGTACAGGATGTCCCTCAAAAGCAGTGGGCTGCTATCCTATGGCTATCATTTACTGGAAAAGGTAGGGATAGGCTCCTTACTGTAAAAGAAAATGATGCTAACAATTTCCAAGTTCTTAAGAATGCACTCCTGGATGGTTATGGCTTAACCACTGAACAGTACAGGATAAAGTTCAGAGATACCAAAAAGGAGTCTTCACAAGACTGGGTTGATTTCATTGACCAGGCAGTGAAGGCCTTGGAGGGGTGGTTGTAGGAAAGTACCATCTTGCCTGGCATGTTACCCCCATTTTTCACTGTATATATGTTGTTTTAGTTGTATGTGTCACTGGGACCCTGGTAACCCAGGGCCCCAGTGCTCATAAGTGTGCCTGAATGTGTTACCTGTGTAGTGACTAACTGTCTCACTGAGGCTCTGCTAATCAGAACCTCAGTGGTTATGCTCTCTCATTTCTTTCCAAATTGTCACTGACAGGCTAGTGACCATTTTTACCAATTTACATTGGCTTACTGGAACACCCTTATAATTCCCTAGTATATGGTACTGAGGTACCCAGGGTATTGGGGTTCCAGGAGATCCCTATGGGCTGCAGCATTTCTTTTGCCACCCATAGGGAGCTCTGACAATTCTTACACAGGCCTGCCACTGCAGCCTGAGTGAAATAACGTCCACGTTATTTCACAGCCATTTTACACTGCACTTAAGTAACTTATAAGTCACCTATATGTCTAACCTTTACCTGGTAAAGGTTAGGTGCAAAGTTACTTAGTGTGAGGGCACCCTGGCACTAGCCAAGGTGCCCCCACATTGTTCAGAGCCAATTCACTGAACTTTGTGAGTGTGGGGACACCATTACACGCGTGCACTACATATAGGTCACTACCTATATGTAGCTTCACCATGGTAACTCCGAATATGGCCATGTAACATGTCTATGATCATGGAATTGCCCCCTCTATGCCATCCTGGCATTGTTGGTACAATTCCATGATCCCAGTGGTCTGTAGCACAGACCCTGGTACTGCCATACTGCCCTTCCTGGGGTTTCTCTGCAGCTGCTGCTGCTGCCAACCCCTCAGACAGGCAGCTGCCCTCCTGGGGTCCAGCCAGGCCTGGCCCAGGATGGCAGAACAAAGAACTTCCTCTGAGAGAGGGTGTGACACCCTCTCCCTTTGGAAAATGGTGTGAAGGCAGGGGAGGAGTAGCCTCCCCCAGCCTCTGGAAATGCTTTGTTGGGCACAGATGTGCCCAATTCTGCATAAGCCAGTCTACACCGGTTCAGGGACCCCTTAGCCCCTGCTCTGGCGCGAAACTGGACAAAGGAAAGGGGAGTGACCACTCTCCTGACCTGCACCTCCCCTGGGAGGTGTCCAGAGCTCCTCCAGTGTGCTCCAGACCTCTGCCATCTTGGAAACAGAGGTGCTGCTGGCACACTGGACTGCTCTGAGTGGCCAGTGCCACCAGGTGACGTCAGAGACTCCTTGTGATAGGCTCCTTCAGGTGTTAGTAGCCTTTCCTCTCTCCTAGGTAGCCAAACCCTCTTTTCTGGCTATTTAGGGTCTCTGTCTCTGGGGAAACTTTAGATAACGAATGCATGAGCTCAGCCGAGTTCCTCTGCATCTCCCTCTTCACCTTCTGATAAGGAATCAACCGCTGACCGCGCTGGAAGCCTGCAAACCTGCAACATAGTAGCAAAGACGACTACTGCAACTCTGTAACGCTGATCCTGCCGCCTTCTCGACTGTTTTCCTGCTTGTGCATGCTGTGGGGGTAGTCTGCCTCCTCTCTGCACCAGAAGCTCCGAAGAAATCTCCCGTGGGTCGACGGAATCTTCCCCCTGCAACCGCAGGCACCAAAAAGCTGCATTTCCGGTCCCTTGGGTCTCCTCTCAGCACGACGAGCGAGGTCCCTCGAATCCAGCGACACCGTCCAAGTGACCCCCACAGTCCAGTGACTCTTCAGCCCAAGTTTGGTGGAGGTAAGTCCTTGCCTCACCTCGCTGGGCTGCATTGCTGGGAACCGCGACTTTGCAAGCTACTCCGGCCCCTGTGCACTTCCGGCGGAAATCCTTCGTGCACAGCCAAGCCTGGGTCCACGGCACTCTAACCTGCATTGCACGACTTTCTAAGTTGGTCTCCGGCGACGTGGGACTCCTTTGTGCAACTTCAGCGAGCACCGTTTCACACATCCTCGTAGTGCCTGTTTCTGGCACTTCTCCGGGTGCTACCTGCATCAGTGAGGGCTCTTTGTCTTGCTCGACGTCCCCTCTCTCTGCAGGTCCAATTTGCGACCTCCTGGTCCCTCCTGGGCCCCAGCAGCGTCCAAAAACGCCAAATGCACGATTTGCGTGTAGCAAGGCTTGTTGGCGTCCATTCGGCGGGAAAACACTTCTGCACGACTCTCCAAGGCGTGGGGGATCCATCCTCCAAAGGGGAAGTCTCTAGCCCTTGTCGTTCCTGCAGTATTCACAGTTCTTCAGCCTAGTAAGAGCTTCTTTGCACCAACCGCTGGCATTTCTTGGGCATCTGCCCATCTCCGAGCTGCTTGTGACTTTTGGACTTGGTCCCCTTGTTCCACAGGTACCCTCAGTCAGGAATCCATCGTTGTTGCATTGCTGATTTGTGTTTTCCTTGCATTTTCCCTCTAACACGACTATTTTGTCCTTAGGGGAACTTTGGTGCACTTTGCACTCACTTTTCAGGGTCTTGGGGAGGGTTATTTTGCTAACTCTCACTATTTTCTAATAGTCCCAGCGACCCTCTACAAGGTCACATAGGGTTGGGGTCCATTCGTGGTTCACATTCCACTTTTGGAGTATATGGTTTGTGTTGCCCCTATCCCTATGTTTCCCCATTGCATCCTATTGTAACTATACATTGTTTGCACTGTTTTCTAAGACTATACTGCATATTTTTGCTATTGTGTATATATATCTTGTGTATATTTCCTATCCTCTCACTGAGGGTACACTCTAAGATACTTTGGCATATTGTCATAAAAATAAAGTACCTTTATTTTTAGTATAACTGTGTATTGTGTTTTCTTATGATATTGTGCATATGACACTAGGTGGTACTGTAGTAGCTTCACACGTCTCCTAGTTCAGCCTAAGCTGCTCTGCTAAGCTACCATTATCTATCAGCCTAAGCTGCTAGACACCCTATACACTAATAAGGGATAACTGGGCCTGGTGCAAGGTGCAAGTACCCCTTGGTACTCACTACAAGCCAGTCCAGCCTCCTACATTGGTTGTGCAGCGGTGGGATAAGTGCTTTGAGACTACTTACCACTCTTGTCATTGTACTTTTCATAAGAGAAAAATATACAAAACAAGGTCAGTGTATATACACATAGCCAAAAAGTTTTGCATTTCCTCTTTTCACTCTTTTCTAAGTGCTGAAAAGTACTTCTAAACTTTCAAAAAGTTCTTAAAAGTTTAAAAAGTTTTTTCTGTCTTTCCAAAAAGTTCTGAAAACTTTTTTCTCTTTGTCTATCACTTTAACTCTCTCTAAAAAATGTCTGGCACAGGCCAAAAAGTTGAACTGTCCAAACTTGCATATGATCACCTTAGCTGGAAAGGAGCAAGGAGTCTCTGCATAGAGAGAGGTTTGAGTGTAGGGAAGAATCCTTCCTTAGAACTGTTAATTAATATGCTTAGAGTACAGGATAAGGCCATAAGTGCCCAATCTGTAGAAAAAGTAGCTAATGGTTCTCAATCTGATCCAGGGACTCCCCCAGGAAAAGGTTCAGGAAAGAAACTTCTCAGCCTGCCCATTACTAGACAGTCTAGCATAGTTGGTACAGAGGTTGAATCACATCATACTGATGATGTGCTCTCACATTATACTGGTAGCCAAGCTGTTAGGGTGCCCTCTGTAAGGGACAGGTCTCCTTCTGTTCATTCCCATCATACCTCTGTATCTAGAAATGTCCCTCCCACCCACCCTGATGACAGATTGTTAGAAAGGGAGCTCAATAGATTGAGAGTGGAGCAAACCAGACTGAAGCTCAAGAAGCAACAGCTGGATTTGGATAGACAGTCTTTAGAAATAGAGAGGGAAAGACAGAAGATGGGTTTAGATACCCATGGTGGCAGCAGCAGTATTCCCCATAGTCATCCTGCAAAAGAGCATGATTCCAGGAATCTGCATAAGAAAGTTCCCCCTTACAAGGAGGGGGATGACATTAACAAGTGGTTTGCTGCACTTGAGAGGGCCTGTGTTGTACAGGATGTCCCTCAAAAGCAGTGGGCTGCTATCCTATGGCTATCATTTACTGGAAAAGGTAGGGATAGGCTCCTTACTGTAAAAGAAAATGATGCTAACAATTTCCAAGTTCTTAAGAATGCACTCCTGGATGGTTATGGCTTAACCACTGAACAGTACAGGATAAAGTTCAGAGATACCAAAAAGGAGTCTTCACAAGACTGGGTTGATTTCATTGACCAGGCAGTGAAGGCCTTGGAGGGGTGGTTACATGGCAGTAAAGTTACTGATTATGACAGCCTGTATAACTTGATCCTGAGAGAGCATATTCTTAATAATTGTGTGTCTGATTTGTTGCACCAGTACTTGGTGGACTCTGATCTGACCTCTCCCCAAGAATTGGGAAAGAAGGCAGACAAATGGGTCAGAACAAGAGTGAACAGAAAAGTTCATACAGGGGGTGACAAAGATGGCAACAAAAAGAAGGATGGTAAGTCTTCTGACAAGGGTGGGGACAAATCTAAAAATGAGTCTTCATCAGGCCCACAAAAACACTCTGGTGGGGGTGGTGGGCCCAAATCCTCCTTTAATCAGAACAAGGAAAAGAAACCATGGTGCTATTTATGTAAGATAAAAGGCCATTGGACAACAGATCCCAGTTGTCCAAAGAAAGGCACCACAGCTCCTACCACTACAACCCCTACTGCTACACCTAGTGTCCCTACTAATAGCAGTGGTGGTGGGAGCAAACCTACTAATAGCCAATCCAAGGGAGTAGCTGGGCTCACTTTTGGTAATTTAGTTGGGGTTGGTCTGATTAGGGAGACCACAGAGGCTACTTTAGTCTCTGAAGGGGCTATTGACTTAGCCACTTTGGTTGCTTGCCCCCATAACTTGGAGAAG
Source organism: Pleurodeles waltl (assembly GCF_031143425.1). NCBI lineage: Eukaryota > Metazoa > Chordata > Amphibia > Caudata > Salamandridae > Pleurodeles > Pleurodeles waltl. Next base: position 294,764 of record NC_090447.1, read on the forward strand.
TACAAGCAACTAACCCTAATAAATGGTGTTGAGGTCCAGGCCTACAGGGACACAGGTGCCAGTGTCACAATGGTGATTGAGAAACTGGTGCACCCTGAACAACACATACTTGGACACCAGTACCAAGTAACCGATGCTCACAACATAACACAAAGCCACCCCATGGCTGTTGTAAATCTCAACTGGGTGGGGGTATCTGGTCCAAAGAAAGTTGTGGTAGCTTCAGATTTACCTGTAGACTGTCTATTAGGGAACGATTTGGAGACATCAGCTTGGTCAGATGTGGAGTTGGAGGCCCATGCAGCAATGCTGGGCATCCCAGGGCATATTTTTGCTTTGACAAGGGCTCAGGCCAAAAAGCAAAAAGGACAGGGAAGCTTGGATCCTGGAACAATGGACCAAGTGCTCCCTAAAGCAAGGGCTAGTAGAAGCAAACCACTTCCTACTATCCCTCCCTCTACAGTGGATTCTACTTCTGAGGAAGAAGAATTCCCTCCCTGTGCAGAACCTACACCAGAGGAGCTGGAAGCAGACACTGCTGAGCTTTTGGGTGAAGGGGGGCCTGCCAGAGAGGAGCTGAGTGTGGCACAGCAAACCTGTCCCACATTAGAGGGTCTCAGACAGCAAGCTGTCAAACAGGCTAATGGGGATGTCAGTGACTCTCACAGAGTTTACTGGGTGGACAACCTCTTGTACACTGAGCATAGGGATCCTAAACCTGGAGCTGCCAGGAGATTAGTGATTCCTCAGGAGTACAGAAAGTTCCTCCTAACACTGGCACATGACATTCCCTTAGCTGGGCACCTGGGTCAAATGAAAACTTGGGACAGATTGGTACCACTGTTTCATTGGCCTAGGATGTCTGAGGACACAAAATAATTTTGTAAGTCCTGTGAAACCTGTCAAGCCAGTGGCAAGACAGGTGGCACTCCAAAGGCACCCCTTATCCCACTGCCTGTGGTTGGGGTTCCCTTTGAAAGGGTAGGGGTTGACATAGTTGGCCCCCTTGACCCTCCTACTGCTTCAGGCAATAGGTTTATCTTAGTGGTAGTAGACCATGCCACAAGATATCCTGAAGCTATTCCTTTAAGGACCACTACAGCTCCTGCAGTGGCAAAGGCCCTCCTGGGAATATTTTCCAGGGTGGGCTTCCCAAAGGAAGTAGTATCAGACAGGGGAAGCAATTTCATGTCTGCATACTTAAAGGCCATGTGGAAGGAGTGTGGTGTAACTTACAAGTTCACAACACCCTATCATCCACAAACAAATGGACTGGTGGAGAGATTTAATAAAACTCTCAAAGGCATGATTATGGGACTCCCTGAAAAACTCCGCAGGAGATGGGATATCCTTCTACCATGCCTCCTTTTTGCCTACAGGGAGGTACCCCAGAAAGGAGTGGGCTTCAGCCCCTTTGAACTTCTTTTTGGACACCCTGTTAGGGGTCCACTCACACTTGTAAAGGAGGGTTGGGAACAACCTTTAAAAGCTCCTAAGCAGGATATTGTGGATTATGTACTTGGCCTCAGATCAAGGATGGCTGAGTACATGAAAAAGGCCAGTAAAAACCTTCAGGCCAGCCAAGAGCTCCAGAAGCAATGGCATGATCAGAAGGCTGTTTTGGTTCAGTACCAACCAGGGCAGAAAGTGTGGGTCTTGGAGCCTGTGGCCCCAAGAGCACTCCAAGATAAATGGAGTGGACCCCACACAATTGTTGAAAAGAAGGGTGAAGTCACCTACTTGGTTGACTTAGGCACTGCCAGGAGTCCCCTTAGGGTGCTCCATGTCAACCGCCTGAAACCCTACTATGACAGGGCTGATCTCACCCTGCTCATGGCAACAGATGAGGGACAGGAAGAAGACAGTGATCCTCTACCTGATCTCTTCTCTTCCACAGAGCAAGATGCTCTTGTGGAAGGTGTAGTTTTGGCTGATTGTCTTACTGCTGAGCAGAAAGATAATTGCATAAATCTCCTAGGACAATTTTCAGAACTCTTCTCCATTGTGCCAGGCACCACTTCTTGGTGTGAGCACACTATAGATACTGGAGACAGTTTACCTGTCAAAAGTAAGATCTATAGGCAGCCTGACCATGTCAGGGACTGCATAAAGCAAGAAGTTCAGAAAATGTTAGAACTAGGAGTGGTTGAGCACTCTGACAGTCCATGGGCTTCTCCTGTGGTACTGGTACCAAAACCCAATTCTAAAGATGGAAAGAAAGAAATGCGGTTTTGTGTAGACTATAGAGGTCTCAACTTGGTAACCAAAACTGATGCTCACCCTATACCCAGGGCAGATGAGCTCATAGATACACTGGCATCTGCCAAGTATCTAAGCACTTTTGATTTGACTGCAGGGTATTGGCAGATCAACATGTCAGAAGATGATAAACCTAAGACTGCATTTTCTACCATTGGAGGACATTACCAGTTTACTGTAATGCCTTTTGGTTTGAAAAATGCACCTGCCACTTTTCAGAGGTTGGTGAACACAGTCCTGCAAGGGCTGGAGGCTTTCAGTGCAGCATATTTGGATGATATAGCTGTCTTTAGCTCCAGCTGGGATGATCACCTGGTCCACCTTTGGAAAGTTTTGGAGGCCCTGCAAAAGGCAGGCCTCACTATCAAGGCTTCAAAGTGCCAGATAGGGCAGGGTAAGGTGGTTTATCTGGGACACCTTGTTGGTGGGGAACAGATTGCACCACTTCAGGGGAAAATCCAAACTATCATTGATTGGATTCCCCCTACCACTCAGACTCAGGTGAGAGCCTTCCTAGGCCTCACTGGGTATTACAGGAGGTTCATTAAGAACTATGGCTCCATTGCAGCCCCTCTTAATGACCTCACATCCAAGAAAATGCCTAAAAAGGTATTATGGACAGCAAACTGTCAGAAAGCTTTTGAGGAGCTGAAGCAGGCCATGTGCTCTGCACCTGTCCTGAAAAGCCCTTGTTACTCTAAAAAATTCTATGTCCAAACTGATGCATCTGAATTAGGAGTAGGGGCAGTCCTATCACAACTTAATTCTGAGGGCCAGGATCAACCTGTTGCTTTTATTAGTAGAAGGTTGACCCCTAGAGAAAAGCGTTGGTCTGCCATTGAGAGGGAGGCCTTTGCTGTGGTCTGGGCTCTGAAGAAGTTGAGGCCATACCTGTTTGGCACTCACTTCATTGTTCAGACAGACCACAAACCTCTACTTTGGCTAAAACAAATGAAAGGTGAAAATCCTAAATTGTTGAGGTGGTCCATATCCCTACAGGGAATGGACTATACAGTGGAACATAGACCTGGGAGTAGCCACTCCAATGCAGATGGACTCTCCAGATATTTCCACTTAGACAATGAAGACTCATCAGGTAATGGCTAGTCTTATTGTCCTTCGTTTGGGGGGGGGTTGTGTAGGAAAGTACCATCTTGCCTGGCATGTTACCCCCATTTTTCACTGTATATATGTTGTTTTAGTTGTATGTGTCACTGGGACCCTGGTAACCCAGGGCCCCAGTGCTCATAAGTGTGCCTGAATGTGTTACCTGTGTAGTGACTAACTGTCTCACTGAGGCTCTGCTAATCAGAACCTCAGTGGTTATGCTCTCTCATTTCTTTCCAAATTGTCACTGACAGGCTAGTGACCATTTTTACCAATTTACATTGGCTTACTGGAACACCCTTATAATTCCCTAGTATATGGTACTGAGGTACCCAGGGTATTGGGGTTCCAGGAGATCCCTATGGGCTGCAGCATTTCTTTTGCCACCCATAGGGAGCTCTGACAATTCTTACACAGGCCTGCCACTGCAGCCTGAGTGAAATAACGTCCACGTTATTTCACAGCCATTTTACACTGCACTTAAGTAACTTATAAGTCACCTATATGTCTAACCTTTACCTGGTAAAGGTTAGGTGCAAAGTTACTTAGTGTGAGGGCACCCTGGCACTAGCCAAGGTGCCCCCACATTGTTCAGAGCCAATTCACTGAACTTTGTGAGTGCGGGGACACCATTACACGCGTGCACTACATATAGGTCACTACCTATATGTAGCTTCACCATGGTAACTCCGAATATGGCCATGTAACATGTCTATGATCATGGAATTGCCCCCTCTATGCCATCCTGGCATTGTTGGTACAATTCCATGATCCCAGTGGTCTGTAGCACAGACCCTGGTACTGCCATACTGCCCTTCCTGGGGTTTCTCTGCAGCTGCTGCCAACCCCTCAGACAGGCAGCTGCCCTCCTGGGGTCCAGCCAGGCCTGGCCCAGGATGGCAGAACAAAGAACTTCCTCTGAGAGAGGGTGTGACACCCTCTCCCTTTGGAAAATGGTGTGAAGGCAGGGGAGGAGTAGCCTCCCCCAGCCTCTGGAAATGCTTTGTTGGGCACAGATGTGCCCAATTCTGCATAAGCCAGTCTACACCGGTTCAGGGACCCCTTAGCCCCTGCTCTGGCGCGAAACTGGACAAAGGAAAGGGGAGTGACCACTCCCCTGACCTGCACCTCCCCTGGGAGGTGTCCAGAGCTCCTCCAGTGTGCTCCAGACCTCTGCCATCTTGGAAACAGAGGTGCTGCTGGCACACTGGACTGCTCTGAGTGGCCAGTGCCACCAGGTGACGTCAGAGACTCCTTGTGATAGGCTCCTTCAGGTGTTAGTAGCCTTTCCTCTCTCCTAGGTAGCCAAACCCTCTTTTCTGGCTATTTAGGGTCTCTGTCTCTGGGGAAACTTTAGATAACGAATGCATGAGCTCAGCCGAGTTCCTCTGCATCTCCCTCTTCACCTTCTGATAAGGAATCGACCGCTGACCGCGCTGGAAGCCTGCAAACCTGCAACATAGTAGCAAAGACGACTACTGCAACTCTGTAACGCTGATCCTGCCGCCTTCTCGACTGTTTTCCTGCTTGTGCATGCTGTGGGGGTAGTCTGCCTCCTCTCTGCACCAGAAGCTCCGAAGAAATCTCCCGTGGGTCGACGGAATCTTCCCCCTGCAACCGCAGGCACCAAAAAGCTGCATTTCCGGTCCCTTGGGTCTCCTCTCAGCACGACGAGCGAGGTCCCTCGAATCCAGCGACACCGTCCAAGTGACCCCCACAGTCCAGTGACTCTTCAGCCCAAGTTTGGTGGAGGTAAGTCCTTGCCTCACCTCGCTGGGCTGCATTGCTGGGAACCGCGACTTTGCAAGCTACTCCGGCCCCTGTGCACTTCCGGCGGAAATCCTTTGTGTACAGCCAAGCCTGGGTCCACGGCACTCTAACCTGCATTGCACGACTTTCTAAGTTGGTCTCCGGCGACGTGGGACTCCTTTGTGCAACTTCGGCGAGCACTGTTTCACACATCCTTGTAGTGCCTGTTTCTGGCACTTCTCCGGGTGCTACCTGCATCAGTGAGGGCTCTTTGTCTTGCTCGACGTCCCTTCTCTCTGCAGGTCCAATTTGCGATCTCTTGGTCCCTCCTGGGCCCCAGCAGCGTCCAAAAACGCCAAACGCATGATTTGCGTGTAGCAAGGCTTGTTGGCGTCCATTCGGCGGGAAAACACTTCTGCACGACTCTCCAAGGCGTGGGGGATCCATCCTCCAAAGGGGAAGTCTCTAGCCCTTGTCGTTCCTGCAGTATTCACAGTTCTTCAGCCTAGTAAGAGCTTCTTTGCACCAACCGCTGGCATTTCTTGGGCATCTGCCCATCTCCGAGCTGCTTGTGACTTTTGGACTTGGTCCCCTTGTTCCACAGGTACCCTCAGTCAGGAATCCATCGTTGTTGCATTGCTGATTTGTGTTTTCCTTGCATTTTCCCTCTAACACGACTATTTTGTCCTTAGGGGAACTTTGGTGCACTTTGCACTCACTTTTCAGGGTCTTGGGGAGGGTTATTTTGCTAACTCTCACTATTTTCTAATAGTCCCAGCGACCCTCTACAAGGTCACATAGGGTTGGGGTCCATTCGTGGTTCACATTCCACTTTTGGAGTATATGGTTTGTGTTGCCCCTATCCCTATGTTTCCCCATTGCATCCTATTGTAACTATACATTGTTTGCACTGTTTTCTAAGACTATACTGCATATTTTTGCTATTGTGTATATATATCTTGTGTATATTTCCTATCCTCTCACTGAGGGTACACTCTAAGATACTTTGGCATATTGTCATAAAAATAAAGTACCTTTATTTTTAGTATAACTGTGTATTGTGTTTTCTTATGATATTGTGCATATGACACTAGGTGGTACTGTAGTAGCTTCACACGTCTCCTAGTTCAGCCTAAGCTGCTCTGCTAAGCTACCATTATCTATCAGCCTAAGCTGCTAGACACCCTATACACTAATAAGGGATAACTGGGCCTGGTGCAAGGTGCAAGTACCCCTTGGTACTCACTACAAGCCAGTCCAGCCTCCTACAGTGGTTACATGGCAGTAAAGTTACTGATTATGACAGCCTGTATAACTTGATCCTGAGAGAGCATATTCTTAATAATTGTGTGTCTGATTTGTTGCACCAGTACTTGGTGGACTCTGATCTGACCTCTCCCCAAGAATTGGGAAAGAAGGCAGACAAATGGGTCAGAACAAGAGTGAACAGAAAAGTTCATACAGGGGGTGACAAAGATGGCAACAAAAAGAAGGATGGTAAGTCTTCTGACAAGGGTGGGGACAAATCTAAAAATGAGTCTTCATCAGGCCCACAAAAACACTCTGGTGGGGGTGGTGGGTCCAAATCCTCCTTTAATCAGAACAAGGAAAAGAACCATGGTGCTATTTATGTAAAATAAAAGGCCATTGGACAACAGATCCCAGTTGTCCAAAGAAAGGCACCACAGCTCCTACCACTACAACCCCTACTGCTACACCTAGTGTCCCTACTAATAGCAGTGGTGGTGGGAGCAAACCTACTAATAGCCAATCCAAGGGAGTAGCTGGGCTCACTTTTGGTAATTTAGTTGGGGTTGGTCTGATTAGGGAGACCACAGAGGCTACTTTAGTCTCTGAAGGGGCTATTGACTTAGCCACTTTGGTTGCTTGCCCCCATAACTTGGAGAAGTACAAGCAACTAACCCTAATAAATGGTGTTGAGGTCCAGGCCTACAGGGACACAGGTGCCAGTGTCACAATGGTGATTGAGAAACTGGTGCACTCTGAACAACACATACTTGGACACCAGTACCAAGTAACCGATGCTCACAACATAACACAAAGCCACCCCATGGCTGTTGTAAATCTCAACTGGGGGGGGGTATCTGGTCCAAAGAAAGTTGTGGTAGCTTCAGATTTACCTGTAGACTGTCTATTAGGGAACGATTTGGAGACATCAGCTTGGTCAGATGTGGAGTTGGAGGCCCATGCAGCAATGCTGGGCATCCCAGGGCATATTTTTGCTTTGACAAGGGCTCAGGCCAAAAAGCAAAAAGGACAGGGAAGCTTGGATCCTGGAACAATGGACCAAGTGCTCCCTAATGCTAGGGCTAGTAGAAGCAAACCACTTCCTACTATCCCTCCCTCTACAGTGGATTCTACTTCTGAGGAAGAAGAATTCCCTCCCTGTGCAGAACCTACACCAGAGGAGCTGGAAGCAGACACTGCTGAGCTTTTGGGTGAAGGGGGGCCTGCCAGAGAGGAGCTGAGTGTGGCACAGCAAACCTGTCCCACATTAGAGGGTCTCAGACAGCAAGCTGTCAAACAGGCTAATGGGGATGTCAGTGACTCACACAGAGTTTACTGGGAGGACAACCTCTTGTACACTGAGCATAGGGATCCTAAACCTGGAGCTGCCAGGAGATTAGTGATTCCTCAGGAGTACAGAAAGTTCCTCCTAACACTGGCACATGACATTCCCTTAGCTGGGCACCTGGGTCAAATGAAAACTTGGGACAGATTGGTACCATTGTTTCATTGGCCTAGGATGTCTGAGGACACAAAAGAATTTTGTAAGTCCTGTGAAACCTGTCAAGCCAGTGGCAAGACAGGTGGCACTCCAAAGGCACCCCTTATCCCACTGCCTGTGGTTGGGGTTCCCTTTGAAAGGGTAGGGGTTGACATAGTTGGCCCCCTTGACCCTCCTACTGCTTCAGGCAATAGGTTTATCTTAGTGGTAGTGGACCATGCCACAAGATATCCTGAAGCTATTCCTTTAAGGACCACTACAGCTCCTGCAGTGGCAAAGGCCCTCCTGGGAATATTTTCCAGGGTGGGCTTCCCAAAGGAAGTAGTATCAGACAGAGGAAGCAATTTCATGTCTGCATACTTAAAGGCCATGTGGAAGGAGTGTGGTGTAACTTACAAGTTCACAACACCCTATCATCCACAAACAAATGGACTGGTTGTAGGAGGCTGGACTGGCTTGTAGTGAGTTCCAAGGGGTACTTGCACCTTGCACCAGGCCCAGTTATCCCTTATTAGTGTATAGGGTGTCTAGCAGCTTAGGCTGATAGATAATGGTAGCTTAGCAGAGCAGCTTAGGCTGAACTAGGAGACATGTGAAGCTACTACAGTACCACTTAGTGTCATATGCACAATATCATAAGAAAACACAATACACAGTTATACTAAAAATAAAGGTACTTTATTTTTATGACAATATGCCAAAGTATCTTAGAGTGTACCCTCAGTGAGAGGATAGGAAATATACACAAGATATATATACACAATAGCAAAAATATGCAGTATAGTCTTAGAAAACAGTGCAAACAATGTATAGTTACAATAGGATGCAATGGGGAAACATAGGGATAGGGGCAACACAAACCATATACTCCAAAAGTGGAATGCGAACCACGAATGGACCCCAAACCTATGTGACCTTGTAGAGGGTCGCTGGGACTATTAGAAAATAGTGAGAGTTAGAAAAATAACCCTCCCCAAGACCCTGAAAAGTGAGTGCAAAGTGCACTAAAGTTCCCCTAAGGACAAAATAGTCGTGTTAGAGGGAGAATGCAAGGAAAACACAAATCAGCAATGCAACAACGATGGATTCCTGTCTGAGGGTACCTGTGGAACAAGGGGACCAAGTCCAAAAGTCACAAGCAGCTCGGAGATGGGCAGATGCCCAAGAAATGCCAGCGGTTGGTGCAAAGAAGCTCTTACTAGGCTGAAGAACTGTGAATACTGCAGGAACGACAAGGGCTAGAGACTTCCCCTTTGGAGGATGTATCCGCCACGCCTTGCAGAGTCGTGCAGAAGTGTTTTCCCGCCGGATGAACGCCAACAAGCCTTGCTACACGCAAATCGTGCGTTTGGCGTTTTTGGACGCTGCTGGGGCCCAGGAGGGACCAGGAGGTCGCAAATTGGACCTGCAGAGAGAGGGGACGTCGAGCAAGACAAAGAGCTCAAACTAAAGCAGGTAGCACCCGGAGAAGTGCCAGAAACAGGCACTACGAGGATGCGTGAAACGGTGCTCGCCGAAGTTGCACAAAGGAGTCCCACGTCGCCGGAGACCAACTTAGAAAGTCGTGCAATGCAGGTTAGAGTGCCGTGGACCCAGGCTTGGCTGTGCACACAGGATTTCCACCGGAAGTGCACAGGGGCCGGAGAAGCTTGCAAAGTCGCGGTTCCCAGCAATGCAGCCCAGCGAGGTGAGGCAAGGACTTACCTCCACCAAACTTGGGCTGAAGAGTCACTGGACTGTGGGGGTCACTTGGACGGTGTCGCTGGATTCAAGGGACCTCGCTCGTCGTGCTGAGAGGAGACCCAAGGGACCGGTAATGCAGCTTTTTGGTGCCTGCGGTTGCAGGGGGAAGATTCCGTCGACCCACGGGAGATTTCTTCGGAGCTTCTGGTGCAGAGAGGAGGCAGACTACCCCCACAGCATGCACAAGCAGGAAAACAGTCGAGAAGGCGGCAGGATCAGCGTTACAGAGTTGCAGTAGTCGTCTTTGCTACTATGTTGCAGGTTTGCAGGCTTCCAGCGCGGTCAGCGGTCGATTCCTTATCAGAAGGTGAAGAGGGAGATGCAGAGGAACTCGGCTGAGCTCATGCATTCGTTATCTAAAGTTTCCCCAGAGACAGAGACCCTAAAAAGCCAGAAAAGAGGGTTTGGCTACCTAGGAGAGAGGAAAGGCTACTAACACCTGAAGGAGCCTATCAGCAGGAGTCTCTGACGTCACCTGGTGGCACTGGCCACTCAGAGCAGTCCAGTGTGCCAGCAGCACCTCTGTTTCCAAGATGGCAGAGGTCTGGAGCACACTGGAGGAGCTCTGGACACCTCCCACGGGAGGTGCAGGTCAGGGGAGTGGTCACTCCCCTTTCCTTTGTCCAGTTTCGCGCCAGAGCAGGGGCTAAGGGGTCCCTGAACCGGTGTAGACTGGCTTATGCAGAATTGGGCACCTCTGTGCCCAACAAAGCATTTCCAGAGGCTGGGGGAGGCTACTCCTCCCCTGCCTTCACACCATTTTCCAAAGGGAGAGGGTGTCACACCCTCTCTCAGAGGAAGTTCTTTGTTCTGCCATCCTGGGCCAGGCCTGGCTGGACCCCAGGAGGGCAGATGCCTGTCTGAGGGGTTGGCAGCAGCAGCAGCTGCAGAGAAACCCCAGGAAGGGCAGTCTGGCAGTACCAGGGTCTGTGCTACAGACCACTGGGATCATGGAATTGTACCAACAATGCTAGGATGGCATAGAGGGGGCAATTCCATGATCATAGACATGTTACATGGCCATATTCGGAGTTACCATGGTGAAGCTACATATAGGTAGTGACCTATATGTAGTGCACGCGTGTAATGGTGTCCCCGCACTCACAAAGTTCAGTGAATTGGCTCTGAACAATGTGGGGGCACCTTGGCTAGTGCCAGGGTGCCCTCACACTAAGTAACTTTGCACCTAACCTTTACCAGGTAAAGGTTAGACATATAGGTGACTTATAAGTTACTTAAGTGCAGTGTAAAATGGCTGTGAAATAACGTGGACGTTATTTCACTCAGGCTGCAGTGGCAGGCCTGTGTAAGAATTGTCAGAGCTCCCTATGGGTGGCAAAAGAAATGCTGCAGCCCATAGGGATCTCCTGGAACCCCAATACCCTGGGTACCTCAGTACCATATACTAGGGAATTATAAGGGTGTTCCAGTAAGCCAATGTAAATTGGTAAAATTGGTCACTAGCCTGTTAGTGACAATTTGAAAGTAATGAGAGAGCATAACCACTGAGGTTCTGGTTAGCAGAGCCTCAGTGAGACAGTTAGGCACCACACAGGGAACATATACATGCACACCTATGAGCACTGGGGCCGTGTGTGACAGGGTCCCAGTGACACATACATATAGGCCACAAACCTATGAGCACTGGGGTCCTGACCAGCAGGATCCCAGTGACACATAACAAACATACTGAAACCATAGTGTTTTCACTATGAGCACTGAGGCCTGGCTATCAGGATCCCAGTGAGACAGTGAAAACAGTGACAAACACCCTGACATACACTCACAAACAGGCCAAAAGTGGGGGTAACAAGGCTAGAAAGAGGCTACCTTCTCACACAACCCCCCCCCAAACGAAGGAAAATAAGGCTAACCTTGGCCAGTTGAGACTTTATTGTCTAAGTGGTGATAAGTAGAGAGTAGCTCTGCAATAGACTGGTTGCTCCCTTTATCATCCACTATATGGTTACTTCCCTGTGGGGATGTAAACCACCCTGTTTGAAGTTTTTTAGCTAAGCAACAATGTGAAGATGTATTTTCAGAGTTTCTATCAGTAAGTTTTAGTTTAGAGCAGTGGGAATTGTCCACTGAACCTATTTGTAGTGATGGAAATGCCAGACAGGGATGCTGTCTCAGAAAAGCCATAGCTGGGCAAAAACTTTGTCCATATGGCTGGAAGAGAGAACAGGGATGCTGTTTCTCTTGGGTTGGAGCAGGGCAGGGATGCTGTCCTATCAGCTCCACACTAGGGCAGGGATGCTGTCCTAAGTGTTGTGAGGCAGTGCAGAGTTTCTGCACTAAAGTTTCTCTGGGAGGGTTGGAGGGATGCTCCATGTTAACTAAAATGGTGCTCTTTTTCTCACCAATGTTAGTTATCCCACAGAGAGGTACTTCCACCTCATGGAGTCCAGCTTTGCCAGCTGATGATTCCCTTGGAACAGGTGCCACCCCAGGAGAGGTTTCTCCCACCACAGGAATAGTATCCTGAATGGTAGGGTGGTTAGGGGATACTGTGATACCCTTTTTACCTGTTGCTGGAGAGGGATCCTGAGTTTTCAGGCCTTCTCTCCTTTGCTTTTTCATTTCACTTGAAATGAGAGGGAACAATTCCTCAGGGATGCCCAGCATGGCTGCATGGGCATAAAACTCTACATCAGCCCAACCTGAGGCCTCTAGGTCATTACCTAAGAGACAGTCTACAGGTAAGCTAGGTGATACCACCACCTGCTTAGGGCCAGTAACTCCACCCCAACTAAACTGAATTATAGCTAAGGGAAGAAACTTAGTGGAGTTATGGACATCAATAATCTTATACTGTTGTCCAATGATGTGTTGTTCAGGAGGCACTAGGTTTTCAGTCACCAAAGTGAAACTGGCACCTGTGTCCCTGTAGGCCAAGGCCTCAACACCATTTATTGAAACTGTCTGCCTGTACTTATCCATTGTAAGGGGACAAGCAGCCAGTGTGGCAAGGCCAATGCCACTAGGTGTGACAGAAACTGTCTTGGGACTGATGACATCAGTTTCCACTATGGACCCATAAGTGAACCCAACTACACCCTTTGCTTGACTGTTGCCAGCAGTCCCATCACTAGTACCACTACTGCTAGGGGCACTAGAGCTTGATGTATTAGTGGTGGTAGGCTCAGGGGGTTTACCTGGACAGGACTTATCCCCTGGCCTATGGCCTCTGTTTTTACACACAAAGCACCAAGGCTTTTTAATGTGTGCAGGTTGGGAAGAAGAGGAAGAATTTGTTTTATCCCCACCCTCTGAAGAGTGTTTAAGATTTGAAGTGGGATCTTTGGTTTTACCCTTATCCCCATGCTTATCTTGAGATTTTTCACCATCTTTCTTCTTATTGCCATCTTTGTCACCCCCTGTATGAACTTTTCTGTTCACCCTTGTTCTGACCCATTTGTCTGCCTTCTTTCCCAATTCTTGGGGAGAGGTCAGATCAGAGTCTACCAGGTACTGGTGCAACAAATCAGACACACAATTATTAAGTATATGCTCTCTCAGGATTGTGTTATACAGGCTTTCATAATCAGTAACTTTACTGCCATGTAACCACCCCTCCAAGGCCTTCACTGAATGGTCAATGAAATCAACCCAGTCTTGTGAAGACTCCTTTTTGGTCTCTCTGAACTTTATCCTGTACTGTTCAGTGGTTAAGCCATAACCATCCAGGAGTGCATTCTTAAGAACTGTAAAATTATTGGCATCACTTTCTTTCACAGTAAGGAGTCTATCCCTACCCTTTCCACTAAATGATAGCCATAGGATAGCAGCCCACTGCCTTTGAGGGACATCCTGTACAGCACAGGCCCTCTCAAGTGCAGCAAACCACTTGTTAATGTCATCCCCCTCCTTATAAGGGGGAAGTATCTTGTGCAGATTCCTGGAATCATGCTCTTTTGCAGGATGACTATGGGGAATACTGCTGCTGCCACCATGGGTATCTAAACCCAACTTCTGTCTTTCCCTCTCTATTTCTAAAGACTGTCTATCCAAATCCAGCTGTTGCTTCTTGAGCTTCAGTCTGGTTTGTTCCACTCTCAATCTATTGAGCTCCCTTTCTAACAATCTGTCATCAGGGTGGGTGGGAGGGACATTTCTAGATACAGAGGTATGATGGGAATGAACAGAAGGAGACCTGTCCCTTACAAGGGGCACCCTAACAGCTTGGCTACCAGCATAATGTGAGAGCACATCATCAGTATGATGTGATTCAACCTCTGTACCAACTATGCTAGACTGTCTAGTAATGGGCAGGCTGAGAAGTTTCTTTCCTGAACCTTTTCCTGGGGGAGTCCCTGGATCAGATTGAGAACCATTAGCTACTTTTTCTACAGATTGGCCACTTATGGCCTTATCCTGTACTCTAAGCATATTAATTAACAGTTCTAAGGAAGGATTCTTCCCTACACTCAAACCTCTCTCTATGCAGAGACTCCTTGCTCCTTTCCAGCTAAGGTGATCATATGCAAGTTTGGACAGTTCAACTTTTTGGCCTGTGCCAGACATTTTTAGAGAGAGTTAAAGTGATAGGCAAAGAGAAAAAAGTTTTCAGAACTTTTTGGAAAGACAGAAAAAACTTTTTAAACTTTTAAGAACTTTTTGAAAGTTTAGAAGTACTTTTCAGCACTTAGAAAAGAGTGAAAAGAGGAAATGCAAAACTTTTTGGCTATGTGTATATACACTGACCTTGTTTTGTATATTTTTCTCTTATGAAAAGTACAATGACAAGAGTGGTAAGTAGTCTCAAAGCACTTATCCCACCACTGCACAACCAATGTAGGAGGCTGGACTGGCTTGTAGTGAGTTCCAAGGGGTACTTGCACCTTGCACCAGGCCCAGTTATCCCTTATTAGTGTATAGGGTGTCTAGCAGCTTAGGCTGATAGATAATGGTAGCTTAGCAGAGCAGCTTAGGCTGAACTAGGAGACATGTGAAGCTACTACAGTACCACTTAGTGTCATATGCACAATATCATAAGAAAACACAATACACAGTTATACTAAAAATAAAGGTACTTTATTTTTATGACAATATGCCAAAGTATCTTAGAGTGTACCCTCAGTGAGAGGATAGGAAATATACACAAGATATATATACACAATAGCAAAAATATGCAGTATAGTCTTAGAAAACAGTGCAAACAATGTATAGTTACAATAGGATGCAATGGGGAAACATAGGGATAGGGGCAACACAAACCATATACTCCAAAAGTGGAATGCGAACCACGAATGGACCCCAAACCTATGTGACCTTGTAGAGGGTCGCTGGGACTATTAGAAAATAGTGAGAGTTAGAAAAATAACCCTCCCCAAGACCCTGAAAAGTGAGTGCAAAGTGCACTAAAGTTCCCCTAAGGACAAAATAGTCGTGTTAGAGGGAGAATGCAAGGAAAACACAAATCAGCAATGCAACAACGATGGATTCCTGTCTGAGGGTACCTGTGGAACAAGGGGACCAAGTCCAAAAGTCACAAGCAGCTCGGAGATGGGCAGATGCCCAAGAAATGCCAGCGGTTGGTGCAAAGAAGCTCTTACTAGGCTGAAGAACTGTGAATACTGCAGGAACGACAAGGGCTAGAGACTTCCCCTTTGGAGGATGTATCCGCCACGCCTTGCAGAGTCGTGCAGAAGTGTTTTCCCGCCGGATGAACGCCAACAAGCCTTGCTACACGCAAATCGTGCGTTTGGCGTTTTTGGATGCTGCTGGGGCCCAGGAGGGACCAGGAGGTCGCAAATTGGACCTGCAGAGAGAGGGGACGTCGAGCAAGACAAAGAGCTCAAACTAAAGCAGGTAGCACCCGGAGAAGTGCCAGAAACAGGCACTACGAGGATGCGTGAAACGGTGCTCGCCGAAGTTGCACAAAGGAGTCCCACGTCGCCGGAGACCAACTTAGAAAGTCGTGCAATGCAGGTTAGAGTGCCGTGGACCCAGGCTTGGCTGTGCACACAGGATTTCCACCGGAAGTGCACAGGGGCCGGAGAAGCTTGCAAAGTCGCGGTTCCCAGCAATGCAGCCCAGCGAGGTGAGGCAAGGACTTACCTCCACCAAACTTGGGCTGAAGAGTCACTGGACTGTGGGGGTCACTTGGACGGTGTCGCTGGATTCAAGGGACCTCGCTCGTCGTGCTGAGAGGAGACCCAAGGGACCGGTAATGCAGCTTTTTGGTGCCTGCGGTTGCAGGGGGAAGATTCCGTCGACCCACGGGAGATTTCTTCGGAGCTTCTGGTGCAGAGAGGAGGCAGACTACCCCCACAGCATGCACAAGCAGGAAAACAGTCGAGAAGGCGGCAGGATCAGCGTTACAGAGTTGCAGTAGTCGTCTTTGCTACTATGTTGCAGGTTTGCAGGCTTCCAGCGCGGTCAGCGGTCGATTCCTTATCAGAAGGTGAAGAGGGAGATGCAGAGGAACTCGGCTGAGCTCATGCATTCGTTATCTAAAGTTTCCCCAGAGACAGAGACCCTAAAAAGCCAGAAAAGAGGGTTTGGCTACCTAGGAGAGAGGAAAGGCTACTAACACCTGAAGGAGCCTATCAGCAGGAGTCTCTGACGTCACCTGGTGGCACTGGCCACTCAGAGCAGTCCAGTGTGCCAGCAGCACCTCTGTTTCCAAGATGGCAGAGGTCTGGAGCACACTGGAGGAGCTCTGGACACCTCCCACGGGAGGTGCAGGTCAGGGGAGTGGTCACTCCCCTTTCCTTTGTCCAGTTTCGCGCCAGAGCAGGGGCTAAGGGGTCCCTGAACCGGTGTAGACTGGCTTATGCAGAATTGGGCACCTCTGTGCCCAACAAAGCATTTCCAGAGGCTGGGGGAGGCTACTCCTCCCCTGCCTTCACACCATTTTCCAAAGGGAGAGGGTGTCACACCCTCTCTCAGAGGAAGTTCTTTGTTCTGCCATCCTGGGCCAGGCCTGGCTGGACCCCAGGAGGGCAGATGCCTGTCTGAGGGGTTGGCAGCAGCAGCAGCTGCAGAGAAACCCCAGGAAGGGCAGTCTGGCAGTACCAGGGTCTGTGCTACAGACCACTGGGATCATGGAATTGTACCAACAATGCTAGGATGGCATAGAGGGGGCAATTTCATGATCATAGACATGTTACATGGCCATATTCGGAGTTACCATGGTGAAGCTACATATAGGTAGTGACCTATATGTAGTGCACGCGTGTAATGGTGTCCCCGCACTCACAAAGTTCAGTGAATTGGCTCTGAACAATGTGGGGGCACCTTGGCTAGTGCCAGGGTGCCCTCACACTAAGTAACTTTGCACCTAACCTTTACCAGGTAAAGGTTAGACATATAGGTGACTTATAAGTTACTTAAGTGCAGTGTAAAATGGCTGTGAAATAACGTGGACGTTATTTCACTCAGGCTGCAGTGGCAGGCCTGTGTAAGAATTGTCAGAGCTCCCTATGGGTGGCAAAAGAAATGCTGCAGCCCATAGGGATCTCCTGGAACCCCAATACCCTGGGTACCTCAGTACCATATACTAGGGAATTATAAGGGTGTTCCAGTAAGCCAATGTAAATTGGTAAAATTGGTCACTAGCCTGTTAGTGACAATTTGAAAGTAATGAGAGAGCATAACCACTGAGGTTCTGGTTAGCAGAGCCTCAGTGAGACAGTTAGGCACCACACAGGGAACATATACATGCACACCTATGAGCACTGGGGCCGTGTGTGACAGGGTCCCAGTGACACATACATATAGGCCACAAACCTATGAGCACTGGGGTCCTGACCAGCAGGATCCCAGTGACACATAACAAACATACTGAAACCATAGTGTTTTCACTATGAGCACTGAGGCCTGGCTATCAGGATCCCAGTGAGACAGTGAAAACAGTGACAAACACCCTGACATACACTCACAAACAGGCCAAAAGTGGGGGTAACAAGGCTAGAAAGAGGCTACCTTCTCACACTGGTGGAGAGATTTAATAAAACTCTCAAAGGCATGATTATGGGACTCCCTGAAAAACTCCGCAGGAGATGGGATATCCTTCTACCATGCCTCCTTTTTGCCTACAGGGAGGTACCCCAGAAAGGAGTGGGCTTCAGCCCCTTTGAACTTCTTTTTGGACTCCCTGTTAGGGGTCCACTCACACTTGTAAAGGAGGGTTGGGAACAACCTTTAAAAGCTCCTAAGCAGGATATTGTGGATTATGTACTTGGCCTCAGATCAAGGATGGCTGAGTACATGAAAAAGGCCAGTAAAAACCTTCAGGCCAGCCAAGAGCTCCAGAAGCAATGGCATGATCAGAAGGCTGTTTTGGTTCAGTACCAACCAGGGCAGAAAGTGTGGGTCTTGGAGCCTGTGGCCCCAAGAGCACTCCAAGATAAATGGAGTGGACCCCACACAATTGTTGAAAAGAAGGGTGAAGTCACCTACTTGGTTGACTTAGGCACTGCCAGGAGTCCCCTTAGGGTGCTCCATGTCAACCGCCTGAAACCCTACTATGACAGGGCTGATCTCACCCTGCTCATGGCAACAGATGAGGTACAGGAAGAAGACAGTGATCCTCTACCTGATCTCTTCTCTTCCACAGAACAAGATGCTCTTGTGGAAGGTGTAGTTTTGGCTGATTGTCTTACTGCTGAGCAGAAAGATAATTGCATAAATCTCCTAGGACAATTTTCAGAACTCTTCTCCATTGTGCCAGGCACCACTTCTTGGTGTGAGCACACTATAGATACTGGAGACAGTTTACCTGTCAAAAGTAAGATCTATAGGCAGCCTGACCATGTCAGGGACTGCATAAAGCAAGAAGTTCAGAAGATGTTGGAACTAGGAGTGGTTGAGCACTCTGACAGTCCATGGGCTTCTCCTGTGGTACTGGTACCAAAACCCAATTCTAAAGATGGAAAGAAGGAAATGAGGTTTTGTGTAGACTATAGAGGTCTCAACTTGGTAACCAAAACTGATGCTCACCCTATACCCAGGGCAGATGAGCTAATAGATACACTGGCATCTGCCAAGTATCTAAGCACTTTTGATTTGACTGCAGGGTATTGGCAGATCAAAATGTCAGAAGATGCTAAACCTAAGACTGCATTTTCTACCATTGGAGGACATTACCAGTTTACTGTAATGCCTTTTGGTTTGAAAAATGCACCTGCCACTTTTCAGAGGTTGGTGAACACAGTCCTGCAAGGGCTGGAAGCTTTCAGTGCAGCATATTTGGATGATATAGCTGTCTTTAGCTCCAGCTGGGATGATCACCTGGTCCACCTTTGGAAAGTTTTGGAGGCCCTGCAAAAGGCAGGCCTCACTATCAAGGCTTCAAAGTGCCAGATAGGGCAGGGTAAGGTGGTTTATCTGGGACACCTTGTTGGTGGGGAACAGATTGCACCACTGCAGGGGAAAATCCAAACTATTATTGATTGGGTTCCCCCTACCACTCAGACTCAGGTGAGAGCCTTCCTAGGCCTCACTGGGTATTACAGGAGGTTCATTAAGAACTATGGCTCCATTGCAGCCCCTCTTAATGACCTCACATCCAAGAAAATGCCTAAAAAGGTATTATGGACAGCAAACTGTCAGAAAGCTTTTGAGGAGCTGAAGCAGGCCATGTGCTCTGCACCTGTCCTGAAAAGCCCTTGTTACTCTAAAAAATTCTATGTCCAAACTGATGCATCTGAATTAGGAGTAGGGGCAGTCCTATCACAACTTAATTCTGAGGGCCAGGATCAACCTGTTGCTTTTATTAGTAGAAGGTTGACCCCTAGAGAAAAGCGTTGGTCTGCCATTGAGAGGGAGGCCTTTGCTGTGGTCTGGGCTCTGAAGAAGTTGAGGCCATACCTGTTTGGCACTCACTTCATTGTTCAGACAGACCACAAACCTCTACTTTGGCTAAAACAAATGAAAGGTGAAAATCCTAAATTGTAGAGGTGGTCCATATCCCTACAGGGAATGGACTATACAGTGGAACATAGACCTGGGAGTAGCCACTCCAATGCAGATGGACTCTCCAGATATTTCCACTTAGACAATGAAGACTCATCAGGTAATGGCTAGTCTTATTGTCCTTCGTTTGGGGGGGGGGTTGTGTAGGAAAGTACCATCTTGCCTGGCATGTTACCCCCATTTTTCACTGTATATATGTTGTTTTAGTTGTATGTGTCACTGGGACCCTGGTAACCCAGGGCCCCAGTGCTCATAAGTGTGCCTGAATGTGTTACCTGTGTAGTGACTAACTGTCTCACTGAGGCTCTGCTAATCAGAACCTCAGTGGTTATGCTCTCTCATTTCTTTCCAAATTGTCACTGACAGGCTAGTGACCATTTTTACCAATTTACATTGGCTTACTGGAACACCCTTATAATTCCCTAGTATATGGTACTGAGGTACCCAGGGTATTGGGGTTCCAGGAGATCCCTATGGGCTGCAGCATTTCTTTTGCCACCCATAGGGAGCTCTGACAATTCTTACACAGGCCTGCCACTGCAGCCTGAGTGAAATAACGTCCACGTTATTTCACAGCCATTTTACACTGCACTTAAGTAACTTATAAGTCACCTATATGTCTAACCTTTACCTGGTAAAGGTTAGGTGCAAAGTTACTTAGTGTGAGGGCACCCTGGCACTAGCCAAGGTGCCCCCACATTGTTCAGAGCCAATTCACTGAACTTTGTGAGTGCGGGGACACCATTACACGCGTGCACTACATATAGGTCACTACCTATATGTAGCTTCACCATGGTAACTCCGAATATGGCCATGTAACATGTCTATGATCATGGAATTGCCCCCTCTATGCCATCCTGGCATTGTTGGTACAATTCCATGATCCCAGTGGTCTGTAGCACAGACCCTGGTACTGCCAGACTGCCCTTCCTGGGGTTTCTCTGCAGCTGCTGCTGCTGCCAACCCCTCAGACAGGCAGCTGCCCTCCTGGGGTCCAGCCAGGCCTGGCCCAGGATGGCAGAACAAAGAACTTCCTCTGAGAGAGGGTGTGACACCCTCTCCCTTTGGAAAATGGTGTGAAGGCAGGGGAGGAGTAGCCTCCCCCAGCCTCTGGAAATGCTTTGTTGGGCACAGATGTGCCCAATTCTGCATAAGCCAGTCTACACCGGTTCAGGGACCCCTTAGCCCCTGCTCTGGCGCGAAACTGGACAAAGGAAAGGGGAGTGACCACTCCCCTGACCTGCACCTCCCCTGGGAGGTGTCCAGAGCTCCTCCAGTGTGCTCCAGACCTCTGCCATCTTGGAAACAGAGGTGCTGCTGGCACACTGGACTGCTCTGAGTGGCCAGTGCCACCAGGTGACGTCAGAGACTCCTTGTGATAGGCTCCTTCAGGTGTTAGTAGCCTTTCCTCTCTCCTAGGTAGCCAAACCCTCTTTTCTGGCTATTTAGGGTCTCTGTCTCTGGGGAAACTTTAGATAACGAATGCATGAGCTCAGCCGAGTTCCTCTGCATCTCCCTCTTCACCTTCTGATAAGGAATCGACCGCTGACCGCGCTGGAAGCCTGCAAACCTGCAACATAGTAGCAAAGACGACTACTGCAACTCTGTAACGCTGATCCTGCCGCCTTCTCAACTGTTTTCCTGCTTGTGCATGCTGTGGGGGTAGTCTGCCTCCTCTCTGCACCAGAAGCTCCGAAGAAATCTCCCGTGGGTCGACGGAATCTTCCCCCTGCAACCGCAGGCACCAAAAAGCTGCATTACCGGTCCCTTGGGTCTCCTCTCAGCACGACGAGCGAGGTCCCTCAAATCCAGCGACACCGTCCAAGTGACCCCCACAGTCCAGTGACTCTTCAGCCCAAGTTTGGTGGAGGTAAGTCCTTGCCTCACCTCGCTGGGCTGCATTGCTGGGAACCGCAACTTTGCAAGCTACTCCGGCCCCTGTGCACTTCCGGCGGAAATCCTTCGTGCACAGCCAAGCCTGGGTCCACGGCACTCTAACCTGCATTGCACGACTTTCTAAGTTGGTCTCCGGCGACGTGGGACTCCTTTGTGCAACTTCGGCGAGCACCGTTTCATGCATCCTTGTAGTGCCTGTTTCTGGCACTTCTCCGGGTGCTACCTGCTTCAGTGAGGGCTCCTTGTCTTGCTCGACGTCCCCTCTCTCTGCAGGTCCAATTTGCGACCTCCTGGTCCCTCCTGGGCCCCAGCAGCGTCCAAAAACGCCAAACGCACGATTTGCGTGTAGCAAGGCTTGTTGGCGTCCATCCGGCGGGAAAACACTTCTGCACAACTCTCCAAGGCGTGGGGGATCTATCCTCCAGAGGGGAAGTCTCTAGCCCTTGTCGTTCCTGCAGTATTCACAGTTCTTCAGCCTAGTAAGAGCTTCTTTGCACCAACTGCTGGCATTTCTTGGGCATCTGCCCATCTCCGAGCTGCTTGTGACTTTTGGACTTGGTCCCCTTGTTCCACAGGTACCCTCAGTCAGGAATCCATCGTTGTTGCATTGCTGATTTGTGTTTTCCTTGCATTTTCCCTCTAACACGACTATTTTGTCCTTAGGGGAACTTTGGTGCACTTTGCACTCACTTTTCAGGGTCTTGGGAGGGTTATTTTTCTAACTCTCACTATTTTCTAATAGTCCCAGCGACCCTCTACAAGGTCACATAGGTTTGGGGTCCATTCGTGGTTCGCATTCCACTTTTGGAGTATATGGTTTGTGTTGCCCCTATCCCTATGTTTCCCCATTGCATCCTATTGTAACTATACATTGTTTGCACTGTTTTCTAAGACTATACTGCATATTTTTGCTATTGTGTATATATATCTTGTGTATATTTCCTATCCTCTCACTGAGGGTACACTCTAAGATACTTTGGCATATTGTCATAAAAATAAAGTACCTTTATTTTTAGTATAACTGTGTATTGTGTTTTCTTATGATATTGTGCATATGACACTAAGTGGTACTGTAGTAGCTTCACACGTCTCCTAGTTCAGCCTAAGCTGCTCTGCTAAGCTACCATTATCTATCAGCCTAAGCTGCTAGACACCCTATACACTAATAAGGGATAACTGGGCCTGGTGCAAGGTGCAAGTACCCCTTGGTACTCACTACAAGCCAGTCCAGCCTCCTACACCTACCAGGCACTGGCCTAACAAAGGTCCCCGCAGCTCCCACAGTGCGAAGGGGCCCCCGACCTCCAGGGCCCCCCTCAGCACAGTAAACTGTGCAAGGGTGGGTGGCCCCTGTCTGAGGTCACATCAGGGAGGTCTCCCCACGGGTGATGCTGCTAGTGACCAGCAGAGCTCTCATTGCCCTCCCAGGCACGGGTGTAACAAAGGCTCCCGCAGCCCCCGTGGTGCGGGCGGTGCCCCGAGCTCCAGGGGGGAGACAGCGCAGTAAACTGAGCACGGGAGGGGGCCCCTGCCTGAGGCCACAGCAGGGAGGTCTTGGAACGGGAGATGGGGTGCACTAAGCTCCTGGGGGCCCCGTCACGGCAGTAAAATATGCATGGGCGGGGGTGGGGGGGGGGGCTGAGGCCACAGCAGGGAGGTCTCCCCACGGGTGATGCTGCTAGTGACAAGCAGAGCTCTCACTGCCCTACCAGTCACTGGCGTAACAAAGGTCCCCGCAGCTCCCACAGTGCCAAGGGGCCCCCGACCTCCAGGGCCCCAGTCAGCACAGTAAACTGTGCAAGGGTGGGTGGCCCCTGTCTGTGGTCACATCAGGGAGGTCTCCCCACGGGTGATGCTGCTAGTGACAAGCAGAGCTCTCTGCCCTACCAGGCACTGGCGTAACAAAGGTCCCCGCAGCTCCCACAGTGCCAAGGGGCCCCCGTCCTCCAGGGCCCCCCTCAGCACAGTAAACTGTGCAAGGGTGGGTGGCCCCTGTCTGTGGTCACATCAGGGAGGTCTCCCCACGGGTGATGCTGCTAGTGACAAGCAGAGCTCTCTGCCCTACCAGGCACTGGCGTAACAATGGTCCCCGCAGCTCCCACAGTGCCAAGGGGCCCCCGACCACCAGGGCCCCCCTCAGCACAGTAAACTGAGCACGGGAGGGGGCCCCTGCCTCAGGACACAGCAGGGAGGTCTTGGCTCGGGAGATGGGGTGCACTAAGCACCTGGGGGCCCCGACACCCCAGTAAAGTATGCATGGGCGGGGGGGCCTGAGGCCACAGCAGGGAGGTCTCGCCACCCCACGCACTTCTTCTTCCTTTTTTTTAGCCCAGCAGTTGGCTTCTTTACTAACACACGTTTGCTGAAAAGCGCGTTGGCCCAGCTGTTGGGGTTTACTTGAGATGTTGAGGAGGCTTTATACATTGAAATGCTTTTCTTGTCTTGGCCGACGCTGTGATGACCTGCTGCTGCTCTCTTGGTCGGATTGCCAACAGAATTGTGCAGCTGGTGCAGTAGCACCGGGTGCCGGAGGGTTAAGGATCCAATTGCACCCAGCAATCCTCCTTTAAACTCAAGGTAAACGCGCTGCTAACTTTAGGGGTCTTTCTCGCAGCAGGTGTGAAGTGCGCTGGGATTGCAGGCAACTTACTGAGTGACACCGGGCCACACCCAGCACCAAGGGAGAGTGACACCTGGCCACACCCAGCACCAGGCCACACCCAACACCAAGGGAGAGTGACCCGGGCCACAACCAGCACCAAGAAAGAGTGACCCGGACCACACCCAGCACCACGGAAGGGTGACCCTGACCACACCCAGCACCAAGGAAGAGTGACACCGGGCCACACTCAGCACCACTGAAGGGTGACCCGGACCACACCCAGCACCAAGGAAGAGTGACACCGGGCCACACCCAGCACCAAGGAAGAGTGACCCGGACTACACCCAGCACAAAGGAAGAGTGACCCGAGCCACACCCAGCACCATGGAAGAGTGACCCGGACCACACCCAGCACCACGGAAGAGTGACCCGGACTACACCCAGCACAAAGGAAGAGTGACCCGAGCCACACCCAGCACCACGGAAGAGTGACCTGGACCCCACCCAGCACCAAGGAAGAGTGACACTGGGGCACACTCAGCACCACGGAAGAGTGACCCAGACCACATCCAGCACAAAGGAAGAGTGACCCGAGCCACACCCAGCACCACGGAAGAGTGACCCGGACCACACCCAGCACAAAGGAAGAGTGACCCGAGCCACACCCAGCACCAAGGAAGAGTGACACGGGCCACACACAGCACCAAGGAAAAGTGACCCGGACCACACCCAGCACCAGGCCACACCCAGAACCAAGGAAGAGTGACACCGGGCCACACCCAGCACCAAGAAAGAGTGACACCAGGCCACACCCAGCACCAAGGAAGAGTGACACCTGGCCACACCCAGCACCAAGGAAGAGTGACACCTGGCCACACCAAGGAAGAGTGACACAGGCCACACACAGCACCGGGCCACACCCAGCACCAAGGAAGAGTGACCCGGGCCACACACAGCACCGGGCCACACCCAGCACCAAGGAAGAGTGACACCGGGCCACACCCAGCACCAAGGAAGAGTGACCCGGGCCACACCCAGCACCAAGGGAGAGTAACCCGGGCCACACCCAGCACCAAGGAAGAGTGACCCGGACCACACCCAGCACCAAGCCACACCCAGCACCAAGGAAGAGTGACACCGGGCCACACCCAGCACCAAGAAAGAGTGACACCAGGCCACACCCAGCACCAAGGAAGAGTGACACCTGGCCACACCCAGCACCAAGGAAGAGTGACACCTGGCCACACCCAGCACCAAGGAAGAGTGACTGAGGCCACACCCAGCACCAAGGAAGAGTGACACCAGGCCACACCCAGCACCAAGGAAAAGTGACCCGGGCCACACCCAGCACCAAGAAAGAGTGCCCTGGGCCACACCCAGCACCAAGGAAGAATGACCCGGGCCACACCCAGCACCAAGGAAGAGTGACACCGGCCCACACACAGCACCAAGAAAGAGTGACACCGGGCCACACCCAGCACCAAGGAAGAGTGACACCTGGCCACACCCAGCACCAAGGAAGAGTGACACCTGGCCACACCCAGCACCAAGGAAGAGTGGCACCAGGCCACACCCACCACCAAGGAAGAGTGACCCAGGCCACACCCAGCACCAAGGCAGAGTGACCCGGGCCACACCCAGCACCAGGCCACACCCAGCACCAAGGAAGAGTGACCCAGGCGACACCCAGCACTATGGAAGAGTGACACCAGGCCACACCCAGCACCAAGGAAGAGTGACCCGGGCCACACCCAGCACCGGGCCACACCCAGCACCAAGGAAGAGTGACCCATGCCACACCCAGCACCAAGGAAGAGTGACACCAGGCCACACCCAGCACCAAGGAACAGTGACACCAGGCCACACCCAGCACCAAGGACGAGTGACACCAGGCAACACCCAACACCAAGGAAGAGTGACACCGGGCCACACCCAGCACCAAGGGCGAGTGACCCGGGCCACACTCAGCACCAGGCCACACCCAGCACCAAGGGAGAGTGACCCGGGCCACACCCAGCACCAAGGGAGAGTGACCCCAGCCACACCCAGCACCAAGGAAGAGCGAGCTGGGCCACACACAGCACCAAGGAAGAGTGACACCTGGCAACAACCAGCACCAAGGGAGAGTGACCCGGACCACACCCAGCACCATGGAAGAGTGACCCGGACCACACACAGCACCAGGCCACACCCAGCACCAAGGGAGAGTGACAATTGGCCACACCCAGCACCAAGGAAGAGTAACACCGGGCCACACCAAGCACCAAGGAAGAGTGACACCTGGCCACACCCAGCACCAAGGAAGAGTGACACCAGGCCACATCCAGCACTGGGCCACACCCAGCACCAAGGGAGAGTGACCCGGGCCACACCCAGCACCAAGGAAGAGTAACACCGGGCCACACCAAGCACCAAGGAAGAGTGACACCTGGCCACACCCAGCACCAAGGAAGAGTGACACCAGGCCACATCCAGCACCGGTCCACACCCAGCACCAAGGGAGAGTGACCCGGGCCACAACCAGCACCAAGAAAGAGTGACACCTGGCCACACCCAGCACCAAGGAAGAGTGACCCGGGCCACACCCACCACCAAGGAAGAGTGACACCTGGCCACACCCAGCACCAAGGGAGAGTGACCCGGGCCACAACCAGCACCAAGAAAGAGTGACACCTGGCCACACCCAGCACCAAGGAAGAGTGACACCTGGCCACACCCGGCACCAAGGAAGAGTGACACAGGGCCACACCAACCACCAAGGAAGAGTGACACCTGGCCACACCCAGCACCAAGGAAGAGTGACACCAGGCCACACCCAGCACCAAGGAAGAGTGAACTGGGCCACACCCAGCACCAAGGAAGAGTGACACCTGGCCACACACAGCACCAAGAAAGAGTGACACCAGGCCACACCTAGCACCAAGGAAGAGTGACAGCTGGCCACACCCAGCACCAAGGAAGAGTGACCCAGGCCACACCCAGCACCAAGGAAGAGTGACACCAGGCCACACCCAGCACCAAGGAAAAGTGACCCGGGCCACACCCAGCACCAAGGAAGAGTGACACCAGGCCACACCCAGCACCAAGGAAAAGTGACACCAGGCCACACACAGCACTAAGGAAGAGTGGCACCAGGCCACACCCAGCACCAATGAAAAGTGACCCGGGCCACACCGAGCAGCAAGGAAAAGTTACACTGGGCCACACCCAGCACCAAGAAAGAGTGACACTGGGCCACACCCAGCACCAAGGAAGAGTGACACGGTCCACATCCAGCACCAAGGAAGAGTGATACCTGGCCACACCCAGCACCAAGGAAGAGTGACCCGGACCACACCCAGCACCAAGGAAGAGTGATACCTGGCCACACCCAGCACCAAGGAAGAGTGACACGGTCCACATCCAGCACTGAGGAAGAGTGGCACCAGGCCACACCCAGCACCAAGGAAGAGTGACCCGGGTCACACCCAGCACCAGGCCACACCTAGGACCAAGGAAGAGTGACACCTGGCCACACACAGCACCTAGGAAGAGTGACACCGGGCCACACCCAGCACCGGGCCACACCCAGCACCAAGGAAGAGTGACCCGGGCCACACCCAGCACCAAGGAAGAGTGACCCGGGCCACACCCAGCACCAGGCCACACCTAGGACCAAGGAAGAGTGACCCCAGCCACACCTAGCCCCAAGGAAGAGTGACCCGGGCCACATCCAGCACCGGGCCACACCCAGCACCAAGGAAGAGTGACCCGGGCCACACCCAGCACCAAGGAAGAGTGAAACCAGGCCATACCCAGCACCAAGAAAGAGTGACACCAGGCCACACCCAGCACCAAGGAAGAGTGACACCTGGCCACACCCAGCACCAAGGAAGAGTGACACCTGGCCACACCAAGGAAGAGTGACACGGGCCACACACAGCACAGAGCCACACCCAGCACCAAGGAAGAGTGACACCGGGCCACACCCAGCACCAAGGAAGAGTGACCCGGGCCACACCCAGCACCAAGGAAGAGTGACCCGGACCACACCCAGCACCAAGGAAGAGTGACCCGGACCACACCCAGCACCAGGCCACACCCAGCACCAAGGAAGAGTGACACCGGGCCACACCCAGCACCAAGAAAGAGTGACACCAGGCCACACCCAGCACCAAGGAAGAGTGACACCTGGCCACACCCAGCACCAAGGAAGAGTGACACCTGGCCACACCCAGCACCGAGGAAGAGTGACTGAGGCCACACACAGCACCAAGGAAGAGTGACACCAGGCCACACCCAGCACCAAGGAAAAGTGACCCGGGCCACACCCAGCACCAAGAAAGAGTGCCCTGAGCCACACCCAGCACCAAGGAAGAATGACCCGGGCCACACCCAGCACCAAGGTAGAGTGACACTGGCCCACACACAGCACCAAGAAAGAGTGACACCGGGCCACACCCAGCACCAACGAAGAGTGACACCTGGCCACACCCAGCACCAAGGAAGAGTGACACCTGGCCACACCCAGCACCAAGGAAGAGTGGCACCAGGCCACACCCACCACCAAGGAAGAGTGACCCAGGCCACACCCAGCACCAAGGCAGAGTGACCCGGGCCACACCCAGCACCAGGCCACACCCAGCACCAAGGAAGAGTGACCCAGGCCACACCCAGCACTATGGAAGAGTGACACCAGGCCACACCCAGCACCAAGGAAGAGTGACCCGGGCCACACCCAGCACCGGGCCACACTCAGCACCAAGGAAGAGTGACCCAGGCCACACCCAGCACCAAAGAAGAGTGACACCAGGCCACACCCAGCACCAAGGAAGAGTGACACCAGGCCACACCCAGCACCAAGGACGAGTGACACCAGGCAACACCCAACACCAAGGAAGAGTGACACCGGGCCACACCCAGCACCAAGGGAGAGTGACCCGGGCCACACTCAGCACCAGGCCACACCCAGCACCAAGGGAGAGTGACCCGGCCCACACCCAGCACCAAGGGAGAGTGACCCCAGCCACACCCAGCACCAAGGAAGAGCGAGCTGGGCCACACACAGCACCAAGGAAGAGTGACACCTGGCCACACCCAGCACCAAGGGAGAGTGACCCAGACCACACCCAGCACCACGGAAGAGTGACCCGGACCACACACAGCACCAGGCCACACCCAGCACCAAGGGAGAGTGACAACTGGCCACACCCAGCACCAAGGAAGAGTAACACCGGGCCACACCAAGCACCAAGGAAGAGTGACACCTGGCCACACCCAGCACCAAGGAAGAGTGAAACCAGGCCACATCCAGCACTGGGCCACACCCAGCACTAAGGAAGAGTGACACCGGTTCACACCCAGCACCAAGGGAGAGTGACCCGGGCCACAACCAGCACCAAGAAAGAGTGACACCTGGCCACACCCAGCACCAAGGAAGAGTGACACCTGGCCACACCCAGCACCAAGGGAGAGTGACCCGGGCCACAACCAGCACCAAGAAAGATTGACACCTGGCCACACCCAGCACCAAGGAAGAGTGACACCTGGCCACACCCAGCACCAAGGAAGAGTGACACAGGGCCACACCAACCACCAAGGAAGAGTGACACCTGGCCACACCCAGCACCAAGGAAGAGTGAACTGGGCCACACCCAGCACCAAGGAAGAGTGACCCAGGCCACACCCAGCACCAAGGAAGAGTGACACCAGGCCACACCGAGCACCAAGGAAAAGTGACCCGGGCCACACCCAGCACCAAGGAAGAGTGACACCAGGCCACACCCAGCACCAAGGAAAAGTGACACCAGGCCACACACAGCACCAAGGAAGAGTGGCACCAGGCCACACCCAGCACCAATGAAAAGTGACCCGGGCCACACCGAGCAGCAAAGAAAAGTTACACTGGGCCACACCAAGCACCAAGAAAGAGTGACACTGGGCCACACCCAGCACAAAGGAAGAGTGACACGGTCCACATCCAGCACCAAGGAAGAGTGATACCTGGCCACACCCAGCACCAAGGAAGAGTGACCCGGACCACACCCAGCACCAAGGAAGAGTGATACCTGGCCACACCCAGCACCAAGGAAGAGTGACACGGTCCACATCCAGCACCAAGGAAGAGTGATACCTGGCCACACCCAGCGCCAAGGAAGAGTGACCCGGGCCACACCCAGCACCAGGCCACACCTAGGACCAAGGAAGAGTGACACCTGGCCACACACAGCACCTAGGAAGAGTGACACCGGGCCACACCCAGCACCGGGCCACACCCAGCACCAAGGAAGAGTGACCCGGGCCACACAAAGCAAAGAAAAGTTACACTGGGCCACACCAAGCACCAAGAAAGAGTGACACTGGGCCACACCCAGCACAAAGGAAGAGTGACCCGGACCACACCCAGCACCAAGGAAGAGTGATACCTGGCCACACCCAGCACCAAGGAAGAGTGACACGGTCCACATCCAGCACCAAGGAAGAGTGATACCTGGCCACACCCAGCGCCAAGGAAGAGTGACCCGGGCCACACCCAGCACCAGGCCACACCTAGGACCAAGGAAGAGTGACACCTGGCCGCACACAGCACCTAGGAAGAGTGACACCGGGCCACACCCAGCACCGGGCCACACCCAGCACCAAGGAAGAGTGACCCGGGCCACACCCAGCACCAAGGAAGAGTGACCCGGGCCACACCCAGCACCAGGCCACACCTAGGACCAAGGAAGAGTGACCCCAGCCTCACCTAGCACCAAGGAAGAGTGACCCGGGCCACATCCAGCACCGGGCCACACCCAGCACCAAGGAAGAGTGACCCGGGCCACACCCACCACCAAGGAAGAGTGACCCAGTCCACACCCAACACTAAGGAAGAGGGACACCAGGCCACACCCAGCACCAAGGAAGAGTGACACCTGGCCACACCCAGCACCAAGGAAGAGTGACACCTGGCCACACCCAGAACCAAGGGAGAGTGACCCGGACCACACCCAGCACAAAGGAAGAGTGACACCTGGCCACACCCAGCACCAAGGAAGAGTGACCCGGGCCACACCCAGCACCAGGCCACACCTAGGACCAAGGAAGAGTGACACCAGGCCACACCCAGCACCAAGGAAGAGTGGCATGGGCCACAGCCAGCACCAAGGAAGAGTGGCATGGGCCACACCCAGCACCAAGGAAGAGTGGCACGGGCCACACCCAGCACCGGGCCACACCCAGCATCAATGAAGAGTGACCCGGGCCGGCCACACCCAGCACCAAGGAAGAGTGACCCGGGCCACACCCAGCACCAAGGAAGAGTGACACCGGGCCACACCCAGCACCGGGCCGCACCCAGCACCAAGGAAGAGTGACCCGGGCCACACCCAGCACTAGGCCACACCCAGCACCAAGGAAGAGTGACCCGGGCCACACCCAGAACCAAGGAAGAGGGACACCGGGCCACACCCAGCACCAAGGAAGAGTGACACCGGGCCACACCCAGCACCAAGGAAGAGTGACACCTGGCCACACCAAGGAAGAGTGACACGGGCCACACACAGCACCGGGCCACACCCAGCACCAAGGAAGAGTGACACCGGGTGTAGGAGGCTGGCCTGGCTTTTAGTGGGTACCTTGGGTACTTACACCTCACACCAGGTCCAGTTATCCCTTGTTAGTGAATGTAGTTGTGTTCTAGCAGATTAGGCTGATAGAGGTAGCTATAGTAGAGCAGTGTAGGCTGAACTAGGAGACATGCAAAGCTCCTGCAATACCACTTATAGTTACACAGTACTTATACACAAGTACAGACAATACTCAGTGTTACCAAAAATAAAGGTATTTATTTGGGTGACACAGTACCAAAAATATCTTAGCGACAATACTCCATCTGGAGGTAAGTATTATACACAATATATACACTAGACACCAAAATTAGACAGGTAAATAGTCATAGAACAATACAAACAGAAGGAAATCCTATTGAATGCAATGGGAGAAAATAGGTCAAGGGGCAAAACAAACCATATATTAAAAAAGTGGAATGTGAATCACAAATTCCCCCCTAGACAAGTGTAGTGTGTGCAGAATCGCTGGGAGAGTCAGAATACGGTGAAGGAAAGTAAATTACCCCACCCCAGAGCCCAGAAAAGCAGCAGTAAAGTACTGCAATTTGCCTTAGGACACACTACACATCGTTTTGAGGATTTTGCAGCAGCCAACCAAGTCTGCAAAGAACAACTGCCGGATTATTGTACCTGAAGACCTGCAAAGGAAGGGGACAAAGTCCAGAAGTCAAAAGAAGTTCCAGGAAGGACAGGAGCCCCTGCCAACCCAGAAGAGTGTGCAAAAGAAGAGTCCACAGTTAGTCGAAGACTGCAGAAATGCACCCTAGGAAGATGCCAGCAAGTTCCTGCATGATGCAAAAGATGTCCCACAGTATGAAGATTGTTACAGATGAGATTTCATATTGGAAGGTGCCAACAGGCCTTGGCTGCAACAAAAGTGCATTTTTCATCAGAATGGTGCTGGATGGACCCAGGAGGGATCTGGAGGCCTTAACTTTGTGTGGGGAGGTAGAGGGGGCTCTCAGCACTTTAGAGAGCCCACAGTATGCCAACCAGCACCCCAGAAGCTGCAGGATCCAGGTTCAAAGGAGGTGCAAAACACGGTTGATGCAGCACAACAAAAGAAGGTCCCACGCTGCCGGAGAACAACTCAGCGAGTTGATCGTCAAAGTATGGAGTGCTGGGGACCTGCGCCAGGCTGTGTATGAAGGAATTTTGTAAAAACTGCACAGAGGTCTCAGGAGACGTAGAAGACACAAAACACAGGGGTACTGTTGTTCTCGGAGAAGGCAAGGTCTTACCTCCTACAAATTGCGTCAGCAGCACCTCAGGACAGTCTATGTCGATGATGTCCACCCTCTGAGTCCTTAGGAGCATGCTCGTCACCCGAGAGGAGTCCCAGGGTACTGGTCGTCACCTTGGAAGGTGTTTGCTTGGAGCAGGGGAGTGACTCTGTCACTCCACAGGAGGTTTCTTCGGTCCTTCTGATGCAGGATGAAGACAGGGAGTCCACAGAGCATCCTCACTGTGGAAACTGTTATGGTTGCTGACTTGGTGCTGAGGTTGCTGAAGAAAAGTGTTTCTTGTTGGCCATATGTTGCAGTTACAGCATTTCTTGGAGGAGGCTGCAGTTAATCCGAGGTCAGAAGAGTCTGAAGTTGTTGCAGAGGATTCCTGAAGGAAACTTGCAAGCAGAATCTGAAGAGAACCCACAGGAGAGACCCTAGATAGCCCTGAGAGGGGGATTGGCTACCTTATCAGGTAAGAACCTATCGGCAGGGGTCTCTGACGTCCTCAGCTGCTGGCACTGGCCACTCAGAGCCCTCCAGAGTGCCCCCACACCTTGCAAAGCTAGATGGCTGAAGTCTGGGACACAATGGAAGTGCTCTGGGCACCTCCCCTGGAGTGGTGATCGACAGGGGAGTGGTCACTCCCCTTTCCTTTGTCCAGTTACGTGCCAGAGCAGGGGAGAAGGGGTCCCTGAACTGGTGTAGAATGGCTTATGCAAGGAGGGCACCATCTGTGCCCTTCAAAGCATTCCCAGAGGCCAGGACAGGCTACTCCTCTCAATCCCTTAACACCTATTTCCAAAGGGAGAGGGTGTTACACCCTCTCTCAGAGGAAATCCTGTGTTCTGCCTTCCTGGGACTGGGCTGCCCAGACCTCAGGAGAGCAGAACCCTGTCTGTGAGGTGGCAGCAGTTGTAGCTGCAGTGCAAGCCTCAGAGAGCTAGTTTGGAAGTACTGGGGGTCCATGGTGGAACCCCAAGGATGCATGGAATTGGCTCCCCAATACCAGATTTGGAATGGGGGGATAAGTCCATGATCTTAGACATGTTACATGACCACTTTCAGAGTTGCCATTGTGAAGCAACATATAGGTATTGATCTTTATGTAGTACAAGTTCGTACTGGTGTCCCCACACTCACAACATCCGGGGTAATGGCCCCAAACTATGCGGGGGCACCTTTACTAGTGCAAAGGTGCCCTCACACTTAGTAACTCTGCACCTAACCTTCAGCAAGTGAAGGTTAGACATATAGGTGACTTATAAGTTACTTAAGTGCAGTGAAAATGGCTATGAAATAGTGTGTGCACTATTTCACGCAGGCTGTAATGGCAGTCCTGTGTAAGGGTTTGTCTGAGCTCCCTATGGGTGGCAAAAGGCATGCTGCAGCCCATATGGATCTCCGGGAACCCCAATGCCCTTGGTACATAGGTACCATATACTAGGGACTTATAAGGGGGGTCCAGTATGCCAATTGAAAATGGTAAATTAAGTCACTGGCCTGCAGTGACAAATTTAAATGTAGAGAGAACATAAGCACTGAGGTTCTGGATATCAGAGCCTCAGTGACACAGTTAGGCATACCCATTAGGCCACAAACTATGAACACTGGGGTCCTGGCTAGCATGATCCCAGAGACACAATAAAACGCCCTGACACACACTCACAAACAGGCCAAAAGTGGGGGTAACCATGCTAGAAAGAGGCTGCTTTTCTACACCGGGCCAGACTCAACACCAAGGAACAGTGACACCGGACCACACCAAGCACCAAGGGAGAGTGACACCTGGACACACCCAGCACCAAGGAAGAGCGACACCGGGCAACACCCAGTACCGGGCCACACCCAGCACCAAGGGAGAGTGACACCTGGCCACACCCAGATCCAAGAAAGACTGACACCGGGCCACACCCAGCACCAAGGAAGAGTGACACCAGGCCACACCCAGCACCAAGAAAGAGTGACACCGGGCCACACCCAGCACCAAGGAAGAGTGACACGGTCCACACCCAGCACCAAGGGAGAGTGACACCTGGCCACACCCAGCACCAAGGAAGAGTGACACCGGGACACACCAAGCACCAAGGAAGAGTGACACCTGGCCACACCCAGTACCAGGGAAGAGTGACACCAGGCAACATCCAGCACTGGGCCACACCCCGCACTAAGGAAGATTGACACCGGGCCACACCCAGCACCAAGGGAGAGTGACCCGGGCCACAACCAGCACCAAGAAAGAGTGACACCTGGCCACACCCAGCACCAAGGAAGAGTGACCCGAGCTACACCCACCACCAAGGAAGAGTGACACCTGGCCACACCCAGCACCAAGGGAGAGTGACCCGGGCCACACCCAGCACCAAGGAAGAGTGACACCTGGCCACACCCAGCACCAAGGAAGAGTGACACCGGGCCACACCAAGCACCAAGAAAGAGTGACACCTGGCCACACCCAGCACCAAGGAAGAGTGACACAAGGCCACATCCAGCACTGGGCCACACCCAGCACCAAGGAAGAGTGACCTGGGCCACACCCAGCACCAAGGAAGAGTGACACCTGGCCACACACAGCACCAAGAAAGAGTGACACCGGGCCACACCCAGCACCAAGGAAGATTGAACTCGGCCACACCCAGCACCAAGGAAGAGTGACACCTGGCCACACACAGCACCAAGAAAGAGTGACACCAGGCCACACCCAGCACCAAAGAAGAGCGACACCTGGCCAACACCCAGGACGGGCCACACCCAGCACCAAGGAAGAGTGACAGCTGGCCACACCCAGCACCAAGGAAGAGTGACCCAGGCCACACCCAGCACCAAGGAAGAGTGACACTAGGCCACACCCAGCACCAAGGAAAAGTGACCCGGGCCACACCCAGCATCAAGGAAGAGTGACACCAGGCCACACCCAGCACCAAGGAAAAGTGACCCGGGCCACACACAGCACCAAGGAAGAGTAGCACCAGGCCACACACAGCACTAATGAAAAGTGACCCGGGCCACACCGAGCAGCAAGGAAGAGTGACACTGGGCCACACCCAGCACCAAGAAAGAGTGACACTGGGCCACACCCAGCACCAAGGAAGAGTGACACGGTCCACATCCAGCACCAAGGAAGAGTGATACCTGGCCACACCCAGCACCAAGGAAGAGTGACCCGGACCACACCCAGCACCAAGGAAGAGTGATACCTGGCCACACCCAGCACCAAGGAAGAGTGACACGGTCCACATCCAGCACTAAGGAAGAGTGACACCAGGCCACACCCAGCACCAAGGAAGAGTGACACCGGGCCACACCCAGCACCAGGCCACACCTAGGACCAAGGAAGAGTGACACCTGGCCA
Source organism: Pleurodeles waltl (assembly GCF_031143425.1). Lineage (NCBI taxonomy): Eukaryota > Metazoa > Chordata > Amphibia > Caudata > Salamandridae > Pleurodeles > Pleurodeles waltl. Next base: position 330,960 of record NC_090447.1, read on the forward strand.
CACACAGCACCAAGGAAGAGTGACACCAGGCCACACCCAGCACCGGCCACACCCAGCACCAAGGAAGAGTGACCTGTGCCACACCCAGCACCAAGGAAGAGTGACCTGGGCCACACCCAACACCAGGCCACACCTAGGACCAAGGAAGAGTGACCCCAGCCACACCCAGCACCAAGGAAGAGTGACCCAGGCCACACCCAACACTAAGGAAGAGTGACACCAGGCCACACCCAGCACCAAGGAAGAGTGACACCTGGCCACACCCAGCACCAAGGAAGAGTGACACCTGGCCACACCCAGCACCAAGGAAGAGTGACCCGGGCCACACCCAGCACAAAGGAAGAGTGACAACGGGCCACACCCAGCACCAAGGAAGAGTGACACCTGGCCACACCCAGCACCGGGCACACCCAACACCAAGGAAGAGTGACCCGGGCCACACCCACCACAAGGAAGAGTGACACCGGGCCACACCCAGCACCAAGGAAGAGTGACCCGGGCCACACCCAGCACCAGGCCACACCCAGCACCAAGAAAGAGTGACACCGGGTGTAGGAGGCTGGCCTGGCTTTTAGTCGGTACCTTGGGTACTTACACCTCACACCAGGTCCAGTTATCCCTTGTTAGTGAATGTAGTAGTGTTCTAGTAGATTAGGCTGTTAGAGGTAGCCATAGCAGAGCATCTTAGGCTGAACTAGGAGACATGCAAAGCTCCTGCAATACCACTTATAGTTACACAGTACTTATACACAAGTACAGACAATACTCAGTGTTACCAAAAATAAAGGTATTTATTTGGGTGACACAGTACCAAAAATATCTTAGAGACAATACTCCTTCTGGAGGTAAGTATTATACACAATATATACACTAGACACCAAAATTAGACAAGTAAATAGGCATAGAACAATGCAAACAGAGGGAAATCCTATTGAATGCAATGGGAGAAAATAGGTCAAGGGGCAAAACAAACCATATATTAAAAAAGTGGAATGTGAATCACGAATTCCCCCCTAGATAAGTGTAGTGTGTGCAGAATCGCTGGGAGAGTCAGAATATGGTGAAGGTAAGTAAATTACCCCACCCCAGAGCCCAGAAAAGAAGCAGTAAAGTAGTGCAATTTGCCTTAGGACACACTACACCTCGTTTTGGGGATTTTGCAGCAGCCAACCAAGTCTGCAAAGAACAACTGCTGGAATATTGGACCTGAAGACCTGCAAAGGAAGGGGACCAAGTCCAGAAGTCGAAAGAAGTTCCAGGAAGGACAGGAGCCCCTGCCAACCCAGAAGAGTGTGCAAAAGAATAGTCCACAGTTAGTCGAAGACTGCAGAAATGCACCCTAGAAAGATGCCAGCAGGTTCCTCCATGATACAAAAGATGCCCCACGGTATGAAGATTGTTACAGATGAGATTTCGTGTTGGAAGGCACCAACAAGCCTTGGCTACAACAAAAGTGCATTTTTCATCAGAATGGTGCTGGATGGACCCAGGAGGGATCTGGAGGCCTTAACTTTGTGTGGGGAGGTAGAGGGGGCTCTCAGCACTTTAGAGAGCCCACAGTATGCCAACCAGCACCCCAGAAACTGCAGGATCCAGGTTCAAAGGAGGTGCAAAACACGGTTGATGCAGCACAACAAAAGAAGGTCCCATGCTGCCGGAGAACAACTCAGCGAGTTGATCGTCAAAGTATGGAGTGCTGGGGACCTGGGCCAGGCTGTGCATGAAGGAATTTTGTAAAAACTGCACAGAGGTCTCAGGAGACGTAGAAGACACAAAACACAGGGGTACTGTTGTTCTCGGAGAAGGCAAGGTCTTACCTCCTACAAATTGCGTCAGCAGCACCTCAGGACAGTCTATGTCGATGATGTCCACCCTCTGTGTCCTTAGGAGCACGCTCGTCACCCGAGAGGAGTCCCAGGGTACTGGTCGTCACCTTGGAAGGTGTTTGCTTGGAGCAGGGGAGTGACTCTGTCACTCCACAGGAGGTTTCTTCGGTCCATCTCTTGCAGGATAAAGACAGGGAGTCCACAGAGTATCGTCACTGTGGAAACTGTTACAGTTGCTGACTGGGTGCTGAGGTTGCTTAAGAAAAGTGTTTCTTGTTGGCCATTTGTTGCAGTTACAGCATTTCTTGGAGGAGGCTGCAGTTAATCCGAGGTCAGAAGAGTCTGAAGTTGTTGCAGAGGATTCCTGAAGGAAACTTGCAAGCAGAATCTGAAGAGAACCCACAGGAGAGACCCTACATAGCCCTGAGAGGGGGATTGGCTACCTTATCAGGTAAGAACCTATCGGCAGGGGTCTCTGACATCCTCAGCTGCTGGCACTGGCCACTCAGAGCCCTCCAGAGTGCCCCCACACCTTGCAAAGCTAGATGGCTGAAGTCTGGGACACACTGGAAGAGCTCTGGGCACCTCCCCTGGAGTGGTGATCGACAGGGGAGTGGTCACTCCCCTTTCCTTTGTCCAGTTACGTGCCAGAGCAGGGGAGAAGGGGTCCCTGAACAGGTGTAGACTGGCTTATGCAAGGAGGGCACCATCTGTGCCCTTCAAAGCATTCACAGAGGCCAGGAGAGGCTACTCCTCTCAGTCCCTTAACACCTATTTCCAAAGGGAGAGGGTGTAACACCCTCTCTCAGAGGAAATCCTGTGTTCTGCCTTCCTGGGACTGGGCTGCTCAGACCTCAGGAGAGCAGAACCCTGTCTGTGAGGGGCAGCAGCTGTAGCTGCAGTGCAAGCCTCAGAGAGCTAGTTTGGAAGTACTGGGGGTCCATGGTGGAACCCCAAGGATGCATGGAATTGGCTCACCAATACCAGATTTGGAATGGGGGGACAAGTCCATGATCTTGGACATGTTACATGGCCATTTTCGGAGTTACCATTGTGAAGCAACATATAGGTATTGACCTCTATGTAGTACAAGTTTGTACTGGTGTCCCCACACTTACAACGTCCGGGGTAATGGCCGAAAACTATGCGGGGGCACCTTTACTAGTGCAAGGGTGCCCTCACACTTAGTAACTCTGCACCTAACCTTCAGCAAGTGAAGGTTAGACATATAGGTGACTTATAAGTTACTTAAGTGCAGTGAAAATGGCTATGAAATAGTGTGTGCACTATTTCACGCAGGCTGTAATGGCAGTCCTGTGTAAGGGTTTGTCTGAGCTCCCTATGGGTGGCAAAAGGCATGCTGCAGCCCATATGGATCTCCGGGAACCCCAATGCCCTTGGTACATAGGTACCATATACTAGGGACTTATAAGGGGGGTCCAGTATGCCAATTGAAATTGGTAAATGAAGTCACTGGCCTGCAGTGACAAATTTAAATGCAGCCAGAACATAAGCACTGAGGTTCTGGATATGAGAGCCTCAGTGACACAGTTAGGCAATACACAGGCATACCCATTAGGCCACAAACTATGAACACTGGGGTCCTGGCTAGCATGATCCCAGAGACACAATAAAACGCACTGACACACACTCACAAACAGGCCAAAAGTGGGGGTAACCATGCTAGAAAGAGGCTGCTTTTCTACACCGGGCCAGACTCAACACCAAGGAACAGTGACACCGGACCACACCCAGCACCAAGGGAGAGTGACACCTGGACACACCCAGCACCAAGGAAGAGTGACACCGGGCAACACCCAGTACCGGGCCACACCCAGCACCAAGGGAGAATGACACCTGGCCACACCCAGCACCAAGAAAGAGTGACACCGGCCACACCCAGCACCAAGGAAGAGTGACACGGTCCACATCCAGCACCAAGGAAGAGTGATACCTGGCCACACCCAGCACCTGGCCACACCCAGCATCGGGCCAAACCCAGCACCAAGGAAGAGTGACACCTTGTCACACCCAGCACCAAGGAAAAGTGACACCTGGCTACACCCAGCACAAAGGAAGAGTGACACCGGGCCACACCCAGCACCGGGTCACAGCCAGCACCAAGGAAAAGTGACCCAGGCCACACCCAGCGCTAAGGAAGAGTGACACCAGGCCACACCCAGCACCAAGGAAGAGTGACCCGGGCCACACCCAGCACCAGGCCACACCTAGGACCAAGGAATAGTGGCACCTGGCCACACCAAGCACCAAGGAAGAGTGACCCGGGCCACACCCAGCACTAAGGAAGAGTGACACCAGGCCACACCCAGGCCAAGGAAGAGTGACCCGGGCCACACCCAGCACCGGGCCACACCCAACACCCTGGAAGAGTGAGCCAGGCCACACCCAGCACTAAGGAAGAGTGACACCAGGCCACACCCAGCACCAAGGAAGAGTGACCCAGGCCACACCCAGCACCAGGCCACACCTAGGACCAAGGAAGAGTGACCCGGGCCACACCCAGCACCAAGGAAGAGTGACACCAGGCCACACCCAGCACCAAGAAAGAGTGATACCTGGCCACACCCAGCACCAAGGAAGAGTGACCCGGACCACACCCAGCACCAAGGAAGAGTGACACGGTCCACATCGAGCACCAAGGAAGAGTGATACCTGGCCACACCCACCACTAAGGAAGAGTGACACGCTCCAGATCCAGCACTAAGGAAGAGTGACACCAGGCCACACCCAGCACCAAGGAAGAGTGACCCAGGCCACACCCAGCACCAAGGAAGAGTGACACGGTCCACATCCAGCACTAAGGAAGAGTGACACCAGGCCACACCCAGCACCAAGGAAGAGTGACCCGGGCCACACCCAGCACCAGGCCACACCTAGGACCAAGAAAGAGTGACACCGGGCCACACCCAGCACCGGGCCTCACCCAGCACCAAGGAAGAGTGACACCGGGCCACACCCAGCACCGGGCCACACCCAGCACCAAGGAAGAGTGACCCGGGCCACACCCAGCACCGGGCCACACCCAGCACCAAGGAATAGTGACCCGGGCCACACCCAGCACCAAGGAAGAGTGATACCTGGCCACACCCAGCACCATGAAAGAGTGACACGGACCACACCCAGCACAAAGGAAGAATGACCCGGGCCACACCCAGCACCAAGGGAGAGTGACACTGGGCCACACCCAGCACCGGGCCACACCCAGCACCAAGGAAGAGTAACACTGGCCACACCCAGCACCGGGCCACACCCAGCACCAAGGAAGAGTGACCCGGGCCACACCCAGCACCAAGGAAGAGTGACACCAGGCCACACCCAGCACCCTGGAAGAGTGACCCGGGCCACACCCAGCACCAAGGAAGAGTGACACCGGGCCACACCCAGAACCAGGCCACACCCAGCACCAAGAAAGAGTGACACCGGGTGTAAGAGGCTGGCCTGGCTTTTAGTGGGTACCTTGGGTACTTACGCCCCACACCAGATCCAGTTATCCCTTGTTAGTGAATGTAGTAGTGTTCTAGCAGCTTAGGCTGTTAGAGGTAGCTATAGCAGAGCAGTGTAGGCTGAACTAGGAGACATGGAAAGCTCCTGCAATACCACTTATAGTTACACAGTACTTATACACAAGTACAGACAATACTCAGTGTTACCAAAAATAAAGGTATTTATTTGGGTGACACAGTACCAAAAATATGTTAGAGACAATACTCCTTCTGGAGGTAAGTATTATACACAATATATACACTAGACACCAAAATTAGACAGGTAAATAGTCATAGAACAATGCAAACAGAAGGAAATCCTATTGAATGCAATGGGAGAAAATAGGTCAAGGGGCAAAACAAACCATATATTAAAAAAGTGGAATGTGAATCACAAATTCCCCCCTAGACAAGTGTAGTGTGTGCAGAATCGCTGGGAGAGTCAGAATACGGTGAAGGTAAGTAAATTACCCCACCCCAGAGCCCAGAAAAGCAGGAGTAAAGTACTGCAACTTGCCCTAATACACACTACACATCGTTTTGGGGATTTTGCAGCAGCCAACCAAGTCTGCAAAGAACAACTGCCGGATTATTGGACCTGAAGACCCGCAAAGGAAGGGGACCAAGTCCAGAAGTCGAAAGAAGTTACAGGAAGGACAGGAGCTCCTCCCAACCCAGAAGAAGGGTGCAAAAGAAGAGTCCACAGTTAGTCGAAGACTGCAGAAATGCACCCTAAGAAGATGCCAGCAGGTTCCTGCATGATGCAATAGATGTCCCACGGTATGAAGATTGTTACGGACGAGATTTTGTGTTGGAAGGCGCCAACAGGCCTTGGCTGCAACAAAAGTGCATTTTTCGTCAAAATGGTGCTGGATGGACCCAGGAGGGATCTGGTGGCCTCAACTTTGTGTGGGGAGGTAGAGGGGGCTCTCAGCACTTTAGAGAGCCCACAGTATGCCAACCAGCACCCCAGAAGCTGCAGGATCCAGGTTCAAAGGAGGTGCAAAACACGGTTGATGCAGCACAACAAAAGAAGGTCCCACCCTGCCGAAGAACAAATCAGCGAGTTGATCATCAAAGTATGGAGTGCTGGGACCTGGGCCAGGCTGTGCATGAAGGAATTTTGTGAAAACTGTACAGAGGCCTCAGGAGACGAAGAAGACACAAAACACAGGGGTACTGTTGTTCTCGGGGAAGGCAAGGTCTTACCTCCTACAAATTGCGTCAGCAGCACCTCAGGACAGTCTATGTCGATGATGTCCACCCTCTGTGTCCTTAGGAGCACCCTCGTCACCCGAGAGGAGTCCCAGGGTACTGGTCGTCACATTGGAATGTGCCTGCTTGGAGCAGGGGAGTGACTGTCACTCCACAGGAGGTTTCTTCGGTCCTTCTGATGCAGGATGAAGACAGGGAGTCCACAGAGCATCCTCACTGTGGAAACTGTTACAGTTGCTGACTTGGAGCTGAGGTTGCTGAAAAAAAGTGTTTCTTGTGGACACTTTGTTGCAGTTACAGCATTTCTTGGAGGAGGCTGCGGTTAATCCGAGGTCAGAAGAGTCTGAAGTTGTTGCAGAGGATTCCTGAAGGAAACTTGCAAGCAGAATCTGAAGAGAACCCACAGGAGAGACCCTAAATAGCCCTGAGAGGAGGATTGGCTACCTTATCAGGTATGGACCTATCAGGAGGGGTCTCTGACGTCACCTGCTGGTACTGGCCACTCAGAGGCCCCCAGGGTGCCCCCACACCTTGCAAAGCTAGATGGCTGAAGTCTGGGACACACTGGAGGAGCTCTGGGCACCTCCCCTGGAGTGGTGATCGACAGAGGAGTGGTCACTCCCCTTTCCTTTGTCCAGTTACGTGCCAGAGCAGGGGAGAAGGGGTCCCTGAACAGGTGTAGACTGGCTTATGCAAGGAGGGCACCATCTGTGCCCTTCAAAGCATTCACAGAGGCCAGGAGAGGCTACTCCTCTCAGTCCCTTAACACCTATTTCCTCTGAGAGAGGGTGTTACACCCTCTCTCAGAGGAAATCCTGTGTTCTGCCTTGCTGGGACTGGGCTGCCCAGACCTCAGGAAGGCAGAACCCTGTCTGTGAGGTGGCAGCAGCTGTAACTGCAGTGCAAGCCTCAGAGAGCTTGTTTGGAAGTACTGGGGGTCCATGGTGGAACCCCAAGGATGCATGGAATTGGCTCCCCAATACCAGAATTGGGATTTGGGGACACGTCCATGATCTTAGACATGTTTCATGGCCATTTTCGGAGTTACCATTGTGAAGCAACATATAGGTATTGACCTATATGTAGTACAAGTTTGTACTGGTGTCCCCACACTCACAACGTCCGGGGAAATGGCCCCAAACTATGCGGGGGCACCTTTACTAGTGCAAGGGTGCCCTCACACTTAGTAACTCTGCACCTAACCTTCAGTAAGTGAAGGTTAGACATATAGGTGACATAAGTTACTTAAGTGCAGAGAAAATGGCTATGAAATAGTGTGTGCACTATTTCACGCAGGCTGTAATGGCAGTCCTGTGTAAGGGTTTGTCTGAGCTCCCTATGGGTGGCAAAAGGCATGCTGCAGCCCATATGGATCTCCGGGAACCCCAATGCCCTTGGTACATAGGCACCATATACTAGGGACTTATAAGGGGGATCCAGTGTGCAGTAAAAAATCAGAGAGAACATAAGTACTGAGGTTCTGGTTAACAGAACCTCAGTGACACAGTTAGGCAATACACAGGCATACCCATTAGGCCTCAAACTATGAACACTGGGGTTCTGGCTAGCATGATCCCAGAGACATAATAAAACGCACTGACACACACTCACAAACAGGCCAAAAGTGGGGGTAACCGTGCTAGAAAGAGGCTGCTTTTCTACATCGGGCCAGACTCAACACCAAGGAACAGTGACACCGGACCACACTCAGCACCAAGGGAGAGTGATACCTGGACACACCCAGAACCAAGGAAGAGTGACACCGGGCAACACCCAGTACCGGGCCACACCCAGCACCAAGGGAGAGTGACACCTGGCCACACCCAGATCCAAGAAAGAGTGACACCGGGCCACACCCAGCACCAAGGAAGAGGGACACCAGGCCACACCCAGCACCAAGAAAGAGTGACACCGGGCCACACCCAGCACCAAGGAAGAGTGACACTGGGCCACACCCAGCACCAAGGAAGGGTGACACGGGCCACACCCAGCACCTGGCCAGACCCAGCACCAAGGAAGAGTGACCTGGGACACAAGCCAGCACCGGGCCACACCCAGCACCAAGGAAAACTGACCCGGGTCACACCCAGCACCAAGGAAGAGTGACCCGGTCCACACCCAGCACCAAGCAAGAGTGAGATACCCAGCACCAAGGAAGGGTGACACCTGGCCACACCCACCACCAAGGAAGAGTGACACAAGACCACACCCAGCACCGGGCCACACCCAGCACCAAGGAAGAGCGAGCTGGGCCACACTCAGCATAAAGGAAGAGTGACATCGGGCCACACCTATCACCAAGAAAGAGTGACACCGGGCCACACCCAGCACCAAGGAAGAGTGACACACCCAGCACCAAGGAAGAGTGAAACCTGGCCACACCCAGCACCACAGTAGAGTGACACACCCAGCATCGGGCCATACCCAGCACCAAGGAAGAGTGACACCAGGCCACACCCAGCACCAAGGAAGAGTGACACCGGGCCACACCCAGCACCGGGCCGCACCCAGCACCAAGGAAGAGTGGCCCGGTGTAGGAAAGTACCATCTTGCCTGGCATGTTACCCCCATTTTTCACTGTATATATGTTGTTTTAGTTGTATGTGTCACTGGGACCCTGCCAGCCAGGGCCCCAGTGCTCATAAGTGTGCCCTGTATGTGTTACCTGTGTTATGACTAACCATCTCACTGAGGCTCTGCTATCCAGAACCTCAGTGGTTATGCTCTCTCATCTCTTTCCAAATTGTCACTAACAGGCTAGTGACCAATTTCACCAATTTTACATTGGCATACTGGAACACCCTTGTAATTCCCTAGTATATGGTACTAAGGTACCCAGGGTATTGGGGTTCCAGGAGATCCCTATGGGATGCAGCATTTCTTTTGCCACCCATAGGGAGCTCTGACAATTCTTACACAGGCCTGCCACTGCAGCCTGAATGAAATAACATCCACATTATTTCACAGCCATTTACCACTGCACTTAAGTAACTTATAAGTCACCTATATGTCTAACCTTTACCTGGTAAAGGTTGGGTGCTAAGTTACTTAGTGTGTGGGCACCCTGGCACTAGCCAAGGTGCCCCCACATTGTTCAGGGCAAATTCCCCGGACTTTGTGAGTGCGGGGACACCATTACATGCGTGCACTACACATAGGTCACTACCTATGTGTAGCTTCACAATGGTAACTCCGAATATGGCCATGTAACATGTCTAAGATCATGGAATTGCCCCCTCAATGCCATCCTGGCATTGTTGGCACAATCCCATGATCCCACGGGTCTCTAGCACAGACCCGGGTATTGCCAAACTGCCTTTTCAGGGGTTTCACTGCAGCTGCTGCTGCTGCCAACCCCTCAGACAGGTTTCTGCCCTCCTGGGGTCCAGCCAGGCTTGGCCCAGGAAGGCAGAACAAAGGACTTCCTCAGAGAGAGGGTGTTACACCCTCCCCCTTTGGAAAAAGGTGTTAAGGCAGGGGAGGAGTAGCCTCCCCCAGCCTCTGGAAATGCTTTCATGGGCACAGATGGTGTCCATTTCTGCATAAGCCAGTCTACACCGGTTCAGGGACCCCTCAGCCCTGCTCTGGCGCGAAACTGGACAAAGGAAAGGGGAGTGACCACTCCCCTGACCTGCACCTCCCCTGGGAGGTGCCCAGAGCTCCTCCAGTGTGCTCCAGACCTCTGCCATCTTGGAAACAGAGGTGCTGCTGGCACACTGGACTGCTCTGAGTGGCCAGGGCCAGCAGGTGACGTCAGAGACTCCTTCTGATAGGCTCCTTCAGGTGTTGCTAGCCTATCCTCTCTCCTAAGTAGCCAAACCCTTTTTTCTGGCTATTTAGGGTCTCTGTTTTGTGCAATTCCTTAGATAACAAATGCAAGAGCTCATCAGAGTTCCTCTGCATCTCTCTCTTCATCTTCTGTCAAGGAATCGACTGCTGACCGCGCTGGAAGCCTGCAAAACTGCAACAAAGTAGCAAAGACGACTACTGCGACACTGTAACGCTGATCCAGCCGCCTTCTCGACTGTTTTCCTGGTGGTGCATGCTGTGGGGGTAGTCTGCCTCCTCTCTGCACTAGAAGCTCAGAAGAAATCTCCCGTGGGTCGACGGAATCGTCCCCCTGCAACCGCAGGCACCAAAGAACTGCATCCCCGGTCCTCTGGGTCTCCTCTCAGCATGACGAGCGAGGTCCCTTGAACTCAGCAACTCTATCCAAGTGACTCCCACAGTCCAGTGACTCTTCAGTCCAAGTTTGGTGGAGGTAAGTCCTTGCCTTCCCACGCCAGACTGCATTGCTGGGAACCGCGTGTTTTGCAGCTACTCCTGCTCCTGTGCACTTTTCCAGGATTTCCTTTGTGCACAGCCAAGCCTGGGTCCACGGCACTCTAACATGTATTGCACGACCTCCTGAGTTGTCCTCCGGCGGCGTGGGACTCTCTTGTGCAACTTCGGGTGAGCACCGTTTCACTCCACTTTGTAGTGCCTGTTCCGGCACTTCTGCAAGTGCTGCTTGCTTCTGAGAGGGCTTCTTGTCTTGCTAGACGCCCCCTCTGTCCCCTCACGCAATTGGTGACATCCTGGTCCATAGCAGCATCCAAAAACCTTAACCGCAAGCTTTGCAGCTAGCAAGGCTTGTTTGCTGTCTTTCTTCAGGAAAATACTTCTGCACAACTCTCCACGGCGCAGGACATCCATCCTCCAAAGGGGAAGTTTCTAGCCCTTGTCGTTCCTGCAGAATCCTCAGCTTCTACTGTCCAGTAGCAGCTTCTTTGCACCCACAGCTGGCATTTCCTGGGCATCTGCCCACTCCCGACTTGATCGTGACTTTTGGACTTGGTCCCCTTGTTCCACAGGTACTCTCATCTGGAAATCCATCGTTGTTGCATTGCTGGTTTTGGTCTTTCCTGCAGAATTCCCCTATCACGACTTCTGTGCTCTTTGGGGAACTTTAGTGCACTTTGCACTCACTTTTCAGGGTCTTGGGGTGGGCTATTTTTCTAACCCTCACTGTTTTCTTACAGTCCCAGCGACCCTCTACAAGGTCACATAGGTTTGGGGTCCATTCGTGGTTCGCATTCCACTTTTGGAGTATATGGTTTGTGTTGCCCCTATCCCTATGTGCCCCCATTGCATCCTATTGTAACTATACATTGTTTGCACTGTTTTCTATTGCTATACTGCATATTTTTGGTATTGTGTACATATATCTTCTGTTCGTCTGCTCTTCTGCCTCTTCGTCCCCTGCATCTTCCTCTGTGTTCTTCTGTTCTTCTGTGTTCTCCTCTTCTGTTCTTCTGTGTTCCTCTGTTCTTCTGTGTTCTTCCGGTCTTCTGTGTTCTTCCGGTCTTCTGTGTTCTTCTCTTCCGGTCTTCTGTGTTCTTCTCTTCTGTTCTTCTGTGTTCTTCTGTTCTTCTGTGTTCTTCTCTTCTGTTCTTCTGTGTTCTTCCGGTCTTCTCTGTTCTTCTCTTCTGTTCTTCTGTGTTCTTCCGGTCTTCTGTGTTCTTCTCTTCTGTTCTTCAGTGTTCTTCCGGTCTTCTCTGTTCTTCTCTTCTGTTCTTCTGTGTTCTTCTGTTCTTCTGTGTTCTTCCGGTCTTCTGTGCTCTTCGCTTCTTCTGTTCTTCAGTCTTCTCTGACCCCTGTCTCTTCCCGCCCCTGTCTCTGCCCTCCTGCTCCTGCCTCACCCCCCTCTATCTCTCCACCTATCTCTCACTATCACCCACATCTACCCTTTCGCCACCTTCCTCCCTCACTCCTCTACCTATCTCTCCATCTAACTCCCTCACTGACCCCCTCCTCCTATCTACCTATTTTTCTATCTCTCCACCTATCTCTCCATCTATCTATTTTCCTATCTCTCCCCCCGTCCCGACACCCCCTCTGTTACCTATCTCCCTATCCTCTCACTCTACCTCTCACCCTCACCCACCTCTACCACCCCCCCTCCCCTATCTTTTCAACCCTACTCCTAACTCTCTCCCTAATCTCCTAAAACTCCTAACACTCACCTCCCTCCACCCTTAAACCCCCCTCCCCCAGCTCTTCTCACTCTACCTGTCCCCCCTCCCTCGCGCTTTCCCGCCGCGACCTCCTGCACGCCCCCGCCCCCCAGCTCCCATTCGCCGCCAGCTGACCCCTCCCCCCTCCCTCATATGGCGGCCGCTGCGCAACTGCGCAGCGGGCGCGCCGCTGGCGCGCTGGAGGTGTGCCAGAGGTGCGCAGAGGCAAGGCCGTCTGCACCCGTCCGCGCCTGGCCTGCGCCCAGCGCCACGACCCCTGGTCCCCAGCCCTCCACCTACCTCGCTGACCCGCTACGACCCCACCACCCTCCACGCCCTCAACCCCGGGCGCTCCAACACCTGCTTCCAAGCGCACCCATGGACCCTTTGCCTGTAAATCCTGGTCAATGCGCGCTCTGTCCACAAGCACGCCGTTGAACTCTGGGACCTTCTGGACTCCACAGCTCCGGACGTTGCCTTCATCACGGAAACCTGGATGAACGCCTCATCAGCTCCAGACATCGCCACTGCCATCCCCGAAGGCTACAAGATCTCCAGAAAAGACCGCAGCAACCAAGTAGGAGGAGGTATCGCCATCGTCTTCAAAGACTCCATCAGCGTCACCACCTCCACCGAAGACACCCCTCTCGCCGCTGAACATCTGCATTTTCAAATTCGCACCGACCCCAGGACCACCCTCAGAGGATACCTCGTCTACCGACCCCCCAGACCACGTGCGCCTTTCAGCGACGCCATCGCCGACTTCATCTCCCTGCACGCCCTCGCCTCGCCGGACTACATCCTCCTAGGCGACTTCAACTTCCATCTGGAACAGAACAACGACCCCAACACCACCGCCCTGCTCGGCAACCTCGCCAACCTCGGCCTCAAGCAACTGGTGAACACCGCCACCCACATCGCCGGACACACGCTTGACCCTATCTTCTCCGCCAGCAAACACATCTTCTTCAGCCACACCTCCGCTCTACACTGGACTGACCACAGCTGTGTCCACTTCACATTCCGACGCGAGACCCGCCACCTCCGCACTCAACCCATCCCTCGTCGACAGTGGAACAAGATCCCCGAAGAGCAACTCTTCTCCGCACTCACCGCCAACCAACCCACCCTCACCACCGACCCCAACGACGCAGCCCTCAGCCTCACAAACTGGATCTCCAACTGCGCAGACAACCTTGCTCCCCTCAAACGCACGCATCGACAGACCAACACCAAAAAACCTCTCTGGTTCTCTGACACCCTCAAAGAATCAAAGAAAACTTGTTGCACCCTCGAGAAGGCCTGGTGCAAGGACCACACCGCTGACAACATGACCGCCCTCAAGAACGCTACCCGCGAACACCACCACTTGATCCGCACTGCCAAAAGGAACTTTTTCACCGACAGACTGGACAAAAACAGCCACAACAGCAGAGAACTCTTCAGCATCATCAAGGAGTTCTCCAAACCCAACGCCAACGCCGTCACGCCCTCACAGGATTTGTGCGAATCCCTCGCCACCTTCTTCCATCGCAAGATCAGCGACCTCCACGACAGCTTCGGACACCAGACCCAACCAATCACCACCGAACCCGCACCCCCGGCCATCACCCTCAACAAATGGACCCACATCAACACTGAAGAAACCAAATCCATCATGAACTCTATCCACTCCGGCGCCCCTTCGGACCCCTGCCCTCACTTTATCTTTAATAAAGCCGACGACATCATCGCCCCGCACCTCCAGGCCGTCATCAACTCTTCTTTTTCTTCTGCTACCTTCCCCGAATGCTGGAAACACGCCGAAGTCAACGCCCTACTAAAGAAACCTACGGCTGACCCGAGCGACCTGAAAAACTTCCGCCCCATCTCTCTCCTGCCTTTCACAGCCAAGGTAATAGAGAAGACCGTCAACAAACAGCTGACCACCTTCCTGGAAAACAACAACCTGCTCGACCCTTCACAAACCGGATTCCGAACCAACCACAGCACGGAAACCGCCCTCATCTCAGTCACCGACGACATCCGAACCCTGATGGATAACGGTGAAACTGTCGCCCTCATCCTCCTCGACCTCTCGGCTGCCTTCGACACCGTCTGTCACCGCACCCTAATCACCCGCCTCCGCTCCACCGGGATCCAAGGCCAGGCCCTGGACTGGATCGCCTCCTTCCTCTCAAACCGTTCCCAAAGAGTTTACCTCCCTCCGTTTCGCTCAGACCCCACTGAGCGTACCTCAAGGCTCATCGCTCAGCCCGACACTCTTCAATGTCTACATGAGCCCCCTCGCCAACATCGTACGCAAGCACGACATCATCATCACCTCCTACGCCGACGACACCCAACTTATACTCTCCCTCACCAAGGACCCCACCAGCGCCAAGACCAACCTACAAGAGGGTATGAAGGACGTCGCAGATTGGATGAGGCTCAGCCGCCTAAAGCTGAACTCTAGAAAAACGGAAGTCCTCATCCTCGTCAGCACCCCGTCCGCCTGGGACGACTCCTGGTGGCCCACGGCCCTCGGCACCGCACCGACCCCCACAGACCACGCCCGCAACCTCGGCTTCATCTTGGACCCTCTTCTCACCATGACCAAGCAAGTCAACGCCGTGTCCTCCGCCTGCTTCCTCACCCTCCTCATGCTCCGCAAGATCTTCCGCTGGATCCCCGCCGACACTAGAAAAACCGTGACCCACGCCCTCGTCACGAGCCGCCTGGACTACGGCAACACCCTCTACGCTGGGACCACAGCCAAACTCCAAAATCGCCTGCAACGCATCCAAAACGCCTCGGCCCGCCTCATCCTCGACGTACCCCGCAACAGCCACATCTCCGCACACCTGAGACACCTGCATTGGCTCCCAGTCAGCAAAAGGATCACCTTTCGACTTCTCACCCACGCACACAAAGCCCTCCACAACAAGGGACCGGAATACCTCAACCGACGCCTCAGCTTCTACGTCCCCACCCGCCTCCTCCGTTCCTCTGGCCTCACGCTCGCTGCCGTCCCTCGCATCCGCTGCTCCACGGCGGGTGGGAGATCTTTCTCCTTCCTGGCGGCCAAGACCTGGAACACCCTCCCCACCAGCCTCAGGACCACCCAGGACCACTCCGCATTCCGGAGACTCCTAAAAACCTGGCTTTTCGAGCAGCAGTAACCCCCCCTTTCCCCTAGCGCCTTGAGACCCGCACAGGTGAGTAGCGCGCTTTATAAATGTTAATGATTTGATTTGATTTGATATATCTTGTGTATATTTGCTATCCTCATACTGAGAGTACTCACTGAGATACTTTGCCATATTGTCATAAAAATAAAGTACCTTTATTTTTAGTATATCTGTGTATTGTGTTTTCTTATGATATTGTGCAAGTGACACTAGTGGTACTGTAGGAGCTTCACTCGTCTCCTAGTTCAGCCTAAGCTGCTCTGCTAAGCTACCATTATCTATCAGCCTAAGCTGCTAGACACCCTATACACTAATAAGGGATACCTGGGCCTGGTGCAAGGTGTAAGTACCCCTTGGTACTCACTACAAACCAGTCCAGCCTCCTGCACCCGGGTGCAGGAGGCTGACCTGGCTTATACTGGGTACCTGATGGTACTTACACCTTGTGCCAGGTCCAGTTATCCTTGTTAGTAGATTAGTAGTGTTCTAGCAGCTTCGGCTGATAGAGATGGCTATAGCAGAGCAGCTTAGGCTGAACTAGGAGACATGCAAAGCTCCTACTATACCACTCATATCACATAGCACTATATCATAAGAATCACAATACTCAGAATTACTAAAAATAAAGGTACTTTATTTTAGTGACAATGTGCCAAAAATATCTCAGATGATATACTCTCTTAGGAGGTAAGTAAAATACACAAAATATACACACAAACCAAAATCAGGTAAGTAAACAGTTAGAAAATTAGTGCAAACATTGTAGAATACAATAGGTTGCAATATGCCTAGGGGCAACACAAACCATATACTAAGAAAGTGGAATGTGAACCACTTTGGGACCCCAGGCCTAGTGTAGTGTGTAGAGGGTCGCTGGGAGTGTAAGAAAACACTAAGGGTGTCCAAGATAACCCACCCCAAGACCCTGAAAAGTAAGAGTAAAGTTACCCTACTTCCCCAGAAACACACTAAAGTCGTGAAAGGAGATTCTACAAAGACAACAACTGACTGCAAAGCACTGGTGACGGATTCCTGGACCTGAGGGCCTTTAAAGGAAGGGGACCAAGTCCAAGAGTCACGAAAGTGTCCGGGGGGGGGGCAGGAGCCCACTAAACCCCGGATGAAGGTGTAAAATGGCTGCCTCTGGGTGGAAGACGCTGAAGATTCGGCAACAACGGAAGGTGCTAGGAACTTCTCCTTTGCACAGAAATGTCCCACGGCGTGCTGGAGGATGCAGAGTTGTTTTCACGCAGAAAGAGCGCAAACAAGCCTTGCTAGCTGCAAAGGTCGCGGTTGAAGAAAATGGGTGTATCCAATTACCTCTACAATGTTTTAGGGAAAGAACACTGGCACTGGGAACCTGGTTAGCAGGATCCCAGTGCACTCCAGTCCAAGTTGCATTCAGAAACCAGGCAAAAAGTGTGTTGGGAAGGGTACTGCAACAAGGTGCTAGTTTCCCACACACATCCCGGAGACCCTTGCATGACTGGGCCATCCTAGAGACTCCTGCATGACTGGCACATCTCAGGGACACCTGCATGACTGGCAAGTCATAGAGAACCCTGCATGACTGGACCATCCTGGAGATCCCTGCTTGACTAGCAGGTCCCAGGTACCCCTGTGCAACTTCCAGGTCCAGGAGATCCCTGCATGACTGGAGCTTCCTAGAGACCCCTGCATGACTGGCAGGTCCCGGAGACCCCTGCATGATGGACCGTTCCAGAAACCCTTTCATGGCTGGACCGTCCCAGAGACCCCTGCATGAAGGTTGTGGAGAACACAGCATGACTGGCACAACCTGGAGACCCCTGCATGGCTGGCAAGTCCCGGAGACCCCTACATGACTGGACCATCCCAGAGACCCCTTCATCACAGGCATGTCCCAGAGACCCTTGCATGACTATACCGTCCTGGAGACCACTGCATCACTGGCACGTCTCAGGAACCTCTGCAAGTCTGGAATGTCCCGGAGATCCTTGCATGACTGGCAAGTCCCAGAGAACCCTGCATGACTGGACCGTCCCGGAGACCCCTGCATGTCTGGTAGTTCCCAGAGACCCCGGCATGGTGGACCGTCCCAGAGACCCATGCATGACTGGACTGTCCCAGAGAATGACTGGCAGGTCCTGGCGACCCCTGTATGACTGGCACAACCTGGAGACCCCTTCATGACTGGCACGTCCCGGAGATCCTGCATGACTGGCAGGTCCCGGAGACCCCTGCCTGATGACTGGCAGAGCCCAGAGTCCCCTGCATGAATGGCAGTTTTGAGAGACCCCTGCATGACTGAACTGTCCCGAAGACTCCTGCATGACTGGCAGGTCCCAGAGACCCCTGCATGAGTGGCACACCCCAGAGACCCCTGCATGACTGGCAGGTCCCGTAGACCCCTGCATGACTGGCACACCCCTGAGACCCTTGCATGACTGGCATGGAACAGTTCTGAAGCCCGAGGTGCCTAGGGTCAGGGTGGGCACATCCCATGCCAGGCAGGGACAGTTCTGAAGCCTGGGGTGCCCCAGGTGAGAGAGAGGGTGGGCAAATCCCATGCCAGGCAGGGGTAGTTCTGAAACCCAGGGTGCCCCGGGCGAGGGTTGGCTCTGCTGAAACCACTACATGACTGAGAGTGGGCATATCCCATGACAGGCAGTGGCAGTTCTGAAGCCTGGGGTGCCTCGGGTGAAGTTGTGCACATCCCATGCCAGGCAGGGGCAGTTCTGAAGCCCCGGGGTGCCTCGGGTGAGGGTGGGCACATCCCATGCAAGGCAGGAGCAGTTCTGAAGCCTGGGGTGCCTAGGGTGAGGGTGGGAGTGGACAAATCCCATGCCAGGCGGGGGCAGTTCTGAAGCCCCGGGGGTGCCCAGGTGAGGATGAATATATGATGGAACAACAAATCCTGGAACCACGCAAGCCTGAACAACGCAGACAGAACAATGACTGCGTTGTTACCACAAATGCCTTTACCACGCATGCCTTAACAAAGATATTTCATTGTAAAGGCATGCCTAGTAAAAGCATGTGTGGACGGCATGCGTGGTTCCAGCATGCGACCCCCCCACCTGCCCTAACGCCCAGAAGTACCCCACCCTTAATACTAAAATTACCCTGACCCCCGCCCCTAATACTAAAACTACCCGACCCTTCCATCCCCCCTTAATACTAAAACTACCCCGACCCCCAACCCTAAAACTAAAACTACCCGACCCCCCAGCCCCACCTCTAAAAACTAAAACAACCCAAACCCCCACCCCTAATACTAAAACAACCCCGACACCCCATCCCTAAAAACAAAACTACCCTGACCCCCACCCCACCCCTAAAAACAAAACTACCCTGGCACCCCACCCCTGCCCCTAATACTAAAACTACTTGACCCCCAACCTGCCCCTAAAACTAAAACTACCCCAACCCCAATACTAAAACTACCCCGAACCCCATCCCCCAATACTAAAACAACCCGACCCCCTACCCCTACAAAAAAACTACCCCAACCCTCACCCATGCCCCGAAAAACAAAACTATCCCACCCCACCCCTAAAAACAAAACTACCCCAACCCCCGGCCTAATAATAAAACTACCCCACCCCTAAAAACAAAACTACCCGACCCCGTCCCAATACTAAAACTACCCCGACCCCCCACTCTCGCCCCTAAAACTAAAACTACCTCTACCCCACCCCTAAACTAAAACTACTCTGACCACCCACCCCACCCCTAAAAACAAAAATTACCCCAATACCCACCCGCCCCTAAAACTAAAACTACCTCAACCCACCACCCTGCCCCTAAATCCTAAAACTACTCCGATCCAACACACCCAGCCTTAAAAGCTAAAACTATCCAACCTCCTGCCCCTAAAAACTAAAACAACCCCAACCCCAAACCCTCTAATAGTAAAACAACCCGACCCCCACCCCTGCCCCTAAAAACAAAACTGCCCTAACCCCCCACCCCCACCCCAATACTAAAACAACCCCGACCCCTCACCCCACCCCTAATACTAACACTACTCCGACCCCCCCAGCCCGCCCCTAAAACTAAATCTACCCGACCTCCCACCCTGCCCCTAAAACTAAACCTACCCCCATCCTCCACCCCTGCCCCTAAAAACAAACCTACCCCATCCCCGACCCCCAAAACCCAGAATTACCCTATTCTCCACCGACCCTTAAAAAACAGAACTACCCCCACCCCACCCCTAAAACCAAAATTACCCTCATCCCCAACCCCTGCCCCTAATACCAAAACTACCCAACCCCCACCCCTAAAAACAAACCTACCCCACACCCCACCCGATCCCTAAAAACCAGAACTACACCATCCCCTAAAAACTATACCCCCAACCCTGCCCCAGCCCCAATTACCTGACCGCACCCTCTCGCGATTCTGACTCAATTTTTTCTCTGCCTTAACCACGCATGTGCGTTGTTCAGCACATGCATGATTAAAGCACAGAAAAACAAAGTCATTCTTCACCCAGGCATGGTTCCGCTTGCGTTGTTCACAACTTCGTTGTTCCAGAGTTGTGGTTCCGTATGTTTTCCAGTAAGAATATATGACGGAACAACGAATCCTGGAACCACGCGCGCCTCAACAACGCGGTTGGAACAACAACTGCGTTGTTACCACAAATGCCTTTACCAAGCATGCCTTAAAAACAATTTTTTGTTGTCAAGGCATGCCTAGTAAAGGCATGTGTGGATGGCATGCGTGGTTCCAGCATGCGACCCCCCCCACCTGCTCTAATGCCCAGAAGTACCCCACCCCTATTACTAAAACTATCTTGATCCCCCACCCCACCTCTAATACTAAAACTACCCAACCCCTGCCCTTAATACTAAAACTACCCCAACCCCCCCACCCCGCCCCTAAACTAAAACTACCCTGACCCCCCACCCCTAATACTAAAACTACCCCGACACCCCCACACCCGCCCCTATAAATGAAAACTACCCTGCCCCCCCACACCTAAACTAAAACTACCCCGACCCCAACCCTAAAAACTAAAGTTACTCCAACTCCCCACCCGGCCCCTAAAAACTAGAACAACCCCGACACCCCAACCCCCAATAGTAAAACAACTCCGACCCCTAAAAATAAAACTACTCCGACCCCCCACCATTGCCCCTAAAAACAAAACTACCCTGAGCCCCCACCACCACCCCTAAAACTAAAACTACCCTGACCCCCGCTGCTAAAACTAAACCTACCCCGACCACCCAGCCGCCCCTAAAAACAAACCTACCCCATCCCTCCAACCGACCCCTTAATACCAGAACTACCCCATCCCCCCACTCCACCCCAAAAACAAAACTAACCCCAACCCCGCCCCAATACTGAAACTACCCTGACCCCCACCCTAATATTAAAATTACCCCACCCTGCCCCTAAAACTAAAACTAGAACTACCCTGACCCCGCTGCTAAAACTAAAACTACCCGACCTGCCTACCCCACCCCTAAAAACAAACCTACCCCATCCCCCCACTCGACCCCTAAATACCAGAACTATCCCATCACCCCACCCGCACCTAAAAACAAAACTACTCTGACCCACCCCAATACTGAAACAACCCTGACCCCCCACCCTAATACTAAAATTACCCCACCCGCCCCTAAAACTAAAACTACCCTGACCCCCCACCCCACCCCTAAAACTAAAACTACCCCACCCCTAAAAATAAACCTACCCCATCCCCCACCGACCCCTAAAAATCAGAACTACCCCATCCCCCAGCCCCTGACCCTTAAAAAACAGAACTACCCGACTCTACAAACCCCACCCCTAAAAACCAAACTACCCTCACTCCTAAAAACTACCCCCAACCCAGCCCCAGCCCCACTTACCTGCATTCTCTCCCGAAGCCTTAGACTGATCTTCGATCAGCCTCACCTGGTGGCCGTCTCATAGCCCAGGCAGGAGGGCTCTGCAGGACTGCCCGAAGATTAGCAGCAGAGAGCCAGCCGGCGGTATCCTTTCAGCTTTAGACAGGTGAGTGACAGGAGAGCAGCAGCCTTTGGAGAAGCAGCTGTCACTGCTGAAACAACAGGGAGGAGGCTGTGCAGGTATCTGGAGCCTTCTGGAGAGTCAGCAGTCACTGCTGAAACAACAGGGAGAAGGCTGTGCAGGTATCGGGAGCCTCCCTGGAGAGTCAGCAGTCACTGCTGAAACAACAGGGGGGGAAGCTGTGCAGATATCTGGAGCCTTCTGGAGAGGCAGCAGTCACTGCAGAAAACAACAAGGAGAAGGCCATGCAGGTATCTGGAGCCTCCCTGGAGAGGCAGTCACTGCTGGAACAACAGGTAGGAGGCTGTGCAGGTATCTGGAGCCTCCCTGGAGAGGCACTCGATGCTGAAGCACCAGGGAGATGTAATGAATCCATCTTGTTTCAATGGGAAACAGGAGTTAGCTCAGCCTTTGGCTTGCAGGCCCGTGTTCCCGTCACCTAGTGACTTTTACCCTACTTAGTTTGCTATGTTTTAGCACAATTATTTAATTATATGTTTCCAAGATGGCTGTATTGTTTCTAGTTAGGCCATTGTTTTAGTTTCATGTTATCAGTGCCACCACGCTAAGGCGTCAATATCAAGCGACAAAGAGAAACAAACTGCAGGTATTCACATTAGGTACTTTCCCTCTTCACGCCTTAGAGGGAATTGTTTACATAATTTGCCGTCGCAAGCCTGTCTTGTTATCTATTGTTTGGGAACAGACCTACGTCAGGGGTCCAAGCAGATCTTTATAAATGCACCAACCTTAGACAGATAGTCAGAGGGATTCCGACCAGATGCCATCGCTGCTATCGATGCTACTCGTCGCCTTGACGCTGACCCAGTCTTCGTGTCCTTACGGAGTCTGAGCTAGAGACCTCATTCCAAGGTAATGAGGGTTGGGGGGCTCTTCTCATGGACATGGCATTGGCAGATTAAGGTTTAACATACCTAGCTCTCTTTTAGGTTAGAGATTAGGTATGTCATATTAGGGTATCAAGGACATATTTCACATCTCATGTCACTTTATATCATTGCAAGATGGCGGGAGTCTTTGGACTCATGACTCTTGTCTTTACCATTCTGTTTCTTGCATTATTCATTATCCTTATCATTGCAGCCCATGCAACTTATAGTAGATTGCAGTTTTGTTAAAGAAAACCTATTGAAAACTTCACTGAATCTCCTTCATTGCCTGTGTTTGATTGAGACATTCTTGTTCATGTGAGAAAGGGGTAATCTCTTTTTAACCACGACACTCCCTGATATGTCACACTCAGTAACGACTGCCACAAATCACCTTTTACTCTTTGGGTTTTTGGTGAGGTGCTGCTTGTGAGCCAGGACCATGGGGACGACAGTTGTGACTTGTTGTAGGACTAGCATAGTCACCTACAAACATATAAACCAGCAGGCTTGCCTAGAGCAAGAGTCAAACCACGACATGGCGCCACCAGCGATGGTGTTTAGGTACTCATTTATGAATACCCTGATTATCACTGTCTCACATACAACAGGTACCCTAAGTACCATTATACGGAGACGTCCGTGGTCTTAGGGAAGATCCTCCTCAGCTGAACAGGGACCACCTAATTAGGCTGTAGATAGAGCTCAAATGATTAAAAGGACTTTTCTCTGCACTTGGTGTTCCATCTCTTTACTTGATTCATAATATGGCTAACGCCATAGACATTCCTCAGAATGCTAGACAAGCATTAACACTACACTTAGCAGTGCATGATTTAAGAGAAGAGGGTGGGGATGTCACATTCATAGTAGAAGCTTATCAAACAGAAGCATTTTATTCCTGGGTTCACTTTCCTGAGGAAGACAACACTACATTCACTTTCCACATGTACACATTTGCTAATGTACCACAGCGGTACCAAGCATACCGGTATCATGAAATACCACTCACCTATCAGGAGCATCATAACTGGTTTAATGGTGCCCTACCACACTTAATACAACCGGTGAGATTAGGTCACCTAGGTAATGAAGGAACAACGTGGCGTATGTTTGCCACATACACACCTCATCCAGGTATACAAAACATGCAGGCAGCAGACCTGCGGAATCTATACCTTGAGGTAGTAACACTATATAGATGACTTGTTCAGTTCGTAATGCAAACTCAGAACACTACACCAGTGCGTCCAGCACCACCAGCACCTGCTGGTTACCAATTGGCTACTGGGATTATTCCACAGACAGTACTTAGTATCATGGGTAAGGTACCCACGGAATGAGAGAAAATCCCGTTCTGTATAATCCAGAAAACAAATCAGCTGGAAGCTGTGTTTCCTCATACGGGACCATAGGAGAAACAGAATTCTCACAATGTGCTTGCCGTTCGGGATGGTTCCCTCGGTGGATGACTGCGCCACATGGGATACAGTTTTCACTGCAATTTATACTACCACACATGGTACCCAACACTTGCCAATGTACCGAAAGTATTAAAACAAATTCAAAATGAGCACGGGCTGCACCAGCCCTGGATTTGGGGATGAAACTAATGTGTAATTTTGATCCAGTCTCCTCAACCATATTCAGTAATATTAAAGGGGAAGTGGTAGCACTGGCTATAAGCCAGCGCACCCGAGAAATTCCACACTTGGACCAGGAGAAACCGCTACCGAAAATGATTTCCGACACCTATACCAGTATAGGACGGGATAGTTTGGGAGCTAAGCCAAAGAAGCTTGAACTACAGAGTACCACCCTCAAGGAAGGTACTAAACAAGCACAGGAGGGTTCAAAGAAGTGCTGGGATAAACACAAGCAATTTAAAGGTAGCCGAAATCAGAGAGCAGATTCTCCACATCCAGAGAACTCCGAAAGGAGCTATAGGCCCTCATTACAACCCTAGCGGTAAATCCCGCTTACTGCCTTGCTGAAGGCCGCCAACATACCGTGGCCGCAGCGGGAAAACTGCTACAGGTATTACGACCCACATCTTGTAATCTGCCAAAATACTGACACCCACACAAGTCCGCCACACCAAAGGTCAGTGATAAACTGGCGATAGCAAAACTTACACCGTCACGCCAACAGTAACACGCCCACACTATCACGACCCACGAATCAACGCAGCGGTCTTTCAACCGCAGTAATCCATTGGTGGTACACACTGCCACGCTCAAAATACAAAAGTACACTGTTCCATAAAAAGAAAAAGAAAACTAGGGAGACCTGAAACATCAGTAGCGAGTGCCCTCAAGCATCACAATGGATGACTGGCATCATCATCGGGTAATGCTCCTCGCCAGGCCGGCAGTGCAACGCCTGACGGGCTCCACACACAGGGGGGGCATTAAGCCGTATTGTTCTGATAGTGACTGATGAGTCTAACTATCTAAACAGACATGCCTACACTCAAGCACCAGTACACAAAGGAGAGAACAAGGAAATTTAAGGATAAAATTGGTTAGTCATCACTACATATATCATCATTTTAATCAATAGTCAGGGATGAAACCAAGATTAAAAACACAGGAAAGTAATAAAATGAGTGTCAATGCTCAATTACTTTCAAAGAGCAATCAACTGGGAGGCATAACTCTCTAGAAATCCTCCTCAACCAGGGTCAACATGTTTTGCGTCGTGTGGTCCCTACGGATCCAATGACGCTTCATCAGGACCAAAATGATTAAGATGTAAGTAAACTCCTCTCCAAATAAACAAAAATTTATGATATAGAGATCAAAAATTATATAAGCCGGTCACTTACATTGAAGTACACTAGGCTAAGTCACAGTCAGGTCGCCCTAGAAAACATAAAGTGAGAACAAACATCAAAATATACCCAACAAGTGGTCATAGGTGTAATAGTGCAAACATTGTGCAGTAAATCGCAGAAAGAGGTATGATGACAATAAAGTGGGCTTACCACCCCCAAGTCGGGAACAGGCTCCTTGGTAAGCACGTCCCAAGGACTCGGCTAACAGCTAAACATGGTAAACATAAGTAATCAATAAATGTGAGTCAAAGTTTGTCTGTCATAAAAGAATACAAGGACAACTTAATTCCCTCATTCAGTGATGTATATAGTGGTAAAATTATCCAAAGAGTTCTCATCACTCAATATATGTGATTAATACAAAGGTATGGAAAAGTTGTCCAGTGACTAGGTTGTTAACACGTTGTGCATGATGATAAAGATTCAATAATGAGACAAAATAATGTTAAAGCGATCTTTATCACAGTAAATATTGCTGTCACCAATGCTATGAATGTTGATATAAAAAAATAAAGGAAAAGGTAGACTAATTGGGTCATCGAGCCGCTACCCGGATTATCGCGCGTCAAAATGCCCAGTAACGCTTTTGCCGACCGACAGTAGTTTGCTCGGTTTATTTGGAACAATATCCAAAGTACTTACTGAGGTAGCGCCGGTCCAGAGTAATGGACCTACCCTCCGGAACGTGGAACCGCAACTCAACGCGGTGAAACGCCGTCGGAGTTTATGAAAGGTCGAGGACCCGGAAGTCAGCACTCGACCCAGGTCCGAGCGCGTCTCGGAGCAAGTAAAAGAGAAAAAGGGCTCCAGTTCGTGTAGGAGTCACCAGAAATAAAGGAAGGGCAAAAGTATCGGTCGTCCTGAATATGGAACCGATAGATCGAATTAGTGGTCAAAAAAACAGTAATGGCTATAAACCAAGAGCGAAAATTCGTATGTTGACAAATAATTTAAACTTTTAAACAGGAAAACTCCTTGCTGCTCTCAACTGTGAGCGGAAAACATAAAAATTAAGAAATATATAGAGCTAGCATGAGTAGGTGTAGAATTACAAAATGGGAAAATAATCCACAACCTCAAGGGAGTGAAAATGTAGAAAGTCAAGTCCTCAAAATTATCATCCCAGGGGACAATTTAGTATGAATAACAGGTGATGCTAAGATGTTGCCAAACCCGTGGAGTTCAGTCAATTCATTAGTGGAGAATACAGAGTGAGTGAAGTATTCAGGCTAAAGAGGTCCAGGGAATATCGTCATTGAGTCCCCGTATATTAGTGCCCAATTTAAACACCCATCTCTGTTCCATCCTAAAAAGATGTCCTGAGTCGTTGGGTCGAGTTTTTGGTGCTTCTAGAACCACCCACCATAGATCATCAGGAGAGTGTTTTGCTGCCAGAAAATGTGTACTAAGTTTCGTAGTGATCCTGTTGCACCGGATGTTACTACGATGTTCATTGATACGGTTCTTAACTGGTCTTGACGTCATGCCAATGTAACGTAGATCACAAGGGCAAGTGATCATGTAGACACAGTTCCTAGTATTACAGTTGGTATGTTTCTTTAGGTGCCATATACCTATCGGATCAAGATACACTGTCAATAAGTGTTTGGTCAGGGCACAGACACTGCAGTTGCCACACGGATGGTGACCTACAACAGGGGGAAGTCCCCACAATGTCCTTTGGGTGTGGGTATCAGGTTGTAGTCGTGGACGGGTATGGATTACCATATCCTTGATATTAGCTGAACGTTTGAAGGCAAACAAAGGTCGGGCAATCTCACAACCTCCACTAGTCAAAATGGACGATCTTTTATTAATCAGTTTTTTGATGGAATTCGATAGAGGAGTGAAAGTAGATACACATGTTATTCTGGACTGAGGTGTCTTATCAAAAGTTGTAAGTAAAGCTTCCCTATTATTGTTTCTTGCCCTTTTCCGTGCCAGACTCACAATTCGAGAAGGATAGTGGCGTTCCAGAAGTTTCTCTTGAAGACCATCAGCCTGATGATCAAATTCATAGGAGGAGCTACAATTTCATCTAAGCCGTAGGAATTGGCCAATGGGTAGATTATCTCGTAACGATTTTGGATGATGGCTTTCATACAGTAAAAGGGAGTTACGGTCAGTAGGCTTGTGGTAAATGGAGGTGGATAATTTGCCGTTATGAATGGTGATCATTAAGTCAAGGAAAGGTAACTGTGTAGCAGATACAGTGGTCGTAAATCTCAAAAAAGGATCGAGAGTATTGATCCAGGTCGTAAAGTGATCCGCAAATGGCAGGGGACCATTCCATATGATCAGAATGTCATCGATATAGTGGCGCCATAATGTAACATGATTTGTAAAGGGATTAAGAGGTGATAAAATGAATTTCTTTTCAAAATCATACATATATAAGCAAGCCAAGCTTGGAGCAAAAGTACTGCCCATCGATGTTCCCCGAATTTGATGATAGAACTGGTCCTCAAATTGAAAGAAGTTTTCAGTCAAAGCCAGTCTGACAAGGTGCATAATAAAGGAAACTGAAGTAGAAAGTGCACTTGATGACTCCTGGAGAGCTGACTCTATAACTTGTAAAGTAGCTTCTTGTGGAATGTTGGTGTATAGTGCTTCAACATCCATAGTAATTATGCCTTGTACAGTGCCAGAGTTATTAACCGACTCGATCAGATTAAGGACATCTTTGGTGTCCTTCAAATAGGTAGAAGAGTTCTTGACTAATGTCTGTAGAAAATGATCACAAAAAATTGACAGTGGTTCTAAGACTGAGCCAATCCCCGAGACAATGGGACGTCCTGGAGGTGGTGTGATGCCTTTATGAATCTTGGGTAGGCAATAAAAATAAGGGACGCGGGGATGCAGTGTATCAAGGAATTCAGCCTCCTTTGGTGAAATCCACTGATTGTTCCTGGCTTCCTCAATGAGAATCCTAATATGAGTCTGTAATCTGGTAGTGGGATTACACCTGATTTTAGCGTAATAAATTGAGTCACTTAATAAACTGAGACATTCCTGTTTGTAATCCGTGGAGTTCATAATAACGATGGCTCCGCCTTTGTCAGCCTGTTTGATAGTGATCTGGGGGTCGGATGCTAGGTCAAGAAGGTCCCTCTTCTCTTTATTGGGAATTTGATGAATGGATGTTCAGGGCATAATTTATTTAAATCAGCGAGTATTGCTTTCTCAAAAGTAACAACTTCGCTGGGCATGACCACTTGTGGTGGCACAAAGGTCGATGGTTTTCTTAGACCTGAATCACGCTGTATAGGTTCTACTGTCTTGTCCTTAAAGAAGAAATGTAACCGGATTTTCCGGAAGAATTGGGCCATTTCAATTTGTAGACGAAAGAAATCCTCCTCAGGGGTAGGGACAAACCCCAAGCCCCTATTGAGTACATCTAGTTCAATAGGCGTGAGTGATCTAGTTGATAAATTAACAACTAGGTTCTCACTGAGGGGCTTTTTGTTTGGCTCCTGGTCAACATCTGAGGTTCCTCTCTGAACCACTGCACACGCCTGCCTCTTCCTCTTCTTCTGCCTCTGCCCCTGCCCCGGCCGTGGCCGTCGCTCTTGGTTTATAGCCATGACTATTTTTTTGACCACTAATTCGATCTATCGGTTCCACATTCAGGACGACCGATACTTTTGTCCTTCCTTTATTTCTGGTGACTCCTACACGAACTGGAGCCCTTTTTCTCTTTTACTTGCTCCGAGACGCGCTCGGACCTGGGTCGAGTGCTGACTTCCGGGTCCTCGACCTTTCATAAACTCTGACGGCGTTTCACCGTGTTGAGTTGCGGTTCCACGTTCCGGAGGGTAGGTCCATTACTCTGGACCGGCGCTACCTCAGTAAGTACTTTGGATATTGTTCCAAATAAACCGAGATATCTACTGTCGGTCGGCAAAAGCGTTACTGGGCATTTTGACGCGCAATAATCCGGGTAGCGGCTCGATAACCCAGTTAGTCTACCTTTTCCTTTATTTTTTCATATCAACATTCATAGCATTGGTGACAGCAATATTTACTGTGATAAAGATCGCTTTAACATTATTTTGTCTCATTATTGAATCTTTATCATCATGCACAGCGTGTTAACAACCTAGTCACTGGACAACTTTTCCATACCTTTGTTTTAATCACATATATTGAGTGATGAGAACTCTTTGGATAATTTTTACCACTATATACCTCACTGAATGAGGGAATTAAGTTGTCCTTGTATTCTTTTATGACAGACAAACTTTGACTCACATTTATTGATTACTTATGTTTACCATGTTTAGCTGTTAGCCAAGTCCTTGGGACGTGCTTACCAAGGAGCCTGTTCCCGACTTGGGGGTGGTAAGCCCACTTTATTGTCATCATACCTCTTTCTGCGATTTACTGCACAATGTTTGCACTATTACACCTATGACCACTTGTTGGGTATATTTTGGTGTTTGTTCTCACTTTATGTTTTCTAGGGCGACCTGACTGTGACTTAGCCTAGTGTACTTCAATGTAAGTGACCGGCTTATATAATTTTTGATCTCTATATCATTAATTTTTGTTTATTTGGAGAGGAGTTTACTTACATCTTAATCATTTTGGTCCTGATGAAGCGTCATTGGATCCGTAGGGACCACACGACGCAAAACATGTTGACCCTGGTTGAGGAGGATTTCTAGAGAGTTATGCCTCCGAGTTGATTGCTCTTTGAAAGTAATTGAGCATTGACACTCATTTTATTACTTTCCTGTGTTTTTAATCTTGGTTTCATCCCTGACTATTGATTAAAATGATGATATATGTAGTGATGACTAACCAATTTTATCCTTAAATTTCCTTGTTCTCTCCTTTGTGTACTGGTGCTTGAGTGTAGGCATGTCTGTTTAGATAGTTAGAACTCATCAGTCACTATTAGAACAATACGGCTTAGTGCCCCCCTTGTGTGTGGAGCCCGTCAGGCGTTGCACTGCCGGCCTGGCGAGGAGCATTACCCGATGATGATGCCAGTCATCCATTGTGATGCTTGAGGGCACTCGCTACTGATGTTTCAGGTCTCCCTAGTTTTCTTCTTCTTTTTATGGAACAGTATATTTTTGATTTTCGTACTATTGTTGGGAGAGTGTACACTGGACCATTTAATCTCCCGGTCCCTCCCCCTCTTCCTTTATATACGCTCAAAATACACACACATTTACAAAACACAACCACATTGGGCAATTCCAAATACACACACCTGATACATATACACACACCACACCCACACACCCACACCACTAAAAAACACACACCCACATTACCCACAACCCCTTACAATGACATTTTTTTTGAGACGCACAGAGAGAAGAGCAAACACACCACCAGCATCCACAGGCACACAACACCATCACTCATACAACATCCATGCACCTCAAAGAACACACACCAACACAACACATCACACAGCACAACAAACAGCACCTCACACATCACCCACACCACATTATGGCACCCCAAAGACACCCCAGGTTTTCTGAGGAGGAGCCCAGGGTCATGGTGGAGGAAATCATCCGGGTCGAGCCGCAGCTTTTCGGATCACAGGTGCAGCAGACCTCCATTGCTAGGAAGATGGAGCTATGGCAGAGAATCGTCGACAGGGTCAACGAAGTGGGACAGCACCCCAGAACATGGGATGACATCAGGAAGAGGTGCGGGGGAAGGTGCGTTCCGTGGTATCCAGCCACCAAGTAGCAGTACAGAGGACTGGCGGTGGACCCCCACCTCCTCCCCCACAACTAACAACATGGGAGGAGCAAGTCTTGGCAATACTGCATCCTGAGTGCCTCGCAGGAGTAGCAGGAGGACTGAACTCTGGTAAGGCAAACTTTACTACTACATCCCCCCCACTCCACCTGCATGCTATCACATACCCCCACACTCACCCTCACCCCCATCACTCCAACACCTCACATATGCCCCGCCATCACAACCCACCCATCCCAATACCAAGCCCTGCATGCAATACCTATGCATGGACCCCCATCACCAAAGCATGTCCAGTACAGATACCGACCCAGACCCCAAAATCACTAATCACACAAGGGCAAACACAATAATGCAAGCACAGGAGTAGGGGGTAACTCACCTATTGCACAAGATGGCACACACAGATACAATAACTATGCATTTACACCCCAACAGGACCCATACCCAACGTCACCGGACAGGAGGTGCCAGACATATCCAGTCCCCCCACAGAAGAGACCCACAGTGATGACAGCAGCTCTGCACGCCTAGATCAAGATGACCAGCCCGGCCCATCAGGGACCTCTGGACAGTCGGTTCCCCTGCCACAGTCACAAACCACCACTGAACCTCCCCCCTCAGGAAACACCACCACAGCACCCACCCAGCGGGCCCATCCCTGTGTCCCCAGGACACGTCAATCAGCAGTGTGTCCACCACTACAGGGACCCCAGGCAAACCCACCAACCCAGGACAATCAGGGACCTGGGGTCAGTGGCAGCGGGCACACGGTTCAGGGGACAGAGGCACAGGATAACAGGGAAACTGGGAGGACTGCTGTGCGATAGGGGGAGGACAGGACGAGGGAACCGACACTCCACGAGGCACTCTCCAACATCATGGGAGCATACCATCATTCCCAGGAGACCATGGGCACGGAACTGGCCAAGTTTCAAGAGACCCAGCAGCTGCAGGAGGAACAGTACCTGGGGATCAGGGAGGACTTGAAGTCCATCAACACCACCCTGGTTATCATTGCAGGGGTGCTGGCAGACATGGCCAACACCATGAGGGACACAGTGGCACACAAACGGGCCCCTGACACTAGCCTGAACGATGAACAGCCCTCTACCTCCGCCGACGCTAGTCGACAGGAAGTCCTGCCACAGGACCAACAGGCCACCAGCACCCCACCCCCGGCAGAAGGACAACCAGCCGGCAAACGGTCCCTGAGATCCAGGAACAAGACAGAGAACATTGCCAAGACCCCACCAGGAAATAACACTCTCCTGGTTGTCACCCTTTTGTCCCACTTTGTCACCCTGACAACTTTGAACTGCCATTACTCTACTTCCTGCTCCCCCTTGGACAATGCATCTGTGATACCAAGAGACTGGACTCTACCATGGACATTCCTCCACCATCACCCCAGCCCATTGCACAGCCCCCTCCACTTATTAGCACAGAAATGAACACCCTTGAATCACAAATCAATCTGGAGTCAGTCTGTACTTTCACAAATGTGTAATTGCAACCTTTCAGAAATATAGCAATGTCAATGTTCATGTTCACATACTAATGTTCGACAGTTGTTAGGCATCAGTAAACATAGCAGAAGGCAGAGAGTGTGACCCTGATCTGTGAAATGGAAAGCCAAAGTGACATGTCAGGGTACATACACAGAGGTAAAAAGGCAGATTCAGGAAATGTCCAACAGTAGTATGATATGAGAGGAGCAGTGCCAGTCTCTTACCTGTGTCTCACTGGAAATATTGCATGATGATGTTGTTTCGGTTGTCTATATCTTCTTCTTCTGCCTCCTCTTCTTCACTGTCCACAGGCTCCACAGCTGCCACAAGACCAACATCAGGCCCATCCTCCTGCAGAAAAGGCACCTGGCGTTGCAAAGCCAGGTTGTGCAACATCCAGCATGCCACGATAATCTGGCACACCTTCTTGGGTGAGTAGTATAGGGAGCCACTTGTCAGATGGAGGCACCGGAATCTGGCCTTCAGTTGGCCAAAGGTGTGCTCTATTATCCTCCTACCTCGCCCATGTGCCTCATTGTAGCGTTGCTTTGCCCTTGTCCTGGGATTCCTCACTGGGGTCAGTAGCCATGACAGGTTGAGGTAACCAGAGTCACCTGCAAATATCAAGGGGCACTACTCCAACCCTTAGGAACTCTCCCATACCCAGACACCTATGTCAACTGTGTTGGGACCTTGGGCTCACCTAGTAGCCACACACAGTGCCTCTGGAGGTGCCCCATCACATAAGGGATGCTGCTATTTCCTCAAAATGTAGCGTCATGCACTGAGCCAAGATACTTGGCATTCACATTGGAGATGTACTGGTCTGCCAAACACACCATCTGCACATTCATAGAATGGTAGCTTTTGCGGTTTCTGTACACCTGTTCATTCCTGCGGGGGGGGGGACAAATGCCATATGTGTACCATCAATGGCACAAAT
Source organism: Pleurodeles waltl (assembly GCF_031143425.1). NCBI lineage: Eukaryota > Metazoa > Chordata > Amphibia > Caudata > Salamandridae > Pleurodeles > Pleurodeles waltl. Next base: position 364,583 of record NC_090447.1, read on the forward strand.
GATGTTGGGGATATGTCCCAGGACATACAAGTCACCATCACTGTAGGCAAATCCTCCATCCAAGGGAAAACAATGTAGCTGTGCATGTGTTTCAACAGGGCAGACAACACTCTGGACAACACGTTAGAGAACATTGGCTGTGAGATCCCTGATGCCATGGCCACTGTTGTTTGAAAGGACCCACTGGCCACCAGGAAATGGAGTACTGACAGGACCTGTACTAGAGCGGGGATTCCTGTGGGATGGCGGATAGCTCACATCAGGTCTGGCTCCAACTGGGCACACAGTTCATGGATTGTGGCACGATCAAGTCTGTAGGTGATAATGATGTGTCTGTCTTCCATTGTCGACAGGTCAACCAGGGGTTTGTATACCGGAGGATGACGCCATCTCATCACTTGCCCCAGCGGAAGTGCCCTATGGAGGAGAAGGGTGAGCAAAGGGTCATACACCACATAGGTTTCACAAGGGTGTTTAGAACAATCGTGATCGTTGTGTTGCGCTGTCTGTCCGTATTCCTGCCCAAAAGTGCTGTGATGCAGTTAGTGGCCCTGCCATGTGGCCCCCTGAAATGGCGGCTGCCTGACCTGCAAGGGGGACAAGGGGAAATGAGGTAACTGCGCTGGCATTGTGCAGTGTCGCGGTAGGCGGTCGAAGACACCGGCGCAAATCAGCATTGGTTATCATTGGACCCTATGGGTTCCAGGAGCCAATGACAATGTACGCCGGCGGTGATGGTACGCACCGCCGTGGACGTGACCGCCATTTTCTATACGTTCACTCACTTGATACCTGACCTTCAACAGGAGAGGACCTACACTGCAAGTGCTACTGTGACCTGAGTCTGGAAGCGACAATGGTTACAGTGTCTGGGGAAAGGGCCCCTGCCTTCACCGCGGAGGAGTTGGACAAGCCGGTGGCTGGGGTCCTGCCCCAGTACACGCTACTCTACGGTCCTCCAGACAAACAGGTGAGTGCACTGTGAGCATGATGCATGGCACATGAATGTATGGATTGGCGTGAATGGAAGAAACGGGGGGCAGAGGCCAGCATGTGAGGATGGTGAGTGTATGTTATTCAGGGCAAGGGTGGGAGGTTTTTGGCCAATGACTAAGAAGAACCAGACAGGGGAGTAACATCCATTCTTACTTCACTTTTCCTCTAGGTCAGCACCCACAAGAAGAAGGGTGTTTGGCGTGCCATCGCCAAGGAAGTGCGGACCCTGGGCATCTACCATAGACGGAGCACCCACTGCCGCAAAAGATGGGAGGACCTGCGCCGCTGGACCAAGAAGACGGTGGAGGCCCAGCTGGGGATGGCCTCCCAACGTGGAAGGGGTGCCTGTCGCACCATGACCCCCTGATGTACCGGATCCTGGCGGTGGTATATCCTGAGTAGGATGGGCGCTTGAGGGCATCACAGCAGCCACAAGGGGGTGAGTACAGTCTCATTCAGCTGACTCTGCGCACATTATGAGGTTACTGGGTGGGGGAAGTGAGCTGTGGGTTCCCCTAGGCCAGGGCAAACGCGCCAAGGTAGATCCATTGTTTGGCAGCCTCAGTGGCACTCCAAACCCAAAAGTGTTAGTGGCCTTCTACACCTAGTCAGGCCCCTGTGGGTTCCAGCTGTGCATCAAATGGGTCTAGGCAGAGTCCCCCACGGGCATGTGCTTTTCCCCTGAACTGTTGGTGCATGGGCTAGTGCATAGGGCTGCTCCCTGTGTGTTGTGTCCGGCAACGGTAGTGGTGTTGCAGGCATTGACCATGTGTCTCTTTTGTCTTTCCTCCCCTTTTTGTTTTGGAACCCTATCTGTCAGAGTCACCAGATCCTCGGGGTCTGCGCACGTTCCCAACACGTCCACCACTAGACAGCTCCAATACTCTGATTAGAATGTCACAGTCTAAGAGAGTCCAAGTGGGGAAAAGGGGATTAGGAATGGAACAGCTGGGAAGGAGACCTGTAGCAAAAAGGTTAAAACACACAATATCAAGATTATATCATATTAATCATTACTAGACTATGATTCTAAAACATTATTATACTAGAAACATGGATAACTTAAGCATGAACTAAATAACTAGGCTTCAAGATGTCTGGATACCTGTAAAGGAATCAAGAAGGATTAATACAACTTTCCAATGAACCTCTCAATGAAATGTTACACATAAATTCGAAAACATCAGAACCTTCTAGAATTACGTTTTCAAATTCAAGTATAGTCTTTTGCATGAGGACCAGGAAATAATCTGAATGATTTCTATAACACCATAGGAATTGTTCTTAAGGGTCTTATTATGCACACACAATATAACATCTAGAATTCTAACACTTTAGTTTTTCTTAAAATGCAGGAACATGAATTGCACACATTGTGGATTTCCACAAGGGTTTGTAAATGCCATGAAATGGTTGCGCACAATGAATAACATGAGTTAGACACAAAAAAGGAATCGCGCGACTTGCCGATTCGAAGGCCACCAAGTAAATGTCATGAAGTGGTAGCGCACAATGAACATCATGATTTAAGTACAAGAAATTAATTGTGCGTCTTGCCGATTCGAATACCACCATGTGAATGTCACGAAATGGTAGCGCACAATGAGTAACATGAGTTTAGCACAAGAACTGAATCACGCGTATTGCCGATTGGAAGGCTACCATGTGAATGGCAAGACATGGTAGCGCACACTGAATATCATGAATCAAGCACAGGAAATGAATCACGCGTCTTGCCGATTCGGTTGCCACCATGTGAATGCCATAAAATGGTGGCGTTCAATGAATAACATGAATTAAGCACAAAAAATGAATCACACGTCTTGCCGATTCGGATGCCACCATGTGAATGCCATGAAATGGTAGCGCACAATGAATAGCAGGAATTAAGCACAAGACATGAATCGCGCGTCTTGCCGATTCAAATGCTCCCTTGTAAATGCCATAAAAAGGTAGCGCACAATGAATATCAAGATTTGTACATGAGAAAAGAATTGCGCGTCTTGTCGATTCGAATGTCAGCATGTAAATGCCATAAAACATCAAATGCACATTCACATGCACAAGAGCAAAATTGTTTTATCATGCAAATTAGGCCCAAGAACTCGAAAGCCTTCAAGAACACGATCGGGGGCCCCAGCCCGACCTCCGTCTTACCACCCTGATCAAGAATCACCGACAAAGTGAAAGGGCAAGATCTGGAAGATCAAAGTAGGCCTCCAGAACTGGAGCTCAGGAAGTTGCTGCTGCTCTGCACCGGGACCTCTGAATAGTGAGCAAGTGGAGCTGGGCTGGCTCCCTTATATAGAGTCTTGGCCCAGCCCACACACCACACCCAGGCATGCTGCCGAGAAAGCTTCTAGAAGGCCCTGGAAAGGGACCACACCCTGACACACTCTGAAAGCCTGCAGCAGTACATTGCAAATGAACAGTATTTATATGCACCTTTAACATAAGTCTTCAGGATTAAACTCTGCAATGCAAAAGGTTAAACAACAGCATATCAGCACAATGCATAAATTACGTTATCTTGAGAGTGCTAGTTTTTTGCATTCTAGTCTTCCGGGAGCGCACACTGCCCTGATGTAGACAGTACTCCCCTCTCCCAGACACGCTCTAGGGCCTGGTTTGTCTGGATTGATATGATGAAAATGCCTCACAAGTACTGGAGCATGAATATCAGATGCGGAAACCCATGAGATACTTTCAGGGCCATAACCTTTCCATGAGATTAAGTACCATAGATTACGCCCTCTCAGTCTGGAATCCAACACCTTCTTTACTTTGTATTCTATTTCCCCCTGTACTAGAACTGGAGCTGGATGAGGGCGGACCTTCTGGACTGCCTTTTTCAAGAGGGAAGTGTGGAACACCGGATAAATCCGTAATGATCTTGGCAATTGCAGTTTATAGGTCACAGGATTGATTTGCTGAGGGACAGTGTAAGGACCTATGAATTTAGGGTTGAACATGTGCTTCTTCTTGAAGTCTATGGGGGTCATTCCGACCCTGGCGGCCCATGACCGCCAGGGCCGGGAACCACGGAAGCACGGCAAACAGGCTGGCGGTGCTTCCTGGGCTATTCTGACCGCGGCGGTAAAGCTGCGGTCAGAAAAGGGGAACCGGCGGTTTCCCGCCGGTTTTCCCCTGGCCCAGGGAATCCTCCATGGCGGCGCTGCTTGCAGGGCCGCCATGGGGATTCCGACCACCTTCCCGCCACCCTGTTTCTGGCGGTTTACACCGCCAGGAATAGGATGGCGGGAACGGGTGTCGTGGGGCCCCTGGGGGCCCCTGCACTGCCCATGCCACTGGCATGGGCAGTGCAGGGGCCCCCTAACAGGGCCCCACAAAGATTTTCACTGTCTGCTATGCAGACAGTGAAAATCGCGACGGGAGCCACTGCACCAGTCGCACCCCTACAACTCCGCCGGCTCCATTCGGAGCCGGCTTCATTATTGCAGGGGCTTTCCCGCTGGGCCGGCGGGCGGCCTTTTGGCGGTCACCCGCCGGCCCAGCGGGAAAGCCAGAATGGCCGCCGCAGTCTTTTGACCGCGGTGCGGTCATTCGGCGGTGACCGCATGGCGGGCGGCAACCGCCGTCTGCCGCGGTCAGAATGACCGCCTATATGTTTTGTAGAAAGCCACACTTTATCACCTGGTTGATACTGAGGTCCCTCACAATGTTTCTTGCCATAATGCTTTTTGTATTTTTGTTTGGCCTTTTCTAAATGCTGTTGAATCAATTTCTGGGTTTGATGAAGATGTTGAATGGTTTCTGACACAGCTGGTGTAAGAGAACTTTCTTGAGAGATCGTGATAGGCAAGGTGTCAGGATGATAGCCAAACAAGCCAAAAAAGGGTGTAACACCAGTAGAAGTGTGGAATGAGTTATTGTAGGCTAACTCAGCTAACCAGAGCATTGATGTCCAAGAATGAAGTGCTTTTTCAGCATAAGCATGCAGGTATTGCTTCAAAGTCTGATTTAGTCTCTCAGTTTGTCCATCTGTTTGAGGATAATGGCTAGTAGATAGTGTGGATGTCACTTGAAGTGTTTTGCACCATGTCTTCCAGAAATTGGAGGCAAATTGCGACCCTCGATCGGAGAGGATCATTTTTCGCAGTCCATAATAACGAACCACTTTATTCAGTAAAACAGTTGCCAGTTCACTGGAGGTGGGCAATTTCTTACAGGCAATGAAATGTCCATATTTCGTGAGACTATCTACTACCACCAGGATTACTGAATGTTGTTGAACCACTGGTAGACCTGTAATAAAGTCTAAAGAAATGTGCTCCCAAGGACGACTTGGAGTTGGTAGTGGATGAAACAACCCTTTCGGTTTTGAATGATTTGTTTTAATGCAAGCACAGACTTTGCAGTTGTTTACCATTGCTTTTACGTCTTTCATCAAGGGTGGGCCACCAAAAGTAGCGTTGAATTAATTCAAGAGTTTTAGGAGTTCCCGGATGACCTGCTGTAGGTATTACATGCAAACAATGAAATATTATCTTGCGAAGCTTGGTAGTGGGCACAAACAAACGAGCGTCATGGAAAGGTAATCCTTGCTTGATTGACCTTTTGGGATCTGCTTGGGCCCATGTCTGCCATTTCTCAATGGTGAAAGAATTACGGATGTCTCCAAAGAAATCTTCAGTTTTTATGATGCATAGGACTTTGTCTGGCGCAATGATAACTCTGGAGGTTTGAAATGCAGACAACGTGGTAGACTCTTGGCGGGACAAGGCGTCAGCTTTGCGATTGTCTTTACCAGGACGGAAAGTTACCACAAAATCAAATTAGGCAAAAAACAGCATCCAGCATAATTGCCGAGGAGTCAAAAGTCTGGCAGAACTCATGAACTGGAGATTGCGATGATCAGTATATACTGTGACAGTGTATTTGGCACCAAGCCAATGATGTCTCCATTCTTTAATGGCATCACGAATCACCAGAAGCACTTTTTCAGCAATTACATAGTTCTGTTCGGCTTCGTTCAATTTCCGAGACATGGAAGCTACGGGATGAAGTTGGCCAGTGTCTTTGTTTTGTTGTGACAAGACTGCACCTATTGCCACATCTGAAGCATCAGCTTCCACTATGAAGGGACGGTCCGCATCAGGGTGAGTCAAGACTAGGGCAGTGGAAAAAGCTTCCTTTAAAGTTGAAAAGGCTTGGTCAGCTTCTGGGGACCATACACATTTTTCTTTCTTTCTTAATAGCTTAGTGATTGGAGCCGCTGTCTGGGAGAAAGGATTTATGAACCTCCAGTAAAAATTTGCTAACCCCAGGAAACATTGTACATCACAAACAGTCTTTGGGGTGGGCCAATCAGATACGGCTTTTACTTTCTTTTCTGCCATCACCATACCTTGAGGGGTAAGGATAACCCCCTAAAAACTCAACTGTGGTAACATGAAACTCACACTTGGTTAGTTTGCAATAAAATGGTGCTTTCGAAGGGCTGCAAGAATTTTCTTGACATGTTGTACATGTTCATTTTCATTGTCTGAGTAGATCAAAATGTCATTGATGTAGACTATGGCAAATATGTCGAGATACTCTCTAAGGACGTCATTCAAGAAAAATAGAAATGCTGCTGGAGCATTACACAGACCAAAAGGCATGACGGTGAATTCAAAGAGGCCATATCTTGTCTTGAAAGCTGTTTTCCATTTGTCGCCTGTAGGAAAGTACCATCTTGCCTGGCATGTTACCCCCATTTTTCACTGTATATATGTTGTTTTAGTTGTATGTGTCACTGGGACCCTGGTAACCCAGGGCCCCAGTGCTCATAAGTGTGCCTGTATGTGTTACCTGTGTAGTGACTAACTGTCTCACTGAGGCTCTGCTAATCAGAACCTCAGTGGTTATGCTCTCTCATTTCTTTCCAAATTGTCACTGACAGGCTAGTGACCATTTTTACCAATTTACATTGGCTTACTGGAACACCCTTATAATCCCCTAGTATATGGTACTTAGGTACCCAGGGTATTGGGGTTCCAGGAGATCCCTATGGGCTGCAGCATTTCTTTTGCCACCCATAGGGAGATCTGACAATTCTTACACAGGCCTGCCACTGCAGCCTGAGTGAAATAACGTCCACGTTATTTCACAGCCATTTTACACTGCACTTAAGTAACTTATAAGTCACCTATATGTCTAACCTTTACCTGGTAAAGGTTAGGTGCAAAGTTACTTAGTGTGAGGGCACCCTGGCACTAGCCAAGGTGCCCCCACATTGTTCAGAGCCAATTCACTGAACTTTGTGAGTGCGGGGACACCATTACACGCGTGCACTACATATAGGTCACTACCTATATGTAGCTTCACCATGGTAACTCCGAATATGGCCATGTAACATGTCTATGATCATGGAATTGCCCCCTCTATGCCATCCTGGCATTGTTGGTACAATTCCATAATCCCAGTGGTCTGTAGCACAGACCCTGGTACTGCCAGACTGCCCTTCCTGGGGTTTCTCTGCAGCTGCTGCTGCTGCCAACCCCTCAGACAGGCATCTGCCCTCCTGGGGTCCAGCCAGGCCTGGCCCAGGATGGCAGAACAAAGAACTTCCTCTGAGAGAGGGTGTGACACCCTCTCCCTTTGGAAAATGGTGTGAAGGCAGGGGAGGAGTAGCCTCCCCCAGCCTCTGGAAATGCTTTGTTGGGCACAGAGGTGCCCAATTCTGCATAAGCCAGTCTACACCGGTTCAGGGACCCCTTAGCCCCTGCTCTGGCGCGAAACTGGACAAAGGAAAGGGGAGTGACCACTCCCCTGACCTGCACCTCCCCTGGGAGGTGTCCAGAGCTCCTCCAGTGTGCTCCAGACCTCTGCCATCTTGGAAACAGAGGTGCTGCTGGCACACTGGACTGCTCTGAGTGGCCAGTGCCACCAGGTGACGTCAGAGACTCCTTGTGATAGGCTCCTTCAGGTGTTAGTAGCCTTTCCTCTCTCCTAGGTGGCCAAACCCTCTTTTCTGGCTATTTAGGGTCTCTGTCTCTGGGGAAACTTTAGATAACGAATGCATGAGCTCAGCCGAGTTCCTCTGCATCTCCCTCTTCACCTTCTGATAAGGAATCGACCGCTGACCGCGCTGGAAGCCTGCAAACCTGCAACATAGTAGCAAAGACGACTACTGCAACTCTGTAACGCTGATCCTGCCGCCTTCTCGACTGTTTTCCTGCTTGTGCATGCTGTGGGGGTAGCCTGCCTCCTCCCTGCACCAGAAGCTCCGAAGAAATCTCCCGTGGGTCGACGGAATCTTCCCCCTGCAACCGCAGGCACCAAAAAGCTGCATCTCCGGTCCCTTGGGTCTCCTCTCAGCACGACGAGCGAGGTCCCTCGAATCCAGCGACACCGTCCAAGTGACCCCCACAGTCCAGTGACTCTTCAGCCCAAGTTTGGTGGAGGTAAGTCCTTGCCTCACCTCGCTGGGCTGCATTGCTGGGAACCGCGACTTTGCAAGCTTCTCCGGCCCCTGTGCACTTCCGGCGGAAATCCTTCGTGCACAGCCAAGCCGGGGTCCACGGCACTCTAACCTGCATTGCACGACTTTCTAAGTTGGTCTCCGGCGACGTGGGACTCCTTTGTGCAACTTCGGCGAGCACCGTTTCACGCATCCTCGTAGTGCCTGTTTCTGGCACTTCTCCGGGTGCTTCCTGCTTTAGTGAGGGCTCCTTGTCTTGCTCGACGTCCCCTCTCTCTGCAGGTCCAATTTGCGACCTCCTGGTCCCTCCTGGGCCCCAGCAGCGTCCAAAAACGCCAAACGCACGATTTGCGTGTAGCAAGGCTTGTTGGCGTCCATCCGGCGGGAAAACACTTCTGCACGACTCTCCAAGGCGTGGGGGATCCATCCTCCAAAGGGGAAGTCTCTAGCCCTTGTCGCTCCTGCAGTATTCACAGTTCTTCAGCCTAGTAAGAGCTTCTTTGCACCAACCGCTGGCATTTCTTGGGCATCTGCCCATCTCCGAGCTGCTTGTGACTTTTGGACTTGGTCCCCTTGTTCCACAGGTACCTTCAGACAGGAATCCATCGTTGTTGCATTGCTGATTTGTGTTTTCCTTGCATTCTCCCTCTAACACGACTATTTTGTCCTTAGGGGAACTTTGGTGCACTTTGCACTCACTTTTCAGGGTCTTGGGGAGGGTTATTTTTCTAACTCTCACTATTTTCTAATAGTCCCAGCGACCCTCTACAAGGTCACATAGGTTTGGGGTCCATTCGTGGTTCGCATTCCACTTTTGGAGTATATGGTTTGTGTTGCCCCTATCCCTATGTTTCCCCATTGCATCCTATTGTAACTATACATTGTTTGCACTGTTTTCTAAGACTATACTGCATATTTTTGCTATTGTGTATATATATCTTGTGTATATTTCCTATCCTCTCACTGAGGGTACACTCTAAGATACTTTGGCATATTGTCATAAAAATAAAGTACCTTTATTTTTAGTATAACTGTGTATTGTGTTTTCTTATGATATTGTGCATATGACACTAAGTGGTACTGTAGTAGCTTCACACGTCTCCTAGTTCAGCCTGAGCTGCTTTGCTAAGCTACCATTATCTATCAGCCTAAGCTGCTAGACACCCTATACACTAATAAGGGATAACTGGGCCTGGTGCAAGGTGCAAGTACCCCTTGGTACTCACTACAAGCCAGTCCAGCCTCCTACATTGGTTGTGCAGTGGTGGGATAAGTGCTTTGAGACTACTTACCACTCTTGTCATTGTACTTTTCATAAGAGAAAAATATACAAAACAAGGTCAGTGTATATACACATAGCCAAAAAGTTTTGCATTTCCTCTTTTCACTCTTTTCTAAGTGCTGAAAAGTACTTCTAAACTTTCAAAAAGTTCTTAAAAGTTTAAAAAGTTTTTTTCTGTCTTTCCAAAAAGTTCTGAAAACTTTTTTTCTTTGTCTATCACTTTAACTCTCTCTAAAAATGTCTGGCACAGGCCAAAAAGTTGAACTGTCCAAACTTGCATATGATCACCTTAGCTGGAAAGGAGCAAGGAGTCTCTGCATAGAGAGAGGTTTGAGTGTAGGGAAGAATCCTTCTTTAGAACTGTTAATTAATATGCTTAGAGTACAGGATAAGGCCATAAGTGCCCAATCTGTTGAAAAAGTAGCTAATGGTTCTCAATCTGATCCAGGGACTCCCCCAGGAAAAGGTTCAGGAAAGAAACTTCTCAGCCTGCCCATTACTAGACAGTCTAGCATAGTTGGTACAGAGGTTGAATCACATCATACTGATGATGTGCTCTCACATTATACTGGTAGCCAAGCTGTTAGGTGCCCTCTGTAAGGGACAGGTCTCCTTCTGTTCATTCCCATCATACCTCTGTATCTAGAAATGTCCCTCCCACCCACCCTGATGACAGATTGTTGGAAAGGGAGCTCAATAGATTGAGAGTGGAGCAAACCAGACTGAAGCTCAAGAAGCAACAGCTGGATTTGGATAGACAGTCTTTAGAAATAGAGAGGGAAAGACAGAAGATGGGTTTAGATACCCATGGTGGCAGAAGCAGTATTCCCCATAGTCATCCTTCAAAAGAGCATGATTCCAGGAATCTGCATAAGATAGTTCCCCCTTACAAGGAGGGGGATGACATTAACAAGTGGTTTGCTGCACTTGAGAGGGCCTGTGCTGTACAGGATGTCCCTCAAAAGCAGTGGGCTGCTATCCTATGGCTATCATTTACTGGAAAAGGTAGGGATAGGCTCCTTACTGTAAAAGAAAATGATGCTAACAATTTCCAAGTTCTTAAGAATGCACTCCTGGATGGTTATGGCTTAACCACTGAACAGTACAGGATAAAGTTCAGAGATACCAAAAAGGAGTCTTCACAAGACTGGGTTGATTTCATTGACCAGGCAGTGAAGGCCTTGGAGGGGTGGTTACATGGCAGTAAAGTTACTGATTATGACAGCCTGTATAACTTAATCCTGAGAGAGCATATTCTTAATAATTGTGTGTCTGATTTGTTGCACCAGTACTTGGTGGACTCTGATCTGACCTCTCCCCAAGAATTGGGAAAGAAGGCAGACAAATGGGTCAGAACAAGAGTGAACAGAAAAGTTCATACAGGGGGTGACAAAGATGGCAACAAAAAGAAGGATGGTAAGTCTTCTGACAAGGGTGGGGACAAATCTAAAAATGAGTCTTCATCAGGCCCACAAAAACACTCTGGTGGGGGTGGTGGGCCCAAATCCTCCTTTAATCAGAACAAGGAAAAGAAACCATGGTGCTATTTATGTAAGATAAAAGGCCATTGGACAACAGATCCCAGTTGTCCAAAGAAAGGCACCACAGCTCCTACCACTACAACCCCTACTGCTACACCTAGTGTCCCTACTAATAGCAGTGGTGGTGGGAGCAAACCTACTAATAGCCAATCCAAGGGAGTAGCTGGGCTCACTTTTGGTAATTTAGTTGGGGTTGGTCTAATTAGGGAGACCACAGAGGCTACTTTAGTCTCTGAAGGGGCTATTGACTTAGCCACTTTGGTTGCTTGCCCCCATAACTTGGAGAAGTACAAGCAACTAACCCTAATAAATGGTGTTGAGGTCCAGGCCTACAGGGACACAGGTGCCAGTGTCACAATGGTGATTGAGAAACTGGTGCACCCTGAACAACACATACTTGGACACCAGTACCAAGTAACCGATGCTCACAACATAACACAAAGCCACCCCATGGCTGTTGTAAATCTCAACTGGGGGGGGGTATCTGGTCCAAAGAAAGTTGTGGTAGCTTCAGATTTACCTGTAGACTGTCTATTAGGGAATGATTTGGAGACATCAGCTTGGTCAGATGTGGAGTTGGAGGCCCATGCAGCAATGCTGGGCATCCCAGGGCATATTTTTGCTTTGACAAGGGCTCAGGCCAAAAAGCAAAAAGGACAGGGAAGCTTGGATCCTGGAACAATGGACCAAGTGCTCCCTAAAGCTAGGGCTAGTAGAAGCAAACCACTTCCTACTATCCCTCCCTCTACAGTGGATTCTACTTCTGAGGAAGAAGAATTCCCTCCCTGTGCAGAACCTACACCAGAGGAGCTGGAAGCAGACACTGCTGAGCTTTTGGGTGAGGGGGGGCCTGCCAGAGAGGAGCTGAGTGTGGCACAGCAAACCTGTCCCACATTAGAGGGTCTCAGACAGCAAGCTGTCAAACAGGCTAATGGGGATGTCAGTGACTCACACAGAGTTTACTGGGAGGACAACCTCTTGTACACTGAGCAAAGGGATCCTAAACCTGGAGCTGCCAGGAGATTAGTGATTCCTCAGGAGTACAGAAAGTTCCTCCTAACACTGGCACATGACATTCCCTTAGCTGGGCACCTGGGTCAAATGAAAACTTGGGACAGATTGGTACCACTGTTTCATTGGCCTAGGATGTCTGAGGACACAAAAGAATTTTGTAAGTCCTGTGAAACCTGTCAAGCCAGTGGCAAGACAGGTGGCACTCCAAAGGCACCCCTTATCCCACTGCCTGTGGTTGGGGTTCCCTTTGAAAGGGTAGGGGTTGACATAGTTGGCCCCCTTGACCCTCCTACTGCTTCAGGCAATAGGTTTATCTTGGTGGTAGTGGACCATGCCACAAGATATCCTGAAGCTATTCCTTTAAGGACCACTACAGCTCCTGCAGTGGCAAAGGCCCTCCTGGGAATATTTTCCAGGGTGGGCTTCCCAAAGGAAGTAGTATCAGACAGAGGAAGCAATTTCATGTCTGCATACTTAAAGGCCATGTGGAAGGAGTGTGGTGTAACTTACAAGTTCACAACACCCTATCATCCACAAACAAATGGACTGGTGGAGAGATTTAATAAAACTCTCAAAGGCATGATTATGGGACTCCCTGAAAAACTCCGCAGGAGATGGGATATCCTTCTACCATGCCTCCTTTTTGCCTACAGGGAGGTACCCCAGAAAGGAGTGGGCTTCAGCCCCTTTGAACTTCTTTTTGGACACCCTGTTAGGGGTCCACTCACACTTGTAAAGGAGGGTTGGGAACAACCTTTAAAAGCTCCTAAGCAGGATATTGTGGATTATGTACTTGGCCTCAGATCAAGGATGGCTGAGTACATGAAAAAGGCCAGTAAAAACCTTCAGGCCAGCCAAGAGCTCCAGAAGCAATGGCATGATCAGAAGGCTGTTTTGGTTCAGTACCAACCAGGGCAGAAAGTGTGGGTCTTGGAGCCTGGGGCCCCAAGAGCACTCCAAGATAAATGGAGTGGACCCCACACAATTGTTGAAAAGAAGGGTGAAGTCACCTACTTGGTTGACTTAGGCACTGCCAGGAGTCCCCTTAGGGTGCTCCATGTCAACCGCCTGAAACCCTACTATGACAGGGCTGATCTCACCCTGCTCATGGCAACAGATGAGGGACAGGAAGAAGACAGTGATCCTCTACCTGATCTCTTCTCTTCCACAGAACAAGATGCTCTTGTGGAAGGTGTAGTTTTGGCTGATTGTCTTACTGCTGAGCAGAAAGATAATTGCATAAATCTCCTAGGACAATTTTCAGAACTCTTCTCCATTGTGCCAGGCACCACTTCTTGGTGTGAGCACACTATAGATACTGGAGACAGTTTACCTGTCAAAAGTAAGATCTATAGGCAGCATGACCATGTCAGGGACTGCATAAAGCAAGAAGTTCAGAAGATGTTGGAACTAGGAGTGGTTGAGCACTCTGACAGTCCATGGGCTTCTCCTGTGGTACTGGTACCAAAACCCAATTCTAAAGATGGAAAGAAGGAAATGAGGTTTTGTGTAGACTATAGAGGTCTCAACTTGGTAACCAAAACTGATGCTCACCCTATACCCAGGGCAGATGAGCTAATAGATACACTGGCATCTGCCAAGTATCTAAGCACTTTTGATTTGACTGCAGGGTATTGGCAGATCAAAATGTCAGAAGATGCTAAACCTAAGACTGCATTTTCTACCATTGGAGGACATTACCAGTTTACTGTAATGCCTTTTGGTTTGAAAAATGCACCTGCCACTTTTCAGAGGTTGGTGAACACAGTCCTGCAAGGGCTGGAAGCTTTCAGTGCAGCATATTTGGATGATATAGCTGTCTTTAGCTCCAGCTGGGATGATCACCTGGTCCACCTATGGAAAGTTTTGGAGGCCCTGCAAAAGGCAGGCCTCACTATCAAGGCTTCAAAGTGCCAGATAGGGCAGGGTAAGGTGGTTTATCTGGGACACCTTGTTGGTGGGGAACAGATTGCACCACTTCAGGGGAAAATCCAAACTATTATTGATTGGGTTCCCCCTACCACTCAGACTCAGGTGAGAGCCTTCCTAGGCCTCACTGGGTATTACAGGAGGTTCATTAAGAACTATGGCTCCATTGCAGCCCCTCTTAATGACCTCACATCCAAGAAAATGCCTAAAAAGGTATTATGGACAGCAAACTGTCAGAAAGCTTTTGAGGAGCTGAAGCAGGCCATGTGCTCTGCACCTGTCCTGAAAAGCCCTTGTTACTCTAAAAAATTCTATGTCCAAACTGATGCATCTGAATTAGGAGTAGGGGCAGTCCTATCACAACTTAATTCTGAGGGCCAGGATCAACCTGTTGCTTTTATTAGTAGAAGGTTGACCCCTAGAGAAAAGCGTTGGTCTGCCATTGAGAGGGAGGCCTTTGCTGTGGTCTGGGCTCTGAAGAAGTTGAGGCCATACCTGTTTGGCACTCACTTCATTGTTCAGACAGACCACAAACCTCTACTTTGGCTAAAACAAATGAAAGGTGAAAATCCTAAATTGTTGAGGTGGTCCATATCCCTACAGGGAATGGACTATACAGTGGAACATAGACCTGGGAGTAGCCACTCCAATGCAGATGGACTCTCCAGATATTTCCACTTAGACAATGAAGACTCATCAGGTAATGGCTAGTCTTATTGTCCTTCGTTTGGGGGGGGGTTGTGTAGGAAAGTACCATCTTGCCTGGCATGTTACCCCCATTTTTCACTGTATATATGTTGTTTTAGTTGTATGTGTCACTGGGACCCTGGTAACCCAGGGCCCCAGTGCTCATAAGTGTGCCTGTATGTGTTACCTGTGTAGTGACTAACTGTCTCACTGAGGCTCTGCTAATCAGAACCTCAGTGGTTATGCTCTCTCATTTCTTTCCAAATTGTCACTGACAGGCTAGTGACCATTTTTACCAATTTACATTGGCTTACTGGAACACCCTTATAATCCCCTAGTATATGGTACTTAGGTACCCAGGGTATTGGGGTTCCAGGAGATCCCTATGGGCTGCAGCATTTCTTTTGCCACCCATAGGGAGATCTGACAATTCTTACACAGGCCTGCCACTGCAGCCTGAGTGAAATAACGTCCACGTTATTTCACAGCCATTTTACACTGCACTTAAGTAACTTATAAGTCACCTATATGTCTAACCTTTACCTGGTAAAGGTTAGGTGCAAAGTTACTTAGTGTGAGGGCACCCTGGCACTAGCCAAGGTGCCCCCACATTGTTCAGAGCCAATTCACTGAACATTGTGAGTGCGGGGACACCATTACACGCGTGCACTACATATAGGTCACTACCTATATGTAGCTTCACCATGGTAACTCCGAATATGGCCATGTAACATGTCTATGATCATGGAATTGCCCCCTCTATGCCATCCTGGCATTGTTGGTACAATTCCATAATCCCAGTGGTCTGTAGCACAGACCCTGGTACTGCCAGACTGCCCTTCCTGGGGTTTCTCTGCAGCTGCTGCTGCTGCCAACCCCTCAGACAGGCATCTGCCCTCCTGGGGTCCAGCCAGGCCTGGCCCAGGATGGCAGAACAAAGAACTTCCTCTGAGAGAGGGTGTGACACCCTCTCCCTTTGGAAAATGGTGTGAAGGCAGGGGAGGAGTAGCCTCCCCCAGCCTCTGGAAATGCTTTGTTGGGCACAGAGGTGCCCAATTCTGCATAAGCCAGTCTACACCGGTTCAGGGACCCCTTAGCCCCTGCTCTGGCGCGAAACTGGACAAAGGAAAGGGGAGTGACCACTCCCCTGACCTGCACCTCCCCTGGGAGGTGTCCAGAGCTCCTCCAGTGTGCTCCAGACCTCTGCCATCTTGGAAACAGAGGTGCTGCTGGCACACTGGACTGCTCTGAGTGGCCAGTGCCACCAGGTGACGTCAGAGACTCCTTGTGATAGGCTCCTTCAGGTGTTAGTAGCCTTTCCTCTCTCCTAGGTGGCCAAACCCTCTTTTCTGGCTATTTAGGGTCTCTGTCTCTGGGGAAACTTTAGATAACGAATGCATGAGCTCAGGCGAGTTCCTCTGCATCTCCCTCTTCACCTTCTGATAAGGAATCGACCGCTGACCGCGCTGGAAGCCTGCAAACCTGCAACATAGTAGCAAAGACGACTACTGCAACTCTGTAACGCTGATCCTGCCGCCTTCTCGACTGTTTTCCTGCTTGTGCATGCTGTGGGGGTAGCCTGCCTCCTCCCTGCACCAGAAGCTCCGAAGAAATCTCCCGTGGGTCGACGGAATCTTCCCCCTGCAACCGCAGGCACCAAAAAGCTGCATCTCCGGTCCCTTGGGTCTCCTCTCAGCACGACGAGCGAGGTCCCTCGAATCCAGCGACACCGTCCAAGTGACCCCCACAGTCCAGTGACTCTTCAGCCCAAGTTTGGTGGAGGTAAGTCCTTGCCTCACCTCGCTGGGCTGCATTGCTGGGAACCGCGACTTTGCAAGCTTCTCCGGCCCCTGTGCACTTCCGGCGGAAATCCTTCGTGCACAGCCAAGCCGGGGTCCACGGCACTCTAACCTGCATTGCACGACTTTCTAAGTTGGTCTCCGGCGACGTGGGACTCCTTTGTGCAACTTCGGCGAGCACCGTTTCACGCATCCTCGTAGTGCCTGTTTCTGGCACTTCTCCGGGTGCTACCTGCTTCAGTGAGGGCTCCTTGTCTTGCTCGACGTCCCCTCTCTCTGCAGGTCCAATTTGCGACCTCCTGGTCCCTCCTGGGCCCCAGCAGCATCCAAAAACGCCAAACGCACGATTTGCGTGTAGCAAGGCTTGTTGGCGTCCATCCGGCGGGAAAACACTTCTGCACGACTCTCCAAGGCGTGGGGGATCCATCCTCCAAAGGGGAAGTCTCTAGCCCTTGTCGCTCCTGTAGTATTCACAGTTCTTCAGCCTAGTAAGAGCTTCTTTGCACCAACCGCTGGCATTTCTTGGGCATCTGCCCATCTCCGAGCTGCTTGTGACTTTTGGACTTGGTCCCCTTGTTCCACAGGTACCTTCAGACAGGAATCCATCGTTGTTGCATTGCTGATTTGTGTTTTCCTTGCATTCTCCCTCTAACACGACTATTTTGTCCTTAGGGGAACTTTGGTGCACTTTGCACTCACTTTTCAGGGTCTTGGGGAGGGTTATTTTTCTAACTCTCACTATTTTCTAATAGTCCCAGCGACCCTCTACAAGGTCACATAGGTTTGGGGTCCATTCGTGGTTCGCATTCCACTTTTGGAGTATATGGTTTGTGTTGCCCCTATCCCTATGTTTCCCCATTGCATCCTATTGTAACTATACATTGTTTGCACTGTTTTCTAAGACTATACTGCATATTTTTGCTATTGTGTATATATATCTTGTGTATATTTCCTATCCTCTCACTGAGGGTACACTCTAAGATACTTTGGCATATTGTCATAAAAATAAAGTACCTTTATTTTTAGTATAACTGTGTATTGTGTTTTCTTATGATATTGTGCATATGACACTAAGTGGTACTGTAGTAGCTTCACACGTCTCCTAGTTCAGCCTGAGCTGCTTTGCTAAGCTACCATTATCTATCAGCCTAAGCTGCTAGACACCCTATACACTAATAAGGGATAACTGGGCCTGGTGCAAGGTGCAAGTACCCCTTGGTACTCACTACAAGCCAGTCCAGCCTCCTACATCGCCCTCTCTCATTCTGACCAAATGATAAGCACCTCATAGATCGAGCTTAGTGTAGATTTTAGCTTTCTTTACTTGTTCCAGCAAGACCGGAATAGGGGGCAAGGGATATTTATTCTTGATGGTGACTTTGTTCAAATCCCTATAGTCGATACAAGTTCGAAGATCTCTGTAGGAGGCTGGCCTGGCTTGTAGTGGGTACCAAGGGGTACTTACACTCTGTACCAGGTCCAGTTATCCCTTTTTAGTGTAGAAGAGGTATTTCTAGCAGCTTAGGCTGATAGAAGGTAGCTATAGCAGAGCAGGTTAGGCTGAACTAGAAGACATGCAAAGCTCCTACTATACCACTGGTGTCATATGCACAATATCATAAGAAAACACAATACACAGATATACTAAAAATAAAGGTACTTTGGGCCGTATTTATACTCCGTTTGCGCCGAATTTGCGTCGTTTTTTTCGACGCAAATTCGACGCTAAACTAACGCCAACTAACGCCATATTTATACTATGGCGTTAGAGGCGAATAGCGCCAAAGTTCCCGGAATGTGCGTCATTTTTTAGCGTGAACCCCTTCCTTGCGTTAATGATATGCAAGGGAGGCGTTCCCGTCTAAAAAATGACTCCCAGGCCTTTACGTGGTATTTATACTCCCGGGCAAAAGAGACGCCCGGGAGTGGGCGTGGCTAAAAACGGCGCATTTGCGCCGCTTTTTAACGCCTGGGTCAGGCATGGCGTTAAGGGACAAGTGGGCTCAAAATGAGCCCAGAGTGCCCTCCCCTGCCCCCAGGGACCCCCCCTGCCACCCTTGCCCACCCCAGGAGGACACCCAAGGCTGGAGGGACCCACCCCAGGGACATTCAGGTAAGTATTTTTTTATTTTTTTTTTATATTTTTTTTTGGCATAGGGGGGCCTGATTTGTGCCCCCCTACATGCCACTATGCCCAATGACCATGCCCAGGGGACAGAAGTCCCCTGGGCATGGCCATTGGGCAAGGGGGCATGACTCCTATCTTCACAATGATAGGAGTCATGTTGATGGGGGATGGGCGTCGAAAATAAATGGCGCAAGTCGGGTTACGACGATTTTTTCGACGTAACCTGACTTGCCCCATTTTAAGACGCCCATGCGCCATTTTCCCCCTACGCCGGCGCTGCCTGGTGTACGTGGTTTTTCTCGCGCACACCAGGCAGCGCCGGTCTGCTTGCGCCGGCTAACGCCATTCAATAAATACGGCGCCCGCATGGCGCTTCAGAATGGCGTTAGCCGGCGCAAAACTTTTTGACGCTAAACTGCGTTAGCGCAGTTTAGCGTCAAAAAGTATAAATATGGGCCTTTATTTTTATGACTGTAGGAGGCTGGCCTGGCTTGTAGTGGGTACTAAGGGGTACTTACACTCTGTACCAGGTCCAGTTATCCCTTATTAGTGTAGAAGAGGTGTTTCTAGCAGCTTAGGCCAATAGAAGGTAGCTATAGCAGAGCAGCTTAGGCTGAACTAGGAGACATGCAAAGCTCCTACTATACCACTGGTGTCACATGCACAATATCATAAGAAAACACAATACACAGATATACTAAAAATAAAGGTACTTTATTTTTATGACAATATGCCAAAAGTATCTCAGTGAGTACCCTCAGTATGAGGATGCCAAATATACACAAGATATATGTACACAATACCAAAAATATGCAGTAATGGCAAAAGGAAGTAATGCAAGCAATGTAAAGTTACAGTAGATTGCAATAGGAGCACATAGGTATAGGGGCAAACCCAACCATATACTCCAAAAGTGGAATGCGAACCACGAATGGACCCCAAACCTATGTGAGCTTGTAGAGGGTCGATGGGACTGTAAGAAAACAGTGAGGGTTAGAAAAATAGCCCACCCCAAGACCCTGAAAAGTAGGTGTAAAGTGCACCTATATTCCCCAGAGAGCACAGAAGTCGTGATAGGGGAATTCTGCAAGGAAGACCAACACCAGCAATGCAACCAAGGTGGATTTCCAGACCTGAGTACCTGTGGAACAAGGGTATCAAGTCCAAGAGTCGCGACAATGTCGAGAGTGGGCAGATGCCCAGGAAATGCCAGCTGAGGGTGCAAAGAAGCTGCCACCGGATGGTAGAAGCTGTGGATTCTGCAAGAACGAAGAGGACTAGGAACTTCCCCTTTGGAGGATGGATGTCCCACGTCGTAAAGAAGCTTGCAGAGTTGTTCCCACGCAGAAAGACCACAAACAAGCCTTGCTAGCTGCAAGGGTCGCGGTTAGGGTTTTTGGATGCTGCTGTGGCCCAGGAGGGACCAGGATGTCGCCACTTGGATGAGGAGACAGAGGGGGCGCCCAACAAGTCAGGGATCCCTCACAGAAGCAGGCAGCACCCTCAGAAGTACCGGAACAGGCACTTGGAAGAGGAGTGAACCGGAGTCCACGCGAAGTCACAAAAGGGAGTCCCACGACGCCGGAGGACAACTCAGAAGGTTGTGCACTGCAGGTTAGAGTGTCGGGGACCCAGGCTTGGATGTGAACAAAGGAAATCCTGGAAGAGTGCACAGGAGCCGGAGCAGCTGCAAATCACGCGGTACCCAGCAATGCAGTCTAGAGTGGGGAGGCAAGGACTTACCTCCACCAAACTTGGACTGAAGAGTCACTGGGCTGTGGGACTCACTTGGACAGAGTTGCTGAGTTCCAGGGACCACGCTCGCCGTGCTGAGAGGGGACCCAGAGGACCGGGGATGCAGTCTTTTGTTGCCTGCGGTTGCAGGGGGAGGATTCCGTTGACCCACAGGAGATTTCTTCAGAGCTCCTGGTGCAAGAAGGAGGCAGGCTACCCCCAGAGCATGCACCACCAGGAAACAGTCGAGAAGGCGGCAGGATCAGCGATACAAGGTTGCAGTAGTCATCTTTGCTACTTTGTTGCAGTTTTGCAGGCGTCCTGAGTAGTCAGCGGTCGATCCTTTGGCAGAAGGTGAAGAGAGAGATGCAGAGGAACTCGGATGAGCACTTGCATTCGTTATCTGAAGAATTCCCCAAAGCAGAGACCCTAAATAGCCAGGAAAGGAGGTTTGGCTACCTAGGAAGGAGGATAGGCTAGCAACACAGGTAAGAGCCTATCAGAAGGAGTCTCTGACGTCACCTGCTGGCACTGGCCACTCAGAGCAGTCCAGTGGGCCAGCAACAACTCTGTTTGCAAGATGGAGGAGCTCTGGGCACCACCCCTGGGAGATGCAGGTCAGGGGAGTGGTCACTCCCCTTTCCTTTGTCCAGTTTCGCACCAGATCAGGGCTGGAGGGGTTCCTGAACCGGTTTAGACTGGCTTATGCAGAGATGGGCACCATCTGTGCCCATCAAAGCATTTCCAGAGGCTGGGGGAGGCTACTCCTCCCCAGCCCTGACACCTTTTTCCAAAGGGAGAGGGTGTAACACCCTTCTCTCTGAGGAAGTTCTTTGTTCTGCCTTCCTGGGCCAGGCCTGGCTGGACCCCAGGAGGGCAGAAACCTGTCTGAGGGGTTGGCAGCTGCAGTGAAACCCCAGGAAAGGCAGTTTGGCAGTACCCGGGTCTGTACTAGAGACTCAGGGGATCATGGAATTCTCTCCCCAATGCCAGAATGGCATTCAGGTGACAATTCCATGATCTTAGACATGTTACATGGCCATGTTCGGAGTTACCATTGTGACGCTATACATAGGTAGTGACCTATGTATAGTGCACGCGTGAAATGGTGTCCCCGCACTCACAAAGTCTGGGGAATTTGCCCTGAACAATGTGGGGGCACCTTGGCTAGTGCCATAGTGCCCACCCACTAAGTAACTTTGCACCCAACCTTCACCAGGTGAAGGTTAGACATATAGGTGACTTATAAGTTACTTAAGTGCAGTGGTAAATGGCTGTGAAATAACGTGGACGTTATTTCACTCAGGCTGCACTGGCAGGCCTGTGTAAGAATTGTCAGATATCCCTATGGGTGGCAAAAGAAATGCTGCAGCCCATAGGGATCTCCTGGAACCCCAATACCCTGGGTACCTCAGTACCATATACTAGGGAATTATTAGGGTTTTCCAGTATGCCAATGTGAATTGGTGAAATTGGTCGCTAGCCTGTTAGTGACAATTTGGAAAGCAGAGAGAGCATAACCACTGAGGTTCTGGTTAGCAGAGCCTCAGTGAGACAGTTAGGCATCACACAGGGAACACATATATATAGGCCACTGATGTATGAGCACCGGGGTCCTGGCTAGCAGGATCCCAGTGACACATAACAACCACACTTAAAACACAGGGTTTTCATTATGAGGACTGGGCCCTGGCTAGCAGGATCCCAGTGAGACAGTGAAAACACCCTGACATATACACACAAACAGGCCAAAAGTGGGGGTAACAAGGCTAGAAAGAGGCTGCTTTCTCACAATCTCCATTCGCCTTCGGAATGAAAAACAAAAGAGAAGCTGCAGGAGACTTAGAAGGACGGATGAAACCATTCTCCAAGAACTGATCCAGATACTTTCGTAAATGTTGTTTTTCATGTTCTGACAGGGCGTATACGCGACAGTTGGGAAGTATCGCACCTGGGACTAGACCAATTTGACAGTCATGAGATCTATGAGGAGGCAAGTTTTCTGCTTCTTTTTCATCGAATACATCTTCATAGGATGAATACTGTTTGGGCAATGTAACTTCTTTCTCCGCGGCAGTGGCTATGTAAGAGTTGCACATTTTTGGTACTTGACACTTTTGGAGGCATTGTTCTTTACATAGCGCTGATGAGAACACAACCTTTCGTTCTGCCCAATTAGTCTCAGGAGTGTGATGAGTTAACCAGGGTAAGACAGGGATAATTCCATACTGGGGAGCCTGGATCAAGTCAAGGATGAGTTTCTCTTTCTGTTTCTTTCTTCGGTCCTTATCCTCACAGATCACCGACAAGGGAACAGTCTGAAGAGTCACCGGACCTCCAGTCAAGAGTTTTCCATCTACTGCCTGGATGATTTCTGGGGTCTTTTTCTCAATACATGGGATCCCCCACGCACGAAACAATTGGGCGTCAACAAAGTTCCCGGTAGCCCCAGAATCTACTAGGTCCTTCTTGAAATATGTCTTTTTCTTTACTTGAACTTTTATGCCCAGCTTGAGATGTCTAGATTGTGAAGGGTCCACGGTGACACCCAAGAGCAACCCTTCTTTACATCTTGGGTGATTTGAGTTTTCCAGCTTGACTAGTGCATTGGCTGCAAATTTCTTTACAGGACCTCGTTTGCTCTTTGTTTTGATTGGACATTCTTTGGCAAAATGACCCTTGAGCCCGCAATAAAGACATTGTCCATTCTTTTTACGCAGGTCTTTTTCGTCTTGGGTCAGAGGCCTCCTGATTGTTCCGATTTCCATAGGTTCTGGCGTTCTTTCTTTCTGAGTTCTTGAGTCTCTATTATCGGGAACACGTCAGGAATATTTCTCAGTCTTTTTGCATGTTCCCCTTCGTTCCGCTAAACGATGATCCAATCTTAAAACAAGGTTTAGCAGGTCTTGACAGCAGTCTGTAGGCTGCGGGTCTATTTGAGCTAGAATATCTTTTAGCTCCTCTTTGAGTCCCTTGTAGAACAAGGCTGCTTGTTTTTCTTCAGGCCAGGATGTCTCAGCTACCAGCCGATTAAAGTTGCCTAAATATGACACTAGATCCTGGTTACCTTGTTGCAAGTCTAATAATTCACGATCTGCCGATGATGTCACAGTTCTACGATCAAATACCCTTTCAAACTCATGAACAAAATGTTTCCAATTGTACAGCAGGGGACTGTCTTTACACACAAGAGGAATAACCCATGTAGCTGTATCCCCAGAAAGGTATGATAACAGGAAAGCTAATCTGGATTGGGCTTCAGGGAAAGTCTGTGGTCGGCAGGTAAAATGCAGTTCCACTTGAACCAGGAAAGATTGCGCTTTCAAGGGATTGCCTGAGAAACGTTCTGGAGGAGCTAGGGGAATGGCTGAAGGAACATTGAGAGAAATGTTTGTAGGATTACCTCCAGAAGACTGAGAAGAAGGACCAGGCCAAGACACACCTATGGATTTTTTTTCTTTCTTCTCTATATTTTCCTGTAACTGACTTACTCTCTCAGCTAGGCTAGCTGCTAAATCTTTAGAAGACATTACCTCTGGAGCTGTGTGATAGCCTTGACTAGCTCGTCCAATGTGGCCATGCTGAGAACATACGCAAACCAGGAGGATATTAATTTGTGGGCTCACTATTCTGTCAAAGTCACCAGATCCTCGGGGTCTGCGCACGTTCCCAACACGTCTACCACTAGACAGCTCCAATACTCTGATTAGAATGTCACAGAGTCTAAGAGAGTCCAAGTGGGGAAAAGGGGATTAGAAAGGGAACAGCTGGGAAGGAGACCTGTAGGAAGCAAAAAGGTTAAAACACACAATATCAAGATTATATCATATTAATCATTAATAGGCTATGATTCTAAAACATTGTTATACTAGAAACATGGATAACTTAAGCATGAACTAAATAACTAGGCCTTAAGATGTCTGGATACCTGTAAAGGAATCAAGAAGGATTAATACAACTTTCCAATGAACCTCTCAATTAAATGTTACACATGTATTAGAAAACATCAGAACCTTCTAGAATTACGTTTTCAAAGTCATGCATAGTCTTTTGCATGAGGACCAGGAAATAATCTGAATGATTTCTATAACACCACGGGAATTGTACTTAAGGGACTTATTATGCACATACAATATAACATCTATAATTCTAACACTTTAATTTTTCTTAAAATGCAGGAACATGAATTGCGCACATTGTGGATTTCCACAAGGGTTTGTAAATGCCATGAAATGGTTGTGCACAATGAATAACATGAGTTAGACACAAGAAATGAATCACGCATCTTGCCGATTCGAAGGCCACCAAGTAAATGTCATGAAGTGGTAGCGCACAATGAACATCATGATTTAAGTACAAGAAATAAATCGCGCGTCTTGCCGATTCAAATACCACCATGTGAATGTCACGAAATGGTAGCACACAATGAGTAACATGAGTTTAGCACAAGAACTGAATCGCACGTATTGCCGATTCGAAATGTCACCACGTAAATGCCATGACATGGTAACACACAATGAATATTCATGAATTAAAACACAAGAAATGAATCGCGCGTCTTGCCGATTCGAAGGCCACCATGTGAATGCCAAGAAATGGTAGCGCACACTGAATATCATGAATTAATCACAAGAAATGAATTGCGCGTCTTGTCGATTCGAAGGCTACCATGTGAATGCCAAGAAATGGTAGCGCACAGTGAATATCATGAATTAAGCACAAGAAAATGAATCACGCGTCTTGCCAATTCGAATGCCACCATGTGAATGCTAAGAAATGGTAGCGTACAATGAATGACATGAATTAAGCACAGGAAATGAATCACGCGTTTTGCCGATTCGGTTGCCACCATGTGAATGCCATAAAATGGTAGCGTTCAATGAAGAAAGTGAATTAAGCACAAAAAAGTAATCGCGTGTCTTGCTGATTCGGATGCCACCATGTGAATCCCATGAAACGGTAGCGCACAATGAATAACAGGAATTAAGCACAAGAAATTAATCACGCATCTTGCCGATTCAAATGCTACCTTGTAAATGCCATCAAATGGTAGCGCACAATAAATATCAAGATTTGTACACGAGAAAAGAATTGCGCGTCTTGCCGATTCGAATGTCAGCATGTAAATGCCATAAAACATCAAACGCACATTCACACGCACAAGAGCAAAATTGTTTTATCATGCAAATTAGGCCCAAGAACTCAAAAGCATTCGAGAACGGGATTGGGGCCCAGCCCAACCTCCGTCTTACCGCCCTGATCAAGAATCACCAACAAAGTGAAAGGGCAAGTTCTGGAAGATCAAAGTAGGCCTCCAGAACTGGAGCTCAGGAAGTTGCTGCTGCTCTGCACCGGGACCTCTGAATAGTGAGCAAGTGGAGCTGGGCTGGCTCCCTTATATAGAGTCTTGGCCCAGCCCACAAACCACACCCAGGCATGCTGCAGAGAAAGCTTCTAGAAGGCCCTGGAAAGGGAACACACCCTGATACACTCTGAAAGCCTGCAGCAGTACATTGCAAATGAACAGTATTTATATGCACCTTGAACATAAATCTTGAGGATTAAACTCTGCAATGCAAAAGGTTAAACAACAGAATATCAGCACAATGCATAAATTACGTTATCTTGAGAGCGCTGGGTTTTTGCATTCTAGTCGTCCGTAGAGCGCGCACTGCCCTGATGTTGACAGTACTCCCCTCTCCCAGACGCGCTCTAGGGCCTGGTTTGTCTTGATTGAGACAATGAAAATGCCTCACAAGTACTGGAGCATGAATATCAGATGCGGAAACCCATGAGTTACTTTCAGGGCCATAACCTTTCCATGAGATTAAGTACCATAGATTACACCCTCTCAGTTTGGAATCCAACACCTTCTTGACTTCGTATTCTATTTCCCCCTGTACTAGAACTGGAGCTGGATGAGGGTGGACCTTCTGGACTGCCTTTTTCAAGAGGGAACTGTGTCTCCGTAATGATCTTGGCAATTGCAGTTTATAGGTCATAGGATTGATTTGCTGAAGGACAGTGTAAGGACCTATGAATTTAGGGTTGAACATGTGCTTCTTCTTGAAGTCTATATGTTTTGTAGAAAGCCACACTTTATCATCTGGTTGATACTGAGGTCCCTCACAATGTTTCTTGTCATAATGCTTTTTGTATTTTTGTTTGGCCTTTTCTAAATGCTGTTGAATCAATTTCTGGGTTTGATGAAGATGTTGAATGGTTTCTGACACAGCTGGTGTAAGAGAACTTTCTTTTAAGGGATGGTGATGGGCAAGGTGTCAGGATGATAGCCAAACAAGCCAAAAAAGGGTGTAATGCCAGTAGAAGTGTGGAATGAGTTATTGTAGGCTAACTCAGCTAACCAGAGCATTGATGTCCAAGAATGAAGTGCTTTTTCAGCGTAAACACGCAGGTATTGCTTCAAAGTCTGATTTAGTCTCTCAGTTTGACCATCTGTTTGAAGATGATGGCTAGTAGATAGTGTGGATGTCACTTGAAGTGTTTTGCACCATGTCTTCCAGAAATTGGAGGCAAATTGCGAAACTCGATCGGAGAGGATCATTTTTGGCAGTCCATGATAACGAACAACTCTATTCAGTAAAATAGTTGCCAGTTCACTGGAGGTGGGCAATTTCTTACAGGCAATGAAATGTCCATATTTCGTGAGACTATCTACTACCACCAGGATTCCTGAATGTTGTTGAACCACTGGTAGACCTGTAATAAAGTCTAAAGAAATGTGCTCCCAAGGACGACTTGGAGTTGGGAGTGGATGCAACAACCCTTTCGGTTTTGAATGACTTGTTTTAATGCGAGCACAGACTTCGCAGTTGTTTACCATTGCTTTTACGTCTTTCATCAGAGTGGGCCACCAAAAGTAGTGTTGAATTAATTCAAGAGTGTTAGGAGCTCCTGGATGGCCTGCTGTAGGTATAACATGCAACCAATGAAATACTATCTTGTGAAGCTTGGTAGTGGGCACAAACAAACGAGCATCATAGAAAGGTAATCCTTGCTTGATTGACCTTTTGGGATCTGCTTGGGCCCATGTCTGCCATTTCTCAATGGTGAAAGAATTACGGATGTCTTTATGGATCAAATCTGTTTATTGTTTTAAACATATCAACATATAGACAAAACACATCACAATATGATAAACACGCTGCAGGACCCCTTATTGAGAAACTCTCCCTCGGCCCCCATGAGATCGTCCCTCTTGTGGTCATATCAGGAGGCCCCTTTATCAGTCTCATCCTTGCTACTCGAAGAAAAATTGGGCCCTACAGAAGGTCTGCAGCGTTGTAAGTCAAGTTTCATACATGTAATACATGACATATCATTAACAAATAAAACATAAAACATTAACAGTGCTTCCCCTGAGAGACCCCGGCCCTTCATCTCTCCGGTCCCCGCCCCATCCCCACCTCATTACTCTCATTCTCCTCAGGGTCCCATCAGTCAGACATGCACCCAATAGTTCAGGACAGCCCTAGTACTTGCAAATACGCGGGGCATGTGAGCTCAGTAGATTCAGTGGATAGGATCTGGAGAAACGGCCTCCACAGCGTGGGCAGGTCGCCCGTTCGCTGCTGAGAGGCTAGGGTAAGCTTCTCCATCGCCAGAATGAACCACAGTTTCTGCAGCCAAGATACATATGTCGGTACTCTACCTGTGCCCCACAAGGCTAGGATCAGCTGCAGCGCCGCATTAAGGGCCAAGGCCATCAGCCGCCCCTTCAGCGATTGCAGAGGGAAGGTGAGGGGGTTAGGCAGACCCAGCAGGATGTACAAAGGAAATCTAGGAATCATAGTGCTGAACGCTGCATCAACCCCGTCTACCACACTCTCCCAAAATCTATGGAGCTTGGGGCAATGCCACAGCAAATGCACCAGTGAACCCCTCCCCGCACAGCCCCTCCAACGGAGGTTAGATCTAGTGGGGTCCCATGCATGCATCCTTGCTGGGGTGTAGTACCAGTAAGAGGTCACCTTATATGCTGTCTCTGTCACAGCCGCATTATAGGCTGTGTGGTGTATTCTACAAAAGATACTATCCCACTCTTCATCAGAAAGTTCCCTTTCCAGCTCCCTTTCCCATCTCAACTGTCCCTTCGTTTTAGGAGGGCGTCCCTCTCTCTGCAAAAGCCTGTAAAGCTCTGAATTAACTTGTTTATCATCCTTCTTCATCAGGAGCCACTTCTCAAACATTGTTAACGGTCTGTCTAATAATGCCCTGTTAGCCGGCAACATGGCCGAATCTGATAGTACATCATCCTATCCGCCTCTGTCAAGCCGTAGGCCTCTCTCATCTGATCAAAGGGGATCACCCCTTGCTCATCAAGAATGCTCCCCACCCTTTTACAGCCTCCCTCATACCAGCGCCGCAATCCCTCCCCTTGTAACCCTGGTTCAAAGTCTGGATTCGCACCTATGGGGGTCATTGGCGATGGAAACGTCGTCAACCCCAACCGGCCTGCCACCGCATCCCATATGCGCAACATCACTCCCATAATCGGGGAAGAGTAGAGTCCCCCAGCCCTGTGCCGACGCCGGAGCCAGGGCACCTTCCATATATGGGAGCCCGCCACCGCCTGGTCCATAAAGCACCAGTGTTTCTTAGTAAGTGGACGACTCCACTCTAGAAGGAAACGCATCTGTGTCGCCTGATAATATCGCAGGAGGCAGGGAACCGCAAGCCACCCCTCCCCCTTGGAGCGACACAGGACTCGCCGCGGAAGCCGCACCGGACGACCCTCCCACATAAATCTCATAATCGCTGCTTGAAGAGTCGTTATCGTCCGGGGAGGTGAGGTCCCTCTTTACTTCCTGAACCAACTTCGTGTAGTTCAAGCTCGCCGTCTTTACAGCAGTAGACGCTAGGTCAATCCCCAAGTAAGAAAGCCGCGAGGACGACCAAAGAAAGGGGTAACTGGCCCTCAACACCTCCTCTTTCTCCGGGCTTAGGAATCGACCAAGGACCTGGGACTTCTGCATATTCACCTGGAACCCTGAGACCCGGCCAAACTCATCAAGTATCCCCATAAGCGCCGGCAGTGATGTTGCGGGCTCTGCCAGGGTAAGGATCACATCATCTGCATATAAGGTGATGAGGTGATGATCGCCACCAAACTTTATGCCAGAGACTGAAGAGCTATCCCACAGGCGCTGCACCAGGGGCTCCATGTATAGCGCAAACAAGAGAGGAGAAAGTGGGCACCCCTGTCTCGTCCCTCGCCGGATTGGGAACGGCAGGGAAAGCGTACCATTGACTCGGACCGCGACTCTGGGGGACTGGTAGATACAACGAATCCACGCCATAAAGACGGGACCCAGTCCGAACCGCTCCAACACTTTAAAGAGATACGGCCAATGAACCCTATCGAACGCCTTCTCCGCGTCAATAGAAAAGAAGAGTGCCTCCCGGCGAGAACGATCCGTTTTATCTAGCAAATGAAGCAGCCGCTTTGTATTGTCACTGCAATGGCGATACGGAATGAAATCCGCCTGATCTGGGTCCACAAGACCCGACATGTAGAGATTAAGGCGATGGGCGAGTATACCTGTAAACAGTTTAGCATTTACATTCAGGAGCGAAATCGGCCTATAGGAAGCACA
Source organism: Pleurodeles waltl (assembly GCF_031143425.1). Taxonomy (NCBI): domain Eukaryota; kingdom Metazoa; phylum Chordata; class Amphibia; order Caudata; family Salamandridae; genus Pleurodeles; species Pleurodeles waltl. Next base: position 394,736 of record NC_090447.1, read on the forward strand.
CTCCTCTGGGTCCTTTCCTGGCTTATGTATAACTGCAATGGTAGCATCGAGCATGCTGGGCGCTAGGGTTCCCGACTCCCGGAAGGAATTAAAGAGCTGCACTAAAAGTGGCACAATTTCCACACAGAAGGTCTTGTAAAAGAGTGCCGTAAAACCATCGGGCCCGGGGATTTCCCCACCCTTAGGCGCGAGATCGCCGAAATGACTTCTTCTGCCCTTATCAGCTGGTCCAATAAAGATGCCTCTCGCTCCCCAAGAGGGGTAATTGCTATGCCATCCAGAAATGGGTCTAGAGCCACACCACCCCCGTCGTCCTCCGCATAAAGCCCCCGGTAAAACTCTGCAAACGCCTCTGCAATCCGATCATTTGTTCTTGCTTCCATTCTAGACGGGGAACGGGACCGCCTTTATTGCTGACGCCTCTCGCTGCGCATGCAATCGATGCGCCAAAAGCTTCCCACACCTGTTGCTCCCAATATAGTATTTATGTTTAAGACATGCTATTGCGTACTCCGCCCTGTCCCAATCTAGACGTTTCAGTTGTTGCCGCACCTTCTCCAGCTCCCTCCAGATTCTGGGTGCTCCAGTGTGTAGGAAAGTACCATCTTGCCTGGCATGTTACCCCCATTTTTCACTGTATATATGTTGTTTTAGTTGTATGTGTCACAGGGACCCTGCCAGCCAGGGCCCCAGTGCTCATAAGTGTGCCTGAAAGTGTTACCTGTGTTATGACTAACTGTCTCACTGAGGCTCTGCTATCCAGAACCTCAGTGGTTATGCTCTCTCATTTCTTTCAAATTGTCACTAACAGGCTAGTGACCAATTTTACCAATTTACATTGGCTTACTGGAACACCCTTATAATTCCCTAGTATATGGTACTGAGGTACCCAGGGTATTGGGGTTCCAGGAGATCCCTATGGGCTGCAGCATTTCTTTTGCCACCCATAGGGAGCTCTGACAAATACTACACAGGCCTGCCACTACAGCCTGAGTGAAATAACGGCCACGTTATTTCACAGCCATTTACCACTGCACTTAAGTAACTTATAAGTCACCTATATGTCTAACCTTTACCTGGTAAAGGTTAGGTGCAAAGTTACTTAGTGTGTGGACACCCTGGCACTAGCCAAGGTGCCCCCACATTGTTCAGGGCAAATTCCCCGGACTTTGTGAGTGCAGGGACACCATTACACACGTGCACTACACATAGGTCACTACCTATGTGTAGCTTCACAATGGTAACTCCGAATATGGCCATGTAACATGTCTATGATCATGGAATTGCCCCCTCTATGCCATCCTGGCATAGTTGGCACAATCCCATGATCCCAGTGGTCTGTAGCACAGACCCTGGTACTGCCAAACTGCCTTTTCAGGGGTTTCACTGCAGCTGCTGCTGCTGCCAACCCCTCAGACAGGTTTCTGCACTCCTGGGGTCCAGCCAGGCTTGTCCCAGGATGGCAGAACAAAGGACTTCCTCTGAGAGAGGGTGTTACACCCTCTCCCTTTGGAAAATGGTGTGAAGGCAGGGGAGGAGTAGCCTCCCCCAGCCTCTGGAAATGCTTTCATGGGCACAGATGGTGCCCATTTCTGCATAAGCCAGTCTACACCGGTTGAGGGAACCCCTCAGCCCTGCTCTGGTGCGAAACTGGACAAAGGAAAGGGGAGTGACCACTCCCCTGACCTGCACCTCCCCTGGGAGGTGCCCCGAGCTCCTCCAGTGTGCTCCAGACCTCTGCCATCTTGGAAACAGAGGTGCTGCTGGCACACTGGACTGCTCTGAGTGGCCAGGGCCAGCAGGTGACGTCAGAGACTCCTTCTGATAGGCTCTTTCAGGTGTTGCTAGCCTATCCTCTCTCCTAAGTAGCCAAACCCTCTTTTCTGGCTATTTAGGGTCTCTGCTTTGGGGATTTCCTTAGATAACGAATGCAAGAGCTCATCAGAGTTCCTCTGCATCTCTCTCTTCACCTTCTGCCAAGGAATCGACTGCTGACCGTGCTGGAAGCCTGCAAAACTGCAACAAAGTAGCAAAGACGACTACTGCAACTCTGTAACGCTGATCCTGCTGCCTTCTCAACTGTTTTCCTGGTGGTGCATGCTGTGGGGGTAGTCTGCCTCCTCTCTGCACTAGAAGCTCTGAAGAAATCTCCTGTGGGTTGACGGAATCTTCCCCCTGCAACCGCAGGCACCAAAGAACTGCATCACCGGTCCCCTGGGTCTCCTCTCAGCACAACGAGTGAGGTCCCTTGAATCCAGCAACTGTGACCAAGTGACTCCCACAGTCCAGTGACTCTTCAGTCCAAGTTTGGTGGAGGTAAGTCCTTGCCTCCCCACGCCAGACTGCATTGCTGGGAACCGCGACTTTTGCAGCTACTCCGGCCTCTGTGCACTTCCGGCGGAAATCCTTTGTGCACAGCCAAGCCTGGGTCCACAGCACTCTAACCTGCATTGCACGACTTTCTAAGTTGGTCTCCGGCGACGTGGGACTCCTTTGTGCAACTTTCGGGTGAGCACTGTTTCACTCTTCTTCGTAGTGCCTGTTCCGGCACTTCTGCGGGTGCTGCCTGGTTCTGAGAGGGCTTCTTGTCTTGCTCGACGCCCCCTCTGTCCCCAGATGCAATTGTCGACATCCTGGTCCCTTCTGGGCCACAGCAGCATCCAAAAACCTAACCGCATGATTTGTAGCTAGCAAGGCTTGTTGGTGGTCTTTCGGCAGAAAAACACTTCTGCACAACTCTCCACGGCATGGAAAATCCATCCTCCAAAGGGGAAGTCTCTAGCCCTTGTCATTCCTGCAGAATCCTAAGCTTCTACTGTCCAGTAGTAGCTTCTTTGCACCCACAGCTGGCATTTCCTGGGCATCTGCCCATCTCCGACTTGCTTGTGACTTTTGGACTCGGTCGCCTTGTTCCACAGGTACCCTCAACTGGAAATCCATCGTTGTTGCATTGTTGGTTTGTGTCTTTCCTGCAGAATTCCCCTATCACGACTTCTTTGTCCTTTGGGGAACGTTAGTGCACTTTGCACTCACTTTTCAGGGTCTTGGGGTGGGCTATTTTTCTAACCCTCACTATTTTCTAATAGTCCCAGCGACCCTCTACAAGGTCACATAGGTTTGGGGCCCATTTGTGGTTCGCCTTCCACTTTTGGAGTATATGGTTTGTGTTGCCCCTATCCCTATGTGTCCCCATTGCATCCTATTGTAACTATACATTGTTTGCACTGTTTTCTAAGACTATACTGCATATTTTTGGTATTGTGTACATATATCTTGTGTATATTTGCTATCCTCATACTGAGGGTACACTCTGAGATACTTTGGCATATTGTCATAAAAATAAAGTACCTTTATTTTTAGTATATCTGTGTATTGTGTTTTCTTATGATATTGTGCAAGTGACAGTAGTGGTACTGTAGGAGCTTCACTCGTCTCCTAGTTCAGCCTAAGCTGCTCTGCTAAGCTACCATTATCTATCAGCCTAAGCTGCTAGACACCCTATACACTAATAAGGGATACCTGGGCCTAGTGCAAGGTGTAAGTACTCCTTGGTACTCACTACAAGCCAGTCCAGCCTCCTACACAGTGGACTGGTGGGAGCGCTCCAGTGCAGCCACCCTCTGCTCCAGCTCTGCCCTCTTCTCCCTCCTTACCTTATTGTCTCTAGCCGACAGCGCAATGACCTGCCCCCTCACTACCGCCTTCAGAGCCTCCCAGAGCGTCGCCAAACGGGTGTTCCCGTCGCCATTAAGACTCAAGTAGTCCATGATTGCACACCAGAGCGACTCTACCGTTGCCTCACTCTGAAGCAGCAAGTCTTTAAAGCACCAGCCCGGAGTCCCCACCCGGGCCACCTCCACAGTGAGCTCTACAGTAATAGGAGCATGGTCCGACAGAGCCCGAGGCTCAATCGTAGCCTCTCGAACTCGTGAGATAATCTCCTGCGACACCAGAAAAAGGTCTAGCCGAGCATATGTCTTAGTCGCGGCTGAGTAAAAGGAGTAGTCCCTAAGCGCAGGGTGCACCTTTCTCCACACATCCTCCAAACCACACTCAGTCAGCCACTGGCGCCCCACCACTGTCAACGCCCCGGTCTGCCCAAAACGGTGGTCGGAGCGATCTAGCTCGTTATCCATCACCATGTTAAAATCTCCCCCCACCAAGATGGCGCCATCCGGCGAGTATAGAATTGGGGAGACAGCCTGCCTCAGGAAGGCTTCCTGCTGAGTATTAGGAGCATACAAAGAAGCAACCGTGAAGATAAAAGTCCAGAGCCTTATTCTGATAGCCAGAAGCCTCCCTTGTACCTCGTGTATCTTGGCCACTACTTCCCCATGAAAAGACCTAGAAAGCAATATCGCCACCTCAGCATGTTTCGTGGGAGCTGAAGACCAAAATTGTCCAGGGAACCACTGTGAGCGCATTTGATATATATCCTTATGAAATAAGTGTGTCTCCTGTAGCAAGCAGATATGGCCCCCAGACCTCTCAAGGCCTGATAAGATTGCCAGCCTCTTAGCCAGACTATTGAGCCCACGGACATTTAAGCTTATGCACTTAATAGACATGCAACCGGAGGGGAAAAATGCTCAGCAAAGGAGGAGCAGCGCGGGGGAGCCACAGCCCAAGACAGCACCATAACCCCTCCGAACAACAGGGCCGATTCGCCACTTCACTCAATGACCATGATCCCAGGGAAGCACACCAACAAAAAACTATTACGCACAACGGGTGCATACAGCAAACCAGTCCTCTCACACACATCTCCATAGAGGCAAAGTCTCAACAGGGCTGCAGAACCTCCCACGTTCGTCAAGCCAAGTCCATCGCCTTCACCGCCTGGGCCCCTCTTGGACTGCCACAGAGCCTAATGCAACACAGCCCTTATCTGTTCAGCTCTCCTCGGCCACTACTCTGTTACGCACTGGTCCCAGCGGCCACAGTGCTCAACGCCGACTGCCGTTCCAACATCTGTTCCACAGCCGTAGGTCAGTGCTGCTTCCTCCGTCTCTCCCTCTGCCGCCAACGCGAGCGGTCTTTGTCAGCCAGGTCGCGATCTCCTCCCAGCTCTTGACTGTCACCCTCCAAGTGCAGGATCCGATATGCCTCTGATAGTGATTTCACCTGTCTGAGCTGATCCTCCCATCGGAAGACAAGGCGGAACGAATGGCCCCAAGAATAAGACACATCATGTGCTCTCAGATGCTCCGTGATGGGCTTAAATTCTCGCCTCCACTGCAGAGTCCGAACCAAGAGGTCCTGGAACAGTTGGAGCACATGCCCCTGAAGTGTACCTGCGGGAGATTGCGAGCCCTTTGCAATATGCTCTCTTTAAGTCCATAATTGTGTACACAGGCTAGTATGTCTGGTGGGCGATCCCCGGCACCGCCAGCACGGCCCACTCGATGGACTCTATCTAGCGTGATCTCCCTGGTCTCCTCCAGTCCAAGTATCAAGCGGAACTGCGCCACCACAAAGTCACCAATATCCTCCTTCTCCACCTCAGCCGGCACTCCTCTAATGCGGATATTATGCCTTCTTGAGCGATTCTCCAAGTCCTCCACCGCTATTTGTAGAAGGTCCTGCTGCTCCCTAAGTCGGACAAACTCTTGTTGCAGGCCCGCCACTTCCTCGCCGCAGGATATCTCACCATCCTCCATCTGTGCAACCCGCTCTCCCAGGGACGTAACCTCCCCTCGCAGCTCCTTCACCTCCTGAGAGATGTCCCTGCGGAGTTCCTGTACATCGCTCCAGAGTGAATCGAACAAGGAGGTAAGAAAGCCCTTCTTAACGGGGGCGCCCTGTTCCTCCTCCATCTCGCCAAGTGCCTCCGGGGACTTCATCGCTGACGGGCCTTCAGCAGCACCCCCTGGCCCCGGTCGTGCTCCAGCCAGCATTTCCCTGACTGATCTCTCCCGCTTTGACTTGGAGGCCGCCATCACTCCTGTTTCCCTGCTGAGCCCGCACTATCACCCAGCCAGGACCCCTCACGGTGTCTTCTAGGGACCAGGCCTCACCAGACCTCGTGCTTCACCAGCTAGTGCCGCCCGATCGCTTCTGAGCTCCAAATGGGCAGACTCCTTCCAGTCAGACCAGCGCACCTGTTGGGGCTACTACGGGCCGGTCACACCGTCGATCCGCAGCCCAGTGCCGTCACGCCTCCCTGGTCTACTTTCTCTAGAGCCGGAGTCCCTCAGGGGCATCCCGGCCCGTCCACTGCCTCGTCCGGGACCCCGTCAAACCAGAGGCCCAGGCCCAGCAGGCCCTCCAACCCAGGTGGCTGCCGGCGCCCTACTCCTCACCGGGCCCCCGCCGCAACACACTGCACCGTGTTGCCCCAGCCTCGTCTGGAGTATCTGCCGCTTCTGCTCTTGCAGCCGCGGGCCATCAATCCTGGGCCCACCACGCGGCCCGACCTCTAACGCGTCGCTCTCACCGGTTTCCGGCGCGGGTCCAGGCCGTGCAGCACAGCGTCTCCGCCTTGCGCCGATTCAGGCGCCTTCGGGCTCCTCAGGTCGCCTCTTGCTCTCCGTAGCCACACTTGTCAGGGTCGCAAGGCTGCTTTCTGGTGCCCGGGCGGCAGAGCTCGGACAGACACGTCCGCTCACGCCGCCATCTTGGCCACGCCCTACGGATGTCTTTAAAGAAATCTTCAGTTTTTATGATGCATAGGGCTTTGTCTGGCACAATGATAGCTCTGGAGGTTTGAAATGCAGGCAACGTGGTAGACTCTTGGCGGGACAAGGCGTCAGCTTTGCGATTGTCTTTACCAGGACGGAAAGTTACCACAAAATCAAATTCGGCAAAAAAACAGCATCCAGCGTAATTGCTGAGGAGTCAAAAGTCTGGCGGAACTCATGAACTGGAGATTGCGATGATCAGTATATACTGTGACAGTGTATTTGGCACCCAGCATATGATGTCTCCATTCTTTAAAGGCGTCACAAATCACCAGAAGCTCTTTTTCAGCAATGACATAGTTCTGTTCAGCTTCGTTCAATTTCCAAGACACGGAAGCTACGGGATGAAGTTGTCCAGTGTCTTTGTTTCGTTGTGACAAGACTGCACCTATTGCCACATCTGAAGCATCAGCTTCCACTATGAAGGGACGGTCCGCATCAGGGTGAGTCAAGACTGGGGCAGTGGGAAAAGCTTCCTTCAAAGTTGAAAAGGCTTGGTCAGCTTCTGGGGACCATACACATTTTTCTTTTTTTCTTAATAGCTTAGTGATTGGAGCCACTGTCTGGGAGAAATGATTTATGAACCTCCGGTAAAAATTTGCAAACCCCAGGAAACATTGTACATCACAAACAGTCTTTTGGGTGGGCCAATCAGATACAGCTTTTACTTTCTTTTCTGCCATCACCATACCTTGAGGGGTAAGGATAACCCCTAAAAACTCAACTGTGGAAACATGAAACTCACACTTGGTTAGTTTGCAATATAAATGGTGCTTTCGAAGGGCTGCAAGAATTTTCTTGACATGTTGTACATGTTCATTTTCATTGTCTGAGTAGATCGAAATGTCATTGATGTAGACTATGGCAAATATGTTGAGATACTCTCTAAGAACGTCATTCAAGAAAAATTGAAATGCTGCTGGAGCATTACACAGACCAAAAGGCATGACGGTGTATTCAAAGAGGCCATATCTTGTCTTGAAACCTGTTTTCCATTTGTTGCCCTCTCTCCTTCTGACCAAATGATAAGCACCTCGTAGATCGAGCTTAGTGTAGATTTTAGCTTTCCCTACTTGTTCCAGCAAGGCCGGAATCAGGGGCAAGGGATATTTATTCTTGATGGTGACTTTGATCAAACCCCTATAGTCGATACAAGCTCGAAGTTCTCCATTCGCCTTCGGAACGAAAAACAAAGGAGAAGCTGCAGGAGACTTAGAAGGGCGGATGAAACCATTCTCCAAGAACTGATCCAGATACTTTCGTAAATGTTGATTTTCATGTTCTGACAGGGCGTATACGCAACAGTTGGGGAGTATCGCACCTGGGACTAGATCAATTTGACAGTCATAAGGTCTATAAGGAGGCAAGTTTTCTGCTTCTTTTTCATCGAATACATCTTCCTAGGATGAATACTGTTTGGGCAATGTAACTTCTTTCTCCGCGGCAGTGGCTATGTAAGAGTTGCAAACTTGTGGTACTTGACACTTTTGGAGGCATTGTTCTTCACATAGCGCTGATGAGAGCACGACCTTTCGTTCTGCCCAATTAATCTCAGGATTGTGATGAGTTAACCAGGGTAAGCCAAGGATAATTCCATACTGGTGAGCCTGGATCAAGTCAAGGATAAGTTTCTCTTTATGTTTCTTTCTTTGGTCCTTATCCTCACAGATCACCGACAAGGGGACAGTCTGAAAAGTTACCGGACCTCCAGTCAAGAGTTTTCCATCTACTGCCTGGATGATTTCTGGGGTCTTTTTCTCAATACATGGGATCCCCCATGCACGAACCAATTGGGCGTCAACAAAGTTCCCGGTAGCCCCAGAATCTACTAGGGCCTTCTTGAAATAGATCTTTTTCTTTACTTGAACTTTTATTCCCAGCTTGAGATGTCTAGATTGTGAAGGGTCCACGGTGACACCCAAGAGCAACCCTTCTTTACATCTTGGGTGATTTGAGTTTTCCAGCTTCACTTGTGCATTGGCTAGCAAGTTTCTTTACAGGACCTCGTTTGCTCTTTGTTTTGATTGGACATTTTTTGGCAAAATTACCCTTGCGCCCGCAAGAAAGACATTGTCCATTCTTTTTACGTAGGTCTTTTTCGTCTTGGGTCAGAGGCCTCCTGATTGGTCCGATTTCCATAGCTTCTGGTGTTCTTTCTTTCTGAGTTCTTGAGTCTCTATTATCGGGAACACGTCAAGAATATTTCTCAGTCTTTTTGCGTGTTCCCCTTCGTTCCGCTAAACGATGATCCAATCTTAAAACAAGGTTTAGCAGGTCTTGACAGTCTGTAGGCTGCGGGTCTATTTGAGCTAGAATATCTTTTAGCTCCTCTTTGAGTCCCTTGTAGAACAAGGCCGGTTGCTTTACTTCAGGCCAGGATGTCTCGGCTACCAGCCGATTAAAGTTGGCTAAATATGACACTAGATCCTGGCTACCTTGTTGCAAGTCTAATAATTCACGATCTGCCGATGATGTCACAGTTCTACGATCAAATACCCTTTCAAACTCATGAACAAAAGGTTTCCAATTGTACAGCAGGGGACTGTCTTTACACACAAGAGGAATAACCCAAGTAGCTGCATCCCCAGATAGGTATGATAACAGGAAAGCTAATCTGGATTGGGCATCAGGGAAAGTCTGTGGTCGGCAGGTAAAATGCAGTTCCACTTGAACCAGGAAAGATTGCGCTTTCAAGGGATTGCCTGAGAAATGTTCTGGAGGAGCTAGGGGAATGGCTGAAGGAACATTGAGAGAAATGTTTGTAGGATTACCTCCAGAAGACTGAGAAGAAGGACCAGGCCAAGACACACCTATGGATTTTTTTTCTTTCTTCTCTATATTTTCCTGTAACTGACTTACTCTCTCAGCTAGGCTAGCTGCTAAATCTTTAGATGACATTACCTCTGGAGCTGTGTGATAGCCTTGACTAGCTCGTCCAATGTGGCCATGCTGAGAACATACGCAAACCAGGAGGATATTAATTTGTGGGCTCACTATTCAGTCAGAGTCACCAGATCCTCTGGGTCTGCGCACATTCCCAACACATCCACCACCAGACAGCTCCAATACTCTGATTAGAATGTCACAGAGTCAAAGAGAGTCCAAGTGGGGAAAAGGGGATTAGGAAGGGAACAGCTGGGAAGGAGACCTGTAGGAAGCAAAAAGGTTAAAACACACAATATCAAGGCTATGGTGGTCATTACAACCCTGGCGGTCGGTGTTAAAGCAGCAGTAAAACCGCCAACAGGCTGGCGATCAAAAAAATGGAATCACAACTGTGGCGGAAACCGCCAACATAGACAGCCACTTTAACACTCCGACCGCCACGGCGGTACAACACAAACACCGTGGCAGTAACCGGCAACAGACAGGCGGAGGACAATGTACCGCCCACAGAATTACGACAGTCCAATCCGCCACCTTTTCTGGGGCGGATTCATCGCGAACAAAAACACGGCTGCTAAAACTAGTCAACCCACACTGGAAGTCAGGTATGTTTTCAGGGGGTATCTCTAAGATGCCCTCTGGGGTGTATTTCACAATACAATGTACACTGGCATCAGTGTGCATTTATTGAGCTGAGAAGTTTGATACCAAACTTCCCAGTTTTCAGTGTAGACATTATGGTGCTGTGGAGTTCGTGTATGACAGACTCCCAGACCATATACTCTTATGGCTACCTGCACTTAAAATGTCTAAGGATTTGTTTAGACACTGTAGGGGCATAGTGCTCATGCACCTATGCCCTCACCTATGGTATAGTGTACCCTGCCTTAGGGCTGTAAGGCCTGCTAGAGGGGTGACTTATCTATGCCATAGGCAGTGTGAGGTTGGCATGGCACCCTGAGGGGAGTGCCATGTCGACGTAGTCATTTTCTCCCCACCAGCACACACAAGCTGGCAAGCAGTGTGTCTGTGCTGAGTGAGGGGTCTCCAGGGTGGCATAAGACATGCTGCAGCCCTTAGAGACCTTCCCTGGCATCAGGGACATACCTGGATGCCAGGGTGTGCCAATAGTGGAAACAAAGGTACAGGTTAGGGAAAGAACACTGGTGCTGGGGCCTGGTTAGCAGCCCTCAGCACACTTTCAAATCATAACTTGGTATCAGCAAAGGCAAAAAGTCAGGGGGTAACCATGCCAAGGAGGACACAGTGGAGGCAGTGGATGTTGGTGTGTCTGCATGTGTCTGATGCTTGCGTGAGTGCCAGTGGGATGTGTGGTGCTTATGTTTGCCAGAGCTTCCCTTGTGTGTTGAGGTGTGCATGCTGGTCTGATGGTGTGCTTGGGATAGGCTGAGGTACAGGGGTGTGGGTCTGGGTGGAGGAAGATGGAGGGGGGAGACTAGAGACAGGGACACTGGCTGCCATCAGTGCTGAGGCCAGAGTCTGAAAGGCTCGCTGAAGGGCTGCCTGACCAGAGTGAATGCCCTCCAGGTATGCATTGGTTTGCTGCAGCTGCCTCTCTACACCCTGGATGGCATTCAAAATGGTAGACTGCCCAACAGTGAGGGACTTGAGGAGGTCAATGGCCTCCTCACTGAGGGCGACAGGGGTGACTGGGGCAGGGCCTGAGGTGCCTGAGGTGAAGGTGATGCTCACCCTCCTGGGTGAGCGGGCACGGGGCAAACGCTGAGGGGCTGCTGGGAGGGCGGTGCTGGTAGGGGGGTGGCGGCTGTCCTTGTAGATGCGGGGGGCACCGATGGGGCCACCACCGCAAGGGAGGTCCCATCAGAGGAGGAGTCTGTATCACTGGTGTCCGCTCCTGTCCCCGCCGTGGAGCTCCCCTCGCCCTCCGTCCCACTGGTGGCTTCAGACTCCGTAGTGATGCCCTCCAGGGCCATGTGGGATGCAGCTCCCTCCTGCTCCGGTGCCACTGTTCCTCCACCTGATGATGCTAATGCACACAAGAACAGGGAAACCACAAAAAGGGGGGGAAGACAGAAGAAAGACATGTTGAGTGCATGCAATACCGCTACTGTTGGCGGACACAACAGACACAGAAGCCCCCTGCACTATGCCGCGCACTTGGAGTCGACTATTGAATCCCAGGGACATGGGTTACAAGACTATGCCCGATTTCTGCACACATGGATGTCACAGGAGCCTGACTAGGTGTAGTTGGCACTGTACACAGGTGGGGTGGGGTGCCACAGGGCCTGCCTTCAGAAGGGTCCTTGCCTACTAAACTAACCCTGGCCTAGGGGAACCCACAGCCCACCTCCCCCACCCAGACACCTACAATGCACGCTGAATCAGCAGAATGAGAGTGTACTCACCCCCTTGTGGCTGCTGTGATGCCCTCAAGCGCCCATCCAACTCCGGGTACACCACCGCCAGGATCCTGAACATCAGGGGGGTCATGGTGCGACAGGCACCTGTAGGAGGCTGGACTGGCTTGTAGTGAGTACCAAGGGGTACTTGCACCTTGCACCAGGCCCAGTTATCCCTTATTAGTTTATAGGGTGTCTAGCAGCATAGGCTGATAGATAATGGTAGCTTAGCAGAGCAGCTTAGGCTGAACTAGGAGACGAGTGAAGCTCCTACAGTACCACAAGTGTCATATGCACAATATCATAAGAAAACACAATACACAGTTATACTAAAAATAAAGGTACTTTATTCTTATGACAATATGCCAAAAGTATCTCAGTGAGTACCCTCAGTATGAGGATAACAAATATACACAAGATATATGTATACAATACCAAAATATGCAGTAATAGTATTAGAAAACAGTGCAAACAATGTATAGTTACAATAGGATGCAATGGGGACACATAGGGATAGGGGCAACACAAACCATATACTCCAAAAGTGGAATGTGAACCACGAATGGACCCCAAACCTATGTGACCTTGTAGAGGGTCGCTGGGACTATTAGAAAATAGTGAGGGTTAGAAAAATAGCCCACCCCAAGACCCTGAAAAGTGAGTGCAAAGTGCACTAAAGTTCCCCAAAGGACATAGAAGTCGTGATAGGGGAATTCGGCAGGAAAGACACAAACCAGCAATTCAACAACAATGGATTTCCAGTCGAGGGTACCGGTGGAACAAGGGGACCAAGTCCAAAAGTCACAAGCAAGTCGGAGATGGGCAGATGCCCAGGAAATGCCAGCTGTGGGTGCAAAGAAGCTTCTACTGGACAGGAGAAGCTTAGGATTCTGCAGGAACGACAAGGGCTAGAGACTTCCCCTTTGGAGGACGGATCCCTCACGCCGTGCAGAGTCGTGCAGTAGTGCTTTCCCGCCGAAAGACCGCCAACAAGCCTTGCTAGCTGCAAATCGTGCGGTTAGTGTTTTTGGACGCTGCTGTGGCCCAGGAGGGACCAGGATGTTGCAAATTGTGTCAGGAGACAGAGGGGACATGGAGCAAGACAAGGAGCCCTCTCAGCAGCAGGTAGCACCCAGAGAAGTGCCTGAAACAGGCACTACGAGGATGCGTGAAACAGTGCTCACCCGAAGTCGCACAAAGGAGTCGCCGGAGACCAACTTAGAAAGTCGTGCAATGCAGGTTAGAGTGCTGTGGACCCAGGCTTGGCTGTGCACAAAGGATTTCCGCCGGAAGCGCACAGAGGCCGGAGTAGCTGCAAAAGTCACGGTTCCCAGCAATGCAGTCTGGCGTGGGGAGGCAAGGACTTACCTCCACCAAACTTGGACTGAAGAGTCACTGGACTGTGGGGGTCACTTGGACACAGTTGCTGGATTCGAGGGACCTCGCTCGTCGTGCTGAGAGGAGACCCAAGGTACCGGTGATGCAGTTCTTTGGTGCCTGCGGTTGCAGGGGGACGATTCCGTCGACCCACGGGAGATTTCTTCGGAGCTTCTAGTGCAGAGAGGAGGCAGACTACCCCCACAGCATGCACCACCAGGAAAACAGTCGAGAAGGCGGCAGGATCAGCGTTACAGAGTTGCAGTAGTCGTCTTAGCTACTTTGTTGCAGTTTTGCAGGCTTCCAGCGTGGTCAGCAGTCGATTCCTTGGCAGAAGGTGAAGAGAGAGATGCAGAGGAACTCGGATGAGCTCTTGCATTCGTTATCTAAAGTTTCCCCAGAGACAGAGACCCTAAATAGCCAGAAAAGAGGGTTTGGCTACCTAGAAGAGAGGATAGGCTAGCAACACCTGAGGAGCCTATCAGAAGGAGTCTCTGACGTCACCTGGTGGCACTGGCCACTCAGAGCAGTCCAGTGTGCCAGCAGCACCTCTGTTTCCAAGATGGCAGAGGTCTGGAGCACACTGGAGGAGCTCTGGACACCTCCCAGGGGAGGTGCAGGTCAGGGGAGTGGTCACTCCCCTTTCCTTTGTCCAGTTTCGCGCCAGAGCAGGGCTAAGGGGTCCCTGAACCGGTGTAGACTGGCTTATGCAGAAATGGGCACCAAATGTGCCCATGAAAGCATTTCCAGAGGCTGGGTGAGGCTACTCCTCCCCTGCCTTCACACCATTTTCCAAAGGGAGAGGGTGTAACACCTTTGTTCTGCCATCCTGGGACAAGCCTGGCTTGACCCCAGGAGGGCAGAAACCTTTCTGAGGTGTTGGCAGCAGCAGCAGCTGCAGTGAAACCCAAGGAAAGGCAGTTTGGCAGTACCAGGGTCTGTGCTACAGACCACTGGGATCATGGGATTGTGCCAACTATGCCAGGATGGCATAGAGGGGGCAATTCCATGATCATAGACATGTTACATGGCCATATTCGGAGTTACCATTGTGAAGCTACATATAGGTAGTGACCTATATGTAGTGCACGCGTGTAATGGTGTCCCCGCACTCACAAAGTCCGGGGAATTGGCCCTGAACAATGTGGGGGCACCTTGGCTAGTGCCAGGGTGCCCTCACACTAAGTAACTTTGCACCTAACCTTTACCAGGTAAAGGTTAGACATATAGGTGACTTATAAGTTACTTAAGTGCAGTGTAAAATGGCTGTGAAATAACGTGGACGTTATTTCACTCAGGCTGCAGTGGCAGGCCTGTGTAAGAATTGTCAGAGCTCCCTATGGGTGGCAAAAGAAATGCTGCAGCCCATAGGGATCTCCTGGAACCCCAATACCCTGGGTACCTTAGTACCATATACTAGGGAATTAGAAGGGTGTTCCAGTAAGCCAATGTAAATTGGTAAAATTGGTCACTAGCCTGTTAGTGACAATTTGAAAGAAATGAGAGAGCATAACCACTGAGGTTCTGATTAGCAGAGCCTCAGTGAGATAGTTAGTCACTACACAGGTAACACATTCAGGCACACTTATGAGCACTGAGGCCCTGGATGACAGGGTCCCAGTGACACATACACTAAAACAACATATATACAGTGAAAAATGGGGGTAACATGCAAGGCAAGATGGTACTTTCCTACACAACCCCCCCCCCCCAAACGATGGACAATAAGACTAGCCATGACCTGATGAGTCTTCATTGTCTAAGTGGAAATATCTGGAGAGTCCATCTGCATTGGAGTGGCTACTCCCAGGCCTATGTTCCACTGTATAGTCCATTCCCTGTAGGGATATGGACCACCTCAACAATTTAGGATTTTCACCTTTCATTTGTTTTAGCCAAAGTAGAGGTTTGTGGTCTGTCTGAACAATGAAGTGAGTGCCAAACAGGTATGGCCTCAACTTCTTCAGTGCCCAGACCACAGCAAAGGCCTCCCTCTCAATGGCAGACCAACGCTTTTCTCTAGGGGTCAACCTCCTACTAATAAAAGCAACAGGTTGATCCTGGCCCTCAGAATTAAGTTGTGATAGGACTGCCCCTACTCCTAATTCAGATGCATCAGTTTGGACATAGAATTGTTTAGAGTAACAAGGGCTTTTCAGGACAGGTGCAGAGCACTTGGCCTGCTTCAGCTCCTCAAAAGCTTTCTGACAGTTTGCTGTCCATAATACCTTTTTAGGCATTTTCTTGGATGTGAGGTCATTAAGAGGGGCTGCAATGGAGCCATAGTTCTTAATGAACCTCCTGTAATACCCAGTGAGGCCTAGGAAGGCTCTCACCTGAGTCTGAGTAGTAGGGGGAACCCAATCAATAATTGTTTGGATTTTCCCCTGAAGTGGTGCAATCTGTTCCCCACCAACAAGGTGTCCCAGATAAACCACCTTACCCTGCCCTATCTGGCACTTTGAAGCCTTGATAGTGAGGCCTGCTTTTTGCAGGGCCTCCAAAACTTTCCATAGGTGGACCAGGTGATCATCCCAGCTGGAGCTAAAGACAGCTATATCGTCCAAATATGCTGCACTGAAAGCTTCCAGCCCTTGCAGGACTGTGTTCACCAACCTCTGAAAAGTGGCAGGTGCATTTTTCAATCCAAAAGGCATTCCAGTGAACTGGTAATGTCCTCCAATGGTTGAAAATGCAGTTTTAGGTTTAGCATCTTCTGATAATTTGATCTGCCAATACCCTGCAGTCAAATCAAAAGTGCTTAGATACTTGGCAGATGCCAGTGTATCTATGAGCTCATCTGCCCTGGGTATAGGGTGAGCATCAGTTTTGGTTACCTGGTTGAGACCTCTGTAGTCTACACAAAACCGCATTTCTTTCTTTCCATCTTTGGAATGGGGTTTTGGTACAAGTACCACAGGAGAAGCCCATGGACTTTCAGAGTGCTCAACCACTCCCAGTTCTAACATTTTCTGCACCTCTTGCTTTATGCAGTCCCTGACATGGTCAGGCTGCCTATAGATTTTACTTTTGACAGGCAAGCTGTCTCCAGTATCTATAGTGTGCTCACACCAAGAAGTGGTACCTGGCACAGTAGAGAAGAGTTCAGAAAACTGACCCAGGAGATTTATGCAATGGTCTTTCTGCTCAGCAGTAAGACAATCAGCCAAAACTACACCTTCCACAAGAGCATCTTGTTCTGTGGAAGAGAAGAGATCAGGTAGAGGATCACTGTCTTTTTCCTGTCCCTCATCAGTTGCCATGAGCAGGGTGAGATCAGCCCTGTCATAGTAGGGTTTCAGGCGATTGACATGGAGCACCCTAAGGGGACTCCTGGCAGTGCCTAAGTCAACTAAATAGGTGACTTCACCCTTTTTCTCAACAATTGTGTGGGGTCCACTCCATTTATCTTGGAGTGTTCTTGGGGCCACAGACTCTAAGACCCACACTTTCTGCCCTGGTTGGTACTGAACCAAAACAGTCTTCTGGTCATGCCATTGCTTCTGGAGCTCTTGTCTGGCCTGAAGGCTTTTACTGGCCTTTTTCATATACTCAGCCATCCTTGATCTGAGGCCAAGTACATAATCCAAAATATCTTGTTTTGGAGCTTTTAAAGATTGTTCCCAACCCTCCTTGACAAGTGTTAGTGGACCCCTAACAGGGTGTCCAAAGAGGAGTTCAAAAGGGCTGAAGCCCACTCCTTTCTGGGGTACCTCCCTGTAGGCAAAAAGGAGGCATGGTAACAGGATATCCCATCTCCTGCAGAGTTTTTCAGGGAGACCCATAATCATGCCTTTGAGAGTTTTGTTAAATCTCTCTACCAGTCCATTTGTTTGTGGATGATAGGGTGTAGTGAACTTGTAAGTCACACCACACTCCTTCCACATGGCCTTTAAGTATGCAGACATGAAATTGCGTCCTCAGTCTGATACTACTTCCTTTGGGAAGCCCACCCTAGAAAATATTCCCAGGAGGGCCTTTGCCACTGCAGGTGCTGTAGTGGTCCTTAAAGGAATTGCTTCAGGGTATCTTGTGTCATGGTCCACTACCACCAAGATAAACCTATTGCCTGAAGCAGTAGGAGGGTCAAGGGGGCCAACTATGTCAACCCCTACCCTTTCAAAGGGAACCCCAACCACAGGCAGTGGAATAAGGGGTGCCTTTGGTGTGCCACCTGTTTTGCCACTGGCTTGACAGGTTTGACAGGACTTACAAAACTCTTGTGTGTCCTCAGACATTCTAGGCCAATGAAACAAGGGAACAAGTCTGTCCCAAGTTTTCATTTGTCCCAGATGTCCAGCTAGGGGAATGTCATGGGCTACAGTTAGGAGGAACTTTCTGTACTTCAGTGTACAAGAGGTTGTCCTCCCAGTAAACTCTGTGAGAGTCACTGACATCCCCATTAGCTTGCTGGACAGCTTGCTGTCTTAGACCCTCTAGTGTGGGACAGGTTTGCTGTGCCACACCCAGCTCCTCCCTGGCAGGCCCCCCTTCACCCAAAAGCTCAGCAGTGTCTGCTTCCAGCTCCTCTGGTGTAGGTTCTGCACAGGGTGGAAATTCTTCTTCCTCAGAAGTTGAATCCACTGTAGAGGGAGGGATAGTAGGAAGTGCTTTACTTCTACTAGCCCTAGCTTTAGGGAGCACTTGGTCCATTGTTCCAGGATCCAAGCTTCCCTGTCCTTTTTGCTTTTTGGCCTGAGCCCTGGTTAAAGCAAAAATATGCCCTGGGATGCCCAGCATTGCTGCATGGGCCTCCAACTCCACATCTGACCAAGCTGATGCCTCCAAATCATTTCCTAGTAGACAGTCTACAGGTAAATCTGAGGCTACCACAACTTTCTTTGGACCAGTAACCCCCCCCAGTTGAGATTTACAACAGCCATGGGGTGGCTAAGTGTGTTGTTGTGAGCATCGGTTACTTGGTACTGGTGACCAAGTAGGTGTTGTTCAGGGTGGACCAGTTTCTCTATGACCATAGTCACACTGGCACCAGTGTCCCTGTAGGCCTGAACCTCAACACCATTTATTAGGGGTAGCTGCTTGTACTTATCCATATTAAGGGGACAAGCAACTAAGGTGGCTAAATCAATAGCCCCCTCAGAGACTAACACAGCCTCTGTGGTCTCCCTAACAAGACCAACCCCAACTAAGTTACCAAAAGTGAGCCCAGCTACTCCCTTGGATTGGCTATTAGTAGGTTTGCTCCCACCACCACTGCTATTAGTAGGGACACTAGGTGTAGCAGTAGGGGTTGTAGTGGTAGGAGGCTTGGTGCTTTTCTTTGGACAACTGGGATCTGTTGTCCAATGGCCTTTTATTTTACATAAATAGAACCATGGTTTCTTTTCCTTGTTTTGATTAGAAGAGGATTTGGGCCCACCACCCCCACCAGAGTGTTTTTGTGGGCCTGATGAAGACTCATTTTTAGATTTGTCCCCACCCTTGTCAGAAGACTTACCATCCTTCTTCTTGTTGCCATCTTTGTCACCCCCTGTATGAACTTTTCTGTTCACCCTTGTTCTGACCCATTTGTCTGCCTTCTTTCCCAATTCTTGGGGAGAGGTCAGGTCAGAGTCCACCAAGTACTGGTGCAACAAATCAGACACACAATTATTAAGAATATGCTCTCTCAGGATCAAGTTATACAGGCTGTCACAATCAGTAACTTTACTGCCATGTAACCACCCCTCCAAGGCCTTCACTGAATGGTCAATGAAATCAACCCAGTCTTGTGAAGACTCCTTTTTGGTCTCTCTGAACTTTATCCTGTATTGTTCAGTGGTTAAGCCATAACCATCCAGGAGTGCATTCTTAAGAACTTTGTAATCATTGGCTTCACTTTCCTTCACAGTAAGGAGCCTATCCCTACCTTTTCCACTAAATGATAGCCATAGGATAGCAGCACACTGCCTTTGAGGGACATCCTGTACAGCACAGGCCCTCTCAAGTGCATCAAACCACTTGTTAATGTCATCCCCCTCCTTATAAGGAGGAACTATCTTGTGCAGATTCCTGGAATCATGCTCTTTTGCAGGATGACTATGGGGAATACTGCTGCTGCCACCATGGGTTTCTAAACCCAGTTTCTGTCTTTCCTTCTCTATTTCTAAGGTTTGTCTATCCAAATCCAGCTGTTGCTTCTTGAGCTTCAGTCTGGTTTGTTCCACTCTCAATTTATTGAGCTCCCTTTCTAACAATCTGTCATCAGGGTAGGTGGGAGGGACATGTCTTGAAACAGAAGTATGGTGAGAATGGACAGAAGGAGACCTGTCCCTTACAGAAGGCACCCTAACAGCTTGGTTAACAGAAACACCACTTCTACTGTGGTGAGAATGAATGCTTTTGCTATGATGTGAGACAACACTATCTGTATGGTGTGACTCTACATCAGTACCAACTATGCTAGACTGTCTAGTAATGGGCAGGCTCTGAAGTTTCTTTCCTGAATCTTTTCCTAGGGGTGTCCCTGGATCAGATTGGGAACCATTAGCTACTTTTTGAACAGATGGGGCCCTTTTGGCCTTATCTTGTTCTCTAAGCATGTTAAGTAACAATTCCAAGGAAGGATTCTTCCCTACACTCAAACCTCTTTCTACACAGAGACTCCTTGCTCATTTCCAGCTAAGGTGGTCATATTCAAGTTTGGACAGATCAACATTTTGGCCTGTGCCAGACATTTTTAGAAAGAGTTAAAGTGATAGAAAAGGATAAAAAGTTTGTCAGAGCTTTTAGGAAGACAGAGAAAAAAAACTTTTAAAACTTTTTAGAACTTTTAGAAAGTTTAGAAGTACTTTTCAGCACTTAGAAAAGAGTGAAAAGAGAAAATGCAAAACTTTTTAGTTATGTGTACACACACTGAACTTGTTTTGTATATTTTTCTCTTATGAAAAGTACAATGACAAGAGTGGTAAGTAGTCTCAAAGCACTTATCCCACCGCTGCACAACCAATGTAGGAGGCTGGACTGGCTTGTAGTGAGTACCAAGGGGTACTTGCACCTTGCACCAGGCCCAGTTATCCCTTATTAGTGTATAGGGTGTCTAGCAGCATAGGCTGATAGATAATGGTAGCTTAGCAGAGCAGCTTAGGCTGAACTAGGAGACGAGTGAAGCTCCTACAGTACCACCTAGTGTCATATGCACAATATCATAAGAAAACACAATACACAGTTATACTAAAAATAAAGGTACTTTATTTTTATGACAATATGCCAAAAGTATCTCAGTGAGTACGCTCAGTATGAGGATAGCAAATATACACAAGATATATGTACACAATACCAAAATATGCAGTAATAGTATTAGAAAACAGTGCAAACAATGTATAGTTACAATAGGATGCAATGGGGACACATAGGGATAGGGGCAACACAAACCATATACTCCAAAAGTGGAATGTGAACCACGAATGGACCCCAAACCTATGTGACCTTGTAGAGGGTCGCTGGGACTATTAGAAAATAGTGAGGGTTAGAAAAATAGCCCACCCCAAGACCCTGAAAAGTGAGTGCAAAGTGCACTAAAGTTCCCCAAAGGACATAGAAGTCGTGATAGGGGAATTCTGCAGGAAAGACACAAACCAGCAATGCAACAACGATGGATTTCCAGTTAAGGGTACCTGTGGAACAAGGGGACCAAGTCCAAAAGTCACAAGCAAGTCAGAGATGGGCAGATGCCCAGGAAATGCCAGCTGTGGGTGCAAAGAAGCTTCTACTGGACAGGAGAAGCTTAGGATTTTGCAGGAACGACAAGGGCTAGAGACTTCCCCTTTGGAGGACGGATCTCTCATGCCGTGGAGAGTTGTGCAGAAGTATTTTCCCGCCGAAAGACCGCCAACAAGCCTTGCTAGCTGCAAATCATGTGGTTAGTGTTTTTGGATACTGCTGTGGCCCAGGAGGGACCAGGATGTCGCAAATTGCGTCAGGAGACAGAGGAGATGTCGAGCAAAAGAAGGAGTCCTCTCAGCAGCAGGTAGCACCCAGAGAAGTGCCAGAAACAGGCACTACGAGGATGCGTGAAACAGTGCTCACCCGAAGTCGCACAAAGGAGTCCCACGTCGCCGGAGACCAACTTAGAAAGTCGTGCAATGCAGGTTAGAGTGCTGTGGACCCAGGCTTGGCTGTGCACAAAGGATTTCCGCCGGAAGTGCACAGAGGCTGGAGTAGCTGCAAAAGTCGTGGATCCCAGCAATGCAGTCTGGCGTGGGGAGGCAAGGACTTACCTCCACCAAACTTGGACTGAAGAGTCACTGGACTGTGAGGGTCACTTGGACACAGTTGCTGGATTCGAGGGACCTCGCTCGTTGTGCTGAGAGGAGACCCAAGGTACCGGTGATGCAGTTCTTTGGTGCCTGTGGTTGCAGGGGGACGATTCCGTCGAACCAACGGGAGATTTCTTCAGAGCTTCTAGTGCAGAGAGGAGGCAGACTACCCCCACAGCATGCACCACCAGGAAAACAGTCGAGAAGGCGGCAGGATCAGCGTTACAGAGTTGCAGTAGTCGTCTTAGCTACTTTGTTGCAGTTTTGCAGGCTTCCAGCGCGGTCAGCAGTCGATTCCTTGGCAGAAGGTGAAGAGAGAGATGCAGAGGAACTCGGATGAGCTCTTGCATTCGTTATCTAAAGTTTCCCCAGAGACAGAGACCCTAAATAGCCAGAAAAGAGGGTTTGGCTACCTAGGAGAGAGGATAGGCTAGCAACACCTGAAGGAGCCTATCAGAAGGAGTCTCTGACGTCACCTGGTGGCACTGGCCACTCAGAGCAGTCCAGTGTGCCAGCAGCACCTCTGTTTCCAAGATGGCAGAGGTCTGGAGCACACTGGAGGAGCTCTGGACACCTCCCAGGGGAGATGCAGGTCAGGGGAGTGGTCACTCCCCTTTCCTTTGTCCAGTTTCGCGCCAGAGCAGGGCTAAGGGGTCCCTGAACTGGTGTAGACTGGCTTATGCAGAAATGGGCACCAAATGTGCCCATGAAAGCATTTCTAGAGGCTGGGGGAGGCTACTCCTCCCCTGCCTTCACACCATTTTCCAAAGGGAGAGGGTGTAACACCCTCTCTCAGAGGAAGTCCTTTGTTCTGCCATCCTGGGACAAGCCTGGCTTGACCCCAGGAGGGCAGAAACCTGTCTGAGGGGTTGGCAGCAGCAGCAGCTGCAGTGAAACCCCAGGAAAGGCAGTTTGGCAGTACCAGGGTCTGTGCTACAGACCACTGGGATCATGGGATTGTGCCAACTATGCCAGGATGGCATAGAGGGGCCAATTCCATGATCATAGACATGTTACATGGCCATATTCGGAGTTACCATTGTGAAGCTACGTATAGGTAGTGACCTATATGTAGTGCACGCGTGTAATGGTGTCCCCGCACTCACACAGTCCGGGGCATTGGCCCTGAACAATGTGGGGGCACCTTGGCTAGTGCCAGGGTGCCCTCACACTAAGTAACTTTGCACCTAACCTTTACCAGGTAAAGGTTAGACATATAGGTGACTTATAAGTTACTTAAGTTCAGTTAAAATGGCTGCGAAATAACGTGGACGTTATTTCACTCAGGCTGCAGTGGCAGGCCTGTGTAAGAATTGTCAGAGCTGCCTATGGGTGGCAAAAGAAATGCTGCAGCCCATAGGGATCTCCTGGAACCCCAATACCCTGGGTACCTTAGTACCATATACTAGGGAATTATAAGGGTGTTCCAGTAAGCCAATGTAAATTGGTAAAATTGGTCACTAGCCTGTTAGTGACAATTTGAAAGAAATGAGAGAGCATAACCACTGAGGTTCTGATTAGCAGAGCCTCAGTGAGACAGTTAGTCACTACACAGGTAACACATTCAGGCACTCTTATGAGCACTGGGGCCCTGGATGACAGGGTCCCAGTGACACATACACTAAAACAACATATATACAGTGAAAAATGGGGGTAACATGCCAGGCAAGATGGTACTTTCCTACAGCACCCCTCCCACGTTAGGAGGCCATCCCCAGCTGGGCCTCTGCCGTCTTCTTGCTCCAGCGGCGAATGTCCTCCCATCTTTTCCGGCAGTGGGTGCTCTGTCTGTGGTAGACCAGGGTCCGGACTTCCTTGGCGATGGCACGCCAAATGTCCTTCTTCTGGTGGGCGCTGACCTACAGGAATTGTACAGGGGAAAAAGAGAAGTAATTACCATCTGCACCGTCACAGTCATTGGCCCGCATCCCTACCCTTGCCATGACACACATGCACTCACCGTCGTTTCATGCACGCCTCATTCTCACCCCCCCCCATCTTTCATCCACCCCACTCCACACAGGCATTGCCCATACAGCATGCTCACAGTGTACTTACCTGTTTGTCTGGAGGACCGTAGAGTAGCGTGTACTGGGGGAGGACCCCATCCACGAGTTTCTCCAACTCCGTGCTGAAGGCAGGGGCCCTTTCCCCAGACACACAAGCCATTGTCTCTTCCAGACTAAGGTCACAGCAGCACTTGCAGTGTAGGTCCTCTCCTGTCGAAGATCAGGTATCAAGTGATTGAACAGAGAGAAAATAGCGGTCACGTCTGCGGCGGTGCGTACCGTCACCGCCGGTGTACATCGTCATTGGCTCCTGGGACCCATAGGGTCCAATGTTAACCAATGCAGGTTTGCGCCGCAGTCTTCGCCTACCGCGACGGTGTACAACGCCAGCGCAGTTACCTCATATCCCCCTGTCCCACTTTACAGGTCAGGCAGCCGCCATTTCATGGGCCCACATGGCATTATTTTGGACTGCGCCACACATATCTAGGCCTTGCCTAAAAGCTCATAAAGGCAAATTTCGATTTTCTAATATTTTCAGAGTAAGCTGTGTTTACGTACCTCAGAGTTGGTTGACTCTCTGCTCGCTGTTCTCCTCCATAGGCACCGTCCACTGGGGCATGTGAGGAGATGGCGGCATCCTCCGGTGTACAGACCGCTGGTGGACCTGTCGACAATGGAGGAGCAACATGTGATCATCACCTACAGGCTTGATCGTGTAACAATCTAGGAACTGTGTGCCCAGTTGGAGCCAGACCTGATGTCAGCTATCCACCATCCCACAGGAATCCCCACTCTAGTGCAGGTGCTGTCAGTACTCCATTTCCTGGCAAGTGGGTCTTTTCAAACTACAGTGGCCATAGCATCAGGGATGTCCCAGCCTATGTTTTCCAACGTGTTGTCCAGAGTGTTGTCTGCCCTGCTGAAACACATGCGGACCTACATCGTTTTCCCTCAGGTGGAGGATTTGCCTACAGTGAAAGGTGATTTCTATGCCCTGGCGCATATCCCCAACATCATAGGTGCCATTGATGGGACACATGTGTCCTTGGTCCCTCCGCAGGAGTGAACAGGTGTACAGAAACCTGAAGAGTTACCATTCGATGAATGTGCAGATGGTGTGTTTGGCAGACCAGTACATCTCCCATGTTAATGCTAAATTCCCTGGCTCAGTGCATGACGCTTACATCCTGTGGAATAGCAGCATCCCTTATGTGATGGAGCAACTCCAGAGGCACCGGGTGTGGCTATTAGGTGAGCACATGGACCCAATACAGTGGGAATAGTTGTCTGGGTCTGTGGATGTCCCTATGAGTTAGTGTGTGTCTAACAGTTGTCCCTCGCCATTTGCAGGTGACTCTGGTTACCCCAACCTGTCATGGCTACTGACCCCAGTGAGGAATCCCAGGACAAGGGCGGAGGAACGCTACAATGAGGCCCATGGGCGAACTAGGAGGATTATAGAGCGGACCTTCGGCCTCCCGAAGGCCAGGTTCCGGTGCCTCCATATGACAGGTGGTTCCCTATTCTACTCACCAAAGAAGGTATGCCAGATCATCGTGGCCTGCTGTATGCTTCACAACTTGGCTTTGCGATGACAGGGGCCTTTTCTGCAGGAGGATGGTCCAGATGGAGGTCTTGTGGCAGCTGTGGACCCATTGGACAGTGAAGACGAGGAAGCAGAAGAAGAGGACATCGACAACAGGAACACTGTGATCCTGCAATACTTCCAGTGAGACACAGGTAAGAAGTCAATACTGCCTGCTACATCTGATTTAAATCTACTACCTCTCTACTGTCTGTCATTTTCACCCAGTGTATGGTCACTGAGTTGTCACTTTCCCTTACGATTTCACAGATGTGGGTCCCACTGTGTGACATCTGCTTTGTTTCCTCATGGCCTAGAGCTGTGTGACATAGGTATGTTGACATTACATTTGTAAAAGCATTTTGCCACTGTTAATGCTAATACACTATTTCGAAATCACAGACAGACTCCTGATTGTTTTGTGCTTTATGGGTGTTTATTTAAGTGCTCATTATTGGAGGGGGTTGTAAAGTGGGGAAGGGTGATGGTGGAGGAATGTCCATGGCAGAGTCCAGTCTATTAGTCTCACAGGTGCATTGTCCAAAGGGGCATAGGAAGTGGAGCTGGGGCAGTTTAAGAATGGGCAGGGTGACCAGGTGGGACAAAAGGATGACAATCAGGGTGGTCTCATTTCTTGTCGGGGGTCTTGGCATCGTTCTCTGTCTTTGTCCTGGATCTCAGGGAACGTTTGCGGGGTGGTTCTCCCTCTGCAGGGGTTGGGGTGCTGGTGTGGTGGTCCTGTGGCGGTGCCTCCTGTCCACTAGCGCCGGCGGAGGTGGTGGGCAGTTCATCGTCCAGGCTAGTGTCAGGGGCTCCTTGTTGTGCCACAGTGTCCCTCCTGGTGTTGACGAGTTCCTTCAGCTCCCCTACAATGGTGCCCAGGGTGGAATTGATGGATTTGAGTTCCTCCCTGAACCCAAAATACTGTTCCTCCTGCAGCCGCTGGGTCTCCTGAAACTTGCCCAGTACCGTTGCCATTGTCTCCTGGGAATGGTGGTAGGTTCCCATGATGTTTGAGAGGGCCTCGTGGAGAGTGGGTTCCCTGGGCCTGTCCTCCCCCTGTCGCACAGCAGCCCTCCCAGTTCCTCTGTGTTCCTGGGCCTCTGTCCCCTGAACTGTGTGCCCACTGCCCCCAGGTCACTGTTGTTGTTGGGGTGGTGGGTTAGCCTGGGTTCCATGTAGTGGTGGACACACTGCTGCTTGACGTGTCCTGGGGACAGAGGTATGGGCCCGCTGGGTGGGTGCTGTGCTGGTGTTTCCAGAGAGGGGAAGCTCTGTAGTGGCCTGTGCCACTGTGAGGGAAACTGCCTGTCCCGAGGTCCCATATGGGCCAGGCTGGTCATCTAGATCCAGTTGGACAGAGCTGCTGTCATCACTGTGGGCCTCTTCTGTGGGTGGAGTGGACATATCTGGACCCTCCTGTCCGGTGACGTTGGGTATGGGTCCTGCAGGGGTGTAAAAGCATTATTATTGCATCTGTGTGTGCCATGGTGTGCAATGGGTGGGTGACCGTGTACCACAGTACTTGCATTCCTGTGTGGGACCTTGTGTGATGATGGGTTGGGGGGTGTATGGGCATGTGCAGTGGCTATGCTTTGGTGATGGGTGTCCATGCTTTGGTGTTGCATGCAGGGCTTGAGTTTGGGATGTGTGGTTTGTGATATTGGGACATGTGTGAGGAGTTGGAGTGATGGGGGTGAGGGTGAGGGTGGGGGTATGTGATGGCATGCAGGTTGGGTGGGGGATGAAGTAGTAAAGATTTGACTTACCAGAGTCCATTCCTCCAGCTACTCCTGCGAGGCCATCAGGATGCAGTATAGCCTAGACTTGCTCCTCCCATGTTGTTAGTTCTGGGGGAGGAGGTGGGGGTCCGCCGCCAGTCCTCTGAAACGCGATGTGGTGCCTTGAGACCACGGAATGCACCTTCCCCCGTAGGTCGTTCCACCTCTTCCTGATGTCATCCCTAGTTCTTGGGTCCTGTCCACGATTCTTTGCCATAGCTCCATCTTCCTAGCTATGGAGGTGTGCTGCCCCTGTGGTCCGAATAGCTGTGGCTCTACACAGATGATTTCCTCCACCATGACCCTGAGTTCCTCCTCAGAGAACCTGGGGTGTCTTTGCGTGCCATGGGGTGGTGTGGGTGATGTGTGGGGTGGTGTGTGTTGTGATGTGTGGGGTGATATTTAGAGGTGTGTTGTGTGAGGTGCGTGGATGGTATGTAAGTGATGGTGTTGAGTGCCTGTAGATGCCAGTTTGTAGATGGTGGTGTCTCTCTCTGGCCTTCAGTCGCAATTGTGGTCGTAACGTTTTTTGGGTGATGTGGGTGTGTGTTTTATATTGTATTGAGTGTGTGGGAGTGGTGTGTGTATGTGTATCAGGTGTGTGTATTTTGATTTGTCCTATGTGGATGTGTTTTGTAAGAGTGTGTGTATTTTGAGCGCGGCGCTGTGTACCGCCAATGGAATACCGCGGTTGAAAGACCGCCGCGTGGATTCGTGGGTCGTGATAGTGTGGGCTTACTCCTGTTGGCGTGACGGTGTCGGTTTTGTTATCGCCAGTTTATCTCTGACCTTTGGTGTGGGGGACTTGTGTGGGTGACTAGATTTTGGCGGATTCCGAGCTGTGGGTCATAATAGCTGTGGTGGAATTCCGCGGCCGTGGCGGTGTGTTTTGCCGGTCTTCTGCACAGGAGTAAGTGGCATTTGCCGCCAATGTTGTAATGACCGTCTATATCATATTAATCATTACTAGACTATGATTCTAAAACATTGTTATACTAGAAACATGGATAACTTAAGTATGAACTAAACAACTAGGCCTCAAGATGTCTGGATACCTGTAAAGGAATCAAGAAGGATTAATACAACTTTCCAATGAACCTCTCAATGAAATGTTACACATGGATTAGAAAACATCAGAACCTTCTAGAATTACGTTTTCAAATTCAAGCATAGTCTTTTGCATGAGGACCAGGAAATAATCTGAATGATTTCTATAACACCACGGGAATTGTACTTAAGGGACTTATTATGCACATACAATATAACATCTATAATTCTAACACTTTAGTTTTTCTTAAAATGCAGGAACATGAATTGCGCACATTGTGGATTTCCACAAGGGTTTGTAAATGCCATGAAATGGTTGCGCACAATGAATAACATGAGTTAGACACAAGAAATTAATCGTGCGTCTTGACGATTCGAAGGCCACCAAGTAAATGTCATGAAGTGGTAGCGCACAATGAACATCATGATTTAAGTACAAGAAATGAATCGCACGTCTTGCCGATTCGAATACCACCATGTGAATGTCACAAAATGGTAGCGCACAATGAGTAACATGAGTTTAGCACAATAACTGAATCGCGCATATTGCCGATTCGAAATGTCACCACGTAAATGCCATGAAATGGTAGCACACAATGAATTTTCATGAATTAAAACACAAGAAATGAATCGCACGTCTTGCCGATTCGAAGGCCCCCATGTGAATGCCAAGAAAGGGTAGCGCACACTGAATATCATGAATTAATCACAAGAAATGAATTGCGCGTCTTGCCGAAGCGAAGGCTACCATGTGAATGCCAAGAAATGGTAGCGCAGACTGAATATCATGAATTAAGCACAAGAAACTTAATCGCGTGTCTTGCTGATTCGAATGCCACCATGTGAATGCCAAGAAGTGGTAGCTTACAATGAATGACATGAATTAAGCACAGGAAATGAATCTCACGTCTTGTCGATTCGGTTGCCACCATGTGAATGCATAAAATGGTAGCATTCAATGAATAACATGAATTAAGCACAAAAAATGAATCGCATATCTTGCCGATTCAGATGCCACCATGTGAATGCCATGTAATGGTAGCGTACAATGAATAACAGGAATTAAGCACAAGAAATGAATTGCGCGTCTTGACGATTCGAATGCTACCTTGTAAATGCAATAAATGGTAGCGCACAATGAATATCAAGATTTGTACACGAGAAAAGAATTGCGTGTCTTGCCGATTCGAATGTCAGCATGTAAATGCCATAAAACATCAAACGCACATTCACACGCACAAGAGCAAAATTGTTTTATCATGCAAATTAGGCCCAAGAACTCGAAAGCCTTTGAGAACGGGATCGGGGGCCCAGCCCGACCTCCGTCTTACCGCCCTGATCAAGAATCACCGACAAAGTGAAAGGGCAAGATCTGGAAGATCAAAGTAGGCCTCTGGAACAGGAGCTCAGGAAGTTGCTGCTGCTCTGCACCGGGACCTCTGAATAGTGAGCAAGTGGAACTGGGCTGGCTCCCTTATATAGAGTCTTGGCCCAGCCCACAAACCATACGCAGGCATGCTGCAGGGAAAGCTTCTAGAAGGCCCTGGAAAGGGACCATACCCTGACACACTCTGAAAGCCTGCAGCAGTACATTGCAAATGAACAGTATTTATATGCACCTTGAACATATGTTTTCAGGATTAAACTCTGCAATGCAAAAAGTTAAACAACAGCATATCAGCACAATGCATAAATTACGTTATCTTGAGAGTGCTGGGTTTTTGCATTCTAGTCGCCCGTAGAGCGTGCACTGCTCTGATGTTGACACTATCCTTGTGTGCATTAGCATCATCTGGCGGAGGAGCATTGGCACCTGAGCAGGAGGGAGCTGCAGCCCACATGGCCCTGGAGGGTGAATTTACAGAGTCTGAAGGCACCAGTGGGACAGAGGGCGAGGGGAGCTCCACGACGGGGACAGGAGGAGACACCAGCGAAATCGACTCCTCCTCTGATGGGAGCTCCCTTCCGGGGCGGGCACCTCTGTGCCCACCACATCACCACATCAACAGGTACAGCCGCCACCCCACCTACCAGCCCCTCAGAGTGGTTCCCGTGCCCGCTCACCCAGGAGGGTTGGCATCTCCTTCACCCCAGGCACCTCAGGCCCTGCCCCAGTCAGCCCTGCTGCCCTCAGTGAGGAGGCTATTGACCTCCTGAGACCCCTCACTGTTGGGCCATCAACCATTTTGAATGCCATCCAGGGTGTCGAGAGGCATTTGCAGCAAACAAATGTATACCTGGAGGGCATTCATTCTGGCGTGGCAGCCCAACAGAGAGCATTTCAGGCTCTGGCGTCAGCACTGATGGCAGCCATTGTCCCTGTGTCCAGCCTCCCCCCTCCAACTTCCACTACCCAGACCCAATCCCCTCTACCTCAGCCTATCCCAAGCACACCATCAGACTAGCATGCACAGTCATCAACACACAAGAGTGGACATGGCAAACATAAACACCACACATCCCACAGGCACTCACACAAGCACCATCCCCATGCAGACACACCAACATCCACTGCCTCCACTGTGTCCCCCTCCTCCACGTCCTCCTCCACCCTCCCAGTTTCATCTCCACTCACACCTGCATGCTCTACATCCTCAGCCACTACCTCCATCACCAGCACAACCATCACCACACACCGCTCATGTGCAATCACCACCCCACTACCATTTACACTTCCCCTGTGTCCTCTCCCAGTGTGTCTGTGAGCCCTCCTCCCAAAGTACACCAACGCAGGCGCACACCCGCTCAACAGCCATCCACCTCACAACAGCCTCCAGCCCATGCACCTTCACCCAAACTCAGCAGACGTACACCTCCTACAGCCACTACCTCTTTCTCCACTCCCAAACCCCCTCCATCTTCCCATCCCAGTGTGTCTAAAAAACTTTTCCCAGCTAACATTGACCTCTTCCCTACACCCCCGGTCCTTCCTCTAGATCCAGGATGTCCAGATCGCTGCCCAGCACCTCAGCCACCAAATCCTCCAGTACTGGGGTCCCTGCAAGTCCAGTAACATCGCGGGCGGCACCCATCAGGGCTGCCAGTGTGCCACCTAGTAGGGCCAAGGATCATCCTATTCCACCACCTGCCAAGGTGAAGAAGGGGCCCACATGCCGTAGGGAAAAGCCTAACCAACCACCCAGCAGGGCCTCCCCTAAGACAAAAGGGGACAGTGCCAAGGTCCCTGCAGCGACTTCCAAGGTGGAGAAGGGACACAAGGCTAAAGGGAAGTCAGCTCAGGGCAAGGAGCCTCCGGCTGAGGGACTGGTGTCACCCCTTCTGCCAAACAGAACAGCAACCTGTACGGCAGTGGACACCGCCACAACCACCGTACCTGCACCGCCACCTGCACCGCCACCTGCACAGCCACCTGCATGTCTGCTGCCTCAGCAACAGTCCCCAGCATCATCCCCAGTGGGCAGCCGTCCGAGGCTGCAGGAGACATCCTGCTGTCTCCCTCCACAGGTGCTGACACATGCACCACCGGCAGCATCTCCGCCACAGACACTGCCGCAACCACTGCCACCTGCCCCGCGACGTGCACAGACAGTGCCACCACAGCCGACATGGACAACATTCCCAGTGGGCAGCCGTCCGAGGCTGCAGGAGACGTCCTGGACCCTGCACAGAATACGCGAGGCACCACAAACAGCACTGTTAGTACCAGCAGGCAGGCAGGCAAAATCACAGCAGGGTGGAGTGTGTCTCTGACTCCATGGAGTATCATGCTACCTGTTCCCAGGAAATCAAATGGCACACACACCCAGGTGAGGGAGTGGGAACTGCCACATAGCATGTGCAGCACTCTGGGCACCATGCCCCCTCCAGAACCAGTGGAGAACAGCATCCACTCGCCCAGTCCTTGGCAGGATGAAGCACTCTGGCACTAACCCCCCTCCAGAACCAGTGGAGAACAGCATCCACTCACCCAGTCCTTGGTAGGATGAAGCACTCTGGGCATCATGCCCCCTCCAGAACCAGAGGAGAGCAGCCTCCACTCACCCAGCCCTTGGCAGGATGAAGCACTTTGGGCACTAACCCCCCTCCAGAACCAGTGGAGAACAGCATCCACTCACCCAGTCCTTGGCAGGATGAAGCACTCTGGGCATCATGCCCCCTCCAGAACCAGTGGAGAACAGCATCCACTCACACAGTCCTTGGCAGGATGAAGCACTCTGAGCACCATGCCCCCTCCAGAACCAGTGGAGAACAGCATCCACTCACCCAGTGCTTGGCAGGATGAAGCACTCTGGGCACCATGCCCCCTCCAGAACCAGTGGAGAGATACATCCACTCACCCAGACTTTGGCAGGATGAAGCACTCTGGGCACCATGCCCCCTCCAGAACCAGTGGAGAACAGAATCCACTCACCCATTCCTTAGCAGGATGAAGCACTCTGGGCACTAAGCCCCCTCCAGAACCAGTGCAGAACAGCATCCACTCACCCAGTCCTTGGCCGAATGAAGCACTCTGGGCACCATGCCCCCTCCAGAACCAGTGGAGAATAGCATCCACTCACCCAGTCTCTGGCAGGATGAAGCACTCTGGGGACTGTGCCCCCTCCAGAAACAGTGGAGAACAGCATCCACTCACCCAGCACTAGGCAGGATGAAACACTCTGGGCACCATGCCCCCTCCAGAACCAGTGGAGAAAAGCATCCACTAGAGAGACTGTGGCTTTGCACTCCCCAGGAGCAATCAGTGGACAAACCACCCAATTGAGAGACTTGTGAGACTGTGGCTTTGCACTCTCCAGGACCAATCAGTGGGCAAACCACCCACTTGAGAGTCTTGTGAGACTGTGGCTTTGCACTCCCTAGGACCAAGCAGTGGGCAAAGCACCCACTTGAGAGACTTGTGAGACTGTGGCTTTGCACTCCCCAGGACCAATCAGTGGGCAAACCACCCACTTGAGAGACTTGTGAGACTGTGGCGTTGCACTCCCCAGGAGCAATCTGTGGGCATGGAGCCCCCACGTGCAGCAGTGGCATCGTCCCATCATCCAGCTGAGGTGCCTCCCTCCCCTTCCCCCTGAGGTGCCTGTTTATTTTCGAACTGATACCCCAGCAGTGTTCTCTCCGTTTAGAGGCAGGTATCATGTGTGGGCTTCGCCCATGCATTTTGGGACCACTGATCCATGGACAATGATTGGAACACTATCCGGACTTTTGTAGTTGCTGTACATATTTGTATAAAATGATCTGTTACAGACCTGTTTCCATATCTGAATTTTCGATGATTACACTCGTTACAATCATTTCCTTTTGTCCTTGCATTTTTCCAGAGGTTTACGGGGTGTCAATGTAATGTTACTGCATGTATTTGTGTGTATAGTGTTGTGGGTGAGGGTGGGAGTGGGGGTGTTGCGTGTTGCGTGTATGTGTCGCTCTCTTTTTCCTTCCCCCCTCCCCTGTGTGCTAGGTACAGTACTCACAGTGGTCATCACCGCCGTCTTTGCTGCTCCTGGTAGAAGAGGAGGTAAACCAACATTGGTAGCACCTGTAACTCGGGCTCCATGGCGTACTGGTTCCTTGTAGGGTGTCGTGAGGTGAGTGGTTTCCCTTCCAAAGACTGTTTCTGCCGTGCTTTTGATGGTGTTGGTACCGCCACGGAAAAGGTGGCGGATTGGTGCCTTGTAATACAGTGGGCAGTATATTGTCCTCCGCTTGTCTGTTGGCGGTTACCACTGCGGTGTTTATTTCTACTGCTGTGACGGTCGGAGTGTTAAAGTGGCTGTCTGTGATGCCGGTTTCCACCATGGTCGTAATTCAATTTTTTTTTCCATCGGCCTGTTGGCGGTATTACTGCTGCTTTAACACCGACTGCCAGGGTTGTAATAAGGGCCATAATCTCAGAAATAGAGAAAATATAAAAGCTCCTGACAGATATACTGATTCACGTCCCTCACGTTCCATTCAGGACGCACTGGATAGACGTAGCGAGAGAAGGGGCTGTCCTGATCGACGTCCTGAATACGTGAAACAGAAGAAAGACCCACCACAGTCTTCAGACAAAAAAGAAGATAAGTCCCCACAGCAGGAGCCACAGTTTAAAAGGAAAAATGTGGCAGCACTGTCAGTAAAAAATGCTGGTGCACTTGGGAATATTGCTGAAGAACAAGACGTGGGCAGTGACACTACTAGTCAGCGCGGCAGAGGTCACAATATGTCACCAGAGTCTGAAAAATCATCTGGATGCGACAGCAATTATCGATTTCATTGCAGTTGAGACTGCGGACAGGCGCGTCCTCCCACCCGACAGGGTTTATGATTTAAATATCCAAATTGAGGGAGACGTAGAGCGCACCATAGGTGTGATATTCTGGGATGAACCTAGTTGTGATATCATCCTGGCCAAAAGGGACTGGCCACCTGAGCACGTCCAAAAGCTTCCACATGGGGAAGATGTAATTTTGCCTTCTTTCTCTGATCTTGTTCCAGAAGCAGTCAAACCAGCGTACGCTGTCAACTGGGCTTTAGCGCAGGCACCTGCGTTGTACCGCAATCATGTAGGTTGGGACAAGGATTCTCCTTACCATGTAAAACCTATCAGGTCTACACACAACCTCAGCCACAATATCCTGTTAGACATGAAGCAAATGTTCCGGTGAGGGAGTGACAGTACCAGGGAGTAATTGAGCCCCGTGTCTCTGCAATGAATAACCCATTATTCCCCATTCCAAAGCCAGACCGTTCCTACAAAATAGTCTTAGATTACAGACACTTAAACAGTCATGCATGTATATACACTATGCAAAATTCACATAGCACAGCACTAATTAATAACATAGGTGGTCATTACAACCCTGGCGGTTGGTGTTAAAGAGGCGGTAAAACCGCCAACAGGCCGGCGGTAAAAAAAAGTGAAGCATGACCGTGGCGGAAACTGCCAACATAGACAGCCACTTTAACACTCCGACCGCCATGGCGGTACAAACAAACACCGCGGCGGTAACCGCCAACAGACAGGCGGAACACAATGTACCACCCCAGTATTACAACAGTCCAATCTGCCACCTTTTCCGGGGCAGATTCACTGTGAACAAAAACGCAGCGGAAACAGGACTTGGAAGGGAAAACGCTCACCTCTACACGAGGAACCAGGACGCCATGGAACCGGAACTCCAGATTCTCCCTACCTTTGTCTTCCTGCTCCTCTACAAGGAGCACGAACATCGGTGTCGAAGACCGCGGTGAGTACTGCACCTACGACACAGGTGAGGGGGGAGGGAAAAAAGAGTGACACACAAACGCAGCACCCCCACCCCTACCCTCACCCACTACAACACACACACTAATACATCATGATGCATTACAGTTACACCCCCCAACCTCCTGGAAGAATGCAAAGATAAAAGGAAATTATTTGAACTTTTGTAATCTATTAAAATCCAGTACTCAAAAATATATATACACTATAAACAAATATATACACCAAGAATACAAGTCCAAGGTATTGCACCATTAAAGTCCGTGGACCACTGGGCCCAAAATGAATGGGTGAGGCCCACACAAGATACCTGATCAAAACGGAGAGAACACTGCAGGGGCATCAGATAGAAATACAACAGGCACCTCATGGGGAAGGGAAGGGGGGCCACCTCAGCCGGATGAGTGCACGACACCAGATCCACGAGGGGGCTCCATGCCCACTGCTTTATCCTGGGGAGTGCAAAACCACAGTCTCTCAAGTGGATAACAGTTTCCACTGGTTCTGGAGGGGGCTTTGTGCCCAGAGTGCTTCATCTTGCCAAGGACTGAGGTAGTGGATGCCTTTCTCCACTGATTTTGGAGGGGGCTTTGTGCCCAGAGTGCTTCACCCTGCCAAGGACAGAGGTAGTGGATGTAAATCTCCACTGGTTCTGGAGGGGGCTTTGTGCCCAGAGTGCTACATCCTGCCAAGGACTGAGGTAGTGGATGCCTTTCTCCACTGGTTCTGGAGGGGGCTTTGTGCCCAGAGTACTTCATCCTGCCAAGGACTGAGGTAGTGGATGTGATACTCCACTGGTTCTGGAGGGGGCTTTGTGCCCAGAGTGCTTCATCCTACCAAGGACTGAGGTAGTGGATGCCTTTCTCCACTGGTTCTGGAGGGGGCTTTGTGCCCAGAGTGCTTCATCCTGCTCGTGGCGGCCTCAGTAGCGTCTGAGCTTTCGGCGCTCATTGGCCTGCGGTGCTGGTGGCGGCGGTGTCCTTGGCAGCCGTGCTTGTGGCGGCGGTGTCCATGGAAGCAGTGCTGGTGGCGGTGGTGTCCTGTGAAGCGGTGCTTGTTGCAGGTGTGTCCTTGGCAGCGGTGCTGGTGGCGGCGGTGTCCTTGGCAGCGGTGCTTGTGGCAGTCTTGTCCACTGGGCAGGTTTGCGGTGACTTGCCTGTCTTTCTGTGCCCCTTCCCCACCTGGGATGGTGGCGCAGCTGTCTTCCCACTCCCAACTGTACTCCTGGGAGAGCCTTTGGTGGTAGATGTTTTGCCTTCCTCCCGCCGGGCAGTGGCCAACTTTTTATGCTTCTGAGTTGGGGGACTGTCAGCGGTCTGGCTCCTTGGCACACTGGCTGCCCTTCTGCTTGGTGCACTCCAGAAGCTGGTTACTGCTGGCACCACTGTTCCCGCTGATGTTGTGGCTGAGGTGCTGGGTTGGGACCTGGAAAGGCGGGCCCTATGGGACTGGAGGGGTGGGGAGGTGATGGATAGAGGTCAAGGTTGGACAGGAAAAGTTTTTGGGACACACTGGGACGGGTAGATGGAGGGGGTTTGGGAGTGGAGGAAGAGGTAGTGGTTGTAGGAGGTGTACATTTGCTGACTTTGGGTGAAGGTGCATGGGCTGGAGGCTGTCGTGAGGTGGATGGCTGTTGGGTGGGTGTGTGGCTGTGTTTGTGTACCTTGGGAGGTGGGCTCACAGACACACTGGGAGAGGACACAGGGGATGTGTGAATGGTAGTGGGGTGGTGAGTGCAAGTGAGCGGGGTGTGGTGATGGGTGTGCTGGTGATAGACGTAGTGGCTGAAGATGTAGTGCATGCAGGTGTGAGTGGAGATGAGACAGGGAGGGAGGAGGGAGACGAGGAGGAGGGGGGCACAGTGGAGGCAGTGGATGTTGGTATGTCTGCATGGGTATGATGCTTGTGTGAGTGCCTGTGGGATGTGTGGTGCTTATGTTTGCCAGAGCTTCCCTTGTGTGTTGAGGTGTGTTCATGCTGGTCTGATGGTATGCTTGGGATAGGCTGAGGTACAGGTGTTTGGATCTGGGTGGAGGAAGTTGGAGGGGGGAGGCTGAACACAGGGACAATGGCTGCCATCAGTGCTGAGGCCAGAGTCTGAAAAGCTCGCTGTTGGGCTGCCTGACCAGAATGAATGCCCTCCAGGGACGCATTGGTCTGTTGCAACTGCCTCTCTAGACCCTGGATGGCATTCAAAATAGTAGACTGCCCAACACTGAGGGACCTGAGGAGGTCAATGGCCTCCTCGCTGAGGGCAGCAGCGCTAGCAGGGGTAGGGGCTGAGGTGCCTGGGGCGAAAGAAATGCCCACCCTCCTGGGTGAGCGGCCACGGGGCACACAATGAGGGGCTGCTGGGAGGGCGGTGCTGGTAGGGGGTGGTGGTGGCTGTACCTGTAGATGCGGTGGGCACAGAGGGGCCCGCCACCGCAAGGGAGCTCCCATCAGAGGAGGAGTCTGTGTCGCTGGTCTCAGCTCCTGTCCCCGCCGTGGAGCTCCCCTCGTCCTCCGTCCCACTGGTGGCTTCCGACTCTGTTGTCTCGCCCTCAAGGGCCATGTGGGATGCAGCTCCCTCCTGCTCCGGTGCCACTGCTCCTTCGCCTGATGATGCTAATGCACACAAGAACAGGGAGACGACAAAAAGGGGGGGAAGACAGAAGAAAGACATGTTGAGTGCATGCAATACCGCTACCGTTGGAAGACACTACAGACACAGAAGCCCCCTGCACTACGCCGTGCACTTTGAGTTCCCTAATTAATCACACGGACATGGGTTACAAGGCCTAAGCCCGATTGCTGCACACATGGAAGTCACAGGAGCCTGACTAGGTGTAGTTGGCTCTGAACACAGGTGGGGTGGGGTGTCACATGGCCTGCCTTACGAAGGGACCTTGCCTACTAAACTAGCCCTGGCCTAGGGGAACCCACACCCCACCTCCCCCACCCAGACACCTCCAATGCGCGCAGAATCAGCAGAATGAGAGTGTACTCACCCCCTTGTGGCTGCTGTGATGCCCTCAATTTCTTCTTCTGGTGGGCGCTGACCTACAGGAATAGTACAGGGGAAAATGAAAAGATATAACCGTCCGCACCGTCACAGTCATTGGCCAGCATCCCTACCTTGCAGTGTAGGTCCTCTCCTGTCGAAGATCAGGTATCAAGTGAATGAACAGAGAGAAAATGGCGGTGACATCTGCGGCGGTGCGTACATCGCCGGTGTACATCGTCATTGGCTCCTGGGACCCGTAGGGTTCAATGTTAACCAATGCAGGATTGCGCCGCGGTCTTTGACCGCCTACCGCAACAGTGTACAATGCCAGCGCAGTTACCTCTAATCCCCTTGTCCCACATTACAGGTCAGGCAGCCGCCATTTCAGGGGGCCACATGGCATTAATTTTGAATGCGTCACACATATCTAGGCCTTGCATACACACTAACACAGGCACATAGCGGATTAAAAAAATTGTGGAATAAAGTTGTGTTTTCGTACCTCAGTGTTGGCTGACTCTCTGCTAGCTGTTCTTCTCTATAGAGCACGTCCGCTGGGGCAGGTGAGGAGATGGCGGCATCCTCCGGTGTACAGACCGCTGGTGGACCTGTCGACAATTGAGGAGCAGCATGTAATTGTCACCTACAGACTGGACCGTGCACAATCCAGGAACTGTGTGCCCAGTTGGAGCCAGACGTGATGTCAGCTATCCGCCATCCCACAGGAATCCCCACTCAAGTGCAGGTGCTGTCAGTACTCCATTTCCTGGCAGGTGGGTCTTTTCAGACTACAGTGGCCATTGCATCAGGGATGTCCCAGCCTATGTTCTCCAGCGTGTTGTCCAGAGTGTTGTCTCCCCTGCTGAAACACATGCGCAGCTACATCGTTTTCCCCAAGGTGGAGGATTAGCTTACAGTGAAAGGTGACTTCTATGCCCTGGGACATATCCCCAACATCATAGGTGCCATTGATGGGACACATGTGGCCTTGGTCCCCCCGCAGGAGTGAACAGGTGTACAGAAACCCGAAGAGTTACCATTCGATGAATGTGCAGATGGTGTGTTTGGCTGACCAGTACATCTCCCAAGTGAATGCCAAGTTTCCTGGCTCAGTGCATGACGCTTACATTCTGAGGAATAGCAGCATCCCTTATGCAACTCCAGAGGCACCGTGTGTGGCTATTAGGTGAGGACATGGACCCTATACAGTGTGACTAGGTGTCTGGGTCTGGGTATGTCCCTAAGAGTTAGTGTGTCTAACAGTTGTCCCTCGACATTTGCCGGTGACTCTGGTTGCCCCAACCTGTCATGGCTACTGACCCCAGTGAGGAATCCCAGGACAAGGGCAGAGGAACGCTACAATGAGGCCCATGGGCGAACTAGGAGGGTGATAGAGAGGACCTTTGGTCTCCTGAAGGCCAGGTTCCGGTGCCTCCATATGACTGGTGGTTCCCTATTCTACTCACAAAAGAAGGTGTGCCAGATCATCGTGGCCTGCTGTATGCTTCACAACTTGGCTTTGCGACGACAGGTGCCTTTTCTGCAGGAGGATGGTCCAGATGGAGGTGTTGTGGCAGCTGTGGAGCCTGTGGACAGTGAAGACGAGGAATCAGAAGAAGAGGATATCGACAACAGAAACACAGTGATTCATCAATACTTCCAGTGAGACATAGGTAAGAAGACATCACTGCCTGCTACATCTGAAACCCTTGTTCTACCTCTCATCTGTCTGTCACTTTCACCCAGTGTATAGACCCTGAGTTGTCACTTTCCCTTTCAATTTCACAGATGTGGGTCCCACTATGTGACATCTGCTTTGTTTCTGCATCGACTAGAGCTGTGTGACATAGGTATGTTGACAATACAATGGATATATCAGTTTTCCACGGTTATTGCAAATACACATTTTCGAAAGCACAGACTGACTCCAGATTGTTTTGTGTTTTAAGGGTGTTTATTTAAGTGCTAAATATTGGAGGGTGTTGTAAAATGGTCAGGGGTGATGGTGGAGGAATGTCCATGGCAGAGTCCAGTCTATTAGTCTCATAGGTGCATTGTCCAAAGGGGCATAGGAAGTAGAGCTGGGGCAGTTTAAGGATGGACAGGGTGCCAAAGTGGGACAGAAGGATGACAATCAGGGTGGTCTCATTTTTTGGCGGGGGTCTTGGCATTGCTCTCTGTCTTTGTCCTGGATCTCAGGGACCATTTGCGGGGTGGTTCTCCATCTGCAGGGGGTGGGGTGCTGGTGTCGTGGTCCTGTGGTGGTGCCTCCTGTCCACTAGCGCCGGCGGAGGTGGTGGGCAGTTCATTGTCCAGGCTAGTGTCAGGGGCCCCTTGTTGTGCCACAGTGTCCCTCCTGGTGTTGACGAGTTCCTTCAGCACCCCTACAATGGTGCCCAGGGTGGTATTGATGGATTTGAGTTCCTCCCTGAACCCCAAATACTGTTCCTCCTTCAGCTGCTGGGTCTCCTGAAACTTGGCCAGTACCGTTGCCATCGTTTCCTGGGAATGGTGGTAGACTCCCATGATGATGGAGAGGGCCTCGTGGAGAGTGGGTTCCCTGGGCCTGTCCTCCCCCTGTCGCACAGCAGCCCGCCCAGTTCCCCTGTGTTCCTGGGCCTCTGTCCCCTGAACGGTGTGGCCACTGCCCCCAGGGCCCTGGTGTTGAAGTAAGCCTCAGCAAGGACTACTAGTGCAAGGGGTTCACCTTTCTCTGCACAAAGTCCTCAGACCATGTAGGAAGAAGTTGGCACAGAAACTGAAATAAAAGACAAAGGGGGTCATTCTGACCGCCGGGGCCAGGGTTGGCGGGAGCACCGCCAACAGGCTGGCGGTGCCCCGCAGGGCATTCTGACCGCGGCGGTTTGGCCGCGGTCAGATGTGGAAAACCGGCGGTGTCCCGCTGCCCAAATGAATCCTCCATGGCGGCGCAGCTCGCTGCGCCGCCATGGAGGATTCTGACACCCCATACCGCCATCCTGTTCCTGGCGGTTCGCCCGCAGTATGGGGTGTCGTGGGGCCGTAAGAGGGCCCCACTTTGTATTTCAGTGTCTGCTTTGCAGACACTGAAATACGCGACGGGTGCCACTGCACCCGTCGCACCTTCCCACTCCGCCGGCTCCATTCAGAGCCGGCGTCCTCGTGGGAAGGTTGTTTTCCACTGGGCTGGCGGGCGGCCTTTTGCCGGTCGCCCGCCAGCCCAGTGGAAAACCCAGAATCACCGCAGCGGTCTGACGACCGCGGTGCGGTGTTCTGGCGGGGTAAGAATCACCCCCAAAGTTTATTAACCTCATGAGGTGGTACTACAGTTCAAACAGCACCCTGCGGTAATGTTTGAAGTAGCACACTGAACTGAGAGAGCATGGTCCTTTTATACCCACGCAGGGGCTAAAAGGAGGTGGTACAATTATAGAAGCACGGCTTGCATACATGTAAGGTCATGTGGAAATGCACAGTCGACAGGTAGGAGGAGCTGACAGTTTTCAAGGACTAACAGCTGCAGACCTTACTGAGCATGTGCGAAAGTGGGAGATGCTAAATATACCTTGTCACTAGGCAGATTTTCAAGAGTAGTCAACAGAAAGGTAGGACAGAGCACATGGTGAGCACATGGCAGCATGTGGCTGCCATGAATTCAAAATGGATTCCGCGAAATGTTCACAATAGTTACTAAATACAAGATGCCTTCTGCTAATGCTTAATCTAATCGCTGCTAAACTACAACACTGGTGTTATTGGGGTGGTGGGTTAACCTGGGTTCCCTGTAGTGGTGGACACACTGCTGCTTGACGTGTCCTGGGGACAGAGGTATGGGCCCGCTGGGTGGGTGCTGTGCTGGTGTTTCCAGAGGGGGAGGT
Organism: Pleurodeles waltl; assembly: GCF_031143425.1. NCBI lineage: Eukaryota > Metazoa > Chordata > Amphibia > Caudata > Salamandridae > Pleurodeles > Pleurodeles waltl. The sequence goes on from NC_090447.1 coordinate 436,799, forward strand.
GTAATGATGTAACATGGCTCCATGTCAGAACACTGGGCATGGAACCAGCTTGTTCTGAGGTTCTGTCATGCAGGGTTCTCTGCATGACAGTTGATATGCTGGCTGTTGGTTGAGGCTGTAATAAATACCTCCTACCATATATCCTCATCTGGTGTGGATTCACTTTATTACACTGGCGACGCTTGGGCGGAGAAAGGAACACAGAGGATGGGACAGCCTCAACAACAACAAAGAAGGAAGAGCTTGGATTATTTAAGAGAAAAACGGAGATAACTTACAGAGACGTGCTGGGAGAGGATCGAGCGTCTTGCAGCATGTTCTAGCGGAGAAAAGTGTGAAATTGCGGTTGTAGGGGCTTTGTGGAAAGCTGTTTGAGCATTTACTGAGGATCAAAGTGGTCTCTGTATGCTTCACGACGTCAGAAGGTCAGTGAGCAATTGGAAAAGGACTGAAAGCTGTGGGAATTGTTGGCGGCCATCTTGAGTGTGGTGGAAGGAGAAAAACAAGCCAGATTGACTGAAGAAAATAGACTGGATGTTTGGTTGCGGCCATTTTGAGTGAGGAAAACGATCCGAGATTGCTCAAAGAGAAAGCAAGCCCAACTGCCTGAAGAAAACGGACCAAATGTTTCGTGGCGGCCATCTTAGATGAGGAAGAAGGAATTTTTTTATTTTTTTAAAAAAATATATTTTTACAGCGCAATTGTTGGAGGACATCGAAGAAGAACATCGACGGTCTATTGGAAGTTGAAACTTAGACGGAGACTGGATAAGGATCACTATATTGGTTTGTGGTCACGGGAATATACATTTCTTTGGAAACTTTATTGCACTTGTGGAATACAAATATTGGGCGTTGTAAAATGAATTAAACTGAAAATGTCGTCTCTGCGGTGACAAACACACCTGAAGACCCGTGTTTGATATAGCGGCATCGTGCTGGGACATACAGTGACTGGCACACCTTTTGGACTTTAAGAACTTTTAGCAACTAGTAGGGTTTGGAATATATTGTGGGGAAGAAGTGTTTTACACCTCTTGTGAGTATGCAGAATGTTACGGCACCGCCGTTTTTCTTGTCAGATCCAGGAGAACCGGTTATTAAGTGGAAGAAATGGAAAAAGATTTTTGAGAATTATGCCAGGGTGTGTGGTACGAATTTGAGTGGTGAAAGGAAGCAGGCACTTTTGTTACATTGTTTAGGGGGTGAAGGACAGGAGGTGTTGGAAAATCTACCTCCATTGTCGCAAGCTGATCAGAGGGGGTTGAATGAATATGAAATATGTGCAAGACAACTAGATTTACATTACTTGCCAAAGATTAGTACTATTATGGAAAGGTACCATTTTGGTTTGCGGGAGCAAGGGAAAGAGGAGAGTGTTGAAGAATATATTACGGCTTTACGGAAGTTGGCTTCAAGTTGTAAATTTGGGGCGTTGGTAGAAGAAAGGATTAGAGATCAGTTTGTGCTGAGGTGTTGCAGTGATAAAGTGAGGGAAGAACTCTGGCTAAAGGACGAGCCACCGTTGGATGAGGTTGTTAGTATTGCAAAAAGGGTAGAGCATATGTTAAAGTGTGTTGGAGAACTAAGTAAAGCACATAAAGAAGACAAGGTCAGTGTAAAAGCACAAGAAGTGGAGTGTCAAGTCATACAAAAAGATGAGAAGGAAAAAAAGTATGAGGGTGTCCGTGAGAAAGGTGTTGTAATAGAAAATAGCGCAGGAAAGACACAGGGGAATAGGAGGTTTGCAACACCTTTTCAAGGAAATTGCTACAGATGTGGAAGATTTGGACACATGGCTAATGCAAGTGAGTGTCCTGCTAATAGGATTACTTGTAATGTTTGCAGAAAAAGAGGACATTTTGGAAAAAATTGTAGGATGAGGAATAGGAGAGATTCTAGAACAGAAATAAAGGAAGTCAGTTTTCAAGTTAGTGAGAGTGAGGTGGAACATCCCTCTGAGTGGGTTTTGGTGGGGAATGTTAGAGTCAAAATGAAATTTGATTCGTGCTCTCACATCACGTTTCTCTCAAAGGATTTTTTTATGAAGAATTTTCAAGGAAGGAAGAAACTGTTCAAACCTAATATTAAACCTACGGGTTATGGTGGGTTGCCAATTAAGTTATTAGGTTATTTTGATGACTGCATTGAGTACAATTGTAGGTTCACTGATGCTAGGATTTATGTTGCTGAGAGGGGTGATAATTTGTTGAGCTGGAGTCATCAAGCACGCTTGGGTGTCATTCTCAATCCTAATGCACATCCATCTGTTCAGGTACAATCTATTGAGGGTGACGAAAACAAGTTTGTGAGAGCTTTTGGTGAATTGTTCAGTGACACCTTGGGGTGTTTAAAGGGGTACAATCACCATATTAAGTTGAAACAGGGCGCAGTACCAGTTGTGGCGAAAGTTAGACGCATTCCCATTTGTGTCCAAGACGCTGTACAAAAAGAGATAGATAAATTGTTGTCCACTGGTGTTATACAGCCTGTAGAGGCAACGGAGTGGTTAGCTCCCATTGTTGTGGCACGTAAACCAAATAATGAAATCCGTCTATGTGTGGATCTTCGTGCCTTAAATAAAGAAGTGGTGGTTGACAAGTTCCCACTTCCCAATATTGAGGAATTAGTATCATCGTTGGATGGTGCTTGCTATTTTACCACTCTGGATATGGCATCAGCATACCATCAGGTTCCGTTGAGTAAAGAGTGTCAAGAATTAACGGCTTTTATTATGCCAATGGGGGCCTTCAAGTTTTTGCGTATGCCGTTTGGGCTGGTTTCTGCGGCCTCAGTATTCCAGAGGATTATGGAAAATCTTTTTAAAGGCATTTCAGGCGTAAAGTGCTACCAGGATGATGTATTAATATGTGGGAGAAACGTGAGAGAACATGATGAGAGGGTGCATGCTGTGCTTAAAAGGATGCTTAATGCTGGGTTATCTCTTAGGCGAAGCAAATGTAAATTTGGAGTCACTGAACTGGACTATTTGGGTCATCATATTTCACGGCAGGGGGTGAGTCCTAAAAAGGATTTGGTGGACACTATCGAAATGTTAAAAGAACCGTGTACAAAAGATGAGGTTTTTTCATTCTTAGGTATGGCAGAATTTTATAACAAATTTATACGAAATTTTGCAGATAAGACAGTAAATCTAAGGAAGTTGATGTGTAAGAATGCAGAGTTTGTTTGGACGGAAGAGTGTGGTACAGAATTTAAACAAGTAAAAAATGATCTCAGGAATGCACCAAACTTACAAGCTTTTGTACCTGGGAATCCCACTTTCATTGTTACTGATGCGAGTATAAAGGGGCTGGGTGCTCTTCTTTTTCAGATCAGGAAGGGCTAAGAGGTGCTAATAGCTTGTGCTTCAAGATGCTTGAAAGGGGCAGAGATATGTTATTCTGTTATAGAGAAGGAAGCATTGGCAATATTCTGGGCCATAAACAAGTTCAGAAAATTTGTGTGGGGATCTTCTTTCGTAGTCAGGTCTGATCATAAACCCCTGAAAGAAATTTTTGAGAAGAAGGGTTTGGACTCGATTTCCTCGAGGATCAGGAGATGGGTCATTTCCTTACAGGAGTATAACTTCATGTTTGAATACATTCCGGGAAAGACAAATGTAACGGCAGACTGTCTGTCGAGATTGGTGGAGGTGGTAGAGAATGATAAATCTCAGGATGAAAATGATCAATGTGATGCTGAGTGTGGCATAAGAGTTTGTGATGTTACGCTGGGGGCTGTAAAGGAAGATGAATGGAGGGATGAGTTGCAAAAGGATAGTGAATTGTGTTCTGTGATGTCTCTTTTGGATCAGCATAAGTCTCGAAGTCTGGTTAAACCTTGGTCGTTACTTGCGAATGAGTTAGCCATTGTTGATGGTGTTCTAATGAGGGGCACAAGAATGATTCCCCCATTGAGTTTGAGAGAAGTCATCGTGAACATGGCTCATGAAGGGCATATGGGCATTTCTAAAACCAAAGAGCGCATCCATCAGGATTTCTGGTGGCCTGGATTAGATTTGATGGTGGAACGTACTGTTAGGGAGTGTACACCTTGTCAAGCTAGTGATAAGGTACTCAAACCAAGATGTTCACCTATGGTTTGTAGAAGTTTACCAAAAAGTCCATGGGATGAATTAGCTATCGATATTGTGGGGCCATTGCATGGAGAACATCAGACTCCTTACCTGTTGGTGTTGCTGGATTTGTATTCACAATGGGTGGAGGTGAGTTTGGTGAGAGAGATCACTTCTCAATCTGTGATCAGTTTTTAGAATCTGTGTTCAAACGCGAGAGTTTTCCTAACTCTATTCTTTCTGACAATGGTGCGCAGTTCTGTTCTGCTCAGATGGAGGAGTATTTTGTAAAATGTGGAATTGTACATAAAAAAATTGCGTTATATCATCCAGAGGCGAATGGTGCTTTGGAGAGATTTAACAGGACTTTAAAGGAGAGTATACAATTAGCAAAGGTAAACTGTTTAGATTGGAGAAAAGAACTGCAGGGTCGTATAACAGCTTACAGGTACACTCCTCATGCATCAACGGGGAAGACTCCTTTTGAACTGCTCAGGGGAAGGTCTCCAAATACTTGTTTGTGTCCTGGCTGGATGGTTGCTGGGAAGGGTTTGAAAAACAATGGTATTGGGGAATGGAGAGACAAAGAAATGTCTCTGCAAAGCAAAAGGAAGATTTATGTTGATAAAAGGAATAATGCGAAAGTTACAAATTTTGAGGTTGGAGATAAAGTAAAGGTCAAAGCTCCTGTTGGGTGTCAAAATTGGTCAAAATATACCTCTCCAAAAACTATCATTAAGCTGTTTAAAAATGCTGTCAAGACGGATGATGGTCGCATCTGGAATCATAGTTGTGTAGCACATTTTGGGGGGTGTGGTGTGGCTGACAGGAGAGATGATACTTCTTATCGTTTTCCCTCTGACATTGATTTAAGGTCTGATAATACTCGTAGGAGTGTCAGAACACGCAGGTTTCCTTTACATTTGCGTGATTTTGTGTAGTTCTTTCTACCCTCTTTTTCTTTCTGTTCAAATGTGTTTTTTGTTCTCATGTTATTTCTGTTCTAATGTAAAGAGGAAGAAGTGTAATGATGTAACATGGCTCCATGTCAGAACACTGGGCATGGAACCAGCTTGTTCTGAGGTTCTGTCATGCAGGGTTCTCTGCATGACAGTTGATATGCTGGCTGTTGGTTGAGGCTGTAATAAATACCTCCTACCATATATCTTCATCTGGTGTGGATTCACTTTATTACAGGAGGCTCTGTTGTGGCTCATGCCAGTGTGAGGGGAACCGACTGTCCAGAGGTCCCAGATGGGCCGGGCTGGCCATCTAGATCCAGTTGGGCAGAGCTGCTGTCATCACTGTGGGCCTCTTCTGTGGTTGGAGTGGACATGTCTGGACCCTCCTGTCCGGTGACGTTGTGTAGGGGTCCTGCAGGGGTGTAAAGGCATGATTATTGCATCTGTGTGTGCCATGGTGTGCAATGGGTGGGTGACCCTGTACCCCAGTGCTTGCATTCTTGTGTAGGACCTTGTGTGCTAAATGTTTAGGGGTGTGTGTGGGTATGTGCAGTGGCTATGCATTGGTGATGGGTGTCCATGCTTTGGTGTTGCATGCAGGGCTTGGTGTTGGGATGTGTGGGTTGTGATAGTGGGACATATGTGAGGAGTTGGAGTGATGGGGGTGAGGGCGAGGGTGGGGGTATGTGATAACATGCAGGTAGGGTGGGGGATGAAGTAGTCAAAGATTTGCCTTACCAGAGTCCATTCCTCCAGTTACTCCTGCGAGGCCGTCAGGATGCAGTATAGCCAAGACCTGCTCCTCCCATGTTGTTAGTTCTGGGAGAGGAGGTGGGGGTCCACCGCCAGTCCTCTGAACTGCAATCTGGTGTCTTGAGACCACGGAACGTACCTTCCCCCGTAGGTCGTTCCACCTCTTCCTGATGTCATCCCTAGTTCTTGGGTGCTGTCCCACTGCGTTGACCCTGTCCACGATTCTGTGCTGTAGCTCCATCTTCCTTGCTATGGTGGTGTGCTGCACCTGTGATCCGAATAGCTGTAGCTCTACCCTGATGATTTCCTCCACCATGATCCTGAGCTCCTCCTCAGAGAACCTGGGGTGTCTTTGCGGTGCCATGGGGTGGTGTGGGTGATGTGTGGGGTGGTGTGTGTTGTGATGTGTGGGGTGATGTTTAGGGGTGTGTAGTGTTTTTGTGCGTGGATGTTGTGTGAGTGATGGTGTTGAGTGCCTGTGGATGCTAGTTTGTAGGTGGTGGTGTCTCTCTCTGGCCTTCAGTCACAATTGTGGTCATAAGGGTTTGCGGGTGATGTGGGTGTGTGTTTTATATTGTATTGGGTGTGTGGGAGTGGTGTGTGTATGTGTATCAGGTGTGTGTATTTCGATTTCTCCAATGTGGATGTGTTTTGTAGATGTGTGTGTATTTTGAGCGCGGTGGTGTGTACCGCCAATGGAATACCGCGGTTGAAAGACCGCCGCGTGGATTCGTGGGTCGTGATAGTGTGGGCATGTTCCTGTTGGCGTGACGGTGGAGGTTTTGTTATCGCCAGTTTATCACTGTCCTTTGGTGTGGCGGACTTGTGTGGGTGTCTACATTTTGGCAGATTCCGAGCTGTGGGTCGTAATAGCTGTGGCGGAATTCCGCAGCGGTGTGTTGGCGGTCTTCTGCACGGCGGTAAGCGGCATTTACCGCCAATGTTGTAATGACCCCCATAGTGTGCAAAAAATATAAAACAACCCTGGATATCTCCAACGTTTGTTTCTGCCAGAACCTGAGTGCATTCTCATTTGGCTCAGAAAAACGCTTCTGCTGTTTGCCCCAAAGCTAGAAAAACAGCCCAGGGCTGTTCTCAGCTCGTGTAACAACAATATTGCATTATATTGATCCCGAGGCGTTGTCTCACGTGGATGACATTTATCTCACAGATGACGACCTCAACATTCATCTTGCCAGGGTCGATCGGATCGTTTTAAGATTTGCAGCCCTTGGTTACAAATTTAATTTTAGGAAAACAAAGATAGCCTTTTTCAGCGTATTATTGGGTTACGAGCTATCAAACGAGGGCAAGAGCCTGGCCTGCACTTTCTAGAAAAATGTGCTCAACTCCAGCCACCAAATACAAGCAAGAAACTAGTCTTTACTTGGTTTCTTCAACTTTGCAGAGCATACATTCCTGACTATGCACAATGTATCAAGCCACTTGATGACTTCATATATCCCCTATTTTTTCTAGTAGACACTGGACAGCTGAACACACACACACATCCTTAGGGAATTGCAAAAGGACATGCTAGAAGTAAAGCACTTGCACACCGTGACAACAAAACAAATTTAGTCATCAGAATAATTGCTGGTGCCATTGGGAACTGCAGTTCAGATGGCTGTCATTAAGGAGAGGCCACTTGCCCAAGGGAAACGCATCACTGTCGTTACCCCGGGGCCAGCCTTAGAGGCTGTCACCAAAGCAAGCGTTCCTAACGCTAAAGCATTACATCCGTGTTGGATTCAGTGGGCAACCTCCCTGACTGCCACCAATGTTGATTACATCTTTGATTCAAAGCTTCAGACACAAGAATTTTTCCAATACGAACTGGAGTACCCCACTCCTCTAGATATTTTGCCCCTTGACAGATACCATGCTGTCATTTATACTGACGGTTCAGCATAAACAGCTGTAGGTACCAAACATTAATACTCAGCCGCTTGCACAGCTGTGAGTGGAGTGATGAAGAATGGTGTATTCCGCCATCACAATACCTACACGCAGATCCTAGGGGACTGCACAGCTCAGCTGGCTGAACTCAAAGCCCTCATCTTAGCACTAGAACACACAGAGCCAGAATTACTGACTTTAATTGTCTGTGACTCATACTACTGCATCCCATCCTGCAATGATTCTATTAATCATTGGCGATTGAATGGGTTCAGAGATTCCAAAGGGAACACCATAAAATACAGACTTCTGCTGGGAGGGTGGCTGATATCAAAGATAAGCTACCTTGTGTCCATGTAGTACATACATTGAGCCACCAACGTGTAGGAGAACATGTTATCGGCAATACTTTGGCTGATGAAGCAGCCAAATCTTCAGTAGCTACGGCTTCTGTGGCTGCAGTGACTCATTCTCAGAGGAGATTGGATAATGAAATTCTGACTGCCGTGAAAGCTTCGGCTCAAGGCAAGTCACTCCCAAAAGCATACCCTACAAAATACTCTTACCACATCAGTGCACAGAATGTTGCCTGCGCAACAATTCCTGGGGTTGGAGATCAAGCGATCCCCAACATAGACCAGAGATTAGATCTAATAAATGCAGCATATGAGGGTGTCGCTTCTGCTCATGCTGGTATTTCAGCCACAGTAACAGTCTTAAAAAACGCTTCTGGTGGCTAGGTCTATATAAACAGATAAAACAGACAAAACAGCATGTCCTCTGTTGTGACATTTGCCAACAAATTCAGGGCTCTAACATCAAATGCCCACCGCAGACATCCCTCCTAGTGTCCAGCAGGACACTACAATGTGTGTACATCTTAGTCGCTGTAGATTCTTGTTCTAGATTCCTATGGGTATGGCCACAGCAGTCGACTGATGCTCAAACTGTTATAAAAGACTTACTGATCTTTATCGGTACATATGCGGTTGCAGCATTCCACTCTGACCAGGACCCTGCCTTTGCCTCTAAGGCATTCAGGGACACCATGGGAATGATGGGTGTTGAACTCCTCACCATACGATCCTGAGGGAAATTTGGTCGTGGAGAGGAGGAATCGTGATCTAAAGGATTCCTTAACAGCTAGGGTATTAAGTTCTGGCCGCAGCTGGATTCATCACCTAAATGGGGTCCAGAGAGCACTGAATAATCTGATGAGACGTTACTTGGGAGGACGCACTCCCTATGAGGTTCTCTTTGGGATACCTATGTATGTCCCAGTTCTTGATGGCCCTGATTTGGTGGCAGCAGACACACCTTTTGACATAAATGAACGTCTCACTGTTTTACAGGAGCTTCAGCAATTTTGTGATGATAAATCATCGACCAGTGCTGCCACCTTAAGAATAAGGGATTTACCAACAACTTCCACTGGCTGGATTCCTAAAGTCAGGGATCTGGTTCGTGAGAAGATCGCTGTGAAGAAGGTATTCGGTCCATACCGCATAGCACCGGTCCCAGTCCTGGGAATACTAGGTACCAGAATTGTCATACTACCACCGCTGCCTGGTTCAAAAGCAAACAGATTAATTTCTATTGATGACATCAAACATTACCATGTGGGCGATCCTGGGTAGTCCCAGGTCCTTGGGTAGTTCCCAGCCCCCTCTCACTACCCAACAGGACATAACTCTTCAAAACAGGAATAACAACACTAGCTCTGAGTACACTACAATGTCCAAAAATGCAACAAATACCTCCTTGACAGTGGGAAGGGCGGAAAATGAGCTCTTGCCGATTCCAGCTACCACTTCAACAACATCACTGTCCAAGATGTGGCTGTTTTCTACACCAACATAACACAAACTGACGACATCGTCTGCTATGAGCTTCCACGTGAAGTGGATCCATCTACCGGTAATGCACCTGCTCCTGCATTTCCAGAGACTGCTTCTGGTTACTTCATCAACATTGATGACTTTTTTCAGACTTATTGTGAGAAAGTAGCCTCTTTCTAGCATGGTTACCCCCACTTTTGGCCTGTTTGTCAGTGTGTTTTTACTGTGTCACTGGGATCCTGCTAGCCAGGACCCCAGAGCTGATTGATAAAAACCTATATGTCAGTGTGTTTTGCCTGCCTCACTGGGATCCTGCTAGCCAGGACCCCAGTGTTCATAGTTTGTGGCCTAAAGTGTGTGTTGTCAGTAGTGCTTGACTGTGTCACTGAGGCTCTGCTAACCAGAACCTCAGTGCTTATGCTCTCTCTGCTTTTCAATTTCTCACTATAGGCTAGTGACTTCATTTACCAATTTAAATTGCCACACTGGACCCCCCCCCCTTATAAGTCCCTAGTATATGGTACCTAGGTACCTAGGGCATTGGGGTTCCAGGAGATCCTTATGGGCTGCAGCATTTATTTTGCCACCCATAAGGAGCTCAGACAAACCCTTTCACAGGACTGCCACTGCAGCCTGCGTGAAATAGTGCACACACTATTTCACAGCCATTTTCACTGCACTTAAGTAACTTGTAAGTCACCTATATGTCTAACCTTCACTTGCTGAAGGTTAGGTGCAAAGTTACTTAATGTGAGGGCGCCCTTGCACTAGCAAAGGTGCCCCCACATAGTTCAGAGCCAGTTCCCGGGACTTTGTGAGTGTGGGGACATCATTACACACGTGCACTACGTATAGGTCAATACCTATATGTGGTTTCACAATGGTAACTCCGAATATGGCCTTGTAAGGTGTCTAAGATCATGGAATTGCCCCCCTATTCCAAACATGGTATTGGGGAGCCAGTTCCATGCATCCTGGGGGCTCCACTATGTCTCCTCAGTACTGCCAAACCAGCTCTCTGAGGCTTGCACCGCAGCTGCTGCCACCTCACAGACAGGCTTCTGCCCTCCTGAGGTCTGAGCAGCTCAGTCCTAGAAAGGCAGAACAAAGCATTTCCTTTGGGAGCAGGGTGTTACACCCTCTCCCTTTGCAAATAGGTGTTCCAGGCTGGGGAGGGTAGCCTCTCCCAGCCTCTGGAAATGCTTTCAAGGGCACAGAATGTGCCCTACTTGCATAACCAGTCTACACCGGTTCAGGGATCCCTTGTCTCCTGCTCTGGTGTGAAACTGGACAAAGGAAAGGGGAGTGACCACTCCCTTGTCCATCACCACCCTAGGGGTGGTGCCCAGAGCTCCTCCAGTGTGTCCCAGACTTCAGCCATGTTGCTCTGCAAGGTGTGGGGACACTTTGGAGGCCTCAGAGTGGCCATTGCCAGCAGGTGACGTCAGAGACCCCTCCTGATAGGTCCTTACCTGATAAGGTAGCCAATCCCTCTCTCAGGGCTATTTAGGGTCTCTCCTGTGTGCTCTCCTCAGATTCTACTTGCAAGTTTCCAGCAGGAATCCTCTGCAACTACTACTTCACCCTCTGACCTCCGATCAACCGCAGCCGGCTCCAGGAACCGCTGTAACAGCAACAAAGTATCCACAAGGGATACTTTTCTTCTGCAACTTCAGCTCCAGCCAGCAACTGCAACAGTTTCCACAGTGTGCATGCTCTGAGGACACTCTGTCTTCATCCTGCACCAGAAGGACTGAAGAAATCTCCCGTGGGGTGATGGAGTCACTCCCCTGCTCACGCAGGCATCTTCTTAGATGACGACCGGTGCCCTTGGACTCCTCTCACAATGACGAGCATGCTCCTAAGGACAAAGAGGGTGGACATCATCGACATAGACTGTCCTGAGGTCCTGCTGATGCAATTTGTAGGAGGTAAGACCTTGCCTTCCCCGAGAACAACAGTACCCCTGTGTTTTGTGTCTTCTTCGTCTCCTGAGGCCTCTGTGCAGTTTTTACAAAATTCCTTCATGCACAGCATGGCCCAGGTCCCCAGCACTCCATGCTTTGACGATCAACTTGCTGAGTTGTTCTCCGGCAGCGTGGGACCTTCTTTTGTTGTGCTGCATCAACCGTGTTTTGCACCTCCTTTGAACCTGGATCCTGCAGCTTCTGGGGTGCTGGTTGGCATACTGTGGGCTCTCTAAAGTGCTGAGAGACCCCTCTTCCTCCTCATACAGAGTTGAGGCCCCCAAGTCCCTCCTGGGTCCAGCCAGTGCCATTTTGACGCAAAACGCACATTTGTCGTATCCAAGGCTTGTTGGTGACTTCCAACACGAAATCATGTCTGCATCCATCTTCATGTCATGGGACATCTTTTGCATCATGCAGGAACCCGCTGGCATCTTCCTAGGGTGCATTCCTGCAGTCTTCGTTCAACCGGGGACTCTTCTTTTGCACCCTCTTCTGGGTTGGCAGGGGCTCCTGTCCTTCCTGGAACTTCTTTCGACTTCTCAGCTTGGTCCCCTCTTTTGCAGGTCTTCCGGTCCAGCAATCTAGCAGTTGTTGTTTGCAGACTTGGTTGGTTACTGCAATATTCCAATCACAAGGTGTAGTGTGTCCTTGGGAAACTTGCAGTACTTTACTCCTGCTTTTCTGGGCATTGGGGTGGGGTAATTTAATGACCTTTACTATATTCCTAATCTCCCAGCGATTCTGCACACACTACACTTGTCTAGGGGGGAATTCATGATTCACATTCCACTTTCTTTGTATCCGATGATTGTTGGTTCTTTGTTAAATACAATGAAGGACTATTCAGTATTTGAAAGTGATGATGTATACACAAGTACAAAGAATTATGGGGAAATGTTCTGCTATATCAACTGGGGGCATTACTACCTTCACCGTGCTACTATACATAGACAAGTATTTAACTACACACAGTGGGAACACTGTTCAACACCACCTGTGGGGAGCCCAAAACTTTATTCGGATAAATGTATTTATTTTTCTGGGCATGACACAAAACATCCAGAATCATATTATTTGAAATTACCTCCTTCAAAAATTAGGAAGATTTTGCTAACTGATACAAAACTGATTTATTCAGACTCCTTCATTTGCCGTCTTGCAGTTGAAGGTTACGAATACTGGAGGAAGACTGTTGATTTAAAGAGTGTATGGGGAACACAAGATTGACAAATACAAGGTAGGGAAGCTTTATTTAGAGAGTGCCTGATTCCTGTGCAAATTATCTTTTTAAATGATACCATTCAACAGACTCCGTGTCTGGGGTTAGTGAAAATAAAGGAAATGAACCTGCCCAGTATCCCCACACCGGCAAAGTTTTATAATCGGCGATCCTTCCTGAATGTCACTGAGGAAGAACTAGATGCAAAGGTTCAGGCTGGTACCTACAACTCTTGACTTTCCAGTCCCCGGGGGTGGTTGATTTGGCCAATGACACAAATAAGTGTCAAGCACCTTTTGTGAATTCCTCACGGGGTTTCAAGATTAGTCAGCCAGACCCTCGCTTTGTCTCGGGTCGACACATGGGTATAGTTACAACATGCAGTGTGGGTAAACTGTGCCAACAATGGGTACAGACTAACACGTTAGCCGCAGTTAAGGAACATCTTAGCTCTCTTTCAGATAAGAAAAATTTAGAAAAGGCTTTAGCTATTGTCGACAACGGCATGAACACTGTCCAACATGGTTTATTCCCTGACAAACATAGTATCATCTGCTATAGATATCATTTAGACAGATATGTCCCTTTTATATCATGAGCAAAGTCAGCTGCGTTCCATCATGCAGTTAGGTTGGGCATTGCAGACTTTGAAAAATGGCCAAGCCATACATTAACAGTAGTGAATTGTTCACTCCTTTTAAGGAACAACGGACAATGGATAAAAGGGAAGCAAGTTTCACCATTTTCATATAGAAAACTTAAGAGAAGTTGCCTTTCACAGTAGCAGAGAGTCCATCAACAGTATGGCTCCTACATGGCATTATTAATCTGCCCATTTCTACTTTTTGTTTTTCGAAATGCCTGAAAACATCTTGCAATGGGCAGGTATGAGCGACTAGGCAATAGCTATATTAAAGAGGAGTGTGAGCTGTCCTTTGAATACATATGTCTGAATAGCGAAACAGAGGACTTTCTCAGCTGAAGCGAACGCAAGACTACTGTCAGTCATTCAATGATCTCCAAGCAGATGTCACATCACGGCCTTTGCAATGCGGGGGTCGCAAACTTGGCCTGTTTTCTGAAGGGTACTCCTGTCCCTTTGATCAACCAGCATTTATATACTTTTGAATGGAAGTTATGTGGTGCTGAGTAACCAAAGCTGTTGCAGTATGCGACCAGGAATTGCCTACACAATTTCAGTCTCTAAGGTTGTTATGTGTTGTGGACAAGTATTATTCCCCCCCACACGAGAGATAAAAGTATCAGAAATATGACCTCACATTGATACTGCTAATGTAAATTATGACAAGCTGAGAAGACTAAAGGCGCTCCTGTTCCAAAACAAGTCCCGTTGACATCAGTTAGAGAGATGTATGTTCTCCAGATTGCAAGATCATCAGCTGAGATATAATCCCTATTAAATACCAACTTCCTCAAGCACTTTGGAGAGCTGGTATCCCGAATTTTCAATGCTTCGAACACTACTGGGATTGTCCACTTCTTTAAGGCTGTTGGGTCTGGATTTGTTTCCATCTTCCAGACTGTCATCGGAGTCATTCCGTCAGCCATCCATTCACCGTTTTCAAGTGTTTTTGGTGGCTTTCCTCTAATTTTGGCATTAATAGGCGGAACGCTGATGCTATTTCTTCTGATTCACAGTGGTTGTGTCTTTCCAGATACGCGAAGCAATGGAGCCACTGCCACCAGCTCAACTGTGCTGTGAACGCATGGTTCAGGTCTTTAATGCTCCGTTGCTGGAAGGATTGGAGCGTGATTGGTCACTGTCATTTCAACCACTCCTATGGTGCGTGCAACCAGTCTATCGCAGCGTATGGTGCCTCTTCCAACATTTGCCTACAGTGTGTCTTGCTGTCACACCAGTGCCTCATGTGGACCAAGCACTGCTGATGTCCCGATGAGAATTCATTCACGATCATGCCCCTTGAGACTAAGGCTGGTTTGTGAAGTTACTTATGAGCCACCCTTGGTGAATGATCAGGCTCTTTTTGGCACTGTGGAGAGTGCCACTCCTGCAGGTGGACCTGCACAAGAGACTGCCACGCACTACTGCTCCGTGGATCCGTCTGTCTATCCTGTCATCGATCTAACATCTGACGATGTGGCCTCTTTCCTGAGGACCTTTCCATTCGATGGCTTCAAAGATGCTCTGCAAGATCATGACTCTGTTAAATGGATTTGATGATTGGCTTATTGTACCAAATTCAAATTTTACCCTTACTTTGGCTTGCTGTGTTTGTCATTGTCGACATTGTATCTCTTTGTATGTTTTGTAGCTATTGATTTTTTAACACGTTTTTAAACGTGATTTTTTTACCTGGCTTTATGCTTTTAGCTTTTAGTCCAGAGCACTTTTAGCAATGGATTAATTCACCTTTGCTGGCGTCAATTTATGGCGTCAGACTTGTTACGGCAATGGGGAGGGTGTAGTGAAACCTATCTTGCTTCAATGGGAAACAGGAGTTAGCTCAGCCTTTGGCTTGCAGACTCGTGCCCCCGTCACCTAGTGACTTTTACCCTACTTAGTTTGCTCTGTTTTAGCCAATTATGGGGGTTATTCTAACTTTGGAGGAGTGTTAATCCGTCCCAAAAGTGACGGTAAAGTGACGGATATACCACCAGCCGTATTACGAGTTCCATAGGATATAATGGACTTGTAATACGGCTGGTGGTAAATCCGTCACTTTTCCGTCACTTTTGGGACGGATTAACACCTCCTCCAAAGTTAGAATAACCCCCTATGTAATTGTATGTTTTCAAGATGGCTGCATTGTTTCTAATTAGGCCAATGTTTTAGTTTCACCTTAACAGTGCCACAGTGCTAAGGCATCAATATCAAGCGACAAAGATAAACAAACTGTAGGTGTTCACATTAGGTACTTTCCCTCTTCACGCCTTCGAGGGATTGTTTACATAAATTACAGTCCCAAGCCTGTCTTGTTATCTATTGTTTGGGAACAGACCTACGTCAGGGGTCCAAGCAGATCATTATAAATGCACCTCAGATAATCTGAGCGATTCTGACCAGATGCCATCGCTGCTATCGATGCTACTCGTCGCCTTGACGCTGACCCAGTCTTTGGGTCCTTAGGAGTCTGAGCTAGAGAACTCATTCCAAGGTAATGAGGGTTGGGGGGGCTCTTCTCATGGACATGGCATTGGCAGATTAAGGTTTAACATACCTAGCTCTCTTTTAGGTTAGAGATTAGGTACATCCTATTAGGGTATCAAGGACATATTTCACATCTCATGTCACTTTATATAATTGCATGATGGTGGAGGTCTTTGGAATCTGGAGCCTTCTGGAGAGGCAGCAGACACTGCTGAAAGAGGGAGGGGCTGTGTATCTGGAGCCTTCTGGAGAGGCAGCAGTCACTGCTGAAACAGCAGGGAGGAGGCTGGGGGAGGTATCTGAAGCCTCCCTGGTCTGACCCTGCCAACTTCCCATCTGTCACAGGGTGAGATCTGTGGGTCACACCCTTCCTGTGACACATTGGAAGGGTGGTCTGCATCTTGGCTGTTTCACACTCAGCGTCGGGAAACACAGGGCTGAATCCTAATACACCCGATCTGTGACAGTTACCCAGGCTGCTGCACCCCAAGTGTGTGTGTGGAGGGGAGGGGGTGGCTTAACAGGGCACTTAACACGAGGGCTGAAGAAAAGTAAGCCCAGAAAAAAATGCAACAGGCACCTGCACACTAGCGCATGTGTCTGTTAAAAGTTCCTGGCTGCTAGCAAAGCATGGGATAGTATTAATTTAAAAAAACAAGCATTGGTAATGCTAATAGGACTCGCCTTAAGGACAAATTCTCTTTACTAATGGTTTTAGTCTCAGTGCATAGCACCCCTGGAGCTGTGGAATATTGCTAATAAACAAGGGGAAGAACCCCACACTGAAACTGTATTATTTGATAGGCATATACAAAATAACACAAGCAGTTTGTCTGCTTTCTTAACTGATCCCCGTCGGATCAGTAATAAATGAATAAATACGTCGAGTTGGTGGGGGAAACAACAGGGGGGGGCGGGCAGAAACCCATCCTGCGAGACCGGGCTCGGGCGCAGTCCAGGGCTCGGCCCCAGCGCCTCCACACAATCGGCGCATTTATAAGTGATTTATCTTTTATTTTGTAGCACAAAGAGAAGTCCATAAAATGTCAGTTCCACGCCCTTGACTCGTGTCAGTTACGGGCTGTGTTTTCTTCCACCAGGGAGGGGAGATTAAAGGCCTTGTTTCCCAGCGCTGTTCGTGCTGCTGGCACCGAGCTAAACACGCAATAAACGTGCACCTAATATATGTATCTCTCTCACTTCATCCGGCAGTCCTGAGACTCACAGCTCTCTATGCAGCCCCTTAATGAGGCAACATAAACACACATTTCCAAGTCAAGCTCGCTCAAAGCCTGAAAGGGTTAACTCCCGCACTCGTCATACCACAGAGCATGCAATCATGACCACATTACATGAAAAACTGCATATGAAAACATACGGGCATGAAACATACTTTGACAACGTTTTATATAGTGGATACCATTTGGCCGCTTTATTAGTGTGGACAAGCAAGCGTGTGACTGCCCAGTGCTGACATATATCTTGAGTATGACACCCAATCACTGACAAAAAACGTTTAGTACATATGACAATTAAACTTGCAGTTTGTTAGTTAGTTCGTTTTAAACTTTTCACGTCTAGATTCTACCTTTAACCAATTGCACTGAGTGACTGGTGGGCCTTCAAGTCCTGGCCTCCAATTGTCATGCATCTTTTGTCCTTTGAATTTTTGGCAGTCCCACCTTTCGTTTATTGGAAGGGCTCACTCCGATAGAGTTTGTTTTACCACGTTGTTTATTAGGGGGTAGCATCCAGTTCTTGGAATTAGGCCCAACTCGCTACCTGGCGTGTTCTATGCCCTGCCATCCGACTTGGCGGATCTGGGCTGCGAGTGCCGTGTTCCGCTTACTCCCTTTACTTGGCCACCTTACACCCTGCCGTGAGGCATCCCCAGGTGTGTGTTTTTTGTTCGCACACCCCTTTACTAGGTGTGCCTTCCAATCAATTATTTGGTAAAACCTTGTCTGTTTTCCGATTCGTCCTTTTTTCTGTCCGGCATTGCGACTGTATGCGCCCTCGCTAGGGTGGGAGGTTGGTGTTTCCTTCGCAGAGCGGGGAGCACGTTGTCCCAATCCTGATTTGGGGACCAAGCGGGATGCTCGCCCTTAAATGGACCTCCAATGTCCCCCCCAACAATAGGTTGCGATGATTTTATTAGGGGGTTTGAAAAACAGCAAACCCCCATTCATTGGTCATGTTCTACTTGACCTCCCTTATCTGTTGGCACAATAGGGAGGGGGGTGCGTCGCCCCCTAGTTGGGGCGCGCCTTCCCCAAAACCGGTTTAACCGGTCCCTTCCGGGCCAAGGCGGCCGTTAAGGCGCCGGCCCTCTATGCCACCTGCGGGGGCGGCCTTTGCACAACCCATTGAGAAAATGAGCGAGAGCCGAGGGGAGTTGGGTGTGGAAGGAAAGCGTTCACAGAAGTACTATGAATGTGTGGGATTATTGTGTTCCTTGATCTTTTTGGATAAATGTCAGTTCTTGATTTGAAAACATCGTGAAAAGGTGTAAGGTGCCCTCAGCTAACATCTTAAGATGTTTGTTGGAATTAGTTGAGCCACAATCCAAATATGGATGGCAGTCCAAATGTATGCACATGGCCTCACATCTCCATGGTTGGTAAAAATCACCATAGCTGGGCCACATCAATTGACTATACTGTAACAACAGGATGGCTTACAAAAGTCCCTGCCCCTCCATCTGTATATTGGGCCTATGTGCAATAAATGTGTCATGGCCACAAGGCATGTTTGACTGGTAATGCAGTCCTCAAGTAACCAGGCTTTGGATATCTCTCTTGGATGCACATGATGAGACGATTAAACTCCATATTTTTTAGTGCTCACAAATTATGGGGCATGTTTGCAACCACATGATAGTTAGGGCCAACATATGTGTGCAGATATGTGTGTAACTGTCACAGGAGACCCATGCTATATACAAGTTGGCCGTGATATATCAGATCCAGTACCATCATGTCTGAATGGCTGCCATTTCATTATTAAGCCTACACATTGTAAATGTTCATGAAACACTGTTGCACTGTGCACAGATTTTGAGCACATTTCTTCCTTCCATACCTTACAGGTGGACCGGCACCCTACACTGTGGGAGAGGTGGTGACATTTGAGGACCCTGACCACTCCAGTAAGTGTTGATATGTCTGTTATGTGTTGTGTTTTCTGGTTATGGACTCGTGTAAGTTGGACGCATAGCAAGGTGTGATGCGTTGGGCAAGCTTTTCTCTTGTTCCATGAGTGGGAATGCAGTTCTCACATGTTTTGAGTTTGCCAATGCGTATCCAATGGTATCATGTAAGGATTGTAGGACATCCCTGTAGGCCCCACTGTGAGTACAGGGGATAGTCATGTGTATGACACTTGTATCACCAAGAGTCGCAATGGAGGTCAGCCCCAATTTAGTCAGCCTGTCAGACTCAAATTCTCTAAGATTGGTAGAGCTAATAGCTTTCCAATAGACATCTGCTTCCCTACTTACCTACGTTATTTTGAAACAGTAGGTAGAACCTCCTAGCAGCATGTACTTCCGTATGTAGTGCAACAAGTCTGTGGAACCTGAGTGCAATGGCCTAGGTGTGCATGCAATTCATGATCATGGGTGTTCTAGCAACCCTGTGTCTGATGTAATTCAGGCCTCACTGGACGTATATGTTGTGTACCAAGTTCTGCATTTCCTGACATGTGTGGCCCTATGAGTCCTCTAGGGTTTTTGCTGACTCCTAATTGTAGATAGACCTTACCTGTGGTGTGTCTGTAGAGACAAACATGTGTGGAGTTTCCTATACACTCCTCGGTGTACATGCTGTTGGCAAATTATAGTTGTGTATCCACCGCCCCCCCTCAAACACGGCCATGGGTTTGTGAATGGGGTACCTAGTACTGATGCTACGAGTATGTTACACATACATGTGAACAAGTGATGGTTTGGTTGCATACTAGTATACACACTCAGGTTTGGCACTTGGTACTATACTGGCAAGTCCAGTTACAACTTGCAGACCATGTGGCTTTAGTTTTGCTTTCCGTACACTGACATTTGTAGCCCAGCTCTTGGTGGAGGATATGCAGCATGATTCTTAGATGATAACTGTCAGAACTCAGATTGCAAGTCAAAGCCAGTTATTACCCATCTTGTAGGTTATGGATGTGTTTTGTGTGATGTGACCTTTGGAGTCTGGCCTGTCATATACTTCCTCAGGGACATTCAATGCTCTGTATTGTGATATGAGCTGTTACAAGTACAGTAGATGTAATGTCTGATTAACTTGCTGTGCCATTTCACACAATGCAGTTACTAATGTAGAATATCTGCATTTGTCTTCACAGCTGCTAACATGACTCCAGACCAGGTCCGTGAATTTCAGCGCCGGGCCATGCGGTATCAGCACATCCTGCTGGTGGAGTCGGGGTTCCAGAGGATGGCCCGGCGATATCGCCATGAAAGGGCCTCCAGGGCATGGCGAGCCTTCCCACAGGGTGGGCCGACTTTGCCCACCACAGCCACCACCAGCAAACCACCAATCAGAGCCAGGTGGCCCCACCCACAGCTGCCACTGTTGGTCCAACATCTGCTGGACTTCCTGGCCCCAGCATTGCCACCGGTGCAGGACAGCCCACACAGACCTCCTCCACCGTTACCCAGACTGCCACTGCTCCATCTGTAGACCCTGCAGCCTTCAACAGAATGGAACATAAGATGGACAAAGTGCTGCGCAAGTTGAGCCACCTGAGCCGGGACGTGCAGCACATTAACCGGCGGGTCAAGGACATTAAGAGGACCCTCCGGAGGGCCAATCTCTAGACACTTTTTTTGATGGACATGATTCCTCCCCTCCATCCTCTTTCCTTGTTCTTATAGTTAGTGGGCTTAGGAGGCTTAGTGTTAGGTTAGTATAGGCTGTTAGTTTAGTTAGTGTTGGTGGGTGGGGGGTCCTCATTCTTTATATTTTTACTTATTAAGTGTTGCTATGTTGGGGTTCTTGTGTGTTAAAAAAAAGTTAAAAAATAAAATATAAAGAAAAATATAAAAAATATATATATTTGTTTAGGATAGTATAGTATGTGTTTAGGTTAGTATGTGTTGTCCTCCATGTGTCCCGTCTCATAAGGGGGGTGGGGGGTAGATGTTTAGAAGGTTTCGTTACATGTGATAAGTAAGTGTAGCTTAGGTTAGTTAGGGACAGTTGTGGGTAATGAGTAGTCAGGGTAGATTAGGGTAGGTAAGATTTTTCCCTCAGTTTCCTCATCTGTGGTTAGCATTTAATAAATATTTGGTTACCCCTTAATAGTATGTGTTGAATGGTACTTGATCATGGGTTTGGATTCAGTGTACATCAATTTGGTACTATAACATCCGTGTCCTATGCTACAAAAAAATCCCAACTGAGCTGTACGATTGGCAGCTAGCCCAGAGCTACCTTGCAAAGTGTCGACCCTTTGTTGCAACCACCAATCACAGTTAATATGGATGACAATGTGTTTCTGTTGAGAAGTGTGTTTTCAAAGTCACTAACAGTGCTTCCAGACTTGATATTGGGGAAACAGTTTTAGGTCTGGCTGCAGTGTGATGATCATGCACACCCTTATGAGTTCTCATTGGCAATCTTGTATTCTTGTCTTCATGACCCTCATACATCATTTGTGATACAGTTCGGCATGATTACCTATTTGTATGTTAACTCAGACACCTACATTTGTGCAGTTTTTGTAGTGTATACTTAGATTAGTGTGGCATGTTTATTGTGTTATTTTTGCATGTTTACAACATTTTGCGACCACTATTTTATGACTTAGTTATCCCCTGAGGAAGCTTTCTTCTGTCCAACACAGCATGGTGGTATTAGGTTTCTCACTTCATCCAATTTGTCCCTCAGGAAGGGCAGAGTATGATGCAATCCTGGCCACTGTGCAGAATTCTCTGACTACATATTTTCAGGACAGTTGTATTGACAAGCTATGTAATTTGACAGTAGGCACATTTCAGTTATCTACTGCACAGTTGATATGTCACATTACCCAGAGACAGATTTGTTGTGTAAGTGCTATTTATTGAAAAGTGCTGTAGTGCTATCTGTGCATTGTCCATGATTGTGAGTCCATTATAGTGACATTTTAAATTGGGATCCAACACAAGGGGTTACGGAATTGCTTTTGACATGCTGGGGTTGATGTTTCAGACACTGCAGAGGGACAGGATTTGGCAATGAGTAGGAGAGGAGACAAGCACTGGGCTGGGTGACAAGATATTCAGTGGTTTGCAGAACAGTGCTCGAGTAAAGTTGTTGCAAGACTGGCAAGTTACAATGCGCAGGACCTTGGTAAGTGTGGGCCATGTGGCAGGGACTAGTGCTTCCGGGTCATTTTCCTTGTGAATGTGATCTGTTCCATGTCTTCTTCTTCTGATGTGTGTGTTGCCTCCTCCGTTCTTGGTGGTGGTTGTGAAGGGGCAACACACACCTCAGTGTTAGAAGACGTGGAGTCAGGCATCCCGGTCGCTACTACCTGTGAAGGTCTTAAGGGCAGTACTGCAGCAAGGAGGGTCTGCTGGTTCTTGAGAATAGCAGCCACATCACAATGGTAGGCAGCCAGGTCGGCCCTGAGGGAGTCATGATTGCATTCGTGCATGCAGTGGAAGGTTTGGGGTGCGAGGTGTTGTGGCAACTCCCTTACTGCTGTGGTGAATTCCTTGACAGTTTCTTGTAGTCCTTGCAGTATGGATGTTAGGGCTTGCATAGCTGCTGCCTGATCTGCAGATTACATCATGCATGAACGCACCCCCTCAAGGCTGGCTGCCATAGTTTGCATCCCCACCCACACCTCCTTGGCCAGCTCCCGCTGTACTCCAACTACAGTTCTCTCAAAGCTGGTGCCAGTGTCGTCAGAGTCCTCAGCTGTATTGGAGCTGGCAGGTCTTACAATTGGGGTGGTGGGTGGATCCTCTGCGATGGCTGCTTGTTCTGTGCTCCTCCTTGAGACTGAAGGTGGGGTCTGGAGGGTTTCAAGGACCTTTTGGATAGTCTCCTGGGGAATGGTTATTGGCTCATCATCCATGTCATCAGGGAAATCTGGGACAGGCATATCGGCAGGAGATCCATCTTCCTCTGCAATGAAACAGGGTACAATTAGTGTGTCTGTGTTGTGGCAATTTTGATGTGACGTGCCTGCCTTTTGATGAATTCACTTTGTGATCTTGTTTTGTGTTAATTTCTCCAGTCCTTCAGATGGGCATTCTTCCAAGCCTATGGCCAACCTGTGTGTCACATGTATTTTATTGAGTTATCAGACTTGTCAGCCTCATCGCCTCTAGGTGTTGATTTATGCCAAATAGAGAATTGCCACCTTCTTTTCCTACTCGACCCTCCGTGTACATCCATTCTCATGGTGAGACCTTTCACTGTCTGTGAGTGTACTGATGGCCCTGGCAGCACACTTAACAATCTGGACCTGCCCCAATCTCATTCACATCCACTTAACTGTAATTGACATGTGGCATATCCTATGCATGGCAATGTTATAATCCGATATGGATGTTGACATTGTTAATGTGTCCTGCTAATGTTGGAGAATGTATGTTACACTGGATTGCCCTGATAGTTGTATCAGTGTCCTGTTTCCTCCTCTGACTGTGCAGGTGTATTTCAGTGACCAGTTACATGTGTCCCCTCCTCAATGCTGTTGTCTGAGCAGTATGACATTTGGGATGTTGCCTTGTTACCCAGGCACAGGATGGACCCAGACATATGCAGCATGGGTGTGTCCTTAGTGCTGTGTAGCTCCTATTGTTGTTTACATTGGCTGATGTTTGCGACAACTATGGGCATTGACAGTTGAGAGTACTGGGGCCTTTGTCTTGTTTCTGGGGATTGTTGCAGTTGTCATCCTCACCCCCTAATTTAGGTGTGTATGATCCATTGGGAGGTTACTGCCACTGGCTACTTGAGCTGCACACAGAGCAGAGGTGGTAGTGGCAACTGTTGTCGCAGTTACATTCCAGTTGTCGGTATGGCTAGAGGATTGCGAATAGGGCCCTAATTAATGTAGGGGGTATGTTGGCTGATGTGTGCCAGGATGTCAGTTTGACGTAGTGGCCTTCCCTCCTGTCGTGGCTTTCCCTTTGCTCCATCGTTGGCATGACAGCATGCCCCCATGGGACTGTTGTTGGTGTTGTGTAATGGTGTGCCCCAGGTCTTTTCAGAATGGGCCATGCCCCCCTGCTGTGCCCCTTTACCCATGTCACTCCATGTATTAGATGACTTCCATGCATTTAGTGGTCGGTATCCCCACCCGGTTGTAGATGACATTATTGCATTTTAATTCCCCATGCGACTTACCCTGCATGTGCATTGTCTCCTGGTAGTCTGCGCTGTCCTGTCCTTGAATCCCTGTGACGATCTCCTCAGGGATGACCGCTGCGACCATCTCCTCCATGTGGTCCAGGGCCTCCTGGTGTGCTGGACTCCCACCTCCAGTCTGCAGTGCTGCCTTCCTGTTCCTGGCCATCTTTTCCTTGGTCCTGCGCTTGCAGTCATGCCAGCATTTCTTGCACTCGATGACTGTTCTGCGTACTTCAGCCACACTGTTAATCTTGTCGACAATGTGTTGCCTTATGGCCTCTCTCCTACTGATTGGCAACTTTGATGTGACAAACATTTGGTGCTGGTGTTCCATCACCTCTTTAACCAGAATTTCCTGCTCCTCTGCACTAAAGCGGCACTTTCTTTTCTTCTTAAAAGTGTCCTGGTTCTTGTGTGGGTCCTCCTGGCTGGTTCCTGGTTTGCTGTCATCTTCCTGGGGTCTGTAGTGGCATCTGGGATCCATTTTGCCTCTCCTCTGGTGAAATGGCTGTGTTCGCTGTTTTTTTTGACGCTATTGCGTCAAATAAAACGGTGCATATCCGGTTTGCGGTGTCGTAAATCGACCCACAGTCATTTCCGCCGCATTAACGTCGTTTTCCTTTACGGCTTGACGCCGTGGTGTGCGTCAAAAGTAATGACTCCCACCTGTTGTTTGCGCCGCCGTGCGTCAAAGTATAAATATGACGCCCACACGGCGCACCAAAATGGCGTTAGCTGGCGGTAATATTTTTGACGCAAAACTGCGCCGGCGCAGTTTTGCGTCAAAAAGTATAAATATGGGCCTCAGTGTCATGTGAAGTATAACACCACTAAAGCTGAGAAGGATGCGTTGTTGGGTTTAAAGTCGAATACAGAGATAGTGATCAAGGCGGCAGACAAGGGAGGGGCAATAGTTGTCCAGGATACTACAGATTACAAGAATGAAATTTTATCCCAACTTGCAGATGAAGGTAGCTATAGAAAACTTGATGTGGACCCTAGGAGTGGCTTGAGAGTTTTGGTTTAAAGGGGTGACGGATGAGGGATTATTATTAGGATTTCTTACAGATCTGGAATATGACTTTTTAAACAAGAAATACCCACGGATCCCCACCATCTATACACTTCCAAAAATACATAAAAATCTCACCAAACCCCCAGGTCGCCTTATAATATCAGGGTGTGGCTCAATTTTAGAGCCGATCTGCAAATATGTGGATTTTTTCTTAAGACCTTTAGTTGAGGTGACTGAGGCATACCTCAGGGACAGCATGGCAACAATCAAATTGAGCGATAATCTTAATTTTGATCCTGAGAGGCAGATTCTGGCAACAATGGATATTGTTTCCTTATATAGTAAGATCCCACAAGAACATGCATTACATGTGATTAGAGAGATATTGAACAGGAGACCACAGCCCTCCCAAGGACCTACGAGTTTTCTGGTTGATCTTTTGGAGATAGCAATAACAAAACAATTGTTCCTTTTACAAGGAGATTTTTACCTACAAACTAAAGGCATAGCCATGGGCACTACTTTTGCACCGGATATAGCGATTTTGTACATGGATAACTATGAAAAAGAGTTTATATATAATGGATTAATGCCATATTTTGAACATATTACTTTATGGAAACGATATATTGATGATGTTTTAATGATTTGGACTGGTACGCAATGTGAGTTGTTGGAATGTCAAAAGTGGCTGAATGAAAAGTCAGCGGACATACAATTTACCATACAGTATAGTGTATGTGAAATTAATTTTTGGGATATAACTATCAAAGTACAAGTGAACTAACTATATACTACTTTATATAGGAAAGAGGGTGAAAGAAATTCCCTGTTACAATATACTAGTCATTATCCTCGCAATTTGAGGGACAATCTCCCCTATGGACAGTTTCTCCGCATCCAGAGGAATTGTTCTCAAAAGCAGGACTATTTTGAGGAATCAAAAGAACTCATGAGATGATTGACTGAGAGGGGTTACCCGAGAAGTCTGGTCAGGGGAGCACACAAGAGGGCCTGGTTTTGTCATAGGAACAATTAACTGGAACCAAGGAGGCATACCGATGGACTTGATAATAGGATGATGTTAGAAATTGGGTCTTTGGTTGGCAGTCAGGTTACCCCCTGTCCAAGCAAGGACCCTCACTCTAGTCAGGGTAAAAGAGAATCACCCTCAGCTAACACCTGCTTACCCCCCGGTAGCTTTGCATGAGCAGTAGGCTTAACTTCAGAGGGCTAGGTGTAAAGTATTTGTACCAACACACACAGTAACTTAATGAAAACACTACAAAATAACACAACACAGGTTTAGAAAATTGAGAATGTTTATAAAAAAACAAAACAAGACCAAAAATCCACAATACACAAGTCAAGTTATCAATTAAAAAGCAAAAAGAGTCTTTATGTAGTTTTAAACACACACTAACACTGTTAGCGTGAAAATGTACCTCGGGTGCGTCAAAAATAACCCTGCACAGGCGAGTGTGCATCAAAAAGGTCATGCAATGCGTCGATTTCATCTAACAAGCGAGACCTTGCATCGTTTCTACTTTCGTCAGGTCGGACGTGTTGTTTCTCATCTCCGCAGGAGAGGGATGCGTCTATCCGGTCAGCACTCTCGGGTCCGGGCAGGCCTTGCGTTGTTTTTACACGCCCAGCGGCACTTGTGTCGGAAATCCAGCCGCACGAGTATCTGAAAACCACACAGTGCGGGTTGCGATCTCACCAGCCTCCGTGCGTTGATCTTCGGGTCGCGTTGCAGTAGGGCATCGATTTTCAGCCGCAAAGCCGGTGGCGCATCGATTTTTCAGCCGCTGGTCAGAGTTGCATCGATCTGATCCCTGCATGGTGGTCTGTACGTGGAATTCTTCCTTTTAGGCTGCCAGCTTCTCCTTTGAGGGTCCGAGGAACTGGATGGGCACCACAGGGCAGAGTAGGAGTCTCTCCAGATACTCCAGGTGCTAGCAGAGAGAATTCTTTGCTGTCCCTGAGACTTCAAACAACAGGAGGCAAGCTCTAAATCAAGCCGCTTGGAGACCCTCACACGTTCGAAGGCACACAAAGTCCAGTCTTTGCCCTCTTACTGTAGCAGAAGCAGCAACTGCAGGATAGCTCCACAAAGCACAGTCACAGGCAAGGAAGCTCTTCTTCCTCAGCTCTTCTCCAGGCAGAGGTTCCTCTTGGTTTCCAGAAGTGTTCTAAAGTCTGTGGTTTTGGGTGCCCTTCTTATACCCATTTTCTCCTTTGTAGTAGGCCTACTTAAAAGTAAAGTCTCTTTTCAATTTTAAATCCTGCCTTGCCCAGGCCAGGCCCCAGGCACTCACCAGAGGGTTGGAGACTGCATTGTGTGAGGGCAGGCACACCCCTTTCAGGTGTGAGTGACCACTCCTCCCCGCAGCACAGATGGCTCATCAGGAAATGCAGACTACATCCCAGCTCCCTTTGTGTCACTGTCTAGTGTGAGGTGCAACCAGTCCAACTGTCAAACTGACCCAGACAGAGAATCCACAAACAGGCAGAGTCACAGAAATGGTATAAGCAAGAAAATGCGCACTTTCTAAAAGTGGCATTTTCAAACACACAATCTCAAAATCAACTTTACTACAAGATGTATTTTTTAATTGTGAGCTCAGAGACCCCAAACTCCACATGTCCATCTGCTCCCAAAGAGAATCTACACTTTAATCATATTTAAATGTAGCCCCCATGTTAACCTATGAGAGGGACAGGCCTTGCAACAGTGAAAAACGAATTTAGCAGTATTTCGCTGTCAGGACATATAAAACACATTACTATGGCCCTCATTACAACCATGGCGGTCGGTGTTAAAGCGGCGTTAATACCACCAACAGGCCGGCGGTAAAAAAATGGGATTTTGTCCCTGGCGGTAACCGCCATCAAAGACCGCCACTTTAACACACCGACCGCCAGGGTGGTAACGGTCGCTGGGCTGGAGACTTCAGTCTCTAGCCCGATGGCCGACACAATCCCACCCTCGGGATTACGACCCAGCCTACCGCCATGGTTTACGTGCCAAACTTACTGCCACGAAAACCATGGCGGTAGGCACTATCAGTGCCAGGGAATCCCATCCCTGTCACTGATAGGAGTCTCCCAAGCCCCCCCCCTCTTCAGTCCTTTCCCACACTCCCCGTCCCCTCCTGCCCCCCACACTTATACACACCCGCACGTAGACCCATATACACATATGCACACACGCATACCCACCACCACCCACGCATGCACACATACATACCCACACACCGCAACACACACCAACATAGCTTGTCAGACACATGCACTCACAACACTCACAACCAGTCATTAATGCATGCATTTAACGCGACTTACACCCGCATGCACGCATTCCAAACACACACACACACCCCCATACACACAACACCCCCTCACCCACCTCTCCTGTCAGAGAACCTGACTTACCTGCTTGCAGGGGGTCCTCCGGCTGGAGACGGTCCGCGGCGCTGCTGTCAGCAGCAGTGTCTGCCAGCAAAACACCACCAGGCCATATCATTGGTCATGATACGGTCGGCGGTGTTTTGTTGGCGTGGCGGTGCTGCTATCTGCAGCGCCGCCTTACCGCCGTCCGCCGTCATGACCACCGGCGGTGTTACACCAGCATTCTGGCGGTATACCGTCGGCAGTCATGCTACACATAGACGGCTGGTAGCTACGGCGGCAGCAGTATGTTGGCGGCCATCGCTGTGACGGTAGGCAGTAGTTACCACCAATGTTGTAATGAGGGCCTATATGTCCTACCTTAACCATACACTGCACCCTGTCCTTGGGGCTACCTAGGGCCTACCTTAGGGGTGCCTTACATGTCAGAAAAGGGAAGGTTTAGGCCTGGCAAGTAGGTACACTTGCCAAGTCGAATTTACAGTTAAAACTGCACACACAGACACTGCAGTGGCAGGTCTGAGACATGATTACAGAGCTACGTATGTGGGTGGCACAACCAGTGATGCAGGCCCACTAGTAGCATTTGATTTACAGGCCCTGGGCACCTCTAGGGCACTGTACTAGGGACTTACTATCAAATAAAATATGCCAATCATGGATAAACCAATTACATACACATTTTGTACAGGAGCACTTGCACTTTAACACTGGTTAGTATTGGTAAAGTGCCCAGAGTAACAAAAACAGCAAAAACAGAGTCCATCACACATCAACAACTTGGGAAGCAGAGGCAAAAAGTTAGGGAGACCTAAGCATGTACATTATGCTTCGATACAAAACTTTTAAGTATAAGCATATATTGGTGACATTAAAAGAACATACAAACTGTAACAGCATGAATGTAATTTATGTGATTAAATGTCCATGTGATTTGTTATATATTGGGCAGACAAGACAGAAAATAAAGGCACGCATTTTGCAACATTGTAGTCGCATTAGATGTAAGGTACGGGGCACCTTTGGTTGACCATTTTACAACATTGAATCATGTGGCAGACTTGATGAGATGGTGTGTGATTGAGAAAATCAGTATGAACCAACGTGGGGGTGATATAGGGGATATCTTGAACACAACCCCCAGTCTTCCCTTCGCCTCCACTGCCCGGTTACCGACATTTAATTTGACGCAAACCAGGCCGCAGCGCCGGCTAACGTCATTTCATAAATAAGGTGCCCGGCTGGTGCGTTGGAATAACGTTAGCCGGCGGTAAACTTTTTGACGCAAATGTGCCCTGGCACTGATTTGCTTCAAAAGGTATAAATATGCGCCTATGTGTGGATAGATAAGAGGTCACTGTATTTTATTAGGCTTTAGGTCACTTGCAGGTAGAGAGAAATATGGTAGGAGATAAGGGATTTTAAGAGGCCTGAACAAATTTGACATATTGATATCGAGGATGAATATATATCCATGTGAATTGGTGGATGTGAGTTATTTGCTCGATGGAAGGTATAGTCCAATCTGAAGAAGTACATGGAGATTAATGGAGCATCTCTGTGAATGGACCCTGTGTGAGCAATCCAGACTTTTGATGCTGTCACGTGTGGTTCTGCTAACAGCCATGCTTGGAGGGGGTTTTATTCTCCACTGCTGTTGCGACGTGTTTTGATTAGAGTTGATGGTTCAAATGAGACATGTTGATTAGAATTGATGGTTAAAATGAGGCGTGTATTTCAAGTATTTTGAGTAGCTATGTAATGATAGCTGTGGGGCTATAGACGCGACTAATAAATTGTTGTATAACATGGAGGAACTTTGATATGAGCTCCGGGTTCGCGGCAGCAGGACGCGCGGTGCTTCCCCATTCCATACATAATATAATTGGTGACTAAAATAAGATTAGTTTTTGATGTGGTGGAATGATAGTCAGTTGATTTAGGTTGCGGTTAAAATGTTGCCTTAACAAGTTGGAGGAACCCAGACGTGAACTCTGGATTCTCAGTAGCAGGACGTTTTGTACATCCGCCTTCCTTTCGTTTTTATAAGCGCCATGCACGTTAGATGCTGACGCCGGGTATTTAAATGCGGTTTTCCTTCCACAAGACTTGAAGCTTTATCGAACGGGAGCCGCGTTGCTGTGAAGTACATTGATGTCCGTGAATGCAAGGTATTGTGGCAGCTTAAATCGTGTTTATTTCCGAATAAGGTTGGTTGTTATGGACAAGACTTGTAATTATTGTTGAGTCTTTCAGCGGGGTACATTGTTGCTCTAGCGAGATGGCGGCAATGGTGCCTTTTGTTAATGAGTCGAGATGGGTGTTTAACCCCTTCGCTGCCAGGCCTTTTCCCCCTCCTGTGCCGGGCCTTTTTTTGCCTATTTGGGGCAGTTCGCGCTTAGGCCCTCATAACTTTTTGTCCACATAAGCTAACCAAGCCAAATTTGCGTCCTTTTTTTCCAACATCCTAGGGATTCTAGAGGTACCCAGACTTTGTGGGTTCCCTTGAAGGAGGCCAAGAAATTGGCCAAAATACAGTGAAAATTTCGTTTTTTTCAAAAAAATTGGAAAAAGTGGCTGCAGAAAAAGGCTTGTGGTTTTTCCCCTGAAAATGGCATCAACAAAGGGTTTGCGGTGCTAAACTCAGCAGCTTCCCAGCTTTCAGGAACAGGCAGACTTGAATCAGAAAACCCAATTTTTCAACACAATTTTGGCATTTTACTGGGGCATACCCCATTTTTGCAGTTTTTTGTGCTTTCAGCCTCCTTCCAGTCAGTGACAGAAATGGGCATGAAACCAATGCTGGATCCCAGAAACCTAAACATTTCTGAAAAGTAGACAAAATTCTGAATTCAGCAAGGGGTCATTTGTGTAGATCCTACAAGGGTTTCCTACAGAAAATAACAACTGAAAAAGAAAAATATTGAAATTGAGGTGAAAAAAACATAAATGTTTCTCTACGTTTTACTCTGTAACTTTTCCCTGCAATGTCAGATTATCGAAAGCAATATACCGTTACGTCTGCTGGACTCCTCTGGTTGCGGGGATATATAGGGCTTGTAGGTTCATCAAGAACCCAAGGAACCCAGAGCCAATAAATGAGCTGCACCCTGACGTGCGTTTTCAATCTATACCGGGTATAAAGCAATTCATTTGCTGAAATATAAAGAGTAAAAAATTGCTATCAAGAAAACCTTTGTATTTCCAAAAAGGGCACAAGATAAGGTGTTGAGGAGCAGTGGTTATTTGCACATATCTGAATTCCGGGGTGACCAAACTAGCATGTGAATTACAGGGCATTTCTCAAATAGATGTCTTTTTTACACACTCTCCTATATTTGGAAGGAAAAAATGTAGAGAAAGACAAGGGGCAATAACACTTGTTTTGCTAATCTATGTTCCCCCAAGTCTCCCGATAAAAAAGATACCTCACTTGTGTGGGTAGGCCTAGCGCCCGCGACAGGAAACGCCCCAAAGCGCAACGTGGACACATCCAAATTTTTGGAAGAAAACAGAGGTGTTTTTTGCGAAGTGCCTACCTGTAGATTTTGGCCTCTAGCTCAGCCGGCACCTATGGAAACCTACCAAACCTGTGCATTTCTGAAAACTAGAGACCTAGGGGAATCCAAGGAGGGGTGACTTGCGGGGCTCGGACCAGGTTCTGTTACCCAGAATCCTTTGCAAACCTCAAAATTTGGCTAAAAAAACACATGTTCCTCACATTTCTGTGGCAGAAAGTTCTGGAATCTGAGAGGAGCTACAAATTTCCTTCCACCCAGCGTTCCCCCAAGTCTCCCGATAAAAATGATACCTCACTTGCGTGGGTAGGCCTAGCGCCGGCGACAGGAAACACCCCAAAGCGCAACGTGGACACATCCTAAATTTTGGAAAAAAACAGAGGTGTTTTTTGCGAAGTGCCTACCTGTAGATTTTGGCCTCTAGCTCAGCCGGCACCTAGGGAAACCTACCAAACCTGTGCATTTCTGAAAACTAGAGACCTAGGGGAATCTAAGGAGGGGTGACTTGCGGGGCTCGGACCAGGTTCTGTTACCCAGAATCCTTTGCAAACCTCAAAATTTGGCTAAAAAAACACATGTCCCTCACATTTCTGTGGCAGAAAGTTCTGGAATCTGAGAGGAGCTACAAATTTCCTTCCACCCAGCGTTCCCCCAAGTCTCCCGATAAAAATGATACCTCACTTGCGTGGGTAGGCCTAGCGCCGGCGACAGGAAACACCCCAAAGCGCAACGTGGACACATCCTAAATTTTGGAAAAAAACAGAGGTGTTTTTTGCGAAGTGCCTACCTGTAGATTTTGGCCTCTAGCTCAGCCGGCACCTAGGGAAACCTACCAAACCTGTGCATTTCTGAAAACTAGAGACCTAGGGGAATCCAAGGAGGGGTGACTTGCGGGGCTCGGACCAGGTTCTATTACCCAGAATCCTTTGCAAACCTCAAAATGTGGCTAAAAAAACACATGTCCCTCACATTTTTGTGGCAGAAAGTTCTGGAATCTGAGAGGAGCTACAAATTTCCTTCCACCCAGCGTTCCCCCAAGTCTCCCGATAAAAATGATACCTCACTTGCGTGAGTAGGCCTAGCGCCGGAGACAGGAAACACCCCAAAGCGCAACGTGGACACATCCTAAATTTTGGAAAAAAACAGAGGTGTTTTTTGCGAAGTGCCTACCTGTAGATTTTGGCCTCTAGCTCAGCCGGCACCTAGGGAAACCTACCAAACCTGTGCATTTCTGAAAACTAGAGACCTAGGGGAATCCAAGGAGGGGTGACTTGCGGGGCTCGGACCAGGTTCTGTTACCCAGAATCCTTTGCAAACCTCAAAATTTGGCTAAAAAAACACATGTCCCTCACATTTCTGTGGCAGAAAGTTCTGGAATCTGAGAGGAGCTACAAATTTCCTTCCACCCAGCGTTCCCCCAAGTCTCCCGATAAAAATGATACCTCACTTGCGTGGGTAGGCCTAGCGCCGGCGACAGGAAACACCCCAAAGCGCAACGTGGACACATCCTAAATTTTGGAAAAAAACAGAGGTGTTTTTTGCGAAGTGCCTACCTGTAGATTTTGGCCTCTAGCTCAGCCGGCACCTAGGGAAACCTACCAAACCTGTGCATTTCTGAAAACTAGAGACCTAGGGGAATCCAAGGAGGGGTGACTTGCAGGGCTCGGACAAGGTTCTGTTACCCAGAATCCTTTGCAAACCTCAAAATTTGGCTAAAAAAACACATGTCCCTCACATTTCTGTGGCAGAAAGTTCTGGAATCTGAGAGGAGCTACAAATTTCCTTCCACCCAGCGTTCCCCCAAGTCTCCCGATAAAAATGATACCTCACTTGCATGGGTAGGCCTAGCGCCGGCGACAGGAAACACCCCAAAGCGCAACGTGGACACATCCTAAATTTGGGAAAAAAACAGAGGTGTTTTTTGCGAAGTGCCTACCTGTAGATTTTGG
This sequence comes from Pleurodeles waltl, assembly GCF_031143425.1. Taxonomy (NCBI): domain Eukaryota; kingdom Metazoa; phylum Chordata; class Amphibia; order Caudata; family Salamandridae; genus Pleurodeles; species Pleurodeles waltl. The sequence continues at coordinate 470,898 of NC_090447.1, forward strand.
CCTCTAGCTCAGCCGGCACCTAGGGAAACCTACCAAACCTGTGCATTTCTGAAAACTAGAGACCTAGGGGAATCCAAGGAGGGGTGACTTGCGGGGCTCGGACCAGGTTCTGTTACCCAGAATCCTTTGCAAACCTCAAAATTTGGCTAAAAAAACACATGTCCCTCACATTTCTGTGGCAGAAAGTTCTGGAATCTGAGAGGAGCTACAAATTTCCTTCCACCCAGCGTTCCCCCAAGTCTCCCGATAAAAATGATACCTCACTTGCATGGGTAGGCCTAGCGCCGGCGACAGGAAACACCCCAAAGCGCAACGTGGACACATCCTAAATTTTGGAAAAAAACAGAGGTGTTTTTTGCGAAGTGCCTACCTGTAGATTTTGGCCTCTAGCTCAGCCGGCACCTAGGGAAACCTACCAAACCTGTGCATTTCTGAAAACTAGAGACCTAGGGGAATCCAAGGAGGGGTGACTTGCGGGGCTCGGACCAGGTTCTGTTACCCAGAATCCTTTGCAAACCTCAAAATTTGGCTAAAAAAACACATGTCCCTCACATTTCTGTGGCAGAAAGTTCTGGAATCTGAGAGGAGCTACAAATTTCCTTCCACCCAGCGTTCCCCCAAGTCTCCCGATAAAAATGATACCTCACTTGCGTGGGTAGGCCTAGCGCCGGCGACAGGAAACACCCCAAAGCGCAACGTGGACACATCCTAAATTTTTGAAAAAAACAGAGGTGTTTTTTGCGAAGTGCCTACCTGTAGATTTTGGCCTCTAGCTCAGCCGGCACCTAGGGAAACCTACCAAACCTGTGCATTTCTGAAAACTAGAGACCTAGGGGAATCCAAGGAGGGGTGACTTGCGGGGCTCGGACCAGGTTCTGTTACCCAGAATCCTTTGCAAACCTCAAAATTTGGCTAAAAAAACACATGTCCCTCACATTTTTGTGGCAGAAAGTTCTGGAATCTGAGAGGAGCTACAAATTTCCTTCCACCCAGCGTTCCCCCACGTCTCCCGATAAAAATGATACCTCACTTGTGTGGGTAGGCCTAGCGCCCGCAACAGGAAACACCCCAAAGCGCAACGTGGACACATCACAGAAAACAGACCTGTTTTTAGCAAAGTGCCTACCTGTAGATTTTGGCCTGTAGCTCAGCCGCCACCTAGGGAAACCTACCAAACCTGTGCATTTCTGAAAACTAGAGACCTAGGGGAATTCAAGATGGGGTGACTTGTGTGGCTCGGACCAGGTTCTGTTACCCAGAATCCTTTGCAAACCTCAAAATTTGGCTAAAAAAACACATGTTCCTCACATTTCTGTGGCAGAAAGTTCTGGAATCTGAGAGGAGCCACAAATTTCCTTCCACCCAGCGTTCCCCCACGTCTCCCGATAAAAATGATACCTCACTTGTGTGGGTAGGCCTAGCGCTCGCGACAGGAAATGGCCCAAAACACAACGTGGACACATCACATTTTTTCATAGAAAACAGTGCCTACGTGTGGATTTTGGCCTCTAGCTCAGACGGCACCTGGGGAAACCTAGCAAACCAGCGCATTTTTGAAAACTAGAGACCTAGGGGAATCCAAGATGGGGTGATTTGCGGGGCTCTGACCAGGTTCTGTTACCCAGAATTCTTTGCAAACATCAAAATCTGGCTAAAAAACACTTTTTCCTCTCATTTCGGTGAGAGAAAGTTCTGGAATCTGAGAGGAGCCACAAATTTCCTTCCACCCAGCGTTCCCCTAAGTCTCTCCATAAAAATGGTACCTCACTTGTGTGGGTAGGCCTAGCGCCCACAAAAGGAAATGGCCCAAAACACAACATATTTTTTCACAGAAAACAGAGGTGTTTTTTGCAAAGTGCCTACCTGTGGATTTTTGGCCTCTAGCTCAGCCGGCCCGGGGGGGGGGGGGGGGAGGAAATGCCCTAAAATAAATTTGACCCCCCACCCCCCCAAACCCCCCCTGCCCAGGTGCGACCCTTGCCTACGGGGTCGCTCCCCCTGCGTGACATTGGCGCCAAAAAACAAATTCCCGGTGCCTAGTGGTTTCTGCCCCCTTGGGGGCAGATTGACCTAAAATCGACCAATCTGCCCCCAAGGGGGGCAGAAATGGTCTAAACACAATTTGCCCCCCAGGGGAGCGACCCTTGCCTGATGGGTCGCTCCCCATCTCTAAAAAAAACCAAACAAACAAAAAAAAAACAAAATTTTTTTTTTTGCCCTGGCAACAAGAGGTTTCTGCCTCCCCTGGGGGCAGATCGGCCTAATAATAGGCCGATCAGGGGGGGCAGAAATGGCCTAAAATAAATTTGCCCCCTGAACCCCCCCCGCCCCCCGGAGCGACCATTGCCTACGGGGTCGCTCCCCCTGCGTGACATTGGCGCCAAAAAACAAATCCCCGGTGCCTAGTGGTTTCTGCCCCCTTGGGGCAGATTGACCTAAAATCGACCAATCTGCCCCCAAGGGGGGCAGAAATGGGCTAAACACAATTTGCCCCACAGGGGAGCGACCCTTGCCTGATGGGTCGCTCCCCTTCTCTAAAACAAACACCAAACCAATAAAAAAAACACAAAAAAAAAATTTGCCCTGGCGCCTAGAGGTTTCTGCCCCCCCTGGGGGTAGACCGGCCTAATACCAATAGGCCGATCTGCCCCCAGGGGGGGCAGAGATGGCCTAAAATAATTTTGCCCCCCCACCCCTACCCCCCCCCCGGGGAATGACCCTTGACTACAAGGTCGCTCCCCTTGTGTGACGGCGCAAAAAAAAGATCCCTGGTGCCTAGTGGTTTCTGCCCCCCTTGGGGGCAGATTGACCTAAAATCGGCCGATCTGCCCCCAAAGCGGGCAGAAATGGCCTAAATACATTTTGCCCCTCCAGGGGAGCGACCCTTGTCCAAGGGGGTCGCTCCCCATCTGTAAAACAGAAAAACAAAAAAATCCCTGGTGCCTAGTGGTTTCTGCCCCCCTTGGGGGCAGATCAGCCGAATCAAAATAGGCTGATCTACCCCCCCCAGGGGGGCAGAAATGGCCTAAAATAATCCCCCCCCACCCCCTCCCCAGGGAGCGACCCTTGCCTAAGGGGTCGCTCCCCTTGCGTGAAATTCACGCAAAAAAAAAAAAATCCCTGCTGTCTAATGGTTTCTGCCCCCCTTGGGGGCAGATTGGCCTCATCAAAATAGGCCAATCTGCCCCCAAGGGGGGCAGAAATGGCCTAAATATAATTTGCCCCCTAGGGGAGCGACCCTTGCCTAAGGGGTCGCTCCCCACCTAAAAAAGAAAGAAAACATAACAAAAAGAAAAAAAAAAAAAAAAGATCCCTGGTGCCTAGAGGTTTCTGCCCCCCCTGGGGGCAGATCGGCCTAATAATAGGCCGATCTGTCCCCAGGGGGGGCAGAAAAGGCCTTCCCAAAAAATTGCCCCCCCTGGGAGCGACCCTTGCCAAAGGGGTCGCTTTGTTGCGTGACATACGCGCGCAAAAACAAACTCCCTGGTGTCTAATGGTTTCTGCCCCCCTTGGGGGCAGATTGGCCTTATCAAAATAGGCCAATCTGCCCCCAAGGGGGGCAGAAATGGCCTAAATATATATTGCCCCGTAAGGGAGCGACCCTTGCCTAAGGGATCGCTCCTCACCTAAAAAAAAAGAAATCATCACAAAAAAAAAAAGGTCCCTGGTGCCTAGAGGTTTCTGCCCCATCGGCCTAATAATAGGCCAATCTGCCCCCAGGGGGGGCAGGAAAGGCCTTCCTAAAAAAAATGCCCCCCTGGGAGCGACCCTTGCCCAAGGGGTCGCTCCCTTTTGCCAATTTCAAGGAAAAAAAAAAAATCCCTGGTGTCTAGTGGGGTTTCAAAAGCCGGATTGCAAGCAATCCGGCTTTTGAAACCTGTGAGAGACTTCAAAGGGAAGGAAATACATTTCCTTCCCTTTGAAGCCTCTCGGGGCCTCCCCCATGTGATTGAAAAAGAAATGCAAAAGCATTTCTTTTTCAATCGCGCTGGAAGCTCTGCTTCCAGCGCGATGGGGGAGACCCTGTGACTAATCAGCGCGCGCTCGCGCGCTGACGTCACAGGGGGGGTTGGGGGGGTCGGGGGTGGGAGGGGAAGGGCTTCCCCTTCCATCCCTGACTTGGGGGGGTGGGGGGGAACCCCACAGAGGGAGCGAGAGCGCTCCCTCTGGGCTCTGTGCACAGGACGTAATGGTTACGTCCTGGGCACAGCAGCACTGTGCCTCAGGACGTAACCATTACGTCCTGGGCACAGAAGGGGTTAAGATAAGTGTGAGTTTAACTGTGGTTGGAAGACAGGAGAAGGGCAAGTCTTTGGACATCTGTTTGTGATTCAAGATCTTTATATAATAATCAACAATAAAATAATATATAATAACAGTACTGGTGATTGTAGAAGTTATATGATTGGATGTTTTTAAGGCATGATATTTAAAAAGAATTAGGATATGCCTAGTTGAAGGACCCGGAGGCTGAAATAATAAGGATGGGGAAGAATGTTTTGCCTTAGCCAGTTGGAGAAGATGATCAGGTTAATAGATTGATGTACATGATGGTAAGAGATCCTTTGAGCGGTCATTTGGGAAGTGATATCCTAATGGAAGTGTATTTAATTGATTGGGTTTAGTATTATACATTTTCCTAGATCTGAGGAAATCTGGGGATATAACTAAGAAAAAATTGTTTGGAAGAAGTAAATGAGTTTAGGTGAGCAATTATATGGATTCCGTACAGCATGGAATTTTAAGTAGTACCACAATACAATATTGAGATTGGATTTTTGTATTTATTTAGATGTTTCCTACCTATTAGTCCTGAGGAAGACCTTGTTAGGAGCCCGGAATTGGCCCCTAGAACTCTTGTTGGGTCGAAACGTCGACAACAATGTTATAGCCTGGATTGGTTTTGAAATTGAGTGGAGAACTAAGATGGGGATTTGAACCCCGACACGAAAAAACATTAAATCAATCTGGAGGAATGGTCAACCAACAGGCTTTTTCAAAATTAATTTGTTTTTGATGTGTGGGTAATTGGTGTTGTTTCTTATCTGGAAATCACAAGCACGTTTCTATTTTGCACTATGTTCTGTCCTTCTTTCTGATTTTCAATATGGTAGGAACAGGAATTTATATTTAATACATTTTTGAATAATGTTTTATGGAGTAATGAATATAAACTGTTATGTTTTTGTAATTGTGGTCTTTGTATTTATGCTGTGTGAGTTGTTGGAATTGGATTAGAAATTGAAAGTTTTTTCCGATTAGATCTGTGTTATTTTGTTATACTTTTAGAAAGTAGGTATTTTCTTGCTTTAACCATTCTGTGACTCCGCCTGTTTGTGGATTCCCTGTCTGGGTCAGACTGACAGTTGTGCTGTTTGTGAATCTCCTCTAGACAGTGACACAAAGGGAGCTGAGGTGTAGCCTGCATATCCTGATGAGCCACCTGAGCTAGAGTGGTGGGAGGAGTGGGCACTTACACCTGAAGGAGCTGAGCCTGCCCTCACACAATGTAGTCGCCAACTCCCTGGTGTGTGTCTGGGGCTTGGCCTGGGCAAGGCAGGATCTTGTCAACAACAGAGGCTTTCCTTTGAAGTTTGCCTACTTCAAAGGCAGAAAGGGGTGTAAGTGGTGGACCCACAACCTCAGATTTTCAGATTACTTCTGGAGTGGAGAAGAACTAAAGAGGTGGAGGAGGACTACTGCCCATTGCCTGTGAGTGTGATTTGCTGGGTTGGCCTGCAGTCACTGCTTCTTCCTTTGAGAGGACAAAGACCGGAGTTTGTGGTATATTCCTACTTGTGAATTGTCTCCAAGTGCTTGGACAGAGCTGGCCCTCTTTTTTGACGTCTCAGGGCCATCAAAGACTTCCTCTGCCAGCACCTGGATTCTCTTGCTGAGACTCCTACCCTGACAAGTGGTGCTCACCCCAGTCCCTTGGCCCTTGAAAGGTGAAGCTGGTGTAACTAATGGGCATATTTATGAGCCCCTAGAGCCACTGGAGCGTCACTTTACGTGACGCTCCAGTGGCGCTAACCTCTGCTCCATATTTACAAGGAGGTGTAATGCCACAAAAAGTGGCGTTACGCCTCCTTGTAAATATGGGCCCATCTGATGGAGTTATCTGCATCAGAGGGGCGTGCAATAGGTGTGGCTGTGGGTGTGCCACAGCAACACCCATTGCATTTTGACGCTGCCTCAGATTTAAAAGATTTTTTAAACCTGAGGCAGCGCCAAAAGCGCAAGGCACAACGAGGAGGAAAACTTTTATTCCTCCACGTTTTTTGCTTTTACTATGTAAATAGAAAGAGCAAATTGCAAGAAATGATTGTTTATGTGCGGGAAGATGTCCCTTCCTGCACATAAACAATCATTTAAATATGACACTTTGGCACTTCTGTGTGTGCTGCATTTTGCAGCACACACAGAAGTGCCAAAGCGCCATTGGTGATTGCATCTCCACGCCGCTGTAAAGTTGGATGACACACATTTATTGGTTATTCGGGGGTAAGTGAGTTATTATTGTATTACGTGTGACTTTTGGTTATGTGCGTATTGAAGTCTTTGACGAAGCCTGGTACGAGTATTGATATACTTCTTAGTTATTTCTTGTATCATTGATATTACTCAGATATGGGTTACAGCCTTACCAGCAGTTAAACGAAATGGTTTAGTGGATGTTGGTATTGGTAGGGTATCTCGTTTACATTTGGAGCTAATTTTCTTTTGGCGCTTGGTATTATTTAGACAATTTTATTTATTAACTACAGCCTTGAGCAAGTCAATGCGAGGATTGGTCGCGTGACGAAACACGTGTTGGCTGCTGTGGATGTGTTTGGAGAAGGAAGCTACAATAAAAACATGATAATTTGTCATCTATGGATCTGTAGACTGCTGTCATTTAACACATACGTGTGCCTTGGACATTTTTCTGTTTTTGTTTTCCTTGGGGAAAGTTTGGGGGGGGTGTCTCTTCCCCTCCAGGAGCACCGTAGTTTACAATTGGTGATTGTAATTTGGGTGGGATATTCGTGAGTGCCGTTCCTCATTTGTTTAACACCAGTCTTGTTTGTTTCTTTGTATTTAGGAGGGCAGCTCCGAACACAAAACATATCATGGATCGTTCTAAAATAGCAGAAGCACTTTTTAATAGTCTTGAGGGAGGAGACACGATGATGACTAGAAATCAGCTACCCATATATAAACCGAAGGAGGGTTTAAGGGATAAATTCATACGGTTAGAAAGACTAAAGAAACAGGAAATATCAAAATGGTGGGATGGAGCAACATTATGTCAGTATGTCAAACTTAATAGGATACCGAGGGGGGTTAGGTCCCAGATTTTTCCTACCTTTGATGACTTGGATGCAGACCATTTGGCTCGTTGGGAGAATTAACTGACTAGGAGCTCTATGAGATTGATAGATATTTTAATTGAAAGTACGGATAGAAAAGTATTGGCTTTGCAAACACAAATTTCAGTACTTGAGAATGAAATCAAGGAACTGAATTTAGTGGGGTCAACAACTAAAAATTATGGAATATTGGAAGATATTATCAATAAGCATCCGAGTGAAGTCACCCAAAGAAAAGCTAGGAAATTAAAAAGAGATGAGTTAGATTATAAAAATGGAAGAATATTTACTTTCTCCAGAAAATATGATCATTTAGTTAGGATTGATCTTAAAAAAACGGAGACAGGATCTGAATTGACAAGTTCTGAGTTGACATCAATGAGTGCCCTATCTACAAGTGACAGTGATTCAGACAGTGCAGGTGCCTCATTGCATTTATCTTCTAGAGATGAGACTGTTCCCTCTTTTTTAAGGGAGATGCAGAGAATCAAACAAGGACATCGAGAATTGAATTGGAGAAGGGACAATACAGGAGAACAAGGAGAGGTAAGAGGGGAGGCAACTACGGAAGAAAAGAAAGGAATGAGGACGAGATCGTGTGTGAAGGAGAATCAGTAGATATGGAGGATGCTCAAACAACTAAAGAAAAATACAGGGTCCTACGCAAATATGGAGAGGGATTCAGGGAAATCTACAATAAGTAAACATTGCATTAGTCTCCTATTAATTCAATAAAGCAAATTATTCTCAAACAAAGGCCTAAGTAATAATCAAACATGTATTAATACAAACACGAGTATATGTGTATATATATACACATTATTTAAAACTATACAGTTTCTAAACTAAATGAGTAACCCCCTATCCCCCCAGCAACTCTCACAGAGATGGCTTTCACATATACACATATAACTCAACACACAAACAACAATAGACTAATGACCACAAAGACAATCTACATATAGACAAAGACAAGACACCGGAAAAACAAATAATTGCAGACACAACAATATTTTACAACTGAAAAGTATCATTCATCACAAATGTAAATGGCAAATAAATGATGAATTAAGACATCACACCCCTGTATATATGATTCATAATTTCACTCCAATAATAAACTTTAGATCAGTCCATTGCACAAATGCAGTAATTAATATCACAAAGATACATGCTCATAACAGGCACATAAATTCAAACTCTTATGGCTACATCCAATAAGTCTTTAGATGCAGCTTCTCATCAACCAAATTACTTCTTCAATGAATTAATTGTTGCTAAAGCCGGTGCGTCTTTCCATACAAGTTCTCAAAAACAAGATGGCTTCATCAATTAGTCAATCCTCCTTGCTGCCAGATGATTTTTGCCTTAATGAATCATCAGAAATGCCGGGACTGCCGATGATCCTTTTTGCCTTAATGAATCATCAGAAATGCCGGGACTGCCAGCTTCCGGAAGAAAGGAAAGGAATGAGGACGAGATTGTGTGTGAAGGGGAAGCAGTAGATACGGAGGATGCTACCATCAATATTATCAATTTTTTAAATAAGTCATTGTCTAGTGGTACTATTTCACTTCTCAACAAAGGTTTGGGTTTCTGTCCTAATAATAGGGGGATTTCTACAAATCTAAGATTGATTCATTCAAATTCATCAGGCGTCTTAAACTTAAAATTTTGCTAGTAATGTGTTGGATAGACGGGGGAACATTTAGAGACATCAACTGTAACACATTGTCCCCTTACGATTCAAGATCTACTTGACACTACAACTTTAATGTCCATAATGGACTTTGATGATGATGCTATCACAATTCCACAATTACTTGCAGATTTGGATATTGACACTAGTACATCTGCTAGTGGTCTTAAAATTAGATCTAAATGGAAACCCCACCTGACTAGTGGGAATTCTACTGATACTTTCTACAAATTAGTTTGGAATGATCTTGATAAGTTTGAAAAAAAGGCCAGGAAAAAGAATCGACTCTTGAATGGCAATTTTAGTTTTCAGGAGAGAGAGACATTGAAGACTATGCAGCATTGGGATGATGTTACCATAAAGGAAGCAGATAAAGGTGGGAACATTGTAATCATGAACACTTGTGAATATGAGAATGAAATCTACGCACAATTGGCGGATTCGGTTTGCTATGAAAAAAATACTCAGAATCCTATACATGAACTTACGGGTTTAATTAACAAATCGCTTAGAAGTTGGTATGACAGGGGACTACTTAATGAAGAAGAATTTTTGTACTTAAAGGTCTTTCGACCAGTTTATCCCTGCTTGTACACATTGCCTAAGGTTCATAAAAACGTCCCCTTCCCAGCTGGTAGACCAATAGTATCGGGTATAGGGGGACCTACGGTGAAGGTGTCACAATTTGTGGATATTTTTCTACAACTGTTTGTACGTAATCTGCCTTCATTTATTAAGGATACGAAACGCATCTTGAGTATTCTAACGGATGTTAATTGGGAATCAGGGATGATTATGATCACATTGGATGTGGTCTCACTGTTTAGGAGTATCCAACACGATCTGGGTATTTTGGCTCTACAACATTACTTGAATAAGAGGTCTGCAAGTCTTTTTGATCATACTGAGATGTTGATTACCGTGACAGAAATAATACTGTATAACAATTTTTTTCTTTTCATTATGGATTGGTACAAGCAAAAACAAGGTGTAGCGATGGGATCGAGGTTTTCTTCCTCCTATGCCAACTTGTTTATGGGTTACTTGGAACGGGATTTAATCTGGGGCCCTGGGGGTGCTAAATGGAATAATTACATTCTATGCTGGGGCAGATATATTGACAATTGCTTTATGATCTGGACAGGGACGGTTCTGGAATTGAACCAGTTTTGTGAGTATTTGAATCCGAATCAGGCTAACATTAGATTTACTTGTGAATATATTAGTACTCGGATTACATTTTTGTATGTAGAACTTTACATAGATGATCAGAAGATTCATAGTCATTTTTATCGTAAGGGTACAGCATGTAATTCTTTGTTACATGCAGGTAGTGCACATCCTAAACATCAAATAAACTCAATTCCATATGGGGAGTTAATATGTGCAAGACGAAACTGTAGTAAGGATGAAGATTTTCAGCGTTGCACTGATGATATGAGTAGACGGTTTGTACAATGCGGTTATGACATATCTGTCGTTTAGAGAGCTCGTACTAAGGTTATGTGAGTGGACAGGAAGGATACTCTTACATACATTCCCAAAACAGAAAGGGATATGATAAGATGTGTGGTGGACTATACTCAAGCATTTAGTGATTTACTTAAATGTATGCATAGGCAGTGCTTGAAATGGAAAAAATAAAGTGCCGGTACTCTGTGCCAGAGTACCTGCTTGTTTCTGAGAAGTGCCGGTACTCTCCAATTAAAAGTATTACGTTTTTCCTGAGATGTGCCGGTACTCACCCTCTCAAAATAAAAAAGTGCCGGTACTCAGTACCGGACAGTACCGGCCCATTTAAAGCACTGTGCATAGGCATTGGCATATATTGAGGGCGGATAGGAATTTACACAAATATATTTCTGATCGTCCTTGTTTCACGTATCATAGGGGTAGAAGTTTGAAAAATATACTATGTCCTAGCTATCCGAAGACTGTACCTTCTAGATATTGGTTAACAATGAAGAACAAAGGCTTCTTTAAATGTGGGTACTGTGGTATGTGTAGGTGGGCGAGAAACGGTATTCGCTCATTTACGAACACTATTGGTGTAGAATTTCAGATCCAATCATACATCAACTGTAATAGTAAATATGAGGTCTATGCGATTGTATGCAATTGCGATCAAATGTATATTGGGAGTACTATTAGAGCTTTGAAATTGAGAATCAGTGAACATTATAGGGCGGTTAGACAAGGTGATGCTAGGTACCCAATTGCTTTACATATGCAACAATGTTCAGCGCAGGGCCATATTTAAAACTTTTATTTTTTTGGTCTGGAACACATACCTTTGGACCTTCGAGGAGACAACAGGGAATTGCGTCTTAGGAAACGAGAATGTGTTTGGATATTGAAATTAAGAACTGTTGAGGAGGGTTTAAACACTAATCATGAATTGGAGTTCTTTTTGGGTGATTAAATTATATATAGTATAGATATGTCCGATGAGATATTTATGTGGAGATGCGTGCTGACTCTGTGGAGAATGGTCACTCACTGTTGATATTGGGGCTGGTAATTATGAGTGGGGTTCTTTCCCCTTAGTTTTGTGTTGATAGCTTATTGACAATTATTTGCCTTTAGAAGATTAATAGTGAATCTTAACAATGGCGGACTTCTATTATTATTTTTCTGCTTTGTTGCTTTCTTATGATAGCTTGTTTTCTTTTTTCTGTTTTATTTTGGTTGAAGTTTGTTTATTTTGTTTGTTAGGTTCATAATAGAATACTCTTTTTATGTGAGATTTGTGTTACTTTAGTGATTCTTGTGTGCCTCGTTTAAATCATATATTATAGGTTGAGATGAATCTTACATTTGAGGTATTGTTATTATTGTACGTTTATCATTGCAAAGGGAACTTTAACCCCTTCGCTGCCAGGCCTTTTCCCCCTCAGGTGCCAGGCCTTTTTTTGGCTACTTGGGGCAGGGCGCGCTTAGGCCCTCATAACTTTTTGTCCACATAAGCTACCCACGCCAAATTTGCGTCCTTTTTTTCCCAACAGCCTAGGGATTCTAGAGGTACCCAGACCTTGTGGGTTCCCCTGAAGAAGACCAAGAAATTTGCCAAAATACAGTAAAACAATATATTTGTTTTTTTAATTGGAAAAAAGGGCTGCAGAAGAAGGGTTGTGGGTTTTTCCCTGAAATTGACATCAACAAAGGTTTTGCAGTCCTAAAATCACCAGCTTCCCAGCTTTCAGGAACAGGCAGACTTCAATCAGAAAACCCAATTTTTCAACACAATTTTGGCATTTTACTGGGACATATCACATTTTTACGATTTTTGGGGCTTTCAGCCTCCTTCCAGTCAGTGACAGAAATGGGTGTGAAACCAATGCTGGATCCCAGAAACCTGAACATTTCTGAAAAGTAGACATAATTCTGAATTCAGCAATGGGCAATTTGTGTAGATCCTACAAGGGTTTCCTACAGAAAATAACAACTGAAATAAAAAAATATTGAAATTGAGGTGAAAAAACAGCCATTTTTCTCTATGTTTTACTCTGTAACTTATTCCTGCAATGTCAGATTTTTAAAAGCAATATACAGTTACGTCTGCAGGACTCTTCTGGTTGCGGGGATATATAGGGCTTGTAGGTTCATCAAGAACCCTAGGTACCCAGAGCAAATAAATGAGCTGCACCTTGCAGTGGGTTTTCATTCTATGCCGGGTATACAGCAATTCATTTACTGAAATATAAAGAGTGAAAAATAAGGATCAAGAAAACCTTTGTATTTCCAAAATGGGATCAAGATAAGGTTTTGAGGAGCAGTGGTTATTTACACATCTCTGAATTACGGGGTGCCCATACTAGCATGTGAATTACAGGGCATTTCTCAAATAGACGTCTTTTTTACACACTGTCTTATATTTGGAAGGAAAAAATTTAGAGAAAGACATGGGGCAATAACACTTGTTTTGCTAATCTATGTTCCCCCAAGTCTCCCGATAAAAATGGTACCTCAGTTGTGTGGGTAGGCCTAGCGCCCGCGACAGGAAATGCCCCATAACACAAAGTGGATACATCACATTTTCTCAAAGAAAACAGAGGTGTTTTTTGCAAAGTGCCTACCTGTGGATTTTGGCCTCTAGCTCAGCCGCCACCTAGGGAAACCTACCAAACCTGTGCATAGGGGAATCCAAGATGGGGTGACTTGAGGGGCTCTCACCAGGTTCTGTTACCCAGAATCCTTTGCAAACCTCAAAATGTGGCTAAAAAAACACTTTTACCTCACATTTCGGTGACAGAAAGTTCTGGGATCTGTGAGGAGGCACAAATTTCCTTCCACCCAGCGTTCCCCCAAGTCTCCCGATAAAAATGGTACCTCACTTGTGTGGGTAGGCCTAGTGCCTGCGACAGGAAATGCCCCAAAACACAAAGTGGACACATCACATTTTATCAAAGAAAACAGAGGTGTTCTTTGCAAAGTTCCTACCTGTGGATTTTGGCCTCTAGCTCAGCCCCCACCTAGGGAAACCTACCAAACCTGTGCATTTTTGAAAACTAGAGACCTAGGGGAATCCAAGATGGGGTGACTTGTGGGGCTGTCACCAGGTTCGGTTACCCAGAATCCTTTGCAAGCCTCAAAATGTGGCTAAAAAAACACTTTTTCCTCACATTTCGGTGATAGAAAGTTCTGGAATCTGAGAGGAGCCCCAAATGTCCTTCCACCCAGCGTTCCCCCAAGTCTCCAGATAAAAATGGTACCTCGCTTGCGTGGGTAGGCTTAGTTCCTGCGACGGGAAAGGCCCCAAAACACTATCTGGACACATCAAAATTATCAAATAGAAAACTACCTGTTTTTGGGGGGGGGGCACCTGCGTTTTTGGTCCTGGGTTCAGCAGCCATCTAATTATTTTAGGCCGATCTGCCTTCGGGGTGGCAGAAATTACCTAAAAATGATTTGCCCCCCCCAGGGAGCGACCCTTCCCCAAGTGGCCGCTCCCCTCAAGTAAATTTTAAAAAAAACGAAATTCCCTAGTGTCTAGTGGGCATTTCTGCCCCCCTTGGGGCAGATCGGCTATATTAGGCCGATCTGCCCCGGGGGGGGGGGGGCAGAAATGGCCTAAGCACAATTTGGCCCCCCAGGGAGCGACCCTTGCCTAAGGGGTCGCTCTTTGCACATAAAAGAAACAAAAGAAAAAAAAAATCCCTGGTGTCTAGTGGGCATTTCTGCCCCCCCGGGGGCAGATCGACCTAATTATATTAGGCTGATCTTCCCCGTGGGGTCAGAAATGGCCTAAGCACAATTTGCCCCCCCAGGGAGCGACCCTTGCCTAAGGGGTCGCTCCCTGCACATAAAAGAAAGAAAAGAAAAGAAAAAAGATCCCTGGGTTCTAGTGGGCATTTCTGCCCCCCCCAGGGGGTAGATCGGCCTAATTATTTTAGGCCGATCTGCCCCCGGGGGCAGAAATGACCTAAAAATTATTTGCCCCCCCAGGGAGCGACGCTTGCCCAAGGGGCCGCTCCCCTCAAGTCAATTTAAAAAAAAACGAAACTCCCTAGTGTCTAGTGGGCATTTCTGCCCCCCCGGGGGCAGATCGACCTAATTATATTAGGCTGATCTTCCCCGTGGGGTCAGAAATGGCCTAAGCACAATTTGCCCCCCCAGGGAGCGACCCTTGCCTAAGGGGTCGCTCCCTGCACATAAAAGAAAAAAAAGAAAAGAAAAGAAAAAAGATCCCCGGGTTCTAGTGGGCATTTCTGCCCCCCCGGGGGTAGATCGGCCTAATTATTTTAGGCTGATCTGCCCCCGGGGGGCAGAAATTACCTAAAAAATATTTGCCCCCCTAGGGAGCGACCCTTGCCCAAGGGGCCGCTCCCCTCATGTAAATTTTTTAAAAAACGAAATTTCCTGGTGTCTAGTGGGCATTTCTGCTACCTGGGGGCATATCGGCCTAATTATATTAAACCATAGTTTTGGTATGGTTTTTAGGTTATTACCGGACTTCCAATGATCATGTACCAGATACTCTGTGCAAGAGAGTAATGAATGGATTCTTTTGGAAACTTTGGCAACAAGGTTTTTTTTTCGAATTGACTTAATCAGTGGAGGCAAGTTCAAAAATAAGTTTAAATTGTGGCGGTATTGGGTTTATTTTCACACTAATTGATTGTCACAAGGATCAAAGGAGTGGAGACATTACCTTTGAATGTGACACGAAGTAAGATGAGTTGAAGTTCCAGGGTTAGAAGGGGTTCAGCTCGTCGCCAAAAAATTAAGTATTCTCTTTCTTGAAATGTAGATGATAGAGAACTGGAGACAGTGGTAAATTCTTATTGATGAGTTTATTCTTCAGGATATACTGCTCAGGAACTCCAGCCTCACCTCCAAGCTGCTCCACTGATCTCCAACTGCCAACTCCACATTCCAGAATTTCTCATGTCTGGAGCAGCATGGGGGGAAGTGGAACATACCAATAACAATACAGTATAACAATATGACAATAAAAAGAATTTAAAAATAAACAAGAGCCATGTAATATGATCTATAATACGAACTAAAAATGTGAAATATACTACAGGGTGCCATTGTCTCACAGATTCAGCACGTGTACAATTTTCTGGATTAATGGTTGTTTGTGTGTTAATATTACTAACGAATGTATTACCCACCATTTTCTTCTCACATATTACTTTAATATTTCTTGTTTACTTTTTAAATCATACCAGTGGATCGTGAGCACTACTATGGGAGCACTGGGTATTATTGTCACATATTGTATTCATGGAGTATTTGTTGCTTGATATTATTCAGGCAATTTTTATTTAATAATTGCAGCCTTGAGGAAATCAATGCAAGGATTGGTTGCTTGACGAAACACGTGTTGGCTGCTGTGGATGTGTTTGGAGAAGGAAGCTACAATAAACACACGATAATTTGTCATCTATGGATCTGTGGACTGCTGTCACTTAACACATATGTGTGCCTTGGACATTTTTCAGAGAAGAAACAATGCACGGCCTTACTTGCGTGTATGGGATTCCTGCTAGGTCGGTGGGCAGAAAGTTATGTTTCAACCCGCTGGCCAGCAGGAAACAGCCTAGTGTAATCAAGCTGGCAGCACTGCTGTCGACTGCAGATGGTGCTGGGTGGGGGGCCTGCACTCCCCATGCCAATTGCATGAGTAGTGCCGGGGCCTCCCTGGGGTCCCCTGCACCCATTCTCCGCCAGCCTTTTCATGGCAGTGGTACTGCCATGAAACCACTGGTGAGGAACAAGGTCTTAATCCCCAGAGCAACGCATCTTGCAGCGCTGCTCTGGCGGATTAGGACCACCACCACCACCAGACCACTGGGATCCGAGATCCAGGTGGAGCTGCGGTCCGACCAGAAGGGATTTAATGTGGCAGTCAGACCGCCTCATTGGAGGTCGTCCAGACTGCCACTACGAGTTTGGTGGTCTACAGACCTCCACACTCATAATTGGGCCCATAGCCAGCAACATGCTACCACCTGCAAACGCATCTGCACTCATTTCAGCCATTCTTTTAAAGCATGTAAGTAGTTGCGGATTATTCTGTGTGGTAACAGAGTAGCAGTTAAAGCCCTGATACAGGAGGTGTCAACATGTTGGAACTTAACATCTATTTGAGCAGTAGAGACAGATCAATGACTATGTCATTCTAAGAGGAAGGGATGCAAACGGGAAAGCTATGTCATGGATGCGGATAAGTGAGGCCTAGTCAAATGCCTGACACAGATGCTGCTCCCTTTTGAGGTTTTCACGGGGAAGTTAGCAAGGACAGTATAATGGGCCAGGCTATCCCATTGTTGCATCTGCTACAGGAACAGCTAAAGAAGGGGTCTGAAAGTTTTGCATTCCGAGGTGAGAACAAAAATTCAAAAGCACAAGCCTCGGTTGAGAGTGTGAGAAAACTGCGCTGATTGAAGAAACCCCCTAACTTTTTGCCCCCATTTTTCACTTTTTGCTGGCGTTTTCCTGGCTCTAATGGTGCCCTGAGTACTGCTAATTAGTCCGAGGGCATTTTCCTCTGTGTAAAATGAGTAAGCAAGTTAGGCTAATTATGATTGGCTATGTCAATCTACCTATAAGTCCCTAGTATATGGTAGGGCATATAGGTTTAGGGACCCCAGCATAGGTGGTGCACCCATTGGTGCACTGCTGAGGTTCCCAGTGTCATTTTAAAGGCAGGCTTTAAACTAAGGTTATATGCAAATGTGACTTAGGAATTAATAGTATTTCAAAAGTCTTAAACTACCTTATTTTTACATATGTCACCCTTAAGGTGTGCCCTAAGTGCCCCTAGGGTTGGGTGCCATATAACTCTAAGCAGGGACCTGATAAAATGTGTTTTATAAGCCCTGGTGAGGTAAAATAGCCAAATTTGTTGTTCCCTCACAACTGTAAATTGGCTTCATAGGCTAAAATGGGGAGACTTTATTGTAATTAATAGATTCTCAATAGGAGCCACATATTTCGAGTTTGGTATCAAACTGATTGTTATAATAAATCCCACAACTTGCCATTGTTGGATTTAATATAACTAGTTCAGGGAAAGAGTTTTAGAACTCTACCTGAAAGTTGCCACATTCAGCTCTGTAGTGCCCTTCAATGAGTGCCCAGCCTCTGGCAGCCTGGCCACGCTGCCTTGATGAGGTGTGAAGTGGCCTGGGCTGAACACAAAGGAAGTGCCTGGGGGAGGAGATATGCTTCAGCAGATGGTGAAACAGGATGTGGGGACAGCAGCCAAACTGGTCTTCAAAGGATGGAAGGTCATCTGGAGCAGCTCAGGACCTACCCCATTTCCTGCAAACCCAGACAGCCAGGTGCCCTCTTGATTAGATTAGGAGAGGGAAGGTGAGGGGTGTGGTAAGTATAAGAATGTTGCTCCCTGGGATTTATTTTTTTCACACTTCCCAGGAAGTGGTCATCCAAGAGGGTAGTGGCCTGACTGCTTGTGGGTTGCCTCCCCCCTGCTTTTCACCCCAGGAGCAAGGATACATTTGGCAGAGTTGCACCCACACCTCAGATCCCTACAAGGAACAACATCAGAAGAAGAAGGACTGCCCTGCTGGACCTCTGACCTGTACCTGCACAATGCACTCTGAAGGACTGCATCAGCTGCACACTTGGGCTTCACCACAAAAAGGACTTTGCCTGTCTTCAATTGGTTCAAGAAGGGACTCCCTGATGGCTACAGGTAAAAAAGTAGCTAACCAGAGTCCCCTGCATCAAAACCTGAAGGAACTGACCAGTGGCCATTCTGGAGTTTGAGCCAGGTGCATTTTGGGAATTGAAGTCCTAGCCCTCAAGGAGCAACTCAGTGCTTCTGGAACCTTGGGGTGAACTGTGGACTCCTTCTGGAAGAAGATCTAGAAGTTTGGAGAACTTTTGGAAAAAAGCTCCATAAAGAGACAAACCACCATGGTGAGTCAACCGCGACCTGGCCTGACTTGCAGGTTCATCCCGCTGAAAAGCTCCGGAGCCCCAGACTTCCGGGATTTCACCGGGGGCTCCTTGGAAGGTGATCCAATGACCTCACATCGAAATCAGCTTGCAAGGGAGGGTTGACACCCATCGGAAGGAAAAAGCTCCAAAAAGTGACAAAGTCCGAAAATAAAAAGTTAACCAGTACTTCCCACGCAGCGTATCCGAGGAGGGCTCCAGGGACGTTGGATCAAGATTCAGCTTTGGCCCGGACAAAGATTTCCATCCTGACAAATTTTCCTAGTCCGAAGTTAGAATTTCATTACAAGACCGGAGGCTACCATTCTGCATCAACCTTTTAATTGCTACTCTTGCAGCAGCACCTTTAAAGAACTTCCAATCAAAAAAATTCTAAACCTGAATCAGAACTCCTTAATGCATAAATAGTCTGTAAGGAAATGGCTCCCTGTTGCAGTTACCCCCCACTTTTTGCTTGATCCTGATGCTGACTTGACTAAGAAGTGTGCTGGGACCCTGCTAACCAGGCCGCAGCACCAGTGTTCTTTCACCTAAAATGTACCATTGTTTCCACAATTGGCACACCCCTGGCACACAGATAAGTCCCTTGTAAAAGGTACCAGTGGTACCAAGGGCCCTGTGACCAGGGAAGGTCCCTAAGGGCTGCAGCATATGTTGTGCTACCCTAAGGTACCCCTCAACTAACACATGCACACTGCCATTGCAGATTGTGTGTGTTGGTGGGGAGAAAAAGGCAAAGTCAACATGGCATCCCCCTCAGGATGCCATGCACACAAAATACTGCCTGTGGTATGGGTAAGTCACCCCTCTAGCAGGCCTTACAGCCCTAAGGCAGGGTGCACTATACCACAGGTGAGGGCATAGCTGCGTGAGCAATATGCCCCTACAGTGTCTAAGTCTATTGTTAGACATTGTAAGTACAGTGCAGCCATATTAAGTATATGGTCTGGGAGTTTGTCAAAAATGAACTCCACAGCTCCATAATGGCTACACTGAATACTGGGAAGTTTGGTCTCAAACTTCTCAGAATAATAAACCCAGAATGATGCCAGTGTTGGATTTATTAAAAAATGCACACAGAGGGCATCTTAGAGATGCCCCCTGTATTTTACCCAATTGTTCAGTGCAGGACTGACTGGTCTGTGCCAGCCTGCTGCTGAGAGACGAGTTTCTGACCCCATGTGGTGAGGGCCTTTGTGCTCTCTGGGGACAGAAACAAAAGCCTGCTCTGGGTGGAGGTGCTTCACACCTCCCCCCTGCAGGAACTGTAACACCTAGCAGTGAGCCTCAAAGGCTCAGGCTTTGTGTTACAATGCCCCAGGGCACTCCAGCTAGTGGAGATGCCTGCCCCCTGGACACAGCCCCCACTTTTGGCAGCAAGTCCAGAGGAGATAATGAGAAAAACAAGGAGGAGTCACCCACCAGTCAGGACAGCCCCTAAGGTGTCCTGAGCTGAGGTGACCCCTGCCTTTAGAAATCCTCCATCTTGATTTTGGAGGATTCCTCCAATAGGAATAGGGATGTGCCCCCCTCCCCTCAGGGAGGAGGTACAAAGAGGGTGTAGCCACCCTCAAGGACAGTAGCCATTGGCTACTGCCCTCCCAGACCTAAACACACCCCTAAATTCAGTATTTAGGGGCTCCCCAGAACCTAGGAAACTAGATTCCTGCAACCTGAAGACGAAGAAGGACTGCTGACCTGAAAGCCCTGCAGAGAAGATGGAGACACCAACTGCTTTGGCCCCAGCCCTACCGGCCTGTCTCTCCACTTCGAGAAAAACTGCAACAGCGAAGCGTTCCCCAGGGTCCAGCGACCTCTGAAGCCTCAGAGGACAACCCTGCATCTACAAGGACCAAGAACTCCCGAGGACAGCGGCTCTGCTCCAAAGAAGAAACAACTTTGCAACAAAGAATCAAACTTTAAAGGACTGCACGTTTCCCGCCGGAAGCGTGAGACTTTCCACTCTGCACCCGATGCCCCCGGCTCAACATGCGGAGAACCAACACTACAGGGAGGACTCCCCGGCGACTGCGACCCTGTGAGTAGCCAGAGTTGACTCCCCTGACCCCCTCCCAGCGATGCCTGCAGAGGGAATCCAGAGGTTCTCCCTGACCGCGACTGCCTGCTTCTAAGAACCCGACGCCTGGTAAAGACACTGCACCCGCAGCCCCCAGGACCTGAAGGATCCGACCTCCAGTGCAGAAGCGACCCCCAGGTGGCCCTCTCCCTTGCCCCGGTGGTGGCTCCCCCGAGGAGCCCCCCCCCCTTGCCTGCCTGCTTCGCTGAAGAGACCCCTGGGTCTCCCATTGAAACCTATTGCAAACCTGACGCCTGTTTGCACTCTGCACCCGGCCGTCCCCGTGCCGCTGAGGGGGTACTTTTTGTGCTGACGTGTGTCCCCCCCAGTGCCCTACAAAACCCCCCTGGTCTGCCCTCCGAAGACGCGGGTACCTACCTGCTGGCAGACTGGAACCGGGGCACCCCCTTCTCCATTGAAGCCTATGTGTTTTGGGCACCACTTTGACCTCTGCACCTGACCGGCCCTGAGCTGCTGGTGTGGTAACTTTGGGGTTGCCCTGAACCCCCAACGGTGGGCTACTTTGGACCCAACTTTGAACCCTGTAGGTGGTTTACTTACCTGCAAAACTAACAAACACTTACCTCCCCCAGGAACTGTTGAAATTTGCACTGTGTCTAGTTTTAAAATAGCTTATTGCCATTTTTGTGAAAACTGTACATGCTATTTTGCTGATTCAAAGTTCCTAAGATACCTAAGTGAAGTACCTTTCATTTGAAGTATTGGCTGTAAATCTTGAACCTGTGGTTCTTAAAATAAACTAAGAAAATATATTTTTCTATACAAAAACCTATTGGCCTGGAATTGTCTTTGAGTGTGTGTTCCTCATTTATTGCCTGTTTGTGTACAACAAATGCTTAACACTACCCTCTGATAAGCCTACTGCTCGGCCACACTACCACAAAATAGAGCATTAGAATTATCTCTTTTTGCCACTATCTTACCTCTAAGGGGAACCCTTGGACTCTGTGCATGCTATTTCTTACTTTGAAATAGTACACACAGAGCCAACTTCCTACATTATCCATTCCCAGCACTCTAGTCCTCTTTAAACGCTGCTCCTGTTGAGATAAGTGCTATTTTATATACTCTCTTGATTTGTAATTATACAAGATTGAGTATTTCCTGATTTATATTTAAGAATTTTATATATATTTTCTTTTTTTCTCCTCCTAATTTATAGAAGTTTATTTCTTATGGTGAATTGTTTGTTTTGAAGTGTTCACGTTTTTTATGTAGTGTCGGTTTTTGGGTGTATTTTTTGCTTTGGAGAGACGATCGTACGATCGTCTTATTGTTCTACTTCTGTTTATTTTGTTTTGCTGTTTGATTACTAGCACAGCGTGCTGTCAGCGCGTGAGCGTCATTTACTTACCGGTTTAGCAGATCATCGCTCTGGTCCTTCCTCGCACTCCTGCATATACGTCTCTGCGTTGTTTCATTTTTTCTAAAGACGTAAAGACGTTTACTGGCTGCAGAGATCTTGCAAGATCTCGGCAGCCATATTGGATTGGTCTCTTCGTTGTTTGGGATTGACGAACGACGTGGAGACGTTGTTTTGGGCTGCCGAGATATCGCAAGATATTGGCAGCCATATTAGATTGGGTTTTTGTTGCTGGCTTACAGCTTGTTTACTTGGAGATGATATTTGCTGGCGAGATATCACGAGATCTAAGCCATTTTGAATCGGTTAAATAGAGGTTGTTTTTCTAAGGAATGTAAGTCGTTCAAACGTTTTTCTGTTTCGTTTCAATATTGGAAGCTTGTCAGTTTATTGACTGAGGGAATTTGAGTATAGAGGAGAAATATATATATAATTTAGGTGACTATAAGTAGGCTAAGGTATTTCTAAAAGTTTTTACTTAGGAGTTTAAACATATTTTGGTATTTTGGAGTGGTTTTTGGTTATGGAACCAGAACAAGGCTGCAGTAAGGAAGTTTCTAGTGGGGAGCTCAATGAGGATCAGAAAGATTATTCAACATGAAATGAGAGTGCAAGTAAAGTATACTTTAGATAGATCACTTGAAGAGAAAAAGAGGAAAGAGTTGAAATCTGGTGAAGAATATTTTTCTTTAAATGAAGAAGATGAGATGAGACAGAAAAGTGGCAAATGATTAAAGAAAACAAAACATAATGAGAATAGTGATTTTCAAAAAAAAGGAAAACATGGTTTTACAACTTTTTTGAGAACAGGTGTCCTATGCGGCATGCATAGAGAGAGTGTCCTTAGTGACATGAATAAAAATGACAAAAATAATGCAGAAGGTTTTTTTTAATCTGATTTGGATAATGAGTTGGATGAGTATGTGTTGGATATAACACAGGATGATGATTTTAGTGTGGATAATGAGGAATTTGAAGGTTCTGTCTCAAAATAAATTATAAGGAACCCTTTGGGAGAGGAAATGTTCTCTCCTTTTGATATAAAACATCCTCGTAGTACCGAACGATGGCCAATGGAACATGTTGGGAAATTTATTAAAAAATGGTTGAGGAGACCTTTAGAGAAAGAAGTAAGGAGAGTTTTGAGGGCAGAATGTTCAAGGCCAGTTATTGAGGAAATGGTGCCAGGGTGCCCTCACACTTAGTAACTTTGCACCTAACCTTCACCAAGTGAGGGTTAGACATATAGGTAATTTATAAGTTACTTAAGTGCAGTGTAAAATGGCCGTTCAGGCTGCAGTGGCAGTCCTCTGTAAGAATTGTCTGAACTCCCTATTAATGGCAAAAGAAATGCTGCAGCCCATAGGGATCTCCTGGAACCCCAATACCCTGGGTACCTAGGTACCATGTACTAGGGAATTATAATGGTGTTCCAGTGTGCCAATGAGAATTGGTAAAAATGGTCACTGGCCTGCAGTGCCAATTTTAAAGGCAGAGAGAGCATAAGCACTGTGGTTCTGATTAGCAGAGCCTCAGTGACACAGTTAGGCACCACACAGGGAACACATTCAGGCCACAAACTATGAGCACTGGGGCCCTGGCTAGCAGGGTCCCAGTGAGACATATAAAACACACTGACAAATAGGGTTTTCACTATGAGCACTGGGGTCCTGGCTAGCAGGATCCCTTTGAGACAGTAAAAACACACTGACATATACTCACAAACAGGTGGGGGTAACAATGCTAGATGGAGGCTACCTTCCTACAAGGAGTCTCTGACGTCACCTGATGGCACTGGCCACTCAGAGACCCCCCCCCAGAGTGCCCCGACACCTTGCAAAGCAAGATGGCTGAAGTCTGGGACACACTGGGGGGGCTCTGGGAACCACCCCTATGGTGGTGATGAACAGGGGAGTAGTCACTCCCCTTTTAGTTTTTGTCCAGTTTCGCACCAGAGCAGGGGGCAAGGGGGCCCTGAACCGGTATAGACTGGCTTATGCAAGGAAGGCACCATCTGTGCCCTTCCAAGCATTTCCAGAGGCTGGGGGAGGCTACCCCTCCCCAGCCTGTAACACCTATTTCCAAAGGAAGAGGGTGTAACACCCTGCTCTCAGAGGAAATGCTTTGTTCTTCCTGGGACTAAGCTGCTCAGACCCCAGGAGGGCAGTACCCTGTCTGTGAGGTGGCAGCAGCTGTAGCTGCAGTGCAAGCCTCAGAGAGCTGATTTTGCAGTACTGGGGGTCCATACTGGAGCCCCCAGGATGCATGGAATTGGCTCCCCAATACCAGATTTGGAATGGGGGGACAATTCCATGATCTTAGACATGTTACATGGCCATATTCGGAGTTACCATTGTGAAGCTACATATAGGTATTGACCTATATGTAGTGCCCGCGTGTAATGGCGTCCCCGCACTCACAAAGTCAGGGGAAATGTCCCTGAACTATGTGGGGGCACCTTTGATAGTGCAAGGGTGCCCTCACACTTAGTAACTTTGCACCTAACCTTCAGCAAGTGAAGTTTAGACATATAGGTGACTTATAAGTTACTTAAGTGCAATGAAAATGGCTGTGAAATATTGTGTGCACTATTTCACAAAGGCTGCAATGGCAGGCCTGTGGAAGGGTTGTCTGAGCTCCTCATGGGTGGCAAAAGAAATGCTGCAGCCCATAAGGATCTCCTGGAACCCCAATGCCCTGAGACCCTAGGTACCATATACTAGGGACTTATAAGGGGGTCCAGTGTGCCAAATGAAATTGGTAAATGAAGTCACTAGCCTACAGTGACAAATTTAAAAGCAGAGAGAGCATAAGCACCGAGGTTCTGGTTAGCAGAGCCTCAGTGACACAGTTAAGCACTACTGACAACACACACATTAGGCCACAAACTATGAGCACTGGGGTCCTGGCTAGCAGGATCCCAGTGAGACAGGCAAAGCACACTCACATATAGGTTTTTATCTATGAGCACTGGAGTCCTGGCTAGCAGGATCCGAGTGACACAGTAAAAACACACTGACACACACTCAGAAACAGGCCAAAAGTGGGGTTAACCATGAGAGAAAGAGGCTACTTTCTCACATAAATCTTTATCAGTTCCTATGTCTTCAGTTTGGTTTATCTTCGGTGTCTTGGGGGGTTATTCTAACTTTGGAGGAGTGTTAATCCGTCCCAAAAGTGACGGTAAAGTGACGGATATACCACCAGCCGTATTACGAGTTCCATAGGATATAATGGACTCGTAATACGGCTGGTGGTAAATCCGTCACTTTTCCGTCACTTTTGGGACGGATTAACACCTCCTCCAAAGTTAGAATAACCCCCTTGGTGTTTCACCAAGGTGATGAGAGTAGTGATGGCTTTTTTAAGAGAAAGAGGGAGAAGGTTAATAGTATTTTTAGATGACATTTTGGTCATGTGTCAACATATGGAGCAACTGAAGATAGACTTAAGGATTGTGATGGATTTGTTGCAAAGTTTGGGTTCATTATAAACCTGGAGAAATCTATTCTAATTCCAGCTCAAAAGATGGAGTTTTTGGGTTCGAGGTAGACACTGTGAGGGTGTTGCTTCGTTTACCTGAAAGAAAATGAAAATGATTTGAAAGAAAATATTACGGCCCATATTTATACTTTTTGACGCAAAACTGCGCTATCGCAGTTTTGCGTCAAAAAAATTTGCGCCGTCTAACACCATTTGGATGCGCCATTCGGGCGTCAAATTTATACTTTGACGTACGGCGGCGCAACCAACAGGTGGGAGTCATTATTTCGTGACGCAAACAGCGTCGGTCTGTCGTAAGGGAAACCGACGTAAAAGTGACGCAAATCACTGTGGGTCGATTTACGACAGCGCAATCGTGAATACGCCGTTTTTTTTCACGCTATTGCGTGACATTTTAGCGCGAAAACTGCACTTACAGGAGAGGAGACCCAAAATGGATCCCAGATGCCCCAACAGACCCCAGGAGGATGAGAGCAGACCAGGACCCAGCCAGGAGGAAGCATACAGGAACCAGGACATGTTAAAGAAAAAAAGAAAGTGTCGCTTCAGTGCAGAGGAGCAGGAAATCCTGGTGAAAGAGGTGACGGAACACCAGCACCAACTTTTCATATCCTCAAAATTGCCACTCAGTAGGAGAGAGGCCATCTGGAAAGAAATTGTGGACAAGATAAACAGTGTGGCTGAAGAACGCCGGACAGTCACTGAGTGTAAGAAACGCTGGCATGACTGTAAACGTAGGACCAAAGAGAAAATGGCCAGGAACAGGAAGGCAGCAATGCAGACTGGAGGAGGGAGTCCAGCACAACAGGAGGCTCTGGACCACATGGAGGAGATGGTCGCAGCCGTCATCCCAGAGGAGATCGTCACAGGGATACAAGGACTGGACAGCGCAGACTACCACGACACTACGCACATGCAGGGTAAGTCGCATGGGGAATTACAATGCAATAATGGGGACTGTAAGCAGGGGGGGGATACCTACTACACAATGCATGTAACTTAGCACATATATGAAGTGGCATGGGGAAAGGGGCACGGCAGGGGGGAATGCCCAGTACTGACCATAGCCGGGGCACGACAAAATACTGCCACCACTACAGTCCCATGGGGACATCCTGTAATTACAACAAGAGAGCCAAGGGAAACCAGTGACAGGTGGGAAGGACACTACCCTGAATCCACATCCAGGCACTTGTTTTGCACAAACTATTCCCCATCAACTAGGTCCCTACCTGTAATGCAGTAGCAAATACAACAACTGCAACTTAACTGCCACCACAGTTGACAATAACACCTCTCATCTCTGGGCAGCTATAGTACCAAATGGCAGGAACACCACCCTGGAACATACATTCCTAAATTAGGGGGTGAGGATGACATCTGCAACTACTCCTAGAAATAAGACAAAGCTACCAGTACACTTAAATGCCGAATGTCCATAACTGACACATACATAAGCCTAAGTAAACAGCAATAGGAGCCACACAGCACTAACGACACACATGCTGCATACGTCAGGGTCCCTCACGTGCCTGCCTAACAATGCAACATCACAAATGTCATACTGCTCAGACAACAACATTGACGAGGGGACACAGGCAACTGGTCAATGAAACACATCTGCACAGTCTAACCAAAAAATAGGACATTCATACGATAAACAGGCCAATCCAGTAAGACACACATGAGACCCCATCAGATACAAACATCAACAATGTTTACATCCATACCACATCCTAACATTGACATACATAGGTCATGCCACCTAACATGTACAGATCATGCAATGTGAATAAAAAGTGTATGGTGCAGGGCCTGTGAGGCAAGTGTGCTGGCAGGGCAGTCACAACACCCACAGTCAGTCAAAGTGTAGCGTGGCAAGTGAAACGTATACTTTGCGCAATAGCCTCAGGCTGGAGGCCTTTGTGCATCTTACCCTGAATGTACTTATACTCATTTGCTCACATCTAAGTGCCTCAGAGCACTTTGCACTAAATGAATCTCATAGCCCTTCCTATCAGTTAATGTAGCAAATAGTCAGTCCTAAGGTGTTGGCAATTAGTCAAATCACCCTGTTTTGCCTACTTCTGCACTGGAGTTTGCCAGAACATATTCACTCTGTGGCCCAGTCAAGGATACCATCTGGTTCGTTGATGATAGATGTGGTAGGGGTTAAGGTTTGCCATTCCTGCGTAGGGAAACTTTGTCATCACAATGACATATGTCTTTTAAATTCACTTCCTCGTCCCAAGACACGCATGGGGGAGTTTACAAACAGAAAATCATATCTAGATGCTGCCTGCCTTGCTGCTGATGCACAACCTGATCCCAGCCCATTCCTCTGATATGAGGGATGATGTCTCCCCTGTGATTCAGACAGCCAAGCTCCAAACTTAACATGCAGTGCTATATATAGAACAAGCAGAAGGAGAGTAGAAACTGTTAGGCACCATGATAGCTGTGTACCAATGTATTACTCTCCTGCGGACTATTTCAGTTCTAACTGTGTGTATTGTTTTGGTTATTGGGGCTCACACCTAAATTCCTACAAGTCAGTTGTACAATGAAACTTCATATCAAACAAATACTGTCTGTGTCATTTGTGTATGGGAACATACCGGAAAAGATAGAAATGTGTAGGACCTGAGTGACCACCACTTCCCTGAGATGTCCCAAAGATGTCATGGGCTTGGACTTCTAAACATTCCTCTGTTGTGGGAGACCAGAGGCACTGCTAGTCTGTCTGAGCTAAATACAATATCTGGGTGACAGAGTTATTTACAAGTGGGTCAAACTTAGTCCCCCACACCATTAGCTATCCTGCTGCCTAGAAAGCCAAGAATCACATGTAGGATAATGAGAGCCCACCCAAACAAATGTCCCTCCATAACAATAGTGAAACACCGAGGGAGGAGTAGGACAAAAAAATGCATATTCCAAAATAATTACAAATCAACACCTAGAGATGACCTGGCAGGCATGTCTGATAGCTCCATATCATATATGTGACACACAGGTGGGCCATAGGCCTACAACAATGCCCTATGACAGACAGCAGATACCAAGACAAAATCAGAGTACAAAGTAAAGGCATCCAAAGGCTTGTATCTTAGTGCTAAATGATCTCAACACAGACACACTAATTGTACCCTGTTTCTTTGCAGAGGAACACGGATCTCCTGCCGATATGCCTGTCCATGAGTTCCCTGATGACATGGATGACGAGAACATCAACCTCACACAAGAGACCATTGACATGGTCCTCGAAAGCCTCCAAACCCCCCCTTCAGTAACAAGGAGGAGCCAAGATGAAGCAGCCACCACAGTAGAACCACCCGCCACCCCAATTGTAAGACCTGCCAGCTCCAACACAGCTGAGGACTCTGACGACACTGGCACCAGCTTCGAAAGAACAGTCGTTGGGGTCCAGCGGGAGCTGGCCAAGGAGGTGCGGGTGGGGATGCAAACTATGGCAGCCAGCCTTGAGGGGGTGCGTTCGTGCATGCTGTCAACTGCTGATCAGGCAGCTGCAATGCAAGCCAGAACATCGCTGTTGGAGGAACTTTTAGTAACACAGAAGGCAATCTGCACAGCTGTCATCCAGTTGACCAAACAACTCCAACAGCAAGCCAGTCAGCGTGTGCACGAATGCAACATCGAACCCCTCAGGGCAGACCTGGCTGCCTACCATCGGGATGTGGCTGCCATTCTGAAAAACCAGCACGCTCTCCTTGCTGCAGTACTGCCCTTCATAACTGGACAGGGATCAGCCCCTGGGATGTCTGCCTCCATGTCTTCTGACACTGAGGTGTGTGTTGCCCCTTCAAAACCAACAACAACAAGGACACACCAGGCAACACACACATCAGAAGAAGAAGACATGGAACAGATAACATTCACACGCAAGAGTACCCGGAAGCCCTAGTCCCTGCACCATGCCCCACTCTGACCAAGGTCCTACGTTTTGACACATGCC
Organism: Pleurodeles waltl; assembly: GCF_031143425.1. NCBI lineage: Eukaryota > Metazoa > Chordata > Amphibia > Caudata > Salamandridae > Pleurodeles > Pleurodeles waltl. The sequence continues at coordinate 500,325 of NC_090447.1, forward strand.
AGCCTCACTCCAACTACCCTCAATGACTGTTCGGCAATCTACTGTTTAACTTGTCCACATTGGCTGTAAATGTTTCTCTCCTACCATTTGGCAATTCCTGTTCCTCTGCACCGTCTGTGACATCACCCCAGCATGTCAGGAGCATCATCCACACCCTGTAAATAGGATCACCATTTAAGAATGCACCAGAACGGACTCACCTAACATTGTTAATGGACTTTTTGCACTACTCCACCTAAAAATAAATATCACTTGCACACCTATTGTGTCTCTGTGTCATTTCACACTTCAACTGTGCAGTACATAACTCCAAAGTGGCTGTGTGGCAACCATGTTGATTCTCTAGACTACTGTCCTGATTTCATGTATACTGAAACATCTGTGCAGTGGCCAGGATTGCATCATAGCTTTACTAGACTGAGGAAAATAACTGATGTAGGGACTAAGCACACACAATCATGCTGTGTTGGACAGAATGAGGCCCCATCCATAGCTATTCTAGACAACTAATGGTGGATGAGAAATGTAGGCACCTTGCGATACTAACACAATACATTATGCTGTAAAATGAAAGGAATGATAACCAAATTACACTGCATCAATCACCCTTACAGCGTATACTACCATGAAGGAAAGTCATGCTCAAGCAGTACACACATGATGTAGGTCAGCAATGACAGCAACAAGACAAGAGTGTGAACAAATACTCATCTACAAAGCTCTCCCTGAACTTCACAATGCTGTCCGACCTATCTATTTACCTACAAAATCAACTCTGGAAGCACTCTTTGTGAAGTAGGATACATACCAACCCCAAATCTTGATGATCTATGCACACTACCAATGGTGGCTCTCCCACACGGTGGATACTTACCAAGTTAGCACACGGGTAGCTGGCATGTTAAACCTCAATAGCCTGGGGATAGCGAGCATAGGACACAAATGTCATACTAAAACTTTCTGCTACACTGATGTCAAGGCCATGAAAAGGTAGCACCTAACGCATCTGGTAAAGGGTTAACAAATTTTTTATTTCCAATAAGTAAGAAAAGAGGCAACTAAGGGAAAGATAAACCTACACTAATCTAACCTGACTACTACTAACCCACAACTGTCCCTAACTAACCTAAGCTAAACTTACTCTACACATGTAACGAAACGATCTAAACATCAACCCCCCACCCACCATTATGAGACAAGACACATGCAGGACAACACTTACTAACCTACACACATACTATACTATCCTAAACAAACATATATTTTTTTGTATTTTTTTTTTGTTTTTAATTTATTTATTTTTATTTTATTTTTTTTATCAAACAGGAATCCCAACATTGCCCCCCACCCACCCACACAAAAATATTAGATAGAAAGTATAAGGACCCCCCACCCTCTTACCTAACACTAACTAAGCTAATTACCTATACTTATCCTACAACTAACCCCCCAAACCCAACTAACAGTATGAAAAGAGGAAAGAGGGGAGAGGGGAGGGGTAAAAGTTCAGGAGGGCAAAATAACTAAAGATTTGCCCTCTGAAGTGTGCGCCGGATGGAGCGCACCTTCTTTTTAACCTCCGCCATGTCCTCCGTCAGGTTGTCAACCTTTTGAATTAACCTGTCCAGTTTCCTAGACAATGCCTGGAAGGCTGCAGGGTCAATTGGAGGGTCACTGCTGGTCTGCGTGCCGGTGGAGGTGGAGATTGTCGCTGGAGTGGAGTGGCCACGGGACAGCCCTGCTCCCAACACACGGCTGGGTCCAGGTCTTGAGGAAGATGGCTGGTCCGTCGCTGGGTCCCCTTGGGCAGACCTGGTGGTTGTAGGTGGCACTGTTGGTGGAGCCTGTGGTGTGGCATACCACGCCCCGGAGGCCCGTTCCGAATTGTATCTGCGGGCCATCCTCCGATACCCACACTGCACCTGCAGGATGTGCCTGTACCTCATTGCACGGCGCTCAAACTGGTTGCGAGCTGCGGCACTCAGGTTTGCAGCTGTGAAGGGAAAAGGCAAATATTGAGCATAGAATTTACAGTGGGTTGAATACCACAATGGGTAATTTGACCATTACTAGCAATGTATTGGTTGCAGCAATTGTTACAACATATTTCACGGGAAGGCTCAGAGGAAGTACATGTGAATCATGCATACTGAAGGGCATATCACATATGGCATATCCATGTCTCTACATGATGGATGACATCACCCTAAACTACTCCTACAATTCATACCTAAGCCATTATACATTATGGCACCAGCTCGTCCGCATACTGACTTCACTACATATGTCATTCTATGTGATAAGAATCACACTCCTCACTCAATGGCATTTCGCAATAGTTGTGTGCTAAGATTGAACCCCTGGCCATGAATCATATGTCGACACTATGGGCCAGATGTAGGAATTGATGGGAAATCAACTAGCAAATTGCAAAGCTGAACGGTGTCTCTGACACCGTCTGCGAGTCACTATGGGGTCCCTAAATCCCACCTCATGAACATCAATGATGTGGGTTCCAACTTGCACCACCTTAGCAACTATGGGCACTCACGGGGATGGAGGCCTGCTGGGAACAGCAGAACTCCATAGACGTGACTGCTTTTAAATGAAGCAAGTTATTTTTCACCAAGTGTAGGCCCTTTATCTGAAAGGAAAATGAGCTGCGATTTGTTTAAATTCACAACAATTGATTGTTCGTAATTTACACAATAATTATTGCTCCCCTAGACCACTGGCTGTTTTGTGCAGGAGTATTTTGGTCCACTCACAAAGGTGAAGGTTCACAATGAGGACCCCTTCCAGTCAGCAAGTTGGTTAGCAGCCACTTCAAGTGGATGATAACAGCTACTCACTTTGCAACCACGTACTCGTTAGCAAATGGGATTGCCTAACACTGTGATTTGCAAGTAGGGCTGGTAAACTCCTTTATTTTTTTACTTTAGAAAAGCATTTTGCGAATATGTACATGACCACCAAAATCATTTCGGATTAGGAAAGAGACGTTTGCAACTCAGTAACATCAAATTATGCTATTTGCAATGTAGAGACATTTTGCTACATCTGGACCTAGGTACAAACTCAAGTCACAAAAGGTGTTAAGTACGTGTAACATACTGTTTGCTACAGTCCTAGGTACCCTGTTTCACAGTAACATCCCAGTCTTTGTGGGTGGTGTGGGAAGAACAAACAACAATCCCATGATCAATGCACAACCAGGAGTGTACAGAAAGTTCAACAAGCATGTGCCTTCACACACAACACCTATGAAGGGCTAGCAACACGTTGGAGTCAGCCCAACCTTGTCACATCCCAGGTCCACACATGTCAAAATGATATGACTTAGCCAAACATAACATACTATTAGTGAGGCATGTTTTACAACACACACAGAGGAGGTAGAACACCCATTCACATGATTCAACAGAACACCTAGGCCATTGCACTCAAGTCACACACACTTCGAGGTCACCTTGTGGAAGTACATGCCCCCGGAAGATCCGACCTACAGTGTACACAGTCCATCCTCAACTAGGAAGAAGCACTTGTCATCGCAGCCATGTGCCTAAGCTATCTGGGAGACTGTCAGTCTGATATGCTGACTCAGTTAATGGCAAGTTCCTGACCAAGTCTAACATTGACCAGTGTATTCAAAATGAGTCATGCTATTCCCAATAGTCGCACTAATTGAATGACCTACTGCCCCTCAATCTGAGAGATGACTAGGGATTGCTTTACCGAAACATTATTCCAATTTGATATCACACCAAAACAACAAAGCCAATGAACGGCCAGCACATCATATCATGAATTGTCCTGAACACACAGTAATCCATCATGCTTCATTTCCAAACAATGTAAATAGCACTTAGGCAACACCCACTGTAGGTATCGGGGTCGTCAAAATGGGCTACCTCACCAACGGTGTACGGGGCTGGTCCACCTGTAAAGCATGAAAGGAAGATTATACTCAGACTGGGTGAACAGACAAATAATTTCTGTTACAATGACAGTGTGTGAATATTACATGGTAATGATACACTTTCACACATGCTCATCCTGCCTGGCTGACTTTGTATTCTAGATTATCATTGGATGAGTCTCCTGCTCCAGTGACACACCCTACTACACTCATGCAGTGGCCAGGACAGTCATGTGTCGTCCAAGTTACTCCTCCATTAGTAGGCCCGAACAATCATGTGATCCATACATCTCAGCATGTGCATCCCAGAGAGAAACATTCCACAACTGGTTCCATGAGGACTGCATGACCACTCACAATCAAACAGGCTATGTGGACAGGTTCAACACACAGCAACCAGACACACATGTGACATATGTGTGGACAACATGACTAACTTCATGTGACGTGAAGGCAACACACAGGTGTTGCATCATCATGTGTTTGCAATTTTCGGTCTAGCTATGGCGTCTACATATGTAGGTATGTTGTTTCTACATGACGTACTCACTGGCCATTATGACCATTAGAGTACAAATAGAGCAGATCACGTGTTGCTTTTCAGACACAAATGCAACACTACATTCCATGCAGCTACAGCCATCTGGTATGTGTTGCAAAAATAAGGCATCGGCCTGGTAGCATAGGTCTTCATACACACCCGGCAACAAATACACATATGGACACATATGTATACCTTTGTAGTGCAGCATTTGCATCATTTTGTGACGCAGAGAGGGGGCTACTTAGCAAAATACAAATAGATGTTGCATTTTACTGCTGTTATTGGGTGTACATGTGTTTCAAAAATGGGGATTTATGTGTATGCCCATGGGCCTAGGTTTCCCTAGTATAACACGCAGTCACCTACTTATTTTGCAGATTGGCTACCAATCATCACATGTTCACGCACACATTCCTATTATTCCCATGTAATTGATTATTACTCACCAACATAGCCACCAATCCGGAGTCCCAGGTGGTCCAGCAGGTCCTGTTCCCTGCTGATCAGATCTGCCCAGCGGTGCTTGAGTTGATGGACATTCCTCAGACTCCCGTAGACCCGGACCAGGTGATGGCGCACCTTCTCCCAACGGATTTTCCTCGCCTCCGTGTGATACCCCTGTATCACACGGCCCCCAGCCTCCAGCATCAGTGGGAGGAAATGGCTTACGAGCCATATGAAGCCCCCCAATTCGTCCTCACCCATCCTGGACAGACGAGGCCTACCTGACATGATGCGAGGTGTAAAAAAGTACCAAAGAAAAATGAAAGAAAAAGTGGGAAATGGGGAAAGGTAGAGGTGTGAAAGAAAAAGAAGAAGGAGAAAAATAGCCCAACTAACACCCCAAACTATGCTACCCACAACAGACTCCCACAGACAATACAAACTATCACAGGTATAGACAAAACAACACTAAACAGACTGAGACAATGTTTGACAACAATAAAAGATTGACACAAAGACAAAATACAAGGCACACAGGACACTAAAGCAGTAAAACACAGGACAACACCTTTCACACAACCACACAGTCTAGATAACTCTGAGACTGCAAAGTGAAAGTGAAAGTCAACTCCCAGTACAGATTTGGTAAACAGGATATCCTATTACATCACTTCCTGCATAAAATGGCCGCCGTTTTTATTTTCGCGTAATGCGTCATATTTTCACGCATACACAGATGTGCGTCATATTTTTTTGACGCATTACAGTGCACATGATGCGGAGTGTAAAAATATGCTATGAATATTAATATTTCCAATTGTACATGAGATGACCAACATATTGTGCATGTAGCGTCAATTTCACCACGCATACATCATGGGCGTCGTTTTTTTTACACGTACAGTGGTGCACATGATGCAGAGTCAAAAAATATGATATGAATATTAATAATTGATAATGTACATGAGATGACCAACATATTGTCCATGTAGCGTCATTTTGACCACGCATACATCATGTGCGTGGTTTTTATTACACGTACAGTGGTGCACATGATGCAGAGTCAAAAAAAATGCTATGAATATTAATAATTAATACTGTACATGAAATGAGCAATATATTGTGCATATAGCGTCATTTTGACCACGCATACATCATGTGCGTGGTTTTTATTACACGTACAGTGGTGCACATGATGCGGAGTCCAAAAATATGATATGAATATTAATAATTAATACTGTACATGAAATGAGCAATATATTGTGCATATAGCGTCATTTTGACCACGCATACATCATGTGCGTGGTTTTTATTACACGTACAGTGGTGCACATGATGCGGAGTCCAAAAATATGATATGAATATTAATAATTAATACTGTACATGAAATGAGCAATATATTGTGCATATAGCGTCATTTTGACCACGCATACATCATGTGCGTGGTTTTTATTACACGTACAGTAGTGCACATGATGCAGAGTCAAAAATATTGTGGATGTAAATAATAATTTGAAGGTGAAATATCAAGACACTTTTGGATACATTTGTATCTGACTCTGCATTGTGTGCACTCATGTACATGAACAAATTATGACGGCCATGCTGTATGCGTAGAATATGGAGCAAATTGATCCAAATGTCTTCATGTGTTTAGCTTTGGAAAGGTGATTTGTCATGGTAAAACGGTGCGATGTGAGACACATTTGTGTTTGTATCTGACAAATGTCCGTACTTTTATGTATAGACGGCCTTCACACTGTGATGTTTGGGATACCTTAACTAATGTATTGACCATATTTGACAACATATTTGGGGTAATTGCTGATGGCTATTTTGAAATGAGGTTTTTGATACCATTATGTATTCCGTCTCCAAAATGTCCCCACCTTTATGATGGGGATGCTTTTATCTGTAGTCCTAACAGGGAGTGGGAGAGTCACTTTCAGTTTTTAGGGGGCTGACCATGTCCCATTATGATTTTGTGTTTCATATTTGTGTAGGACTTGTGACATGGAGGCCACATATGTGCCTTATGCATGTGTTTAGTTCACAAGTACATGATTCCTGTATGTTTTGGGGGTGGTAGAGGTGGAGTTAGGCCCCCAGCACCCTAGGATTTGACCATCCAGAATAGCTACTGTATCCATGGAGTATTTTTATCATATCCTGGCAAACCTGCAGCAGCGGGCGAATGTAAGGCCATATGGTATGAATGACTGTTGACCATTCATTCATCTCATTAGCCCATTTGACGTTTGCAGTATTGATGATTTGGAGCTAAGTTGCATACCATTTTCATATGACTAAGGGGGTCATTCTGACCGCGGCGGGCGGCGGTCGCCGCCTGCCAAGCGGTTCCCGCCGAAAGACCGCGGCGGTCATTCTGGCTTTCCCACTGGGCTGGCGGGCAACCGCCAAAAGTCCGCCCGCCAGCCCAGCGGGAAACACCCTTCCCACGAGGACGCCGGCTCAGAATGGAGCCGGCGGAGTGGGAAGGTGCGACGGGTGCACCCGTTGCGAATTTCTGTGTCTGCAAAGCAGACACTGAAATTCTTTGTGTGTCCCTCTTACGGGGGCCCCTGCAGTGCCCATGCCATTGGCATGGGCACTGCAGGGGCCCCCAGGGGCCCCGCGGCACCCCCTACCGCCATCCTGTTCCTGGCGGAAGACCCGCCAGGAACAGGATGGCGGTAGGGGGTGTCAGAATCCCCATGGCGGCGGAGCGCGCTCCGCCGCCATGGCGGATTCTCAAGGGCAGCGGGAAGTCCGTTTCTGGCCGCGGCTGAACCGCCGCGGTCAGAATGCCCATCGGTGCACCGCCAACCTGTTGGCGGTGCTACCGCCGACCTCCGCCAGGGCGGTAATTACCGCCAGGGTCAGAATGACCCCCTAAGTTTGCAAGACTCTCAGCGTTCACGATGTGATAATGCGAAGATTGTTTTGCTTGTCTGTGTCCCTTTCTGCATAAACTGGTTTAGTGTCATGTTACAATCTTCATGCTAGGTTCAAACTGGGACACAACTGTGATGGTCTACTTTCAAATATTAGGTTGGTTGTATGACATATGTGTACATGTGTGTGGGAATGTGGATCCAGTATGACCTGTCTGTGTGTATGTTGTCACTGTAACTTCAAGGTCTCCTCCTGAGTTAGTGGCAGCTGATGTTGTTGCAATTGTGTATTGCTCACATCATACACTTGAGAGAAGCCATTGATGACATGTTCACGTACACATGGATGGTCCCACCCTGTCTCTGAACCCGTGTGATGTGACTTTCAAATGATCTCCAATTTTGGGCTGGATGAGAGACTGTTTCAGTTGTTTGGATCCGGCATGTCTAATTGTCACATTTGTACTCTTGTTGGGCTCTGTGTATGGTAATGTAACATGTCACATCCTACCCTCTGTGCATACAGTTGTGATGTTTATTTTTGGTGTGATGATTTTTAATGGCATTCTTGATCAATGAGACGACATTCATCTTCAGCTATTTCAAACTAAAGGTGGTCAGAAATGAATAGGCCAAAGCATGATGTGGTGTTTGTGATCTGTGTTTATTTACAAGTGTGGAATACAAGTGATTATAATGACTTAAGTAAAAAAATTGTTCACAAGCAGTTGGCGCCTACGCACTCCTGCTGCGGTGTTAGGTTGTTCCCCCTCCTGTTGCAGGCCAGCATCCTCCTCATCATCATCCTCAGGCATGTCTGGGTCCGGTTCAAGGAGGGGAATGTTCCTTTGTTCACAAATATTGTGTAATATGGCACAAGTGAGTATAATTTTGCATACCATCTCTGGGGAGTATAGTAGGCTTCCGCCAGTGATGTCAAGGCAGCGGAACCTTGACTTTAGGATCCCAAAGGTCCTCTCCACAATGCTGCGTGTCCTCTTGTGGGCGTCATTGTATGCCCGCTCAGCAGCAGTATTTGGGTTCCCATATGGTGTCATTATCCAAGGCTGGATGCCATACCCCTGATCAGCTGAAAGAGAAACACAGAATGGTATCAATTAGATGTAGGAGGCACTGTTGTACGTATCTTTGATGGCAGTAGTTGTGTTGTGTTGTCTGTGACTATTTTGTGTACTAATGTGACAACCTATGGTTGTTGGTGGAAACTTTGGCATTGTTTTTTTTCCTTGGCTGAGCAAGTGTTTGTTGTCTAACTGTTTGTCAGCAGGATGTATTGGTTTCTCAAGTACAGTGTGCCCTCCCTTGCATTGTGACTTGTGACACAGGTGTCCGTGTGTCCTCACTGGGGGTGTGATGATAGTTCCATGCAGAGTTGAAACATGAAAGGGTATTAGAAACGTCCATATGAACATAGCCAGGCCATCCCATCCCTTAAAAGTTATGCATTGTATTAGTGTACAGGTTATTGTGAGACTTCCAATTTGCAAGGTGACATTTAGGCAACCACAGTCATGAATGTCTTCACACTAAGCTGTGGAGTAAATTCAAATGTGTGAGAGGTTCAATGGTGACTTGTGACACATGGCTAGTGATGTGAGTACCTCAGTGTGTTCCTGTCTAGGTGTTGCTATTGTGGTGTATGTGTTGTTTATCCTAGAGGGTTTCTGTGCAGTGAGTATATAAGTAGATTTTTGTCCTTACCAACAAGTAGTCCATTGCCATACCGTCCATCCTGGAAGTGTTGGTTGATGGTGCAGTGACGGAAGATGAATGCATCATGTACACTCCCAGGATATTTAGCCACGATGTTGCTGATCAGTCCTTGGTGATCGACTATGGCCTGCACGTTGATGGAATGTGTGTGCTTCCTGTTGCGGTAGAGGTGTTCACTCGCAGCAGGTGGTACAAGGCGTACGTGTGTGCAGTCGATTGCACCAAGGACGTGCGGAAAGCCACTGATGGCGTAGAACCCCTGTTTTGTTTCCTGCTGCTTCTGCAGTGTGTTAGGGAAGCAGATGTGGCGGGGTGTCAGTCCAATGATGGCATCCAGTACTTTAGGCAGGAATGCGGAGAAAGATGGTTGTGAGATTCCACCAACCAGGGCACCAGTTGTCTGAAAGGAGCCACTTGCCAGCAGGTGAAGTACGGCAAGCAGCTTTGTTTCTGTTGGGATAGTGCGTGGAGTCACTAAAGTGGGGGCCAATTGCTGTTCAATATTTGTCAGCAGCTGCTGAATGGCCTGCCAGTTCAACCGGTACCTCTGGATGATGTCTCGTTCCCTGAGGCCATGCAGGGTTGTTCTTGGGCGGAATATCCTCTCCTGCCTTCTGCGCTGTCTTTGGGGTCCCTGCTGTTGTTGTTGTGGCTGCTGTTGTTGCTGCAGGGCTCTGCGTCTACGTGCACGTTGAAGAAAAAGCACCTCCATGTCTCCCTGTTGCTGCTCTGCTGCTCTGTTGTTTGTTCTGTGTGTTCTGATTAAGTACAGGTGTGTTTGCCCCATTTTAACGCCTGCCCTGACCCAGGCGTTAAAATTTCACGCTATTCATGCTTTGCGCCATTTTTTTGCGCCGCCTGCCGCGCGGGAGTGATTTTTGCCCTGGAGCATAAATACCACGCACCGCTATGTGCGTCTGTTTTTAGACGGGAACGCCTTCCTTGCATCTCATTAACGCAAGGAAGGCGTTCACGCCAAAAAATGACGCTATTTGCCCATACTTTGGCGCTAGACGCGTCTAACGCCAAAGTATAAATATGGCGTTAGTTTTGCACCGAATTTGCGTCTAAAAAAACGACGCAAATTTGGCGCAAACGGAGTATAAATACGGGCCTACATGTATTAAAGAAAGACTGGATTTATTTAAGGGATTTAGCGATGATGATAGGTTTGTTATCTTCATCGATTCAAGCTATTTTTCCTGGTCCTCTGCATTGCTGTGCTTTGCAAAGAGGCTGGGGAGTTTGTTTGGAAGAAAGATGGACTGGAGGAGTTTGGTCACAAGAAGAGAAAAAGATGCAGATCAATCTTTTTAAACTGACGGCACATCTAAATGCTTTGAAAAGTTTCAGAGAGCTTTTGGAAGGCCAGAATGTGTTGATGAAGATGGACAATGCATCAGCAGTAGCGTATATCAATCGTTTAGTGGGGGGAAGATCCTGTGGCCTATCAGATTTAGAGAAGGAGTTTTGGTATTTCTGCAAGGAGCACAAGATTGCTCACTACAACCAGAGTCCCCTGGGCATAGCCATTGTACCCAGTGCCATGTAGGGGGGCCCATTTCAGGGCCCCCTATAGCACTTTAAAAAATAAAATAAAATACTTACCTGTACTTACCTGGGATGGGGTCCCCCATCCTCCGCTGTCCCTCTGGGGTGGGTGGGGGTGTTCCTGGTGTCTGGGGGGGCAAATGTGAGCTCATTCCATGGTATTCCACCATGGAAATTGGCCCACAGGTCCCCTAACGCCTGCCCTGACCCAGGCGTTAAAAAATGGGGCAAAGCAAGCTTTGCACCACTTTTTGACCCCTCCTCCCTCCCGTGCACCATTTTTGCAGAGTCATGTTTTGCACGGGAATGCCTAGCTTGCATCTCATTAAGCCAAGGTAGGTTTCCATGTCCAAAAAATGACTTTAACTCCACACATTTGGTGCTAGACAGATCTTGCGTCAAAGTATAGATATGGAATTAGTTTTGCACCGAATTAGATTAAACAAATGACGCTAATTTGGTGCAAACGGAGTATAAATATGTCCCTAAATTGCCACAAATCTGTGATTTCTGCAGGTCACGTTTTGTTGGATGGAAAGAGTATAGGGAAGAATATTGTCTGCAGGGTGTTGAAAAGCATGAGATTAAGAAGACCTCCTAAAGCCAGATATGATTTTTTATGGGATGTAAATTTACTTTTATCCTTATTCCAGTCATGGCCGGATAATAGTTTTTTAGAGTTGAAAAGGCTTTCCATCAAATTAGCTACTTTACTCTGTTTAATTTCTTGTAGAAGAGTTTCGGATGTGAAGGCTTTGGAGGTAAGTAATAAAATCAAGGCACCTGATCGTGTTTATTTTGAAATAAGGAAGAGAACTAAGACAATGTCTGATTCAATTTTTTATCTGAAGTTTGGGAATTGTAAGAAATTGTGTGTAATAGAGTGTTTGTATGAACATGAGAACAGAATGAAGGAATTTAGGAGAGACGGGGAGAATCAGTTATTGGTTTCATATGTAAAGCCATGTAAAGCTGTGTCTACTGCTACCTTAGCAAGATGGATTAAATGGGCTATTTTACAAGCTGGAATTGATATTAATATTTTCAAGTCACATTCCGTAAGGGGTGCAATGGCAAGTAAAGTTTATTTATCAGGTGGAAGATTGGAGGAGATTGTAAGAGCGGCGGACAGGTCAAACGCAAGAACTTTTGTAAAGCATTACTTTAGACCAATACAGCGCATAGCGAATGCCGTTTTGAAGGGCTTTGAGCATGCATAATGGTAGCCTCCGGGCTTGTAATGCAATGGCGATTCTCATAGTGTAATGATCAGAGAGTCTAGATTTCATTAAAGACATGGAGGCTAACATTATCCCCCCTCCGCTTCCCCCTTCTTTTCAATAAATGAATTTGTAATGATTATTTAGTTATAGTTTTGTTACAATTTATAGTTTAACAATATTGGTTATATTGTAAATTTTTATTATTAAGACAATATAAAGTTGTTTGTTAAAAATAAAATAGGAAAAGAAGAATAAGTTAATGTAAGCTGATAGGTGACTGTTTTTGTTGTTTACTGTTTTAGAGGCGTAATACATATGGATGAAGAGCAGTTTGCGCATGGAGGAATTGTTTAACAAGGATTAGAGGATTCAAGTTTTTCTTCACGTGTTCGTGTCTTCTGCATTTAAAAGAGGACTAGAGTTCTGGGAATGGACTATTTATGCATTAAGGACTTCTGATTCTAGTTTGGAATTTTTTGATTGGAAGTTCTTTAAAGGTGCTGCTGCAGGAGTAGCAATTAAAAGGTTGATGCATAATGTTAGCCTCCGTGTCTTTAATGAAATCTAGATTCTCTGATCATTACACTATGAGAATCGCCATTCTTCACTGAGGTTTCCTGCAACGCGTATCTGAAGATGGCTCCAGGGAGGTCGGATCAAATTGGTGACTTCGTCCCGCAGAAGAAAATCTTCAAGGAAAAGACTACAGCCCATATTTATATATTTTTTTTTGCCGCATTTGCCTCACTTTTTGACGCAAAAGCAGCGCACACTTGCAAAATACAATTATATTTTGTAAATTTGCGCCACTTTTGCGTCACAAAATGACACAAATGCATCGCAAAAAAAGTATAAATATGGGCGTAAGTCTGAATGTACACTTTTGACCGAGGCCTCCCGCTTGCTTTAGCCAAGCAGCGCTCCATCGCAGTCGGCCTCAAACCTTCACTTTGCCCCAGTCTAGTGCGACCAGATTGCCGCTTTTAGTTACTATGCTTTAGAAAATGTTAATTCTTTAAAAATTCATATCTCCTGTTCCCCTTATCCAATTTTTATTGTTTTGGTGTCATTTTGAAGATATAAATCTACTCTATTTTTATAAATTGGTGTTGGATTTTTATTGAGTTTTGTGTTTTACTTGTTTACTATTTTGTGATTTTCCACCTGTCTCCTAAATTAAGCCTTGTCACTCATTGCCAAACTACCAAGGGTTGAGCGGGGATTCATTTATTGAGACCTCACTGGACCTAGTGGGGGTTAGTGGCCTATTGAGGCTTTTATTTTTTTGAATATTTTCCCTACAATCTCCTTTGCAGAGGCACAGTGATTATGGTGTGTGGTTCTCTACACTGTGTCACCAAGAGTAACCGCTCTGCCTTTTCAGTGGGAAGAAAAATACTCAACAAATCTCCAATGGCTCCTGGGCTCAGTAAATCTCAATTTATCATAAATGCAGCCACCATAATTTAACACTCCATTGGCACATTTTGAGTCGATGTACCTGGCTTGCCTTGAATGTTCCATTTTTGTACGCTCTGTAGAAAAAAGAGAAAACAAAAATGAGTTCAATGTCACAACGCTGTGGTTTATTTTCCTTGTTGAAACTGGTTCTGATAAGATAAAGAAAATGTAAGGCTAACTGATGCTGCCTCTTCAGAAAAAAGCATTTACTTACCTTGTTATAAGAGAGGAGATTAAGGGGGTCATTACGACCTCGGCGGTCTTTTGACAAGACCGCCGAGGTACCGCCGTGCTGAAGACCGCCAGTGGTGGCGGTTTTCCGCTCCGCGTATTATGACTGCTGGCAGCCCTCCGTCCTTTTCCGGACGGAGAGCCGCCAGCAGCCATATTGGCGGGCGGCGGGGAAGTGGAGGTTGCTCCACCGCCATTGTCAACAGAACACCGCCCACCGAATCACATTCTGTGATTCGGCGTGGCGGTGTTCTGTTGACGGTGTGGTGGCGGCGGAGCAGCCCCCATGGATCCCGTCCCCTCCTGGAAGATCAACGGACAAGGTAAGTTGATCGTCCGTTAGGGGAGGGGGGTGGGGGTGTTGTGTGATGTGTGGGTGCATGGGGGTGTGAGTATGTAGAGGGCGTGTGTGAGTGCGTGTATGCATGCGGGGGTGTAGTGTGAATGGAAATGTGTGCGTGTCTGTCTGTATGTATGTCTGTATGGATGTGTGCATGTATGTCTGAATGAGGGTGTGCGTGTATGACTGTGTGTGTGTCTGTTGGCATGTTTGTTTGTGTGTGTGCATGTTTGTTCGTGTGTGTGCGGGAATGTGTGTTGGTGGTGCCTGCATGCGTGTCGGGTGTGTGTCTGTATTGTGATGTCAGGGGTAGGGGTGGGGAGGGGGGTCCTGCCACCTTTGGGGGCTGCAGGGGGGTGGGGGGTGTCGGGGATGGACTCGGGGGGTAGCGGAGACCTCTATCAGTGCCAGGGAAGGAATTCCCTGGCACTGATAGTGCTTACCGCCATGGATTTCATGGCGGTTCCAAACCCCATGAAATCCATGGCGGTAAGCCGGGTCATGATACCGCCGGCGGTCTTGTGACGGCCGCCGACTGGAGACCCAAGTCTCCAGCCCAGCGGTCGTCTCCGCCATGGCGGTCTGATAGGAGAAGTGGCAGATGACCATGGCGGTAACCGCCATGGTCATAATTCAATTTTTTTTACCGCCAGCCTTTTGGCGGTAAAACCGCCACTTCTCCGTCAACCACCAGGGTCGTAATGACCCCCTAAATCTTTGTTAGTTTTGTGTTCTGTGAAGACAAAGTTATTTATGTACAATGTCAAAAATATTACCTAGCGATTTATTTCTTGTTCTTTTGTCATCAGAAATTCCTAGATGGTGTTTGTTGAATCGCCAGAGGTTTTTAGGCTGCTGTTGTTTTTTTTTCTTTAATGTCTATTGAAGGTTAAAAAAAATGTTAAAATATTTTTTGCTTTTCATGCCTTTATGAATTCTTTGTGTTTACTATTGACTTTTGGTGATTTTCTTTTTGTGATGCTCGATGATTTTGCAGTCTTTTTTAGGGTCGAGCCTGCTAGTGCATGCGTCTTGGTTGTTGTATTGTTGTATTAAAATAAGGGCTTCAAGCCACTCACTGCCGACAGTCTGTTGGCTGCTTCATCCTTCTGCCTTACAGCCACCTTAATTGGCCGGTTCTGCCAGACGTCATTTCCAATGCTATCTGTGGAGCAGGGACCAAGCACAGATGAACCAAACATGATCCGTGCGCGTCTGCTGCTCCCATGAGATTGACGCACTATTTCATCCCACTCCCACTCTCTGCTGCTTCCCCCATAGCGCTTGTTTCTTCTGCTTGCATCATTCATTAACAGCGCGTCTTCATAGCTCATCTTTGTCTTCATCCCATTTCGCGGTTCTGCTTACATCCCAACACTTTTTTCCCCTGGTTGGTTTGCTTTAATGCTCATGTGTTTTGAGCTATTGCATCATTTCCTCTGCCTGGGTTTAGAGAATGGTTTTGGTCGTGTTTTGTGCGTTTGCTCTTACCCGCTTCCCTGATTTTCTTTTTACGTGTTCACACTAGAGATATTAATGGATCACTTTGTGAGTTGGTAATTAAGCTATTTATGTGTTTCGCTATTTTTCAGATGTGTTGCCTTTAATTGCAATATTGGTATGCAGTAAACAGGTTGTAACGGCCAGGCCAGGGCCGTTTTTCGTAATTACTGAGCTGTAAACAGATTTCTTGGAAACCGAGGCTCCCTTCCAGTTGTAGCTCTGGATTTGGAAGCAATGTTTACACTCCCGGGTGCCTCCGCCGGCACATGCGGCTCTCAGTGATCACACACGTCTTCTTTTCCCATTTTTGACCAGGTATAGGTAGCACCACCGAGGTCAGGTACCACTGGAGGGCTCTAGAATAGCAACAGTTACATTGCAGAAGGACACACGTGTTTTCTTCGAGGCGCAGGAAGATGAAGTGATTTGCCCAGAATCACAGGATGCTGAGCCGACGCCGCCGGGATCTGAACCTGGTTCTCCCCAGTTCTCGTATCAGCTGCCGTGTCTTGGAAGCCACATCCTCACCATAAACATACTTGTGATAAAGATAAGTAACGAAGGTTGTCTGTGAAGGATGCTTTAGGCAGACAAGTGCTGCCTGTGACCTGGTAAGGATGTCTGTGCCATAGCGCTGCTACCCCTAGCCCTTGAAGCGCGCGCGCTGGAGATCACAACAATACATTGCAAGCGACATAATGAGACACCTGGGACACCAATTGTGGGTATAATATGTCGCAAGTTTATTGATTACACAGGTTGGGTTAGCTTACGGGCGATCCCGGTGTCGGAGATGAGTTTGTTAAAGCTGGCCGACACCCATCCTGAGAAAGCTCGAGCTGTTCTGTCTGGTGTTCTTTGCACCATGTATTTAGAATCTTACAGCTCTTTAATTTATCGTGGTTTACCACTTTCTTCTCATATTTATTTGTCATGCTCCTGACAAGTCAGAGCGAGACCCAGGCCAGTCTCCACAGTTGCTCAGGATTCCAACTGTCCCTTGCGGGATTAAGGAGCGCCGTCGCGTCATCCCAGGCCCCGCCGTAAAGGCTCCCAGCGGCCTGAGGAATTGCTTTAGCCTCCAGGAATAACCTTCTGGAGGTCTTTTAATCATTTTAATGCTTTAGGATCGCCCAGTAACTCCGCTTGCGACTCATTGGTTCATCTGTAAAGAAAGCCATGTTAGTAAGTCCCTACATGACCTTGCCTCTTCGCTTCTCCTTACTGGATCAGGACCTGATTTTGTTCGTGTTGTTGGGAGGGTGGGAGGCAAACACTGCGCGTCTAAGAGGCCCCAGCCCCCCAGGGTCACTCCTTTTGAGGCCTCTTGGCCTCACTCCTCCCTGCCGACACCTCGGGGGCCATAAACCCGGGTGGACCACCCTTCCCCGCTATGGTGGCCCCTTATGCCCATATGCCTTCCTGGCAGGGGAGCACGCTAATGTGCTGTCCCCTCTATTGTCGCGCTTCGCGCGACGTGGCCAGCCGCATAGCGCTGCTACCCCTAGCCCTTGAAGCGCGCGCGCTGGAGATCACAACAATACATTGCAAGCGACATAATGAGACACCTGGGACACCAATTGTGGGTATAATATGTCGCAAGTTTATTGATTACACAGGTTGGGTTAGCTTACGGGCGATCCCGGTGTCGGAGATGAGTTTGTTAAAGCTGGCCGACACCCATCCTGAGAAAGCTCGAGCTGTTCTGTCTGGTGTTCTTTGCACCATGTATTTAGAATCTTACAGCTCTTTAATTTATCGTGGTTTACCACTTTCTTCTCATATTTATTTGTCATGCTCCTGACAAGTCAGAGCGAGACCCAGGCCAGTCTCCACAGTTGCTCAGGATTCCAACTGTCCCTTGCGGGATTAAGGAGCGCCGTTGCGTCATCCCAGGCCCCGCCGTAAAGGCTCCCAGCGGCCTGAGGAATTGCTTTAGCCTCCAGGAATAACCTTCTGGAGGTCTTTTAATCATTTTAATGCTTTAGGATCGCCCAGTAACTCCGCCAAGCCTCGGGGATGGCACCTCGCGATAACCGAGGCCCCCCCCACCTGTGCTCGTCCTCTACTCTACGTACACCCTGCCCCTACTAAGGCGTCCCTAACATTCAGCAGGAAGATATCCGTGCCTGCGTCAGACAATAGTACCTCGCCTGGCGCCAAATTGCCACTCAGGTGTCTACTTAGCAAGGTATGTCTGATAAAGCCAAAACCTCGTTGCTTCGCAAACTTTTGCAGGGACCTGTTGATTCTGCGCCTGGACATTTCAATGGCGGCCCATGACCTGGCTCCCTGCCACACTCCCCGTGGGAGAATCTCTGACCAAATTAACTCGCCACCCTCCATCAGGGTGGCAAGCCTGGTGATGCCCTGTCTCATCGCCTGTAGCAGTGGGCCCCTCCCACAAGTAGTTAGGTCATTACCTCCCAAGTGGATTAAGAGAATGTCCGGCTTGCACCCTCTCCTCCCCACCAGGCTGCTAACTCTATGTTCCAGCATGGCCCATCTCATTCCTGGGTACCCCATCCAGGAAAGTTCGACGTTACTGAAACCGCGGTTCCAGCCTTTTTCTTTGGCCCGTTGTTCCGCTCTGGCCACTAGGGAGTGGCCCATCACCCATACCGTCTTAGCCCCTAGATGAACGAGAAGGTACTATTACAACACACTTTATTGACGTTTTCGACAGCCATATATACACTTCTGGCAAAACATTGTTACAACACAGACATTGCAATTCCCCCGAAGCTGCGCCCCGTTCCCTTCTTGAGTAAATGACGGTCTATGAGCTCTCGGGGTGGTTGGGTGGGGGAGGCGGTGGTCAGGACCGAATGTAGAGTTTATATCTGTCTGACTGCCACCTCCCAATCTGCTTAATTGCCCCCTCCTGCAGCCCCTCGTGAAAGGCCGTTGAAGCCGCACCGATTCTGAAGGAATGGGTTGACCACTTGCGCCCTTGGTACCCTGCTTCTGTGATTGCCCACTTCAGGACCCTACTGTATTGAAACAGTGTGAGTGGTAGGCCGTCCTGGTGAAGCAATAGGTAACCTGGTTGTGTGGGGCGGCACGCTGCGTACCTCCTGAGCAGCTCCACAGGGCAACACTTGGGATCCTCAAAACCTCTCAAACGCACCAACACACCCATACCTTTCTGGTCGGTTTTGGAATGCCGCACTCTGAGTTCAATCATGTCAACCCCCAATTTTAAGTCGCCCCATTTCAGTGCCCTGTAGGATGTGTCGCTCTTCGCATTGGCCACTAACTCTGAAGCCCTAAATGCCCCGAAAAAAGCTAGGGAAAAGGTGACGGCGAATAATAGCTCCTCATACTGGGAGTTACATATAACAGTGAGTGCCCCCACCAGTCCCTTTAGCATGACCAGATCGATGGGCACCCTTTGGTCAGGTTGTTTTTCTTCCCCCCTCGCCCAACCTTTCAGTGCGGCCCTCAAGGGGAATCCCGACGTTGGGTCTCCTTCCCCTCTTAATTTGGTAAAATGGGCGATAGCCGCCAGGTGCCTTGAAATCCATGCGTGTGATTTGCCATTGTCTTTTGCCCATAGCACAAAGCGGTCTACTTTTTCGCCCGTTGGGTTGGCTCTCCCCCGACCCCCAGGCGCTCGTTAGTGATGTAAACATGTTGAAGCATGACTTGTATCTGGCTCGGGTTGTTGGTGCCAGGGATAACTCCCCCAGTGCCCTTATCCTTTGTTCCACCGAACCAGTCGCCACCATTCTGCCTTGAACGGCGTCATCTCCTTCATCGCATGGGGGCAGGCCTCCCGGAATTTTGTCCACTGAAAACGAGAAAGAGCGTCAGCGGCCACATTCTTCACCCCTTGCACATGCCGCGCACGAAACTCTACGTTTCTCGACAAGCAGACCCTCACCAGCTCCCTTAGCAGTCCTACTAACACGGGGCAGTTCCCTGACTGGCAGTTGATGGCCTGGACCACGGCCATGTTGTCTGACCAGAACGTAATCCTCTTGTCAGCTAGCACCTGTGGCCATAGATGGAGAGATAGGACAATTGGGAACATCTCTAATACTGTGATGTTTTTGGTGAGCCCGTGCCTACTCCATGCATTGGGCCATCTTTCCGCACACCATTGACGGTCCAGTATGGCACCGAAGCCCTCTCTTCCCGAAGCATCGGTGAAAAGCTGGAGTTGTTGACTGGTGCACCATGGAGTGCGCCATAACAGTGTCCCATTGAATTCCTCCAGGAATGACTGCCACATGCGCAGGTCCTCCTTTAGGCCCTCACTCAGGCGTACCAAGTGGTGTGGTTTGTTAACCTTCGCGGTTGCCCTTGCTACTCGCCTGGCGAAGATTCTGCCCGCCGGTATAATCTTTGCTGCAAAGTTTAGCCTGCCCAGTAGGCTCTGTATCGTAGCTAATGTCGCTTTGTCCTTGCTCAGCACCCGCCGAATGTCGGCCTGTAGAGCTGTGACCTTGTCCTCCGGCAACCGGCAAATGCCGCTCGTGGAGTCGATCTCAATGCCCAGAAATGTCAAACATTCCGACGGTCCCTGGGTCTTTTCCGCTGCCAGCGGTACCCCCAGTGCCCGACTCAGGTGCTCAAAGGCATTGAGGGTAGCCCTACACTCGTCCGACCCCGCCTTCCCTATGAAGAGGAAGTCGTCTAGGTAGTGAAGTGAACTTCCCGGGGGTTTTTGTTCTTTTAGCGCCCATTCCAGGAAGCAAGCGAATGTTTCAAACAAGGAACATGACACCGCACAGCCCATAGGCATGCACTTGTCGTAAAAATATTGACCAGCCCACTTCATCCCCAGGAGGTGGAAGCTACCTGGGTGGACTGGGAGGAGGCGGAATGCGGATTCAATGTCAGCTTTTGCCATGAGCGCACCTATCCCTGCTGCGCGAACCAGGTCAACTGCCTCGTCAAAAGAGGCGTAGCTCACGGAGCACGATCCTTCCTCCAAATAGTCGTTCACCGACGCCCCTTTGGGGTAGGAGAGATGGTGGATCATTCTATATTTGCCTAGTTCCTTCTTTGGGACGATCCCCAGGGGCGACACAATGAAGTTTGGAAGTGGTGGACGGGCGAAGGGGCCGGCCACCCTCCCCAATTGCAGCTCCATCTCCAGCTTCTCCTGGACTATTCCTGGTGCTTCCTTGGCTGACTGTAAGTTGTTGGCTTCCCTGGTGACTGACGGGCCTGCGTATGGTATCCTAAAACCCTCACTAAAACCTCTGAACAGCATCACCCGCTCACTCGGTCTAGGATAATCTTTCAGGATGTGGGCCAAGGTGCTAAATGATATGGGAGACGGTGCTATCGTGTTGTGTTGCGACTCAGGACAGTTAGGGCTGTTTGGAAACGGTATTGGCACCCGTTGGCTTGTCTGCCCTGTTCCCTTTGCTGCAGTTGGCTGCTGGGTGCCAGCCGGCGCACTTGGAGCAGTTGTGGGTGAATTTGCACCCGGCGCCCCAAGAGCATGCTCCGTTGTTGTACAGCCTGCATGAGTTGTTGTTGAACCTGTACTGTGAGGCTCCTCTCCCCCTCTGTGGGGGCCTCCCTCGAAAGGGGGGCCTAAACTGCTGTTTAAAATAGAATGGCCTTGCCTGTTTGTGCTTTGTGAAGGCCGAGTCGCTGCTTGCAGGCCTGCCGCCGTTACCCATGTACTGCACCCAGAGTTCAATTTCACGGCAGTCCCACGCCATCTCTGGTGCCTGTTCCATTTTTTGCCTGAACTCTCGGTCGTAGTTCAGCCACCCTGTGCCCCCGTTACGGGTATATTCCTCGTATATGACCCGGTTGTATTTGCATAGTGCCGGCCCTTGCTCAGGGAATTTTTCCATGATCACCGTGGACAGCATCGCAAATGCCTCTAGCCAGTTGTCAATTGACTCCTCTGGCTTAACCTTCCTCTTCCATTTGTGCTTGTCCACCTCCTTGCTGGGTACTGTTATGTCCGCGCCCTCCTTGGCAAATGTGAGCAGCGAGAAAATGTCAATGAATTCCCTCTTCCAGATTCGCTCCCTAGCTTCCAAAGGGACCCTCCACGCCAGGGAAGCCCTCCCTGACAGCAAGGGGGGGTCAGGCCTGACGCTGTTTGCTCTATCGCTCCCGCCTGCTGCGGTATGTAGTGAGACCCCGTCTGCTACCCCCGCCCTTAACGCGGAAGCATCGCCCTGTGCCGTTGGCGACCCGTTGGTGTCCTGTCCCCACACCTGTCCCGCGCCTGCTCGCCTGCTGCTAGCGCTCTGCTCGTCCGCGCCCAAACCAGCTATTGCCTTTGCTGAAGCCATGAAGCTGTGCATTGCCTCCATCATCTTACCCAGTCCCACCTGCAGCCCCTGCCCTGGTGCCCCTATGGTGGGTCTGCAGGCCACATAAACTGCTGGTTGGCTGGTCTGGTCCTCCGCACTCGGCGTGCTTGCCCCTGGGGCCACCCCCACAGCCGCAAGGGGATCCCCGCCCCCCCCGGCCGCCTCCTGCTCCTTATTGTCTTTCCCGGGCCCTCTCGGCCCGCTGTCCGGCTGGGGAGTAGCGGGGCCCTCCGGTAACTCAATGTCCGCTGTGTCCTTCTTGGATCTTTTCAGTTTGCTCCTTGCTGCGGCCCTTGCCGGCCTCTTCCGTTTTGCTGGCGCAGTTCCCCTCTCCTCGCTTAGGAGACAGAGGCCCGAGTCCGAAGGCTGCACCTCGTTCGTGCTTGTCAGTGCGGGATTTCCTGACTGCTGAACTCCTTGTGCCGCCACCATCACCTTTGCCCATTCGAGGCCTTTCGCCTGACCCATGGTCATGAACCTCGACCATACATCTGCCTCCTCCGGGTTCTCTTCAGGGGAAAAGAGTGTAGTCGAACCGTGGTCCTCCATCGTCCCTTAGTGCGTGCCGGTGAGTGATCTTAGGTCTGTAATTGAGAGAAGACAGCCTTAATAACGCATCCTGGGCGATGTCCCACCCTATATTCGTTCGCCCGGTACTGCTGTGCTACGCCCTCCTCTCATATTTGCTCTCCCCCCCTTTTTTTTTTGCTCTCCGGCTCTCGTCCTGTGCTGCTGCTGCACCTGTTGGCCCTCTCGCCTGCCCCTAACCTATTCCGGTGGCAACTGGCCTCTTCTCTTGATGCGCCGTCAGCAGCCCCTTACCCTGAAAACCCCGCTTGGTACACTGTCTGAGTCTGGCACACTGATGTTCGGGTCGCCCCCCCTTTTTGCGCATCTACCCTGGTACCCCATCCAGGCTTACCGTGTACCTTAGTTCACTTACGTGCCCCAGTGCCTCGCAGTTGCCCTATGCGGCCACCGCAGCGGAGCCTAGTAGTTCATTAGCTACCTGGAAGTAAAGACAAACAAGCACCAAACATCACCGTAATACAGCCGCCCCTCGCTCTGTATATACAATTAATACGGTTTATTTCCACCAATATCTTTAAATATACACCACCCTTTTTTTTTTTTTTTTTGTACGCCCCGCCCCACACATAATCCGTAATAAACAGGCATTATTTGATATATATCATTTCATCACAGTCCTCATTATAGTATTTGTAAAAAACGTTTTTTTTTTTTTGGCGTAACATATCCATAAATCATCCTAACTGCTCGTATACCTTACATGCAGGTTAGCTGTACCCAGTCCATATGACATTGATTTGATTATGAGTATGTATATATTCTTATTTTTTTTTTTTTTTTTTTTTTTTTGGAATGGAACCTCTGCGCGCCTGCGCAGAGCCATTCTTCCCTTCGTGTCTAATTTTTTTTTATTTTTATTTTTTTATTAGGCGCGCCTGCGCGCCGCCGTTATAGCCCTCTTTCCCCCTTTTTTTTTTTTTTTTTTTTTTTATTAATTACTGGCGCGCTGGCATTGCCCAACGCGCCCAATTTCTGTAGCGGGAGGCGTGGGCTCGCCCGGGCGAGCCTCCGCGCCACCCTCGGCCGCACCTCGTTCCGCGTGGAACGCGATGCAGCCGAGCGGCGACCGGCCCCGCCCGTAGGAGGGCAGGGAGGCCATGCGCCGCCGGAGGCGCCGTGCAGCCATGCGGCCCCGCGCCGCCAGAGGCAGAGGGCAGGGAGGCCATGCGCCGCCGGAAGAGCCGTGCGGCCATGCGGCCCCGCGCCGCCAGAGGCACAGCGGCCACGTGGTCCGCTGAACCGCACCAGCTCCCCTGAGGAGCCGTGCGGCAAAGCGGCCCCTCACCTCCCGATCGCCGCAGCGGCCACGAGGCACGCTGACCGGCACCCGAGCCGTCTCGGGAGCCGGGCGGCCATGCGGCCCCGCGCCGCTGGAGGGGCACAGCGGCCAAGGCGTACGCCGCGCCCCCCCCCTCCAAGCAAGAATGACACGCGGGGGGTGCAGCCCCATGCTGCCTACCCGCCGCACGAGCGCCCCGCATGACTACATGTCGGGCTCTATCAACGGCAAACGACGCGACGACCGCACGGCAAGCTCAGGAAAACCCCTGGCGCCGGGACCCAACGGTAGGTGGCTTATGCTTTCTCTATATGTATAATATTTTTATTATTTTATTTTATTTATTTGTTTATTTATTTATTTTTAAATGCCCTTATCTGTTAGTCCGGTTGCCGGCCGCAGTTTCTAGCGCCCTTCCCCCCCCCCCCCCAACCCTCCCTCCACTTTTTAGACTAACCTCCGCGTTGTTGGCTCCTGCGTCTCACTGCCCGTCCACCAGCTGCCGTCCGTCTGCCCCAAACACTGCGCGTCTAAGAGGCCCCAGCCCCCCAGGGTCACTCCTTTTGAGGCCTCTTGGCCTCACTCCTCCCTGCCGACACCTCGGGGGCCATAAACCCGGGTGGACCACCCTTCCCCGCTATGGTGGCCCCTTATGCCCATATGCCTTCCTGGCAGGGGAGCACGCTAATGTGCTGTCCCCTCTATTGTCGCGCTTCGCGCGACGTGGCCATCCGCAGTCTGTTGGCTGACAGTGCCCACTGAGCTGTGGGCAGTGCTCAGCCCACATCCCGACCATGGCCATAGTAGACACACTCTTCCAAAGGATCTTGGGTTTGCTTTCAGTTTGGTTCAAGTTGCACACGGAGCTGCGCAGCAGGCGCTCAACCCCCCGGTCTGCTGTAGGAGGCGTTCCTGCCAGATGCACCACGCACATGCGACTGGGAGGGCTTCAGCCCCCCCCCGACCTCTGCCATCTTTCATCGCCCGGGCTGGAGCTGTGTGGGCGTCTGTCCTGGGGTAAGACTGGGTGACCTACGGCTCTACGGGTCGGAATAAACATTAATTCCCACAGACAGCTTCTCTTGCTGCATGCAGAGTCCTGAAAGGAGGTGATGGGGTCACAGGTGATTCACAATGCCCAGGGCACAAACCCCACAGTGGGGGGTCTTAACCTCTTCGCTGCCAGGCCTTTCCCCTCCTGTGCCAAGCCTTTTTTGGGGCTATTTGGGGCAGTTCGCGCTTAGGCCCTCATAACTTTTTGTCCACAAAAGCTATCCACGCCAAATTTGCGTCCTTTTTTCCAAAATCATATGAATTCTAGGGGTACCCGGAGTTCGTGGGTTCCCCTGGAGGAGACCAAGAAATTAGCTAAAGTACAGCAAAAAGTTTGTTTTAAAAAAAAAACTGGAAAAAAGGTCTGCAGAAGAAGGCTTGTGTTTTTTTCCCTGAAAATGGCATCAACAAAGGGTTTGCAGTGCTAAAATCACCATCTTCCCAGCTTTCAGTAACAGGCAGACTTGAATCTGAAAACCACGTTTTTCAACACAATTTTGGCATTTTACTGGGACATACACCATTTAAAAAAAAAATTGTGCTTTCAGCCTCCTTCCAGTCAGTGACAGAAATGGGTGTGAAACCAATGCTGGATTCCGGGCAGCTAAACATTTCTGAAACATATCCAAAATTCTGAAGCAAGGGGTCATTTGTGTAGATCCTACAAGGTTTTCCTACAGAAAATAACAGCTGAAATAAACAAATATTGAAATTGAGATGAAAAAAACAACCATTTTTCTCCACGTTTTACTCTGTAACTTTTTCCTGCAATGTCAGATTATTTAAAGCAATACACCATTATGTCTGCTGGTCTCTTCTGGTTGCGGGGATATCTAGGGCTTGGAGGTTCATCAAGGACCCTAGGTATCAAGAGCCAATAAAGGAGCTGCACCTTGCAATGGGTTTTCATTCTATACCGGGTATACAGCAATTCATTTGCTGAAATATAAAGAGTGAAAAATAGGTATCAAGAAAACCTTTGTATTTCCAAAATGGCCACAAGATAAGGTGTTGAGAAGCAGTGGTTATTTGCACATCTCTGAATTCCGGGGTGCCCATTCTAGCATGTGAATTACAGGGCATTTCTCAAATAGACGTCTTTTTTACACACTGTCTTACATTTGGAAGGAAAATATGTAGAGAAAAACAAGGGGCAATAACATGTGTTCTGCTATTCTGTATTCTCCCAAGTCTCCCGATAAGAATGGTACCTCACTTATGTGGGTAGGCCTAGTGCCTGCGACAGGAAATGCAACATAGACACATCACATTTTTACATTGAAATCTGACGTGTTTTTTGCAAAGTGCCTAGCTGTAGATTTTGGCCTCTAGCTCAGCCGGCACCCAGGGAAAGCTACCAAACCTATGCATTTTTTTAAACTAAACACGTAGGGGAAACCAGGATGGGGTGACTTGGGCTCTCACCTGGTTCTGTTACCCAGAATCTTTTGCAAACCTCAAAATGTGCCAAAAAAACACTTTTTCCTCACATTTCGGTGACAGAAAGTTCAGGAATCTGAGAGGAGACCCAAATTTCCTTCCACCCAGCGTTTCTCCAAGTCTCCCGATAAAAATGGTACCTCACTTGTGTGGGTAGGCCTAGCGCCCGCGACAGAAAATGCCCCAAAACACAACGTGGACACATCACATTTTCCCAAAAACAACAGAGCTGTTTTTTGCAAAGTGCCTACCTGTGGATTTTGGCCCCTAGCTCAGCCGGCACCTAGGGAAACCTACCAAACCTGTGCATTTTTGAAAACTAGACACCTAGGGGAATCCAAGATAGGGTGACTTGTGGGGCTCTCACCAGGTTCCGTTACCCAGAATCCTTTGCAAACCTCAAAAGGTGGCCAAAAAAACACTTTTTCCTCAAATTTCGGTGACAGAAAGTAAGGGAATCTGAGAGGAGACCCAAATTTCCTTCCACCCAGCATTCCTCCAGGTCTCCCGATAAAAATGGTACCTTACTTGTGTGGGTAGGCCTAGCGCTCGTGACAGGAAATGCCCCAAAACACTATGTCCACACATCAAAATTATCAAATACAAAACTACCTGTTTTGCGGGGGGCACCTGCGTTTTTGGTCCTGGGCTCAGCAGCCATCTGGGGAAAGCTACATTTCTGAAAACTAGACACCCAAGGGAGTCAAGGGATGTGTGACTTGCGTGGATCCCCCAATGTTTTCTTACCCAGAATCCTCAGCAAACCTCAAATTTAGCTTAAAAAAATCAAATTTTTCCCACATTTGTGTGTGGAATCACCGCACCGGGACAAATTTCCTGCCACCAACATTCCCCTCAGTCCCCTGGTAAAAATGATACTTCACCTGTGTAGGTGGGCCAAGTGCCTGTGACAGGGAAGAGCCAAAAACATGTCGAAATTGAGGCAGAACCAAAGCGGGTCCAAAAGGGCAGTTTGAAAAAAAAACATTTTTAGGCTGACAAGTGTAGCAGAATTTGTATTGGTATAGATGAGACAATGCTGGGTGGTAGGAATTTTGTAGATTCCTGCAGATTCCAGAAGGTTCCATCACAAAAATGTGGGAAAAATGTGTGATTTCCAGCAAAGTTGGAGGTTTGCAGGGCATTGTGGGTAAGAAAATGTTGCGTGTGAAGCACACCACCCTGGACTCACCCAGATGTTTAGTTTTCAGATGTGTCTAGGTCTTGTGGGTTTTTCTACATCGCAGCGTCCCAAAGTCCATAAAGTGCAGCCCTCACCATTCCAAGTGGGACAATTTTGAGAGTTAGCCAAATGGCTCAAATGTAAAAACCAAAACCCAAAATAATCAAATGTCCACTTGCTTGCCGTGGGATAAGATGTTTCAGTGCACGGGGGGAGAGTTGAAAGACTGTTACCCCATTCAGTTGGGGTGGGGGCATAACTGCCCATACTGGTTGGTAGCCACCACCCCACTATTTTTTTTTTTAATTCCCTGGCATCTTGTAGACTTCCCGCCCCGGGGGTGTGGATCAGGTGTAATTGCCCACTTTGGCCCCATTTATGTGGGGTGGTGGTATGGCCATAACTCCACCCTCTTATTTTGAAAAAGAAATCTTCCCTGGTCTCTGGAGGGCTTTCTGCCCCCCTTTCGGGCAGGGCAGATATGGCCAACGATAATGTGCCCCTATGAGGAGCGACCCTTACCCAAGGGGCTGCCACTCCCAAACAAAACACACACATACACACACCAATCCTTGGTGCCTAGTGGTTTCTGCCCCCCTTGGGGGGAGATTGGCCTAACAAAAATAGATCGATCTTCCCCCATTGGGGGCAGAAATGGCCTAAATACAATTTGGACCCCCAGGGAACCGACCCTTGCATAAGGGGTCGCTCCCCTTGCGTGAAATTGACGCAAAAAAATAAAAATCCCTGGTGTCTAGTGGTTCCTGCCCCCCTTGGAGGCAGACTGGCCTGACAAATGGCCTAAATACAATTTGCCCCCCAGGGGAGCGACTCTTGCCTAAGGGGTCGCTCCCCATACATAAAAACATAAAGTAAACAAAAAAAATCCCTGGTGTCTGGGGATTTCTGCCCCCCTGGGGGACGATCGCCCTAAATATAATAGGCCGATCTGGGGCAGAAAAGGCCTATAAATATTTTGCCCCCCCCCCGGGCCGCTCCCCTTAGGCACAAGTATAAAAAAAAAAGGAATCCTTAGTGTCTAGTGGTTTCTGCCCCATCCCCCCCGGGGGCAGATCGGCCTAAAAATAATTTGCCCCCCTTGGGAGCGACCCTTGCCTAAGGGGTCGCTCCCCACATAAAAAAATATATATATATTCCTGGTGTCTAGGGGGTTTCTGCCCCCAGGAGGGGCAGAAATGGCCTAAAAAAATGTTGGCCCCCTTGGGAGCGGTCCTGACATCTATCATTTTTATTTGTGCAGTTTTATATAGAGCAAAGGCATCCAAAAGGCAAACAAAACCAGATTAAAAAAAAAAAATGTTTAGGCACAGGAAGATTAAAGGACATACCATGGCAGTCGTTAGCACAATAGTGTCACAGTTGTTGACGCTATTGTGGTGCTTTGCTGCACTAGTGTCAAAAATGCTGACGCCAGTGCAGCAAAGCACAGGGAGGCCCATTCCTATGGGTGCATCATTTTAACACCTGACCCACCCATGACGGAAAAAGTGATGCAGTGAAATGTTGCAAATTTTAGTGTGCCATTTTTTCCGGCCTTCCCGTGTCGGAAAGCCCCCCCTTGCATACATTATACCTGACACAGACATATTATGGTGCAAGGGGTTGCAAGGTGGCGCAATACAGGCATTGTGCCACTTTGTAAATCTGGTGCAGGTGGAAAAGCTGCCTTAGCGCAGCCTTAGCGTAAAAAATGACATTATGGCAGCACTAAGGCGGCGCTAGGCGCTTGTAAATATGTCCCTTTGTGATTTGCCCAGGATCACATTATGTTGAGCTGACACTGGGACTCAAACCTTGTTCTCCAGTTCCAAGTTGGCAGCTCAGGCCGTTAGGCCACACCTCAACAGTATTGGCGCCAGTGGTGGCTGGTGAGCTTTGAAAGTGTGAAGGGCTATACCGTCCAGGAGTTTACCCCATTCTTTTCAAATTTTACCTCATTCGTACACATTCCCTCTCACATTTATACCCAGATTAATATCCATTTTGCACTGGGTTTGCATCACAAGAGTGACGCAAACCTGCACCAAATGCTTTTTTTATTTACTTTCCAGTGCTATAGATGTTTTGCACTGGGGAGTTGCCTGAAGGTAATGTAAAGGAGGACAGATCATTGCTTTGTGTGCTCTGCATTAAGGGGGGATTTCATGGGTCAGAGATGGGCAATCCCATGCAACCACCTATCTTTTTTTTTACATAAAACCTTATCTACTCACAATAGTAGAGTGCTTTGTGTCAAAAAATGACACTTGGAAGCAGGCATTAAAAAGGAGAAATGCTTTTATTCCTCCTAACTTTTCCTACTTTGCATGTGTACTGGACTGTACAGCACAAACACGAAGTAGGAAAAGTTAGTCAAAGCATAGTATTTTGCACTGGGATGGCACCCTTCCAGTACAAAAGCTATGCTAGACTCACGCAGACACCGCCGCACTGTGGTGCACAGGTGTGTGTATGGTGCTGGACAGCGTGATTCTGTGCCAGTGCTAGGGAGAGAGTAGGATGGTGCTGTGTCTTTGCAGATCTGGCGCTTCCCTGCTCTCTCTCTCATGCAACACAGGCCCTGTGGGCGCTGTGCTGCGCTGTGTGAAAGTCTGGGTAATCACGGGCCTTAGTCTCTTCCCTCACTCACTCGAACTCACTCTCTCACTTGCTCATTCTCACTCATACTCATTCCCACAAATGCATACACAAACACATACACAAATGCATACACAAACACATACACATAAACACATACAAAAGCACATACACAAACATACTCAAACACATACTCAAACACATACTCAAACACATACTCAAACACATACACAAACACATACACAAACACATAGAGAAATAACACCTGTTTTTACTTACCTGGCTTACCTAGCTGGCAACTTGGAGGCCCCATGGCAGCAGCAAAGCAGGAATCTGGTGCTGGGTGTAGGAACCAGCAAGCCATGATTCCCAACGAGGAGCTGGATGGAGCAGCAAGGGCAAGAGTGAAAAGCAGAAGACCCATCTCAGTACCTCTCCCAGCTTCTTGATAAGCAGGACCACTGGAATTAAGCGTCAGAGGAGGGCCGAATTATGCATCAAGAAAGAGCAAATTATGCAGCGTAATGGAGCACAATTTGTGATAGTATAATTTCATTATTTTCTCATTTTTAGGGGTGAGAGCAAACCGCTCCATCCCCTTGTTGTAATCTCTCTAGGCTTCTAACCACTCCCATGTCATGTCAGTCACTTTAATTGGTTTGTGGGCTTGCCTTTTAAAATCCGCTTGCTTTCATTTGTGAAAGGCGTGCATACGTCATGCCTTTTCCGGTGTTTAGCCCACCTACACAGCACCGGTAAACTACTGAAAACATACGAGGCTCGATGTTTTCAGCATGGGTTCCGCACTACTTTATCTTTTTATTTTCCACGCAGCGCGATTGCGCTGGGGTTTACATAGCGTGATCATGCTCAGTTTTTCCATTTTAAATTTCAGCGCAATCGCGATGCGTTTTACATAGCGCAATCGCGCTGCATTTTTTTTCTTTTAATTTGGGTGGCAAGAAAAGTCTGGTTAGGAGTTTACAACACTAAGGGGGTCATTCTGACCCCGGCGGGCGGCAGGAGCCGCCCGCCTGGAGGGAGCCACCATATGGCCGCTCCGCGGTCGAAAGACTGCGGAGGCCATTCTGGCTTTCCCGCTGGGCTGGCGGGCGACCGCCAGAAGGCCGCCCGCCAGCCCAGCGGGAAACCCCTCCCCACGAGGAAGCCGGCTCCGAATGGAGCCGGCGGAGTGGGAAGGTGCGACGGGTGCAGTTGCACCCGTCGCGAATTTCAGTGTCTGCTGAGCAGACACTGAAATTCTTTGTGGGGCCCTCTTACGGGGGCCCCTGCAGTGCCCATGCCATTGGCATGGGCACTGCAGGGGCCCCACGACACCCCATACCGCCATCCTGTTCCTGGCGGGCGAACCGCCAGGAACAGGATGGCGGTATGGGGTGTCGGAATCCCCATGGCGGCGCAGCAAGCTGCGCCGCCATGGAGGATTCCTCAGGGCATCGGAAAACCGGCGGGAGACCGCCGGTTTTCCTGTTCTGACCGCGGCCAAACCGCCGCGGTCAGAATGCCCTGCGGGGCACCGCCAGCCTGTTGGCGGTGCTCCCGCATCCCCAGCCCCGGCGGTCCTTGACCGCCGGGGTCGGAATGACCCCCTAATTGTTCTAACTCAAGCAAATGCGAGACCCATTGCATTGCAATGGTTGTTACACTTTTTAACGCTTTCTGGGCATAGGTTGCACTTCAATGTAGCTCAGTGCACAGGTAACACCTAAATGCAGCAGCAAGCAGCAGAAAGGTGACCAGTCAACCTCTGCACAGCGACTTCCTCTTCACAGCTGCACACATCACTGTGTTTTCAGCAGCATTTGAACCGTTTGAGTTGGAAACACATTTTTTGTTAAAATCTGGAGAGTATGCAGCAGATGATGCATTATATGTCAAATGCAGCAAAAAAAGAATTATGCAAAAAGCTCCACAGTCCGACAATCACATATTTCCAGAGGCCCTGTGGATAGGACTGGAAGCACAGGCCTTTAAAAGGCTGGGAAAGTACTGGGGATCCTGCAGCTGCTGCACTCTGTGGCTTTTCACTGGCTTCAGGGAAGCACTGGGTGCGCCTTGACAGCCCTATTTTAAGATATACTGTGCCCCCTGAAACATGTGCAGTGTGTCTGCTAAATAACTTGGATTGCGCCTGTGTTAGCATTTCACAGCCCACCTCCCAGAAGTCCTTGTGTGCCTCTTGCCCTTTTTTGATTGGTGGACAAACACATAATAGACTGAAGAAGTGCACCAGAATGATACTGTGGCTATACAGCACCTGGCACTTCTCCCACCACAGCTTTCTGCCACAGCAGCATGGTGTTCCCAGCCTGCTCTGCCCTTGTGTGTTCTACCTCTTGAGCATCCTTATTATCTCTGCAAGTGGCAGCTGGTGGTTGGAAAACCTTAAGCCAAAGGGAGAACGGTACCTGCTTCAAATCCAAGATACTTTCACATTTCAAAGGAATCAAACAGGTAAGTGTAGTCCCGTGGGTTAACACACCTACTTCAGAGACATGATCCACCTAACTCCCCTCTTTCGGAGTCCACATGTATTAAAGCTCAAATTTGGTGCTCAGAGACAAGAGTCGGATTTTCTGTTTTCTGTTGACTCTAACTTTGCTCTTCTTCGCAGGCCCTCTTGTTCCTTCCCATGTGCAAGTCTAGTCACCTGGACCTCAGTTGCGCTTGTCCTACCTTATGTCCCTCTTGACACTCTCTCCACATGTCACCGCCTTCTCTCCTGTTCCCTGTCATCTTACCTTTCATTTTTTTCAACCTGCCCCTTTCGTCCCCAATAATTTGCCCCCCTTGGGAGCGACCCTTGCCTAAGGGGTCGCTCCCCACATAAAAAAATATATATATATTCCTGGTGTCTAGGGGGTTTCTGCCCCCAGGAGGGGCAGAAATGGCCTAAAAAAATGTTGGCCCCCTTGGGAGCGGTCCTGACATCTATCATTTTTATTTGTGCAGTTTTATATAGAGCAAAGGCATCCAAAAGGCAAACAAAACCAGATAAAAAAAAAAAAAATGTTTAGGCACAGGAAGATTAAAGGACATACCATGGCAGTCGTTAGCACAATAGTGTCACAGTTTTTGACGCTATTGTGGTGCTTTGCTGCACTAGTGTCAAAAATGCTGACGCCAGTGCAGCAAAGCACAGGGAGGCCCATTACTATGGGTGCATCATTTTAACACCTGACCCACCCATGACGGAAAAAGTGATGCAGTGAAATGTTGCAAATTTTAGTGTGCCATTTTTTCCGGCCTTCCCGTGTCGGAAAGCCCCCCCTTGCATACATTATACCTGACACAGACATATTATGGTGCAAGGGGTTGCAAGGTGGCGCAATACAGGCATTGTGCCACTTTGTAAATCTGGTGCAGGTGGAAAAGCTGCCTTAGCGCAGCCTTAGCGTAAAAAATGACATTATGGCAGCACTAAGGCGGCGCTAGGCGCTTGTAAATATGTCCCTTTGTGATTTGCCCAGGATCACATTATGTTGAGCTGACACTGGGACTCAAACCTTGTTCTCCAGTTCCAAGTTGGCAGCTCAGGCCGTTAGGCCACACCTCAACAGTATTGGCGCCAGTGGTGGCTGGTGATCTTTGAAAGTGTGAAGGGCTATACCGTCCAGGAGTTTACCCCATTCTTTTCAAATTTTACCTCATTCGTACACATTCCCTCTCACATTTATACCCAGATTAATATCCATTTTGCACTGGGTTTGCATCACAAGAGTGACGCAAACCTGCACCAAATGCTTTTTTTATTTACTTTCCAGTGCTATAGATGTTTTGCACTGGGGAGTTGCCTGAAGGTAATGTAAAGGAGGACAGATCATTGCTTTGTGTGCTCTGCATTAAGGGGGGATTTCATGGGTCAGAGATGGGCAATCCCATGCAACCACCTATCTTTTTTTTTACATAAAACCTTATCTACTCACAATAGTAGAGTGCTTTGTGTCAAAAAATGACACTTGGAAGCAGGCATTAAAAAGGAGAAATGCTTTTATTCCTCCTAACTTTTCCTACTTTGCATGTGTACTGGACTGTACAGCACAAACACGAAGTAGGAAAAGTTAGTCAAAGCATAGTATTTTGCACTGGGATGGCACCCTTCCAGTACAAAAGCTATGCTAGACTCACGCAGACACCGCCGCACTGTGGTGCACAGGTGTGTGTATGGTGCTGGACAGCGTGATTCTGTGCCAGTGCTAGGGAGAGAGTAGGATGGTGCTGTGTCTTTGCAGATCTGGCGCTTCCCTGCTCTCTCTCTCATGCAACACAGGCCCTGTGGGCGCTGTGCTGCGCTGTGTGAAAGTCTGGGTAATCACAGGCCTTAGTCTCTTTCCCTCACTCACTCGAACTCACTCTCTCACTTGCTCATTCTCACTCATACTCATTCCCACAAATGCATACACAAACACATACACAAATGCATACACAAACACATACACATAAACACATACAAAAGCACATACACAAACATACTCAAACACATACTCAAACACATACTCAAACACATACACAAACACATACACATACTCAAACTCATACACAAACACATAGAGAAATAACACCTGTTTTTACTTACCTGGCTTACCTAGCTGGCAACTTGGAGGCCCCATGGCAGCAGCAAAGCAGGAATCTGGTGCTGGGTGTAGGAACCAGCAAGCCATGATTCCCAACGAGGAGCTGGATGGAGCAGCAAGGGCAAGAGTGAAAAGCAGAAGACCCATCTCAGTACCTCTCCCAGCTTCTTGATAAGCAGGACCACTGGAATTAAGCGTCAGAGGAGGGCCGAATTATGCATCAAGAAAGAGCAAATTATGCAGCGTAATGGAGCACAATTTGTGATAGTATAATTTCATTATTTTCTCATTTTTAGGGGTGAGAGCAAACCGCTCCATCCCCTTGTTGTAATCTCTCTAGGCTTCTAACCACTCCCATGTCATGTCAGTCACTTTAATTGGTTTGTGGGCTTGCCTTTTAAAATCCGCTTGCTTTCATTTGTGAAAGGCATGCATACGTCATGCCTTTTCCGGTGTTTAGCCCACCTACACAGCACCGGTAAACTACTGAAAACATACGAGGCTCGATGTTTTCAGCATGGGTTCCGCACTACTTTATCTTTTTATTTTCCACGCAGCGCGATTGCGCTGGGGTTTACATAGCGTGATCATGCTCAGTTTTTCCATTTTAAATTTCAGCGCAATCGCGATGCGTTTTACATAGCGCAATCGCACGGCATTTTTTTTCTTTTAATTTGGGTGGCAAGAAAAGTCTGGTTAGGAGTTTACAACACTAATTGTTCTAACTCGAGCAAATGCGAGACCCATTGCATTGCAATGGTTGTTACACTTTTTAACGCTTTCTGGGCATAGGTTGCACTTCAATGTAGGTCAGTGCACAGGTAACACCTAAATGCAGCAGCAAGCAGCAGAAAGGTGACCAGTCAACCTCTGCACAGCAACTTCCTCTTCACAGCTGCACACATCACTGTGTTTTCAGCAGCATTTGAACCTTTTGAGTTGGAAACACATTTTTTGTTAAAATCTGGAGAGTATGCAGCAGATGATGCATTATATGTCAAATGCAGCAAAAAAAGAATTATGCAAAAAGCTCCACAGTCCGACAATCACATATTTCCAGAGGCCCTGTGGATAGGACTGGAAGCACAGGCCTTTAAAAGGCTGGGAAAGTACTGGGGATCCTGCAGCTGCTGCACTCTGTGGCTTTTCACTGGCTTCAGGTAAGCACTGGGTGCACCTTGACAGCCCTATTTTAAGATATACTGTGCCCCCTGAAACATGTGCAGTGTGTCTGCTAAATAACTTGGATTGCGCCTGTGTTAGCATTTCACAGCCCACCTCCCAGAAGTCCTTGTGTGCCTCTTGCCCTTTTTTGATTGGTGGACAAACATATAATAGACTGAAGAAGTGCACCAGAATGATACTGTGGCTATACAGCACCTGGCACTTCTCCTACCACAGCTTTCTGCCACAGCAGCATGGTGTTCCCAGCCTGCTCTGCCCTTGTGTGTTCTACCTCTTGAGCATCCTTATTATCTCTGCAAGTGGCAGCTGGTGGTTGGAAAACCTTAAGCCAAAGGGAGAACGGTGCCTGCTTCAAATCCAAGATACTTTCACATTTAAAAGGAATCAAACAGGTAAGTGTAGTCCCATGGGTTAACACACCTACTTCAGAGACATGATCCACCTAACTCCCCTCTTTCGGAGACCACATGTATTAAAGCTCAAATTTGGTGCTCAGAGACAAGAGTCGGATTTTCTGTTTTCTGTTGACTCTAACTTTGCTCTTCTGCGCAGGCCCTCTTGTTCCTTCCCATGTGCTAGTCTAGCCACCTAGACCTCAGTAAGAAGACAAGGTAAATAGAGATCAGCACCATGTGCCCAAACTCTTAAAGCACAAAGTCAATAAAAAAAAATCACCATCCAAAAGGGTGAAGTCTGCCCGGTATCAAGGAGGTCATTTGGCTGCCGACTTTGTTAAGGAGAGGAAGTTGGTTGTTCCTCTGGAGACATAAACTGCACAGTGAAAAGTAGGTTTTTGTGCATACAGAGAGAGCTGAGCTCCACTGAGACAGAAGTAAAAGGACCCACTAATATTCTTTGCGAGTTTCACACATCTCTCAGGTTAATCTTCCACAAGGCCTGTTTCTGATAGGGAGTGAGGAGGAGAGCGTGGGAGGGAGGATAACAGTGAAAGAGAAAGGACTGAGAGAAGCAACAGAGAGAGAGAGAGAGAGAAACAAGGTAGATAACAGTGAAAGAGAATTAAGCACGTGTGTGAAAATGGACAGAAAGGCGAGAAAGAAATGAGAGTGTGACTGAGACAGAAAAGAACAGAGACGGAGAGAGAAGCGGGAGTCACTAGAGTGAGAGATGTGTGAACAACACCACAATAAGGATGCTAAGGGAAACTTTATGTTATCTTATGATAAGGGTATTTGTGAAGCTCACTCCGGAGAGTATCCTGGTGCTAAGAAGCAGGGAACATTGTGGCTGTAACTGGGACTTCTCCAGGTGAGAAGCTATATTTTCAGATTCTTGCAGAGCTCAAGTACTGAGGGGGTAGCCTTAATGTGCAGCTGCCGGTCGTTCCAGGCTTTGAGCAGGAGTTCGGGGAAAGCATGACAGTCGACTCTGGTTCTTTGTATGTGGGGGATGTGTGTGAGCAGGATTCTAGCTGAGCAGAAGTGTCTGGTGGGTGTATTGTGTGTTGGTTAATGTGGGTTAGTGAATGAGTGGGCCAGTAGAGGACTTTTTTGGGTGGGGTGATGTGAACATGGGGGGGGGAATTCCCCGCCGTGTTCATGCTGGCGGTCTAAACATAGACCGCCAGCCCCCTTGAGACCCCACCGGTTGTATAAAAAAACATTCCACTGGGCCGGCGGGCGGAGCCGGGCCAGCGGAATGCTGGGCCAGGACATTGCCGACGGCTCCACATGGAGCCGTCATCAATGCCACAGTGCCAATGCCAGCAGCACCTGTCGCGCAGATCACTGCCTGTAAATCAGGCAGTGACCTGCGCGACCGGGCTGTGCATGGAGCCCCTGCACTGCCCATGCCAAGTGCATGGGCAGTGCAAGGGCCCCTAAGGGGGCCCCGGAGCACCCCTTCCGCCAGCCTTTCCCTGGCAGGGAAAACCACCAGAGAAAGGCTGGAGGAACAAGGGTTCTCTATCCGGAGGGCGGTGCTACTTGCAGCACTGCCCTGTCGGATAGAGAAATCTGCCATTGTCACGCTGCCTGTCAGCGGAAGCCTGGCAGTGGCAGAGGGCTGCCTTGGCGGTCTTCCCTTCTTGTTTATATGGTGGTCCAAACTGCCATGCCGGTAATTTCCGCCGCCGCCGGCATGGCGGTCTGGACTGCCATGTTCATAATGAGGCCCATAGTGTGTATTTGGGGAATTAATTTCCTGCAGTATGTCACCATACCAAGTAAGCTCTGTACTTTTATGGTGTGGTGGGGAGTGGTTGCATTGCAGATGGCTACGGCCTTTTTAGGGTCTACTTGCAACCCCTTGCGGGCGAGATGTAGCCACAAAAATTCAACAAAGTTCTTGTAGAAAGCACATTTCTTGCGGTGGAGAGTGAGGCCTGCATCAGAGAGCCTCTGGAGTGTAGCCCTTAGGCAACGGTGGTGATCTTTGAGGGTTTCAGAATAAATGAGGATATCGTCATTGAGAAGGAGCACCCACTTCAAGCCCAGATACTGTCTCTCTTATGGCATTTTGGAAAACCTTGGCAGCCAAGGTGATTCCGAAACTGAGCCTCCGGTATCATCGCAGCCCCACGTGGGTGGATAAGGTTGTGATGTTCCTGCTCTTGGTGTCAGTTTGAGCTGATGAGAGCCAGAGTTTAGATCCAACTTTGAGAAACACTGTGCTCCGTTGAGGTCAGCAATTATGTCATCCATTGTGGGCATAATGTGTCTCTCCCTCTTGATGGCACAGTTGGGCAAGCGCATGTCCACACATAAACGGATAGCGTCTGGCTGCTTTGGTTTCAGGGAAATCACTAGTGGCGACACCCACTGACCTTTTCAATCATGCCTAGTATTGCCAGGGCTCGCAGCTGCTCCTGCACTGTGGGCCCCACTTATGTCCAGCTACATAATGGTAACTCTGAACATAGGCATGTTTGGTATCAAACATGTTGGAATCATATCTCAATGCTTTTGCAAGCATTGGTTGTATAATTCCATGCACTCTGGGGGCTACTTAGCAGACCCCCAGTATTGCCATTACCACCTTCTGAGGTTTTCCAGGCAGCCCCAGCTGCTGCCACCTCACAGACAGGTTTCTGCCCCCCAGTTGCTTCAGAAGTTCGAGCCCAGGAAGGCATAATAAAGGATTTCCTTTGGGATGGGGTGTTACACCCTCTCCCTTTGGAAATAGGTATTGCAGGCTTGGGAGGGGTAGCCTCCCCAAGCCACTGGAAATGGTTTGAAGGGCACATTTTGTGCCCTTGTTGCATAATCCAGTCTACACCAGCTCAGGGACCCCAGTCCCTGCTCTGGCGTGAAACTGGACAAAGGAAAGGGGAGTGACGACTCCCCTGTCCAACACCACCCCAGGAGTGGTGCTCAGAGCTCCTCCAGAGGGTCCCTGGGTTTTGCCATCTTGGATTCCAAGTTGGCAGGGAACTCTGGGAGCATATGAGTGGCCAGTACCAGCAGGTAACGACAGTGCCCTCCCCTGATAGGTGCTTACCTGGTTAGGTGACCAAACCCCCTTTCAGGGCTATTTAGTGTCTCTCCTTTGGGTGGTTCTTCAGATTTGGAATGCAAGACTCCAGCAGGAATCTTCTGCATCCTCCATTTCAACTTGTCACCCAAGAAACTTCAACTGGACCCTCCAGGAACTCTACAAACTGCAACAAAGAAGCAAGACACCTTCTGCAACATTGTATCTTCAGTTCCTGCCAGCAACTGCAAATGTTTCCCAGTCATGCATTCTCTGAGGACAGCCCGTCTTCAGCCTGCACCAGAAGAGCAAAGGAATCTCCCTTGGGGTGAAGGAGTCACTCCCCTGCTTCAGCAGGCACCTACTGCAATGACGACCGGCAGTGTGGATCCCCTCTCCTGCTGAGTTGTGTGGATCCTGCATCACAGGTGATAGACTGAAGTGGTCCCTATGGTCCTGACATCCATCTGTCTAACTTTGGTGGAAGTAAGAGCTTGCCTCCCCACGCAAGACAGTACCCCCATGCACTGTGTGTTTTGCAGTTGCGAAGGCTTATTGGCATCCTTGCACGAAGTTCTTCATGCATCTTGCAGCTACAGTCCCAGGACTCTATCCTGCGATGCACCTCTTCCCGAGTTGTTCTACGGCGGTGTGGAAGCCTTTGTCGTAATGCTGCATGGGCCTCTTCTTGCATCTCCTTTATCCCTGTGTTGTGGGACTCCTGTGTGCACTGCCTGGTCTTCTGTGGGCTCTCTGAGTTGCAGAGACCCCCCTCTGAAACCCCTTCCTGAGTAGAGTCCACCAGGTCCCTCCATGTCCCGGGCAGTGCCATTTTCCGCTAACCGTGAGCTTTGTGTGTGCCAAGGCTTGTTGGCAGACTCCAGCGTCGCAAACCACACTGCAATCCTCCATCCGGTGTAGGACATCACCTCCACAACCCGGAAACCAGGAACCCGACTCCGTCTTCTTGGGTGCAGTACTGATTGTTCTTTTTCATCTGTGGTTCTTCTTTTGCACCATCATCTGGGTTAGCAGGGGCTCCTGTTCTCCTTGGACTCGTCTGTGCTTCTAAGACTTGGTCCCCTTCTTTCAAAGGTCCTCAGGTCCAGGAACCCACTGTTGGTGTCTTGCAGTCTCTTCTGGTTCTTGCATATTCTTTTTCGTTTCTGTTTGTGTTCCGGAAAAGTTAGTGTTTTGCTCCTGCTTTCCTGGGCTCTGGGGTGGGTTCTATTACTTACCTTTGGGATTTTCTAGTACTCCCAGTGCCCCTCTACACACTACACTCACCTAGGTGGGAAACCGACATTTGCATTCCACTTTCTTAGTATATGGTTTTTGTTCCCCTAGGCCCATTTCTAACTATTGTGATTTTCACTAATTGCACTGTTTTCTAACTGTTTTTATGCCTATTTATGCATACTAGTGTATATAATTTGTGTATTACTTACCTCCTAAGGGAGTATAGTCTCTATGGTAATTTTGGCAATTGTGTCACCAAAATAAAGTACCTTTATTTTTGTAACACTGAGTATTTTGTTTCATGTGTGTGAGTACTGTGTGGCTACAGTGGTATTGCATAAGCTTTGCATGTCTCCTAGATAAGCCTTGGCTGCTCAGCTACAGCTACCTTTAGAGAGCATGGCTTCTAGACACTGTCTACATTTCACTAATAAATGATAACTGGACCTGGTATAATGTGTAAGTACCCACTACAAACCAGGCCAGCCTCCTACATTGGTGGTGTAGCGGTGGGATAAGTACTTGCAATTGCCTTATCACTCTGGTGTTTCCTGTGGAAAGCACCAGGTGACACTCTATACCTAGAGATATACAATATACCTAGTACAGGGATCT
This sequence comes from Pleurodeles waltl, assembly GCF_031143425.1. Classification (NCBI taxonomy): domain Eukaryota; kingdom Metazoa; phylum Chordata; class Amphibia; order Caudata; family Salamandridae; genus Pleurodeles; species Pleurodeles waltl. The sequence continues at coordinate 541,672 of NC_090447.1, forward strand.
AGTCTCTTACCGTTCATCCCAATAGACTAGAAGTTAGGTAGGTTAGGTACACCCTACACCACCCTAACACACACTATCATGTCTACTGCTAGACCTAGCTCTCAGGTCATGGACACTCCCTATTGAGGGCATGGCCTTCAAGGAATTGAAGGGACTTTGTTCAGACAGGGAATTAGATGCGGGGAAGGATCACAATAAGAATTTCCTTTTGAGTCTCCTTCTTCAGGATGACCAGGAGCATGCTGGTAGCCAGGAAGAGTAGGGGGAAGATTCCGCACCCATTGACTCTGGGAATAATCTTCCAGGTTCAGAGGAGGGTTCTTCCAGGAATCCTGAACCTAGTGGACTCAGTAGTGTAGCTGGTAATGGGAGAGGAAGCCACACAGGTAGGGTTCCCTTAACACCCAGAGGACAGGTAGCTGGAGTCACAAAGACTAGGGAAAGATCCACCTCTGTCCATTCCCATATCACCCTAGTGTCTGAGGGATCACACTGCACAACTCCAGGAGATGACTCCATAGACAGGGAGCTTAGAAAGCTGAGACTGGAGGAGGCCAAGATGAGACTGCAGCAGCAACAGCTAGTCAGAGATAGGCAGGCCTTGGCAGTGGAAAGGGAAAGGTAGGGGTTGGGGTACTACCCCATGGTGGTAGCAGCAGCAGTTTCAGGGATTATAGAGTCAGGGAGCATTCCATTGATTCCAGAAACATGCATAAAAGTGTTCCCTCATATAAGGTAGGGGATGATATCTACAAGTGGTCTGCTGCACTTGAGAGGGCCCATAAAGTTCGGAGGGTCCCTCAAAGGCAGTGGGCTTCTATTCGTTGGCTGTCCTTCTCTGACAAGGGGAGGGATAGACTTCTCTCTGTCAGGGAACTACAGCATTTTAAAAACAGCTCTTTTGGAAGGTTTTGGTCTCACCACTGAACAATACAGAATCAAGTTCAGGGAGACCAGAATAGAGGCATCACAGGATTGGGTTGACTTTGTGGACTGTTCTGTTTAAGCTTTAGAAGGCTGGTTACATGGCAGCAAAGTGTCTGATTATGAGGGCTTGTAGAATCTGTTGTTTAGAGAGAATATTTCAAATAACAGTGTGTCTGATTTGTGGCACCCTTACTTGGTAGACTCAGATTTGGCCTCTCACCAAGAATTGTGAAAGAAGGCAGTCAAATGGGTCAGAACAAGGGTGAGCAGAAAAGCTCATACAGGGGGGTGAAAAGGACAAGAAGAAGGATGGTACGTCTAATGACAAAGGTGGGGACAAAGATAAAAACAAAGTCTTCATCAGGCCCACAAAACTCTTCTAGTGGTGGGTCTAAGTCCTCTTCTCACAACCATCAGAATAAAAAGCCTTGATGCTAATCTGTAGGAATAAAGGCCATAGGGCAGGAGACAGCTCTTGCCCCAAAAAAAGCACCAAGCCTCCCAACACGACTGCCCCCAGTGCTTCAACTAGTGCCCCTAGCAATAGCAGTGGTAGTGGGAAAAATAACACTACAAATAGTCAGTCCAAGGGTACAGCAGGGCTCACTCTGGGAAGTGTAGTGGGGGTTGGTTTAGTTAAGAGAACCACTTTAGTCTCTGATGGTGGCATTGACCTCCCCACTCTTTTTGCTAGTCCCCTTAATACGGATAAGCACAAGCAACAACCCCGGATAAATGGTGTTCAGGATGAGGCCTACAGGGACACAGGTGCCAGTGTCACAATAGTGACTGAAAAACTGGTGGCCCCTGAGCAACACCTACTTGGTCACCAGTACCAAGTTACTGAAGCCCATAACAACACTGTAAGCCACCCCATGACTGTTGTTGGTCTGAACTGGGGGGGGGGAGGTGTTATTGGTCCTTAAAAAGTTGTAGTATCCAGGGAACCTACCTGTAGAGTGTCTACTAGGGAACGACTTGGATACTTCAGCTTGGGCTGAAGTGGAGTTGGAGGCCCACCCAGCCATGCTGGGCATTCCTGGGCATATCTTTGCTTTGACAAGGGCTCAGGCCAAGAAGCAAAGAAGACAGCCAAACTTGGATCCTGAAAATATGGACCAAGAGCTTCCCAAAAGCAGGGGTAGAAATGGTAAAAAGTTATTCACTATCCCTCCCTCCACTGATGATTCCCCCTTTGAGGAGGAGGAGTCAACTCCCCGGTCAGAGCCTACACTTGAAGAACTTCAAGCTGATACAGCTGAACTCTTAGGTGCAGGGGGGGCCTGCCAGGGAGGAGTTAGGTGTGGCAAGGGCAAACCAGCCCCACACTTAAGTGTTTGAGACAGCAAGCTATCAAAAACGAGGCAGGAGATATCAGTGGCACCCATATGGTGTACTGGGAGAACAATCTCTTGTATTCTGAGGCAAGGGACCCAAAACCTGGTGCCACCAGGAGGCTGGTCATTCCCTTGCAATACAGGGAATTGTTGTTAACCTTAGCACGTGATATTGCCCTTGCTGGACATTCAGGGCAAAGTAAAGCCTGGGACAGACTGGTCCCTCACTTTCACTGACCTCACTTGTCTGAAGATACAAAGGAGTTTTATTGTTCCTGTGTCACTTTCAAGCCAGAGGCAAGACAGGTGGCACTCCAAAGGCTCCCTTAATCACCCCCTTGGGGGCAGATTGGCCTATTTTTATGAGGCCAATCTACCCCCAAGGGGGACAGAAACCACTAGACACAAGGGAGTTTTATTTTTTTCGCGAATTTCACGCAAGGGGAGCGACCCCTTAGGCAAGGGTCGTTCCCCTGGGGGGCAAATTTATTTTAGGACATTTCTGCCCCCCTATGGGGCAGATCAGCCTATTTTAATTAGGCCGATCTGCCCCCAAGGGGGGCAGAAACCACTAGGCACCGGGGATTTTTTGTTGTTGTTGTTGTTTTACAGATGGGGAGCGACCCCTTAGGCATGGGTCGCTCCCCTGGAGGGGCAAATTATATTTAGGCCATTTCTGCCCCCTTTGGGGGCAGATCGGCCGATTTTAGGTCAATCTGCCCCCAAGGGGGGCAGAAACCACTAGGGACCGGGGATCTTTTTTTTTTTGCGCCAATGGCATGCAAGGGGAGCGACCCCGTAGGCAAGGGTCGCTCCCCAGGGGGTGAAGGGGCGGGGGGGCAAATTTATGTTAGGCCATTTCTGCCCCCCCTGGGGCCGGATGAGCTGGAGGCCAAAATCCACAGGTAGGCACTTTGCAAAAAACACCTCTGTTTTCTGTGAAAAAATGTGATGTGTCCACATTGTGTTTTGGGCCATTTCCTTTTGTGGGCATTAGGCCTACCCATACAAGTGAGGTACCATTTTTATCGGAAGACTTGGGGGAACGCTGGGTGGAAATTTGTGGATCCTCTCAGATTCCAGAACTTTCTGTCACCGAAATGAGAGGAAAACGTGTTTTTTTGGCCAAATTTTGAGGTTTGCAGAGGATTCTGGGTAACAGAACCTGGTCAGAGCCCCACAAGTCACCCCATCTTGGATTCCCCTAGGTGTCTAGTTTTCAAAAATGCACTGGTTTGCTAGGTTTCCCCAGGTGCCAGCTGAGCTAGAGGCCAAAATCCACAGGTAGGCAGTTTGTAAAAAACACCTCTGTTTTCTGTGAAAAAATGTGATGTGCCACCTTGTGTTTTGGGCCATTTCCTTTCGTGGGTGCTAGGCCTACCCACACCAGTGAGGTACCATTTTTATCGGGAGGCTTGGGGGAACGCTGGGTGGAAGGAAATTTGTGGCTCCTTTCAGATTCCAGAACTTTCTGTCACCGAAATGAGAGGAAAAAGTATTTTTTTTGGTCAAAGTTTGAGGTTTGCAAAGGATTCTGGGTAACAGAACCTGGTCAGAGCCCCAAGGACCCCGCCAGCGCCAAGACCAACCTACAAGAGGGTATGAAGGACGTCGCAGATTGGATGAGGCTCAGCCGCCTAAAGCTGAACTCTGAAATAACGGAAGTCCTCATCCTCGGCAACACCCCGTCCGCCTGGGACGACTCCTGGTGGCCCACGGCCCTCGGCACCGCACCGACCCCCGCAGACCACGCCCGCAACCTCGGCTTCATCTTGGACCCTCTTCTCACCATGACCAAGCAAGTCAACGCCGTGTCCTCCGCCTGCTTCCTCACTCTCCGCATGCTCCGTAAGATCTTCCGCTGGATCCCCGCCGGCACCAGAAAAACCGTGACCCACGGCCTCGTCACGAGCCGCCTGGACTACGGCAACACCCTCTACGCCGGGACCACAGCCAAACTCCAAAACCGCCTGCAACGCATCCAAAACGCCTCGGCCCGCCTCATCCTCGACGTACCCCGCAACAGCCACATCTCCGCACACCTGAGACACCTGCATTGGCTCCCAGTCAGCAAAAGGATCACCTTCCGTCTTCTCACCCACGCACACAAAGCCCTCCACAACAAGGGACCGGAATACCTCAACAGACGCCTCAGCTTCTACGTCCCCACCCGCCCCCTCCGCTCCGCTGACCTCGCACTTGCTGCCGTCCCTCGCACCCGCCGCTCCACGGCGGGTGGGAGATCTTTCTCCTTCCTGGCGGCCAAGACCTGGAACTCCCTCCCCACCAGCCTCAGGACCACCCAGGACCACTCCGCTTTCCGGAGACTCCTAAAGACTTGGCTGTTCGAGCAGCGATAACCCCCCCTTCCCCCCCTAGCGCCTTGAGACCCGCACGGGTGAGTAGCGCGCTTTATAAATGTTAATGATTTGATTTGATTTGAAGTCACCCCATCTTGGATTCCCCTAGGTGTCTAATTTTCAAAAATGCGCTAGTTTGCTAGATTTCCCCAGGTGCCGGCTGAGCTAGAGGCCAAAATCCACAGGTAGGCACTTTGTAAAAAACACCTCTGTTTTCTGTGAAAAAATGTGATGTGTCCACGTTGTGTTTTGGGCCATTTCCTTTTGTGGGCGCTAGGCCTATCCACACCAGTGAGGTACCATTTTTATCGAGAGACTTGGGGAACGCTGGGTAGAAGGAAATTTGTGGCTCCTCTTAGATTCCATAACTTTCTGTCACCGAAATGAGAGGAAAAGGTGTTTTTTTGGTCACATTTTGAGGTTTGCAAAGGATTCTGGGTAACAGAACCTGGTCAGAGCCCCACAAGTCACCTCATCTTGGATTCCACTAGGTGTCTAGTTTTAAAAAATGTGCTGGTTTGCAAGGTTTCCCCAGGTGCCGGCTGAGCTAGAGGCCAAAATCCACAGGTAGGCACTTTGCAAAAAACACCTCTACTTTCTGTGAAAAAATGTGATGTGTCGATGTTGTGTTTTGGGCCATTTCCTTTCGTGGATGCTAGGCCTACCCATACAAGTGAGGTACCATTCTTGTCGGGAGACTTGGGGGAACGCTGGGTGGAAGGACATTTGTGGATCCTCTTAGATTCCAGAACTTTCTGTCACCGAAATGAGAGGAAAAAGTGTTTTTTTGGTCACATTTTGAGGTTTGCAAAGGATTCTGGGTAACAGAACCTGGTCAGAGCCCCACAAGTCACCCCATCTTGGATTCCCCTAGGTGTCTAGTTTTCAAAAATGCACTGGTTTGCTAGGTTTCCCCAGGTGCCGGCTGAGCTAGAGGCCAAAATCCACAGGTAGGCATTTTGCAAAAAACACCTCTGTTTTCTGTGAAAAAATGTGATGTGTCCACATTGTGTTTTGAGCCATTTCCTTTCATGGGCACTAGGCCAGCCCACACAAGTGAGGTACCATTTTTATCGGGAGACCTGGGGGAACACAGAATAGCAAAACAAGTGTTATTGCCCCTTGTCTTTCTCTACATTTTTTCCTTCCAAATGTAAGGCAGTGTGTAAAAAAGACGTCTATTTGAGAAATGCTCTGTAATTCACATGCTAGTATGGGCACCCCAGAATTCAGAGATGTGCAAATAACCACTGCTTCTCAACACCTTATCTTGTGGCCATTGTGAAAATACAAAGGTTTTCTTGATACCTATTTTTCACTTTTTATATTTCAGCAAATTAATTGCTGTATACCCGGTATAGAATAAAAACCCATTGCAAGGTGCAGCTCATTTATTGGCTCTGGGTACCTAGAGTTCTTGATTAATGTACACGCCCTATATATCCCCACAACCAGAAGAGTCCAGCTGACGTAACGGTATATTGCTTTAAAAAATCTGACATCGCAGGAAAAAGTTACAGAGTAAAACGTGAAGAAAAAGGGCTGTTTTTTTCACCTCAATTTCAATATTTTGTTTTATTTTAGCTGTTATTTTCTGTAGGAAATACTTCTAGGATGTACACAAATGACCCCTTGCTGAATTCAGAATTTTGTCTACTTTTTAGAAATGTTTAGCTTTCTGGGATCCAGCATTGGTTTCTCACCCATTTTGGTCACTAACTGGAAGGAGGCTGAAAGCACACAAAATAGTAAAAATGGGGTATGTCCAAGTAAAATGTCAAAATTGTATAGAAAAATTGGGTTTTCCAATTCACGTCTACCTGTTCCTGAAAGCTGGGAAGTTGGTGATCTTGCCACCGCAAACCCTTTGTTGATGCCATTTTCAGGGAAAAAACTACGAGCTGCCTTCTGCAGCCTTTTTTTCCCATTTTAAAAAAAAAAAAAAAAAATTCACTGTATTTTGTCTAATTTCTTGGTCTCCTTCAGGGGAACCCACAAAGTCTGGGTACCTCTAGAATCCCTAGGATGTTGGAAAAAAATGGACGCAAATTTGGCGTGGGTAGCTTATGTGAACAAAAAGTTATGAGGGCCTAAGCGCGAACTGCCCCAAATAGCCAAAAAAAGGCTCGGCACAGGAGGGGGAAAAGGCCTGGCAGCGAAGGGGTTAACAAAACTCTAAAGGCATGATAGTGGGTCTTTCTGAAAAAACTCAGGAGATGGAATGTCCTCTTAGCATGCCTCCTTTTTGCCTACAGGGAGGTACCCCTTAAAGGAGTGGGCTACAGCCCCTTTAAACTCCTCTTTGGTCACCCTGCTAGGGGTCCATTAGCTCTTGTCAAGAAGGGTTGGAAGCAATCCCTGAAGCCCCTAAACAAGATATAGTGGATTATGTGCTGGGCTTAGGATCAAGAATGGCTGAGTACGTGAAGAAGGCCATTAAGAACCTTCAGGCAAGCCAAGAATTGCAGAAGCAATGGCATGACCTGACACCTGTCCTGACAGTGTAGCAACCAGGGCAGAAAGTGTGGGTCCTGGAGCCTGTGGCACCAAGGGCACTCCAAGATAAATGAAATGGACCACACATCATTGTGGAAAAGAAGGGTGAGGTCACTTATTTAGTTGACATTGGCACTCCTAGAAGTCCTCTGAGAGTACTTCATGTGAACCGCCTAAAGCCCTACTATGACAGGGCTGACTTAACACTGCTTATGGCCACTGATGAGGGACAGGAGGAAGAGAGTGTCCCTCTCCCTGATCTCTTCTCCAACACTGCACCCGATGGATAAGTGGACGGAGTAGTCCTAGCAGACTGCCTTTCTGAATCTCAGAAGGAAGACTGCAGGAATCTCCTAGGGCAGTTCTCTGGACTGTTTTCTCTAACACCTTGACAGACTACATGGTGTGAACACATCCTTGATACAGGAGACAGTTTGCCTCTTAAAAGTAAGATATATAGGCAACCTGATCATGTTAGAGATTGTATCACAGCTGAAGTGCAGAAGATGCTTGACCTAGGAGTGATTGAGCACTCTGACAGCCCCTGGGATAGCCCAGTGGTGCTGGTACCAAAACCTCACTCCCAAAATTTGAAAAGAGAGATGAGGTTCTGTGTAGATTACAGAGGGCTCAACACAGTCACTAAGACTGATGCACACCCTATATCCATGGCAGATGAGCTAATGGATACACTGGCATCTGCCAAGTATCTAAGCACCTTTTTCTTGACAGCAGGGTATTGGCAGATCAAGCTCTCAGAAGAGGCTAAACCTAAAACTGCTTTCTCTACCATTGGAGGGCATTATCAGTTTCATGTTGTAGGAAGGCAGCCTCTTTCTAGCACTGTTGGCCTGTTTGTGAGTACATGTCAGGGTATTTTTACTGTCTCACTGGGATCCTGCTAGCCAGGACCCCAGTGCTCATAGGTTGTGGCCTGTATGTGTATCCCTGTGTAGTGCCTAACTGTGTCACTGAGGCTCTGCTAACCAGACCCTCAGTGCTCATGCTCTCTCTGCCTTTAAAATTGTCACTATAGGGTAATGACCATTTTTACCAATCTGATTGGCACACTGGAACACCCTTATAATTACCGAGTATATGGTACCTAGGTACCCGGGGTATTGGGATTCCAGGAGATCCCTATGGGCTGCAGCATTTCTTTTGCCACCCATAGGGAGCTCAGACAATTCTTACACAGGACTGCCACTGCAGCCTGAGTGAAATAACGTCCACGTTATTTAGTTCAGACGGATTCCTGGACCTGAGGACTTGTGAAGGAAGGGGGCCAGGTCCAATAGTTGTGAAAATGTCCGGGGGGGGCAGGAGCCACTAAACCCCAGATGACGGTGCAAAATGGCTGCCTCCAGATGAAAGAAGCTGAAGATTCTGTAACAATGAAAGGTGCTAGGAACTTCTCCTTCATGCAGAAGATGTCGCACAAAGTGCTGGAGTCTGCAGAGTTGTTTCCTTGGCAAAATACTACAAACAAACATTGCTAGCTGCTAGAGTTGTGGTTGAAGAAAAAGGGTGCTGCCCAGGCCCAGGAAGGACCAGCATGTTGCCACTTGGAAGAGGAGACAGAGGGGGCCCTTAGCAACGTAGAGAGCCCATGCACAAGAAGGTAGCACCCGCAGAAGTCCTTGAACACGGGTTCAAGAAGTCTGAACACGGCGGTCATCTCAACACTGCAAAAGTGGGTCCCACGACACCGGAGATCAATTCAGGGAGCTGAGCATCGCAGGACAGAGTGCTGGGGACCTAGGCTTTGCTGTGCATGCAGGATTTCTTGGAAATGTGCACAGAAGCCCTTATAGCTGCAGTTCACACGGTGCACAGGATTACTGTCTGGAGAGGGGAGGCACGGACTTCCCTCCTCCAGATTTGCACAGTTGGACCACTGGACAGTCTGGGTCACTTGGGTCCACCACCTGTGTTCCAGGTGCCACACTCGTCACAATGAGAGGGGTCCCAGTGCAGTATGAAGGCAGGCAGCCCCCAAAGCACGCATCACCAGGAAAGAGTTGAGAAAGCCGGCAGGATTAGGCGCTACAATGCCGCTGGTAGGCTTCTTGCTACTTTGTTGCAGTTTTGCAGACGTCCTGGAGCAGTCAGCGGTCGATCCTTGGCAGAAGTCGAAGAGAGAGGTGCAGAGGAACTCTGGTGAATTCTTGCAAGTCGTTATCTGAGGAAAATCCCACTGGAGAGACCCTAAATAGCCCTCAGAGGAGGATTGGCTACCTAGTCAGATAAGCACCTATCAGGAGGGGTCTCTGATGTGTGTGCTGGCACAGGCCACTCAGAGGCCTCCAGAGTGCCCTCACATCTCTGGATCCAAGATGGCAGAGGTCTGGTACACACTGGAGGAGCTCTGGACACCACCCCTGGGGTGGTGATGGACAGGGGTGTGGTCACTCCTCTTTCCTTCGTCCAGTTTCACGCCACAGCAGGGACTGGGGGTTCCCTAAACCGGTGTAGACTGGCTTATGCAAGGAGGGCAGCATCTGTGCCCTTCAAAGAATTTCCAGAGGCTGGGGGAGGCTACTCCTCTCAGGCCCTTCACACCTATTTCCAAAGGGAGAGGGTGTAACACCCTCTCTCAGAGGAAATTATTTGTTCTGCCTTCCTGAGACTGGGCTTCCCAGACCCCAGGTGGGCAGAACCCTGTCTGTGGGGTCGCAGCAGCAGTAGCTGCAGAGAAAACCCCAGAGAGCTGGTTTGGCAGTACCCGAGGTCCATAGTGGAGCCCCGGGGATGCATGGAATTGGCACCCCAATACCATATTTGGCATGGGGATCAATTACATGATTTTAGACAGGTTACATGGCCATATTCAGAGTTACCATTGTGAAGCTACATATAGGTATTGACCTATATGTAGTGCATGCGTGTAATGGTGTCCCCACACTCACAAAGTACGGGGAAATGGCCCTGAGCTATGTGGGAGCACCTTTGCTACTACAAGGGTGCCCTCACACTTAGTAACTTTGCACCTTACCTTCAGCAAGTGAAGGTTAGACATATAGGTGACTTATAAGTTGCTTAACTGCAGTGAAAATGGCTGTGAAATAACATGTGCGTTATTCCACCCAGGCTGCAGTGGCAGTACTGTGTAAAGGTTTGTCTGAGCTCCCTCTGGGTGTCAAAAGAAATGCTTCAACCCATAGGGATTTCCTGGAACCCCAATACCCTGGGTACCTAGGTACCATATACTAAGGAATTATAAGGGTTATCCAGTGTGCCAATTGAAGTTGGTAAAAGTGGTCACTAACCTATAGTGACAAATTTAAAGGCAGAGAGAGCATAAGCACTGAGGTTCTGGTTAGCAGAGCCTCAGTGACACAGTTAGTCACTACACAGGTATACACATTCAGGCCACAAACTATGAGCACTGGGGCCCTGGCTGGCAGGATCCCAGTGAGACAGGCAAAAAAAAACTGACATACATGTAAAAAATGGGGGTAACATGCCAGGCAAGATGGTACTTTCCTACATAACCCCCACCCCCCAAATGAGGGACAATAAGGCTAACCTTGCCCAGATGAGTCTTCATTGTCTAAGTGGAAATATCTGGAGAGTCCATCCGCATTGGAGTGGGTACTCCCAGGTCTATGTTCCACTGTATAGTCCATTCCCTGCAGGGAGATGGACCACCTCAATAAGTTAGGGTTTTCACCTTTCATTTGTTTAAGCCACAATTGAGGTTTGTGGTCTGACTGAACAATAAAGTGAGTACCAAAGAGGTATGGTCTCAACTTTTTCAGGGTTCAGACCACAGAAAAGGCCTCCCTCTCTATGGCAGACCAAGGCTTTTCTCTAGGGATCAACCTTCTGCTGATAAAAGCAACAGGTTGATCCTGGCCCTCAGTGTTAAGCTGTGATAGAACTGCCCCTACCCCTAATTCAGAAGCATCAGTTTGAACAATTAATTTTTTGAGTAACAGGGGCTTTTTAGGACAGGTGCAGAGCATATGGCCTATTTAAGCTCATCAAAAGCCTTTTGACAGCTAGCTGTCCATAACAGCCTTTTAGGCATCTTTTTGGATGTGAGGTCATTAAGAGGGGCAGCTATAGTGCCATAATTCCTAATGAACCTCCTATAGTACCCTGTGAGGCCTAGGAAGGCTCTCACTTGGGTTTGAGTTGTGGGGGGAGCCCATTCCATAATGGTTTGTATCTCCACTGCAGAGGTGCAATCTGTTCCCCGCCTACCAGGTGGCACAGATAAACCACTTTCCCCTGCCCTATCTGAACTTTGAAGCCTTGATTGTGTGGTATATACTCTGCTTTTGGTCTGATGTCATAGCCTGACATCATGTAGAATATGGAATGTTAGTAAGGTTTGAGCAGAGCTGAGAGAAGGAGAGTTGTGGTTGTGCTGTGGATGGGATGCTCCAATAAAGGACCAGATTTCACACGTATTTGGATTCATCTTTCTTCATTTCAACACTGTGTTGTGTTGTTGCAAGAGGATGATGATTTAATTTGCAAACCCATAGTGTTTTGCTCTAGAACGTTACGTGGACCAGAGTTCAATTACTCAACGATTGAAAAGGAAGCTTTGTGTGTACATTGGACAGTTAACAAACTTAGGAACTTTGTGTGGGGAAGAAAATTTGAAGTTTTTACGGATCACAAACCATTAGTAGAAGTATTTATGAGGAAAGGGTTAGACTTTATTTCAGGAAGGGTGAGTAAGTGGGTGATTAGTTTACAGGAGTATGATTACACTGTACATTATGTCCCTGGTTCGTATAATAGAGTTGCGGATTGTCTCTCTAGATTGAGTTCAACTGCTGAGGAAAGTTCGAGTGGGTATGGCTTAAGGGATGTTTCTGTGTGCAGTGTGACTGGTGGTATTGTAGAACAGGATGAATGGAAGAAAGCTGTTGCAGAGGATGAGGTTTTGCAACGAGTGTGAAGGTATCATCGAGCCTGTAGAATCATCAGAGTGGATTTCACCCATTGTGGTGGCGAGAAAACAATCTGGTGAGCTGAGGTTATGTGTGGACTTGAGGAATCTTAATAAATGTGTCATCAGTGATCAATTTCCGCTGCCCAAAATCACTGAGATGGTCACTTTACTATCTGGGTCTAGGTTCTACACGAAGTTTGACTTGACCTCAGCATATCACCAAGTTGTGCTACATCCTGATTCACGTGATTTTACCACATTTATCACCCCTTTTGGTACATATAGATTCCTAAGAATGCCTTTTGGGTTAGTTTCTGCGGCTGCAGTTTTTCAAAGATTGATGTATAATCTGTTTGGTTCCATGACTGGTGTCAAGTGTTTCCAGGATGACATTTTAGTTTACGGAAGCACAATGGTTGAGCATGACGAGAGAGTTAGGAAAGTTCTTACTATCCTCAGAGATCATGGTCTCACACTCAAATTGAAGAAGTGTCATTTTAAGGAAACTGAGGTGGATTATTTAGGTCACAAGATTACTGCAACAGGTTTGCATCCTAAGAAGGAGTTAGTAGATAATATTTTACATCTTCGTACACCTGGAAAAAAAGATGAGTTGATGTCCTTTTTGGGTATGGTGGAATTTCACGCAAAGTTTTTACCAGATCTTGCTTCTAGAACTGTGTGCATGCGTCAGCTCTTAAAGAAAAATGTAGAATTTGTATGGAATGATGAGTGTTCAAAGGAGTTTGAAAACATCGAAGCTCTTTTATCATCCTTGGGGTCTTTGGAATCATTTGACCCCAAGAAAAAAAGTGTCATCATGACTGATGCAAGTGAAAAGGGTTTGGGAGCTGTGTTGTTGCAAGAGGATGATGATTTAATTCGCAAACCCATAGTGTTTTGCTCTAGAACGTTACGTGGACCAGAGTTCAATTACTCAACGATTGAAAAGGAAGCGTTGTGTGTACATTGGGCAGTTAACAAACTTAGGAACTTTGTGTGGGGAAGAAAATTTGAAGTTTTTACGGATCACAAACCATTAGTAGAAGTATTTATGAGGAAAGGGTTAGACTTTATTTCAGGAAGGGTGAGTAAGTGGGTGATTAGTTTACAGGAGTATGATTACACTGTACATTATGTCCCTGGTTCGTATAATAGAGTTGCGGATTGTCTCTCTAGATTGAGTTCAACTGCTGAGGAAAGTTCGAGTGGGTATGGCTTAAGGGATGTTTCTGTGTGCAGTGTGACTGGTGGTATTGTAGAACAGGATGAATGGAAGAAAGCTGTTGCAGAGGATGAGGTTTTGCAACGAGTGTGCGAGAAGATCAAGTGTGGTTGGACACATGATACTAAAAAGGATGTAGATTTGTGTGGCTATTGGAAGGTGAAGGATGAATTATCGATTCAGGATGGTTTATTGCTACGTGGTCTGAGACTAGTAGTTCCTATGGTTTTGAGAGATAGAATTGTTAGTCTTGGACATGATGGTCATCAAGGTATGAGCAGGACAAAGGCTAGAATTCGTCTGGATTATTGGTGGCCGGGAATGTATTTGAGAGTGGAGAGAGTAGTGAGAGAATGTGTTGATTGTTGCAGTAGTGACAAAGTGTATAAAACAAGAATACCTCCAATGTGTGTAAGAGACATGCCACTAAAACCATGGCAAGAAGTTGCAGTAGACATTGTGGGTCCTGTACATGGTAGGGGTGGTGTCATTTATTTGATACTGCTAATTGATCATTTTTCTAGATGGGCTGAAATTGGTTTATGTCACAGTACGGAAACGAAAAAAATAATTGAGTTTCTCAATTACATTTTTGGGCGTGAAGGTTTTCCCAATACTGTTGTCACGGATAATGGACCGCAGTTTGTTTCAAGAGAAATGAGTGAGTTCTTTGGGAAATTTGGCATAAGGTACAAAAGATGTTCTCTTTGCCATCCCGAAGGAAATGGAATAGTTGAAAGATTCAATAGGTGCGTGAAGGAATGCATACAACTAGAAAATGCTTCGAATAGGGACTGGAAGGAAGGTTTGAAAAATGTTCTTTATGCATATAGAGTGACTCCTCATTCCACAACAGGAAAAGTCCCTTTTGATCTTTTCCGAGGTCGGAAGGCTAACACATCACTAGCACCGGCGTGGGTATGTTGGAGAAAGAATGTAATTGAACAAGACATAATGGATGAGAAGATTGTACATGAGAGTCTTAATGTACAAAAGAGGAAATTGTATTATGACCACAAAAAGGGCGTGTATGAATATGATATAAAGATTGGAGACCAGATATTGATTAAAAAACCGACATTGAGTAAAGATAAAAGTAAATTTCAAGGACCTTTTGAAGTTGTTAAACTTTTTAGAAATGCAGTAGAGATAAGAGATGGTAGAATATGGAATCTTAATAGAATTGTAAAATTTATAGGAAATTGTTAAGAATAGTGTTTTTGCTTATGCATTGTGTTTGTTAGTTTATTTCCTTGTGAATTTCTCAAAAGTTTGTATATAGTTGCCTGGAGCATTTTTTTTTTTTCTTTAAGGAGGGAGGTGTGTGGTATATACTCTATTGTAAAACCAAAGTAGAATGTTCTCTTCGCTCTGCTTTTGGTCTGATGTCATAGCCTGACATCATGTTGAATATGGAATGTTAGTAAGGTTTGAGCAGAGCTGAGAGAAGGAGAGTTGTGGTTGTGCTGTGGATGGGATGCTCCAATAAAGGACCAGATTTCACACGTATTTGGATTCATCTTTCTTCATTTCAACAGATAGTGAGGCCTGCCTTTTGCAGGGCCTCCAAATCTTTCCACAGGTGGACCAGGTGATCATTCTAGGTGGAGCTAAAGACAGCTAAATTATCCAGATATGCTGCACTAAAAGCTTCCAAACCTTGGAGGACTGTACTCGCAAACCTCTGAAAAGTGGCAGGTGCATTTTTCAATCCAAAGGGCATAAAAGTGAACTGATAGTGCCCTCCAATGGTTGAAAATGCTGTTTTGGGTTTAGCATCTTCTGACAACTTAGTCTGCCAATACCCTGCAGTTAAGTCAAAAGTGCTTAGATACTTGGCAGAAGCCAGTGTATCTATTAGCTCATCTGCCCTGGGTATAGGGTGGATGTAAGGAAATGCCTCCTTGGCATGGTTACCCCCTGACTTTTTGCCTTTGCTGATGCCAAGTTATGATTTGAAAGTGTGCTGAGGCCTGCTAACCAGGCCCCAGCACCAGTGTTCTTTCCCTAACCTGTACCTTTGTTTCCACAATTGGCACACCCTGGCATCCAGGTAAGTCCCTTGTAACTGGTACCCCTGGTACCAAGGGCCCTGATGCCAGGGAAGGTCTCTAAGGGCTGCAGCATGTCTTATGCCACCCTGGAGACCCCTCACTCAGCACAGACACACTGCTTGCCGGCTTGTGTGTGCTGGTGGGGAGAAAATGACTAAGTCGACATGGCACTCCCCTCAGGTTGCCATGCCAACCTCACACTGCCCATGGCATAGATAAGTCACCCCTCTAGCAGGCCTTACAGCCCTAAGGCAGGGTGCACTATACCATAGGTGAGGGCATAGGTGCATGAGCACTATGCCCCTACAGTGTATAAGCAAAACCTTAGACATTGTAAGTGCAGGGTAGCCATAAGAGTATATGGTCTGGGAGTCTGTCATACACGAACTCCACAGCACCATAATGGCTACACTGAAAACTGGGAAGTTTGGTATCAAACTTCTCAGCACAATAAATGCACACTGATGCCAGTGTACACTTTTTTTTGTGAAATACACCCCAGAGGGCATCTTAGAGATGCCCCCTGAAACCATACCCAACTTCCAGTGTGGGCTGACTAGTTTTAGCAGCCTGCCACACACCAGACATGTTGCTGGCCACATGGGGAGAGTGCCTTTGTCACTTTGGCTAGTAACAAAGCCTGTACTGGGTGGAGGTGCTTCTCACCTCCCCCTGCAGGAACTCAAAGGCTCACCCCCTTTGTTACAGCACCCCAGGGCACTCCAGCTAGTGGAGTTGCCCGCCCCCTCCGGCCACGGCCCCACTTTTGGCGGCAAGGCCGGAGGAGATAATGAGAAAAACAAGGAGGAGTCACTGGCCAGTCAGGACAGCCCCTAAGGTGTCCTGAGCTGAGGTGACTCTGACTTTTAGAAATCCTCCATCTTTCAGATGGAGGATTCCCCCAATAGGATTAGGGATGTGCCCCCCTCCCCTCAGGGAGGAGGCACAAAGAGGGTGTAGCCACCCTCAGGGCTAGTAGCCATTGGCTACTAACCCCCCAGACCTAAACACACCCCTAAATCGAGTATTTAGGGGGTCCCAGAACCTAGGTAACTAGATTCCTGCAACCTAAGACGAAGAAGGACTGCTGACCTGAAAGCCCTGCAGAGAAGACGGAGACACCAACTGCTTTGGCCCCAGCTCTACCTGCCTGTCTCCCCATTTCAAGAAAAACTCCAACAGCAACGCGTTCCACAGGGTCCAGCGACCTCTGAAGCCTCAGAGGACTACCCTGCATCTAAAAGGACCAAGAACTCCAGAGGACAGTGGCTCTGCTCCAAAGAAGAAACATCTTTGCAACAAAGAAGCAACTTTTTAAAGAACACACGTTTCCCGCCGGAAGCGTGAGACTTTGCACTCTGCACCCGACGCCCCCGGCTCGACTTGTGGAGAAACAACACTACAGGGAGGACTCCCCGGCGACTGCGAGCCCGTGAGTAGCCAGAGTTGACCCCCCTGAGCCCCCACAGCGACGCCTGCAGAGGGAATCCAGAGGCACCCCCCTGACCGCGACTGCCTGCTTCAAAGAACCCGACGCCTGGTAAAGACACTGCACCCGCAGCCCCCAGGACCTGAAGGATCCGACCTCCAGTGCAGAAGCGACCCCCAGGTGGCCCTCTCCCTTGCCCAGGTGGTGGCTACCCCGAGGAGCCCCCCCCTTGCCTGCCTGCTTCGCTGAAGAGACCCCCGGGTCTCCCATTGAACTCCATTACAAACCTGACGCCTGTTTGCACTCTGTACCCAGCCGCCCCCGTGCCGCTGACGGTGTACTCTTTGTGCTGACTTGTGTCCCCCCGCTGCCCTACAAAACCCCCCTGGTCTGCCCTCCGAATACACGGGTACTTACCTGCTGGCAGACTGGAATCGGGGCACCCCCTTCTCCATTGAAGCCTATGTGTTTTGGGCACCTCTTTGACCTCTGCACCTGACCGGCCCTGAGCTGCTGGTGTGGCAACTTTGGGGTTGCTCTGAACCCCCAACGGTGGGCTACCTTGGACCCAACTTTGAACCCTGTAAGTGGTTTACTTACCTGCAAAACTAACAAACACTTACCTCCCCCAGGACCTATTGAAAATTGCAGTGTCCAGTTTTAAAATAGCTTATTGCCATTTGTGTGAAAACTGTATATGCTATTTTGCTAATTCAAAGTTTCTAAAGGTCCTAAGTGAAATACCGTTCATTTAAAGTATTGTTTGTAAATCTTGAACCTGTGGTTCTTAAAATAAACTAAGAAAATATATGTTTCTATATAAAAACCTATTGGCCTGGAATTGTCTTTGAGTGTGTGTTCCCCATTTATTGCCTGTGTGTGTACAACAAATGCTTAACACTACCCTCTGATAAGCCTACTGCTCGACCACACTACCACAAAATAGAGCATTAGAATTATCTCTTTTTGCCACTATCTTACCTCCAAGGGGAACCCTTGGAATCTGTGCATGCTATTTCTTACTTTGAAATAGTACATACACAGCCAACTTCCTACAGTGAGCATCAGTTTTGGTTACTTGATTGAGCCTCCTACAGTCCACACAAAACCTCATTTCTTTTTTACCATCTTTACTATGAGGCTTGGGGACAAGCACCACTGGGCTAGCCCATGGGCTTTCAGAAGGTTCAACCACTCCCAGATCTAACATTTTCTGTATCTCTTGTTTAATGCAGTCTCTGACCTGGTCAGGTTGCCTATAAATCTTACTTTTGACAGGCAAACTGTCTCCAGTATCAATTGTATGCTCACACCAGGTAGTTGTACCTGGAATCAGTGAGAAGAGGTCAGAGAACTGATCTAGGAGATTTATGCAGTTGTCCTTCTGCTCAACAGTAAGGC
Organism: Pleurodeles waltl; assembly: GCF_031143425.1. Classification (NCBI taxonomy): domain Eukaryota; kingdom Metazoa; phylum Chordata; class Amphibia; order Caudata; family Salamandridae; genus Pleurodeles; species Pleurodeles waltl. Next base: position 559,813 of record NC_090447.1, read on the forward strand.
AATCTGCTAACACAACTCCCTCCACTAAGCCATTGACTTCAGTGGTGGAGATGAGGTCAGGGAGAGGGTCACTCTCTTCCTCCTGCCCCTCATCAGTGGCCATGAACAGGATTAAGTCAGCCCTTACATAATAAGGTTTCAGGCTATTGACATAAAGCACCCTAAGGGGGCTTCTGGCAGTGACCAGTTCTACCAAATAGGTGGCCTCACCTTTTTTCTCCACATCGAGATGGGGTCCACTCCATTTGTCCCGGAGTGCTCTTGGGGCCACAGGCTCCAATACCCACATCTTCTGTCCTGCTTGGTACTGAGCCAGGACAGCCTTCTGGTCATGCCATTGCTTTTGGAGCTCTTGGCTGACCTGAAGGTTTTTGCTGGCCTTTTTCATATACTCAGCCATTCTGGATATTAGGCCAAGTACATAGTCTACTATGTCCTGTTTAGGAGCTTTTAAAGGTTGTTCACAACCCTCCTTTACAAGAGCAAGTGAACCTCTTACAGAGTGCCCAAAGAGGAGTTCAAAGGGGCTGAAGCCCACTCCTTTTTGAGGTACCTCCCTATAAGCAAAAAGGAGGCATGGAGTTTTTCGGGCAGTCCCATGATCATGCCTTTGAGAGTTTTATTAAACCAGTCCATTTGTCTGTGGATGATAAGGAGAGTGAACTTGTAAGTTACACCAAACTCCTTCCGCATAGTTTTGAGGTATGCATACATGAAGTTGCCACCTCTGTCTGATACCACTTCCTTAGGGAAACCCACTCTGGAAAATATTCCCAGGAGGGATTTTGCCACTGCAGAAGCTGTTGTGGTCCTTAAGGGTATAGCTTCAGGATACCTAGTGGCATGATCCACTACCACAAGGATAAATCTATTTCCTGAAACTGTTGGAGGGTCAAGGGGGCCAACAATGTCAACCCCTACCCTCTCAAAGGGCCCCCCAACCACTGGGACCAAGGGGGCCTTAGGAGTGCCACCAGTCTTGCCACTGGCTTGGTAGGTCACACAGGAGCGACAAAACTCCTTGGTGTCCTCTGACATATGAGGCCAGTGAAACAATGGAACAAGTCTGTCCCAAGTCTTAATTTGGACCAAATGCCCAGCCAAAGGAATATCATGAGCCAAAGTCAGAAGAGACTCCCTATACTGCAAAGGGATGACCAATCTCCTGGCAGCTCCAGGTTTAGGGTCCCTTGAGTCAGTATAGAGCAGGTTGTCTTCCCAATAGACTTTATGGCTATCAGTGATATCCCTATTCTGCTGTTTGACAGCTTGCTGTCTTAAACCCTCTAGTATGGGACAGGTCTGCTGTGCCACACTCAGCTCTTCCCTAGCAGGCCCCCTACACCCAAAAGCTCAGCAGTGTATGCTGCCAGCTCATCTGGTGTAGGTTCTGCACAGGCAGAGGATTCCTCTTCCTGAAAAGGGGAATCTTCTGGAGAGGGAGGGATAGTGGGCAAGGACTTACCCTTTCTACCCCTAGCTTTTGAGAGCACTTGGTCCATTTTTCCAGGGTCCAAGTTTCCCTGTCCTCCTTCCTTCTGCACCTGAGCCCTTGTGAGAGCAAAGAGATGCCCTGGAATGCCCAGCATTGCTGCATGAGCCTCCAACTCCACTTCAGCCCAAGCTGATGTCTTCAAATCATTGCCTAGTAAGCAGTCTACAGGTAAATCAGTGGCTACCACAACTTTCTTTGGATCAGTACCCTCCCCCCCACCCCAGTTGAGATTCACAACAGCCAAGGGGTGGCTAAGAGTGTTGTTATGAACATCAGTAACTTGGTACTGCTGACCAAGCAGGTGTTGTTCAGGGGCAACCAGTTTCTCAATTACAATAGTGACACTGGCTCCTGTATCACTGTAGGCCTCAACCGCAACACCATTTATTAGGGGTAGTTGCTTGTCTGTGCCCATGTTAAGGGGACAAGCAACCAAGGTGGCAAAATCAATACCACCATCAGAGACTAAATTAGCCTCTGTGGTCTCCCTAACAAGACCAACCCCAACTACATTACCAATGGTGAGCCCAACTACACCCTTTGATTGGCTATTTGTAGTAGACTTCCCACCACCACTGCTATTACTAGGGGCACTAGAGGACGCAGTTGGGGTTGTGGTAGTGGGAGCCTTGGTGTTTTTCTCTGGAAAAGTGGAATCACTTGCCCAATGGCCTTTACTTTTACATAAATAACACCATGGCTTCTTTTGATTGTTTGAAGAGGATTTGGACCCACCTCCCCCAGAGGATTTTTGTGGGCCTGATGAAAACTCAGAATTATTTTTGTCTTTGTCCCCACCCTTGTCTGAAGACTTACCATCCTTCTTCTTGCCATCCCTGTCACCACCTGTATGAGCTTTTCTGCTCACTCTTGTTCTGACCCATTTGTCTGCCTTCTTTCCCAATTCTCAGGGAAAGGTCAGATCTGAGTCTACCAAGTACTGATGCAAGTCAGACACACAATTATTCAAAATATGCTCTCTCAAAATAAGATTATATAGGCTTTCATAGTCAGTCATGTTACCGCCATGTAACCATCCCTCCAAGGCCTTCACTGAACAGTCTACAAAGTCTGTCCAGTCTTGAGAGGATTCTTTTCTGGTGTCTCTGAACTTTATCCTGTAATGTTCAGTGGTTAAGCCAAATCCATCTAAGAGTGCATCTTTCAATACTTTGTGGTTGTTGGCATCACTCTTCCTGACAGTAAGGAGTCTGTCCCTACCTTTGGCAGTGAAAGATAGCCACAAGATAGCAGCCCACTGCCTTTGAGTTACCAACTGTACCATACAGGCCCTCTCAAGTGCAGAAAACCACTTGTTTATGTCATCCCCCTCCTTTTAAGAGGGAAAAATTGTGTGCAGGTTTCTTGAATCTGTTTCTCTAACAGGATGACTATCAAGATTGCTGCTGCTGCTACCATGGGGAACTAACCCCAACTTCTGTCTTTCCCTCTCTACATCTAGGGATTCCCTGTCTAAGGCCAACTGCTGCTGTCTTAGCTTCAGTCTGGCCTCTTCCAACCTCAGCTTTCTGAGTTCTCTGTCTAGGGTGGTATCCTCAGGGTGGGAGGTTTGGGAATTCTCTGACACAGAGGTAACGTGTGAATTAGCAGAAGTGTACCTTTTTATAACTACCTGAACCCTAGTGACCTGGCCTTTTGGAGTGAAAGGTGCCCTACTGATATGTGATCCCCTCCGACTATCAGCCTCACTAGGTGGCCGTATAACTGTAAGGTCTTAGGAAGTACCCTCCCCAGAGTCCTCAGGGACCTCCTCTGATTCTACCTGAGTACTCCCCCTCCTCTACCTCCTGATCCTGGGTTTGACTGTGTATATTCCTAAGTATTTAGAATATGGTTTTCTTATGAAAAGCACCAATGACAAAGTTGTAAAGCAGTTACAAGTACTTATCCCACCGCTGCCACCAATGAGGAGGCTGGCCTGGCTTATAGTGGGTACCAATGGTACTTACACCTTGTGCCAGGTTCAGTTATCCCTTATTAGTAGATTAGTAGTGTTGTAGCAGCTTAGGCTGATAGAGGAAGCTATAGCAGAGCAGCCAAGGCTGAACTAAGAGACATGCAAAGCTCCTACTATACCACTTATATCATATAGGTACTATATCATAAGAAAGACAATACTCAGAGTTACTAAAAAATAAAGGTACTTTAATTTAGTGACAATGTGCCAAAAATATCTCAGAGGATATACTCCCTTGGGAGGTAAGTAAAAAACACAAAATGTACACTCAAACCAAAATCAGGTAAGTAAAACAGTCAGAAAGTAATGCAAACACTGAATGCAATAGGCCTAGGGGCAACACAAACCATATACTAAGAAAGTGTAATGCGAACCATAAATGGACCCCTAAGCTAGTGTTGTGTGTAGAGGGTCACTGGGAGTGTAAGAAAACACTAAGGGTGTCCAAGATACCCCACCCCACGACCCTGGAAAGTAGGAGTAAAGTACTACTATTTCCCCAGAAACACACTAAAGTCATGATAAAGGATTTTGCAAAGACCACAACAGACGACAAAGCACTGAAGATGGATTCCTGGACCTGAGGACCTGCAAAGGAAAGGGACCAAGTCCAAGAGTCGTGAAAGTGTCCAGGGGGAGCAGGAACCCACCAAACCCCGGATGATGGTGCAAAATGGCTGCCTGTGGATGGAAGAGGCTGAAGATTCTGCAACAACGAAAGGTGCTAGGAACTTCTCCTTCATGCAGAAGATGTCCCACGGAGTGCTGGAGGATGCAGAGTTGTTTCCTTGTCAAAATACTGCAAGCAAACCTTGCTAGCTGCAAGAGTCATGGTTCAAGAAAAAGGGTGCTGCCCGGGCCCAGGAAGGACCAGGATGTCGCCACTTGGAAGAGGAGGCAGAGGGGGCCTTCAGCAACGTAGAGAGTCTACGCACAAGAAGGTAGCACCCACAGAAGTCCTTGAACATGGGTTCAAGAAGTCTGAACATGGCGGTCGTCTCAACACTGCAAAAGAGGGTCCCACGACACCAGAGATCAATTCAGGGAGCTGAGCATCGCCGGACAGAGTGCTGGGGACCTAGGCTTGGCTGTGCAAGCAGGATTTTGTGGAAATGTGCACAGAAGCCCTTGTAGCTGCAGTTCACACAGTGCACAGGTTTACTGTCTGGAGAGGGGAGGCAAGGACTTACCTCCTCCAAATTTGGACAGTTGGACCACTGGACAGTCTTGGTCACTTGGGTCCACCACCTGTGTTCCAGGGGCCATGCTCGTCAGGATGAGAGGGGTCCCAGAGTATCGGTGACGCTGACGTTTGGTGCCTGCTGAAGCAGAGGGAAGATACCGTCGACCCACTGGAGATTTCTTCTTGGCTTGTAGTGCAAGATGAAGGCAGGCAGCCCCCAAAGCATGCACCACCAGGAAAGAGTTGAGAATGCCGGCAGGATTAGGCGCTACAATGTCGCTGGTAGTCTTCTTGCTACTTTGTTGCAGTTTTGCAGGCGTCCTGGAGCAGTCAGCGGTCGATCCATGGCAGAAGTCGAAGAGAGAGGTGCAGAGGAACTCTGGTGAATTCTTGCAAGTCATTATCTGAGAAAAAGCCCACTGGAGAGACCCTAAATAGCCCTCAGAGGAGGATTGGCCACCTAGTCAGGTAAGCACCTATCAGGAGGGGTCTCTGACGTCACCTGCAGGCACTGGCCACTCAGAGGCCTCCAGAGTGCCCTCACACCTCTGGATCCAAGATGGCAGAGGTCTGGGACACAGTGGAGTGGTCACTCCCCTTTCCTTTGTCCAGTTTCGCACCAGAGCAGGGACGGAGGGTTCCCTAAACCGGTGTAGACTGGCTTATGCAAGGAGGGCACAATCTGTGCCCTTCAAAGCATTTCCAGAGGCTGGGAGAGGCTACTCCTCCCCAGCCATTAACGCCTATTTCAAAAAGGGAGAGGGTGTAGCACCCTCTCTCAGAGGACATTCTTTGTTCTGCCTTCCTGGGACTGGGCTGCCCAGACCCCAGGAGGGCAGAACCCTGTCTGTGGGGTGGCAGCAGCGGTAGCAGCAGAGAAAACCTCAGAGAGCTGGTTTGGCAGTACCCGGGTCCATTGTGGAGCCCTGGGGATGCATGGAATTGGCACCCCAATACCAGATTTGGCTTTGTGGGACACTTCCAATATCTTAGACATGTTACATGGCCATATTCGGAGTTCCCATTGTGAAGCTACATATAGGTATTGACCTATATGTAGTGCACGGGTGTAATGGTGTCCCCGCACTCACAAAGTCCAGGGAAATGGCCCTGAACTATGTGGGTGCACCTTTGCTAGTGCAAGGGCGCCCTCACACTTAGCAACTTTGCACCTAACCTTCAGCGAGTGAAGGTTAGACATATAGGTGACTTACAAGTTACTTAAGTGCAGTGAAAATGGCTGTGAAATAACGTGTGAGTTATTTCACTCAGGCTGCAGTGGCAGGCCTGTGTAAGAATTGTCTGAGCTCCCTATGGGTGGCAAAAGAAATGCTGCAGCCCATAGGGATCTCCTGGAACCCCAATACCCTGGGTACCTAGGTATCATATACTAGGGAATTATAAGGGTGTACCAGTGTGCCAATTGAAATTGGTAAAAGTGGTCACTAGCCTATAGTGACAAATGTAAAGGCAGAGAGAGCATAAGCACTGAGGTTCTGGTTAGCAGAGCCTCAGTGAAACAGGCACTACACAGGTATACACATTCAGGCCGCAAACTATGAGCACTGGGGTCCTGACTAGCAGGATCCCAGTGACACATACCAAACACACTGACAAACAGGGTTTTCACTATGAGCACTGGGGTCCTGGCTAGCAGAATCCCAGTGAGACAGTAAAACACACTGGCATATACTCACAAACAGGCCAAAAGTGGGGGTAACAAGGCTAGAAAGAGGCTACCTTTACCATACAGTGTGCCAAATTGAAATTGGTAAAAGTGGTATGCACATTCAGGCCACAAACTATGAGCACTGGGGTCCTGGCTAGCATGATTCCAGTTAGATAGGCAAAAACAAACTGACATACATGTAAAAATGGGGGTAACATGCCAGGCAAGATGGTACTTTCCTTTTCACTTGTGCACGGATTTCCTCGTGTTGATTGAGACCCACGCATGTGTTTGCTATCTTCCGCAACCTGGCGTAGAACATGTCTACCGACTCTGTGTCTGTTTGTTGCACCTGCCGCTGTTTGAACCTTTCATAGTGCGGGTTTAGCTGGGGATCAAAATACTGGTTCAATGTGGCCACGGCAGCATCAAAATAGTGTATCCCTCCTGTGCTAGGGAGTGTCTCGAATAGCTCATACAATCCATCGACAGCCATGTGCAGCATGAGAGAGCTCCACACAGGGCCATTTTCTCCCTGGTGGCGCGAAAGCAGTTGTGAATGCCAATGGCGCCCTTGTGGCGCAGCCGCGGCTGGGTCGGACAGTTGGCTGAAAGGCGGTAGCGCTGAGTGTGCTCCCGCATTGGGCGCTGGTTGTTGCTGTTCACGATGCTTCTGTGATGAGCTCATTGCACGGTAGTTGTCTCAGTCTCTGGTGTCTGTAGCAAATTTTTCACGTCTTCTTTTTTTTTCTTCACACAGGCTTATAAAAATTGTCTAAGCGCATCTTTCAGTATCTGTGTTCATTTAATCTCCTATATATAAAAATATATATATATAATTATTTTTTGTTTGTTTGTGTGTATGTGCTTCTTGCACTGCTGTGAGAAACGATGCCAATTGCCTTGGGGAATACGTCTGCAGCACATGTGCGAGGCCTACATGTTCTAGAAATCCACCCACCTCGCTCTGGGCACCCACGGGCTGGGTTTTCGGGATGGGACAGATGGCATCAGGTACCTCCGGGAATCGCGCGCCGGAGCATCGCTCCTCTGATGAGTGCACTCCACTGCAAGACTAATACAGGAGACAGTCAGTGCAGGTGTGCGTGTCTGCGTGCCAATTGGCATGCGACCCTTTATTTATCAACTCTGTCACATGCGCAACCCTCATGCCGCCGGATCACAACACAGTGAAAGAGAGCCTGGCTGTCGACAGAGGCCACTGGCCAATGCTTGTTTATTCCACGCCCTCGCCTGCTGTTGGTGCTCCCTCCATCTCTCAATCATATTCCTTTCCACTTCACTCTCGGCTTCACCACTGCAAGGTCAGATCAATACATTTTGGAAATCTGTTGCCTTCAGCAAGGGCTTGATCCTGCAGTGCAATCCTTCAAACAAGCCCTTGGTCCACCTGGGCATGAAGGGAAGGATGCAAGTAGCTAGAGATTCTTTTACAAATGAGTTTATCGTTTGCCTCTATCCAACATTAACTCCTTTCTTCTGTGGCATCAGCACATCGGGTAATATCTCTTCCTAGTGCCTCTTTAACATTTAAGAGCATATGCTGCCTTCAGTATGGTTTTCAAAATCTCCAATCACTCAATGATTAGACACAATGGCATCTAAAGCAAAAAAAGGGCTCAGATGGGAATAGTACAAGCCCACTGTAACCCAGAGTCTGTGTAAAAAAAGTGCATTTACTTTTAATTAGAAAAACATAGCAGACTATGCACAAAGACTTGCTAACTATGGGTAGCCAGAACATTTCCCAAACTTACAGCTGGCACCAGGAATGTTCAACGTCATCCTTTAGTCTTTTGTCATGCAGTGTTGTCGTACGTGTTCTGGTGCGTCACAGAGCTTTGGCTGCTTAGGTAGTCTGAGCGCTGTTCTGGGGGGGGAGTGCAAGAGGGCTGCACACTGCTTGGAGAGGGCTGTGCACTGCTTGGAGAGGGCTGTGCACTGCTTGGAGAGGGCTGCGCACTGCTTCGAGAGGGCTGCGCACTGCTTGGAGAGGGCTGCGCACTGCTTCGAGAGGACTGTGCACTGCTTCGAGAGGGCTGTGCACTGCTTCGAGAGAGTTGTGCACTGCTTCGAGAGGGCTGCACACTGCTTTGAGAGGGCTGCACACTGCTTCGAGAGAGCTCTTCGCTGCTTCAAGAGGACTCTGTGCTGCTTTGAGGGGGCTGCCACTGATTCGAGAGGGCTGCACACTGCTTTGAGAGGGCTGTACACTGCTTCAAGAGGGCTGCACACTGCTTGGAGAGGGCTGCGTACTGCTTGGAGAGGGCTGCGCACTGCTTGGAGAGGGCTGCGCACTGCTTGGAGAGGGCTGCGTACTGCTTGGAGAGGGCTGCGCACTGCTTCGAGAGGGCTGCACACTGCTTTGAGAGGGCTGCACACTGCTTCGAGAGAGCTCTTCGCTGCTTCAAGAGGACTCTGTGCTGCTTTGAGGGGGCTGCCACTGATTCGAGAGGGCTGCACACTGCTTTGAGAGGGCTGTACACTGCTTCAAGAGGGCTGCACACTGCTTGGAGAGGGCTGCGCACTGCTTCGAGAGGGCTGCACACTGCTTGGAGAGGGCTGCGCACTGCTTCGAGAGGGCTGCACACTGCTTTGAGAGGGCTGCGCACTGCTTCGAGAGGGCTGCACACTGCTTGGAGAGTGCTGCACACTGCTTGGAGAGGGCTGCACACTGCTTGGAGAGGGCTGCGCACTGCTTCGAGAGAGCTCTTCGCTGCTTCAAGAGGGCTCTGTGCTACTTCGAGGGGGCTGCCACTGATTCGAGAGGGCTGCGCACTGCTTCGAGGGCTGCGTCCTGCATGGAGAGGGCTGCACGTTGCTTCGGGAGGGCTGCGCACTGCTTCGAGAGGGCTGCACACTGCTTCGAGAGTGCTGCGCACTGCTTCGAGAGGGCTGCGCACTGCTTCGAGAGGGCTGCACACTCACAAACTTGTGCTGCTCTATCTTTACCACCGTCAGGGTGATGCTCCTCTGCATCCTTTAGCAGAAACTGGCATTCCCTGCAGCACAACAGCAGTGTCCTTGTCTTTCCTCGAGCCACACTCCCTGTTACCAGGCGCGGTAACAGGGAGGGTGGGATGGTTGGGGACCCACCACAACAACCTCTGTTTCTCCGACGCCATCCTTAGGGAGCGCAAGAGAAAATCTACAGTACGTTTTCTCGACAATAAATAAAATTACATTTAATGCGTGTTCTTCCATTTCTACTGACACATTTAATCTAGATAAAATCTATGAGATAAAAGCTGTCTTTAATACTTAAGCGCTCAGTATTGCTGCCATAATTACAAACACAGCAGTAGTAGTATCAATTAATTTGATATTCTTCATTATAAATAATTTCCATACTGCCACTCTACTCAGCTCTGTACCACTCCATTCAGCTCCAAACCACTCTACTCTCCAACAGCCCACTCTACGTTGCTCCACTCCATGCAGCTATACTCCACGACACTGTTCTCCACCCCACGCAACGCCGCTATGCCCTACATCACTCTCTCTACGCCACTCTATACCACTCCACTCTACACCACGCCACCCTGTCAGTCCATGCCACTCCATTCCACACTCCATTACTCTACATCATTCTAAGCCATTGTAATCCGTGCCACTCCGCTATTTACTAATTTAATCAACGCCACTCTATGCCACTCCATTGTACTCCACTCTATGCCACTCCACACCTCTACATTATGTCATGCTACTTAATGCCACTCCATTCTATGCCACTTCACTAAATGTCAAGCTACTCCAGTCTGCGCCACTCCATTCTTTGTCACTTTACTCTATTGCAATCCATTTCACTCTATGCTACTCTGTGCCACAACCACTCTACCCCACACAACCCTACACTGTGCCACTCTACTCCATGCCAATCAACTCCACTGTTCACCACACCACTCTCCTCCGGGCCCACCCCTCTACGCCAATCTGCACAGTGCCACTCTACATGATAATACTCTATGCCTCTCTACTCTACGCCACAGCACTCCACTCTAGCCAACTTTACATCACTCCACACCCCTCCACACTACACAGTGCCACTCTAGGGCATTCTACGCCAATCCACTCTACACCACTCTACTGCATGTCCCTCTACTCCATCCTACACTACGCCACACTACTTAATAGCAACCTACTCTATGCCTCTCTACAACTCACTGTATGCCACACAACACTACATCACTACATCCACTCTACATCACTGTATGCCATTCCACTGAATATCACTCCACTGAACTCTAATCTATGAAACTCTACTCTACAACACTCCTCTCCACTGCAAGCTACTCTACGCCATGCCACTCCACATCACAGCACTCTACTACTCTTTCCTATATGCCCGTTACTAGCTTTTAGCAATACTGTACAGGAGTGTGGCTTCTATTCAGCAAAGGTAAAAGACATTGACAAAGCCAAAAGCTTTCAAAGTGGCACAACCTATTTGCTTTGCCAATGGTTGTTTTGGTTTGTGGTAATGTTTTGCTCTTTAGATGTTTTGCAGTTTTTTATAATGTTCTAATGGGAAAAACGCAAGTTCTTGTCAGTTACTATAGTAATTTTGACCCTCAGACACTGTCCAGCACCTTGCCTAAGGAGAGTACTTAGCACAGTTAGAATAGTAATTTTGCCCCAAGCCACTGTCCAGCACCTTCCCCGAGGTAAGTAGTTGGCAGAGTTAGAATAGTAATTTTGACCCCCTGTAGGAGGCTGGACTGGCTTGTAGTGAGTACCAATGGGTACTTACACCTTGCACCAGGCACAGGTATCCCTTATTAGTGTATAGGGGTGTCTAGCAGCTTAGGCTGATAGAAAAGGTAGCTTAGCAGAGCAGCTTAGGCTGAACTAGGAGACGAGTGAAGCTCCTACAGTACCACTAGTGTCATATGCACAATATCATAAGAAAACACAATACACAGATATACTAAAAGTAAAGGTACTTTATTTTTATGACAATATGCCAAAGTATCTCAGTGAGTACCCTCAGTATGAGGATAGCAAATATACACAAGATATATGTACACAATACCAAAAATATGCAGTATAGTAATAGAAAACAGTGCAAACAATGTATAGTTACAATAGGATGCAATGGGGACACATAGGGATAGGGGCAACACAAACCATATACTCCAAAAGTGGAATGCGAACCACGAATGGACCCCAAACCTATGTGACCTTGTAGAGGGTCGCTTGGACTGTAAGAAAACAGTGAGGGCTAGAAAAATAGCCCACCCCAAGACCCTGAAAAGTGAGTGCAAAGTGCACTGAAGTTCCCCAAAGAGCACAGAAGTCGTGATAGGGGAATTCTGCAGGGAAAGACCAACACCAGCAATGCAACAACGATGGATTTCCAGACTAGAGTACCTGTGGAACAAGGGGACCAAGTCCAAAAGTCACGATCAAGTCGAGAGTGGGCAGATGCCCAGGAAATGCCAGCTGTGGGTGCAAAGAAGCTGCTACTGGAAGGTAGAAGCTGAGGATTCTGCAGGAACGACAAGGGCTAGAAACTTCCCCTTTGGAGGATGGATGCCCCACGTCGTAAAGAGTCGTGCAGAAGTGTTTTCCCACCGAAAGACCGCAAGCAAGCCTTGCTAGCTGCAAAGCTTGCAGTTAGGGTTTTTGGATGCTGCTGTGGCCCAGGAGGGACCAGGATATCACCAATTGCGTCAGGGGACAGAGGGGGTGCCCAGCAAGACAAGGAGCCCTCTCAGAAGCAGGCAGCACCCGCAGAACTGCCGGAACAGGCACTACAAAGTGGAGTGAAACGGTGCTCACCCGAAGTTGCACAAGAGAGTCCCACGCCGCCGGAGGACAACTCAGGAGGTCGTGCAATGCAGGTTAGAGTGCCGTAGACCCAGGCTTGGCTGTGCACAAAGGAAATCTTCGTGGAGTGCACAGGAGCCGGAGTAGCTGCAAAACACGCGGTTCACAGCAATGCAGTCTGGCGTGGAGAGGCAAGGACTTACTTCCACCAAACTTGGACTGAAGAGTCACTGGACTGTGGGAGTCACTTGGACAGAGTTGCTGAGTTCAAGGGACCTCGCTCGTCGTGCTGAGAGGAGACCCAGAGGACCGGTGATGCAGTTATTTGGTGCCTGCGGTTGCAGGGGGAAGATTCCGTCGACCCACGGGAGATTTCTTCGGAGCTTCTAGTGCAGAGAGGAGGCAGACTACCCCCACAGCATGCACCACCAGGAAAACAGTCGAGAAGGCGGCTGGATCAGCGTTACAGTGTCACAGTAGTCGTTGTCGCTACTTTGTTGCAGTTTTGCAGGCTTCCAGCGCGGTCAGCAGTCGATTCCTTGGCAGAAGGTGAAGAGAGAGATGCAGAGGAACTCTGATGAGCTCTTGCATTCGTTATCTAAGGAATTCCCCAAAGCAGAGACCCTAAATAGCCAGAAAAGAGGGTTTGGCTACTTAGGAGAGAGGATAGGCTAGCAACACCTGAAGGAGCCTATCAGAAGGAGTCTCTGACATCACCTGCTGGCACTGGCCACTCAGAGCAGTCCAGTGTGCCAGCAGCACCTCTGTTTCCAAGATGGCAGAGGTCTGGAGCACACTGGAGGAGCTCTGGGCACCTCCCAGGGGAGGTGCAGGTCAGGGGAGTGGTCACTCCCCTTTCCTTTGTCAAGTTTCGCGGCAGAGCAGGGCTGAGGGTCCCTGAACCGGTGTAGACTGGCTTATGCAGAAATGGGCACCATCTGAGCCCATGAAAGCATTTTCAGAGGCTGGGGGAGGCTACTCCTCCCCTGCCTTAACACCTTATTCCAAAGGGAGAGGGTGTAACACCCTCTCTCTGAGGAAGTCCTTTGTTCTGCCTTCCTGGGCCAAGCCTGGCTGGACCCCAGGAGGGCAGAAACCTGTCTGAGGGGTTGGCAGCAGCAGCAGCTGCAGTGAAACCCCTGAAAAGGCAGTTTGGCAGTACCCGGGTCTGTGCTAGAGACCCGGGGAATCATGGGATTGTCTCCCCAATACCAGGATGGCATTGGTGGGGCAATTCCATGATCTTAGACATGTTACATGGCCATATTCGGAGTTACCATTGTGAAGCTACACATAGGTAGTGACCTATATGTAGTGCACGCGTGCAATGGTGTCCCCGCACTCACAAAGTCCGGGGAATTGGCCCTGAACAATGTGGGGGCACCTTGGCTAGTGCCAGGGTGCCCACACACTAAGTAACTTAGCACCCAACCTTTACCAGGTAAAGGTTAGACATATAGGTGACTTATAAGTTACTTAAGTGCAGTGTAAAATGGCTGTGAAATAACGTGGACGTTATTTCACTCAGGCTGCAGTGGCAGGCCTGTATAAGAATTGTCAGAGCTCCCTATGGGTGGCAAAAGAAATGCTGCAGCCCATAGGGATTTCCTGGAACCCCAATACCCTGGGTACCTTAGTACCATATACTAGGGAAGTATAAGGGTGTTCCAGTATGCCAATGTAAATTGGTAAAATTGGTCACTAGCCTGTTAGTGACAATTTGGAAAGAAATGAGAGAGCATAACCACTGAGGTTCTGATTAGCAGAGCCTCAGTGAGACAGTTAGTCATAACACAGGTAACACATACAGGGCACACTTATGAGCACTGGGGCCCTGGCTGGCAGGGTCCCAGTGACACATACACTAAAACAACATATATACAGTGAAATATGGGGGTAACATGCCAGGCAAGATGGTACTTTCCTACACCCCCCCAGCCACAGTCCGGCACCTTCCCCAGAGTAAGAATAGTAATTATAACCCCCTCCCTGCCAAGCCACTGTCTGGTACCTTCCTGGAAGTAAGTGTTTGGCAGAGTTAGAATAGTAATTGTAACCCCCAGCCACTGTCCGGCACTGTACTTTCCTACACAACCCCCCCCGCCCCCCCCCCCCCAATCGAAGGACAATAAGACTAGCCATGACCTGATGAGTCTTCATTGTCTAAGTGGAAATATCTGGAGAGTCCATCTGCATTGGAGTGGGTACTCCCAGGTCTATGTTCCACTGTATAATCCATTCCCTGTAGGGATATGGACCACCTCAATAATTTAGGGTTTTCACCTTTCATTTGTTTTAGCCAAAGTAGAGGTTTGTGGTCTATCTGAACAATGAAGTGAGTTCCAAACAGGTATGGCCTCAACTTCTTCAGTGCCCAGACCACAGCAAAGGCCTCCCTCTCTATGGCAGACCAACGCTTTTCTCTAGGGGTCAACCTCCTGCTGATAAAAGCAACAGGTTGATCCTGGCCCTCAGAATTAAGTTGTGATAAGACTGCCTCTACCCCTAATTCAGATGCATCAGTTTGGACAATGAATTTTTTTGAGTAACAGGGGCTTTTCAGGACAGGTGCAGAGCACATGGCCTGCTTCAGCTCCTCAAAAGCTTTCTGACAGCTAGCTGTCCACAATACCTTTTTAGGCATTTTCTTAGATGTGAGGTCATTAAGAGGGGCTGCAATGGAGCCATAGTTGTAAGGAAATGCCTCCTTGGCATGGTTACCCCCTGACTTTTTGCCTTTGCTGATGCTATGTTTTGAATTGAAAGTGTGCTGAGGCCTGCTAACCAGGCCCCAGCACCAGTGTTCTTTCCCTAACCTGTACTTTTGATTCCACAATTGGCACACCCTGGATCCAGGTAAGTCCCTTGTAACTGGTACCCCTGGTACCAAGGGCCCTGATGCCAGGGAAGGTCTCTAAGGGCTGCAGCATATCTTATGCCACCCTGGGGACCCCTCACTCAGCACAGACACACTGCTTACCAGCTTGTGTGTGCTGGTGAGAACAAAACGAGTAAGTCGACATGGCACTCCCCTCAGGGTGCCATGCCAACCTCACACTGCCTATGCAGTATAGATAAGTCACCCCTCTAGTAGGCCTTACAGCCCTAAGGCAGGGTGCACTATACCATAGGTGAGGGCACCAGTACATGAGTACTGTGCCCCTACAGTGTCTAAGCCCAACCTTAGACATTGTAAGTGCAGGGTAGCCATAAGAGTATATGGTCTGGGAGTCTGTCAAACACGGACTCCACAGCACCATAATGGCTACACTGAAAACTGGGAAGTTTGGTATCAAACTTCTCAGCACAATAAATGCACACTGATGCCAGTGTACATTTTATTGTGAAATACACCCCAGAGGGCACCTTAGAGGTGACCTGAAACCTTAACCGACTATCTGTGTAGGCTGACTAGTTCCAGCAGCCTGCCACAACCGAGACATGTTGCTGGCCCCATGGGGAGAGTGCCTTTGTCACTCTGAGGCCAGTAACAAAGCCTGCACTGGGTGGAGATGCTAACACCTCCCCCAGGCAGGAGCTGTCACACCTGGCGGTGAGCCTCAAAGGCTCACCCCTTTGTGCCAGCACCGCAGGACACTCCAGCTAGTGGAGTTGCCCGCCCCCTCCGGCCACGGCCCCCACTTTTGGCGGCAAGGCCGGAGAAAATAATGAGAATAACAAGGAGGAGTCACTGGCCAGTCAGGACAGCCCCTAAGGTGTCCTGAGCTGAAGTGACTCTAACTTTTAGAAATCCTCCATCTTGCAGATGGAGGATTCCCCAATAGGATTAGGGATGTGACCCCCTCCCCTTGGGAGGAGGCACAAAGAGGGTGTACCCACCCTCAGGGCTAGTAGCCATTGGCTACTAATCCCCCAGACCTAAAACACGCCCTTAAATTTAGTATTTAAGGGCTCCCCTGAACCTAAAGAATTAGATTCCTGAAACTACAAGAAGAAGAAGACTGCTGAGCTGAAACCCCTGCAGAGGAAGAACAGAAGACACCAACTGCTTTGGCCCCAGTCCTACCGGCCTGTCTCCTGCCTTCCAAAGAACCCTGCTCCAGCAACGCTTTCCAAGGGACCAGCGACCTCTGAATCCTCTGAGGACTGCCCGACTTCAAGAAAGACAAGAAACTCCCGAGGACAGCGGCACTGCTCCAAAAGAACTGCAACTTTGTTTCAAGGAGCAGACTTAAAGACCCCTGCAACTCCCCGCAAGAAGCGTGAGACTTGCAACACTGCACCCGGCGACCCCGACTCGACTGGTGGAGAACCAACACCTCAGGGAGGACCCTCCGGCGACTCCGAGACCGTGAGTAACCAAAGTTGTCCCCCCTGAGCCCCCACAGCGACGCCTGCAGAGGGAATCCCGAGGCTCCCCCTGACCGCGACTGCCTGAACTCCCTTTCCCGACGGCTGGAAAAGACTCTGCACCCGCAGCCCCCAGCACCGAAAGGAACGGAACTCCTGTGCAGGAGTGATCCCCAGGAGGCCCTCTCCCTTGCCTAGGTGGTGGCTACCCCGAGGAGCCCCCCCCTTGCCTGCCTGCAACGCTGAAGAGATCCCTTGATCTCTCATTGATTTACATTGAAAACCCAATGCTTGTTTCTACACTGCACCCGGCCGCCCCAGTGCCGCTGAGGGTGTACTTTTTGTGTGAACTTGTGTCCCCCCCGGTGCCCTACAAAACCCCCCTGGTCTGCCCTCCGAAGACGCGGGTACTTACCTGCTGGCAGACCGGAACCGGGGCACCCCCTTCTCTTCATTGCAGCCTATTCGTTTTGGGCACCTCTTTGACCTCTGCACCTGACCGGCCCTGAGCTGCTGGTGTGGTGACTTTGGGGTTGCTCTGAACCCCCAACGGTGGGCTACCTTGGACCCAAACCTGAGACTTGTAAGTGATTTACTTACCTGACAAAACTAACAAAAACTTACCTCCCCCAGGAACTGTGAAAATTGCACTGTGTCCACTTTTAAAACAGCTTATTGTGTTTTATGTAAAAAGTATACATGCTAATGTAATGATTTAAAGTTCCTGAAGTACTTACCTGTAATACCTTTCAAATGAGATATTACATGTAGAATTTGAACCTGTGGTTCTTAAAATAAACTAAGAAAATATATTTTTCTATAACAAAACCTATTGGCTGGATTTGTCTCTGAGTGTGTGTTCCTCATTTATTGCCTGTGTGTATGTACAACAAATGCTTAACACTACTCCTTTGATAAGCCTACTGCTCGACCACACTACCACAAAATAGAGCATTAGTATTATCTCTTTTTGCCACTATCTTACCTCTAAGGGGAACCCTTGGAGTCTGTGCATACTATTCCTTACTTTGAAATAGTGCATACAGAGCCAACTTCCTACATTGGTGGATCAGCGGTGGGGTACAAGACTTTGCATTTGCTGGACTACTCAGCCAATACCTGATCACACAACAAATTCCAAAAAATTTCATTAGAACTTGATTTTTTGCAATTTGAATTTTTTCTAAATTCTTAAAAGTCCTGCTAGGGCCTTGTGTTAGTCCCTGTTAGCATTTCCTTTTAGAGTTTCAAAGTTTGGTAAAAGTTTGAATTAGAACCTAGAACTAGTTTAAGATTCTTAAAAAGTATTCCAACTTTTAGAAGCATAATGTCTAGCACAGAGATGAATGTGGTGGAACTCGATACCACACCTTACCTCCATCTTAAGATGAGGGAGCTAAGGTCACTCTGTAAAATAAAGAAAATAGTAATGGGCCCCAGACCTTCCAAACTACAGCTCCAGGAGCTGTTGGCAGAGTTTGAAAAGGCCAACCCCTCTGAGGATGGCAACTCAGAGGATGATGATAGTGACTTGGAGGGTGATTCCCCCCTACCAGTCCTATCTAGGGAAGACAGGGCCTCTCAAGCCCTGACTCCACAAATCATAGTCAGAGATGCTGGTTCCCTCACAGGAGGGACCAACCTCTCTGAAATCACTGAGGATAACTCCAGTGAAGAGGACATCCAGTTAGCCAGGATGGCCAAAAGATTGGCTTTGGAAAGACAGATCCTAGCCATAGAAAGGGAAAGACAAGAGATGGGCCTAGGACCCATCAATGGTGGCAGCAACATAAATAGGGTCAGAGATTCTCCTGACATGTTGAAAATCCCTAAAGGGATTGTAACTAAATATGAAGATGGTGATGACATCACCAAATGGTTCACAGCTTTTGAGAGGGCTTGTGTAACCAGAAAAGTGAACAAATCTCACTGGGGTGCTCTCCTTTGGGAAATGTTCACAGGAAAGTGTAGGGATAGACTCCTCACACTCTCTGGAAAAGATGCAGAATCTTATGACCTCATGAAGGGTACCCTGATTGAGGGCTTTGGATTCTCCACTGAGGAGTATAAGATTAGATTCAGGGGGGCTCAAAAATCCTCGAGCCAGACCTGGGTTGACTTTGCAGACTACTCAGTAAAAACACTAGATGGTTGGATTCAAGGCAGTGGTGTAAGTAATTATGATGGGCTGTACAATTTATTTGTGAAAGAACACCTATTAAGTAATTGTTTCAATGATAAACTGCATCAGCATCTGGTAGACCTAGGACCAATTTCTCCCCAAGAATTGGGAAAGAAGGCGGACCATTGGGTCAAGACTAGGGTGTCCAAAACTTCCACAGGGGGTGACCAAAAGAAAGGGGTCACAAAACCTCCCCAGGGGAAGGGTGGTGAGACAGCCAAAAACAAAAATAGTAAAGAGTCTTCTACAGGCCCCCAAAAACCTGCACAGGAGGGTGGGCCCAGAGCCTCTTCACAAAACAATTCTGGGTACAAGGGTAAAAACTTTGATCCCAAAAAGGCCTGGTGTGGTAGCTGTAGTCAGTCTGGACACCAAACTGGAGACAAGGCCTGTCCCAAGAAAGATACCACTTCTAACTCCACTCCAGCTAAAACTGGAATGGCCAGTCTCCAAGTGGGATCAACAGTGTGCCCAGAGCAAATCAGATGTCACACTGAAGCTACATTAGTCTCTGAGGGTGGGGTGGATTTAGCCACACTGGCTGCCTGGCCCCCTAACATGCAAAAATACAGGCAGCAGCTCTTAATTAATGGGACAAGTGTAGAGGGCCTGAGGGATACAGGTGCCAGTGTCACTATGGTGACAGAGAAACTGGTTTCCCCTGGCCAATACCTGGCTGGACAAACTTATTCAGTCACCAACGCTGACAATCAGACTAAAGTACATCCCATGGCTATGGTAACTTTAGAGTGGGGAGGGGTCAATGGCCTGAAACAGGTGGTGGTCTCCTCAAATATCCCAGTAGACTGTTTGCTTGGAAATGACCTGGAGTCCTCAGCATGGGCTGAGGTAGAACTGGAAAACCCATGCAGCCATGCTGGGTATCCCTGAACTGGTGTGTGTCAAGACAAGGGCACAGTGCAAGGCACAGGGTGAAAAATTAGAGCTGGAGTCTGGAAGAAAGGCCCAGCCTACCAAGAGAAAAGGAAAGTCAGCTGGGAAACCAGCTGCAACACAACAAGAAAAAGAGAGCCTCTCTTCTCAGGAAGAAGTTCTGCCCTCTGAGGGAACTGAGCCTATGGAGCTGGAACCTTATCAGGTTGAGCTCTTGGGCCCAGGGGGACCCTCAAGGGAAGAGTTGTGTAAGGGACAAGAAACCTGTCCCTCTCTTGAAGGCCTTAGGCAGCAAGCTGCTGAAGAGTCCAAAGGCAAGAAAAATGGAACACATAGGGTCTATTGGGAAGATGGACTCCTGTACACTGAGGCCAGAGATCCCAAACCTGGTGCCACTAGGAGAGTGGTAGTGCCTCAGGGGTTCAGAGAGTTTATTCTGACCTTAGCCCATGATATTCCCCTTGCTGGGCATTTGGGGCAAACCAAGACGTGGGAGAGGTTAGTCAACCACTTCTACTGGCCCAACATGTCCCAGAAGGTTAAGGAGTTTTGCACCTCCTGTCCCACCTGTCAAGCCAGTGGTAAGACAGATGGACATCCAAAGGCCCCCCTCATTCCACTTCCAGTGGTGGGGGTCCCCTTTGAAAGAGTGGGTGTGGACATAGTGGGTCCACTGGAACCTCCCACAGCCTCAGGAAATATGTACATCCTAGTAGTAGTGGATCATGCTACTAGGTATCCTGAAGCTATTCCCCTTAGGTCGACTACTGCCCCTGCAGTAGCCAAGGCCCTCATTGGTACCTTTACCAGAGTGGGCTTCCCTAAGGAGGTGGTGTCTGACAGAGGTACCAACTTCATGTCAGCATACCTAAAACACATGTGGAATGAGTGTGGAGTGACTTATAAATTCACTACACCATATCATCCACAAACTAATGGCCTTGTTGAGAGATTCAACAAGACATTAAAGGGCATGATCATGGGGCTCCCAGAAAAACTCAAAAGGAGATGGGATGTCCTCTTGCCATGTCTGCTGTTCGCTTACAGGGAGGTGCCTCAGAAGGGAGTAGGGTTCTCACCCTTTGAACTTCTGTTCGGCCACCCTGTAAGGGGACCACTAGCTCTTGTGAAAGAAGGCTGGGAGAGACCTCTTCATGAGCCTAAACAAGACATAGTGGACTATGTGCTTGGCCTTCGCTCAAGGATGGCAGAGTACATGGAAAAGGCAAGCAAAAACCTTGAGGCCAGCCAACAGCTCCAGAAGTGTTGGTATGACCAAAAGGCTGCACTGGTTGAATTTCAACCAGGGCAGAAAGTATGGGTTTTGGAGCCTGTGGCTCCCAGGGCACTTCAGGACAAATGGAGTGGCCCTTACCCAATCCTGGAAAAGAAGAGTCAGGTCACCTACCTGGTGGACCTAGGCACAAGCAGGAGCCCCAAGAGGGTGATCCATGTAAACCGCCTAAAACTCTTCCATGACAGGGCTGATGTGAATCTGTTGATGGTAATAGATGAGGACCAGGAAGCTGAGAGTGAGCCTCTCCCTGATCTCCTCTCATCAGACCCTAAAGATGGCTCAGTGGATGGAGTGATCTATTCAGACACCCTCTCTGGCCAACAGCAAGCTGACTGTAGGAGGGTCCTACAACAGTTTGCTGAGCTCTTTTCCCTAACCCCTGGTCAGACACACCTGTGTACCCATGATGTGGACACAGGAGACAGCATGCCTGTCAAAAACAAAATCTTCAGACAGTCTGATCAAGTTAAGGAAAGCATCAAGGTGGAAGTCCACAAGATGCTGGAATTGGGAGTAATTGAGTACTCTGACAGCCCCTGGGCTAGCCCAGTGGTCTTAGTCCCCAAACCTCACACCAAAGAAGGAAAGAGAGAGATGAGGTTTTGTGTGGACTACAGAGGACTTAACTCTGTCACCAAGACAGATGCCCATCCCATTCCTAGAGCTGACGAGCTGATTGACAAATTAGGTGCTGCCAAATTCTTAAGTACCTTTGACTTAACAGCAGGGTACTGGCAAATCAAAATGGCACCTGGAGCAAAAGAGAAAACAGCATTCTCCACACCTGATGGGCATTATCAGTTTACTGTTATGCCCGTTGGTTTAAAGAATGCCCCTGCCACCTTCCAAAGGTTGGTGAATCAAGTCCTTGCTGGGTTGGAGTCCTTTAGTGCAGCTTATCTTGATGATATTGCTGTCTTTAGCTCCAACTGGCAGGATCACCTGGTCCACCTGAAGAAGGTTTTGAAGGCTCTGCAATCTGCAGGCCTCTCTATCAAGGCATCCAAATGCCAGATAGGGCAGGGAACTGTGGTTTACTTGGGACACCTTGTAGGTGGAGGCCAAGTTCAGCCACTCCAGCCTAAGATCCAGACTATTCTGGACTGGGCAGCTCCAAAAACCCAGACCCAAGTCAGGGCATTCCTTGGCTTGACTGGGTACTATAGGAGGTTTGTGAAGGGATATGGATCCATTGTGACAGCCCTCACAGAACTCACCTCCAAGAAAATGCCCAAGAAAGTAAACTGGACTGTAGAATGCCAACAGGCCTTTGACACCCTGAAACAAGCTATGTGCACAGCACCAGTTCTACAAGCTCCAGATTACTCCAAGCAGTTCATTGTGCAAACAGATGCCTCTGAACATGGGATAGGGGCAGTTTTGTCCCAAACAAATGATGATGGCCTTGACCAGCCTGTTGCTTTCATTAGCAGGAGGTTACTCCCCTGGGAGCAGCGTTGGAGTGCCATTGAGAGGGAGGCCTTTGCTGTGGTTTGGTCCCTGAAGAAGCTGAGACCATACCTCTTTGGTACTCACTTCCTAGTTCAGACTGACCACAGACCTCTCAGATGGCTGATGCAAATGAAAGGTGAAAATCCAAAACTGTTGAGGTGGTCCATCTCCCTACAGGGAATGGACTTTATAGTGGAACACAGACCTGGGACTGCCCATGCCAATGCAGATGGCCTTTCCAGGTTCTTCCACTTAGAAAATGAAGACTCTCTTGGGAAAGGTTAGTCTCATCCTCTTTCGTTTGGGGGGGGGGGTTGTGTAAGGAAATGCCTCCTTGGCATGGTTATCCCCTGACTTTTTGCCTTTGCTGATGCTATGTTTTGAATTGAAAGTGTGCTGAGGCCTGCTAACCAGGCCCCAGCACCAGTGTCCTTTCCCTAACCTGTACTTTTGATTCCACAATTGGCACACCCTGGCATCCAGGTAAGTCCCTTGTAACTGGTACCCCTGGTACCAAGGGCCCTGATGCCAGGGAAGGTCTCTAAGGGCTGCAGCATATCTTATGCCACCCTGGGGACCCCTCACTCAGCACAGACACACTGCTTACCAGCTTGTGTGTGCTGGTGAGAACAAAACGAGTAAGTCGACATGGCACTCCCCTCAGGGTGCCATGCCAACCTCACACTGCCTATGCAGTATAGATAAGTCACCCCTCTAGTAGGCCTTACAGCCCTAAGGCAGGGTGCACTATACCATAGGTGAGGGCACCAGTACATGAGTACTGTGCCCCTACAGTGTCTAAGCCCAACCTTAGACATTGTAAGTGCAGGGTAGCCATAAGAGTATATGGTCTGGGAGTCTGTCAAACACGGACTCCACAGCACCATAATGGCTACACTGAAAACTGGGAAGTTTGGTATCAAACTTCTCAGCACAATAAATGCACACTGATGCCAGTGTACATTTTATTGTGAAATACACCCCAGAGGGCACCTTAGAGGTGCCCCCTGAAACCTTAACCGACTATCTGTGTAGGCTGACTAGTTCCAGCAGCCTGCCACAACCGAGACATGTTGCTGGCCCCATGGGGAGAGTGCCTTTGTCACTCTGAGGCCAGTAACAAAGCCTGCATTGGGTGGAGATGCTAACACTTCCCCCAGGCAGGAGCTGTCACACCTGGCGGTGAGCCTCAAAGGCTCACCCCTTTGTGCCAGCACCGCAGGACACTCCAGCTAGTGGAGTTGCCCGCCCCCTCCGGCCACGGCCCCCACTTTTGGCGGCAAGGCTGGAGAAAATAATGAGAATAACAAGGAGGAGTCACTGGCCAGTCAGGACAGCCCCTAAGGTGTCCTGAGCTGAAGTGACTCTAACTTTTAGAAATCCTCCATCTTGCAGATGGAGGATTCCCCAATAGGATTAGGGATGTGACCCCCTCCCCTTGGGAGGAGGCACAAAGAGGGTGTACCCACCCTCAGGGCTAGTAGCCATTGGCTACTAACCCCCCAGACCTAAAACACGCCCTTAAATTTAGTATTTAAGGGCTCCCCTGAACCTAAAGAATTAGATTCCTGAAACTACAAGAAGAAGAAGACTGCTGAGCTGAAAACCCCTGCAGAGGAAGAACAGAAGACACCAACTGCTTTGGCCCCAGTCCTACCGGCCTGTCTCCTGCCTTCCAAAGAACCCTGCTCCAGCGATGCTTTCCAAGGGACCAGCGACCTCTGAATCCTCTGAGGACTGCCTGACTTCAAGAAAGACAAGAAACTCCCGAGGACAGCGGCACTGCTCCAAAAGAACTGCAACTTTGTTTCAAGGAGCAGACTTAAAGACCCCTGCAACTCCCCGCAAGAAGCGTGAGACTTGCAACACTGCACCCGGCGACCCCGACTCGACTGGTGGAGAACCAACACCTCAGGGAGGACCCTTCGGCGACTCCGAGACCGTGAGTAACCAAAGTTGTCCCCCCTGAGCCCCCACAGCGACGCCTGCAGAGGGAATCCCGAGGCTCCCCCTGACCGCGACTGCCTGAACTCCCTTTCCCGACAGCTGGAAAAGACTCTGCACCCGCAGCCCCCAGCACCGAAAGGAACGGAACTCCTGTGCAGGAGTGACCCCCAGGAGGCCCTCTCCCTTGCCTAGGTGGTGGCTACCCCAAGGAGCCCCCCCCTTGCCTGCCTGCAACACTGAAGAGATCCCTTGATCTCTCATTGATTTACATTGAAAACCCGATGCTTGTTTCTACACTGCACCCGGCCGCCCTAGTGCCGCTGAGGGTGTACTTTTTGTGTGAACTTGTGTCCCCCCCGGTGCCCTACAAAACCCCCCTGGTCTGCCCTCCGAAGACGCGGGTACTTACCTGCTGGCAGACCGGAACCGGGGCACCCCTTCTCTCCATTGCAGCCTATGCATTTTGGGCACCTCTTTGACCTCTGCACCTGACCGGCCCTGAGCTGCTGGTGTGGTGACTTTGGGGTTGCTCTGAACCCCCAACGGTGGGCTACCTTGGACCCAAACCTGAGACTTGTAAGTGATTTACTTACCTGACAAAACTAACAAAAACTTACCTCCCCCAGGAACTGTGAAAATTGCACTGTGTCCACTTTTAAAACAGCTTATTGTGTTTTATGTAAAAAGTATACATGCTAATGTAATGATTTAAAGTTCCTGAAGTACTTACCTGCAATACCTTTCAAATGAGATATTACATGTAGAATTTGAACCTGTGGTTCTTAAAATAAACTAAGAAAAGATATTTTTCTATAACAAAACCTATTGGCTGGATTTGTCTCTGAGTGTGTGTTCCTCATTTATTGCCTGTGTGTATGTACAACAAATGCTTAACACTACTCCTTTGATAAGCCTACTGCTCGACCACACTACCACAAAATAGAGCATTAGTATTATCTCTTTTTGCCACTATCTTACCTCTAAGGGGAACCCTTGGACTCTGTGCATACTATTCCTTACTTTGAAATAGTGCATACAGAGCCAACTTCCTACAATAGTTCTTTATGAACCTCCTGTAATACCCAGTGAGGCCTAAGAAGGCTCTCACCTGGGTCTGAGTTGTAGGGGGAACCCAATCTATAATCGTTTGGATTTTCCCCTGAAGTGGTGCAATCTGTTCTCCACCTACCAGGTGTCCCAGATAAACCACCTTCCCCTGCCCTATCTGGCACTTCGAAGCCTTGATAGTGAGGCCTGCCTTTTGCAGGGCCTCTAAAACTTTCCATAGGTGGACCAGGTGATCATCCCAGCTAAAGCTAAAGACAGCTCATCTAGATATGCTGCACTAAAAGCTTCCAGCCCTTGCAGGACTGTATTCACCAACCTCTGAAAAGTGGCAGGTGCATTTTTCAATCCAAAAGGCATTACTGTGAATTGGTAATGGCCTCCAATGGTTGAAAATTCAGTTTTTGCTTTTGCATCTTCTGATAACTTGATCTGCCAATACCCTGCAGTCAAATCAAAAGTGCTTAGATACTTGGCAGATGCCAGTGTATCTATTAGCTCATCTGCCCTGGGTATAGGGTGAGCATCAGTTTTGGTTACCTGGTTGAGACCTCTGTAGTCTACACAAAACCGCATTTCCTTCTTTCCATCCTTGGAATGAGGTTTTGGTACAAGTACCACAGGAGAGGCCCATGGACTTTCAGAGTGCTCAACCACTCCCAGTTCAAGCATTTTCTGTACTTCTTGCTTTATGCAGTCTCTGACATGGTCAGGCTGCCTATAGATCTTACTTTTGACAGGCAAGCTGTCTCCAGTATCTATAGTGTGCTCACACCAAGAAGTGGTGCCTGGCACAGTAGAGAAGAGTTCAGAAAACTGACCCAGGAGATTTATGCAGTGGTCTTTCTGCTCAGCAGTAAGACAATCTGCCAAAACTACACCTTCCACTAGAGCATCTTGTTCTGTGGAAGAGAAGAGATCAGGGAGAGGGTCACTCTCTTCTTCCTGTCCCTCATCTGTTGCCATGAGCAAGGTGAGATCAGCCCTGTCATAGTAGGGTTTCAGGCGATTGACATGGAGCACCCTAAGGGGACTCCTGGCAGTGCCTAAGTCAACTAAGTAGGTGACTTCACCCTTTTTTTCAACAATTATGTGGGGTCCACTCCATTTGTCTTGGAGTGCTCTTGGTGCCACAGGCTCCAAGACCCACACTTTCTGCCCTGGTTGGTACTGAACCAAAACAGCCTTCTGATCATGCCATTGCTTTTGGAGCTCTTGGCTGGCCTGAAGGTTTTTACTGGCCTTTTTCATGTACTCAGCCATCCTAGATCTGAGGCCAAGTACATAGTCCACTATGTCTTGCTTTGGAGCTTTTAAAGGTTGTTCCCAACCCTCCTTAACAAGTGTTAGAGGACCTCTCACAGGGTGTCCAAATAGGAGTTCAAAGGGGCTGAAGCCCACTCCTTTTTGGGGTACCTCCCTGTAAGCAAAAGAGGCAAGGTAACAGGATATCCCATCTCCTGCGGAGTTTTTCAGGGAGTCCCATGATCATGCCTTTGAGAGTTTTGTTAAATCTCTCCACCAGTCCATTTGTTTGTGGATGATAGGGTGTGGTGAACTTGTATGTAACACAACACTCCTTCCACACGGCCTTTAAGTAAGCAGACATGAAATTGCTTCCTCTGTCTGATACCACCTCTTTTGGGAAGCCCACCCTGGAAATGATTCCCAGGAGGGCCTTTGCCACTGCAGGAGCTGTAGTGGTCCTTAGAGGAATTGCTTCAGGATATCTGGTGGCATGGTCCACTATCACCAAGATAAACCTATTGCCTGAAGCAGTAGGAGGGTCAAGGGGGCGAACTATGTCAACCCCTACCCTTTCAAAGGGAACCCCAACCACAGGCAGTGGGATAAGGGGTGCCTTTGGAGTGCCACCTGTCTTGCCACTGGCTTGACAGGTTTCACAGGACTTACAAAATTCCTTTGTGTCCTCTGACATTCTAGGCCAATGAAACAAGGGGACAAGCCTGTCCCAAGTTTTCATTTGCCCCAAATGTCCAGCTAAGGGAATGTCGTGGGCTAGAGTTAGGAGGAACTTTCTGTACTCCTGAGGAATCACCAATCTCCTGGCAGCTCCAGGTTTTGGATCCCTTGCTTCAGTGTACAAGAGGTTGTCCTCCCAGTAAACACTGTGAGAGTCACTGACATCCCCATTTGCTTGTTTGACAGCTTGCTGCCTTAGACCCTCTAGTGTGGGACAGGTATGCTGTGCCACACTCAGCTCCTCCCTGGCAGGCCCCCCTTCACCCAAAAGCTCAGCAGTGTCTGCTTCCAGCTCCTCTGGTGTAGGTTCTGCACAGGGTGGAAATTCTTCTTCCTCAGAAGTAGAATCCACTGTAGAGGGAGGGGTAGTAGGTAGTGATTTACTTCTACTAACTCTAGCTTTAGGGAGCACTTGGTCCATTCTTCCAGGATCCAAGTCACCCTGTCCTTTTTGCTTTTTGGCCTGAGCCCTGGTTAAAGCAAAAATATGCCCTGGAATGCCCAGCATTGCTGCATGAGCCTCCAACTCCACATCTGACCAAGCTGATGTCTCTAAATCATTTCCTAGTAGACAGTCTACAGGTAAATCTGAGGCAACCACAACTTTCTTTGGACCAGTAACCCCCCCCCCAGGTGAGATTCACAACAGCCATGGGGTGGCTAAGTGTGTTGTTATGAGCATCGGTTACTTGGTACTGGTGACCAAGTAGGTGTTGTTCAGGGTAGACCTGTTTCTCTATTACCATGGTAACACTGGCTCCTGTGTCCCTGTAGGCCTGAACCTCAACACCATTTATTAGGGGTAGTTGCTTGTACTTATCCATATTAAGGGGACAAGCAACCAAGGTGGCTAAATCAATAGCCCCCTCAGAGACTAACACAGCCTCTGTGGTCTCCCTAACTAGACCAACCCCAACTAAATTACCAAAAGTGAGCCCAGCTACTCCCTTAGATTGGCTATTAGTAGGTTTGCTCCCACCACCACTGCTATTACTAGGGGCACTAGGTGTAGCAGCAGGGGTTGTAGTGGTAGGAGGCTTGGTGCTTTTCTTTGGACAACTGGGATCTGTTGTCCAATGGCCTTTTATTTTACAAAAATAGCACCATGGTTTCTTTTCTTTGTTTTGATTTGAAGAGGATTTGGACCCACCACCCCCACCAGAGTGTTTTTGTGGGCCTGATGAAGACTCATTTTTAGATTTGTCCCCACCCTTGTCAGAAGACTTACCATCCTTCGTCTTGCCATCTTTGTCACCCCCTGTATGAACTTTTCTGTTCACCCTTGTTCTGACCCATTTGTCTGCCTTCTTTCCCAATTCTTGGGGAGAGGTCAGATCAGATTCCACCAGGTACTGGTGCAACAAATCAGACACACAATTATTAAGAATATGCTCTCTCAGGATTAAGTTATACAGGCTTTCATAATCAGTAACTTTACTGCCATGTAACCACCCCTCCAAGGCCTTCACTGAATGGTCAACAAAGTCTACCCAGTCTTGTGAAGACTACTTTTTGGTTTCTCTGAACTTCATCCTGTACTGTTCAGTGGTTAAACCATAACCATCTAGGAGTGCATTCTTAAGAACTGCAAAACTATTGGCATCACTTTCTTTCACAGTAAGGAGCCTATCCCTAACCTTTCCACTAAATGATAGCCATAGGATAGCAGCACACTGCCTTTGAGGGACATCCTGTACAACACAGGCCCTCTCAAGTGCAGCAAACCACTTGTTAATGTCATCCCCCTCCTTGTAAGGAGGAACTATCTTATGCAGATTCCTAGAATCATGCTCTTTTGCAGGATGACTATTTGGAATACTGCTGCTGCCACCATGGGTTCTAAACCCAATTTCTGTCTTTCTCTTTCTATTTCTAAGGACTGCCTATCTAAATGCAGCTGTTGCTTCTTGAGCTTCAGCCTGGATTGTTCCACTCTCAATCTATTGAGCTCCCTTTCTAACACTCTGTCATCAGGGTGGGTGGGTAGGGCATGTCTTGAAATAGAAGAATGGTGAGAATGAACAGAAGGAGACCTGGCCCTAACAGATGTCACACTAACATTCTGGCCTACAGAGGTGATACTTCTACTGTGATGAGAAACAACACTATTACTGTGATGTGAATTCACATCAGAACCAGCTATGCTAGGTGGCTTGCTAGGGGGCAGGTTGGAAAGCTTCCCTCCCACCTCTTTTGCTAGGGGTGCCCCAGAATCAGAGTGGGAACCATCAGCTAATTTCTCACCAGAAGTGCCACCTAAGGTCTTATCTTGTTCAATGAGCATATTAACCAACAGTTGTCTTGAGGGAGTCTTCCCTACCCCTAAACCTCTATCTACACAGAGACTCCTTGCTTCCTTCCAGCTAAGGTTGTCATAAGTTATGCTGGACAGATCAAGAGTTTGGCCTGTACCAGACATTTTAGACAGTGTTTAAGGGATAGAAAAAGCGAGAAAAAAGTTTTTCAGAACTTTTGGAAAGACAAAGAAAAAACTTTTAAAACTTTTTAAGAACTTTTTAGAAAGTTTAGAGGTACTTTTCAGCACTTTAGAAAAGAAGTGAGAGAAGAAAAGCAAAACTTTTTGGTAAGGTGTACATACACTGAACTTGTTTTGTATATTTTTCTCTTATGAAAAGTACAATGACAAAAGTGGTATGTAGTTGCAAAGTACTTATCCCACCGCTGCACAACCAATGTAGGAGGCTGGACTGGCTTGTAGTGAGTACCAAGGGGTACTTACACCTTGCACCAGGCCCAGGTATCCCTTATTAGTGTATAGGGGTGTCTAGCAGCTTAGGCTGATAGAAAAGGTAGCTTAGCAGAGCAGCTTAGGCTGAACTAGGAGACGAGTGAAGCTCCTACAGTACCACTAGTGTCATATGCACAATATCATAAGAAAACACAATACACAGATATACTAAAAATAAAGGTACTTTATTTTTATGACAATATGCCAAAGTATCTCAGTGAGTACCCTCAGTATGAGGATAGCAAATATACACAAGATATATGTACACAATACCAAAAATATGCAGTATAGTAATAGAAAACAGTGCAAACAATGTATAGTTACAATAGGATGCAATGGGGACACATAGGGATAGGGGCAACACAAACCATATACTCAAAGTGGAATGCGAACCACGAATGGACCCCAAACCTATGTGACCTTGTAGAGGGTCGCTGGGACTGTAAGAAAACAATGAGGGTTAGAAAAATAGCCCACCCCAAGACCCTGAAAAGTGAGTGCAAAGTGCACTGAAGTTCCCCAAAGAGCACAGAAGTCGTGATAGGGGAATTCTGCAGGGAAAGACCAACACCAGCAATGCAACAACAATGAATTTCCAGACTAGAGTACCTGTGGAACAAGGGGACCAACTCCAAAAGTCACGATCAATTCGAGAGTGGGCAGATGCCCAGGAAATGCCAGCTGTGGGTGCAAAGAAGCTGCTACTGGAAGGTAGAAGCTGAGGATTCTGCAGGAACGACAAGTGCTAGAAACTTCCCCTTTGGAGGATGGATGTCCCACATCGTGAAGAGTCGTGCAGAAGTGTTTTCCCGCCGAAAGACAGCAAACAAGCCTTGCTAGCTGCAAAGCTCGCAGTTAGGGTTTTTGGATGCTGCTGTGGCCCAGGAGGGACCAGGATTTCACCAATTGCGTCAGGGGACAGAGGGGGCGCCCAGCAAGACAAGGAGCTCTCTCAGAAGCAGACAGCATCCACAGAAGTGCTGGAACAGGCACTACGAAGTGGAGTGAAACGGTGCTCACCCGAAGTTGCACAAGAGAGTCCCACGCCGCCGGAGGACAACTCAGGAGGTCGTGCAATGCAGGTTAGAGTGCCGTGGACCCAGGCTTGGCTGTGCACAAAGGAAATCTTCGTGGAGTGCACAGGAGCCGGAGTAGCTTCAAAACACACGGTTCCCAGCAATGCAGTCTGGCGTGGGGAGGCAAGGACTTACCTCCACCAAACTTGGACTGAAGAGTCACTGAACTGTGGGAGTCACTTGGACAGAGTTGCTGAGTTCAAGGGACCTCGCTCGTCGTGCTGAGAGGAGACCCAGAGGACCGGTGATGCAGTTCTTTGGTGCCTGCGGTTGCAGGGGGAAGATTCCGTCGACCCACGGGAGATTTCTTAGGAGCTTCTAGTGCAGAGAGGAGGCAGACTACCCCCACAGCATGCACCACCAGGAAAACAGTCGAGAAGGCGGCTGGATCAGCGTTACAGTGTCGCATTAGTCGTCGTTGCTACTTTGTTGCAGTTATGCAGGCTTCCAGCGCGGTCAGCAGTCGATTCCTTGGCAGAAGGTGAAGAGAGAGATGCAGAGGAACTCTGATGAGCTCTTGCATTCGTTATCTAAGGAATTCCCCAAAGCAGAGACCCTAAATAGCCAGAAAAGAGGGTTTGGCTACTTAGGAGAGAGGATAGGCTAGCAACACCTGAAGGAGCCTATCAGAAGGAGTCTCTGACGTCACCTGCTGGCACTGGCCACTCAGAGCAGTCCAGTGTGCCAGCAGCACCTCTGTTTCCAAGATGGCAGAGGTCTGGAGCACACTGGAGGAGCTCTGGGCACCTCCCAGGGGAGGTGCAGGTCAGGGGAGTGGTCACTCCCCTTTCCTTTGTCCAGTTTCGCGCCAGAGCAGGGCTGAGGGGTCCCTGAACTGGTGTAGACTGGCTTATGCAGAAATGGGCAGCATCTGTGCCCATGAAAGCATTTCCAGAGGCTGGGGGAGGCCACTCCTCCCCTGCCTTAACACCTTATTCCAAAGGGAGAGGGTGTAACACCCTCTCTCTGAGGAAGTCCTTTGTTCTGCCTTCCTGGGCCAAGCCTGGCTGGACCCCAGGAGGGCAGAAACCTGTCTGAGGGGTTGGAAGCAGCAGCAGCTGCAGTGAAACCCCTGAAAAGGCAGTTTGGCAGTACCCGGGTCTGTGCTAAAGACCCGGGGAATCATGGGATTGTCTCCCCAATACCAGGATGGCATTGGTGGGGCAATTCCATGATCTTAGACATGTTACATGGCCATATTCGAAGTTACCATTGTGAAGCTACACATAGGTAGTGACCTATATGTAGTGCACGTGTGTAATGGTGTCCCCGCACTCACAAAGTCCGGGGAATTGGCCCTGAACAATGTGGGGGCACCTTGGCTAGTGCCAGGGTGCCCACACACTAAGTAACTTAGCACCCAACCTTTACCAGGTAAAGGTTAGACATATAGGTGACTTATAAGTTACTTAAGTGCAGTGTAAAAGGGCTGTGAAATAACGTGGACGTTATTTCACTCAGGCTGCAGTGGCAGGCCTGTGTAAGAATTGTCAGAGCTCCCTATGGGTGGCACAAGAAGTGCTGCAGCCCATAGGGATCTCCTGAAACCCCAATACCCTGGGTACCTCAGTACCATATACTAGGGAATTATAAGGGTGTTCCAGTATGCCAATGTAAATTGTTAAAATTGGTCACTAGCCTGTTAGTGACAATTTGAAAGAAATGAGAGAGCATAACCACTGAGGTTTTGATTAGCAGAGCCTCAGTGAGACAGTTAGTCATAACACAGGTAACACATACAGGGCACACTTATGAGCACTGGGGCCCTGGCTGGCAGGGTCCCAGTGACACATACACTAAAACAACATATATACAGTGAAATATGGGGGTAACATGCCAGGCAAGATGGTACTTTCCTACACCCCCCCCAGCCACAGTCCGGCACCTTCCCCAGAGTAAGAATAGTAATTATAACCCCCTCCCTGCCAAGCCACTGTCTGGTACCTTCCTGGAAGTAAGTGTTTGGCAGAGTTAGAATAGTAATTGTAACCCCCAGCCACTGTCCGGCATCTTTCCTGAAGTAAGTAGCTGGCACAATACGAATAGTCATTTTGCCTGTCAGCTACTGTCCTGCACCTTCCACGAGGTAAGTACTTGGTGGAGTTAGAATGGTTATTTTGCCCCCTAACCACTGTTCAGCACCTTCCCTGAACAGATGATTACACTGCATGTTATATATATATATATATATATATATATATTCACTGAAAAAAACAAAGGTTACATGGATGTTATAGTTAGGTTCTAAATTTACTTGTACAAAACTGTAGAAATTCAGCAGTTATAGCAGTGTTGGCTGGTGACTGAAAGCAGTGGTGGGGCACAAATACAAGACGGAATTGCAGCTTGTGAGTGAGCCTCACTACTCACGTATTTCCATTCATCTACTCACCCACTGCCTTTGGTCACCTACCCATTTACTCATCCACATTGTCATCCACTGCCATTCACACAACTCTTATACACAGACGCCCACATTCAGGGGGCGGTTGCGCCCCTAGCCTTTTCTGGCCTCTCTAGTGAAGCATATATTTAATTACATGATGAAGGTAAAACATTTTTTGCACAACATTTTCCGAGTGAAAGTTGTGCACTTTGAAAAGCTACCAGAAGCAGCTCGGAAGTCAGTGGTCCAGTCGTTAGTGATATCTAGATTGCAATGTTTTATACCTGGGGGTCTCCCAACTTCACCTAAAAAAATGGCAGCGGGTGCAGAACTTGGCGGCCCAGCTGTTGCTGGAATTACCAAGAAGGCCCACATGGCCCCAGCACCGGCTTCCTCTAGAGGAAAGGGTCTCCTTTAAAGCCATATGCTATTGCCACAGAATTCCCAATAAAAAGGCCCCAACATCTGCACTCGGTAGTTAAACCACAGGTCCTAGAAGACATCTGAGGTCAGCTGGAGCCTCCTTGGCCTGCGCTCCAGCGGTGCTGCCATTTGGTGTCTTGGACGCTAAAATGTGGATTTCTCTCCTTTGATCCCTCAGGCACGAGTCCTCTGCGTTACCTTTCTGGAAGAATCTGAAAACCTGGTTCTTCATCTAACTGAGCCCGACGCGGCTCCTCTGGGCTGGATCTCTGCATCAAACCCTGCAGCGCTGGGAGACCTCTAGTGAGGTAGCTAGGCGCTCTATAAATCACATTATTATTATTATTATTAGTAAGTTGTCATGTGACCTCGCTGGAATGAACTGATGGGAGAGTACTCTACATAGCACTGTCTGCACCTGGGAGTAGGGGAGCTGGGAAGTTACAACAAACATTACAAGTTAGCACTTGGAACCTGAAAAAGATGGCGAGGCAAAGGGCTCATTATTCCTTATTAGGCTGGGTGCCTCTCATATTGTGCACTTACTCATTATGTTATGATATCTCCATGCATTTCAGTGACTGACTGATTTTACACGTATGCTCATTATCGTATAATGATCTGTGCTCTCCGTGTTTTGATAATCTGTTTGTAATTCCTGTTAACCATATATTCATGTAACGTGTGACAGGCGGGGTTGTGTATTGTGGCCTCTAAGTGAACACCTTACATCACACAACAGGGGTTATGTTTGATATGAAGGCTGTGAAATGATGTAAGATCAGCCCTCAGAGCCCCCTTGAGGGGGGGGACACGTCTCCCTCCAGAGGGAAGAGCGGTTCTCAGGCGATCACATCCGGGCTGTGACCAGACAACAAGGTGCGGACTCACGGACACAATGCACACAATGCACACAATGCACACGTGCCCTGTGGGCTGGGCTTGGACTATAAACGCAGGTCAGGTGTGTGACACTCAACCCTCACACATGGCAGACGTTTGGTCTGATTTTTTTTATTAGTTCGGCCAGGACACCAAGGGATTTGTTCACAATGTAATATGTTGCTAGCTTTCATATTTTTTACATTCTGTTCATTCATAATTCCTACTTTTAATTGTATATCCGTAGTAATATTGTTATAATACTCTCTGCTAAAACTGGCTTAGGCCTTAACAAGTAACTGTGGATTTCTTTCTGTGCACACTCGGGGACGTGGTGCCCTGGCTGCTTGGCAATGCCTCCATCACCAACCAATGAAAACAGCTCAGGCCTCAAAACACAGAAACACATAACCAAACACTTATTCAAGCAAACACACATTGCCTCACCCATCCAGTATCCAGCAGTTTCAGTGATAAAAGGTACACGTTTATTTGAGCTGCAGATTACATGTTTAATATGACATATCACGTCATTAGTCTGCAGAAAAAATAAAACAAGCATAACTAGCCATGATAAATTACTGGAACCATTACAGCCTTTGAGAGAGGAAATCACCTACAGAGGCAGTGAAGGGAGAGGAGAGCTGAGAGAACAGATTTTTTTCTTATTGTCTGTAAAAAAGATAGAGCTCCAACTTACTTGTGTGCAGGGTTGTCTTTGGCATATTTATGACTTGAGGTCTTCAGGTCACACTCCTGTCTCCCAGAGAGCCCTGGATGGAGTTATTTATTGTATTTATTCAATTTCTCTGCCACAGACTGCTTGTAATGCAGGAAAAGGGGATTTTCTTTGCACAATGCCACATTCTTTTAATAAAATGTGACCTCTGGTACGTAGACCCTTCTCATCACACCCCACCATTTGAGTAAATAGGAAAGGGTGAGTAAATAGGAAAGGGTGGATAATAATATCGGAGTGACATGAAGTTTTCAGAAACCCGGGCTGAACAAAAAACGCTCCAGGCTGTTTACTATCAGGGCTTCTGGTGGAGGAGGAGATAAGCCAGGCACGTCACTGTTCTGAGAAGGGCTTTGAGCCCTGTCAGCCCCACTGAAGCCCTGTCAGCCCCACTGAAGCCCTGTCAGCCCCACTGTGCAGCTTTCAGCCACATACTCACGCAGGCGCAGTGGGGCTTTTCAAAGTGCACAACTTTCACTCCGAAAATGTTGTGCAGAATTTTTTTTACCTTCTTCATGTAATTAAATATATGCTTCACTAGAGAGGCCAGAAAAGGCGAGGGGCGCAGCCCCTTAGCCCTTGAACACCAGCCGCCACTGAGTTATAGTTACCCGAGCTAACTACAGCTTGTGCTCCCGTAATGCTCTGCTTATGACCTCACATATTACATCACTCATGACATGGTCAGTGACATCACTGATGACATCATCCAGTGAGTGTAGGTGGTTGTATCGATGTGTGAGTGGGTGTGTGAGTTTGAGTAAATGAGTGGTTGAATCATTTGCTCTAAGGGAGACTGAATGGACGTGTACGTTGCTGTATGGGTGAACAAGTGACTGCGTGAGCAGCTGCATTTTATTAAGTGAGTGGCTCCACGTGTGACTGAGTCGGTGTCAGAGTGGTTGTCTGGGTAAGTGAATGGGTGTCACTGTATTGGTGAGTGACTTCATGAGTCACTTGCTGTATAGATGAGTCAGTGAGTGTCTGAATGGCTGTACGTATAACTGAGTGGCTGTGTCAGTGACTGTATGGGAGAGCCAGTGGGTGTATAAGTGGCTGTATCATAAACTGAGTGGGTAAATCCGTTTTATACAGGATAGTGAGTGGATGTGTGAGAACTTGTGTTGGTCAGTGAATGGCTGTGGGAATGGCTGTCTGGGTGACTGAGTGGGTATGTAAGTGCCTGTTAATGTGAGTGAGCTGGTGTCTGAATAGTTTTATAGTTGAGTGATTGCATGTGTAGGTGACTGTAATAATGAGTCAGTGACTGTGTCAGTGGCTGTATGGGTCAGTGTTTGGGTGTGTCAGTGTTTCTACAGCTGATTAACTGGATGTGTCACTAGAATAGTGATCTATTAATGGGCCGTGTGAGTATGAGTGGGTGTGTCAGTGGGTGTATGAGTAGGTGTGTAAGTAACTGAATGAGTCTGTGAATACCTCAGTTAGTAGTGTATGGGTGAGCGATGGATGTGTCACTGGCTGTTTGACTGAATGAATGTCTGTATATCACTACTTTTACGCATCTGTGAATATGTATGTGCGTAGGTGTGTGTGTGTGTGTGTGTGTGTGGGTATAAAAGAGTTTGTATCAGCAAATAAGTGGATGTATGACTGTGTGGATGATGTCATCAGTTATGTCATATGAGAGGTCATCAATGATGTCACCAGTGATGTCACTGACCATGTCATGAGTGATGTAATATGTAAGATCATAATCAGTGCATTACTGGAGCACAAGTTATAGTTGGCTCAGGTAACTATACCTGCTTTATTTCTATGGTTTTGTAAAAGTAAATTCAGAACTTATAACGTCCCTGTAACATTTCTTTTGTCAGTGAATTTCTATGGTCCCTGCTGCCAAACCCCCTAACCTCCCATCCCTTGTGCATGCACTGTGGAAGTTGTCCGTGGCCTCTCTGGGTGTGGGAATAGGTGTGAGAGGCTGTATCTGGGAGTAAGAGTGGCTGTTAGAGTCTGTCTGGGTGTGAGACTACATACATC
Source organism: Pleurodeles waltl (assembly GCF_031143425.1). Lineage (NCBI taxonomy): Eukaryota > Metazoa > Chordata > Amphibia > Caudata > Salamandridae > Pleurodeles > Pleurodeles waltl. Next base: position 597,315 of record NC_090447.1, read on the forward strand.
AGTGTTTTAGTGGGTGCGTCAGTATGTGCATGGGTCTGTGAGTGGGTGCATCAGGGTGTGAGTGGGTCTGTGAGTGGGTGGGTGACGTCTGAGTGGGTGTGTGAGTGGGTGCGTAACTGTTAGTGGGTCTGAATGGGTGCGTGAGGGTCTGACTGGGGCTCTCAGTGAATGCCTGAGGGTAAGAGTGGGTCTGTGAGTTGGTGCATCAGGGTGTCAGTGGGTGGGTGACGTCTGAGTGGGTGTGTGAGTGGGTGTGTAACTATCTGAATGGGTCCGAGTGGATGCATGGGGGTCTGACTGGGGCTCTGAGTGACTGCATGAGGGTCTGAGTGAGTCTGTGAGTGGCTGCCTGAGTGTGATTGGGATTGTGAGTGGGTGTGTAGTGTCTGAGTGGGTGTGTGAGCTGGAGAACTGATTGAAAGAGAGAGCAAAATAAAGTGAGAGAGAGAGGGATATTTTTTTAGTCTTTATTATCTGATATACTGAGAAAGAGTTATTTGTTTCCAATTTAAAATCAAAAATTTAATTTATTAAAAAATATCTAAATTGAAATGAGTCCAGCTGGACTCAAACCCCCGAAGCTCAGCTATGGTGTTTGGTTTTTTTTTTTAATGTTTTGTTTTTAGCCCTTTATATGCTACCTGGGACCGCTAGAGAGCCCTCAAGGGCTCTCCCGCAGTTCCCATATATATTTTATGATTTTAAATTGTATTTATTTAAATTTTTTTAAAAGCCCTTAACAGGCTACCTGGCACTGTGGGGGAAGTCTTCAGGCTTCCCCTGCATTGGCATTGCTTCAGCAAGCATGGAGCTGCTTTGACAACAGCTCCGTGCTTGTTGAAGCATTTCATCGCGAGCTGAAAGCTCTGCGGTTCGACAGTGGGATCTACTTAAAGGTCCCGCTGTCATACAGCAGAGTGTTTGCTGTGGCTTGGCTGTAGCGATGCAGCCAAGCCACAGCAAACAGCTATGTCCTGGGGGTGGGAATCCCCAGGACATAGCAGGAGTCTGCCCTGGGGGTTGGCGGTTCCCAGGGTCATCAGATGCTCCAAGAGGGGGGGTGCGCGGCCCCCCTCCAACAAGAATAGCCCCAGGGGTCCCAAAGGAACCCCCTTTCTTTTTTTTCCCACTTTGCCCCTGGGGGTGGTGGTACCTGGGGTGTGGGGGGCCACGGACCAACCTGCATATGCTTACAGCAATACCCGCAGGGTGGTGGTCTCCAGGGCGCCGCAGCCCCCCCACATATATTTAAACCAAATCCCCGAGGGGTGGTGTTGCCCAGGTCGCGGGGGCACAGTCTCGCTCACATATATTTAAACCAAAGCCCTGGGGGTGAGGTCCCCGGGATGCAGAGGGCCACGGGCCCCCACCGCATATTTTTTAATGGATGCCCTGGGAGGTAGTGGTCCCTGGGGTGTAGGTGGGCCATGGGCCCCTGGTATATATTAATTGAAAGACCTGGGGAGGTGGTGGTCCCTAGGGCTCAAGCCGAATCCCAAGATGGCTGCCAACACTTCCTGGTTTGAAGTGTTGGGAGCCAATCAGAGTTGTGCATTTCCCTGTACGAGCTCGTCTTTATTTGCGAATACTTTGAGGCCAGAGATATACAAATTTGAATTTCTCTGAATTTCTCAAAAACTACTGAACGGATAGACTCCAAATAAGCAAAAGCATGATCTGCAAACCGACAGCTAGCTTTCTGCCAAATTTGGTGTAATTCCGTCCAGTGGTTTGACCTTTAGTAGTGTCTAAAGAATTCTATGAAAATTAACATGGGAAATGCAATGTTTTTTAGACCCTTTTTCTTTGCCCCCGCTTGATGGATCACCCCGAAACTGTCCATGTGTTATAAGAATCATCGCGACACTTTTTTGGGAAAATTTTGGGAAGATTTGTCAAACGGTGCTAAAGATATAGGCAAGTGAAAAAACATTTTAAAATAAAAATACGTTAAAAAATATAACTCACATTAAAATTAATTTCTACAATAGGCAATATAAATGTTAATGTTTAACTCCATATTCATTACAATTAAAAAAAAAATGGTGTTGTAAAGGTTTGCGTGGTAAAAGTTTGCATGGTAAAAGTTTGAGTGGTAATGGTTCATAGAATGTATGTGCATGGTAAAGACATGCATAGTAAACGTGCGTGGTAAAGGTATGCGTCGTAAAGGCGTGTGTGATAACAGCATATAAGCAACCACCTCCACACAGTAGTGCCGGTGCTCAACTTCCACTGTAGTATGTTTCTTACCTGACATTTTACCAGAAACAATTGGGGCATCTTCTTGCATGACCCCCCTACTGCCTGGCCTCACAAAGGGCTTGAAACAGTGAGACCTCAGATATCCCACCTTCATTATGGTGTCCTGGGACAACCAGCCAATGCCACACCAGATCTGAATGAATGCATGCCTAGTGGATTCTGACCTAAGCCACACAGTCCTGCACATCTCTTGTGCACTCACACAACCACAGGAACCAGAAGCTCACTTGGGCCCTGAAGCCTTACCAACGAGAATTATTCGGTGCAGTCACTGGACACTCTTGCATTCTTTCTGCAGAATATGACCTAGACACCCTTATCTGTCCGAGACACAGGATTCTTAATAGTGACTCAGTGGTCCCCCCCTGCACTGAGCTCTCTATAATCTGTGGTTCTTCACCCTGCACTGAGTCCTCTTTACAGTGTGGTCCTCTGCCATGAGCCCTCAGTACCCTGTGGTCCTCTGCCCAGAACTGAGCACTATGTACACTGTGGTCCTCAGTCCAGCACTGAGCCCTCTGTATACTGTGGATCTCTGCCCAGCACTGAACCCTCTGTACACTGTGGTCCTCTGTCCAGCACTGAGCCCTCTGTACACTGTGGTCCTCAGTCCAGCCCTGAGCCCTCTGTACTCTGTGCTCCTCAGTCCAGCACTGAGCCCTCTGTTCACTGTGGTCCTCAGTCCGGCACTGAGCCCTCTGTACTCTGTGCTCCTCAGTCCAGCACTGAGCCCTCTGTACACCGTGGTCCTCAGTCCAGCACTGAGCCCTCTGTACACCGTGGTCCTCTGCCCAGCACTGAGCCCTCTGTACACTGTGGTCCTCAGTCCAGCACTGAGCCCTCTGTACTGTGTGGTCCTCAGTCCAGCACTGAGCCCTCTGTACACCGTGGTCCTCAGTCCAGCACTGAGCCCTCTGTACACTGCGGTCCTCAGTCCAGCACTGAGCCCTCTGTACACTGTGGTGCTCTGCCCAGCACTGAGCCCTCTGTACTCTGTGGTCCTCTGCCCTGCACTGAGCCCTCTGTACACTGTGGTCCTCTGCCCAGCACTGAGCTCTCTGTACTCTGTGGTCCTCAGTCCAGCACTGAGACCTCTGTACCCTCTGGTTCTCACTCCAGCACTGAGCCCTCTGTACTCTGTGGTCCTCTGCCCAGGACTGAGCCCTCTGTACACTGTGGGGCATATTTATACTCCGTTTGCGCCGAATTAGCGTCGTTTTTTCCGACGCAAATTCGGCGCAAAACTAACGCCATATTTATACTTTGGCGTTAGACGCGTCTAGCGCCAAAGTATGGGCAAATAGCGTCATTTTTTTGCGTGAACGCCTTCCTTGCGTTAATGAGATGCAAGGAAGGCGTTCCCGTCTAAAAAAATGACGGCGACGCAAATGCGTCGTATTTATACTCCCGGGCAAAAATCACGCCTGGGAGTGGTCGGGTCAAAAAACCCCGCATTTGCGCCACTTTTTAACGCCTGGGTCAGGGTAGGCGTTAAGGGACCTGTGGGCTCAAAATGAGCCCACAGCTGCCCTCCCATGCCCCCAGGGACCCCCCCTGCCACCCTTGCCCACCCCAGGAGGACACCCAAGGATGGAGGGACCCATCCCAGGGACATTCAGGTAACTTCAGGTAAGTATCATTTTTTTTTTTTTTTTTTTTGGGTGGCATAGGGGGGCCTTATTTGTGCCCCCCTACATGCCACTATGCCCAATGACCATGCCCAGGGGACATAAGTCCCCTGGGCATGGCCATTGGGCAAGGGGGCATGACTCCTGTCTTTACTAAGACAGGAGTCATGTAAATGGCGTCTGGGCGTCGTTAAAAATGGCGCAAATCGGGTGGAGGCGTTTTTTTGCGTCAACCTGACTTGCACCATTTTTAAGACGCCCTAGCGCCACTTTTCCCAACGCCGGCGCTGCCTGGTGTACGTGTTTTTTTTCCACGCACACCAGGCAGCGCCGGTCTGCTTGCGCCGGCTAACGCCATTCAATAAATACGGCGCCCGCATGGCGCTTCAGAATGACGTTAGCCGGCGCAAAAAATGTTGACGCTAAACTGCGTTAGCGCAGTTTAGCGTCAAAAAGTATAAATACGGGCCTGTATTCCTCTGCCCAGCACTGAGCCCCTGTACTGAGTGGTCCTCAGTCCAGCACTGAGCGCTGAGCCCTCAGTACAATGTGGTTCTCTGCCCAGCACTGAGCCCTCTGTACTCTGTGGTCCTCAGTCCAGCACTGAGCCCTCTGTACACTGTGGTCCTCTATCCAGCACTGAGCCCTCTGTACTCTGTGGTTCTCAGTCCAGCACTGAGCCCTCTGTACTCTGTGGTCCTCTGCCGAGCACTCAGGCCCGTATTTATACTTCGTTTGCGCCGAATTTGCGTCGTTTTTTTCGACGCAAATTCGGCGCAAAACTACGCCATATTTATACTTTGGCGTTAGACGCGTCTAGCGCCAAAGTATGGGCAAATAGCGTCATTTTTTGGCGTGAACGCCTTGCGTTAATGAGATGCAAGGAAGGCGTTCCCGTCTAAAAACAGACGCACATAGCGGTGCGTGGTATTTATGCTCCAGGGCAAAAATCACTCCCGCGCGGCAGGCGGCGCAAAAAAATGGCGCAAAGCACGAATAGCGTGAAATTTTAACGCCTGGGTCAGGGCAGGCGTTAAAATGGGGCAAACACACCTGTACTTAATCAGAACACACAGAACAAACAACAGAGCAGCAGAGCAGCAACAGGGAGACATGGAGGTGCTTTTTCTTCAACGTGCACGTAGACGCAGAGCCCTGCAGCAACAACAGCAGCCACAACAACAACAGCAGGGACCCCAAAGACAGCGCAGAAGGCAGGAGAGGATATTCCGCCCAAGAACAACCCTGCATGGCCTCAGGGAACGAGACATCATCCAGAGGTACCGGTTGAACTGGCAGGCCATTCAGCAGCTGCTGACAAATATTGAACAGCAATTGGCCCCCACTTTAGTGACTCCACGCACTATCCCAACAGAAACAAAGCTGCTTGCCGTACTTCACCTGCTGGCAAGTGGCTCCTTTCAGACAACTGGTGCCCTGGTTGGTGGAATCTCACAACCATCTTTCTCCGCATTCCTGCCTAAAGTACTGGATGCCATCATTGGACTGACACCCCGCCACATCTGCTTCCCTAACACACTGCAGAAGCAGCAGGAAACAAAACAGGGGTTCTACGCCATCAGTGGCTTTCCGCACGTCCTTGGTGCAATTGGCTGCACACACGTACGCCTTGTGCCACCTGCTGCGAGTGAACACCTCTACCGCAACAGGAAGCACACACATTCCATCAACGTGCAGGCCATAGTCGATCACCAAGGACTGATCAGCAACATTGTGGCTAAATATCCTGGGAGTGTACATGACGCATTCATTTTCCGTCACTGCACCATCAACCAACACTTCCAGGATGGACGGTATGGCAATGGACTACTTGTTGGTAAGGACAAAAATCTACTTATATACTCACTGCACAGAAACCCTCTAGGATAAACAACACATACACCACAATAGCAACACCTAGACAGGGACACACTGAGGTACTCACATCACTAGCCATGTGTCACAAGTCACCATTGAACCTCTCACACATTTGAATTTACTCCACAGCTTAGTGTGAAGACATTCATGACTGTGGTTGCCTAAATGTCACCTTGCAAATTGGAAGTCTCACAATAACCTGTACACTAATACAATGCATAACTTTTAAGGGATGGGATGGCCTGGCTATGTTCATATGGACGTTTCTAATACCCTTTCATGTTTCAACTCTGCATGGAACTATCATCACACCCCCAGTGAGGACACACGGACACCTGTGTCACAAGTCACAATGCAAGGGAGGGCACACTGTACTTGAGAAACCAATACATCCTGCTGACAAACAGTTAGACAACAAACACTTGCTCAGCCAAGGAAAAAAACCAATGCCAAAGTTTCCACCAACAACCATAGGTTGTCACATTAGTACACAAAATAGTCACAGACAACACAACACAACTACTGCCATCAAAGATACGTACAACAGTGCCTCCTACATCTAATTGATACCATTCTGTGTTTCTCTTTCAGCTGATCAGGGGTATGGCATCCAGCCTTGGATAATGACACCATATGGGAACCCAAATACTGCTGCTGAGCGGGCATACAATGACGCCCACAAGAGGACACGCAGCATTGTGGAGAGGACCTTTGGGATCCTAAAGTCAAGGTTCCGCTGCCTTGACATCACTGGCGGAAGCCTACTATACTCCCCAGAGATGGTATGCAAAATCATACTCACCTGTGCCATATTACACAATATTTGTGTACAAAGGAACATTCCCCTCCTTGAACCGGACCCAGACATGCCTGAGGATGATGATGAGGAGGATGCTGGCCTGCAACAGGAGGGGGAACAACCTAACACCGCAGCAGGAGTGCGTAGGCGCCAACAGCTTGTGAACAATTTTTTTACTTAAGTCATTATAATCACTTGTATTCCACACTTGTAAATAAACACAGATCACAAACACCACATCATGCTTTGGCCTATTCATTTCTGACCACCTTTAGTTTGAAATAGCTGAAGATGAATGTCGTCTCATTGATCAAGAATGCCATTAAAATTCATCACACCAAAAATAAACATCACAACTGTATGCACAGAGGGTAGGATGTGACATGTTACATTACCATACACAGAGCCCAACAAGAGTACAAATGTGACAATTAGACATGCCGGATCCAAACAACTGAAACAGTCTCTCATCCAGCCCAAAATTGGAGATCATTTGAAAGTCACATCACACGTGTTCAGAGACAGGGTGGGACCATCCATGTGTACGTGAACATGTCATCATGGTTTCTCTCAAGTGTATGATGTGAGCAATACACAATTGCAACAACATCAGCTGCCACTAACTCAGGAGGAGACCTTGAAGTTACAGTGACAACATACACACAGACAGGTCATACTGGATCCACATTCCCACACACATGTACACATATGTCATACAACCAACCTAATATTTGAAAGTAGACCATCACAGTTGTGTCCCAGTTTGAACCTAGCAGGAAGATTGTAACATGACACTAAACCAGTTTATGCAGAAAGGGACACAGACAAGCAAAACAATCTTCGCATTATCACATCGTGAACGCAGAGAGTCTTGCAAACTTAGGGGGTCATTCTGACCCTGGCGGTAATTACCGCCATGGCGGAGGTCGGCGGTAGCACCGCCAACAGGCTGGCGGTGCACCGATGGGCATTCTGACCGCGGCGGTTCAGCCGCGGCCAGAAACTGACTTCCCGCTGCCCTTGAGAATCCGCCATGGCGGCGGAGCGCGCTCCGCCGCCATGGGGATTCTGACACCCCCTACCGCCATCCTGTTCCTGGTGGGTCTTCCGCCAGGAACAGGATGGCGGTAGGGGGTGCCGCGGGGCCCCTGGGGGCCCCTGCAGTGCCCATGCCAATGGCATGGGCACTGCAGGGGCCCCCGTAAGAGGGCCCCACAAAGAATTTCAGTGTCTGCTTTGCAGACACAGAAATTCGCGACGGGTGCAACTGCACCCGTCGCACCTTCCCACTCCGCCGGCTCCATTCTGAGCCGGCGTCCTCGTGGGAAGGGTGTTTCCCGCTGGGCTGGCGGGCGGACTTTTGGCGGTCGCCCGCCAGCTTAGTGGGAAAGCCAGAATGTCCGCCGCGGTCTTTCGGCGGGAAACGCTTGGCGGGCGGCGACCGCCGCCCGCTGCGGTCAGAATGACCCCCTTAGTCATATGAAAATGGTATGCAACTTAGCTCCAAATCATCAATACTGCAAACGTCAAATGGGCTAATGAGATGAATGAATGGTCAACAGTCATTCATACCATATGGCCTTACATTCGCCCGCTGCTGCAGGTTTGCCAGGATATGATAAAAATACTCCATGGATACAGTAGCTATTCTGGATGGTCAAATCCTAGGGTGCTGGGGGCCTAACTCCACCTCTATCACCCCCAAAACATACAGGAATCATGTACTTGTGAACTAAACACATGCATAAGGCACATGTGTGGCCTCCATGTCACAAGTCCTACACAAATATGAAACACAAAATCATAATGGGACATGGTCAGCCCCATAAAAACTGAAAGTGACTCTCCCACTCCCTGTTAGGACTACAGATAAAAGCATCCCCATCATAAAGGTGGGGACATTTTGGAGACGGAATACATAATGGTATCAAAAACCTCATTTCAAAATAGCCATCAGCAATTACACCAAATATGTTGTCAAATATGGTCAATGCATTAGTTAACGTATCCCAAACATCACAGTGTGAAGGCCGTCTATACATAAAAGTACGGACATTTGTCATATACAAACACAAATGTGTCTCACATCGCACCGTTTTACCATGACAAATCACCTTTCCAAAGCTAAACACATGAAGACATTTGGATAAATTTGCTCCATATTCTACGCATACAGCATGGCTGTCATAATTTGTTCATGTACATGAGTGCACACAATGCAGAGTCAGATACATATGTATCCAAAAGTGTCTTGATATTTCACCTTCAAATTATTATTTACATCCACAATATTTTTGACTCTGCATCATGTGCACTACTGTACGTGTAATAAAAACCACGCCCATGATGTATGCGTCGTGAAATTGACGCTATATGCACAATATATTGCTCATTTCATGTACAGTATTAATTATTAATATTCATACCATTTTTTTTTACTCCGCATCATGTGCACCACTGTACGTGTAAAAAAAATGACGCCCATGATGTATGCGTGGTCAAAATGACGCTACATGGACAATATGTTGGTCATTTCATGTACAGTATTAATTATTAATATTCATATCATATTTTTTGACTCCGCATCATGTGCACCACTGTACGTGTAATAAAAACCACGCCCATGATGTATGCGTCGTGAAATTGACGCTATATGCACAATATATTGCTCATTTCATGTACAGTATTAATTATTAATATTCATACCATTTTTTTTCACTCCGCATCATGTGCACCACTGTACGTGTAAAAAAAATGACGCCCATGATGTATGCGTGGTCAAAATGACGCTACATGGACAATATGTTGGTCATTTCATGTACAGTATTAATTATTAATATTCATATCATATTTTTTGACTCCGCATCATGTGCACCACTGTACGTGTAATAAAAACCACGCCCATGATGTATGCGTCGTGAAATTGACGCTATATGCACAATATATTGCTCATTTCATGTACAGTATTAATTATTAATATTCATACCATTTTTTTTCACTCCGCATCATGTGCACCACTGTACGTGTAAAAAAAATGACGCCCATGATGTATGCGTGGTCAAAATGACGCTACATGGACAATATGTTGGTCATTTCATGTACAGTATTAATTATTAATATTCATATCATATTTTTTCACTCCGCATCATGTGCACCACTGTACGTGTAAAAAAAATGACGCCCATGATGTATGCGTGGTCAAAATGACGCTATATGCACAATATATTGCTCATTTCATGTACAGTATTAATTATTAATATTCATACCATTTTTTTTCACTCCGCATCATGTGCACCACTGTACGTGTAAAATAAATGACGCCCATGATGTATGCGTGGTCAAAATGACGCTACATGGACAATATGTTGGTCATTTCATGTACAGTATTAATTATTAATATTCATACCATTTTTTTTCACTCCGCATCATGTGCACCACTGTACGTGTAAAAAAAATGACGCTCATGATGTATGCGTGGTAAAAATGACGCTACATGGACAATATGTTGGTCATCTCATGTACAGTATTAATTATTAATATTCATATCATATTTTTTGACTCCGCATCATGTGCACCACTGTACGTGTAAAAAAAACGACGCCCATGATGTATGCGTGGTGAAATTGACGCTACATGCACAATATGTTGGTCATCTCATGTACAATTTGAAATATTAATATTCATAGCATATTTTTACACTCCGCATCATGTGCACTGTAATGCGTCAAAAAAATATGACGCACATCTGTGTATGCGTGAAAATATGACGCATTACGCGAAAATAAAAACAGCGGCCATTTTATGCAGGAAGTGATGTAATAGGATATCCTGTTTACCAAATCTGTACTGGGAGTTGACTTTCACTTTCACTTTGCAGTCTCAGAGTTATCTAGACTGTGTGGTTGTGTGAAAGGTGTTGTCCTGTGTTTTACTGCTTTAGTGTCCTGTGTGCCTTGTATTTTGTCTTTGTGTCAATCTTTTATTGTTGTCAAACATTGTCTCAGTCTGTTTAGTGTTGTTTTGTCTATACCTGTGATAGTTTGTATTGTCTGTGGGAGTCTGTTGTGGGTAGCATAGTTTGGGGGGTTAGTTGGGCTATTTTTCTCCTTTTTCTTTTTCTTTCACACCTCTACCTTTCCCCATTTCCCACTTTTTCTTTCATTTTTCTTTGGTACTTTTTTACACCTCTCATCATGTCAGGTAGGCCTCGCCTGTCCAGGATGGGTGAGGACGAATTGGGGGGCTTCATATGGCTCGTAAGCCATTTCCTCCCACTGATGCTGGAGGCTGGGGGCCGTGTGATACAGGGGTATCACACGGAGGCGAGGAAAATTCGTTGGGAGAAGGTGCGCCATCACCTGGTCCGGGTCTACGGGAGTCTGAGGAATATCCATCAACTCAAGCACCGCTGGGCAGATCTGATCAGCAGGGAACAGGACCTGCTGGACCACCTGGGACTCCGGATTGGTGGCTATGTTGGTGAGTAATAATCAATTACATGGGAATAATAGGAATGTGTGCGTGAACATGTGATGATTGGTAGCCAATCTGCAAAATAAGTAGCTGACTGCGTGTTATACTAGGGAAACCTAGGCCCATGGGCATACACATAAATCCCCATTTTTGCTACACATGTACACCCAATAACAGCAGTAAAATGCAACATCTATTTGTATTTTGCTAAGTAGCCCCCTCTCTGCGTCACAAAATGATGCAAATGCTGCGCTACAAAGGTATACATATGTGTCCAAATGTGTATTTGTTGCCGGGTGTGTATGAAGACCTATGCTACCAGGCCGATGCCTCATTTTTGCAACACATACCAGATGGCTGTAGCTGCATGGAATGTACTGTTGCATTTGTGTCTGAAAAGCAACACGTGAACTGCTCTATTTGTACTCTACTGGTCATAATGGCCAGTGAGTACGTCATGTAGAAACAACATACCTACATATGTAGACGCCATAGCTAGACCGAAAATTGCAAACACATGATGATGCAACACCTGTGTGTTGCCTTCACGTCACATGAAGTTAGTCATGTTGTCCACACATATGTCACATGTGTGTCTGGTTGCTGTGTGTTGAACCTGTCCACATAGCCTGTTTGATTGTGAGTGGTCATGCAGTCCTCATGGAACCAGTTGTGGAATGTTTCTCTCTGGGATGCACATGCTGAGATGTATGGATCACATGATTGTTCGGGCCTACTAATGGAGGATTAACTTGGACGACACATGACTGTCCTGGCCACTGCATGAGTGTAGTAGGGTGTGTCACTGGAGCAGGAGACTCATCCAATGATAATCTAGAATACAAAGTCAGCCAGGCAGGATGAGCATGTGTGAAAGTGTATCATTACCATGTAATATTCACACACTGTCATTGTAACAGAAATTATTTGTCTGTTCACCCAGTCCGAGTATAATCTTCCTTTCATGCTTTACAGGTGGACCAGCCCCGTACACCGTTGGTGAGGTAGCCCATTTTGACGACCCCGATACCTACAGTGAGTGTTGCCTAAGTGCTATTTACATTGTTTGGAAATGAAGCATGATGGATTACTGTGTGTTCAGGATAATTCATGATTTGATGTGCTGGCCGTTCATTGGCTTTGTTGTTTTGGTGTGATATCAAATTGGAATAATGTTTTGGTAAAGCAATACCTAGTCATCTCTCAGATTGAGGGGCAGTAGGTCATTCAATTAGTGCGACAATTGGGAATAGCATGACTCATTTTGAATACACTGGTCAATGTTAGACTTGGTCAGGAACTTGCCATTAACTGAGTCAGCATATCAGACTGACAGTCTCCCAGATAGCTTAGGCACATGGCTTCGATGACAAGTGCTTCTTCCTAGTTGAGGATGGACTGTGTACACTGTAGGTCGGATCTTCCGGGGGCATGTACTTCCACAAGGTGACCTCGAAGTGTGTGTGACTTGAGTGCAATGGCCTAGGTGTTCTGTTGAATCATGTGAATGGGTGTTCTACCTCCTCTGTGTGTGTTGTAAAACATGCCTCACTAATAGTATGTTATGTTTGGCTAAGTCATATCATTTTGACATGTGTGGACCTGGGATGTGACAAGGTTGGGCTGACTCCAACGTGTTGCTAGCCCTTCATAGGTGTTGTGTGTGAAGGCACATGCTTGTTGAACTTTCTGTACACTCCTGGTTGTGCATTGATCATGGGATTGTTGTTTGTTCTTCCCACACCACCCACAAAGACTGGGATGTTACTGTGAAACAGGGTACCTAGGACTGTAGCAAACAGTATGTTACACGTACTTAACACCTTTTGTGACTTGAGTTTGTACCTAGGTCCAGATGTAGCAAAATGTCTCCACATTGCAAATAGCATAATTTGATGTTAGTGAGTTGCAAACGTCTGTTTCCTAATCCGAAATGTTTTTGGTGGTCATGTACATATTTGCAAAATGCTTTTCTAAATTAAAAAAATAAAGGAGTTTACCAGCCCTACTTGCAAATCACAGTGTTAGGCAATCCCATTTGCTAACGAGTACGTGGTTGCAAAGTGAGTAGCTGTTATCATCCACTTGAAGTGGATGCTAACCAACTTGCTGACTGGAAGGGGTCCTCATTGTGAACCTTCACCTTTGTGAGTGGACCAAAATACTCCTGCACAAAACAGCCAGTGGTCTAGGGGAGCAATAATTATTGTGTAAATTACGAACAATCAATTGTTGTGAATTTAAACAAATCGCAGCTCATTTTCCTTTCAGATAAAGGGCCTACACTTGGTGAAAAATAACTTGCTTCATTTAAAAGCAGTCACGTCTATGGAGTTCTGCTGTTCCCAGCAGGCCTCCATCCCCGTGAGTGCCCATAGTTGCTAAGGTGGTGCAAGTTGGAACCCACATCATTGATGTTCATGAGGTGGGATTTAGGGACCCCATAGTGACTCGCAGACGGTGTCAGAGACACCGTTCAGCTTTGCAATTTGCTAGTTGATTTCCCATCAATTCCTACATCTGGCCCATAGTGTCGACATATGATTCATGGCCAGGGGTTCAATCTTAGCACACAACTATTTCGAAATGCCATTGAGTGAGATGTGTGATTCTTATCACATAGAATGACATATGTAGTGAAGTCAGTATGCGGACGAGCTGGTGCCATAATGTATAATGGCTTAGGTATGAATTGTATGAGTAGTTTAGGGTGATGTCATCCATCATGTAGAGACATGGATATGCTATATGTGATATGCCCTTCAGTATGCATGATTCACATGTACTTCCTCTGAGCCTTCCCGTGAAATATGTTGTAACAATTGCTGCAACCAATACATTGCTAGTAATGGACAAATTACCCATTGTGGTATTCAACCCACTGTAAATTCTATGCTCAATATTTGCCTTTTCCCTTCACAGCTGCAAACCTGAGTGCCGCAGCTCGCAACCAGTTTGAGCGCCGGGCAATGAGGTACAGCCACATCCTGCAGGTGCAGTGTGGGTATCGGAGGATGGCCCGCAGATACAATTCGGAACGGGCCTCCGGGGCGTGGTATGCCACACCACAGGCTCCCCCAACGGTGCCCCCAACAACCCCCGCCACTACATCCACCAGGTCTGGCCAAGTGGACCCAGCAACGGACCAGGCATCCTCATCCAGACCTGGACCCAGCCGTGTGGTGGGAGCAGGGCAGTCCCGTGCCCACACCACTCCACCAACACAATCCACCTCCACCGGCACCCAGACCTGCACTGACCCTCCGATCAACCCAGCGGACTTCCACGCATTGTCAAGGAAATTGGACAGGTTGATTGCAAAAGTTGACACCCTGACGGAGGACATGGCTGAGGTGAAGAAGAAGGTGCGCTCCATCCGGCGAACAGTACGGAGGCCAAATCAGTAGACATTTTGCCCTCCAGAACTTTTACCCCTCCCCTCTCACCTCTTTCCTATTTCATACTGTTAGTTGGGTTTGGGGGGTTAGTTATAGGATAAGTGTAGGAAATTAGCTTAGTTAGTGTTAGGTAAGAGGGTGGGGGGTCCTTCTTCTTTATATCTTATCTTTTTGTGTGGGTGGGTGGGTGGGGGGCAATGTTGGGATTCCTGTTTAAAAAAAAAAAAAAGAAAAAAAAAAAATAACTATAAAAACAAAAAAAATACTAAAAAATATATGTTTGTTTAGGATAGTGTAGTATGTGTGTAGGTTAGTAAGTGTTGTCCTGCATGTGTCTTGTCTCATAATGGTGGGTGGGGGGTTGATCTTTAGATCGTTTCGTTACATGTGTAGAGTAAGTTTAGCTTAGGTTAGTTAGGGACAGTTGTGGGTTAGTAGTAGTCAGGTTAGATTAGTGTAGGTTTATCTTTCCCTTAGTTGCCTCTTTTATTACTTATTGGAAATAAAACTTTTGTTAACCCTTTACCTGATGCGTTAGGTGCTACCTTTTCATGGCCTTGACATCAATGTAGCAGAAAGTTTTAGTATGACATTTGTGTCCTATGCTCGCTATCCCCAGGCTATTGAGGTTTAACATGCCAGCTACCCGTGTGCTAACTTGGTAAGTATCCACCATGTGGGAGAGCCACCATTGGTAGTGTGCATAGATCATCAAGATTTGGGGTTGGTATGTATCCTACTTCACAAAGAGTGCTTCCAGAGTTGATTTTGTAGGTAAATAGATAGGTCGGACAGCATTGTGAAGTTCAGGGAGAGCTTTGTAGATGAGTATTTGTTCACACTCTTGTCTTGTTGCTGTCATTGCTGACCTACATCATGTGTGTACTGCTTGAGCATGACTTTCCTTCATGGTAGTATACGCTGTAAGGGTGATTGATGCAGTGTAATTTGGTTATCATTCCTTTCATTTTACAGCATAATGTATTGTTTTAGTATTGCAAGGTGCCTACATTTCTCATCCACCATTAGTTGTCTAGAATAGCTATGGATGGGGCCTCATTCTGTCCAACACAGCATGATTGTGTGTGCTTAGTCCCTACATCAGTTATTTTCCTCAGTCTAGTAAAGCTATGATGCAATCCTGGCCACTGCACAGATGTTTCAGTATACATGAAATCAGGACAGTAGTATAGAGAATCGACATGGTTGCCACACAGCCACTTTGGAGTTATGTACTGCACAGTTGAAGTGTGAAATGACACAGAGACACAATAGGTGTGCAAGTGATATTTATTTTTAGGTGGAGTAGTGCAAAAAGTCCATTAACAATGTTAGGTGAGTCCGTTCTGGTGCATTCTTAAATGGTGATCCTATTTACAGGGTGTGGATGATGCTCCTGACATGCTGGGGTGATGTCACAGACGGTGCAGAGGAACAGGAATTGCCAAATGGTAGGAGAGAAACATTTACAGCCAATGTGGACAAGTTAAACAGTAGATTGCCGAACAGTCATTGAGGGTAGTTGGAGTGAGGCTGGCATGTGTCAAAACGTAGGACCTTGGTCAGAGTAGGGCATGGTGCAGGGACTAGGGCTTCCGGGTACTCTTGCGAGTGAATGTTATCTGTTCCATGTCTTCTTCTTCTGATGTGTGTGTTGCCTGGTGTGTCCTTGTTGTTGTTGGTTTTGAAGGGGCAACACACACCTCAGTGTCAGAAGACATGGAGGCAGACATCCCGGGGGCTGATCCCTGTCCAGTTATGAAGGGCAGTACTGCAGCAAGGAGAGCGTGCTGGTTTTTCAGAATGGCAGCCACATCCCGATGGTAGGCAGCCAGGTCTGCCCTGAGGGGTTCGATGTTGCATTCGTGCACACGCTGACTGGCTTGCTGTTGGAGTTGTTTGGTCAACTGGATGACAGCTGTGCAGATTGCCTTCTGTGTTACTAAAAGTTCCTCCAACAGCGATGTTCTGGCTTGCATTGCAGCTGCCTGATCAGCAGTTGACAGCATGCACGAACGCACCCCCTCAAGGCTGGCTGCCATAGTTTGCATCCCCACCCGCACCTCCTTGGCCAGCTCCCGCTGGACCCCAACGACTGTTCTTTCGAAGCTGGTGCCAGTGTCGTCAGAGTCCTCAGCTGTGTTGGAGCTGGCAGGTCTTACAATTGGGGTGGCGGGTGGTTCTACTGTGGTGGCTGCTTCTTCTTGGCTCCTCCTTGTTACTGAAGGGGGGGTTTGGAGGCTTTCGAGGACCATGTCAATGGTCTCGTGTGAGGTTGATGGTCTCGTCATCCATGTCATCAGGGAACTCATGGACAGGCATATCGGCAGGAGATCCGTGTTCCTCTGCAAAGAAACAGGGTACAATTAGTGTGTCTGTGTTGAGATCATTTAGCACTAAGATACAAGCCTTTGGATGCCTTAACTTTGTACTCTGATTTTGTCTTGGTATCTGCTGTCCGTCATAGGGCATTATTGTAGGCCTATGGCCCACCTGTGTGTCACATATATGATATGGAGCTATCAGACATGCCTGCCAGGTCATCTCTAGGTGTTGATTTGTAATTATTTCGGAATATGCATTTTTTTGTCCTACTCCTCCCTCGGTGTTTCACTATTGTTATGGAGGGACATTTGTTTGGGTGGGCTCTCATTATCCTACATGTGATTCTTGGCTTTCTAGGCAGCAGGATAGCTAATGGTGTGGGGGACTAAGTTTGACCCACTTGTAAATAACTCGGTCACCCAGATATTCTATTTAGCTCAGACAGACTAGCAGTGCCTCTGGTCTCCCACAACAGAGGAATGTTTAGAAGTCCAAGCCCATGACATCTTTGGGACTTCTCAGGGAAGTGGTGGTCACTCAGGTCCTACACATTTCTATCTTTTCCGGTATGTTCCCATACACAAATGACACAGACAGGATTTGTTTGATATGAAGTTTCATTGTACAACTGACTTGTAGGAATTTAGGTGTGAGCCCCAATAACCAAAACAATACACACAGTTAGAACTGAAATAGTCCGCAGGAGAGTAATACATTGGTACACAGCTATCATGGTGCCTAACAGTTTCTACTCTCCCTCTGCTTGTTCTATATATAGCACTGCATGTTAAGTTTGGAGCTTGGCTGTCTGAATCACAGGGGAGACATCATCCCTCATATCAGAGGAATGGGCTGGGATCTGGTTGTGCATCAGCAGCAAGGCAGGCAGCATCTAGATGTGATTTTCTGTTTGTAAACTCCCCCATGCGTGTCTTGGGACGAGGAAGTGAATTTAAAAGACATATGTCATTGTGATGACAAAGTTTCCCTACGCAGGAATGGCAAACCTTAACCCCTACCACATCTATCATCAACGAACCAGACGGTATCCTTGACTGGGCCACAGAGTGAATATGTTCTGGCAAACTCCAGTGCAGAAGTAGGCAAAACAGGGTGATTTGACTAATTGCCAACACCTTAGGACTGACTATTTGCTACATTAACTGATAGGAAGGGCAATGAGATTCATTTAGTGCAAAGTGCTCTGAGGCACTTAGATGTGAGCAAATGAGTATAAGTACATTCAGGGTAAGATGCACAAAGGCCTCCAGCCTGAGGCTATTACGCAAAGTATACGTTTCACTTGCCACGCTACACTTTGACTGACTGTGGGTGTTGTGACTGCCCTGCCAGCACACTTGCCTCACAGGCCCTGCACCATACACTTTTTATTCACATTGCATGATCTGTACATGTTAGGTGGCATGACCTATGTATGTCAATGTTAGGATGTGGTATGGATGTAAACATTGTTGATGTTTGTATCTGATGGGGTCTCATGTGTGTCTTACTGGATTGGCCTGTTTATCGTATGAATGTCCTATTTTTTGGTTAGACTGTGCAGATGTGTTTCATTGACCAGTTGCCTGTGTCCCCTCGTCAATGTTGTTGTCTGAGCAGTATGACATTTGTGATGTAGCATTGTTAGGCAGGCACGTGAGGGACCCTGACGTATGCAGCATGTGTGTGTCGTTAGTGCTGTGTGGCTCCTATTGCTGTTTACTTAGGCTTATGTATGTGTCAGTTATGGACATTCGGCATTTAAGTGTACTGGTACCTTTGTCTTATTTCTAGGAGTAGTTGCAGATGTCATCCTCACCCCCTAATTTAGGAATGTATGTTCCAGGGTGGGGTTCCTGCCATTTGGTACTATAGCTGCCCAGAGATAAGAGGTGTTATTGTCAACTGTGGTGGCAGTTAAGTTGCAGTTGTTGTATTTGCTACTGCATTACAGGTAGGGACCTAGTTGATGGGGAATAGTTTGTGCAAAACAAGTGCCTGGATGTGGATTCAGGGTAGTGTCCTTCCCACCTGTCACTGGTTTCCCTTGGCTCTCTTGTTGTAATTACAGGATATCCCCGTGGGACTGTAGTGGTGGCAGTATTTTGTCGTGCCCCGGCTATGGTCAGTACTGGGCATTCCCCCCTGCCGTGCCCCTTTCCCCATGCCACTTCATATATGTGCTAAGTTACATGCATTGTGTAGTAGGTATCCCCCCCCTGCTTACAGTCCCCATTATTGCATTGTAATTCCCCATGCGACTTACCCTGCATGTGCGTAGTGTCGTGGTAGTCTGCGCTGTCCAGTCCTTGTATCCCTGTGACGATCTCCTCCGGGATGACGGCTGCGACCATCTCCTCCATGTGGTCCAGGTCCTCCTGTTGTGCTGGACTCCCCCCTCCAGTCTGCATTGCTGCCTTCCTGTTCCTGGCCATTTTCTCTTTGGTCCTACGTTTACAGTCATGCCAGCGTTTCTTACACTCGGTGACTGTCCGGCGTTCTTCAGCCACACTGTTTATCTTGTCCACAATTTCTTTCCAGATGGCCTCTCTCCTACTGAGTGGCAATTTTGAGGATATGAAAAGTTGGTGCTGGTGTTCCGTCACCTCTTTCACCAGGATTTCCTGCTCCTCTGCACTGAAGCGACACTTTCTTTTTTTCTTTAACATGTCCTGGTTCCTGTATGCTTCCTCCTGGCTGGGTCCTGGTCTGCTCTCATCCTCCTGGGGTCTGTTGGGGCATCTGGGATCCATTTTGGGTCTCCTCTCCTGTAAGTGCAGTTTTCGCGCAAAAATGTCACGCAATAGCGTGAAAAAAACCGGCGTTTTCACGATTGCGCTGTCGTAAATCGACCCACAGTGATTTGCGTCCCTTTTACGTGGGTTTCCCTTACGACAGACCGACGCTGTTTGCGTCACGAAATAATGACTCCCACCTGTTGGTTGCGCCGCCGTACGTCAAAGTATAAATTTGACGCCCGAATGGCGCATCCAAATGGCGTTAGACGGCGCAAATTTTTTTGACGCAAAACTGCGATAGCGCAGTTTTGCGTCAAAAAGTATAAATATGGGCCTGAGTGCTCTGTACACTGTGGTCCTCTGCCCAGCACTGAGCCCTCTATACTCTGTGGTCCTCAGTCCAGCACTGAGCCCTCTGTACTCCGTGGTTCTGCCCAGCACTGAGCCCTCTGTACTCTGTGGTCCTCAGTCAAGCACTGAGCCCTCTGTACTCTGTGGTCCTCTGCCCAGCACTGAGCCCTCTGTACTCTGTGGTCCTCTGCCCAGCACTGAGTGCTCTGTACACTGTGGTCCTCAGTCCAGCACTGAGCCCTCTGTACTCTGTGGTCCTCAGTCCAGCACTGAGCCCTCTGTACTCTGTGGTCGTCAGTCCAGCACTGAGTGCTCTGTACACTGTGGTCCTCAGTCCAGCACTGACCCTCTGTCCTCTGTGGTCCTCAGTCCAGCACTGAGCCCTCAGTCCAGCACTGAGCCCTCTGTACTCTGTGGTCCTCAGTCCAGCACTGAGCCCTCTGTACTATGTGGTTCTTAGTCAAGCACTGAGCCCTCTGTACACTGTGGTCCTCAGTCCAGCACTGAGCTCTCTGTACACTGTGGTCCTCTGCCCAGCACTGAGCTCTCTGTACTCTGTGGTCCTCAGTCCAGCACTGAGCCCTCTGTACTCTGTGGTCCTCAGTCCAGCACTGAGCCCTCTGTACAATGTGGTCCTCAGTCCAGCACTGAGCCCTCTGTGGTCCTTTGCCCAGCACTGAGCCCTCTGTACACTGTGGTCCTCTGCCCAGCACTGAGCCCTCTGTACTCTGTGGTCCTCTGCCCAGCACTGAGTGCTCTGTACACTGTGGTCCTCAGTCCAGCACTGAGCCCTCTGTACTCTGTGGTCCTCAGTCCAGCACTGAGCCCTCTGTACACTGTGGTCCTCTATCCAGCACAGAGCCCTCTGTACACTGTGGTCCTCTATCCAGCACTGAGCCCTCTGTACTCTGTGGTTCTCAGTCCAGCACTGAGCTCTCTGTACACTGTGGTCCTCTGCCCAGCACTGAGCCCTCTGTACTCTGTGGTTCTCAGTCCAGCACTGAGCCTTCTGTACTCTGTGGTCCTCTGCCGAGCACTGAGTGCTCTGTACACTGTGGTCCTCTGCCCAGCACTGAGCCGTCTGTACTCTGTAGTCCTCAGTCCAGCACTGAGCCCTTTGTACTCCGTGGTTCTGCCCAGCACTGAGCCCTCTGTACTCTGTGGTCCTCTGCCCAGCACTGAGTGCTCTGTACACTGTGGTCCTCAGTCCAGCACTGAGCCCTTTGTACTCTGTGGTCCTCTGTCGAGCACTGAGTGCTCTGTACACTGCGGTCCTCTGCCCAGCACTGAGCCCTCTGTACTCTGTGGTCCTCAGTCCAGCACTGAGCCCTCTGTACTCAGTGGTTCTGCCCAGCACTGAGCCCTCTGTACTCTGTGGTTCTCAGTCAAGCACTGAGCCCTCTGTACCCTCTGGTTCTCACTCCAGCACTGAGCCCTCTGTACACTGTGGTGCTCTGCCCAGCACTGAGCCCTCTGTACTCTGTGGTCCTCTGCTCAGCACTGAGCCCTCTGTACTCTGTGGTCCTCAGTCCAGCACTGAGCCCTCTGTACCCTCTGGTTCTCACTCCAGCACTGAGCCCTCTGTACTCTGTGGTCCTCTGCCCTGCACTGAGCCCTCTGTTCTCTGTGGTCCTCAGTCCAGCACTGAGCCCTCTGTACTCTGTGGAGCTCTTCCCTGCACTGAGCCCTCTGTACTCTGTGGTCCTCAGTCCAGCACTGAGTCCTCTGTACTCTGTGGTGCTCTGCCCAGCATTGAGCCCTCTGCCCTGCACTGAGCCCTCTGTACACTGTGGTTCTGTCCAGCACTGAGCCCTCTGTACTCTGTGGTCCTCTGCCGAGCACTGAGTGCTCTGTACACTGTGGTCCTCTGCTCAGCACTGAGCCCTCTGTACTCTATGGTCCTCAGTCCAGCACTGAGCCCTCTGTACTCCGTGGTTCTGCCCAGCACTGAGCCCTCTGTACTCCGTGGTTCTGCCCAGCACTGAGCCCTCTGTACTCTGTGGTCCTCAGTCAAGCACTGAGCCCTCTGTACCCTCTGGTTCTCACTCCAGCACTGAGCCCTCTGTACACTGTGGTGCTCTGCCCAGCACTGAGCCCTCTGTACTCTGTGGTCCTCTGCCCAGCACTGAGCCCTCTTTACTCTGTGGTCCTCTGCCCAACACTGAGCCCTCTGTACACTGTGGTGCTCTGCCCTGCACTGAGCCCTCTGTACTCTGTGGTCCTCTGCCCTGCACTGAGCCCTCTGTACTCTGTTGTCCTCAGTCCAGCACTGAGCCCTCTGTACACTGTGCTCCTCAGTCCAGCACTGAGCCCTCTGTACACTGTGTTCCTCTGCCCAGCACTGAGCCCTCTGTACACTGTGGTGCTCTGCCCTGCACTGAGCCCTCTGTACTCTGTGGTCCTCAGTCCAGCACTGAGCCCTCTGTACTCCGTGGTTCTGCCCAGCACTGAGCCCTCTGTACTCTGTGGTCCTCTGCCCAGCACTGAGTGCTCTGTACACTGTGGTCCTCAGTCCAGCACTGAGCCCTCTGTACTCTGTGGTCCTCTGCCGAGCACTGAGTGCTCTGTACACTGCGGTCCTCTGCCCAGCACTGAGCCCTCTGTACTCTGTGGTCCTCAGTCCAGCACTGAGCCCTCTGTACTCCGTGGTTCTGCCCAGCACTGAGCCCTCTGTACTCTGTGGTCCTCAGTCAAGCACTGAGCCCTCTGTACCCTCTGGTTCTCACTCCAGCACTGAGCCCTCTGTACACTGTGGTGCTCTGCCCAGCACTGAGCCCTCTGTACTATGTGGTCCTCAGTCCAGCACTGAGCCCTCTGTACAATGTGGTCCTCAGTCCAGCACTGAGCCCTCTGTGGTCCTTTGCCCAGCACTGAGCCCTCTGTACACTGTGGTCCTCTGCCCAGCACTGAGCCCTCTGTACACTGTGGCTCTGTCCAGCACTGAGCCCTCTGTACTCTGTGGTCCTCTGCCGAGCACTGAGCCCTCTGTACACTGTGGTGCTCTGCCCTGCACTGAGCCCTCTGTACTCTGTGGTCCTCTGCCCTGCACTGAGCCCTCTGTACTCTGTTGTCCTCAGTCCAGCACTGAGCCCTCTGTACACTGTGCTCCTCAGTCCAGCACTGAGCCCTCTGTACACTGTGTTCCTCTGCCCAGCACTGAGCCCTCTGTACACTGTGTTCCTCTGCCCAGCACTGAGCCCTCTGTACACTGTGGTGCTCTGCCCTGCACTGAGCCCTCTGTACTCTGTGGTCCTCAGTCCAGCACTGAGCCCTCTGTACTCCGTGGTTCTGCCCAGCACTGAGCCCTCTGTACTCTGTGGTCCTCTGCCCAGCACTGAGTGCTCTGTACACTGTGGTCCTCAGTCCAGCACTGAGCCCTCTGTACTCTGTGGTCCTCTGCCGAGCACTGAGTGCTCTGTACACTGCGGTCCTCTGCCCAGCACTGAGCCCTCTGTACTCTGTGGTCCTCAGTCCAGCACTGAGCCCTCTGTACTCCGTGGTTCTGCCCAGCACTGAGCCCTCTGTACTCTGTGGTCCTCAGTCAAACACTGAGCCCTCTGTACCCTCTGGTTCTCACTCCAGCACTGAGCCCTCTGTACACTGTGGTGCTCTGCCCAGCACTGAGCCCTCTGTACTATGTGGTCCTCTGCCCAGCACTGAGCCCTCTGTACTCTGTGGTCCTCAGTCCAGCACTGAGCCCTCAGTACCCTCTGGTTCTCACTCCAGCACTGAGCCCTCTGTACTCTGTGGTCCTCTGCCCTGCACTGAGCCCTCTGTACTCTGTGGTCCTCAGTCCAGCACTGAGCCCTCTGTACTCTGTGGAGCTCTGCCCTGCACTGAGCCCTCTGTACTCTGTGGTCCTCAGTCCAGCACTGAGCCCTCTGTACTCTGTGGTGCTCTGCCCAGCATTGAGCCCTCTGTACTCTGTGGCCCTCTGCCCTGCACTGAGCCCTCTGTACACTGTGGCTCTGTCCAGCACTGAGCCCTCTGTACTCTGTGGTCCTCTGCCGAGCACTGAGTGCTCTGTACACTGGGGTCCTCTGCTCAGCACTGAGCCCTCTGTACTCTGTGGTCCTCAGTCCAGCACTGAGCCCTCTGTACTCCGTGGTTCTGCCCAGCACTGAGCCCTCTGTACTCCGTGGTTCTGCCCAGCACTGAGCCCTCTGTGGTCCTCAGTCAAGCACTGAGCCCTCTGTACCCTCTGGTTCTCACTCCAGCACTGAGCCCTCTGTACACTGTGGTGCTCTGCCCAGCACTGAGCCCTCTGTACTCTGTGGTCCTCTGCCCAGCACTGAGCCCTCTTTACTCTGTGGTCCTCTGCCCAACACTGAGCCCTCTTTACTCTGTGGTCCTCTGCCCAACACTGAGCCCTCTGTACACTGTGGTGCTCTGCCCTGCACTGAGCCCTCTGTACTCTGTGGTCCTCTGCCCTGCACTGAGCCCTCTGTACTCTGTTGTCCTCAGTCCAGCACTGAGCCCTCTGTACACTGTGCTCCTCAGTCCAGCACTGAGCCCTCTGTACACTGTGTTCCTCTGCCCAGCACTGAGCCCTCTGTACACTGTGTTCCTCTGCCCAGCACTGAGCCCTCTGTACACTGTGGTGCTCTGCCCTGCACTGAGCCCTCTGTACTCTGTGGTCCTCAGTCCAGCACTGAGCCCTCTGTACTCCGTGGTTCTGCCCAGCACTGAGCCCTCTGTACTCTGTGGTCCTCTGCCCAGCACTGAGTGCTCTGTACACTGTGGTCCTCAGTCCAGCACTGAGCCCTCTGTACTCTGTGGTCCTCTGCCGAGCACTGAGTGCTCTGTACACTGCGGTCCTCTGCCCAGCACTGAGCCCTCTGTACTCTGTGGTCCTCAGTCCAGCACTGAGCCCTCTGTACTCCGTGGTTCTGCCCAGCACTGAGCCCTCTGTACTCTGTGGTCCTCAGTCAAGCACTGAGCCCTCTGTACCCTCTGGTTCTCACTCCAGCACTGAGCCCTCTGTACACTGTGGTGCTCTGCCCAGCACTGAGCCCTCTGTACTATGTGGTCCTCTGCCCAGCACTGAGCCCTCTGTACTCTGTGGTCCTCAGTCCAGCACTGAGCCCTCAGTACCCTCTGGTTCTCACTCCAGCACTGAGCCCTCTGTACTCTGTGGTCCTCTGCCCTGCACTGAGCCCTCTGTACTCTGTGGTCCTCAGTCCAGCACTGAGCCCTCTGTACTCTGTGGAGCTCTGCCCTGCACTGAGCCCTCTGTACTCTGTGGTCCTCAGTCCAGCACTGAGCCCTCTGTACTCTGTGGTGCTCTGCCCAGCATTGAGCCCTCTGTACTCTGTGGCCCTCTGCCCTGCACTGAGCCCTCTGTACACTGTGGCTCTGTCCAGCACTGAGCCCTCTGTACTCTGTGGTCCTCTGCCGAGCACTGAGTGCTCTGTACACTGGGGTCCTCTGCTCAGCACTGAGCCCTCTGTACTCTGTGGTCCTCAGTCCAGCACTGAGCCCTCTGTACTCCGTGGTTCTGCCCAGCACTGAGCCCTCTGTACTCCGTAGTTCTGCCCAGCACTGAGCCCTCTGTGGTCCTCAGTCAAGCACTGAGCCCTCTGTACCCTCTGGTTCTCACTCCAGCACTGAGCCCTCTGTACACTGTGGTGCTCTGCCCAGCACTGAGCCCTCTGTACTCTGTGGTCCTCTGCCCAGCACTGAGCCCTCTTTACTCTGTGGTCCTCTGCCCAACACTGAGCCCTCTGTACACTGTGGTGCTCTGCCCTGCACTGAGCCCTCTGTACTCTGTGGTCCTCTGCCCTGCACTGAGCCCTCTGTACTCTGTCGTCCTCAGTCCAGCACTGAGCCCTCTGTACACTGTGCTCCTCAGTCCAGCACTGAGCCCTCTGTACACTGTGCTCCTCAGTCCAGCACTGAGCCCTCTGTACACTGTGTTCCTCTGCCCAGCACTGAGCCCTCTGTACACTGTGGTGCTCTGCCCTGCACTGAGCCCTCTGTACTCTGTGGTCCTCTGCCCTGCACTGAGCCCTCTGTACTCTGTGGTCCTCTGCCCTGCACTGAGCCCTCTGTACACTGTGGTCCTCTGCCCAGCACTGAGCCCTCTGTACACCGTGGTCCTCAGTCCAGCACTGAGCTCTCTGTACACTGTGGTGCTCTGCCCTGCACTGAGCCCTCTGTACACTGTGGTCCTCTGCCCAGCACTGAGCCCTCTGTACACTGTGGTGCTCTGCCCTGCACTGAGCCCTCTGTACACTGTGGTCCTCAGTCCAGCACTGTGCCCTCTGTACACTGTGGTCCTCTGCCCAGCACTGAGCCCTCTGTACACTGTGGTGCTCTGCCCTGCACTGAGCCCTCTGTACTCTGTCGTCCTCAGTCCAGCACTGAGCCCTCTGTACACTGTGCTCCTCTGCCCTGCACTGAGCCCTCTGTACTCTGTGGTCCTCAGTCCAGCACTGAGCCCTCTGTACTCCGCGGTCCTCAGTCCAGCACTGACCCTCTGTACTCTGTGGTGCTCTGCCCAGCACTGAGCCCTCTGTACACTGTGGTCCTCAGTCCAGCACTGAGCCCTCTGTACTCTGTGGAGCTCTGCCCTGCACTGAGCCCTCTGTACTCTGTGGTGCTCTGCCCAGCACTGAGCCCTCTGTACTCTGTGGAGCTCTGCCCTGCACTGAGCCCTCTGTACTCTGTGGTCCTCAGTCCAGCACTGAGCCCTCTGTACTCTGTGGCCCTCTGCCCTGCACTGAGCCCTCTGTACACTGTGGTTCTGTCCAGCACTGAGCCCTCTGTACTCTGTGGTCCTCTGCCCAGCACTGAGCCCTCTGTACTCTGTGGTCCTCAGTCCAGCACTGAGCCCTCTGTACTCTGTGGCCCTCTGCCCTGCACTGAGCCCTCTGTACACTGTGGTTCTGTCCAGCACTGAGCCCTCTGTGGTCCTCTGCCCAGCACTGAGCTCTCTGTACTCTGTGGTCCTCAGCCCAGCACTGAGCTCTCTACTCTGTGGTCCTCAGCCCAGCACTGAGCCCTCTGTACATTGTGGTCCTCAGTCCAGCACTGAGCCCACCATACTCTGTGGGTCTTCTCCCAGCACTAAGCCCTCTCTGCTCTGTGGCCTTCTCCCCAGGACACGTCCCACACCCAGCACTGAGCGCTGGGTATTCTGTCATTCTCCACCCTGCACTGAGCTCTCTCTACTCTCTCATCCTCCACCCAGCAGGGAGCCTTTGGTACTGCTGAAGCAGATATGTTAATTAGAAATATTAGTGAGTGTTTATGTATTTTGAACAATAAATAATAATGTAGAATCAAATAACGTAGAGAATTAATGTGCACGTTTGAAAATGTGCCCCTGAGGGTGGCCACCAAGATTCACAAATAATATTAAAAGTGACAAAAAATGTGTGAAATGTTGAAAATGCTTAATAATAAAGTAGTAATTTGTCATATTGAAATATATAATATATGTTTTGCATTATATTGTAGAGCTAACTTAGCCGAAGTTGTAGCCTAGTTCTGCCAGGCCTCATGCAGAAGCTGAATAGAAATGTAATGTAGAGAAGCTAATGTGCTGAAATGACCATGAACTGCTTGTTGTTTAATAAAGTCTGCTTAGTTAGGGTTTTCTGCGTGAACTGACAAACAGGAGATGATGGAATTAGTAAAGTATCAAGGACTGTGTAAAGCAGATGGAGTGTACTTATCCAGGACTTGAACAATAGAGACACTGGCTGGAGAGGAAGATGCAACATTTTCACTACCTGACGAGTCGGATGATGAGGACATCGCAAGACGAACCAATCAACAGCTTGGGAAACATGAATTACTAGAATCTATATTGCTTTATCCATTGGTTATGAAAGTAAACACGTGACTAATTGACCAATTAGGGCTTAGGGGGGCAGTCTGGGTGACTTTGATATAACATCGTGACAGAAGGGGAAGATTCAGAACCGAGGGGGGAGCAGATTAAATCGAACTTTTAGTGGTGACTCAAGATTCTGTCATTGGGCTCGACTCTGTGACTGAGAGCCTGAAGTGATGCTTATCGACTGATGACCTGAGGATGAAGGCTGACTCTGTTGCTGACCCATACCGAGGATAGATAGATATGACAATGTGGCCATATGCATTCCTTTTTCTTTTCTAGGTACCAACTGAGCTGTTTTTATAGCACACTTAGGGCCATATGTACTAAAGCATTTTCCCATAGACACAGAATGGGTAAGACCCTTTGATACATCTGGCCCTTAGTTTGATGTTTTCTCCAAATTTGTGTTCTAAATTGTTTTCGCATGATGCCCCACATGCTAATGCTGATCTGGTTTAGCTAAGGATTTTCTACACGGCAGTACTTGATATGGCTTTTTGACAATTGGTTGACAGACAAAATTCTGCTGAATTTATGCTATTGACTGGGTTGCTGGGATTGATCTTCTTATTGAATTGTGCTAATGCTCTAGAATGTATCTTGATGCAAGCTTTGATTAGATTATGTTCATGGCATCTTTAAATTGATTAGTTGTTTTATTAGATTGAATTAACCTCATGCCTTAGTATCGTAATCAAAGGGCAATAAAACTACTAAACGTATAAACTAAGGTGTGGTTATTCATGACTGCAAGGTCATGGTGCGTCAAGTAATATTGTGGTTTGGATTGTATTGCTAATGTTTTGATTAATGATATTGAACTACACATTGGTATTTGTATACACTCGTCACTATGTAGCTAGGATACTCCATGCGAATCCAAAGGTTCATTGACCTATACGTGTCATCTTGTAAGTTTATTTATTAAGGACAGACGCACTAACAGTACTCTGTGTTCCTCCTCTCAGCACTGAGCATTTGTTCTTTGTTGCCCTCCTCCCAGAACTCATATTTCACCCAGCCTTGAGCCCTCTGTACTCTGAGGTTCTCCGCCAGCACGGAGCCCTCTGTACTGTGTGGTCCTCTGCCAGTACTGAGCCCTCTGTACTGTGTAGTCCTCTGTACTCTGTTGTCCTCGTCCAACATTGAGTACTCTGTGGGTCTCTGCCATGTACTGAGCCGTCTGTGGTTCTCCACCCAGCACGAGCCCAAAGTACTCTGGTCAACCATCTAGCACCGGGCCTTCTGTATTCTGTGGGTCTCCTGCCAGCACTGAGCACCCTGTATTCTATAGTTCTCTACCCTGTACTAAGCTCTCTCTACTCTGTTGTCCTCCTACCAGCACGGAGCCCTCTGTACTCTGTTACCCTCCGCTCTGAACTAGTTCCCTGCCCAGCCCCAAGCCCTCTGTGGTCCTCCACCCAGCAATAAGCCCTCTGTGGTCCTCCACCCAGCACTGAACCCTCTGTACTTTGTGCTTCTCCACCAGCATTGAGCCCTCTGTAATCTGTGGTTTTCCACCCTGCACTGAGCCCTCTGTATTCTCTGGTCCTCTGCCCTATATTAAACCCTCTGTACTCGGTGGGTTTCCACCGTGTCCGGAGTCCTCTTTCATCTTCCGCCCTGCACTGTGCCCTGTGTAATCTGTGGTCACCTGTCAAACACTGAGTCCTCTGTGTTTTTTTTACCCTGCACCTAGCCCTCTGTACTCTGTGGTCCTCTGCCCACAATTGAGCATGTAGTGGATCCTATTTAGTTTTAATGGGACTCAGGAGTTTAGCTTAGCCTTCTAGCTTACAGGTCTGTGCCCCCATCACCTAGGGACTTTTAACCTACTTAGCTTGCTCGGTCTTAGCAGCCATTTTTTAAATAAATAAATAGGCTATGTTTATAGTTAGTGAAGCCTTTACTGAGTGCCACTGATAACATAACATTTCACTATCATCGTCAAAGTCAAGTAAGATACATAGGTATTCACATCATGTCCCTTTCCCACTTACATGTGACAGGAACATAATATACTTTTGCAGGGAATTGTTTATATAATTGCCATATCAAGCCAGCTTCCTTATCTTTGTTTGGGAACATACCTGCGTCAGGGGTCCTACACTATCTGTATAAACACATCTCACACAGACAAGATCATCAGAGGGATTCCTACCAGATGCATCAACGCTATCTATGCTACACGTTGCCTTGATGCAGACTCAGCCTTCGTGTCACCACGGAGTCTGATCTAGAGACCTCATTCCAAGGTAACAAGGGTTGGGGGTGCACCTCATGGACCTGGGGCTGGCAGATTAGGTTTATCACACCTAGCACTCATTAGGCTAGAGATTAGGTTCTTCAAAAACCAAAGGGAGGGCTCAAATATCGGGAGATTCGGAAAGATAGACCTGGTCCTGTGTATAGTACTCCCATCTAAGTCACAATACAAAGAACACACAGTTCCACTGGGAGATAAAAGACCGATCCCTGGATAGAACTAGGGAAAGAGAGGGGGGCTACCTGAGAGTCCAAATGTACGGAACAAGAGCCCTCACTCACCAATTGGTGACATGCTTCATCGTCGGGCTCTGCTCCTCGTCAAGCCGGCACTGCAATGCCTGACGGGCCCCGCGAGGGGGCTCTTTGCCGGAGGTCTTTTTACTGTGGATAATTGCCGGTCGGTGTAGGTTTGTACGTAGGATTGGTATGAAAAAATGGTTAAAAATGGCTAGAGGTAAAAACTTTAATTTATTTGATGTTGAACCTCTGTCATGATTAAAAACAAAAATGGGGGGTGGGAGGGTAAAAGATAAGGTCTAGTCTCCCCTAATCTAATAAGATGTCAAGACTACACTAACCCTATGGTCTGGGAGTGTAGTGTGTGCAAGTACAGGATCCCCTATACTGCTTCTAAATGAAGGTCAACATATTTCTCGCTTCTTTTAATCTACAAAGATCAAATGCGATTCATCAGGACCAATAAGCCTACCTAATCCTTTCTCTTCACAAGGCCTACAATAGGTAATTCAATATCTCACAGGAACCTGGAAAACAAAAGGTAGACTAAAGTAAAGCATATAACATAGCACAAAAGACTGGTGATGTGCAATGTGAAAAACGTGGGGAGATTAAAAAACACACTGGTGATTTGTCCCCTACGTGATGTGCAGGACTAAAAAAAAGGAGCGAACAAAAGAAATGAACAAACATTGTATCCCTTAATTCAAGAGGAACCATGCTTACCCTCCTTATATTAGGGGATGGGCCCCATCGGGTTAGCAACAAGTTTCAGTGGTCCAATTTGGTCTAAATACATAGATACAAGCGCAAGATTGGGGAATTACTGGCAAACAATGAAATAAATATTGAACAAAATATTGCCATCTAATTAAGTAGTTATGCAAGGAAAAGCACACTCATCTATGATTACTAGTGAATTAATATATGTATCTCTTCTTTGATACCTTTTGTACTTTATTTCTATTCGACAGACGTGACAAGAGATTAGGTTCTCCATGCTAGGATTTTAGGAATATTTTACATTTCAGGATTATTGCAAGGTGGTGGAGGTCTTTGTATTCACTACATCTTCACAATACTGCTTCTTGCATTGTTCATTATCCTAATCTTTGCAGCTCATGCATTTTACAGTAGATTGCAGTCTTTTTATTAAACCAATTGAAAACTTTCCTGCATCTCCGTCTTTGCCTGTGTGTGACTGAGACTTATTACTAACGTGAGAATAGATAACTTCTGTTCTACCACGACTCACATGATGTGTCACACTCGAGTCAATGCGTAAAGGCTGCCGGAAATCACCTTTTACTGGTTGGGTTTTTGCTGAGGCACTGCTTGTAACCTGGGAGCGTTGGGCCGACAGTTGTGACTTGTTGAAGGATTGGCTTAGTCGGCTACAAACAAAAGTGCTGTCATCCCTGAACCAGCAGTCTCGCCTGGGAGCAACAGTCCAACTACAACAAGCACCCTGTACTGTGTCGTCTGTCCAGCACTGAGCCATCTGTTCTCTGTGGCCCTCTGCCCAGCACTGAGCCCATTGTACTCTGTGGTCATCAGCTCGGCACTGAGACCACTGTACTCTGTGGTGCTATGCCCTGGACTGAGCCTTTTTGTAGGATGCTGGCCTGGTTTGTAGTGGGTACCTTGGCTACTTATACCTTACACCAGGTCCAGTTATTTCTCATTAGTGAAGGGGTACTGTTCTAGCAGCTTAGGCTGATAGAGGTAGCTATAGCAGAGCAGCTTAGGCTGAACTAGGAGACATGCAAAGCTCATGCAATACCACTTATAGTTACACAGTACTTATACACAATAAAAGACAATACTCAGTATTACCAAAAATAAACGTAGTTTATTTGGGTGACAGTACCAAAAATATCTTAGAGGCAATACTCCTCCTGGAGGTAAGTATTATACACAATATATACACTATACACAAAAATAAGGTAAGTAATTAGACATAGGATAGTGCAAACAATAGGAAATGCTATAGAATGCAATGGGAAAAAATAGGTCTAGGGGCAACAAAAACCATATACTAAGAAAGTGGAAAGTGAATCACGAATTCCCCCCCCTAGACAAGTGTAGTGTGTAGAGAATCACGGGGAGAGTAAGAATACAGTAAAGGTAAGTAAATTACCCCACCCCAGAAAAGCAGGAGTAAAGTACTGCAAGTTTCCCTAGGACACACTATACCTCGTGATATGGATTATTGCAGTAACCAACCAAGTCTGCAAACAACAACTGCTGGATTCCTGGACCTGAAGACCTGCAAAAGAAGGGGACCAAGTCCAGAAGTCAAAAGAAGTTCCAGGAAGGACAGGAGCCTCTGCCAACCCAGAAAACGGTGCAAAAGAAGAGTCCTCCGTTGGACGAAGACTATAGGAATGTACCTAGGAAGATGCCAGCGGGTTCCTGCATGATGCAAAAGATGTCCCATGACGTGAAGATGGATGCAGACGTGATTTTGTGTTGGAAGTCACCAACAAGCCTTGGTTACGACAAATGTGCATTTTGTGTCAAAATGGCACTGGCTGGACCCAGGAGAGACCTGGAGGCCTCAACTCTGTGAGGAGGAAGAGGGGGCTCTCAGCATTTTAGAGAGCCCTCAGGATGCCAGGCAGCACCCACAGGAGTCCCAGGACATGGGGACAAAGGAGGTGCAAAATGCAGTTGGTGCAGCACTACAAAGAAGGGTCCCACGTCGGCGGAGGTCACCTTAGCGAGCTGAGCGCCGCAGGATGGAGTGCTGGTGACCTGGGCCAGGCTCTGCATGAAGAGATTTTGCAAATAGTGTACAGAGGCCTCAGGAGGTGAAGAAGACGCGGTGCATAGGGGTACTGTCACTCTCAGGGAAGGCAAGGTCTTACCTCCTCCAAATTGCGTCAGCAGGACCTCGGGGCAGTCTGTGTCGATTGGGTATACCATCTGTGTTCCAAAGAGCATGCTCGTCGCTGTGAGCGGAGTCCAGGAGTACCGGTCGTCGATTTGGAAGGTGCCTATGTGAGCAGGGGAGTGACACTGTCACCCCATGGGAGATTTCTTCGGTCCTTCTGGTGCAGGATGAAGACAGGGAGTCCTCAGAGCGTGCACACTGTGGAAACTGTTGTAGTTGCTGGCTGGAGCTGAAGTTGCAGAAGAAAAGTATCCCTTGTGGATACTTTGTTGCTGTTACAGCGGTTCCTGGACCAGGCTGTGGTTGATCTGAGGTCAGAGGATGAAGTAGTAGTTGCAGAGGACTCACGCTGGAAACTTACAAGTAGAATATAAAGAGAACCCACAGGAGAGACCCTAAATAGCCCTGGGAGGGGGATTGGGTACCTTATCAGGTAAGCACCTATCAGGAGGGGTCTCTGACGTCACCTGCTGGCACTGGCCACTCAGAGGCCTCCAGAGTGCCCCCACACCTTGCAAAGCAAGATGGCTGAAGTCTGGGACACAATGAAGGCGCTCTGGGCACCACCCCTAGGGTGGTGATGGACAGGGAGGTGGTTACTCCCCTTTCCTTTGTTCAGTTTCATGCAAGAGCAGGGGAAATGGGGTCCCTGAACCGGTGTAGACTGGCTTATGCAAGGAGGGCACCATCTGTGTCCTTCAAAGCACTTCCAGAGGCTGGGGAGGCTACCACTCCCCAGCCTGTAACACCTATTTCCAAAGGGAGAGGATGTAACACCCTGCTCTCAGAGGAAATGCTTTGTTCTGCCTTCCTCGGACTGGGCTGCCCAGATCCCAGGAGGGCAGAGCCCTGTCTGTGAGGTGGCAGCAGCTGTAGCTACAGAGCAAGCCTCAGAGAGCTGGTTTGGCAGTACTGGAGACCCATAGTGGAGCCCCCAGGATGCATGGAATTGGCTCCCCAATACCAGATTTGGAATGGGGGGATGATTCCATGAGCTTAGACATGTTACATGGCCATATTCGGCGTTACCATTGTGACGCTACATATAGGTATTGACCTGTATGTAGTGCACACATGTAATGGCGTCCCCGCACTCACAAAGCCTGGGAAAATGGCCCTGAACTATGTGGGGGCACCTTTGCTAGTGCAAGGGTGCCCTCACACTTAGCAACTTTGCACCTAACCTTCAGCAAGTGAAGGTTAGACATATAGGTGACTCATAAGTTACTTAAGTGCAGTGAAAATGGCTGTGAAATAACTTGTGCGTTATTTCACGCAGGCTGCAATGGCAGGCCTGTGCAAGGGTTTGTCTGAGCTCCCTATGGGTGGCAAAAGAAACGCTGCAGCCCATATGGATCTCCTGGAACCCCAATGCCCTGGGTATCTAGGTACCATATACTAGGGACTTATAAGGGGTGGGTCCAGTATGCCAATGGGTCCAGTGTGCCAATTCAAATAGGTAAACAAAGTCGCTAGCCTACAGTGACAAATTTAAAAGCAGAGAGAGCATAAGCACTGAAGTTCTGATTAGCAGAGCCTCAGTGACACAGTCAAGCATTGTACAGACACACACATTAGGCCGTAAACTAGGAGCACTGGGGTCCTGGCCAGCAGGATCCCAGTGCGACAGGCAAAAACATACTGCCGTACAGGTAAAAATGGGGGGTAACATACCAAGGAAGATGGTACTTTCCTACACTTTTGTTCTGTGGTCCTCAGCCCACTCTGTCCCTCTGTCCAGCACCGAGCCCTCTGTACTCTTAGGTTCTCCTCCCAGCAATGATCCAGTTGTACTCTGATCCACTGCCCAGCAATGAGACCACTGCACTGTGTTCTTTACCCAGCACTGAACCTTCTGTATTCTGTGGTCCTTCACTCTGCAATGAGCCCTCCATACTCTGCCCTCTGTATTCTGTTGTCCGTCAACCATCACTGAGCCCTTTGTACTCTGTGGGTCTCCACCCTGCACTGAGCCCTCTGCACTGTGTGGCCTGTACTCTTTGGGTCTCCACCCTGCACTGAGCCCTCTGCACTGTGTGGCCTGTACTCTTTGGGTCTCCACCCTGCACTGAGCCCTCTGCACTGTGTGGCCTGTACTCTTTGGGTCTCCACCCTGCACTGAGCCCTCTGCACTGTGTGGCCTGTACTCTTTGGGTCTCCACCCTGCACTGAGCCCTCTGCACTGTGTGGCCTGTACTCTTTGGGTCTCCACCTTGCACTGAGCCCTCTGTACTGTGTGGCCTGTACTCTTTGGGTCTCCACCCTGCACTGAGTCCTCTGTACTGTGTGGCCTGTACTCTTTGGGTCTCCACCCTTCACTGAGCCCTCTGCACTGTGTGTCCTGTACTCTTTGGGTCTCCACCCTGCACTGAGCCCTCTGCACTGTGTGGCCTGTACTCTGTGGGTCTCCACCCTACACTGAGCCCTCACAACTATTTGTTTGAGATTCTTGGGCTTGAAGGAGCATTAATGGGTAAAATGCATAGCCTCTGCACAGTGAAGGCAGTCTTGCTTCTCACCTTTTTTTTTTTTTTTTTAATGGTCCCGAGTTCCCCATGACAGACTTCTGCTGCCTTCTTTTCTTCTCAGACTATCACTACTTTTGAATTGAACCGGGATTTGTTTCCCCCTTACGCTAATTCTACAGCCTAACAACCACTAGATCAATAAATTCTATACAGGCTTCAGAGGGATCTATTATCTGAGCAAGAATGTTTTATTCAGGACCCAGTTGAACAAGGATTTGTTTTCCCTCTGGTCTGTTTGTTTCCAGTATTAGTTGGTTAAAATTGGTTATACAGGGGTAGGACTTTGTTCCCCTTTTTGAGATTCAATAACTCATTGTCGCTTGCCTGCATAAAAGTATTGATTAGCAAATAACTTGTGCATGGTTTCTTGAATGCAGCAATATTGTATACTATCAGGTACTCATTTCCAACTAGGAGTACAGATCATAATTTTTTTTTATCAAAGTCACTTTGAAAGTATGATTAAAAGATGCAGAAGATCAAAGGAACTGCAGTTGACATTTATTCATTAAGTTTCCGAACTTTGAACAGTCCCCAGAGAAGTGTTCCACAGGAGCTAGAGGTATTGCAGTATAAGACTGGCATTCATGAATCTGGAGGATTGCAGAAGGTAGGTATAGTCTTAGGTATTTGCTCCCAGATTCACCGCCCAAAGGCTAGTCCAAAGCTTGCATCTTGTTGGTTCTGAATTCAGTACCCGATTCTCTTGATGTGGGTTATCCAATTGCTTTGAGATTGGCAGGGATTAAGCCATGTCTGAAGGGGAGGGGGGCACCCTCAGAAAGGGCTTGGGAGAAATCTCAAGTATCAATGGGGTCATCAGACTACATGTTCGCTGGGGCACTCATTTTTCACAGGTTTGGCTTTCTGTCACACCAATGGCCACTCACCTGCATGTCCATAGCTACTGGTGAAGCGAAGATCTTCCACCATGTCAATTTCTTGTTACTCTTCTGAATCAAAGGAGATGATTGATACCGGAGACTAATCATGGGGGGGAGGGGAGAGTAAGGGGGAGAGAAAGAGCGAGTTTGTGTCTGTGCGTGTACACTTGGCACTCCAGTGAAAATAAGTGGCGGAGATGGCAAGATCTATTGGCAAGTAGCACTCCTTCCATCAAGAAAGGTACTCTGCAACAAGGACACGACTTCAGAGTGTTGTATAGCCATTTTACTAATGTGTCTAGGCACTTTATTTTAGCAACTAGGCCTGCTGCTTGTGCCCTTTAACCCAGCTAATTTTATTCAGCTTTATTTATATTATTTCAGAATTAGCCACATTCGTGTTGCTGTTTTTTTTGTTTTTTTTACCTAGTTGTTTTTTCACGTAGGACAGCATTCCGTTTCTGAGCAAGACATTCTTTTCACTTTGTTTTCCTAAAGTCTGCAGTGAGATAGGATTGCCGGCAAAGTGGTACACTGCGTCTCCAACATTCACAGAAACATACACATTAGTACGCGGGGACATTTTCTCAGAACATCAGTTGTTTTATAATAAAAAAACGTCTCTGTCCCAAGCACGTTAGAGGGAGATTCCAGCCAGATGAACACAAACGCATGCTGATTGACTTTGCTAAAGCTGCTTGCTGAGACCACTGGATCCCTGGCCTACATGGTGACGGTGTCTCCCTATACTACAGACTTCCTTGCTCAGGTATGGTGGAATGATGTTTTCCCTGCGGGGAATCCTGAAAGGCGGATTAGGGCTTATCACGCTGTGCTCTAACATAGCTTAGGTAGGAGCCACATATATTATGCATAGTGACAGTCTGGTTGGACTTTTCCTGCTTCACTTTTCTTGTCACCGTTTTGCTTCTAGCATGCTTTATCATTCTAATTATTGCAATTCATGCCATTTTATCTAAGACGCAGCTGCTTCAATACATTTTTTTGAACCATTTTCTGCCTCCGTCTTTGCATGTGTGAGACTAATGTAACTGAGAGAAAAGGATGAGATCTGATACACCACGATTTCCCTGTGAAGTCATTCTTGTTGTGTGCCTGGTTGCCACAGAGCATCCCTGCTCTTGGGCAGAGATGAAGCACTGCTAGTTGGCCGGAAACAGATTAAGCCGACAGTTGTCACATGGTGTGGGTTTGGACTCAGTTCTCTACAATTCAGCGGACACTGCTGCCCAAATCCAGCAGCTTCATTAGGATAATGAGAGCCCATGTGTCAAAAGAACCGTACAGGACTGCTTTACAATCAGCTTTGGGTGTGAATCCTTAAAGAAACATACCAAAGAAGAATTGTGAGTCCATGTTAAGATGATCCATGATCACTGACCCACAGCGCTAAATCCTGAGCATGAATCCTTGAGCCTCAGCTGATTGTTAAATCTTTATTTGTCCTTAACATTGTGTTACTTCACGGAACTAGTCTTTTCCCTTTAGCAAAGGCTTTCATATTCAAACTCAAATTGCTAGGGTGTTCTTGAAGAAAAACTAGAAGGCGACTGAACGGCCAGGTTCCAGGGTTTAAGACTGTTGGAAGCTATCACAAAGGAACAGAGTTCCAAGGCGGGTTGCTGCCCTGATCTCCCACGCAAAGGTGGGAATGTTACTCTTGTCGCAGGCGGCAAGGCTTGGAACCCAAAGATGGTGCTGACTGGAGACACAGGTGTGTCATCAGACAGACTAACAAAATTAAGGACGACGCTGTGTTTAAAAGCAGTATTTACAGCCTGCCATGCAAGCATTAATCTGGAGCCTTTTTAAAAGATACTGAGCGTTTCCTGCCAATTTGAAGGCTGTCTCTAACGGAAGACAGGGGCAGGAAAGAGAAGACTGAGTAAAGAAAAAGCCTTCCTGAAGATTACTGAATGTTCCCGGTCATTTAGAAGCCGTCTCTGAAAGGATACTGCACAGGAAATGGAAGTCTTTAATGAAATGGCAGGGCAGTCGAACAAATAAACAAGCAAGCAAGCATATTGGGCAACTTTGAGGTCAGCAGGAAACAATTATGTAAACAGATTTTTGTTTTTTTAACAATGGATAGCAGAGTACATGGCACCTGCCTAATGAGAAAAAGGTAATGATAAAGGAGAACAAACAGCACAGGAAGACCGGGCTATGACATTTCCACTTTCCTTTTAAATGGGAATCAACATGGTTAAACAAACTTTTGTACACCCTAAATAAAATGCTCACCGAAAAATATAATCTAAATCTATTTCTCCCTTGCACAGTTAAGTTGCCAGCATGCTAAGCACTCTCTAGCTCAGGCATCTTTAGAGAACTAGTTTGAAACAAAATTCTGCAGAGATGTGTAGTTAAAAAAGTTAAACAAACGTGCATAATAAATGGTCAGTTTGAGCAGTATACACCTTACTCAATGATACTATGCAGAATTCTCTGGCCACATTCAGTCACTAGTGATGGTCTATGTACTGAAAGTATTTCATTAAAAATATCCCATCTTCACATTTAACTTCGGTTTGCTTAAACAGTTCAGCATTAATTACTAGGGACATTAGTGCTGTGCATTGGCGTAATACAGATAGAAAATAAAAATAACTTTGGTTGTGCAAAATCCATATAATCATTTTACAGGTCTATGCCTACCTGATTAAAACAATTTTCATGCTGTGCATTCTAAAAGCAAGAGTAGGCTTTGGCTTAAGCCAACAACAAAGCACACGTACCAAGAATGGGCACATACGTTACTACATAGCAGGTCCCGGACATTCACAGAAGACTGATAGTGGAAGCTCTTGACAGTGGCTTATGCAAAGAGTGGCTTCCTGCTAGCATAAAGAGGAGCAGCTAGAATTGCAAAAATCATATATGCTTCAAATAACATGGGACATACCAATACCAATCAGACATAATATTAAGAGAAAACTCACAAATAAGGCTATCATTGTGGAGATGCAAGCTCTCAGTCAACACCGTGTCCTGAATACCTGGTAACAAAATACAGCCCCTCCTTATCAGTGTAATGGTTCAAGACCAACAGAAAGAGTTCTCATCTTTCTGACAGGACTTACTCTGTAAAGTCTTTACCCAATAATGTGACCTATACTTTAAAACCAACATATAACCTCGGGAGAGTAGGCCTTCTTGGCACAATGCAAGCATCAAACAGTGCAACAAGGAATATGAGAAACAAATGCTGAACCTTATACACCAACACTTGCTTCCGAATGAGGTTGCAGTTAATGTAAAAAAAAAAAAAAACACTGACGAAGCCAATAAGCTGGCATTTAATACGTCTATTGAGAAAAGTATTTTATAAAGCTAATAAAGAAAGCAGCAACACAGAGTGACTGATTATGTTTATTTTATGGTAGATGCATGGCAGACATTGTTAAATAGTTTTGTCAAAAAAATAATTTATCAGAAAATGAGCAGATATATACAATCATTATAAATCTAACTGCTAAGAAGTAATTTGTGTTTCTACTGTCAGTTGGATTATTTTTTCTTCTCACGGGTATGGATTCTATGGTGTATCTTCAGCTTTCCTTTTAAACGAAAAGCTTTGCCACAGTCATCACATTTATGAGGCTTCTCACCAGTATGAATTCGATAGTGTTCCATCAGATGGCTCTTTTTAAAGAAAGCTTTGTCACATTCAATACATTTATGTGATTTTAGACCACTGTGTACTGCCTCATGTTCTTTCAGATAGCTTCTTGTATTGAAAGCTTTGTCACAAGTAAAACATTTATATGGTTTCTCACCAGTATGTATTCTCTGATGTGTAATCAGGAGTGCCTTTATGTTATATGCCTTATCACATACAGTGCATTTATACGGTCTAAACCCTGTGTGGTGTGATAGATGATACTTAAGAGTGCTACTGGCTCTAAAAGATCTGTCACATTCAGAACATTTATATGGTTTCTCACCTGTGTGAGTTCTCTGGTGCATCAGTAGATTCCCCTTTGAAATAAAAGCCTTGTAACATTCAGTACATGCATGTGGTTTCTCCCCAGTGTGACATTTCTGATGCATGGACAGTTGAACCATATGCTTGAAAGTCTTTTCACATTCAGAACAGTTATATGGTTTTTCTCCTGTGTGATATCTCTGGTGTGACACCAGCTCTGCTTTTGTAATGAAAGCCTTGTCACATTCAGTACATTTATATGGCTTTTCTCCAGTGTGGGTTTTCAGATGCACTGTCAGATGCCCCTTCTGTATGTAAGCTGCGCTACATTCTGAGCATTTAAATGGCTTTTCCCCAGTGTGGAATCTCTGATGTCTTAACAGATCTGCCTTTTGAATAAACGTCTTGACGCATTCAGAACATTTATATGGTCTCAGTCCTGTGTGGCATGCCTGATGTCTCTTTAGACTGCATTTTGAAGAGAAAGATTTGTCGCATTCAGTGCATTTGTGAGGTTTCTCCCTGGTATGTACTTTCTTATGTCGAGACAGTCGACTCATCAACTTGAAAGCTTTGCCACATTCAGTACATTTATATGGGTTCTTGCAGGTGCCATTTCTCTGATGAATCTTAAGCTGCTTCATTTTAATGAAAGCCTTGTGACACCCAACACATTCGTATGGTACAACTCCTGTGTGGCTTACCTGGTGAGTCTTTAGACAGCCTTTTGTACTATAAGCTTTTTCACATTCAGAACATTTATACGGTTTCTCAGCAGTGTGTTGTCGCAGATGAGTCACCAGCAGCCACTCCGTAAGGAAAGCCTTGACACATTCAGTACATTTATATGGTTTTAGTACCCTGTCTGCTGCTCTGTGTTTATTTAAGGTATCATTTGTACTGAAGTCTTTGAAACTCTTAAGACCATGTCTTTTCTTACCCATATGGTTTTGGTGGCGTAGCAGTGATTGGCCTGATCTAGCAAACGTCTTATCACACCGATTACAAGTAAATGTAGATTGAGCAGTCTGCTTTTGATGGACATTTCCAAGAAAAGCTTTGCGACATTTAGAACATGTAAAATGTGTCTCCATCATTTA
The DNA here is from genome assembly GCF_031143425.1 of Pleurodeles waltl. NCBI lineage: Eukaryota > Metazoa > Chordata > Amphibia > Caudata > Salamandridae > Pleurodeles > Pleurodeles waltl. The sequence goes on from NC_090447.1 coordinate 638,878, forward strand.
TTTGCAAATATATTCGCTTGGAAGTATATTCTTCTCACAATTAGTTATGCATAAGGTATCTCCTTTTTCCAGATGTTTTGGTATGCCAGTAAGCAGTGGTTTAGAATTAAAATGGGTTCAGAGGTAGACAATATCCATGGTTGTTTCTTGGATCAGTGACTCCTGTGACGATTTTACATCCTATTATTTGAGTTGCCTTCATAATGCTTTCTTGCTTTAATGTCTAGTTATGTGATTAAGTCTATGATATGATAGAAAATCTTTATCATATCTTGTACATTTTTGTAATGCGTCTTTGGCTTGCAACTAACATTTAGGTATCTGTTTAAAACATGGATCAGTTGATGCAGGAAGGTTGTTTCACACATCTTTTTTGCAAATATTGTCTTTGCAGATGTGCTGAAATCCAGCTTAATGTAGTACATTTCCGTGGCAAATTCATTGTATGAATTATCTGATGATTCAAAGTACCTTTTTACTCTAGAGTGTCATCATGTTCATTACATGTAAATCATCTCTTTGGTTCAAGATACCTGCTTTCCTTAAAAAAAAAAAAAAAAGCAACAGTTTGCACTATCTCCAATATTTGTTTTCTCTTGTAAGCATCTTTAAGTTGGGACAGGATTTTCATGTATCCTTAAAGGCCTTGCTTGGCCAATTGTTGCCTTAGGAACTATATGCTTTAGTGAGCACTATCATGGTGAATGCTTGGTCAGACTTTGCCTGGATGTCCTTTCTTCCTTACAGGAATTCTTTCACCTGCTGTGACGAAAAAGACAACTGGAGTTAATAGTGTTCCCTTAAATCGTAATTGCATTATTGTATGTGAAAGTCACAGAGTCGTCTCTATCATGCTATGCTAATAATAAAGGAGATCTAATTGAAATTTGTATAGCGGATGAATTTATTACAGAGGTATGATCAGTCTGAAATTTCCTCCCTCTTTCCTTCCCATCTCTCACTCTCTTCTCACAGTTTGAATTGATGAGGAAACCTTGATTCTTGAGACAGAATGTGCACATCGTTTGCAGGGATTAACATGTCAAGATACATGTGATCTACCACCTACCTAATAATATAACCATGTAATAATCCCCAATGCGTTACTTCACAATACTATGTACATTATTGGTGAAAACTTTGAATCCTTCAGCTACTTAAATCCATCTAGGCTACAGCATTTTTATTCCATACACATTTTGGCTGAATTCTCTTTTGCAACTCCTAACATTCTTCAAGGCTGCAATAAATGATGTTGGTTTATAACAAGATTTCTGGAATTTAAATTGTGATGATATATATGAAACTTTCATACAATAGTTTAATGTATATTCTGAAGACAATGCTTGCAAGTGTCTAAATATCCTTATTAATATTATTTGCTATCAGTTTAAATGTAATAGCTGCATTATATTAACAGCAATAACAATGTGAATAACAACAATATTGATAATAATCATTATTATTCCCAGAGCCAAAATATACAAAATGTCAAGTTGTTTTTATACAGTTCTATCACCATGTATGTTCAAAATTCAGCACAGACATACAGCTTGTAAAACATAATAGTAATTTGTAATACAGCTTAATATCTGTTACTTGTTGTGTTGAAAAACCTTTTGAGTGCTATCCCTAGCTCACTTTATAAAATCATTAGTGTTTGCAACTTTAGCTGCCCCGTTCAAAGAAACATTATGAATTAAAAAACTACTGCACAGTTTCATTCCACATCCCCATAGGACGCACTAATGAAAATTAAAACACAGGAGAAAATAATGAGCAGATAGTAGTACAACAAACTATCACAAAAGCGTTCCATAAACCATCACACATTTATGCAAAGTAAAACATTACTGGAAAGTAGAAACCACTATCAAAAGGTAGCTTCTGAATTAGAGTTTTTGAGTATCCTGCTTGTCATATTACAAGTGCATAATTGTGCAAAGTACTTGTAGTAAGGAGGATTTCTGCCAAAATCTAAATCAGGCTCTACTATTCTGCCAAAATCTATACCAGGCCCTTAATCTGATACATACAATCCCATCTTACACCGTCACAAATATAGCTATGAAAAGCGAAACTAGTGTCATGGTTGGTGAAAACAAGATAAACATCACTAAAAAATTTTACATAGTTTCTGACATCTGAACAGCCAAAGCGGTTTCTAGGAACTAGGCAGCATTTTAGTTACGGCATTAAATAGAAAACATGCCTCTCAAGATTCTTAAAATGGATCACACATCATACCTTGGAACAACCAGTTGAGCTGTTCATCAGTGCAGAGGAAGCGCAAATACGTGCGCTCAGTGAAGCGCACCTTCTGCACGGCTTGCAGAGCCAACCTTCCAACCAAAGGTGAATGGCTCAGTAATCTGGCGTGACCTCTGGAGTTTATATAACTGATTTTGTCTCATGATTTCTAAATGAATCTGGGCTCAGAGACACTGAAGCTTCTACAAGACTAAACTACTATGGCATAAAATATGTCAGCTCTATCCATATATTGATCTTTGAATGGCCATAATTATAAATCATAAAAGCAAAAACAAAAAAACTTAAGCGAGGGACCATATTGCAATGGCAGTGTCTGTTAGCAGGCAGCCATGCCAATTTCAGCATTCTGTGTGTGTGTATATAAAACTTTCACACTTTTTACTAAAGATAATGGAGGCTGAATGCAGACAGAATAGAAACAGACTAACTAAAACGAAGACTATGATGGTGTTCACGACAGAAGGCTGAAATGCAATGTATCAAGGAATGAAATACCCTAAACACCCAGACGCATACACAGGCATTCTTGGCACTTATTGGGGATTATGAACCTCTGTAGAGAATTACAGTTCTATCAATGCTCCACTCTTAGTGCTGACATCCAGAAAGTAGTCCCAGAAGGTGCCTCAGACTACATAATATCAGTAGGCCTTTAGGCAGCTGATGTGTGAGGAACCACTTAAGGTAACCATTAAAAATGGGGTCTTTGGTTGGCAGTCAGGTTACCCCCTGTCCAAGCAAGGACCCTCACTCTAGTCAGGGTAAAGGAGACTCACCCTCAGTTAACCCCCACTCACCCCCTTGGTAGCTTGGCACGAGCAGACAGGCATAACTTCAGAAGCAATGTGTAAAGTATTTGTACCAACACACACAGTAAAAACACTACAAAATTACAACACAGGTTTAGAAAAATAGGTAGTGTTTATCTAAACAAAACAAGACCGAAAACAACAAAAATCCAACATACACAAGTCAAGTTATGAATTTAAAAAGCAAAAGAATCTAAAATCCTTTAGAAAACAGTGAGAAGGTTGTTAGCGTACAAAAGTACCTGGGTAGCTTCAAAATAAAGCTGCACGGGCGAGCATGTGTAGGAAAAGGCCAGAGATGCGTTGCTTTCTCCTTCGCAAGCGAGAGCGTGCATCGTTCCTCCTCCAGTCGGTTCATTTTTTCTCTCCCGCAAGAGAGCGATGTGTCGATCCGTACGGGCACCTCGGGTCCGGGCAGGCTTTGCATTGATTTTCTGCATCCAGCGATGTTGCACGGGAATCCGGTCGCATGGTGTCAAGAAACCGAGCTGCATGGGGGTTTGCGTTGTTAACAGCAGCTGCTGCGGGTGTTGTGCATCATTTCTCCAGCCGTATTGCGTCAATCTTCTAGCAGCAATGCCTACGCAGCGTTGATGTTAGCCGCGAGGCTGGCGGCTCATCCTCTTTCAGCCATGAGCCGGGTGGTGCGTTGAAAGTTTCCCTGCACTGCAGTCTTTGCGTGGATTTCTGTCATTTTCCACCAGCTGCACCTTTCAAGGGCCCAGAGACAGGTTAGGACACCACTTGGAAGGCAGGACTCTCAGGAGAAAGCCCAAGTGCTGGCAGAGAGAAGTCTTTGTTGTTCCTTAGTCTTCAACAAGAGGAGGCAAGCTCAGTTCAAGCTCTTGGAGATTCTTCACCAGTGGGAAGGCACACAAAAGTCAGTATTTGTCCTCTCACAGGCAGAAGCAGCTACTACAAGCCAACCCAGCAAAGCACAGGCAAGGGGACAGTATTCCTCCAGTTTCTCCAGCTCTTCTCCTTGGCAGAGGTCCCTCTTGGTTCCAAAAGTAATCTGATTTTCAGGGGTTTTCGGTGCTCTTCTTATACCCCTTTCTGCCTTTGAAGCAGGCCTATTTCAAAGAAAAGTCTCTGTTTTTTTCAAGGTCCTTCCTTGCCCTGGCCAGGCCCCAGACACACACCAGGGGGTTGGAGACTGCATTGTGTGAGGGCAGGCACAGACATTTCAGGTGTAAGTGACCACTCCCCCCCCACCCCCCATGGCCCATCAGGATATGCAGGCTACACCCCACCTTCCTTTGTGTCACTGTCTAGCGGAGAGGTGTAAACAGCCCAACTATCAAACTGACCCAGACAGGGAATCCACTAACATGCAGAGTCACAGAATGGTATAAGCAAGAAAATGCCTTCTTTCTAAAAGTGGCATTTTCAAACACACAATTTAAAAACCAACTTCATTAAAAGATGTATTTTTAAAAATTGTGAGTTCAGAGACCCCAAACTCCATATGTCTATCTGCTCCCAAAAGGATTCTGTGCTTTAATAATATTTAAAGGCAGCCCCCATATTAACCTATGAGAGAGATGGGCCTTGCAACACTGAAAACTGAATTTAGAAGTATTTCACTGTCAGGACATGTAAAACACATAAGTACATATCCCACCTTTAACATACACTGCACCCTGCCCATGGGGATACCTAGAGCCTACCTTAGGGGTGCCCTACATATATAAAAAGGGAAGGTTTAGGCCTGGAAAGTGGGTACACTTGCCAAGTCAAATTGGCAGTTTAAAACTGCCCAAACAGACACTGCAGTGGCAGGTCTGAGCCATGTTTACAGGGCTACTACTGTGGTTGGCACAACCAGTGCTGCAGGGCCACTAGTAGCAATTGATTTACAGGCCCTGGGCACCTCTAGTGCACTTTACTGGGGACTTACTAGTAAATCAAATATGCCATTCATGGATAAGCCAATGTACACATACAATTTATACAGGGAACACTTACACTTTAGCACTGGTCAGCAGTGGTAAAGTGTCCAGAGCAACAAAAAAAAACAGCAAAAACAGAGTCAGCACACAGAGACAACCTGGTAAGTAGAGGCAAAAAGTTAAGGAAGACCATGCCAATTCTAACAGTACTGGAATTCTGTCATCCCTTCCTTGGGCAGACTGAAGTCTGAGATAATGATATTGGCACAGTTCTATTCTAAAGCAAGAATGGTGCATCCACACCCTGTGCAGACTGATGCCTCACGTCTTCTGTGAAATACAATAAATTGATGGGTTGAATGTTTGAACTGATGAAAACAACTCTTAGTTGCATCTAGCTCATTGGTTTCTTTTTCCCACCACACCACCTTAGACAGGAAACAGCTTTATGCATATTAGTTTACGTCCTGCCCCAATATAAATAGTCCAGGCCAAACTGCCAGCCAAGTTCCCTCAGAACCAAGTACAAGCAACCCCAGACCAGTTTCAGCTTATTTGTGCTTCATGAGTAGGGTATAGCTTGAGCCACAGTGGCACAATGAGCATAGGACCCCCATGAGTGGGCATAGCCGTCGCACTTAAAGGGCTTTAGTGATCTAGAGTTGTTACAATTAATTGAAGTATTCCATCCATCACCTTGTTCTTTGGACAGATGCTGCCAGGTATGTACAGACATAGGTCCAGTGTTTACTGCACCTTAGAGCTTGAGTAACATCCTACTGACGAGGCCCAAATAGGCAGAAAAGTATTTTGTTGCTTGTAGTAGTTTGGAGGGGGTCTTGCCAGGCAACTTGGGAAAGATTGTTCCCATGAGAAACAGGGGTCAGCACCGATATCCATAGTATGAGCCGTTATGTAGAGAGGCATGGAGGGTAAAAAAAAATGCTAGACTGGAATGCAGCCAGAGCAATCATCAGTGGCTGATGTCTTGGATTAAGGATGTTGGCACAATACTGTTCTAATTCAAGAAGAAGGGTCACAAAAACACTGCAGCTTTTATTAGCAGTAGGTTATACCTTGTAAACAACTGGAAGTGCTTTCCCATCGTGAGAGTTTTGAAGAGGTTAAGCCCTGGCTTGTTGGCCAATGTCTAGATTAATCATCAGCCCATCAAATGACTAATGGCCATGAAAGGGGATAATCCCAAATTGCTGAGGTGAGTCATCTCTTCCTGGGAATAGATTTTGTTGTTGAGTACATTGCTCAACGTCTTCCAGTCTGGATTCCGCAAAAACCACAGCACTGAGACTGCCCTCATCGCCTGTACAGACAACATCAGGACCAGATTGGACAAGGGTGAAACCGTCGCCCTCATCGTCCTAGACCTCTCTGCAGCTTTCGACACCCTATGCTACCAAACCCTCCGCACATGCCTCTTCGACACCGGAATTCGCCACAAAGCCCTGGACTGGCTCACCTCCTTCCTCTCCGAAAGAGCCCAAAGAGTTGGTCTCCCTCCTTTCCAGTCTACAGCCACCAAGACCATCTATGGGGTCCCCAAAGGATCCTCCCTCAGCCCCACCCTTTTCAATATCTACATGGCTCCTCTCGCCACCATCATCTGCCCCCACGGCCTCACCATCATTTCATACGCTGACGACACCCAGCTCATCATCTCCCTCACGAAGAACCCATCTACTGCTAAGAATAACCTACACGCCGGACTCTCTGCCATCGCTAACTGGATGACAGCAAGCCACCTCAAATTGAACTAAAAAAAAAATCATCATCATCATCATCTTTGGTCCCAACAAGACAACATGGAACGACTCGGTGGCCCACCACCCCTTGGACCACCCCCAACACCCACCACCCACGCACACAATCTCAGGATGATACTGGACTCATCTCTCTCCATGACTCAGCAAATCAATGCCATATCATCCTCCTGCTGCAACACCCTCCACATGCTACGCAAGACTTTCAAATGGATTCCTTTAGAAACAAGAAGAACAGTCACCCATGCCCTCATATGCAGCAGACTGGACTACGGCAACGCCCTCTACGCAGGGACCACAGCCAAGCTTCAGAGAAAACTCCAGAACACAGCTGCACATCTCATCCTCAACCTCCCTCGCCACAAACACATATCCACCCACCCCAGATCCCTACACTGGCTGCCCATTAACAAAAGGATCATTTTCAAAATCCTTGTCCACGCTCACAAGGCCCTTAACGACACCGGACCGGCCTACCTCAACGAGCGAATCAACTTCCACAAACCAACTCAACAGCTCCGCTCCACCGACCTCGGCTCGTTACAGTCCCCTGCATCCAACGCACCACCTCTGGCGGCAGATCCTTCTCCCACTTCGCCGCCAAAACCTGGAACTCCCTCCCCATCAACCGACGCAAGACCCAGGACCTCCTAATCATCAGAAAGCACCTCAAAACACAGCAAACCCACTCCTCTCCCCCAGCACCTTGAGACCCTACCGGGTGAGTAGTGCGCTTAAGAAACTTGTTTGATTGATTGCTGGAGCTTCTCATGGTAATGCGAATGTGTGTATGTTTTTGAGGAAGTTCAACAAAATGGACTAACATGACTAGGATTCTTAAGTAGCTTCTAGGTTTGGTCTAATCTGAGCAGGGAGTAGTGTATGCAAAAACATCTCCAAAAGTCTAGGATCTGTGGTATTGCCACTAGTTTTCCCTCCCCTTGAAAGTTTCCCAGTCTTTTTGCTTTCTAGCAGCAATCTGTATAGCCATGGGCCCGGAGGGACCCTTCAAAACAAGCAGCTGTTAATCATGGACAACCTTTTGTGTAATGTGAAGGGAGACCTTCAATTGCTCTTCCTACTTGTAGTTGTAAAACTCTTATGCACCCTCTGGACAAGCCCTGGTTGGCAGCAGCACATTTACACTTTTAGAAGTACACAGTCTCACCAAGAGGAGCTGCCTATTGTCTTCTTCTATATAGTAATTAAGTCCACATACATGGGCCAGATGGGCCTCTTTGCAAATATTATTTGTTTGGGATGTATTCTAACAGGCACTTCTGATGTTAGTATTTCCAGTAGCTGTACACATTTTGTTTTTCACAATAAAGGTTGCAAAATGGATTTTTCCCACTGAGTAAAACTATCAACCTTTTCTTTCTATGCTCCTCTTTATTTTGCACAAAAAAAAAAAAAGTGAGAGAGAAAGATATATATATATATATATATATATATATATATATATATATATATATATATATATATATATATAAATAAATTCTCCACCAGTAAATGTTATATGCAAGGTGTAAAGGTGTAACTGGGCATCTGCACATAGGCAGTGGCCAATGCATGACATTCTGGGGAAAGGCTCTTTCCAAACTCCTCTCTGAGGAGGAGAAACATTGGCACACTTTCTTGAGGATGCTCTCACTTTGCCTGGCAGTGGCCCAAATTTGTGAATTTAAGGCGGAGTTGCCCACCAATTCACTGAATATCCTTTAGACCTACACCTGTGTGGACCCTACTGCTATTAGCAATGCCACATTTTGGACTGAAGAGCTCTCCACTTCCAGTTCAATAGTAAGAAGACTAATGTGCATAGTAAAACGCTGCTGGCTTGCCCAGTTGCTGAATTTACCAATGTGGAAGCTCACAGACTCAGTACCTTGAAGTCTTCTCTGCCAGAGGGAGGACATCTGCCTAACTAATCTACTGCTACACGATGCAGTTAAGCTGAGAGGTGACCCAGTCTGGCAAGCACTCTCTCATAATACTATCTGTATCAAGTTTGATTTTCTTGATTGACCCTACCTGTGATTGTCCAGGTCTCGCTTGGCTTGCCAGCTAGTGGGATGAAGACAGACCTTTGAGATCGGTGAGGAAAAAAGCATCTGTGGGCTTGGCCAACCTCAGTGATCATGAGGACAGAACCTGATCACCACAAATAATGGTCCATTCTGAGTGTGGGAGCACTGACATAGAGCTTCAAGGGCAGCTATGTAATAAGGCATCTCCATCTGGGGTTAAAGACACTTATCCATAAAACCAGGAGGTAGGCTTACCAAACTAGAATCAGTAAACACACTCTTCGAGAACCTTTCCACTTGCTTTGAAACGTTTGCTTACTTTCTGAGTCGTTTCAAACGTTCGTTAATATCCAGGGTGGAAAAAAGTGAGGCTGACTTATAGCAAAGTCACTCAATTTCATAGCCCGTTTATTGGGGGTCAGTTAGTAATTCAGATCATTGTACGTTTGCAAACACTGCCTACCCCTCAAGGATTATTAAGTGTACTGATATGTTATTATGCTTAGAAATTGTTACCAGTGTACAGTGTGCAAACCCAGACGTCCTGGTTTCACTAATATATTGTTTTATAGTATTGTAATTTGTTTAAACAATACTTCTACTTTCCTATGTATTTATTAGGAAACTATTCTGTTCCTTCAACATCTCTGGTTTCTGACTCGCATCTTAATTACAACTACGATAATTAAGTGCCTACATCCCCTCCATTTAGCTAGGCCTTTACCATTCTCTGATCACTACTCTAAGAGTTAAGGAGGGTTAGTGAGGCTGGCGTTTCATCATGGGCTCAGTACCTTAAGGCATGGTTACTGGAGACCGCTAGCATTCTCACTGTTTCAGTGCTTGGTCGCCTTTGAGGCTGCAGCAAAGTACAAGCCTGACAGCATGTCCGCCTATGTGTCTCAGTTCAGGTATATGAATGGCACCAAGAGCAAAATTCTGGCACATTGTAGGCGATTCTTGCCATCTTTGGACACCCATGGCAAATGGGGTCCAATTGACAATATGCTAGCCCTGAAGGTAAATACTGATATATGGTTAACACCTAACACATCTGTGGGTCATAGGCTCCAGTTTGAATTATATAAGCTCAATGCCTGAATATACTGAGGACTGATCAATTATTTCATATTGCTAATAAATGTTGTTTCTCAAAAGCTTTGCAAAGCCGCGTTTGACATCACCATTAAATGATGTTTTGAGCAGCCTTAGAAAACACACAGTAATCATACATGGAGCAATCTACTAATTATCATGTTTCTCGAATACAGAACAGTGACAACCTCATCCTTATGGCTCAATCTTCAGAACTGGTTCTTCTACATCTGGACTGGACACTCCAGACTTTACAGGAACTGAGTTTCATAAACAATGTGAAGAAATCTATTTTCCCCCTACCCAATTGCTGGAATTCTTGAGTCTCCAGACTGATTAGCTGAAGAGTCAACTTCAGCTTTCCAAACACAAGATATGAGGCATCAGGGAGCAACCGAGGTCCATTACCAAAAGTGTCATTAAGGGTGATTGCAAGAACAGTGGGCCTGCTGGCCTCATCAATGCAAGCGATATTCCTTTACCCTCTTAACTGCAGAGACCCTTAATGTCAATTGATTCAACACTTGCAGAAGGGACTGACGTATACAGATCGAGTTTCATTATCCGAAGAAGCCGACATGGGCTCCAAGTCCTTTTTCACAAGTCGAGACATGCACTAGTGCCTGCTTGACCCCAAAAAGCACCTGTGCACTATTACTGATCACTACACGATATGCCGTCACCACAGCGCGTGGGCTGCTTAGCTTCTGGTGAAGGCAGGCACCTACCACCACTGTAACAGTAGAGCTTTGGGTGCCTCTCCTGGCCCAACAAGACTGCAACCCGCAAGACAGGCCTATGACATGGCGCAAACACATGATCCATATTTGTCTATGACAAACAAAAGAAGCATCAGGGATCCAGAAATGAGTTACAGTGGGTACTCAGAGCAAAGGTGCATGTCCATTACCATGGAAAGGACTATTCCGTCCCAGCAGAGGGGAGGTTAGGCAGCCACTCTCTACTCCTGAAAAGAAAATATCCCAACCCATGAAGAACATTCAAAAATTAATTGACTTGTGTCAATAGGGGGAATAAGAAGTGCATAGACGGGTAAAATGCATAACTGAATGAAGGATAACCATTTATTTTTCCCTGCATAGACTGGTACAGTGCTACCTTTATTTGAATGAGTAAATGGGTTAAGAAAAGGCACCCATTCATCAGTTTTTAAAATGAGGACAGTAAAGAAAAAAGGGGGTCCCTAGTCAATGTCACTGAAATTATGGAAAACAAACAACACTTCCTGGGGTGTTACAGTTCCCACCTCTCCCTAATGTACGCAAAAAACGTACTTGCCATAAACAATTAAAAACCTGCAGTGATTTGGTTCTGAATAAATTAAGCATGTGTCACCCTTTGCCTTTCTTCATTTGTGGAACATAATTTAATATAAAAAAATAAAATTAAAATAAAATTTATTCCAATGTTTTAAGATTTCAGACAGTCATGTTTCTATAGCTTAAAAGTCTACGTCTCACAAGTAATCATTCTGGCAATCAAGTACAGTGCACAAAATTGCTGCCCTCAATCAGCTGTCATCCAATGAATAATTGCCACTTAACCAGCAGGCAGAGAATCACCATATACTTATATTTGAATGTTTTACGCTATTAGATTCAACGTTCTTATAAGATATGCATTGGTAAAATCACAGACACAAGACAGAGACATCTATATCATGATGGGATCATTCATTTCACTTGATGCATTCGCTTCATGGACAGCCAACACATGTCGGCTCTTCTAGATGCAGGCCCGAGGCTTTTTAAAGGCAGCACAAGACCAATAATTGCCATTCTTTAATATGTACATTTCCGAGAAATAACTTTGCGTACACACTGGTGGGGAGAGCCACTGAAGACTAGAGCCAGATGCCTGTCTGTGGTTCAACTTGAGCCTTAAGACGAGCCAAGCTTTAATGTGCCTTCTGCCTGCCACGTATGATCAAATCTAATGCCACATAAAAACAAAAAAAACAGGAGACGGAAATAGATACTAATCTAATGGCTAAATGGCAGAAAGTGCAATCAGAAAGCCTTGGAATTTTCCTGGCTTCCCTCCTTGACCGCACTCTGAGATCCTAGGCAAATATTGTATTTCCCTGTGCTTCCTTTTTTACCTTCTTGAATTCGAGAGCACTTTGAAATACGTGAGCTCAGGATGTGTGCTGTAGAACCACCTCTCTTGTGACTGATTTAAATAGACTATAATGTTGCGTCACCTAAGATTATAGGACACATAAAGGACGCTCATAACAACCACCTGACTCTTAATTCACTACTGGCAAGGTGGCAATGGGGGAGGATCCATGAATATTTGTAAGTTCATGTTTAGTGTCACTGTTCATTTTGTAGAAAGTTGGCTCTGTATATACAATACCTAAATGAAGTATAGTGTGCACAGAGTCCAGTGGATCCCCAGAGGCTTAACCGAGGCTCAGGTAGATAATACTTATGCTCTCTTTTGTGGTCGTGTGGTCGAGCCGTTAGGCTTATCAGAGGGTAGTGCTAAGCGTTTGTTGTACAGACGGTCAAGAAATGAGGCACAAACTCAATGACTAACTCCAGTCCAATGTTTTACGTATCAAAAAATATATAGTTACTTTATTTCTAGAACCATAAGGATCTTTGTTGAAGGTAAGTACAGTTTCAAGCATGTATCACTTTCAACTATCAAATGCACTTTGATTGAAAAATTACAGTTCATACAGATTTCAGGTAAGTAACACTTTTCAATAGCAAAAGTAGACACTTAGTACACTTAGCTCACTCGAGCCAGTGAGCGGACGAGCTCTGTTTGCAGCACATGCATGCCAGTGAGAGGTACTGAAACCCAAGAGGACTTTTGGAAGCATTTCCAGCAACCCCAGAGATAAACCTGCTGCTCTCAGCTGATGAAGGGCTAAACCCACAAACACGTGTCCAAAGATATACAGCACTAGCTGCACCTACTAAGGTGAAAAACTACAGACTACTTAATGAAGTAAGAACAAATTTGAACTACATTTACCATGATGCCATGGGGCTGACTGAATGCTGGAGTGTGAGGCAGGGTGCTCACAACTGTTTCCTACTTAGTACAAATACCATTCAAGATAATGCAGACCTAAAAGGGATAAGTACATACAAGGTTTATAGGTAAGTACTGAACTTATGATCCCACTCTTCGGGGATTAGGGTGTCAACAGTATAGGGTTCAGATTGACACCAAGGGTGCACCACCAGCAACACATGGCCGGCTGGGTGCAGAGGTCAAAGTTGGTGTCAGGCACCCAATGGAGACTGGGGCGCTCAGAAGAGAACAGTTTGCACTCTGCACCTGTCCGCCCCTGTGCCGCTGATGGTGTATGCCTACCTGTAATGCTGCCCCCCCCCCCCCCCCAACCCTCCCACAACCCCCCCCACAACCCGTGCTGACATAAATCTCTTCTGGATCATGACCCGTCCCTGCAGGTGCAACACAGCACTGGGTGCCCAAGGCGATTCTACAACGATTTCCGGTTGCACAGCACAAAGAAGCTGCAGGCTTGAACCAGGGAAGTTGGTGAGGTGAACCAGCAGCTGGACAGGTAAGTTGGGATGCCACTGGATGTCAGTGGACTGTCGGCTGGGTTCCTCAAGGACAGGTGCAGGGGTACCTTTAGGCCTCTGAAAACTTCATTGGAGCCAGTCATGGTCGGGGGGGGGGGGTCCTCTGGATTCAGGCTGCAGGTGTTGTCATGTTGGTCAGGAGGGGTCCACACAGGATGGACCAGAGGTCAGAATCCCCTCAGGATCTTCTCTGGACTGGTGGGCCACCTGGATAAAGGCTGTGGGCGTCTGGTGCAGAGTGGGCAGGAATCGCGGATCCAGAGGGCTCTGGAGTCCTTGTTGGAGGATTCTTTGTTGACAGGGCTGTTGTCCTCTGGGGGTTTGTAGAGGCCGCTGGGCATGCAGGACAAGTTGTCTTTTTGCAGCAGGAGTCATGAAGCTGCAGACAGGCTGGGGCCAAGTCAGTTATCCTCTGGCGTATTCACTGCTGGTGCGGCTCTTCAGTCCTCCTTCTTGAGGTAGTCAGGAATCTGAAGAGCAAAGTTCAGGGGTGAGCCTTAATACTAGATGTTGGGGCGTTATAGAGTCCAGAAGCCAATGGCTACTGACCCTGAGGATGGCTACACCCTTCCTGAGCCCACTCCCTTTGGGGAGGGAGGCACTTTCCTAACCCTAGTGGCTGTCTCCTTCCAAAACAAGATGGGGGATTCTGCAGAGAGGGGTTCACCTCAGCGCTGAGCACCCTAAGGGTGGTCCCAGATGGGGTGGACACTCCTAATCACATTTACTAATTTTGCTGCTGGACCTGCCGCAAAATGTGAGGCTTGGTCCGGGTATCTTCACTAGTGTGAGTGCCCTGAAGCAGCAGACCAAAAGGCAGGAGCCTTTAAGGCTCACCGACAAGTGCTGCTGTCTTGCAGGGGGGAGGTGTAAAGCACGTCCACCCAGAGAAGGCTTGTTCCTGACTCCCAAGAGCACAAAGGCTCCCACCCCATGGTGGTCAGAAACTTGTCTGGTGATGGCATGCTGGCACAGACTGCTCAGCCACACACTAGAGAGTTGGGTGATTTTGAGGGGACATCTCTAAGATGTCCTCGGTGTGCCTTTTTCAATAAATCCAACACTAGCATCAGTGTGGGTTTATTGAACTGAGAAGTTTGATATCAAACTTTCCAGTCTTCAGTGAAGCCATCATGGAGCTGTGGAGTTCATAATGACAAACTCCCAGCCCATGTACTCAATATGGCCACACTGCACTTACAAGTATGAACTTAGACACTGTAGGGACATATTGCTCATGCAACTATGCCCTCACCTGAGCTATAGTGCACTTTGTCGTAGGGCTGTAAGGCCTGCTAGAGGGGTGACTCACCTATGCCGCAGGCAGTGTTTTGTAAGCACTGCACCCAGGGTTGGGTGCCAGGTTGACTTTACCTTTTTCTCTCCACCAACTCACACAATCTGCAATGGCAGTGTGTGTGTTTGATGAGGCGTCGGTTACGGTGGCATAATACATGCTGCACCCCTTCGGGACCTTCCCTGGTCACAGAGCCCTTGGTACCTCTTACAAGGGACGTAGCTGTGTGCCAGTGGTGGAAGCAATGGTACAGTTTAGGTAAAGAACATAGGTGCTGGGGTCTGGTTTGCAGGATCCCAGCACACTTGGTCAAGTTAGCATCAGATATCAGCCGAAAATGCAGAGTGTGGGTGCTGACCATGCCAAAAGGAGCACCTTCCTACATATCACTTTTAATAATTGCCTGTTAATACATTAGACTATATCACTGCATCAAGTAAAAATGCTCATGTATGGTAAAAGAAAAAAAAAAAAGCACTTTCATGAAAGGCAGTTTGTGTGGTAAACATTGTCAGGGCTCCGCTCGTGCATGGGTTTTGATTGCCCAGCCAGACCCTCCGCTTTGTTCAGGCTCGGCTCCCTCGGTTAATTTGTTGGCTTGCCCATCACTCCACTGGTGTTTAACTACACCCAAGAAGGGAAGTACTGAGGGACGTGGCCAGCTGCAGCATTGTGAAACCTGCAGCTCGGAGCTCAGACCCCCAGGAACATCATCATACTAAAAATGTAGCCTAAATTTGCACATCCAATCTTCAAAGGTTAACAGCCATGTTTAGATTTGTTGACTTTATGATAGCCCCCTCTCTTGCACTTTGGAGTGCTGTTGCTGTCGTTTGCAGACAGACCCTGATAGTAACAAACAAAGACTGTGCCCTACTGGGAATAGGTAGTGGTGAGGAGAGATACAGGAGCCGGCGCTGCTGAGGTGAGGCTCCCCTGCCACTGCTGTGTTTGCTCACGCCAAGTGGTGCAATCTGTGCTCCGGACAGGGTCAGCCTGAAACAAAGGTAGTCTTGGCAGTCTGAGGTTTCGTGGCTCCCGCTGATGGGGCAGTAGTGTACTAAGTGGCCCTAGAGAGCTGCTGAGGAATTACTTGAGAAGCAAAGCCAGGTGCATTTTTCTTTTCCCCATTCACACCACTTTGAGGCAGTGAGACAAAGCTGCATGGCTGACTGGAGGGCACGAGGAACACACTGGGAGGGAGATGTATACACTGAAAGCAACCAGGGACATCAGAACTCGCGAGTCACACTCCCACACACCTGAACTTAAAACACAAAGTTGACTATAGAGCACAGAATTCCACGCATCCTGGAGGGTGGGCTGAGAGGGACTTGCAGCCCGGGGCTGTTCCACTAAAGGGGCCTCAAGTACAATGGATCAGCTAAAGCAGGAGTTGAATCTTTCAGAGTTTTTCATTGTTCCATAGACTTGAGCACCTCTACCTTGTGAGGTATTGATCAGACATGATGTGCCGGTGTAGGTGGCACCGGCCAAGATTGTTTGGGCCAGAGTTCAACAGCCTGAGTGAGATGCAGTTCACATTGTTTCTATACATGCCATTGCAATGCATGGCAAGGAACTGAAAGGAGGTATTAGGAAGGGTGGGGGCTGCCTGGACAGTAGCTAAAGTGCAGATGGCGGACACTGACACTATGTGAATGGTCACCTGGATCTGCAAGGGCCTGAACAATTACAGAAAAAGGGAGAGAGTGGGTACATACCTGAACAAGGGGGTGGAGGGGTGTCACAGGAGCACACTTACATGAGATATACCGCTTCTTACAGGCCTCGAAAACTCTTCTCGCCCATTTGCTAAGGTGAGTTAGATTTTATCAGGTTGAGCTATTTTTAGCGCCTTTTTATCCCTTCTGGAGAGTGAACTTATGCTGGAAAGAACAGGTGTTCTGTTCATTCATTGAGTGAATGAGCAATAAAGACCTTTAAATCTTTTATCAACACAATTGCTGTCTGTTCAAGGCCAGAGGTCAAATGTCACCTTGTTTTTTTACTAATTGTTGCTTAGCTTATTCTGGAAAATTGTGTTTACTTTTTTCTCTCGTTACAATTAGAGGCTTTTGTCAAGTGAGCTGTCTGACAATCATTGTGAAGCAATAGGCTGTAAGATGTCAGTTTTTTTTTTTTCTAACTCAACATTTATACAGCTTGTAAAGAACATTTTTGTAACTCTGAAGTGTGATGCAAACAAGTATTTAAATAGGAGCTAAACAAATCAGAACACTTTAATTGGTGATGTTCAAATGACAAATATTTGCAGGCACTCGATTTCCAAACATTGTACACTATTTGGTTTTATCATTAAAACTACCCAAGTGGGAAATGTTGTGGTCATTTCAATGGAAAATCTGCTGACTGCAAATAAGTGTGCTACCACTTCATACGTTAGTTATGTATTTATTAAAAGTAATAGTTTTTAAACACGATTTGAGAAACATTCCTCCACCCGCCTTGATGACAGTGCGGTTATTGAACTAAGAGGCAAGTCAGCAGTCATGTGTGTCCTATATACAGCTAGATTTGTTTTATATATGGATCAAAGGTTTAGTCTATTAAATCAAACAAAACTTTTCCGGACAGCCGACATCCTGAACTTGCATATTTGAAGGTGCTCTCATATGTGATAAAGGAAGTTCAGTAAATTAAAGTATTTGACAAGGACCACATAATTTGAAACCAGTTTAGGGGTCAAGAGCATTATAATTAGGTTGCGTAGATTATTTAAGTCACTAGACCTGCAGGTCTAGTAAAATTTTTGTGATTTTCCTTGACCTTTCCCTGCTGAAACGGACAAACTCCATAAGAAATGGAGGGGCACCTTGTATTAGGTTGGTTACAGCTCCCATGCCAGAGGAGTTGGGGGTTTAGCTGGCACCATAGGCCCCTTAAGATGGCTTGGTTAAGCAAACCGACACCAAGAGGCAGTACGTGCACTTACACAATCGCCTTAATGGTCACCCCCCTGATGGTAGTCGGGCTCTATGACCTCAACAATGATGAACAGACAACTGGTTGACCCAAGCTCCATCAAAAGAAGTACTTCAAGCATTGCAAGAGACCATTCATACTGGAAGCTGTCATTAATTTCTGCTGAACTTTCCTCATGTCAGACATCCCCACAAGAAAGAAAGACCTGATATTCATAGGGTCCGGATTTAAAACAGATATATAGACGGTGTCTCTTCCGGAGGAAAGGATGCAGCAGCTACAAGACTCATTGAATATTTGGTTTCATCTGGACTGAACTTCAGTGGATGCTGATGAAGCTTCAGGGTCATTGTAGGAGGCTGAAAAAGCAAGATTAGTGGAGCACACTAAAAAAATCAAATATATCAATAGTTTAATGACACATTATATCTTCAATACAGTATTAGGGAATAAACAAATTACACTAACATTCACTATGAGGGTGTTGGTTCTCGGATCATATATAAATAACAAAAGAAAAATATATACAAACATATAAAATGTATTTATAACAAACAACATATGTAGCGCCAATAATACATAACAAACAGTGATGCAATAAATATAAAAAAGCACAAAGCAGTCAAACAATGATACAATAAATACAATAAGCAAAGATCATCAGCCGGCACGTGGCAAAACTATTAGGAATGAGGTTTGCAAAAGTTTTTTACCTCCTATAAAAGGGAGCACAAACCTACATGGCTCCCTGATAAAATGACTGGCTTCTATAGATGTGGTAACTGCAATATGTGCAATTTGGAATTCCATAAAACTTCTGAATTTAGTTACTATGGTAGTGATATATTTAGAATTTCAACTTTCATCAATTGTAACACTAAATTTGTGGTATATGTGTTGGAATGTGAATGTGGTCAAATATATGTGGGTAGTACCATCAGGCCCTTGAAAGAATGAATTCAGGAGCATATTAGAGCTCTTAGAAATTGTGATACGGCTTTACCAATATTACGACATTATTAAAAAGACATCTGGGTACACAAGTCCCATTCATTAATTATATGGGCATAGATCATACTCCAGCAAACCCCAGGGGTAGTAATAGGACACTTGACTTGAGAAAGAAGGAAGCAAAATGGATCATTAAGTTAAGAACTATAGAACTGGGGATGAATCTTGATGATGAACTATATCATTTCCTTTAACTTTGACCATGTTCCCATACGACACTAATAAGTAGCAATGTTATGAATTCATGTGGAAATCGTATTGTCAATTTGTTTGCATTTTTGTCACCCAAGGGTAGGTACGGTGGTGTATTTACTAATTGGGGCGTTAATTTCTGTATGGGCACCTTTAACATTCTTTGGTATTTTGTTTGACATTTTTCATTTGCCTCTTTAGGATTATATATGTGAGCTGATACTGGTTATTGAAAAAATATTCTTATTATGGGCATTTATCCAACTTATTGATAAGTTTGTTAGTTATTTATTTTTTGAATATTATACTTTATCAAAGGATTAGAATTCCAAGATGGCGGCTAAGTTTTGCTGGGACGTCTTGGTTTTGTGACTTCATGTCAGTAATGGGTGACTATTGCCCTAGTTTCAGTCTGTTTGACAAAGGTTGAGTAAATAAAGATGGCCGTCATGTACCTTAATTAGTTTTTCAGTCCTCTTCTGCTGTTTTTTTTTTTTTTTTTTTATATCAGCACATCACTGTTTTTCTTTTGAAGTAGTCTAATATAGGTTCGCAAAGTAATACAAAGATGGCCGCGATGTTTTTGTTTTGTTATTATATATTATATGATCCGAGAACCAACACCCTCATAGTGAATGTTAGTGTAATTTATGTTTATTCCCTAATACTGTATTGAAGATATAACTTGTCTTTAAACTATTGATATATTTTATTTTTTAGTGTGCTCCACTAATCTTGCTTTTTTGGTTTACTTTTTAGCATTCCGGTAATACACATCATGGCAATGATGTGTTTTAGTATATGAGCACCTGTAGTCGTTTGTAGATGTAGTAGACTATTTGATTATGCATTTATTTCAGTGTTTGTGTTGCCAGTTTTTTTTTTCCATTGTAGGAGGCTGGCCTGGTGTGTGGTGGGTACCTATGGTACTTGCACCTTATACCAGGTCCAGGTATCCTTTATTAGTGTAGTGTAGGCAGTGTCTAGAAGCCAGGCTCTCTAGAGGTAGCTGTGGATGAGTAACCGAGGTGTATCTAGGAGACATGCAACGCTCATGCAATACCACTACAGTCACACTTAGTACTTACACACATGAAAGAAAACACTAAGGGGGTCATTCCTACATTGGCGGGCGGCGACCCGCCGAATGACCGCACCGCGGTCAAAAGACCGCGGCGGC
This sequence comes from Pleurodeles waltl, assembly GCF_031143425.1. Classification (NCBI taxonomy): domain Eukaryota; kingdom Metazoa; phylum Chordata; class Amphibia; order Caudata; family Salamandridae; genus Pleurodeles; species Pleurodeles waltl. The sequence continues at coordinate 658,975 of NC_090447.1, forward strand.
CATTCTGACTTTCCCGCTGGGCCGGCGGACGACCGCCAGAAGGCCGGCCCAGCGGGAAACCCCCTTCTACGAGGATGCCAGCTCCGAATGGAGCCGGCAGAGTCGAAGGGGTGCGACGGGTGCAGTGGCACCCGTCGCGATTTTCAGTGTCTGCTTTGCAGACACTGAAAATCTTATTGGGGTCCTGTCAGGGGGCCCCTGCAGTGCCCATGCCAGTGGCATGGGCACTGCAGGGGCCCCACGACACCCGTTACCGCCATCCTGTTCCTGGCGGTGAAAACCGCCAGGAACAGGATGGCAGTAAGGGGGTCGGAATCCCCATGGCGGCGCTGCAAGCAGCGCCGCCATGGAGGATTCCCTGGGCAGGGGTAAACCGGCGGGAAACCGCTGGTTGCCCTTTTCTGACCACGGCTTTACCGCCGCGGTCAGAATGGCCAAGGAAGCACCGCCAGCCTGTTGGCGGTGCTTCTGTCATTTTAGCCCTGGCGGTCGCCGACCGCCAGGGTTAGAATGACCCCCTAAGTGTTACAAAAATAAAAGTATTTTACTTTGGTGACACAAATACCAAAAATACCATAGAGACTATACTCCCTTAGGAGATAAGTAATACATAAATTATATACACTAGTATACAAAAATAGGCATAAAACAGTGCAATTAGTGAAAATCACAATAGTTAGAAATGGGCCCAGGGGGAACACAAACCATATACTAAGAAAGTGGAATGTGAAAGCTGGTCCGCCACCTAGGCAAGTGTAGTGTGTAGAGGAGAGCAGGGAGTACTAGAAAAGCCCAAAAGGTAGGCACCACAACCCACCCCAGCGATCAGGAAAACAGGAGTAAATCACAGTAAGTTTCTCAGAACACACACAGAGAAGTAAAGAACAATATTACAAACCCCAGAAGAGAGTGCAAGACACCAACAGTGGATTCCTGGACCAAAGGACCTGTGGAAAAAGGGGACCAAGTCCACGAAGCACAGAAGAGTCCAGGAAGGACAGGAGCACCAACCAACCCAGATGAAGGTGCAAAAAGTGAACCACTGGTGAAGACGAGACAGCACTGCACTCAAGAAGACGAAGTCGGGTCCCTGAAGGGTGCAGGTGATGTCCCACGCCGGACAGAGGATTGCAGTCGGGTTTGCTTTGGAGTCCGCCAGCAAGCCTTGGCACACGCAAAGCTCGCAGTTAGTGGAAAATGGCAATGCCGGGGACCAGGAAGAACCAGGTGGACTCTGCCCAAGAGCGGGACTCAGAGGGGGCCCTCGGCAACACAGAGAGCCCACAGAGCACCAGGCAGCTCCCACAGGAGTCTCTTAGGATAGGAACAGGAAAGTCGCAGAAGAGGCCCGCGCAGCACTACGAGAAAGACTTCCACGTCACCGGAGAACCACTCAGGGATCTGTGCGACACAGGAAGAAGTGCTGGGGGCTGGAGCTTCAGGATGCATGAAGATCTTGGACGAAGGCAGGAAAGGGCTTAGCTTAACCCAAGTTGGACAGTTGGAAGAGAGGATCGTCAGGACCACTTCACTCCACCACCCATGATGCAGGATCCATGCAGCCGGTCATCGTCGCAATTGGTGCCTGCAGAAGCAGGGGAGTGACTCATTCACTCTGAGGAAGATTCCTTCTTTCTTCTGATGCAGGCTGAAGACGGACTGTCCTCAGAGGATGCAGAACCGGGGAAATGTTGCAGTTGCTGGAAGGAGCCGGTGATACAATGTTGCAGAAGGCGTCTTGCTTCTTTGTTGCAGGGAGCAGAGGATTCCTGCTGGAGTCTTGCAGCCGAATCTGAAGAACTACCCAAAGGAGAGACACTAAATAGCCCTGGAAAGGGGATTGGTCACCTATCTAAGTGACCACTGATAGGGGTGTGGGGTCTCTGACGTCACCTGCTGGCACTGGCCACTCAGATGCTCCCAGAGTTCCCTGCCAACCTTGTATCCAAGATGGCAAAATCCAGGGACCCTCTGGAGGCGCTCTGAGCACCACCCCTGGGGTAGTGATGGACAGGTGAGTGATCACTTCGCTTTCCTTTGTCCAGTTTCGCACCAGAGCAGGGACTGGGGGTCCCTGAACCGGTATAGACTGATTTATGCAAGGAGTGCTCTTCAAATCATTTCCAGTGGCCTGGGAGGCTACCCCTCCCAAGCCTGTAACATCTATTTCCAAAGGGATAAGGTGTAACACCCCTCTACCAAAGGAAATCCTTTGTTTTGCTTTCCTGGGCTTGAGCTTCTCAAGCAACAGGAGGGCAGAATCCTGTCTGGAAGGTGGCAGCAGCTTGGGCTGCCTGGGAACCCTCAGAAGGCTGTAATGGCAGTACTGTGAGTCCTCTAAAGAGCCCGCAGAGTGTATGGACTCACACTGACAAACAGGCCAAGCTAGAAAAAGGCAAAACATTTAGGTGGTCATTACAACCTCGGCGGTCTTTTTACAAGACCGCAGAGGGACTGCCGTGCGGAAGACCGCCAGTAGTGGCGGCTTGCCGCTCGGCGTATTATGGCTGTTGGCTGCTCTCCGTCCTTTTGCGGACGGAGAGCCGCCAACAGCCATACTGGCAGGCGGCGGGGAATTGGAGGTTGCTCCACCTCCACCGCCACGCCAACAGAACACCGCCCACCGAATCACGTCCTGTGATTCGCGCAGCGGGGTTCTGTTGGCGGAGCAGCCCCCTTGGCTCCCGTCCCCTACCGGAGGATCGACGGAACAGGTAAGTCGATCGTCCGTGAGGGGGGTGGGGGGGTGTTGTGTGGGTGCATGGGAGTGTGCGTCTGTATGTAGAGGGGGTGTGTGAGTGCGTGTATGCTTGCGGGGGTGTTGCGCGTTTTGGGAATGAGTGCATGTATGTCTGTATGGATGTGTGCGTGTATGTTTGTATATGGCTGTGCGTGTCTGACTGTGTGTGGAAGTAGGCATGTATGTCGGTGTGTGCGTGTGTTGGTGTGTTCTGTGATGATGGGGGTCGGGAGGGGGGCCCTGCCACCTTTGGGGGGGTGGCAGAGGTGGTGGGGGGTGTAGGGGAGGGAGTCGGGTGGGGGAGACCCCTATCAGTGCCAGGGAAGGAATTCCCTGGCACTGATAGTGCTTACCGCCATGGATTTCATGGCGGTTCCAACCGCAGGAAATCCACGACGGTAAGCCGGCGGTATAGTAACGGCCGCCAGGCTGGAGACACTGGTCTCCAGCACGGCGGGCGGAACATAGAATCGGCGGATGACCATGGCGGTAACCGCCATGGTCATAATACAAAAAAAAAAAAAAAAAAAAAGACTGCCAGCCTGTTGGCGGTCTTACCGCCGCTTCTCCGCCTTCCGCCAGGGTCATAATGACCCCCTTAATGTCTGTGATCCATGAGACTCCAATACATGTTGTTATTTCCTGCTAAACTCAAAGTTATCAATGCAGGGAAAACACACTTTTGATAACCCCTCGGTTTGTGGTCCTGGCTAGTTACATGGTTGAAGAGTTTTGTTTACTGTGTGACTGACTTGCGGAGGCTCCCGGAAGAGAAGCCACTGATGGGGCCCTATCTATGACGACTATAACTAAGTTCAAAGTCCTGACCTGGAACGTGCGGTGCTTGGGAACATCGCAAAAGAGATCTAGAGTATTATCATAACATAATCGGCATGGGCTGCATGGATTCAAGAAATGAATCTCACTGACGACAAAGCTACTAAATTGGCTAAAAGATTGAGGGGACAGATGTACTTTGCAAACTACCCCCCCCTACTCTAGGGGGAGTTCTGATATGGTTTGCCCTGGGTGTCCCCTTTGCACTGACATATAAGGAAACAGATGTAGGGAGACGATATATAGTCCTACAGGGCAGACTGGATGGCGTAGATGTGATGTTTCTAAACTCATATGGACTGAACGTGGATACTGACTTCTGTTACGGGATTAGAGATGGACTGAATAACTGATGGCGAGAGGGACCACTGCCCGACACGAGGAAACACTAAACCAAAAATGATAGTGCAGTTGCGGTGGTCTATGACACTCTTGGGCTTCTGTAATATATGGAGATGCACACACCCAAATAAGTGAGAATATAGCGGTTACTCCCCAACACACTGCACATTCAGCAGGTTAGATTCTAACTCTAATGACTACACAGTAGGCTGCTCAGATCACAGAGGTAACAAACAAACAGAAACTGGCCCCAAGGGGGAAGGAATATGCCTTGACTTCCACTGCAAATCTAGATTGTTTTTCATTAAAAAAAAGAACCCTTTTATTTCAATATGGTATCTTTAAATTAATTCATTTTTTTAAAATCTTTTTTACATTTAGAATATATTTATCAATTAAAATAAATTTCCAATTTTTAGGTGCTCCTATAGTGACGGTGCAGTGAAAGTGATTACTGTGAATATTTAAAGTGCCAAAGTGTTATATACAATATATACAAAATGTGGTTAAAAAAAAAAAAAAGTTAAAAACAGTGATCTCAAAGATAACGCCTTAACTCCAGGCTTCTTGGAGTCACCTTGTATTTTTACATTAATCCACATCAAATTATGTCGAAGTTTCAACCCTATATAAAGACATGAATCAATAACGGGTCACCAACAGGACTGAAAGTTCCTCTATGCCGGTAGCACCTAAAAGCAGATAAAATAAAGATTTATTTTGCAATCTTTATATGAGAAATCTAATCCTCATCACAGATCTTTTTTATTGGAACTAAAAATAAATGGCCACTCGCATACAGATTCAAAGATTTTAGCATTGCTCTCCAAAAACGGTTTCCTAATGGCATTTAAAACACCTCTAGTCGTTTTTCCTACAGCAAATTAAATAACCTTTATGTAATTCAAAAATGTTAAACAACTCATTTTCTCATCCCTTAATTATATGGTATTTCTCAATGTAAAAAAGTTAATTTAAGGATCAAGTCCCATATTTTTCCGGATAATATTTGGGACAGTTCCCAAATATTATCCTGATAATATTTGTGATAAAATACGGACACACTTGGGGACCATCTTGACATAGTATATACTGATGCATATGTTCCTGAGGGGATACGGCTCTCGACTTATCTGTCGGGCTTACCACTCCTACGAGTGGAGGAACCAACGGCACAAGCGTGTGACACCAATCTTACGCAGGAGAGTGCAAGACAGACATTAGCATCCCTCCCTGGAAACAAGTCACCAGATAGCGATGGATTTTCAGCGACATTTTACAGAGCTTACACATCAGACATCACACTACACCTTCTAGAGGTATATCTTGAAGCAAAAGAGCAGGGAGTGCTTCCTCCTCCACTATGAGGGAGGGATGTATCCCCATGATACTGAAGCCGGGATCTGACCCGCCGGACCCTTCCCCTTCTTCCTATTGTCCATTCACAATGATAAATAAAGACACAAAGTACTGCACATCTCGCTATCTGACTGAGACCAACGATTTCTCAATTACTACACCCTGATCAGTGTGGGTTTATCCCCGGGCAAAACACAACCATAAACTTAAAGAAACGAACACATAATGCACAAGGTTGAAGGGTTGGGGAGGGGGGGGGGGGGGAGTTGGCGGCCGTGTCAGTGGATATTGCTATGTTCTTTGACACAGTGGACTGACAATACTTATCTGTACTGCAATTGGGTCCGGCTGCTCTGTCCGGTTTACTGCTCAGTGAACTGGACTTCACTGGTTCTTGCCTGCTGGGTGCAGGGAGTGATGGTTCTTGGCAAGTTTTAGATGGTTGGAGGTCCCCTGGTGTTTCTTGGAGTCCATCTGATGTCCAGTCGACCCCTCAGAAGCAATTGTTGAGTCCTGGGTGTAGCAGACAGGGTTTGGCACCTTATTCTTCTTGCAGCAGTCTTCTTGTGCCCATTGAATCTCATCTGCATGTCTAGAGATGCCCACTAAATACTGCATTTAGTGGGTGTTAGGGGGAGTATCTGGTAGTGGCCAATGGACCACTTAGCTTAGGTGGCTACACTCACAATGTGACCACTTTCTGAGGGAAGAGGGCACTTCCCTAAAGCTGTATCCAAGATGAAGGAATATACAATGAAGTGGTCACCTTGCATGCCACACCTGGGGGCATTTGGTAATTAATAAGATGTTACTTGCTAACAAATTATACATTTCGGATACAAGTCAGCAAGAGAGCACTAATTAAAGCACAGATGAAACTGCAAATACTGCACTACTTTACATGATTTGCCGCAACGCAGCTATGTGACCCAGGAGTTAAGGAGGTTTGAAGAGGCGTCAAAGGTAGAAAAAAACTTGAATGTCCGGCCTTCAGGGAAAGCAGAATTTCTCTTGAATAATAAATACGTAGGAGACTCACTTGAGTTTTGCAAGGCAGGAAAATACTCAAGAGGAAGCATGGCTGGTGCTGGGTGCAGATGGATCAGAGTTTGGCCTCCAGTGGGGTATTCATGCACACACCGGCTTTAAATGGCCGACTGGCATTGGGGCCGTGGCCAAAGGTTCCCAAGCAACATGAGGGGTACAGACAAAAAAATGAAGATTGGGAGATAAACCCAAAAGGGTGATGAGCAGGTCCTGATGTCAGAAAGTAGCACTAGGCATTGCACCTACTAAAATGGCATGATTAAAGTAAATCAAAATAAAACATGGAAAACAAACTCCTAACTATAAAATAAAACTGAGTGAATGGACACTATCAATATGAGCCAGGCACCTTGCAAAAAAGGAAATGAAATGTGCAAATATACTGTCAAATACCCAAGTAATCAACTGTTCGCTCCGAGTAACCAGTGCCACCACATCTCTGTACACAGTAGTTTTAAATGGCTGCCCAGCACCAGGGATGTGGGAAAATGGCCAAGGGCTGTCGAGCAACACGAAACATTGAGCTTAAAAAAATGAAAGTGGACCAATAAAGTTGAACGGGCCCAGCATCTACTGGGTTTTGGCACCCAGTTCCCTCACAAGAGTAGGCTCTTCCAAAGAGAGCCAGGCACCTTGCAAATACAAGGAAACGAAATGCTGAGATCCGCTATTAAATACTAAATTAATTCATTGTCCGCTCAGGGTAGCCAGTAGGTATATAACTCTGATTTAATGTGCATTTCAAGAGAGAGGAGATAAAAATGTACACGTTAACAAGCAGTCCCCCAGCAATCTCCTAATGGCATCCTTGCTCAAGCCTTCTAATCAAGGCATGTGACCCACCACCCTTAACCTCGGGCACTGTCCTGGCTGTCTCTATGCACTGGCGGCAGTTATTGTGATTAGATTTGCGACACACACCACATTTCTCTGTAAAGGGTGCAATAGAAACATCTGCTATCTACAGGTCTTGGAAACTGTGTGGGTTGGCAATGAAGGAGCAGATTGGGGGAGAACCCAAAAAGCAGCATACAAGAGAGACAGAAACAGAGGGTGGTGAGAGGCACACGATAGAGAGAGCGGAAGCCTATTTGACAAGAGAAAAGCATGGGGTGCATAAAGCTATAGCCATGTGACTTCACATGGAGGACTTAACCAAAAGGAAAGTAAAAGTGGGTCTTTAAAAGTGAGCAGATGGAGGAAGAAAGACTGAAGCAAAAGCATGGAAAAAAGACTATGCTACAGGGGAGGCATAAACACAAGAAGAGGGAGGAAAGCCCTCGAATAAGAAGCAAGAAAATTAGAGCGACTATAAAGACAACCAATGGAATGCAATTGGAAGGTTGCAAGCCAAAAATAACTTTTTGGTGAGCCCACAAAAAGGACTTTCGGAAGGAGACAGCTTGCAGTATCTGACAGACAACACCTGAAACTAGCAGCATTCCATGCTCCCAACAGATTCCTACAACTGAGCCACAACCAACTGTGACCCAGACGGGAACAAAAAGAGGAAACTGGAATAAAATGCCTTCAGTGCAGTGAACCTCTAGAGAACAGCAAGAGGTTGTGCCTGGTGGGTAACTGTGGCATCTTAGCAGGGGTGTAGATGCATCGAAGAAGCAGGGGTTATAACCTTGGCAAATGGAACTGTGTCTCTTGCCATATCGCTACACATGGAGCAACTGAAAGCCGTCTAGAAAAACATCATGCATGGGCAGTCTTGGAGAGAGTAGAAAACCAGAGCTGGGTAAAACTAGGACTCCTAGCTATGATTTGACTAATGCTACAGTGGTATCGGAAGGAAGGCTCGGAGAGGGCCTGGCTTGGCAGTGGAGGCTGGACTCTTCCCACTGGAGAAGGGTGTTTTGCATACATCTAGGTCTCATCTGCACAGAATAACTATGGACTCGGATGCAGCCCCGGGTAGTTGCAAGTGGCTGGGATTAATGCATTTCCCCAATCATTGTTTTGTTTACTTCACGCAGCAGATCACGTGAGCAGCATCTGGGTGCCTCCCTGTGCGTGGTGGAAGGGTAAAGTGACTGTGTGTTGGGTGGAAGGATGGAAAATAGGCAAATGCCGAAGACTGGATGGTTAGAGGTCAGATGGATGCCGAACATCTTGAAGAGTTGGTCATTGAAATGATGGATGGATGCAATAACGTGCAGGAAGGAGGGGAGTGGAAGCGGTGGACGGGTGGAGGAGTAGATTGAAGGAGGGTCGCATTTACTCGCCCAGTCCCGTTACAGGAATGTTTCAAACGGGGGGTATTTTCTGTTTCCGGCGCCTGCCTTGGTCGCCATGTCAGTGTGAAGGCGCCGAGTCCGCGGCTCGCTGCGAGGGCCCGTCCTGCCAGCCTGAGGGTCAGCACGGCACAGGGTGGGGTCGGGCCCAGGGCAGGGGGCGCCTCACACCGGCTCCCGCCACACCCCACAAGGGAGGGCCGCTCTCTGGGGACAGGGCGAGGGGCCCAGAACCACCGGAGGCGAGAGGGCGCCTCCCCGCTGCTTCCCCACCCGTCGGACCCCCGAGTGCGCCCCGCGGGCCAGGGCAGGAGCCGGCCCGGGCGCCTCAGACCCATCATTTCAAACGCCCGGAACCTACCTCGGCACCGACTCCCGCAGCCGCCATCTTGGGAAGGTCACGGAGGCCGGATATCCGGTCTCCGCGGCTCGCGAGTCCTCACACTACTTTTTTCTTTGCTGCGCATCCTCACTGGGCCAATTTCAGCCCCTACACGCAGGAGTGCTGCCTCTTGACGCTCCCCGTCCGACCCTGCCCCCCCTACGTCAGAGGGGGCTCGTTCATTCAGCTGCTTCCTGCAGGTGTCAGCTCGTGCGTCCGTCTCCGCTCCCCCAGCGCGGTGCTGCGCATGCGCGAGCGCTCACAGCAGCACAGATCCAAGCGAGGTGTTTAACCCCGTCGCTGCCAGTGTTTAACCCCTTCGCTGCCAGTGTTTAACCCCTTCGCTGCCAATGTTTCACCCCTTCGCTGCCAGTGTTTAACCCCGTCGCTGCCAGTGTTTAACCCCGTCGCTGCCAATGTTTAACCCCTTCGCTGCCAGTGTTTAACCCCTTCGCTGCCAATGTTTAACCCCTTCGCTGCCAATGTTTAACCCCGTCGCTGCCAGTGTTTAACCCCGTCGCTGCCAGTGTTTAACCCCGTCGCTGCCAATGTTTAACCCCTTCGCTGCCAATGTTTAACCCCGTCGCTGCCAATGTTTAACCCCTTCGCTGCCAGTGTTTAACCCCTTCGCTGCCAATGTTTAACCCCTTCGCTGCCAGTGTTTAACCCCGTCGCTGCCAATGTTTAACCCCTTCGCTGCCAGTGTTTAACCCCTTCGCTGCCAATGTTTAACCCCTTCGCTGCCAATGTTTAACCCCTTCGCTGCCAATGTTTAACCCCGTCGCTGCCAATGTTTAACCCCTTCGCTGCCAGTGTTTAACCCCGTCGCTGCCAATGTTTAACCCCTTCGCTGCCAGTGTTTAACCCCGCCGCTGCCAATGTTTAACCCCGTCGCTGCCAATGTTTAACCCCTTCGCTGCCAGTGTTTAACCCCGTCGCTGCCAATGTTTAACCCCTTCGCTGCCAATGTTTAACCCCTTCGCTGCCGATGTTTAACCCCTTCGCAGCCAGTGTTTAACCCCGTCGCTGCCAATGTTTAACCCCTTCGCTGCCAATGTTTCACCCCTTCGCTGCCAATGTTTCACCCCTTCGCTGCCAGTGTTTAACCCCGTCGCTGCCAATGTTTAACCCCGTCGCTGCCAGTGTTTAACCCCTTCGCTGCCAATGTTTAACCCCTTCGCTGCCAGTGTTTAACCCCTTCGCTGCCAATGTTTAACCCCTTCGCTGCCAATGTTTAACCCCTTCGCTGCCAGTGTTTAACCCCTTCGCTGCCAATGTTTAACCCCGTCGCTGCCAATGTTTAACCCCTTCGCTGCCAATGTTTAACCGCGTCGCTGCCAATGTTTAACCCCTTCGCTGCCAATGTTTAACCCCGTCGCTGCCAATGTTTAACCCCTTCGCTGCCAATGTTTAACCCCTTCGCTGCCAGTGTTTAACCCCGCCGCTGCCAATGTTTAACCCCGTCGCTGCCAATGTTTAACCCCTTCGCTGCCAGTGTTTAACCCCGTCGCTGCCAATGTTTAACCCCTTCGCTGCCAATGTTTAACCCCTTCGCTGCCGATGTTTAACCCCTTCGCAGCCAGTGTTTAACCCCGTCGCTGCCAATGTTTAACCCCGTCGCTGCCAATGTTTCACCCCGTTGCTGCCAATGTTTAACCCCTTCGCTGCCAATGTTTCACCCCTTCGCTGCCAATGTTTCACCCCTTCGCTGCCAGTGTTTAACCCCGTCGCTGCCAATGTTTAACCCCGTCGCTGCCAATGTTTAACCCCGTCGCTGCCAGTGTTTAACCCCTTCGCTGCCAATGTTTAACCCCTTCGCTGCCAGTGTTTAACCCCTTCGCTGCCAATGTTTAACCCCTTCGCTGCCAATGTTTAACCCCTTCGCTGCCAGTGTTTAACCCCTTCGCTGCCAATGTTTAACCCCGTCGCTGCCAATGTTTAACCCCTTCGCTGCCAATGTTTAACCCCGTCGCTGCCAATGTTTAACCCCTTCGCTGCCAATGTTTAACCCCTTCGCTGCCAGTGTTTAACCCCTTCGCTGCCAATGTTTCACCCCGTCGCTGCCAATGTTTAACCCCTTCGCTGCCAGTGTTTAACCCCTTCGCTGCCAGTGTTTAACCCCTTCGCTGCCAGTGTTTAACCCCTTCGCAGCCAGTGTTTAACCCCTTCGCTGCCAGTGTTTAACCCCTTCGCTGCCAATGTTTAACCCCTTCGCTGCCAATGTTTAACCCCGTCGCTGCCAGTGTTTAACCCCTTCGCTGCCAATGTTTAACCCCGTCGCTGCCAATATTTCACCCCTTCGCTGCCAATGTTTCACCCCGTCGCTACCAATGTTTAACCCCGTCGCTGCCAATGTTAACCCCTTCGCTGCCAATGTTTAACCCCGTCGCTGGCAATGTTTAACCCCTTCGCTGCCAATGTTAACCCCGTCGCTGCCAATGTTTAACCCCTTCGCTGCCAATGTTAACCCCTTCGCTGCCAATGTTTAACCCCTTCGCTGCCAATGTTTAACCCCTTTGCTGCCAATGTTAACCCCTTCGCTGCCAATGTTTAACCCCGTCGCTGCCAATGTTTAACCCCTTCGCTGCCAGTGTTTAACCCCTTCGCTGCCAATGTTTAACCCCTTCCCTGCCAATGTTTAACCCCTTCGCTGCCAATGTTTAACCCCGTCGCTGCCAATGTTTAACCCCGTCGCTGCCAGTGTTTAACCCCTTCGCTGCCAATGTTTAACCCCGTTGCTGCCAATATTTCACCCCTTCGCTGCCAATGTTTCACCCCGTCGCTGCCAATGTTTAACCCCGTCGCTGCCAATGTTAACCCCTTCGCTGCCAATGTTTAACCCCGTCGCTGCCAATGTTTAACCCCTTCGCTGCCAATGTTAACCCCGTCGCTGCCAATGTTTAACCCCTTCGCTGCCAATGTTAACCCCTTCGCTGCCAATGTTTAACCCCTTCGCTGCCAATGTTTAACCCCGTCGCTGCCAATGTTTCACCCCGTCGCTGCCAATGTTTAACCCCTTCGCTGCCAATGTTTAACCCCGTCGCTGCCAATGTTAACCCCTTCGCTGCCAATGTTTAACCCCGTCGCTGCCAATGTTTAACCCCTTCGCTGCCAATGTTAACCCCGTCGCTGCCAATGTTTAACCCCTTCGCTGCCAATGTTAACCCCTTCGCTGCCAATGTTTAACCCCTTCGCTGCCAATGTTTAACCCCTTCGCAGCAACACAGATTCAAACGAGGTGTTTAACCCCGTCGCTGCCAATGTTTAACCCCATCGCTGCCAATGTTTCACCCCGTCGCTGCCAATGTTAACCCCGTCGCTGCCAATGTTTAACCCCTTCGCTGCCAATGTTTAACCCCTTTGCAGCAACACAGATTCAAACGAGGTGTTTAACCCCGTCGCTGCCAATGTTTAACCCCATCGCTGCCAATGTTTCACCCCGTCGCTGCCAATGTTAACCCCGTCGCTGCCAATGTTTAACCCCTTCGCTGCCAATGTTTCACCCCGTCGCTGCCAATGTTTAACCCCTTCGCTGCCAATGTTTCACCCCGTCGCTGCCAATGTTAACCCCTTCGCTGCCAATGTTTCACCCCGTCGCTGCCAATGTTTAACCCCTTCGCTGCCAATGTTTAACCCCTTCGTTGCCAATGTTTAACCCCTTCGCTGCCAATGTTTAACCCCGTCGCTGCCAATGTTTAACCCCGTCGCTGCCAATGTTTAACCCCTTCGCAGCAACACAGATTCAAACGAGGTGTTTAACCCCGTCGCTGCCAATGTTTAACCCCTTCGCTGCCAATGTTTCACCCCGTCGCTGCCAATGTTAACCCCTTCGCTGCCAATGTTTAACCCCGTCGCTGCCAATGTTTAACCCCTTCGCTGCCAATGTTTAACCCCTTCGCTGCCAATGTTTGACCCCTTCGCTGCCAATGTTTAATCCCATCGCTGCCAATGTTTAACCCTGTCGCTGCCAATGTTTAACCCCGTCGCTGCCAATGTTTAACCCCTTCGCTGCCAATGTTTAACCCCTTCGCAGCAACACAGATTCAAACGAGGTGTTTAACCCCGTCGCTGCCAATGTTTAACCCCTTCGCAGCAACACAGATTCAAACGAGGTGTTTAACCCCGTCGCTGCCAATGTTTAACCCCATCGCTGCCAATGTTTAACCCCATCGCTGCCAATGTTTAACCCCGTCGCTGCCAATGTTTAACCCCTTCGCTGCCGGGCCTTTTCCTTCTCAGGTGCCAGGGATTTTTTGGTCTATTTGGGGATCTTCGCTTTTAGGCCCTCATAACTTTTTGTCTACATAAGCTACGCAAGCCAACTTTTAGTCCTTTTTTCTCCACATCCCAGGGATTCTAGAGGTACCCAGACTTTGTGGGTTCCCCTGAAGGAGACAAAGAAATTTGCCAAAATGCGGCAAAAATTTCGTTTTTTCAAATAAGGGAAAAAACGGCTGAAGATGAGGGCTCGTGTTTTTTCCTTGAAAATGGCATCAACAAAGGGTTCGCGGTGCTAAAATAACCATCTTCCCAGCTTTCAGGAACAGGCAAACTTGAATCAGAAAACGCAGTTTTTCAACCCAATTTTGGCATTTTACTGGGACATACCCCATTTTAATGTAGACAAAATTTATTATTCACCAAGGGGTCATTTGTGTAGATCCTACAGTGTTTTCCTACAGAAATAACAACATAAATAAAAAATAATAAAATTGACGTTAAAAAAAAACCCAACTGTTTTTCTCCACGTTTTACTCTGTAACTTTTTTCTGCGAAGTTAGATTTTTGAAAGCAATATACTGTTATGTCTGCTGGACTCTTCTGGTTGCGGGAATATATTGGGCTTGTCGGGTCATCAATATCTCTAGGTACCCAGAGCCAATAAATGAGCTGCACCTTGCAATGGGTTTTCATTCTATAACGCGCATACATCATTTCATTTGCTGAAATATAAAGATTGAAAGATAGGATTCAAGAACACCTTTGTATTTCCAAAATGGCCACAGGATAAGGTGTTGAGAAGCAGTGGTTATTTGCACATCTCTGAATTCCGGGGTCCCATACTAGCATGTGAATTACAGGTCATTTCTCAAATAGATGTCTTTTTTACACACTGTCTTACATTTGGAAAGAAAAAATGTTGAATAAGACAAAGGCCAATAACACTTGTTCTTCTATTCTGTTTTCCCACAAGTCTCCTGATAAAAATGGTACCTCACTTGCGTGGGTAGGCCAAGTGCCTGCGACAGGAAACGTAACATGGACACATCACATTTTTACATTGAAATTTGACGTGTTTTTTGCAAAGTGCCTACTTGTGGATTTGGGCCCCTAGCTCATTCAGCACCTAAGAAAACCTAGCAAACCAGGACATTTCTGAAAACTAGACACCTATGGGATTACAGAATGGGTTGGCTTGTGGGGCACTCACCAAGTTCCTTTACCCAGAATCCTTTGCAAACCTCACAATTTGTCCCAAAAAAAACATTTTCCTCTCCTTTCAGTGACAGAAAGTTCTGTAATATGAGAGGAGACACAAATTTCCTTCCACCCAGCGTTCCCCCAAGTGTCCTGATAAAAATGGTGCTTCACTTGTGTGAGTAGGCCTAGCACCTGCAACAGGAAATGCCCCAAAACACAACGTGGACACTTCACATTTTCCTAAAGCAAACAGAGCTGTTTTTAGCAAAGTGCCTAGCTGTGGATTTTGTCTTCAAGCTCAGCCGGCACCTAGGGAAACCTACCAAACCTGTGCATTTCCCCCAAGTCTCCCGATAAAAATGGTACCTCACTTGTGTGGGTACTCCTAGGTCTTGCGACAGAAAATGCCCCAAAACACTATCTGGACACATCAAAATTATTAAATACAAAACTACCTGTTTTGGTGGGGAGGGGGGCACCTGCGTTTTTGTTCCTGGATTCAGCAGCCATCTAGGAAAACCTACCAAACCCAGACATTTCTGAAAAATAGACACTAGAGGGAGTGCAGGGAGGTTTGACTTGCGTGGATCCTCCAATGTTTTCTTATCCAGAATCCTCAGCAAACCTCACATTTAGCTAAAAAATCTAAATTTTCCAACATTTCTGTTTGGGATCACCCCACCGGGACAAATTTCCTACCACCCAATGTTCCCCTCAGTCTCTCGTTAAAAATGATACCTCACTTGTGTAGGTGGGCCAAGTGCCTGTGATAGGGAAGAGCCAAAAACATGTGGAAATCGAGGGGGAACCAAAGCGGGTCCAAAAAGGCAGTTTGAAATAAAAAAAATGTTGTCTGACAAATGCAGCATAATTTTTATCGGTATAGATGAGACAATGTTGAGAGGTAGGAGGTTTGTGTATTCCTGCAGATTCCGGAAGGTTCCATCACAAAAATGTAGTAGAAATGTGTGGTTCCCAGCAAAGTTGGAGGTTTGCAAGGCATTGTGGGAAAGAAAATGGTGTGGGGTGTATGTGAAGCACACTATCCTGGAATCAACTAGATGTTTAGTTTTCAGATGTGTCTAGGTGTTGTGGATGTTTCTAAATGGCAGCGTCCCAAAGTCCAAAAAGCGCAGCCCTCAACATTCCAAGTGGCACACTTTTGAGAGTTACCAAGCTCTCATGGCCCAAACGTAAAACCAAGATCCAAAATAATTGGGGGGGAGGGCAGGAATGGCCTAAAAGTAATTAGGCCCCACCGGGAGTGACCCTTGACTAAGGGGTGGCTCCCCACATATAAAAAAATAAAAATAAACAAAAAAATAAGTTATCCCTGGTCTCTAGGGGTTTTCTGCCCACCCTGGGGGCAGATCGTCCTAATTATATTAGGCCGATCTGCCACCGTGGGGGCAGAAATGGCCTACAAATGTTTTGCCACTCCCCTTCTGAGTAACTATAAAAACAATAAAAAATCCCTGGTGTCTAGTGGTTTCTGCCTCCCTGTGGGCAGTAATGGCCTAAAAATAATTCCCCCCCCCCCCCAGGGGGTGACCCTTGCCTAAGGAGTCACTCCCCACATATAAAAAAAAAAAAAAAAAAAAATATATATATATATCCCTGGTGTCTAGGGGCTTATATTAGGCCGATCTGCCCCCATGGGGTTGGTGGGACTGGGCAGAAATGGCCTAAAAATATTATGGGCCCCTAGGGGGCGACCCTTGCCCAAGGGGCCGCTCCCCTTATGTGTCAGCATGCTAAAAAAATAAAATTCCCTGGTGTCTAGTGGTTTCTGCCCCCAGGTGGGGCAGAATTGGCCTAAAAATAATTTGGCTCCCGGGGAGTGACCCTTGCCTAAGGGGTTGCTCCCCACACATAAAAAAAAAAAAAAATTATCCCTGGTGTCTAGGGGCTTTCTGCCCCCTGGGGGCAGATCGGCCTAATTATATTAGATCTGTCTGCCACCCGGGGCGGCAGAAATGGCCTAAAAATAATATGGACCCCTAGGGAGCGATCCTTGCCCAAGGGGATGCTCCCCTTATTGACAGTACCTAAAAAAAAAATCCCTGGTGTCTAGTGGTCATTTCGGCTGCCCAATCGCATTGCGATCGAACAGCAGAAATGCTGTGAGAGACAAGAAAGGTAAGGTCTTTCCTTTCCTTTCTTGTCCCTCCCGCCCCACCTCCCGGTTGGAAGAGAAATGCAAAAGCATTTCTCTTCCGGTGTTCTAGCTGTCTGCGCATTCCCGTCTGTCTGCGCATCCCCGTCTGTCTTCGCTCCCCCTGATGTCAGAGGGTGCTCAGGAATACCGCTGCTGCCTGTATGTTTGAGCTTGTACGTCTGTCGTTGCCTCCCCAAACGTGATGTTATACAGGCATATCGCAGGATGAAATACTTATCCTTGCAAGGTCATACAATCTGTCCAATAGTCGCAGAGGACATGGATGCTGCCCTAGCGCGATCTGCTCCGGCACCAGGCCAGGCCAAATTGGGCCCAGTAAAGGAAGAACGGGTTGACGCCGTCCAAGGATGCTACAATCAGCCGCATGTGGCTCGACCACCGAGACTGGAGGAAAAGAGGTACGGTAGCTGTGGTCTAGAGCACAGGATACCAGGAATATGCCCTGCCAAGGGAAAGAACTTCTCCAAATGTGATAAGCCCAACGATTTTGCCAAAGTTTTCCGAGGGAGGTGGCCCAGATCCGTGACCATGTTGGCCCGGAAGGCGGCAATAAAGCAAGTTACGCCAGACGATGGCACTGGGATGGTGGCGGTTGACGCATACCCAGGAAACAAACCCTACGAGGATGATGAAGATAAGGAGATATTTGTTGTTTCGTTTGCTGACAGGTTGGACCAGAGGTGGAGACCACCACCCATGTGTACCATAACGGTAAATGGCACGACAGTGCTCATAGACACTGGGGCGTCAGTAAACGTTATGGATGTGGAACAATACAGCAAGATATCTCCCCCACCAGAGCTCACACCATGCTGGACCAAGATATATGCCTATAGGGGCGTGGACCCGTTACCCCGGCGAGGGGCGATAGAGGTTACTGTTGGTAGTGAGCGCCGTTCGACACATGCCAAATGCCATGTGTTGGAAGGCAAGAAAGGAACCCTTCTCCGATGCCACACGGTGGAAGACCTGGAGCTAGTGTTTTTCGCCCGGCAAGTCCACGACTCCCTGGCTGAGGCGGTGCTGGCCCATTTCCCGGAGTTGTTTCAGGGGCTAGGAAAACTGAAAGGAAAGTAGTTCCAGTTACATGTTGATCCTGCAGTACGACCCATTGCCCTAAGGCACCGGCGGGTGACTTTCCACTTACGACCCAGGTGGAGAGTGAACTACAGACAATTGAGGAGTGGGGGTCATAGAGAAGGTGACCGGCCCGACGCCCTGGGTGTCGCCACTCGTCATCGCCCCAAAGCCTAAGCAGCCTGACACCATTCGCCTGTGTGTGGACATGCGCCTTCCCAACATTGCCATAAATTGAGAACGCCACATCACACCCACCATGGATGATATTGTTGTGGATCTTAACAGGGCCTAGTGGTTCTCTAAGTTGGACCTATACTCGGGATACCATCAGCGGGAGCTAACCCCAGAAAGCCGTAACGTCACCACATTCTCAAACCAGGTGGTGCTGCGACGTTACAAGTGCCTTAGCTTTGGGGGCTCTTCGGCCGTGCATATCTTCCACAATGCCATACGGGAGACACTGTCCGGTTTGACCGGCGTCATTAATCAACATCTTAATTTTCTCCAACACGTTAGAGGAACATCAAAAACAGCTGAGAGCCACTCTCCAGAGGTTAGCAGAAGCAGGACTAACGTTGCACCGGAAGAAATGCGCCTTGTACCACAACTCCATTGACTTTTTTTGGTTACATCTTTTCAAGGGAACTTCTGAAGGTTGACCCCAAGAAACTAGAGGCCATCCAAGGAGCAGCCTTACCTCGCAACGCCACTGAAGTCAGGAGCTTCCTAGGTATGGCAACGTACTATGGGAGGTTCATCCCCAATCTGGCCACACTTTCCGAACCTCTTTGACAGCTCACGAAGGCCAACACCCCGTGGGAGTGGGGCATAGAAGTGGACAAGGCGTTCCAAGCAGTCAAAAGTTCACTGTTGGACTCTGTGGTCATGGCATACTTCCACCCGCACAAGAAAACGGAAGTCATGGTGGACTACAGCCCCATTGGGCTCGGAGCCGTATTGCTGCAGGACAGAGCCACCAGCAGTGGACGCTAGTGGCCTATGCCAACATGGCCCTCTCGGCAACGGATGCCCGGTATGCGCAAATTGAGCTGGAAGCGCTGGCCATACGACGGGCCTGTCAGCATTTCAACTTGTATTTTTGAGGGCACAAATTTATGATGGTTACCAACCACAAACCACTGGTATCCCTCTTTGCGGGCACGGCCCGAATTGCCCCGCCAAGAATTGAAAGGTGGGCGGTGCTCCTCCAGCCCTACCGGTTTTACATTGTCTACTGGCCTGTAGTCAACAAACCTGCAGATTACTTATCACGCCATCCGTTGCGGCCACGTACGCAGGTAGAAGAAGAGGAGGAGGATGGACGGACAGAGAGTTTCGTAAACATGATTGTGAACCTAGCATGTCCCACAGCGCTGATGGTGACGGAGATCACTGACGCCTCAATCCGAGATGCAGTCATCGGCTGAGCCAATCGGTCATGCAAATGTTTCCTTGACAAGAAGTACGATTTTGACTCTGAGGAGCGCAAGACGATGCAGTGGATTTGGAATGTGAGGGCTGGAGCTCTCCGTGAGTCCAGAAGGTCTTCCTCTCCAGGGCCAGCGCTTAGTAATACCCCGCAGTCTACACCTTAGAGTTGTAGAATTAGCTTACCAGGGTCATCAGGGGACAGCGAAGACTGTTTGTGTGAGAAGGTGTGGTTCCCCAGGATGAACGCCATGGTAGATGACCTGATACCAACAGGTGATCCCTGTGCGATCACTGCTCGAGATCCCGTCCTTGCTCCAGTGATGACCAAACCGCCCAGCACTCGACCATGGCCCCGGGTAAGCCTGGATTTTGGTATTTTTCCTGATGGCTGGCTGACGGCTGTCATGACTGACTTGTGCGCCCGGTTCCCGATGGTGGAACTGGTGACGTCCACGGCATTTGAGCATGTCCATCCTGTCTTGGAGAAGGTTTTCGCTCTCCTGGGTCTGCTGGAGGACATAACAATGGACAATGGTCCTCCATTTCACGGCCAGGAGTTTCAGGTTTTGTTCGCCATATCACACTGGTGAATTACCCCTCAATATCCCCAGGCAAACGGGGATGTTGAGCACTTCATGTGGACCTTGAACCCCGCTTTACGAACTGGAGTAAGTCAACAAGAGAACGCCAAGATATGCCTGCATGCGTTCCTGAGGGCATACCGGCAGACAACCCATAGCACGACGGGGTGTGCCCCGGCAGCGTTGATGTTTCGTTCGCCACCACAGGACTGCAGATACGCTGATGAGCAGTGGCAACCTACTGAATTGGATATACTCAAGACGCAGGAGAAGCGAAAACAGACCAATGTCTAGGCCAGCAAGAGGAGAAGGGCGAAACATTCTGACCTAAAAGTGGGGGAATCCGTCATTCTGAAGGATCGCCACCCAGGTTGGAAGTTCCGTACCCCTTTTGAACCTGACATCTAGATAGTCGAGAAGAACGCTGGGACCATCGCTTCTGCCACAAAAGTGGGGCGTCAGGTGACCCGGAATGTGTCGTGGTTCTGGAGGGTGGAGCCTCGGGATGGCGATTCAGGAGCTGACCCGCTGGAGGAGAGTGGCGAAGAGCTTGAAGGAGGCTACGTTTCACAGCCAAGTTCTCCAGATGAATGCTGACCAGGAAGTGACGGAGGTCCCAACAGAGATCTCGAAGGGTCCTTTTCCCCATATCGGGGACCCGCACGAGGGCTGAAGCAGAGCGGGAGAAGTGAAAGGTACCACCTGCTGCCCAACCCTGAACCCAGCCAAAGTCTTAAGAGACTTCATGTGTTTAAAAGAAAAGTGACTGGTGTGCGTGTACAGCCAATAACTCCTGCTGTTATCTTCTTTTCCTTTCTCTCTCTTTTCTTTTGTATCCCTGGTTGTTATTTTTATTCATATGCCTTGTTCGAGGGTGAATGTTTTTGTAGTAGTTCACTAAAACATGGGGGGGAAGTAGGCAATCACCCGGGCTCTCCCCTACATTGTTGCCTGCTCTGTGACACCATACGTTGTCCGGGGCGGAGGTTATAAAATAAAGAGGTGCCCGGCCTGAACGGTATTGGCGCACTAGTTAACTGTACAGCTTGCTGCAACGAGGTTTTGTTCCCCCATTAGGCCGTACAGTCCACAGTCAGCGCAACGCACCCAGCCGTGCTACAGTAACTAGAACCTCCGCCCGCCATGCAGTTATGTCATCGAACATTTTCCTACAAATGTTATGGCCACACATCAATTTTGTTATAACAGATGTAATGAGTGCTGTAATATATGGGTTAATTATCAGCGCACGGCGAGTGCACAAGTTATATTTAACCTCTATCATATTATTTTACTTTTAGCCCTGCGGAAGTGGTGGTCTCCAGAGTGTGGGGGCTAGGCGCAGCCCTTGCATAGTTACTAAGCTTAGCCCTGGGGAGGTGGTGGTCTCTGGGGCTTCTTAAAGCACTAGTAAGGGGGATCCTGTGTGCCCCCATCCTATTTTTAAGCCATAATGCCCTGAGGACCTGGCCAACCCTGGGGCAAAATAACTGTGAAACTTGGGAGACCATTTTTTTAAACCTCTGCAAAATCTACAGATCCAGCCGCAGATTTTGCAGAGATTTAAAAACAAAATACCTTTAAGCCCTGGTGGGGTCCCAGGGGGACCCCTGGACCAAAGCTAGTGTGTTAGACTATACATATCCCGTTACATTTTCTTTTTATGTTTTTATTGGGACTCTGGGAAGCTGAATTCCACAGGTGCCTGGAAGAATGTATGGGATTTAGGAGTGTACGTACGTCTGATGTCTTAGGGGTCACCTCCTCTCCATTCTTAGGTCTGCACTACCCACAGTGCATTTACTGCCTCTGCAATATATACAGCTTACCTTTTGGGGTTTGTAGCCTATTCATTGCTTGCTGTTGGACCGGACGCAAAAACGACAAGGTGTTGGATGGAATGCTTGAATTAACCCCGGCCCATGGAAATTGCTCGGGCAGCATCCCATTACAACATTTCTTTTGCCCAACATGCCACCATATCACCCCAGTTTGGAACCTGCCATATGCAAAGCAGTTTTTACCCTACTGCTCAAGGAACAGTCCAGCCTGAAATGCCAGGCCAGATCCTCCCTGGACCATAAACAAGCATTCTGGGACCGTTTTTAGGGTATCACCACCTATGGGCCAGGCTAGCTTGAATTCAGTGGTACAGTGACCACAGGATAAACATCTGGGCATAAGCTTCCTACGTAGGGCAACACCACACCACTCCACTTTACACTACTCCTCCCTACAACACTCTACATCACTTCACTCTGCAACACTCTGCTCCACTCTATGCCCTTCTACTCCATGCAAGCCTCACTTCATACCGTGCTACTCCACTCCAAGACACTCCACTGTAAGACTTTCTATGACACGGCTCGCCACTCCACTCCACACCGCTACACTCCATTCTACCCCACCCCACTCCACTCCAATTCAATACAACCCAATCTACCCCACTCCACTGCACTACAATCTATGCCACTCCACTCAAACCTTCCATTTCAATCTACCATACTCTAAATTACCCAATCTACTCTGCTCCAGTGTATCACACTCCATGTTAACCTACCCCCACTCTACTTCAGTCCAATCCACCCCACTGTACTCCACTACAGTTTAGCCCACTCCACTCTAATCCCCTTTACCACTCTGTATTTAACCCCAATCTACCCCACTTCACTCCAATCAATCCCACTAACAATGTACCACACACCACTGCAATCTAACCCACTCCACCCCAATCTACGGCATTACAGTCTAGTGCAGTATACTCCACTACAATCTACTTCACCTCAATCTACTCCACTATACCCCATTCTTCTCCACTACAACCTACACTATTCCACTATAATCTAACCCACTTCAAACTACTCCACTCCAATCTACTCCAGTATACCCCAATCCACTATTCCCCAATTTACCCCATTCCAGTGTATCTCAGTCCACTCTACTGCAGCCTACCCGGATATCCCTCAATCCTATCTACCGCAATCAACACAGACTTACTCCTTTGAGACGTGCATCAGCTGCAAGGTGCTTCATTTGCATCTATCTTTACTTATATAGCTGAGCTGTTGTCTTAATGTATCAATGCTCATGCTGTATGACAGTTTATTCACACCTCATGATAGTATATTTCATTAGTGTGTAGCTCACTCTTGCAGGGATGCATTTCTTGCACTTACCTTGTTGGAGACTGAATAGTAGCCAAGCCTGGTTTGTGTTTATGTAACTTTCTTCACATAGAGAGGTAGGCCTCTTTTTGCCCTTGGTTGTGTGACCTTAGCTGTTCTTGCTAGTCCAGTTGATGCCTTGTTATTTGTTGTTTAGCAGGGCTCCTTCTCTGCCCCACCATCTCCTAGCACCGTTTTTGGTCTGCAGTTGCCCTTTTCATTGCTCAGCTCGGCCCCTAGGCACTGTCACTCGATGCTTGTTGTCGGTTATGTCTTGGCTGGTGGGTCTGTGTGTTTCTTTTGCACTCTTTGCATTTTATTGTGCCCTTTTATTGTTGTCCTACTGCTACTGCATTGACTTAATAGTGTCTTATTCAAATTCCAACATGTAGTCCTCTTTTGTACTTGGTGTACTCCTCTGTGTCTATGGCCGGAATATTGCTATTCCTCTTTTTCTCATAAGTCCATGTATATCTGTGGGTTCCAGTATGGCTCCACTCCACTCAATGCAACTGCAAGCCACACAGTGCCACTTCACTATACTCAGTGCCTCACCACTTCACACCTCACACCACATAATGACTACACTCCATGCCATTATACTCCAAGCCACACAATGCCACCCTACACCACACAATTACACCGCTCTTAATACCACACCACACAATACCAACTCCACTCCACCAGCACTAGGCCACTCCACCCTACACCACTGATCTTCAAACTTTTTAACCCCAGGCCCACACAGACACATACACCCACACAGACACACACACCCACACCACATGTTTCACAATTATTCTATTAAAGGTGCAATGTTTAAACCTTTTTAAATATTGCAGATAACTTGTGTTACTGTTATAAAAAATGCAATCAAATACATGATGCCAACCATACTATTCTGGTCAGGCATGTACTGCTCATTTTCTTCAGCTTAAGACACAGCACGGTTCTCAGCATAATGCTTCTCTTGGCCATAGCCTGGTGCCTCACCTCCCTGGGATCATTTGAGGCCCCCCCAGGGGAACCCACCTCCCAGTTTAAAGGCCCCCTGTTCTACACAATGGCACTGTACTCCACTCCTCTAAGTGCAACTCCACACCACTTAATGCCACTCCAGTACACTCCAAGCCACACAGTGCCACTCCATCCCACAATGTACCACACTACTCTAATCCACACAATGCTACTCTTTTACATGTTGCACAATGCTACTTCAAACCATGCCAGTCCACTAAATGACAATACACTACACTCCAGGCCACAAAATGACACTTCTCCCAAGCCAAGGCACTCCACTTCAGTCAGTGCACTATACTTCTTGCAACATAACATAAGTCCACTTAATAAAATTTCACTCCTCTACACTCCACTCCACACAGTGCCATGCAACACAATGCCACTCCACTCCTTCTAAATCAATATAGTTTACATATGTGCAGGAGCAGTGCGTGGCAGGGACAGCTGGTGCGGGGGTGAAGAAGCTGACAAGGGAAACAGCAGAGGAGCTTATATCACAACAAGAACCTCAGGTGAAGTAATCTGTATTCATCAGATTG
This sequence comes from Pleurodeles waltl, assembly GCF_031143425.1. Taxonomy (NCBI): domain Eukaryota; kingdom Metazoa; phylum Chordata; class Amphibia; order Caudata; family Salamandridae; genus Pleurodeles; species Pleurodeles waltl. The sequence goes on from NC_090447.1 coordinate 683,340, forward strand.
TAGTAACAGGTCGTCCCAACTGACCCAGAGAGAGTAGAACTGCAGACTGCTTACACACTGTGGAAACTGAAGACAGCCTGGCTACCCCCCTTGCCTAGCAAACATGATGCATGCTGGTAACATGCAGGACCTTTTCATCCATGGGCCTTTTTTTTTTTTTTACTGTTAGGTGATCATAATGTTTGAGGGCTGTCCACGGTAGGGATTTTTTTTTTTTACAGTTTTGTATAACTGTGATGATGTGGCCTATGATCCGCTACAGAGCCCACACTCTCCCCACTTAGGATACTGACATGTCTAAACTTAGCATAATCAGGTAGAATGTCCATGGTATGGGCTCCACACGTAACAGACATGCGGTTCAGCAGTATCTTAGGTGATGGGGTGTTCAAATTGCACTGCTATAAGAGACTCATATCATGGGAGGGGAGGGTTCCCGTTTAAAAAAATGCTGTAGAAGGAAATGTTTTGTACCACATAGTCTGGCTTTGCTTGCAGAGCCATAATCTTGCTTAGACCAGGTCTTCTCTTCAGGCTCACAGTAATCAAAATTGACCTGAAGGGCGGTCCCATGCTGGTCGAGGGGCAACTAGATGGGAGGACGGTCTTGTTAGGAAGTATTTAGGGCCCTCCATTCAACATAGCAGGCCTACTTCTCACGTTTGTTCTCCATATTCACTAAATGGGCCCACATCCCCTGTATCATTGACTTTAGGTGTGTAGTTGACCCACAGCGTGATTGATCCCACCTACAACTCCCATACTCCCCGGTGTAGGCTTCAACACTGGACTTTGTTGGACTGAAGGAGATTGCTGAACTCAGACTCTAGGGAATGTTCCTTTAATTCTCCCGCTCCTCCCCCCCCCATGCTTTGCGTATCCGATTCGATTGGATACTCTGTGTCACAGCTACTAGGCTATTGGCATCAAGGGCAGAATATCTGGGGGAAGACCTATTCCAACCTTAATCCCCTCCAGGTACAGTTTTGTGGGGTGTGTCATGGTCACAGGTTCCCGCTAGGCATTTACAGCCCACCATGCTTGGAGATAAGGTATTCTGTGACACAACAGCAGAGACACTCTCCCATAGCCTACTCGACAACTGGGGAACATCTGTGTCCAAGGTAATTGACTGGGAAGCGATGAAAGTTATCCTCAGAGGTCACTGCATCCATGCGGTTGTAGGGGTGAAGGCAGGCCCACACAGTGACATGTCCTGCATTTAGACATCCCTGGGTGCACTGCAAACTACGGCCCAAGCTGACTGTACAATGCTGGGTGCAATGATTAAGGCACTGCATAGACATGCTCAAATGAGTGAGCAACTACAACACCTCGACATCCGTGCGTACCAAGCGAAGCAGTATGCAGATGTTTATTGTCCTGGCTCCTGCGCAGCATCAACCTGCCCACACAGATCACGATAATCAGGGATTCACCAGCAATTGTCACAAATCAGTCAGATTCACAAGGCATTTACTATGCATTATCAGACCGCATATGACCCTCTATTATGGACAGTCAGGTTGCAATATGTCACTTTCTTGCGTCTGTCAACTTAGTAGTCCGTCGTCCACTAGATAGGGAAGATCTTAACGCACCCCTGTCATGAGAGAAAGAGACATGCGGGGCACAGCAACTCATAAAACACTGGGTATGGATTCCAAATCTAATTCTACAAAGCCTACAAGCACCTTTTAGCCCTGAAACTCCTCAAACCTTAACAAGAGTTCCAAACGGACGGTTGACTTCTGCCCACCCTCCGCAAATCTTAGTATCCTTTTCCAAGCCTGTGAAAGACCCCATGGAGCTTGCCTCTTAATACCCGCATTCTATGTTGAGGTCTGATTATAAAATCCTGAACAAGGTTATAGCGGGCAGGCTGTGTGAACACATGCCACGTCTGGTACACACAGGTAGGTCCACCACCACTTTAAATATACACCTTCTGCACAGGGTAATGAAGCTTCCTCTGGTCCAGTGGCCATTTGCTGCATGCTTGGTGCTGGACTTGCATGAAGCATTTGATATAGTGGATTGAAATTGCCCGTTTTTGACCATGACTACTTTTGGCATCAAGGGATGACTAGATGCGTTAATTTTACTCATATACATTGAACGCACAGTGCGGGTGAATATTGGCCAGTGTATCTTCCCCTGTTTCTGAGTGAGCAGAGGAATGTGGCAAGTCTGTCCGCTGTCCCCTCTGCTCGCAATGGAGCCCTTATCCCTGAGGCTCCAACAGCAGGGGCGTTCCTGGAGTATCCCATTGTCTGGGGAGATCCATGTAGTCTTGTTATATGCAGATGATGCATTATTCTACATCCGAAACATACAGTAGGGCATAGCTGATATCCAAGACATACCCCTGGAGTTTCATGTTGCTTCTGGCCTGGGGGTGACCTGTGCCAAATCATGCCTGTTTATGCTGCACCCGAACTGTCCCCAGCAGCATTTCATTGTGGATTCCAATCCTTTGTGTTAGGAGCCCCGCACGTTTTGATACCTTGGCATAAACATCTATCACGAGACAAAGGGGGTGATTCTGAGACTGGCGGGCGGCGGAGGCCGCCCGCCAGTCTTCCCCTGACAAAATACTGCTCCGCGGTCGCAAGACCGCTGAGGGTATTTTGAGATTTGCCCTGGGCTGGCGGGCGGCCGCCAAAAGGCCGCCCGCCAGCCCAGGGCAAATCTACCTTCCCACGAGGACGCCGGCTCAGAATTGAGCCGGCGTAGTGGGAAGGTGCGACGGGTGCAGTTGCACCCGTCGCGTATTTCAGTGTCTGCTTTGCAGACACTGAAATACTTTGTGGGGCCCTCTTACAGGGGCCCCTGCAGTGCCCATGCCATTGGCATGGGCACTGCAGGGGCCCCCAGGGGCCCCGCAGCACCCCCTACTGCCATCCTGTTCCTGGCGGGAGACCCGCCAGGAACAGGATGGCGGTAGGGGGTGTCAGAATCCCCATGGCGGCGGAGCGCACTCCGCCGCCATGGAGGATTCTCCCGAGCAGCGGAAAGTCGGCGGGAGACCGCCGACTTTCCGTTTCTGACTGCGGCTGAACCGCCGCGGTCAGAATGCTCGAGGGAGCACCGCCAGCCTGTTGGCAGTGCTCCCGTGGTCGGTGACCCTGGCGGTCACCGACCGCCAGGGTCAGAATGACCCCCAAAGTATCTAATAGATGACAACCTTATAAGAAGCATAGCAACCCGCATCCCCACATGGCTTTTTGGAGCACTTTGCTAGGTAGAGTGTCCCTATCTAAGATGGTAATGCTCCCTCTGCTACTTTACTTTTCCTATAACCTCCTGGTCTGTGTCACCCAGAGGCACATCCCATCCATTACACTTGGCCATAAGGAGTTTCATTCAAAACAAGGGGAGTTGCCACATTGCACTCCGTAAACTACAGTTGTCCCTAGACTAAGGGGTATTTGGGGCTCCAGATTTTGAACATTACTAGTTGGCGGCCCAGGTGCATTGGTCGGCAAGTTGTTTGTCAGGCCATCACACAGAAGAACTTGAATCTCCCACAGCAGCCCGAGCACACTTTGTGGTCTAGCGGATCTTCCTCCCCCAGGACAGGCTTTCACATGATGCTAATGGATTATTGCTGATCACATGAGAGTTTTAATCAGAGCTTGCGATACATCACGCAGATTCTTTGCTTGAGATACCACTGAGCTGCATAACCTCATTCAGCAAAATGTTTGGTAGCGTGGGCACGAGGGCCTGGGTAGAGGCAGGCATAAGTACACTAGTTGCTTTGTATCAGGGGGGTACATTATTTTCTTATAAATGCTTACAAGAGGAACATGCCCTTCCAGCAGGTCATTTCTTGGCATACGGGCGCTTGCTGGGCCACCGTAGAAATACTCTGGGCCATCACAGACAATATGCCAGTACAGCGACAAACAACACATTACACATAGTTTATACAGTGGAAAAGGAAATTTGGCAGTGAATTACATCATGCAATACATAGCTATCAGCTATGTAGGTACCTTGTAATCTCGTGTGCATGGGAACGTCACTCGAGGGTGGCCGTACTCCAGCTTGGGGTATCATGTGCACTGCATTGTGAGGGCTGTCTGGTTGGGACAGTGGAAATTGCCTGGTACGATTTGCAATTTGAGGACGGCTAACTATGGTGGAAGGCTGCTGGTCAAGGAATTCAGGAGCACTCGGAGTTACGCTGTATGTAATAAGTGCTGTGTTGGGAAATAAACAGAAATAATTATTTGGAAAAGAGCTGAACTCTCTAATTGGGAGCAGAAAGGCAAACTTTGGCCATGTGTCGGATGTCCTTCAGGCCTCTTAATTGTATGAAGTTCCTGGTGACAGTGAGCACATAAAGGGTAGTTACATGAGAGGTTGCTTTAACAGGAGGGGATGGGTGGATTGAGGAGAAAGGTGGCGGTTCTCCTTTGTGATGTGTACACCTGCATAGGGGCATTGCAAGAGAAGTTCTCATCTGACTGGGGAATTGAGAGGTGTTGTGTGGGTAAACTGATGAAATCGTGATGCCTTCATCAATATGGGGCCTCCCGTTGGCATGGGTAAGGTTCCACTTTGTCATTGGGTAAGGCTGTGGTTTAGTGAGTTATGGGTTTTTCAAGGGGAAGCACCTCCTGTAAGGGCCTTATATTGTAGCAACATCACATCCCATGCTGCTGCGATGGGGCCCTGTCTGATACAGCCGGCCTACAACCAGTGTAGTGCAAGCCTATCTGCCTCATCCTAGCAGGACACTGCCAATTGCCATGGGCCTGCGACGCGGTTGCGGGGCCTTTCAATACAAAGAGAGGAGGCATTTGGCCAATAAGAGGGCCAGCTTAGCAAATTTGGCTTGTACTTTGTGTTGGTTCCATCAATGGGAATAATCCTAGTGCGGTGGCATCCCATTTTTTCAGTGCATTAAGTTATGGGACTGTGGCCAAAGTGCTATGCAGCTTGTCCCAAAAGTGTGCCAATGTGGAGCAGGACTAGAGCATGTGTTGAAGGTGCACCACTGGGAAAGAGCATCTCAGGCAGGTGAGGTGTGCCACTAGGAATATTCTGTTAAGGGGGGGGAGGGGTTGAGGTAGCCCTTATGTAGAAGCACTTATTGGTTATTCTTGTAGCATGCTTTATGTCTTACCATCTTATGTGATTCCAGGGCCCTGGCACATTGATGATCATGAAAATGCCTCCTGTGGTTCTCCATACAGAACTGCCTAAGTTGCATCAGGGGTATGTCGAAGTGTTCCAATGGCTTTACAAAGCCAAATGATAAGATGTCACCCGTGTACCATTTGATATATTGTACAAACAACTTTGTGTCTAGTTTTTTCTGTAAGGATTTACCATAGGTAGTCCATTGAGGCAGCAGGCATCAGTATGGGATGAATTGTCCTGGGAGATGACATAGTCCTGGTCAAAAGCTGGCCGTCCCGGAAGAGGTCTTCCACTGTGTCAAATGAGTGTGCCTGCCAGTCTGGTAGCTGCTCTCTTGTCAATGAGCCCTACACGCTGGTGAGGCCCTGTATTGCAATGTTAGGGGCATATGGAGCAATCTGGTTTGTTTGTTAGGCGAAAGTTTCTGGTTAGACATTTCCACGGCAACCATCCAGGGAAGGAGCAGGGCATCATCAGTGGTGATCTTGAATGTGTTTTTGCCCACCAGCCATCGAGCCACCCAATCAAGCTGTGCTACCAGGTAGTAAGACTCGAAACATGGGTCCCCTCAAACCTCCCTGAACCACTGTCAACCCATCATTCCAGATTGTATCCCCCATCAAATGATCTAGATCACAGAAGTGGTATGGTGGAAAGGCTGGTACATTGACAAAATACTGCAATTGGGGAAGGATTATCATCTTTGAGAATGCAATCTTGCCGGTGAGGGCTCTGGGGAGCTGCTGACAGAGTTGCCCTCAAATTTGTCTTCCTGCAAGTGGTGAAGTGGAACCCCAGGTAACGGAAGGCTGTGGACTTCCAAGCTAAGGGTGTAGGGGCAATGCTGGCGGTGTGGGGTTTCATCTCGGAACAAGAAAGTATAGAATTTTCCCTAGTTAACTTGGAGCCCAGTCACCGCTTCGAAGTCCCGAAAGGCAGATGTCGAACAGGAGGTGTCGATTTTCATGTCTCAGATGTAAAGTAGAACATAATTTGCGTAAAGGAACACTAAGTTCCTCCGTGCAGCTGTATCCCCCCCCCCCACAAACGGGGCTCTTCCAACTGAGGCAGTGCGCCATTGGCTACATGGATATGGAGAACAGGATTGGGGAGATGGGACAACCCTGTTTAACCACGACCAACAGGAAAGGGGGGCAATATTAGGCAGCCCACTTGGACCCTTGAAGAGAGGTTTATGTTTAGTAGTTTGTTGTAAGCTAGGAGGCATGGACCTAGAACGAAGGATGATAGGGTGGAAAACAGGTGCTCCATAAGAGTCAATCAATACAGACTATTAGGCTGATCTAGTATATAGTGGGGATGCCTGGTCTATTACACTGAATAGGCGACAGATATTTATAGGGGTGGCCAGTTAGCTGTGTAGGTCAGAGTGATACATACTGAAGAATGGCAGATTGCAATTGTAATATCCAGCCTGTAGGCAGGGTGATTTCTGTTCTTGTAGGGGACCACCACACCAGCAGTTATCAAGGTTTGTCCCCTTATGAGTGGATTCGAGCTGTGTATTTGCTAGAGTTAGGCTGGCAATCTGAGAGATACTGCAGTACGGTGCCTTAGGAAGCCCTCGTTAATAGTGTGGAGCAGACTGATTAAAAAGCCGCCTACAGTGTTGAAGAAAGAAGTGGATGGGCTGGCCCGTGGTCTTTGGTTTTTACAGGTAGTCCGCAAATGGCAGGGTCACAACATGGTCATGAGTTTCATTGGCATGCTTCACTTGGCGTTAGCCTGGCATGACTCAGCATGTACCTAACAAGTGCACTTTGTCCAGAAGGTCTTGGGTGGTCTGTTTTTGGGTCTTCAGCTGTGGTACCATCTCTGTGATATTACGTTCTGTGTTGGTGAACCGGGAAGCCAGTTTTCGCAGGTCCTTCTGAAGGAGTCCAAATTCCACACATATCTCCTTTATGTGCGCTTCTACTGATGAGCAAGAGGATTTATTGGTAAGTAGGATGGTGGCCTGTTTTTCACCCAAGTCCTGTGGAGAGCTGGAGGTCTTTGCCCCGTGTCAAGGCTCCTCCCCATGATGGAGTGTGGGATAGGGTGGACGGGGGTGAGGTTTTGGTGATTTCGGTTTACCCATGGTGTGTTCCCAGTCTACCGCGCCAATACGTTGCTGGATCACTGTATGCAGGATGACTAAAATCATGTTCCGTGGGGTAAAAGTCTGCTAGTGTCAGCTGTGGTCTTTGTAGTAGCCAGCTCCCTACACCCTCCCCCTCCCCCTGTGCCGGGCATGCCCCGGTATGGTATGCAAGGTTGGTTCTGGCCAGTCGACAGTCTGATGCAGCACTGTGTCTGTCTGTGTGTGTGTCGTGTGTGTGTGTGTGTAATGGCAGGATTAATGTTGATTGCGGCATTCAGGTCCTGGAGCAAAGTTACTCCACGGCTGCCATCTTTGGCTCCATGGCAACCCCATAAGCACCCTCTCATACACACACTGTATATATTGGGTTGAGGCTGTAGACTTGTCACCTGGTTTGTTTGTGCACTAGCATACACCGCACACAACCTGTTAAATGTAGTCCTTAGGGAGAGGGGCTTAGGTGGCGAGTCGACAAGGAAATACTGGAAACAGTACTTACATACCCCAGTATGATGCAGAATACCAAGTTAAGTAGATCCTGCATAATATATTTCATATAGCTTACCTCACTCCTGCAACTCTGTCCTAAATGTTTGGGTCCTCCTCTGTTTGCCCGAGATGCCAACATGCAGGTGCTGACACGATGCACGTATTCTGGAGTTGCTCAGTCTGTAACCTTATGGGTGTCAGTGTCCAACTTGCTGAGAGGTGACTGGATGTGTTCACAATGGAAGTTGCACTGTTGGGATTGTTCAGGTGCTCAAAAACAGATAAAGCTACGAACCGGTTTATAAACCAAGCATTGCTGATAGCATGCAGACTAATCGCCATGCACTGGAAAGCCCAGGTATTGTTAGATATAGCCCACTGGTGTGCGGCAATACTGAAGTGGGGACAGGGAGAGGAGCTCAGGAGGCAAGAAATATGAGGACTACGCAAATACCCCAGAAATGTGGAATGGGAAGCACTATTACTTGACTTGCACACATTCAAGAGTTGGTGGCCCGTACTTAAACCTACCCTGGCGGGGACATAACCCCCTCCTCCCCCATCCCCTTTTATCCACATTCCCACACCTCCATCATAACCCCTTCCAGCCTGTCCATGGGTGAGTGACAACACCCTTCTGTTACACCCTTTGATGTCCCCGAATAGCTTCCTAGTGGTCATTATAGCTTCATGGATGTCACTGTTGATTTTCAATGTTTGCAGTACCTGCTTGAGATAGGAAGATTGAATAGCACTTATGGTAATGGCAGAATGTGAGTTAACATCGACACATGACTTGTTTTTTCCAATGTTGCTGTTAAAGGACTGAACCAAGGGCTCCTGCTGATAATGATGTGAAACTATTTTATTAATGACGATGTAGCTGGATTGCGGATTTTACTAATGATAATGTAACTTTCATAGATGTAATTTATTCAAGATTGTGATATTGAAAATGCAATTTAAAACTGGTTAAAAAAAAGTTATTGGAGCTGCAGTTGGGTAGTTAGCTTTCACTAAAAAATACTAATGGTAGGTCAGCACTAATGAGGGACACATTAGCAAAGCACATTTACTTTTGATAATTATTGAAATTATGAACAATGATTCAATCTCAAGACCGGAGCCATGGATTATGCATTTCCTTTGTCCATTTTAATAATCAGCGGCCTTTACAATTAGAAAAAAAACCTTTATTTCACAAAAATCTTAGGGAAGGGGTATTCCACATAACCTATCAAACTCTAAATTCATAACATAGTCCATGTTTATGTCCCCTCTTTCTTCGTGAGATAAAAACGGTCAGTTCCTTCGTGTTCATTTCTGTTTGGAGCCGTCATTCCCTAGAAGAGAAAATACACCTTGTAACTATTCCATGCAGAACCAATATGACGTTCAAGTGGAGGGCACGCAAATAGCAATGTCACCTTAAATCTCAAATACAGTATTCAAAAGCATGATAATGGCAAAATAGTCATACTACTACCATAGGAAAGTCCCAAATGTATCCTGCATCAACTTTGTCACCGGGTCAACAGAAACCTCTTGCTAAAGCGGGTGTTGTCTTCATGTCCTTAACCCCTTCACTGCCATGGACATAATGCTATTAAAGAACGAGTTACTTACCTTCGGTAGCGACTTTTCTGGTAGATACATTAGCTTCCTGTGGATTCCTCACCTAATGAATACTCCCATTGCGCCAGCATTCGACGGAAATCTTCTTCCTAGCTTCTGCACGTCGACGAGGACGTCACAGTTGCCCACGCGATGCCGTCTGACGTCATACAGGCAATAAGAGGTCTTCGCCGACGTGCCGACGTCAGTACCAACATTTTTTACGTGCCTCCGAATAATAGGCCATTGAGATGAAAGAACAATAGTAATATTTAATGATATTCCAAACAAACACATCATTCTGAGAATTCAACCTACCATTTTTTTTTTTTTTAAACAAGTAAATAAATATATGAACTATATATATAGATATAAACATATATACATAATATATACAAATCCTCAAAACCAAGAGGAGCACACTCAAGAATTACTTGGTTAGACCAAACAGGCAACGGGGAGGCGGGTGGGACCGCGAGGAATCCACAAGTAGCTAATGTATCCACCAGAAACGTCGCTACCAAAGGTAAGTAACTCGTTCTTCTGATGGATACAACTACCTGTGGATTCCTCACCTAATGAATAGAGTCCCAAAGCAGTACCGCACTCGGTGGTGGGTGCCTGAATGGTCAAACCAAGAAATCCTGCAGCACTGACCGTGCAAAATGGCCATCCCTTCTGACCTCAGAGTCCAAGCAGTAATGCTTTGCAAAAGTATGAAGGGATGACCAAGTTGCAGCCTTGCAGATGTCGACCACAGGAACACCCCTAGCCAAGGCCGAAGAGGGCAACTTAGCTCTGGTGGAATGAGCTCTTATACCATCAGGAGGATCCTTCTTTGATAAAGAGCAACACATTTTAATGCAAAGAGCAACCCACCTGGAGAGTGTTCTCTTGTGGACTGCCTTTCCTCTCCTCTTTCCCACGTATCCGATGAAAAGCTGATCCTCCAGCCTGAAATTCTTTGTCCTGTCTATATAAAAGCTTAGCGCCCTCTTTGGGTCCAAGCGGTGTAGTCTCTCTTCTTCCTTTGACGGATGAGGCGGAGGATAAAACGTGGATAGAGTAATTGTCTGGGCCAAATGAAAGGGTGAAACAACCTTCAGAAGGAAAGCAGCCTTTGTCCTCAACACCACCAAAAGATGTATAAGGGGGTTTTACCGATAGAGCCTGCAACTCACTCACTCTCCTTGCAGAGGTAATTGCAACCAGGAAAACCGTTTTAAGAACCAATAATCTTATGGGGCAAGAATTCATAGGCTCAAAAGGGGACCCCCATAAGGAAAGTTAGAACCAAGGTCAAATCCCATTGAGGCATAACGAAAGGAGTTGGAGGGATTTTATTCATAAGGCCCTTCAAGAATCTAAGTACTATTGGGGATTTAAATAAAGAAGGCTGGTCTGGAAGACAAAGAAAGGCTGACAAGGCCGACAAGTAACCCTTAACAGTAGCCACTGCACAACCCCTCTGTGCTAAAGACAAAGCAAAAGATAAAACATCTGACAAATGAGCACGTAAGGGATCAATCTGCCTCTCTCCACACCAAACCACAAATTTAGACCACCTATTAGCATAGATAGATTTAGTGGAGTGTCGCCTGGCCGATAAGATAACATCCACTACATCAGGCAGGAGAGAGAAAGAACTCAGGTTGCCCCGTTCAATCTCCAGGCATGAAGGTGCAGGCTCTGGAGGTGGGGGTGTAAAACCTGCCCCTGCGACTGCGAGAGGAGGTCTGCCCTGAGAGGGAGACGGAACGGAGGGCACAGTGAGAGTTGGAGAAGGTCCGAGTACCACACCCTCCTTGGCCAATCCGGAGCAATTAAGATGACTTGAGCCCGGTCTTGGCGAATTTTACTCAACACACAAGGAATCAAGGGTATGGGGGGAAACGCGTAAAGCAACTGGTCGCACCAGGTCATCTGAAACGCATCCCCCAAAGCTCCTTGTACCGGATACTGGAGGCTGCAGAATAACGGGCAGTGCGAGTTCTCCTGGGTGGCAAACAGATCTATACGAGGAAACCCCCACATCTGGAAGATTAACCGGACTTGATCTGGATGGAGACGCCACTCGTGATCGGCTGAGAAATGGTGACTGAGATTGTCCGCACGTACGTTCAAGACTACGGCCAGATGATTTGCTACCAAGCAAATCTGATGGTCCTTTGCCCAGGACCATAGCCGTAGAGCTTCTCTGCAGAGAAGGTACGACCCTACCCCTCCCTGTTTGTTTATATACCACATCGCAGTAGTGTTGTCCGTCAGGACCTGAACCGACTGACCACGAAGGGATGGGAGGAAGGCCTTGAGAGCCAGACGTACAGCCCGTAACTCCAACAGATTGATATGAAACACCTGTTCTACTGGAGACCAAAGTCCCTTGATCTCTAGGTCCCACAGATGAGCTCCCCACCCTAGAGTGGAAGCATCCGTTATTACTGTGGCCACAGGCGTAGCTTGCGAGAACGGCCTTCCTCTGGAAAGATTGCCGTCCGCAATCCACCATTTCAAATCCATGGCAGCATCTCTGGAGATTCTCACCGAGCCTTCGAGATTCCCTTCGTGTTGAGACCACTGCCTTCGGAGGCACCACTGAAGAGCCCTCATGTGCCAGCGAGCATGCATGACCAACAGTATGCAAGAAGCAAACAGACCGAGCAGACGTAGGACCTTGAGGACTGGAATGACTGCTCCACTTTGAAACATTGGAACCAACGCCTGAATGTCCTGAATCCGCTGAGGCGGAGGAAAGGCTCGGTTCAATGTTGTATCCAGTACTGCCCCTATGAACAGGAGGCGCTGAGAGGGCTCTAGGTGAGATTTGGGCATGTTCACCCAAAAGCCAAGGTCGAACAACAACTGGGTTGTCGACTGCAGGTGATGCAACACGAGCTCCGGAGACCTGGCTTTGATCAACCAGTCGTCTAGATAAAGAAATACTGCTATCCCATTCCTTCTGAGCTCTGCCGCAACCACCGACATCACTTTCGTGAAGACTCAAGGTGCTGAAGTAAGACCAAACGGGAGGACCGCAAACTGATAGTGCTGCGACCCCACCACAAAACGGAGATACTTCCTGTGTGACCTGAGTATCGGGATATGAAAGTAAGCATCCTGCAAGTCGACAGACACCATCCAATCTCCATTGTTCAGCACCAAAAGCACCTGAGCTAGGGTCAGCATCTTGAACTTTTCCTGTTTGAGGAACCAATTCAAGATCCTTAGGTCCAGGATTGGTCTCAACCGACCATCCTTCTTGGGAATCAGGAAGTACCTTGAATAACAACCTTGACCCCTTTCCTGCTCTGGAACCAACTCCACCGAGCCCTTTGAAAGGAGGACTTGAACCTCCTGTTCCAACAACAGGAGGTGTTCTTCTGAACAATAAGATGGGCGGGCGAGATGGGGGGCGGAAACTCCCAAAAGGGAAGGGTGTAGCCTTTTCTCACAATGCTGGTAACCCAGGAGTCTGAAGTTAGGACCTCCCACTTGTGGAGAAAATTCAGTAACCTCCCCCCTACAGGAGTGGAGTGAGTGGGAATTGGTGGTAGCCTAAGGCTGCTTCCCCTGCTGCACCCCTCCAGAGGAAGAGGAAAAGGCAGAGTGCTGCTGAGAGGCTCCCCTGGTACGGACCCTACCACTCCCTCTAAAAGATCTATAGGAGAGAGCAGAGGTAGGCTGCTGGAATTTCCCTCGAAAGGAGGAGGAGGAGGAGCCACGACCAAATCCTCGAAACCTCCTAAAAAATCTGGAGGAGGCAGAAGAAGTGGCTTGCAAGCCCAGCGACTTGGCCGTTGCCCTGCTCTCCTTGGACCTCTCTAAGGCCGAATCCGCCTTGGCACCAAAGAGCTTGTCCCCATCAAAAGGAAGATCCAGTAGGGTCGACTGCACATCAGAGGAAAATCATGAGTTACGAAGCCAAGCCTGCCTCCTCGTAACTACAGCAGTGCCCATTGCCCTAGCAATGGAGTCAGTTGTATCCAACCCAGATTGGATAACCAGAGTTGCAGCTGCCTGAGCGTCCAATACTAGATTTAACAGCCCCTGAGGGACCTCCGTATGCGTTGATGCAATCTCGTCCATCAGGGCATAAATGTACCTTCCTAAAATACATGTAGCATTGGTGGACTTCAATGCCATGCTACATGAAGAGAACACCTTTTTGGATGCCATGTCCATCTTCTTGGAGTCTCTATCCGAGGGCACAGATGGAAAAGAGCCAGGAGCAGACCTTGCCGAGCAGGAAGCCTGGACCACCAAGCTTTCAGGTGTTGGATGTCTGGTAAGAAAACCAGGGTCAGCCGGTGCAGCCCGATACCTCCTAGCCACAGATCTATTGACAGCTGAAGAAGACCCCAGCTTCTTCCAGACTTCCAAAACAGGGTCCAACAAAGTCTCATTGAACGGCAAAAGTGGTTCTGCCGATGTAGAGGCCGGGTGCAACACCTCTGTCAACAAATTCTGCTTGGCTTCAGTTACCGGCAAAGGAAGATCCAAGAAGCTAGCTGCCTTCCTGATAACAGAATGGAAAGTGGCCGCCTCTTCTGTATACTCCCCAGGAGATAACAAGTCCCACTCGGGGGAAGTATCTAGGCCACTAGCAGTGTCCAGCCCATGGAGACCCTCACGAGAGTCCTCAATCTCTCCTTCCTCCATGTTTTGTCTCTGGTACTCCTGCTCTTCAAGGAGGCGGAGAGCAAGCCTCCTCGAGTGCAGCCTCTCCTCTATCCTCGGCCTCGACATGGCGTCAGCGGATGTTGAAGAACGAAGCCGATCGAGGAGTCGCATGGAGAGAAGACTGCTTCGGAGTTGCAGGAGGTCTAGACGGCGCCACTGGTTGAAACATCGAAGCCGCCGGAGCCGAAGTCTCAGGAGCCACCGGAGCCGATACCGGCGCCGAGCCCACGTTCCCCATGGGGAGAAAGGGCATAAAGGGTGCCGGTCGAAGCGGAGCCGGAGCACCCATGTTGAAGGCCAAAGGGCCCGAAGGACCAGCCGGTCCACCACCTGGAGCCATCTGCTGGAAGATGGAAAACATTGCATTTAAAAATGCGGTACTATCAGCTCCAGGGGCTGCGAAAGCCGGGTACTGGGGTGCCTGGTTCGAAGGCGACACCGACCTCGACATCTGCAACGACGGAGAAAATATTTGAGGCTGCGGAACCTCAAACACTGAAGGTGGTTGGCCCGATGACCCGGGCGAAGTCGGTGATGCTGGAGAAGGCAACGGCGTCGACGGATGGGGAGTGACAGTGGGACTGACCTCCCAAGTCTTCCGACGTCGAGTTGATAGTGACCTCGACCTCTCTTTACTCGACCGGCGCCGTGATTCTCGATGACGCCGGGAGTCCCGATGACGCCGATGAGACTTCGGTGACGAGGATTTTCGATGATGTCTCTTTTCCTTCCTTTTCGACTTCGCCAGAAAAAGCTTAGCCTCCCGCTCTTTTAGGGCCTTAGGATTCATATGTTGACAAGAATCGCACTTGTCAACATCATGATCGGAACTAAGACACCACAAACAGTCTTAGTTAGTTATCGACATTTTGCCCCCACACTCACGGCAGGGCTTGAATCCTGACTTTCTTTGCGACATTGTAATCTCAAAGAAAAAAATAGATCCAAAAAACACACTGTAACTGTCGAACAGCAACAGTAGCTCCCTCAAAGATAACCGTTTCGAATGGCACGGAAAAAAGTGAACTGACGTCGGCGAGGACCTCTTATTGCCTGTATGACGTCAGACGGCGTCGCGTGGGCAACTGTGACGTCCTCGTCGACGTGCAGAAGCTAGGAAGAAGATTTCCGTTGAACGCTGGCGCAATGGGAGTATTCATTAGGTGAGGAATCCACAGGTAGTTGTATCCATCAGAAATAGGCTGATCTGCCCCAGGGAGGGCAGAAGCCATTAGGCACCAGGGATGCTTTTATTTATATTGAGAACAGGAGTGACCCCTTAGGCAAGGGTTGTTCCCTCCCCTCAAGCAATTTTTTTAAAAGATCATTTCTGCCCCCCCAGGGGGCAGATTGGCCTTTATTAATTAGGCCGATCTGCCCCTTTTGGCAGGGGGTGGGGTGCAGAAGCCACTAGAAACCAGTTTTTTTTTTTTTTTTTTTTTTTTTTTAAACCTTTATACTGATAAGGGGTGCGACCCCTTATGCAAGCTCCCAAATGGCCTAAAGTACAAATTACTTACCTTCGGTAATGAAATATCTGGTAGAGACATATTCTAGTTGCAGATTCCTTCCCTTAGAATTTCCCCCAGGCGTTAGACTGTATCTGGAGATTTTTCTTCGAGCAATACCCTTGGGGGTCTGTAGGTGGCGTTGTTCGACTCCGCAGGCATCGACTGATGCCTTGATGACGTCTGGAGTAGTACATTGACGCCGCCCTCGCGCAGTGATGTCAGTTTCTTTTAACGACTTTCCACACCAGAGCGCAGAGCCGCTAAGAACACTGAGATTGGTGCGACAGAGCTAAGGACCTGAAAGGGGGAACACCTGTCCCTAGAAATAATTTCACAAAGAGGGGGGGATGGGTGGGCGGTAAGGAAGCTGCAACTAGAATGTGTCTCCCACCAGATATTTCAAATACCAAAGGTAACTAACCTGTACATCTGATAGAGACTTCTAGTTGCAGATTCCTTACCTTAAAATTGATACCCAAGCAATGCCATCCTATGTGGTGGGCTGCGAACAAAGATCATACTAGAAAGTCTTGCAGGACTGAACGACCAAAGTAGCCGCCTCGACGGACCTGACTATCCAGGCAGTAATGCTTATCAAACGTGTGCAGGGATGCCCATGTAGCTGCCCGACAGATATCCAGGACAGGAACTCCGCGTGCTAACGCAGTGGAAGCCGCAATTTCTCTGGTGGAATGAGCACGCAAGCCTTCAGGAGGTTGCTTTTTAGCCAAAGTGTAGCACATTTTGATGCAAAGAAGCACTCATCGAGAGATGATATGCTTTTGCACCGCCTTCCCTTTCTTAGCACCCACATAGCCAAAGAGTTGATTGTCCACCTGGAAATCTTCAGTTCAATGGAGGTAGAACACCAACACTCTATTTGGGTCCAGACAGTGGAGTCTCTCCCCTTCTCATGGGAAGGGTGCGGGAGTGTGTAGAAGGTAGGCAAAGTGATGGACTGGCCTACATAAAATGGTGTAAATACCTTAGGAAGGAATGAAGCTCTAATGCGTAACACCACTTTGTCAGGGTGTACAGACAAGTTTGGAGGCATTGAAGAAAGCACCTGGAGCTCACTCACCCTGCAAGCAGAGGTGATAGCGACAAAGAAAGACAGTTTGAATGCGAGGATCCGCAAGGGACAATTATGCATTGGCTCAAAGGGGGTACACATTAAATAAGTAAGTACAAGATTAAGATCCCACTGAGGCATAATAAATGGAGTGGAAGATAATAAGTGGGTGGGCCCTTTTAAGAACCTACTAACAATAGGAGATTTAAAGAGTGAGGGCTGATCAGGTAACCTTTAAGGATGCCCAAAGCAGAGCCCTGCTGGGCTAAATAATGAACAGAAGAACCTCTGACAGAGGGGCACAAATGTGATCAACAGATTTGTTGGTACACCATGCCACAAGATTTATTCCAACGACAGGCATATACAGTTTTAGTCGATGGATGCCTGGCTGCCAAGAAACATTGCAGACTTTGGGTGGAATGGCAAATGCATTCAACTGTTGCAGCTCAATCTCCACGCATGAAGGTGGAGGTTGGACAGGTGCCGGTGGAGAACCGTCCCCTGCTGCTGTGACAGAAGATCCGCCCAAAGAGGCAGTCTGAGTGGAGGATGGATGGACATGCTCAATAGCTCTGGATACCACACTCTTCAAGCCCAGTCCGGAGCCACCAAGATAACTTGGGCCCGGTCGTACTTGATTTTCTTGAGAACTCTGGGTAGGGTAGAAGAGGGCTAGACGGGAAGGCGTACAGAAGGCTGGAGCTCCACTCGAGATGAAAAGCGTCTCCGAGCGAGTGCCGTCTTCGAAAATTCCAACGTGCAAAACAGCTGACATTGCGTGTTCTCTGCGGAGGCAAACAGATCTAACCAAGGCTCTCCCCACTTGAGACCTTGCGTCACCTCCAGATAGAGACGCCATTCGTGATCGACTGTGTGTCGGCGGCTGAGTTTGTCTGCTCTGGCGTTGAGAGCCTGCCAGATGTTCAACCATCAGCGTAATGCCCTGATATTCCAGCCATGTCCAGAGGCGTAGTGCTTCCTGACAAAGGTTCCAGAACCCTACCCCGCGTTGTCTGTTGGAGTACCACATGGCGGTAGTGTTGTCTGTGAACACCTGCACCACTTTCCCTTTGAGAGAGGGAAGGAATGTTTTTGACCTAAGCCTGATTGCCGGGAGCCCGGAGCGCCAGCATTTTTATGTGGAACCCCGACTCCGCCGGAAACCAGAGGCCTCTGATCTCTGCTTCTCCCATGTGGCCACACCAACCCACAAGTGACGCATCTGTCACTATAGAGAGATCTGGTTGGGGAAGGGAGAGGGATCTGCTGTTGACACAATTTGGATTCTAAAGCCACCACTGCAGGTCTTTTGCAGTCCCCTCCGAGATCTGGACCATGTCTGAGCGATTTCCCTGATGCTGCGCCCACTGGAACTTTAGGTCCCACTGCAGAGTGCGCATATGCCATTTGGCATGTGTACTAGCAGGAGACAGGAGGCCATGAGGCCCAGCAGGCTCAGCACTCACCGAAACCCAAGACCGAGGCTGAAAGAAAGATCTGAATCATAGCATGAAGGTCTTGGACTCGCTTGTCTGGAGAATAAGCGAGAAATTGCACTGTATCCAGAACAGCTCCAATGAAAGTGAGCGTCTGAGAGGGAGTCAGGTGTGACTTCGGCACGTTTATAGTGAACCCCAGCTTGTGCAGGAGGTTCGCCATAGTCTGAAGGTGAGAGACGACTGTCTGGGGAGAAGGCGCCTTCAACAGGCAGTCATTGAGGTAGGGGAAAACTGAGACCCCTAACCTGCACAGATGAGCTGCAACCACCGCCATCATTTTTGTGAACACCAGAGGGGCGCTGGTAAGGCCGAAAAGGAGCATGGTAAACTGAAAGTGCTCATGACCTACCATGAATCGTAGGTAACGTCTGTGGGCAGGCAGGATGGGGATGTGAAAATAAGCGTCCTGCAAGTCCAACGCTACCATCCAGTCTCATGGGTCTAAGGCAGAAAGAACCT
The DNA here is from genome assembly GCF_031143425.1 of Pleurodeles waltl. Lineage (NCBI taxonomy): Eukaryota > Metazoa > Chordata > Amphibia > Caudata > Salamandridae > Pleurodeles > Pleurodeles waltl. The sequence goes on from NC_090447.1 coordinate 701,925, forward strand.
GAGCCAGGGTGACCATTTTTAATTTCTCCTTCTTGAGGAAGTAGTTCAGGACCCGAAAGTCTAGGATTGGATGTAAGCCCTTGTCCTTCATTGGTATAAGAAAGTAGCAGGAATAACAACCACGACCCACTTCTGGCACAGGGACTCTTTCTATAGCTCCCTTGGCCAAGAGAGCCATGACTTCCTGGTGGAGAAGCACAAAATGATCCTCCGGAAGATGATGGAAGGATGGTGGCATGTGTGGTGCTGCAGATTCGAAAGGAGGGTGGGGACGAGTAGCCCTTCCGAATGATCTGCAAAACCCACCCATCAGTGGTGATAAGTTCCCAGTGGGGCAGGTGATGGCGGATCCTGCCCCCAACTGGGTAGGAGTGACGGGACGGACTAGGAGGGTTTGGAGACTGCAGCAGGGGTGGGGGGGGGGGGTCAGAGGTGGAATGGACAGACCTATGGTTCCCTGTCTCACAGCCACGTGGAATTCCGAGACGGGTGCCATCAAAGGGCATGTCCATGAGTGACTGTTTGACATCCCCCGAGAAGCCACAAGTGCGTAACCAGGCATGGCGCCGTAAGACCACTGTTGTTGCAACCGATCTGCCCAGAAAGTCTCTCGTATCCTGCCCACAACAGATAGTGAACTTTTCTGCATCTCTCCCATCTTTCACTGCTTGGGAGACGATAGCACTGGCCTCCTCCGGTATCTGCGGCAGGACTTGCGCAACTGTAACCCACAGGGAGTGGGTATAACGTCACAAAAAACATGCAGTGTTCACAGACCGCAGTGCGAGGCTGCAGGAAGAAAACAACTTCTTGGCAAATTGTTCCAGCCTTTTGGATTCACTATCCTGGGGTACGGAAGGGAATGCGCCTGAAGAAGTGGAAGCCTGGATAACACGACTCTCAGGAGTGGGGTGTTGGGACAGGAATCTTGGGTCGGTCGGTGCAGGCCAATGGCGGCTAGCAATAGTCCTATTCACAGGAGCCCCTGTGTTGGGTTTGGACCATGTACCCAAAAGGACATCGGTGAGGGCCTCATTGAATGAGAGAAGGGGTTCTGAAGTAGAAGCCCCAGGCTGAAGCACCTCAGTCAGGAGATTAGACCTGACTTCCACAGTAGGTAGCTCAAGGCTGAGGACCTCAGCTGCCCTACTGACCACCATACTGTAAGTTGCTTCCTCCGCCGTAGCCACAGTAGGAGGAGACAGCATGCCAGCGTCAGGAGAAGTATCCAGACCACTGGCTTCGCCCAAATTCTGTTCCCAGTCCACAGCATGGTCATCCTGGTATTCATAATGGTCCAGGGATCCATCCAATTCCTCCCCATAGGAAAAAGGGTCCGAATCAGACCTTGGGTGAATAGGCCCCACTGAAGCCGATGGTGCCGTCGACCGATGCCTCTCCGAGTCGTCTGGGATAAATTCTTGTTCTCCTCCAGGGGAACCCACAAACTATGGGTACCTCTCGAATCCCTATGAAGTTGGCAAAAAATATAAATAAAAATAAATACGTTTTTTTTTTTTTTTTAAACGCACATTTGGCATGGGTAGCTTATGTGGCCAAAAAGTAATGAAAGCCTAAGCACGAACTGCCCTGAATAGCCAAGAAAACGCCTGGCACCTGAGGGGGAAAGGCCTGGCAGAGAAGCGGTTAGTAAAATGTAAACTTTGTTATTAAAGCTGGGAAATGTTATATTCGGTGTCAGGAAAAGAGGTGAGGATCATGCTAGCCGCAGACACCTAACGTTAGAATCGATACCCAAGCAATACCATCTCCGGTGGTGTGTTTGCAGACCAATTTCAAAGGAGTAAGTCCTGATGGGGCAAAGGGGCAAAATTCTCATTTTTATGGACCTGGGCCTACCTGGAAGTAGTGTCTGATAAACGTGTGCAGGAAGCAGACGCTGCTGACTGGCAGAGGTCCAGTAACAGAACTCTTCATGCCAACGCAGGGGTCGCATCTTGAGATCTGTTGACATGAGCCTGCAAACCTTCACATGCATCAAAAATTCATAAATATCTTACCCGGCCTGCAGAACGATTAGACTGAGGCCCTCATTCCAACATTGACGTGCGGCGGAGGCCGCCCGTCAATGTTGCGCGTCAGGAATACCGCTCCACGGTCCAGAGACCGCGGAGGGTATTCCAAGTTTTCCCCTGGGCTGGCGGGCGGCCGCCGAAAGGCCGCCCGCCAGCCCAGGGGAAAACGACCTTCCCACCATGAAGCCGGCTCGTAATCGAGCCGGCGGAGTGGGAAGGTGCGACGGGTGCTACTGCACCCGTCGCGTATTTCACTGTCTGCTATGCAGACAGTGAAATACAAGCGGGGCCCTCTTACGGGGGCCCCTGCAGTGCCCATGCCATTGGCATGGGCACTGCAGGGGCCCCCAGGGGCCCCGCGACACCCCCTACCGCCATCCTGTTCCTGGCGGGCGAACCGCCAGGAACAGGATGGCGGTAGGGGGTGTCAGAATCCCCTCGGCGGCGCAGCAAGCTGCGCCGCCTTGGAGGATTCTATGGGGCAGCGGGAAACTGGCGGGAGACCGCCAGTTTCCCTCTTCTGACCGCGGCCAAAGCGCTGCGGTCAGAATGCCCTGCGGGGCACCGCCGGGCTGTCGGCGGTGCTCCCGCCAACCGCGAGCCTGGCGGTCTATGACCGCCAGGCTCGTAATGAGGGCCTGAATCTACTTGAACTATCTGTAATATACTTGACCCTCACACTGTTGTAAAGTTGTGTGATCCTAGGCAATATTTTATTTAGCTGTAATTTTTTCATTATCGTATATGAGAGCACCTTCAAATATGAAAGTTCAGCATTTCTGCTGTACAAAAAACCCTTTTTGATTTAATAGGCCAAACGTTTGCTTCATGCATATTACAAATCTAGCCCACATTAGGCTACACATGAACCCTGACTTGCCTCTTAGTTCACTAATATCATTGTCATGAGGGTGGGGGCAGAAATTTATTAATTCTTGATAAAGATCTCAGTTTAAAAAAATATATTGCTAAAAAGTGATATGGTTGTGCACTGTCATTTTCAAACATTTTCCATTGACATAATACATTTTCAGAATAACCTTCGGTAATAATTTATCTGGTGGAGACATTTTCTAATTGCAAATTTCTTACCTTTGGATTTCTCCCAGGCGTCAGACTAGATCCGGAGATTTTTTTATTATCGCAGTACCCTTGTGCACAGTCAAGTGGTGGCAGTCGTCTCCGCGTCTGTCGTTGGCGTCGTGGTCGCCGTGATGGCGTAGGAGGTCGTATATAGGCACCACCTCAGCGTAGTGACATCAAGTTTCTTTTCACAACTTTTACGCCAAAGCACAGAGCCATGAAGAACACCAAGAATGGTGTCCCAAAACTAAGGCCCTGTAATGGTTATCCCTGTCCAATGAAATCAGTTCGCGAGCAGGAACGATGGGTGGGTTGGTAAAGAAACTGCAACTATAATGTCTCTACCAGATACATTTTTATTGAAGATAAGTAACTAGTTCATCTGATAGAGACTTCTAGTTGCAGATTCTTTTCTCAGAATAGATACCCAAGCAAGACCATCTTCTGAGGTAGGCTGATAATCTAAGCTCATACTAGAAAGTCCTGCAGGACCGAATGACCAAAGCAGCCGTCTCTGCGGACCTGACTGTCCAGACAGTAATGCATTTTAAATGTGTGCAGAGATGCCCACGTTGCTATTTGACAGATATCAATGACAGGAACTCCAGGTGCTAACGCTGTGGTAGCAGCATTATCTCATGTAGAGTGAGCACGCAACCCCTCAGGGGCTTGCTTCTTAGCCAAAGCGTAGCACTTTTTGATGCAAAGAAGCACCCATCGTGAGATGTTACACTTCTGCACCGCCTTCCCTTTCTTCGTGCCCCCCCCCCCCAAAAAAAGAGTTCATCAACCAACCCGAAATCTTTGGTAAGATTGAGGTAGTATGCCTAGGCTCTTTTTGCATCCAGACGGTGGAGTCTCTCCTCTTCGTGAGAAGAATGTGGGAGTGAATAAAAAGGGAAAGTGATGGATTGGGCGTGACCACTTTGTGAAGGAATGAGGCCCTCGTATGGAGCCCCACCTTGTCAGGGAAAACAGACAACAACGGGGGTTTAGAAGAAAGAGCCTGAAGCTCACTCACCCAGCGAGCACAGATCACGGCAACCAGAAGAGCAAGTTACTTACCTTTGGTAATGCTTTTTCTGGTGGATACATTAGCTACCTGTGGATTCCCCACCTAATGAATTCTCCCCATGCGCAGCATTAGACGGAAACTTCTCTCTCTAGCTCTGCATGTCAGGCGAGGACATCACAATTGCCCGACTCCACGCGGCTCCGCTTGACGTTATCGTGGCAATAAGAGGTCCTCGCCGTCGTGCTGACGTCAGTTCATGCAATTTTTTAGGTGCCTTTGAAACATATAAAGAACATCGACAATCTACACCCTTTAAGATTAACAAGAATAAACTTTATAGAGAATCTTCATCTAAAAACTTTTGCACAGTTCTTTAAATAAGGGCACATACCAACATGAATGGTTTGCAAACTTGAAAATAACTTGAATGTGAACTATAAACATATATACATATGTAGAAACATTGAAACTGAAGTGCACACCCAAGCCGATCCTGGTATGACCAGACAGACAACGGGGAGGCGGGAGGGACCGTGAGGAATCCACAGGTAGCTAATATATCCACCAGAAAAAGCGTTACCGAAGGTAAGTAACTTGCTCTTCTGATTGATACAACTACCTGTGGATTCCTCACCTAATGAATAGAGTCCCAAAGCAGTACCACCTCGGAGGGTGTCCGTCTGGTCAAACCAGGAAATCCTGCTGCACCGACCGCGCAAAATTGCCATCCATTCGCACCTCTGCATCCAAACAATAATGCTTCACAAAGGTGTAGAGGGAAGACCAAGTCACAGCCTTGCAGATGTCCACCATCGGAACACCTCTGGCCAAAGCCGATGAGGTTGACTTGGCCCTGGTGGAATGAGCCCTGATCCCCTCAGGAGGATCCTTCTTTGGCAATGAGTAACATATTTTAATACAAAGAACGGCCCACCTGGAGATCGCTCTCTTGTGGACGGCCTTCCCCTTCCTCACGTATCCAATAAAGAGTTGTTCATCCAACCGGAACTCTCTCGTCCTGTCGACATAAAAACTGAGAGCCCTCTTAGGGTCCAGACGATGGAGTCTTTCCTCCTCCTTAGATGGATGCGGAGGAGGTTAGAACGTCAAGAGAGTTATTGATTGTCCCAAGTGAAATGGAGACACCACCTTGGGGAGGAAAGCCACCCTGGTCCTCAAAACCACCTAATCCTTATAAAAAGTGGTGAAAGGCGGTGAGCAGAAAGAGCCTGCAGTTTGCTAACACGTCTAGCCGAAGTGATGGCCACCGTTTTGAAAAACAAATATCCAAATGGGCAGCAAGGAAGTCAACACCAAATTCAAGTCCCACTGCGGCATAATAAAAGGCCTGGGAGGAAATTTATTAGTAAGCCCCCTCAAAAATCGAACAACCAAAGGAGATCTGAATAGGGAGGGCTGATCTGGAAGATATAAAAAAAGTCGAAAGGGCCGAAAGATAGCCCTTAACCGTGGGCAAAGCACAACCACGCTGAGCCAATGACAACGCGAACAACAAAACATCAGAAAGATGGGCACTTAAGGGATAAATATTCTTCTCCCCACACCAACGAACCAAATTTGCCCACATACTTGCATAGACCAACTTGGTGGAGTGTCGTCTGGCTGATAAAAGAACGTCCACCACCTCCGGTGGGAGAGAAAAGGAACTCCGGTTGCCCCGTTCAATTGCCAGGCATGAAGCTGCAGGCTTTGGAGGTGGTGTGTCGAACCTGCCCCTGCGAAAGGAGGTCTACCCTGAGAGGGAGACGGAGCGGCGGGTACAGTGAGTTGGAGAAGGTCTGCATACCACACCCTTCATGGCCAATCCAGAGCTTTCCGAATGACTTGGGCCAGGTCTTGCCGAATCTTCCTCAAAACCAGAGGAATCAAGGGTATGGGAGGAAACGCGTAAAGCAACTGGTCACAGCAGGACATCTGAAACGCGCCCCCCAACGCTCCCTGCATCGGATACTGGAGGCTGCATAACGACTGACAATGCGCATTCTCGAGTGGCAAAGAGGTCTATTCAGGGAAAACCCCCCATCCGAAAGATGTAAAGAACTAGATCCGGATTCAGACACCACTCGTGGTTGTCCGAGAAGAAGCGACTGAGCTTGTCCGCATGTACGTTTAGGACCCCGGCCAAATGGTTTCCCACTACACAAAGCCGATGGTCCCGCACCCGGGACCAGAGTCGCAGAGCCTCTCTGCAAAGAAGGTACGACCCTATACCCCCCTGTTTGTTGATATACCAAATCGCAGTTGTGTTGTCCATCAGAATCTGAACTGACTGACCGCAAAGGGAAGGGAGGAAGGCCTTTAGGGCCAAACTAATCGCCCGCAGTTCCAGCAGATTAATATGAATCCTCTGCTCTACTGGAGACCAACAACCCTTGATCTCCAGATCCTCCAGATGAGCTCCCCCCCCTACGGTGGAGGCATCCGTTATCACCGTGGCCACCAGAGTTGGCTGGGAGAACGGCTTCTCTTGAGAAAGGTTGCCTTCCACAGCCCACCATCGGAAATCTGCTGCAGTGTCTCTGGAGACCCTTATCGATTCCCCGAGATCTCCTCTGTGCTGAAGCCACTGCTTGCGGAGGCACCACTGAAGAGCCCTCATATGCCAGTGTGCATGTGTGACCAACAGAATGCAAGAAGCAAACAGACCGAGCAAACAAAGGACCTTGAGGACCGGAACTACCGCTCCTTCTTGAAACATTGGAACCAGCGCCTGAATGTCCCGTATCCGCTGTGGCGGAGGAAAGGCTCGATTCAATGTTGTGTCCAGTACTGCCCCTATGAACAGGAGACGTTGAGAGGGCTCTATGTGAGACTTGGGCACATTTATTGAAAAACCCAGACTGAACAACAACTGGGTTGTCAGCTGCAGATGACGCAGCACAAGCCCCAGAGACTCGGCTTTGATCCACCAATCGTCCAGGTAAGGGAATACTGCTACTCCCTTCCTCCTGAGGTGTGCTGCAACAACTGCAATCACCTTCGTGAAGACCCGTGGTGCGGAAGTAAGACCAAAAGGAAGGACCACAAACTGGTAGTGCTGCGATCCTACCACAAACCGGAGATACTTCTGTGCGACTTGAGAATGGGAATGTGAAAATAAGCATCCTGTAAGCCGACCGACACCATCCAATCCTCCTTGTCCAACACCAAAAGCACCTGTGATAGAGTCAGCATTTTTAATTTCTCCTGTTTGAGGAACCAATTCAAAATCCTCAGGTCCAAAATAGGCCTCAGATGACCATCCTTCTTGGGGATCAGGAAGTACCTGGAATAACACCCCTGACCCCTTTCTTACTCTGGAACCAACTCCACTGCACCTTTCAATAATAGGGAGAGAACCTCCTGTTGTAACAGCAAGAGATGATCTTCTGAACAAAAAGGAAAGACGGGGAGGGAAGTGAGGCGGAATCTCCCGAAAGGGAAGGGCGTAACCTCTTCTCACCAAACTGATGAAGTCTGTTGTTATGGACTCCCATATGGGAAGAAAGAGTGAAAGGCTCCCCCCTACCGGAGAGGTATAAGAAACAATGGTGAGAGGACTAGGGCTTCTTTCCTTGAGGTAACCCTCCAGCGGAAGAGGAAGGGTGCTGCTGCTGGGTGGCACCTCTTGTGCCGACTCTACCCCGCCCCCTGTATGAGCGATAAGGGAGGCTGGAGGACTGCTGCGATCTCCCACGAAAGGAAGAACCTCTTCCAAAAACATGCAGCCGTCTAAGAAATCGAAATGGGTTAGCAGCAGCCTGCAGACCCAAAGATCTAGCTGTGGCCCTACATTCTTTAAAGCGCTCTAGCGAAGAGTCCGCTTTTGAACCAAACAGTTTAGCCCCATCAAAGGGCAGATCCAGCAACATAGACTGGACGTCTGTCGAAAATCCTGAAGTGCGTAACCACGCATGCCGTCTGGAGGCAACGGAAGTCCCCATGGCTCTTGCAATAGAGTCCGTGGTATCCAGCTCTGTCTGAATAACCTGTGTAGCCGCCACCCGAGCGTCCGAAAGAAGACTACACAAGTCCTGGCACATGTCCGGAAGTACAGTCTTCGTCGCATCCATTATGGCATGGATATACCTGCCCAGAATACATGTTGCATTGGCAATTTTAGAGCCATGCTGCAAAAAGAAAACACCTTCCTGGCCGATTGGTCCATCCATTTGGATTCCCGGTCCGAGGGTACTCCCGGAAACGAACCAGGGGCCGACCTCGAAGAGCAGGATGCTTGCACCACCAAGCTCTCTGGTGAAGGGTGTTTGGATAAAAACTCCGGGTCACCAGGTGCAGATCTATAATGCCTGGCCACCGACCTACTATCAGCCAAAGAAAAAAACAGGCTTCTTCCAAACCTCTTCGATCGGATCCATCAGGGCTTCATTAAATGGTAAAAGAGGATCCACCACGGCTGTAGCAGAATGCAAATCCTCAGTCGAAAGGTTGGTCTTCACCTGCGCCGTCGGTAAAGGAAGATCCAGAAATGCTGCGGCCTTCCTAATAAGATTGGTAAGAGACTGCCTCCTCTGTATATTCATCAGGGGAGGCCAGATCATATTTGAGAGGTATCAAGACCACTTGCTGTGTCCAACCCAGGGAAATCACCCTGGGGGTCAGTGATCTCCCCTTCTTCGAGGAATTGCTGCTGATATTCCCTCTCCTCTAAAAGTCTAAGGGGGTCATTCTGACCCTGGCGGGCGGCGGTAGCCGCCCGCCAAGCGGGAACCGCCAGAAGACCGTACCGCGGTCAAAAGACCGCGGCGGTCATTCTGGGTTTCCCACTGGGCTGGCGGGCGACCGCCGAAAGTCCGCCCGACAGCCCAGCGGGAAACACCCTTCCCACGAGGACGCCGGCACAGAATTGAGCCGGCGGAGTGGGAAGGTGCGACGGGTGCAGTTGCACCCGTCGCAAATTTCAGTGTCTGCTAGGCAGACACTGAAATTCTTTTTGGGGCCCTCTTACGGGGGCCCCTGCAGTGCCCATGCCATTGGTGTGGGCACTGCAGGGGCCCCCAGGGGCCCCGCGGCACCCCCTACCGCCATCCTGTTCCCGGCCGGTGAACCGCCGGGAACGGGATGGCGGTAGGGGGTTTCAGAATCCCCATGGCGGCGGAGCGCGCTCCGCCGCCATGGAGGATTCTGCAGGGCAGCGGAAAGTCGGCGGGACACCGCCGACTTTTCGTTTCTGGCCGCGGCTGAACCGCCGCGGTCAGAATGCCCAGCGGTGCACTGCCAGCCTGTTGGCGGTGCTACCGCGGTCGTTCGCCCTGGCGGTTTTTACCGCCAGGGTTAGAATGACCCCCTAAGTCATGGAGCAGAGCAACATTGGTGAATGGCGCCGGGAAGGCGTCATGACAGGTTCTCCGGATCCACCGACGCCGCAGATGGATCCATCAGCGCCATGGAGAAGGCACCTGCATCCGATGCCGACATCCGACCCCATCACCTCCAACACCAGCATCAAAGGTCTCTCCCTCGACGTCGAGGGCTGCACTGTCGGCAGAGGGGCCTGACTTGAATCTCCAGCCAAACAAAATGGTATAAACGGCGTCGGTTTATATGGAGCTGGAACGAGATTGAAAGCCAGGGGACCAGTGGGGCCAGCCGGCGCACCAACTCCCGGAGCCATATTTTGAAAAATCTGGAACATGGCATTAAGGAATGCCGCAGGATCCGTACCCGGAGCCGGGAACGAAGGATAAGCCTGTGGAGCCGGTGCCGGGCTGGACTCTTCAGGTTCAGGATGCACCGGCGAAGCCAGATTACTTAGGATCCACAACTTCAAAGACTGACGGGGCCGGGGACGTTTGCGGCGTCGCAGGTTGAGGGGGACACAGTCGGACTCACTTCCCAAGACTTTTGGTGCCGGGACGATGGAGACCTCGACCAACTTCTGGACTGACGTCGGGAGTCACGATGACGTCACTTCTTATGGGATGACTTTCCAGAAGAGGACTGATGGTGCCGCTTCCTCTCCTTCTTGGACCTTGCCAAGAAAAGCTTTGCCTCGCGTTCCTTCAATGCCTTTGTATTCATCTTTTGGCAGGATCCGCATTCTTGGAAGTCGTGATCGGAACTGAGGCACCAAAGACAATCGTTGTGCGGATCAGTCACAGACATGCAACCTCCACATTCACTGCAAGGCTTGAACCCCGACTTTTTCGGAGCCGACATCCTGGAAATACACAAAGTATACCTTCCGAAGAGCTAATGATACAGGTAACAGAAAAGTAACCGTTATCGAAGGCACGGAAAAAAGTGAACTGACGTCAGCACGGCGGCGAGGACCTCTTATTGCCACGATGACGTCATGCGGAGCCGGGCAATTGTGATGTCCTCGCCGACGTGCAGAGCTAGAGAGAAGTTTCCGTTGAATGCTGCGCATGGGGAGAATTCATTAGGTGAGGAATCCACAGGTAGTTGTATCCATCAGAAATGCAGTTTTAAGAATAAGGAGCCGCACAGAACAGCTGTGTAATGGCTCAAAGGAAGCACATATCAGCTAAGTAAGAACAACATTAAGGTCTTACTGAGGCGTGATAAAGTGGGGGGAGGGGTTACAAATGGGTAAGACCATTAAGTAATCTACCCACAAGAGGAGACTTAAAAAGAGAATGTTTGTCCGCCAACATTAGGGAGGCTGAGAGCCGCCAAGTAACCTTTAAACAGTGCCAATGCAGAGCCCTACTGGGTGAAAGATATGATGAACCAAAGAACTGCAGAGAAAGAAGCAGGGGGTGGGGGGAGGGGGGTCGGTGGAGGAAATCAAGAGACTTGTTTCTACACCATGACACAAATTGATGCCGACAAGCGTATACCATTTTGGTGGAGGGACTCCTGGTTGCCAAGATAAACTCACAGACTTCGTGTGGAAGGTCAAAAGCCGTCAACTGCCGCCGCTCTATCGCCACATGGAAGGCGAAGATTGGACAGCTTCAGATGGAGAACCATCCCCTGCTGCTGCACCAGAAGTGCCTCCCTAATTTGCAGTCTGACTGGAAGATCGGTGGCCATGCTCAATAGCTCTGGATACCGTACTCTCCGTGCCCAGTCTGGAGCCACAAAGATTACTTGGGCCAGAAGTGGTATTGGCAGGAAGGCGTAAAGGAAGCCCGAGATCCACTCAAGACTAAAAGCGTTGCAGAGCGAGTGCAGTCATGAAAACTTCAACATGCAAAACAGCTGACATTGAGTGCTCTCTACAGAGCCAAACAGATAACCAAGGCTCTCCCCATTTGTGAAAGAGACCTTGCACCTTTTCTAGATGTAGACGCCATTCTAGATCGACTGACTCAATGACTGCATTTGTCTGCTCTGACGCTTGGGGATCACACCAGATGTTGAACCACCAGTGATATGCCCTGATGTGCCAGCCATGTCCAGAATCACAGAGCCTCTTTATAAAGGGTCCAGGACCCTACTCCACTCTGTTTGTTGCAGTACCACATAGTGCTGTCTGTGAACACTTGCACTACTTTCCCTTTGAGAGAGGGAAGGATTTCAATGCAAGCGTGATTCCCTGGAGCTCCAGAAGGTTGATGTTGGGCCCAGAATCCGCATGAGACCAGAGGCCTATGATCTACGCCTCTCCTATGTGGCCGCCCCATCCCACTAGTGAGGCATCTGTCACTACTGTGATATCTGGTTGGTGAAGCAAGAGATCCAGATTCCAAAGCCACCACAGCAGATCTTTCACAGTCCCCTCCGAGATCTAGACCATGTCGGAGAGATTAGACTGATGCTGTGCCCACTGGAACTTAAGTCCCATTGAAGAGCCCGCATATGCCATCTGGCATGTGTCACTAGCAGGATGCAGGACGCCATGAGGCCCTGCAGCCTCTGAGTTGTTTTCACCGAAAGCCAGGATAGAGGCTGAAACATCAGAATCATAGCATGAATATTCTTGATTCGCTTTTTGGGAGGATAGGTCCGAAACTGCACTGTGTCCAGAACAGCCCCGATTAAACGGAGCATCTGATAGGAAGTCAGGTGAGACTTTGGCATGTTTATAGTGAACCTCAATGTATGCAGGAGGTTCGCCTTAGTCTGAAGGTGGGAGACAACTTTCTGGGGTGTGTCTGCCTTCAACAGCCAGTCATCGAGATAGGGGAAGACCGAAACCCCTAAACTGCGCAGATGAGCTGCAACCACCGCCATCACTTTCGTGAACACCCGAGGGGTGCTGGTAAGGCCCAAAGGGATCACAGTAAATTGAAAGTGCTTGTGATCTACTAGGAATCGTAGACAGTACCCGTGGGCAGGCAGGATGGGAATATGGAAACAAGCACCCTGCAAGTATAACGCTACCATACAGTCTCCTGGGTCTAAGGCAGACAAGACATGAGCCAGAGTGAGCATTTTGAACTTCTTCTTGCAGAACAGAATGAGGGCCCGAAGGTCTAGGATAGGACATAAGTCTTTGCCTTTTTTGGGCACCAGAAAGTAGCAGGAATAACAACTACAACCTACTTCTGGCACAGGGACCCTCTCTACGGCACCTTTGGCTAAGAGAGCCGTGACTTTCTAGCAGAGAATTGCCAGATGATCATCTGGTAAGGGGCCGTAAGATGGAGGCATGGCCGGTGGGGATTACCCCCTTTGTATGATATGCAAAACCCACCTGTCTGTCGTGATGGTCTCCTAGTGGGGCAGGTGAATGCGAATCCTGCCACCAACTGGTATATGAGGGTGGGTACGGACTAGGAAGGTTTGGAGGCTGCACCAGGGTGGAGTGGGCAAACCTGTGTTTTCCTGTCCCATGGGCCTGCAGGATTCTGCATCCCCGGTGGCTGTAAAAGGGACCCAACAGGAAGCCCGTTCCGTTGCCACGAAAGGGGCAAAATATGGACTGTTGGTGGTGAGGTGAAACAGAGAGGCCAAGGGATCGAGCCATAGCCCGGCACTCAAACCAACCTCTCATGCGCGGAGTCCGCCTTGTCCCCAAAGAGACAGGTGCCATCAAAGGGCATGTCCATGAGGGTCTGTTGGACATTTACTGGAAAAACAGATGCCCTCAACCAGGCATGGCTCCTCAAGGCCATCGTCAACGCATCCCATTTACCTGTAGAATTGGTTGTGTCCATTTCACAGGGAATGGTGAACTTAGCTGCATCTCTCCCATCAGCAAAAGCTTGGGAGATGTTAGCCCGGGTCTTCTCCAGGATCTGCGGCAGAACTTGCACGACTGTATCCCACAAGCAGGGGTTAAAGCAGCACAAAAGGCATGCAGTGCTCACCGACCGCAACGCCAGACTGGAGGAAGAAAACCTCATCTTCTTACCAAGTTGGTCTTTGATTCTCTATCCGGGGGAGTGGAAAGTAATGCACCAGATGACAATGATGCCTGGATGAAAAGGCTCTCAGGTGAGGGGTGTTGGGCCAGGAATTTAGGGTCGTTTGGAGCAGGCTGATGGGGGCGAGCAATTCTACTGTTTACAGGAGCCCATGTTCTGGGTCTGGACCAAGTACCCGGAAGGACATCAATGAGGGCTTCATTGAAGGGGAGGCTCGGCGGTAGAAGCCCCAGCTTGAAGCACCTCCGTCAGGAGATTCGTCCTGACCGCTACAGTGGACAGCTCCATGTCAATGACCTCAGCCACCCTACTGACCACAACAGAATAAGAGGTTCCCTCCGCCGTAGCCACGGTAGGAGGAGAATGCATGCCAGCATCTGGAGAAGTATCTAGACCATTAGCTTCACCCTATTCCTGTGCCCAGTCCAAATCAGGGTTATCTAGCTGGTATTCTAAAGGATCCAGCGTCCCCTCCTATCCTTCCTTGTATTTGTACCCATAATAATAAGGGTCCAAACCCAATCTGGGGTGAGAACCACATCGAAGTCAGAAGCAGCGTCGGCAGGCGCCGTTCTTTCTCCGGGTCATCGTGGGTAAGAATTGGGTCAACGTCGATCGTGTGCACCACCAATGTCAGAAGCACTGATGACCTAGCTGGTGTCGGGGAAGGTCGCGATGGCACAACCAGGGTCAGCAAGGATCCGGAGGGACCACTGGGGGCAGAGGCCAAAGACGCTGGCGTGGAACCAAAAGGGCCCTCATATGAACCCCTAGGCCTCGAAGGTGCCACAGAAGGGTCAGAATGACCAAATATGAGACGCATGGCCTCAAAACTCCTTGAGTTTGGCAAGGGTCGCCCTGGCTCACGGAAAATTGGGGAGGTGCGAAGCACAGCAAGGACACTCCTCCCACGTCGCATCGGCTGAGCGATGCGGTGAAGTTGGAAAACGCCTTGCCTTCTTTGACGACTTCTTTCTCTGACCTGAATGACACGAATATTATGATGAGTGGTGGTGACTCCGCGAACAGTCTCAAGACACTCCTCATGAGTGACACCATGGACGATGCAGAGTCGAGCGTCGGGCCTTCATGAGCTTTAGGGACCACTCCCTCAAAGCCTTCGGGTGCATGGCCTGGCACTCAAAGCACAACTTCGGGTTGCACTACAAACACAAACGGACCGGATGACGATCTGTCCCCGACATCATATGGTGACAGGCCTTGCAAGGCTTGAACCCGTTCTTCGGGGACATCATGATGCGCCAAGGGTCAACACAAAAAACAGACAAAAGGGTCCAATACACTTAAAAAATTAACAGGGTATCACTTCTCCACATCAGCGTGTGGCACAGAAAAGAACGGACGTCACTACGCCGATTTCCTCATGTAGTGGAACTAAAATGTTGTGGATGATTACATGGCAAAGTAGTGGCTTATGGAAGGTAGGTATTTATACACAGACTTTTGAATGGTTTCTCTAATGGAAGGTAAACCTCAGTCAATTTCGAAGTACTTAACTTTTGTATGATACAACAAGATACAAGTAGGAAAATACAGGTCTGGTGAGATGGGAACTGGGGGCAGCAAACAACACTCTACAGCCTTTTCCCCTGCTTAGGTCAGACTTTAGAATGACAACATGGTTGAGCCTTTTTTGGGCGTTTCAGGTATGAAATCACAAAGTGTCCTTTTCACCCTTGCTACGTTCTCCAGAACATATGAAGTGGAGGCTGCCGCTTCTGTAACAGTAAGACTTTCAATGACAGGCAAAAGAAAGTGAAGGAAAAACACAAGACTTCATGTGGTTGTCTGATGAGGAACAAAATACGCAATGTACTTTACCCTCTGGATTTGGAGGATACACAATTTCTAGTACCAAGAAGTTTTATGACTCACATTGTATGGATGAAAAAACTGGTTCTTATCCAGTCCACCCAATGAAATCAGGTGATCAGAACATGATCTGGAATCCAAAGGCACCTAACAGTGAGCTGTAGCCTCGGAGTTCTGAGCAGTATCCACCAACTGATAGGGAGTAAGAACCGCAAGTCCTTAGGATTCACAAAACCTATCGGTCCTTGAGGTGGGCAGAAGACTTTAGTAGGAGTGTGAACCTCTGGGGCCATGTGTAGGAAGTTGGCTCTGTGTATACTATTTCAAAGTATGAAATAGTCTGCACAAATTCCAAGGTTTCCCCTTACAGGTAAGATGGTGGCAAAATCAGATAATACTAATGCACTATTTGTGGTAGTGTGGTCGAGCAGTAGGCTTATCAGAGAGTACTGTTAAGCATTTGTTGTACACACACAGGCAATAAATGAGGAACAAAGACTTACTCCAGTCCAATAGGTTTTTATATTGAAAAATATTTTCTTAGTTTATTTTAAGAACCACAGGTTCAAGATTTACAGTTAACACTTTAAATGTAAGGGCCCGTATTTATACTTTTTTAGCGCCGCATTTGCGCCGCTTTTTGACGCAAAACGGCGCAAACCTACAGAATACAATGGTATTTTGCAAGTTTGCGCCGTTTTTCCGTCAAAAAACGACGCAAATGTGGCGCAAAAAAAGTATAAATACGGGCCAAGGTACTTCACTTAGATACTTTAGGAACTTTGAATAAAAGCACTATCATATACAGTGTTTGTAAAAATGGCAATAAGCTATTTTCAAAATGGACAGTGCAAAAATCAACAGTTCCTGGGGGAGGTAAGTAAAGGGTAGATTAGTAGGTAAGTAAAACACTTTCAAGTCTCAGTTCTGGGGCATAGGCAGCCCACTGTTGGGGGTTCAAGGCAACCCCAAAGTTACCACACCAGCAGCTCAGGGCCAGTCAGGTGCAGAGGTCAAAGTGGTGCCCAAAACACATAGGTGCCTATGGAGAACAGGGGTGCTCCGGTTCCAGTCTGCCAGCAATTTAGTACCTGCGTCCTTAGGGGCAGACTGGGGGGGATGGAGGGGGGTAGGGCGGGAGGATTGGGCGCACAAGTAGGCATACAAAATACACCCTCGGCAGCACAGGGCCAGCCGGGTGCAGTGTGCAAAGCAGGCGTCTGGTTTCAATGGAGGGACCTGGGGGTCACTCTAGTGGTGCAGGCAGGCACAGGGGGTGGTTCTTTGGACAGCCACCACCTGGACAAGGCAGAGGGTCACCTGGGGGTCACTCCTGCGCTGAAGTTTGGTTCCTTCAGGTCCTGGGGGCTGAGAGTGCAGTGTTGGTTCCAGGCGCCGGACCCTTGTTGGAGGTCGCAGTCAGGGGGCGCTTCTGGATTCTCTGCAGACATCGCTGTGGGGGCTCAGGGAGGGGTCGTCTCTTGTCACTCACTGGCTCGCAGACACCCTGTAGTGTTTGTTCTCTGGATCTTGAGCCGGGGGCGTCGGGTGCAGAGTGTGAAGTCTCACACTTCCGGCGGGAAACGTGAAGTCTTTGAAAGTTGCTTCTTTGTTGCAAAGAAGTAGCTGGTTTTGAACAGGGCCGTTGTTCAAGGGAGTTTCTTGGTCCTTTAGTCCAGGGCAGTCCTTTGAGGCTTCAGAGGTCGCTGGTCCCTGATGGATGCGCCCCTGGTTGTAGGTTTTCGAAGTTGGAGACAGGCCGGTAGGGCTGGGGATAAAGCAGTTGTGGTTGCCAGTCCTCTCTGCAGGCTTGTAGGTCAGCAGTCCTCCTCGTTTCTTCAGGTTGCAGGAATCTGATTCCTGGGATCTGGAGTGCCCCTAAATACTGAATTTAGGGGTGTGTTTAGGTCTGGGAGGGCAGTAGCCGATGGCTACTGTCCTGGAGGGTGGCTACACCCTCTTTGTGCCTCCTCCCTGTGGGGAGGAGGGCACATCCCTAATCCTATTGCCCCTAATGCCCATTGCTTCACAGCTTGTGTGCTGGTGGGGAGAAAATGACTAAGTCGACATGGCACTCCCCTCAGAGTGCCATGCCTACCTCCCACTGCCTGTGGCATAGGTAAGTCACCCCTCTAGCAGGCCTTACAGCCCTAAAGCAGGGTGCACTCTACCACAGGTGAGGGCATAAGTGCTATGCCCATACAGTGGCCAAGCAAAACCTTAGACATTGTAAGTGCAGGGTAGCAATAAGAGTATATGGTCTGGGAGTTGGTCAAACATGAACTCCACAGTTCCATAATGGTTACACTGAAATCTGGGAAGTTTGGTATCAAACTTATCAGCACAATAAATGCACACTGATGCCAGTGTGCAATTTATTGTAACATACACCCAGAGGTCATCTTAGAGATGCCCCCTGAATGCCAACCAGAATTCTAGTGTAGGCGGACTAGTTTTTGCCAGCCTGCCACAGACCAGACATGTTGCAGGCCAGGAACAAAGCCTGTACTGAGTGGAAGTGCTTCTCACCTCCCCCTGCAGGAACTGTTAACACCTGGAGGTGAGCCTCAAAGGCTCACCCCTTTTGTTACAGCACCACAGGGCATCCCAACTAGTGGAGATGCCCGCCCCTCCGGCCACTGCCCCTACTTTTGGCGGCAAGGCTGGAGGAGATAATGAGGAAAACAAGGAGGAGCCACCCACCAGTCAGGACAGCCCCTAAGGTGTCCTGAGCTGAGGTGACCCCTGCCTTTAGAAATCCTCCATCTTGAGTTTGGAGGATTCCCCAATAGGATTAGGGATGTGCCCTCCTCCCCACTGCGAGGAGGCACAAGAGGGTGTGGCCACCCTCCAGGACAGTAGCCATTGGCTACTGCCCTCACAGACCTAAACACACCCCTAAATTCAGTATTTAGGGGCTCCCCAGAACCTAGGAAACTAGATTCCTGCAACCTAAACCAAGAAGGACTGCTGACCTGAAGCCCTGCAGACAAGACGGAGACGACAACTGCGTTCGACCCAGCCCTACCGGCCTGTCGCCTGACTCAAAGAAAACTGCAAAAGCGACGCATCCAACAGGGACCAGCGACCTCTGAAGCCTCAGAGGACTGCCCTGAACCTAAGGACCAAGAACCTCCTGTGAACAGGAGCCCTGTTCAAAACCAGCTACTTATTTGCAACAAAGAAACAAATTCCAAAGATTGCACATTTCCTGCCGGAAGCGTGAGACACTATACTCTGCACCAGACGTCCCCGGCTCGAGATGCAGAGAACCAACACCACAGAGAGGACTCCCCGGCGACTGCAAGCCTGTGAGTAGCCAGAGACGACCCCCCTGGGCCCCCACAGCGACCCCTGCAGAGAGAATACAGAGGCTTCCTCTGACCGCGACTGCCTGTAACAAGGGACCGCCTGGAACCAACACTGCACGCGCAGCCCCCAGGACCTGAAGGAATCGAACCTCAGTGTAGGAGTGACTCCCAGGTGACCCTCTGCCGAGCCCACCCAGGTGGTGGCTGTCCCGAGAAGCCCCCGCTGTGCCTGCCTGCAACGCTAGATGGTGGGCTGCCTATGCCCCAAACTTGAGACTTGCAAGTGTCTGTCTTATCTCCAAAATTAACCTTTACTTACCTCCCCCAGGAACTGTTGATTTTTGCACTGTGTCCACTTAAAATAGCTTATTGCCATTTCTACAAAGACTGTACATGATATTGTGTTTATTCATAGTTCCTAAAGTATCTATGTGAAGTACCTTGCATTTAAAGTGTTTGATGTAAATCTTGAACCTGTGGTTCTTAAAATAAACTAAGAAAAGTTATTTTTCAATATAAAAACCTATTGGCCTGGAGTAAGTCTTTGAGTGTGTGTTTCTCATTTATTGCCTGTGTGTGTACAACAAATGCTTAACACTACCCTCTGATAAGCCTACTGCTCGACCACACTACTACAAAATAGAGCATTAGAATTATCTCTTTTTGCCACTATCTTACCTCTAAGGGGAACCCTTGCACTCTGTGCACACTACTTCTCAATTTGAAATAGTATATACAGAGTCAAGGTCCTACATATATGTACTCCCTTAAACATACACTGCAACCTGCCCATGAGGCTACCAAGGGCCTACCTTCGGGGTGCCTGACAAGTAGTAAAAAGGGAAGGTTTAGGCCTGGCAAGTGGGTAAGCTTGCCAAGTCGAATTGGCAGTTTAAAACTGCACACACTGACACTGTAGTGGCAGGTCCGAGCCATGGTTACAGGGCTACTAATGTGCAGCAGGCCCACTAGTAGCATTTGATTTACAGTCCCTGGGCAACTCTAGTGCACTTTACTAGGGACTTACCAGTAAATCAAATATGACACTCATGGATAAACCAAACGGTACAAGCTCTATAGGGAGCACTTGCGCACTGATTAGAAGTGGTGAAGTGCACAGACAATAAACCATCAAAAACGGACCAGAAAAATATTGTAGGAAGGCAGCAAAACGTTTGGGGATAACCCTGCAAAAAGGGCCATTTCCAATATCACACCTGCAGGAGCTGATGGTGAGCCTCAAAGGCTGAAGCCTCTTGTTACAGTGCCATGGGGCACTCCAGCTAGTGGAGTTGTCCGCACACGGACAAAGCCCCACTTTTGGCAGCAAGGTGATCAGGAAAATTATGGAAAGCAGGGAGGAGTGACCCCCTCAAAACTCACCCCTCCCCCTGCCATCTAAAGCTAGGGCCATCCCTAGGGTGTCCAGAGCGGAGGTTGCCCCCCCCCTTCCTGCAGAATCATCCATCTTAGTTTGGAGAACAGAAACCAATAGGGTTAGGTTTGCGTCCCCCTCCCCAAAGGGAGTGGACACAAGAACGGGGTGTAGCCACCCTCTGGGACAGTAGCCATTGGCTACTGCCCTCTGACCCCTGTAACCCCCCTAAATCCAGGATTTAAGGGCTTACCTGAACCCAGCTCATGAGATTCAGGCTGACCTGACAAGAAAGAAGGACTGCTGAGCTGAATCCCCAGCAGAGAAGACGACGACAACTGATGGCCTCAAAAAACCTGCACAAAAACAGTGAGGCATCCAGCGGGGCCAGCCACCTCGACCAAGTTATAGAAGTCTGTCTTGCACCCAAAAGGACCAAGAACTGCAGTGGACAGTGGCCCTGTCCAAGAAGGAAACATCCAGGGACTCTGGCACACCTCCAGACACGCGAGTCCTGACCACCCTGCACCAGACACCCTACGGCTGGTGACCACGTGGCCCAACCAGCTAAAGAATCATCAGGTGATTGTGAGCAAGTGCCCACCCTGGGTTGACCTTTCGACCCCCCCACAGAGATGCCTGCAGAGGGAAGACCGAGGACCCCGACCCCTGAACGCGAAAGCACTGGATGAATATACCCGCACTGTGAGAGACTGGCACCTTATTGCAGTACTCCCCCACATTTTTGCCTGGTTTCCGAATGCAACTTGGCCTGGAGTGCACTGGGATCCTGCTAACTAGGTTCCCGGTACCAGTGTTCTTTCCCTAAAACATTTTAAAAGTGATTGGATACATCTTTAGCTATCACTACAAGTCCCTAGTAAAAAGGTACTTAGGTACCCAGGGCATGCAGTACTTTGGATAAGCCCCTGGTGGCAGTGGCACTGATTGTGACAACCTCAAGGGACATGCATCAAGATGTGCACAGCACTGCCATAGCAGACAGTCTCCAGCTGCAAACCTAAAATACAAACTCTACTTGGCACACTACCTGTGTGTCCGGTCCACCGTACACTGCATTAACTATGGGTAAGACACCCCATAGCAGGCCTTACAGACCTAAGGCAGGATACTCCATACTATATGTGAGGGCACAGCTGAATGAGCAGTATGTTCCCACCGTGTCCCTGGCAAACCTGGGATATAGTGAGTGAATAGAGCTGCCATTTTAATGTATGTGCTGGACACTGGCCAACACGAGATTCCCAGCAAAATAATGGCTACTCTGAACCCTGGGTTGTTTGGTATCAAACCACTCCGAATGATAAATTCAAACTGGTACCAGTACTGGATTTATAATAAAATGTACCCAGGGATCACCTTAGAGGTGTCCCCTGCAAAAGCCAACTATCCTGGCATATTTTCTGACTGGTTTCATCCAGCCTGCCACACCCACACAGTCCATATACAAACCTTGGTGGAGAGCCCAGTCTCCCTGGTTCGTAAACCAATGCCCTCCCTTGGTGGAGGAGCTAACCACCCACTCCCCCAGGAACGTGCAAAACCCCGGTAGTGAGCTTTAAAGGGCTACAGCCCCTGAAACTCGAGCCTCCAGGCCTGCTGCTAGCATCTGAGGGGTTGCCACTTTGCAAAACACCCACTTTTTGAGTGAGCAAAGGTGGGAAACCACACAAAGATTAGGAGTGGCAGCCTAGCATGCACCACCTCTAAGGTGTTGTCTGCGAAGTGGACCCCCAAATTCAGTTTCCTCCATCTTGAAATGAAGGAAACTAGCCAATCAACTTTAGGGAAGTCGCCCTTCCCAAAGGAAGTGGACACTAAAGTGGGTGGAGCCACCCATAGGTAAGTGTCCCATTGGACATTACCAGGTTTCCCCTAGAACGCCCACTAAATTCTGTATTTATTGGACATCCCTAGAACAAGAAATCAGATTTCAAAATACAAAGAAGACCTGCACCAAAGAAGATCCAAAGCAAAAGAACTACAGACCTGTTGTACAAGAAAAGGCGCCAAACCCTGCCTGCTGCACCCAGGACCTGCAAATTGCTGCTGTGGAGGAGCTGGACACTGGACCGAGCCCAAGAAACCCAGGTAATATCCAGGCTTAAAGAATCACCCCAGATATGCCTTTTGAGTGGAGGCACCACTCAAAAACCAAGCAAGATCCAATAAGCCAATGAAGGTCGCTTCACTGGCTGGCTGATATGTCCACAACCGGAATTTGCAGCCGGACCCCATGACACCCTAACTACCGTCACGGACGTGACCTACAAGTGTGCCAAGATTGGTGGCACTGTGCCCTCCAGTGGCCGAGTTACGCCAATTCCCTGGGACAACCTCAAACCAGCTCCCCAAGAGCTGAAAGGATCAGGAGGAAGCTCCTGTAGAGGGACTTTAATAACACCCTGGGACCTACCACCAGAATGCTCACAGTGTCCTGTAAGCAGCCAGAGAGACTCACCTCCAAAAGGACTCAGTTGCGCACAGCTCTGGATCTCACCCCGCATCCGGCCGCTCTGCGCCCGGAACAAGGAACCAGCTGTGCTCCACTGATCCCCAAACCCTTGCGACCTCGACAGCCCAAGGGGACCCCCAGAAACCATCTTTTCCAAGTGGCCCCTACAGGTGGCCCTGTGCCAAAAGCGTTTCCTACACTGCTCCCGCCGGAAACGGGAGCCGCAAGAGGCTCTCCGGCTGGTGCAAGGTGCCTACTGACTGCTGCGACCACCCTGCAAAAAAAAAAAAAAAAAAAAAAAAAAACAAACACAAAAGAGACTGGTAACTTAATTGTACGATTTTGAATGGTAACTGTACATTGATTCCAATGATGCGTAATTATGGGCAGAAAGACTAACTTTATTACAACTTTTAAAACTAATATCTAAAAAAGTATTTGAAAGATCTTGGTCTTAAAAATTAAATAAAACTGAAGTATTTTTATAAACTCTGGTCTCGAGTTATTTATTGAGTGCATGTGCTGCATGATTGGTTTTGTGAGCACAACAAATACTTAGCACATCTCCTGGATTAGCCTAACTGCTCGACCAGCTACCTTAACAATTAGAGCATTAGGTGGTCTGATTTTTGCTCATGGAAACCAAAGTGTGGTCGCCTGGACCCACTGCATAGTGTGCCTAGTTTTGCACACTGCATAGAAGGCCAGCCTCCTACAGATGCCTAAAAGACCACTGCACCCGCAGCCCCCAGAGAACACGACCTCCAGCACAGGTACATTCCTCCCTGTCTAGCTTAGGGTTTGCTCCAGGGGACCCCCGGGTCCTCACATGCAGCATCTGAGTGACCCCGGGGTCTCCTCACAGAGATCTATTGGAAAACCAATGCCTTGTTTGCATCCTGCACCCAGCTGCCATAGTGCCACTGAGGGTGTGCATTTGATGCCTCCTTGTGGCCCCAACAGTGCCCCTCTAACCCTCCCCTTCCTACCCCCAGGTCTGCCCACCAAAGAACAGGTACTTATCTGCTGGGAGATCTGATTCAGAGTGCACCCTGTCTCCGTAGGAGCCCACTTTAAAATGGCTCAAATTTGACCTCTGCACCCGAATGGCCCAGTGTTGCTGGGAGCTTGGGGTTCACTTGAACCCCCAGCTGTGGACTTCCTAAGCCCCAGAGACTGAAACTGTTAAGTCAAGTCCTTACCTCTAAAACTGTGCTTTAGTTTCTTCCCCAAGGATGTGTCCTGAAAATTGCAGTGTCAACATTTAAAATAGCTTTATTGGCATTTATTCAAAAACTGTATGCTATATGAATTCCATTCAAAGTATTATTATTGATATATATGTGAAATAATATCTATTGATGTAATTACATGCAAAGAGAATCTTGTGATTCTAGAAATAAACAAAATTTATTTTTCTATATAAAAACCTATTGGTCTGTAGTTTAGTCATTAAGGGGGTCATTCTGACCTCGGCGGTAAAATGCCCTTACCGCCGGTCATAAGACCGCCATAACACCGCCGCGGCCGCGGTCAACCGCCACGGTCATTCTGACCCACAATGGCCAAACCTCCAAAAATCCGTCCTCCACTGCAGCCCGCCACATCTGCGGGCAGCGATAAACTGGAGATGACCAAACCTCCACCGTCACGCCAACAGAAATACGCCCATGCCAGTACGACCCACGAATCCACACGGTGGTCATTCAAACGCGGTATTCCATTGGCGCTACACACCGCCGCGGTCAGAATACACACACATCACCAAAACACAGCCACATTGGACAATTTGAAATACACACACCTGATACACATACACACACCACTCCCACACAATCAACCAACTATAAAACACACACCCACATCACCCACAAACCCCTGCGACCATAATTACTGAGAGAAGGAGAGAGAGACACAGCAGACAATCCATAGCAAGACACACTGAGGCACACTACACCATCACACACACCACATAGTAGCACAAAGCACCACTCACCAACATACTCCTCATCACATACACCACCCCACACCTCACCCACACCACCCCATGGCACCCCAAAGGCACCCACGCTTTTCGGACCAAGAACTCCGGGTCATGGTGGAGGAAATCCTAAGAGTGGAACCCCAGCTCTTCGGCTCGCAGGTGCAGCACACCAGTATAGCCAGGAAGGCGGAGCTAAGGCAGCGGATCGTGGACAGGGTCAACGCGGTGGGACAGCATCCCAGGAATAGGGAGGACATCCGCAAAAGATGGAACGACCTACGGGGGAAGGTCCGATCGATGGTCTCCAGGCACAACATCGCGGTCCAGAAGACTGGCGGCGGACCCCCACCCACCCCTCCCGAATTTACATCGTGGGAGCAAGAGGTCTTGACCATCCTGCATCCTCAGGGCCTCGCTGGAGTAGCCGGAGGAATGGACTCTGGTAAGTCCCATCTCAACTACTATATCCCCCCCACCCCACCAGCATGCCAACCCACACCCCCACCCTCACCCCCAACCCCCCAGCACACATCCTCCCTGACAATGTCTCACCAGCACAACCCACCCATCCCAACACCAACTCCTGCATGCCAACACAAATCATGGGCACCCATCACCTAAGCATGACCACTGCACTAACCCCCCCCCCCCACTAACTACCCTCACAACACCTCCCTCAAGGGAATGCCTGCACTGGGGGACAAGGGCACCCATAACACGCACGCTATTGCACACACAGAAACAATAACCAAACTCTCTTACCCCATGCAGGACCCGAACGACAACACACCAGCCAGGAGGGTCCAGAAGTGTCCATCTCACCACCGGAACAGGCCCACACTGAGGATAGCAGCTCTGTCGACAGTGAACCTGATGACCAGCCCGGACCATCGGGGACCTCTGGGCAGTCGGTTCCCCTTAGGCAGCCACAGGCCACACCAGACCCGACCCCCTCTGCCAACACCAGCACAGCTCCCACCCAGCGGGCCCATGCCTCTGTCTCTAGGACAGCTCAATCAGCGGTGTGTCTGCCACTACAGGGCACCCAGGCTAACCCAACACCCCAACAACAACAGGGACCTGGGGGCAGTGGTAGCGGGCACACCGTCCAGGGGACAGAGGCCGGGGGAAACCGGGCAGCTCGGAGGGCTGCTGTGCGACAGGGGGGGGAGGAGAGGCCCAGGGAACCCACTCTCCAAGAGGCCCTCACCACCATCATGGGGGCCTACCACCACTCCCAAGAGACGATGGCGACGGTACAGGTTCACGGAGATCCAGGCACAGCAGGAGGAACGCTACATGGGGTTCAGGGAGGAGCTGAGAATCATCGGGACCGCAATGGGGACCATCGTCCTGGCCCTCAACAGGATAGAAGACGCGTTGCGGGACCATGTGGCACCACACAGGGCCCCTGTCACTAGCCCGGACCAGGAACAGCCTACCACCTCCGCCGGCGCTAGTGGACAGGAGGCCCCAACACCACGGCAGGCCACCAGAACCCCACCTCCTGCTGAAGAACAACCACCCCGTAAGAGGAGCCTGAGATCCAAAAAAAAGACAGAGTAGGATGTCAAGACCCCCGCCAGCAGGACATACCCCCTGAACTCTTCCCACTGTCCCACATTGCCACCCTGTCCAACCATGAACTGCCTTTGCTCCATCCTTCCACAGGCAAAAGGACAATGCACCTGTGAGACTGAGAACTGGACTCTGCCATGGACATTACTCCACCCCAACCCATCACCCTTATAATCACATGTACCAATATCTAGCCCTGTAAATAAATCACATATTGCACACAAATCAGTTTGGAGTCATGCTGTATTATTAGCAAATGTATTACATATTACTGTTCAATATCTGTTCTGTCAATTAGTGATGACAACATACCAATGTCAATACGCTGTAGTTCATGGGCAAACCAAGCAGAAGTCAGGCACTGCGTCATACAGCACTGAGAAGGGAAGGGAAAATCAAAAATTACCCAAAAATATCTGGTGGGAACTACAGAAAGTACCGATGCAGGAGGCTAGAAGCAATTGGGAAATGGCGTGGGTGATTCTTACCTGGGTGTTACTGGAAATACTGTTGTATCACTCTGTCCCTATTGTCTGTGTCGTCCTCTGAGTCTTCCTCCTCTTCACTCTCCACAGGCTCCACGGCTTCTACAACACCACCATCTGGACCATCCTCCTGCAGGAAAGGCACCTGGCGTCGCAAAGCCAGGTTGTGAAGCATACAGCACGCCACGATGATATGGCACGCCTTCTTTGGTGAGTACATTAGGGATCCACCTGTCATATGCAGGCACCTAAACCTGGCCTTCAGGAGGCCAAAGGTTCGCTCAATCACCCTCCTAATACGCCCATGGGCCTCATTGTAGCGTTCCTCTGCCCTTGTCCGGGGATTCCTCACTGGGGTCAGTAGCCACGGCAGGTTGGGGTAACCAGAGTCACCTATTAGCCACACACGTTGTCTCTGTAGCTGCTCCATCACATAGGGGATGCTGCTATTTCGCATCACATACGCGTCATGCACTGACCCTGGGAACTTGGCATTTACATGGGAGATGTACTGGTCAGCCAAACAGACCACCTGGACATTCATCGAATGATAATTTTTTCTGTTTCGGTACACCTGCTCATCGTCTTTTGGGGGTACCAAAGCCACATGGGTCCCATCAATGGCACCAATGATGTTGGGGATATGTCCAAGGGCATAGAAATCACCCTTCACTGTAGGCAAGTCACCCTCCTCGGGGAAAATGATGTAGCTCCGCATGAGTTTCATCAGGGCAGACAACACTCTGCTCAAAATCTTAGAAAACATAGGCTGAGACATTCCAGATGACATGGCCACTGTGGTCTGGAATGACCCACTGGCCAAAAAATGGAGGACTGACAAAACCTGCACCAGAGGGGGAATCCCTGTGGGTTTGCGGATGGGGGACATCAGGGCTGGCTCCAGCTGGGCACACAGTTCATGGATAGTGGCACGGTCAAGTCTGTATCGAAGTATTATATGGCGTTCTTCCATTGTCGACAGGTCCACCAGCGGTCGGTACACGCGAGGATTCCTCCTTCTCATCGCAAGTCCCAGCGGACGGTGCCTAGGAAGGACAACATGGAGCACAGAGTCAGCCAAACCACAGGTACGTACAGACAGCTTGCACAGTTAAAGAATGGCAATGGGTTGAAAGGCGTGTATGTGTGGCAATGCAAGGCCTAGGCCTGTGTGTCGCAGTCAAAATTAAGCCATGTAGGCCCTTGAAATGGCGGCTGCCTGACCTGTGAAGTGGGACAATGGGATGTGAGGTCAATGCGCTGGCGGGGCACACCGTGGCGGTAGGCGGTCGAAGACCGCGGCGCAAAGCCGCATTGGTTAACATTGAAGCCTATGGGTTTCAGGAGCCAATTACGAAGTGCGCCGGCGGTCGCAGTACGCACCGCCGCGGTACGCACCGCCGCGGGCGTGACCGCCATTTTCTATCAGCTTAATCACTCGAGACCTGATCATCCACAGGAGAGGACCTATACTGCAAGTGCTGCTGTGACCTCGGTCTGGAAGATACAATGGCTGCTGCGACTGGGGAAAGGGCCCCTGCCTTCACGTCTGAAGAGTTGGAGAAGCTCGTGGATGGGGTCCTCCCCCAGTATGCGCTACTCTACGGTCCTCCAGACCAACAAGTGAGTACACTGGGTGCACATGGAATGGGCTATGCCTGTGTGGATTGGGGTGGATGTAAGTTTGTGGGGTGGGGGGCGAATGAGGAGTGCAACGCCCGACAGATGAGAGCATGTGCCATATGGCAAAGTGGGTGGGGGGGGCCAATTACATCTAACATGCAGGTCATTGATGATTTCCTCCTTTCCACCCTGTACATGTCAAATAGGTCAGCGCCCATCAGAAGATCGAGATTTGGCGTGCCATCGCCAAGGAAGTCCGGAACTTGGGGGTCCACAACAGACGGGGCACCCACTGCCGCAAGAGGTGGGAGGACATCCGCCGCGGAACAAGGAAGACCGCAGAAACACTGCTGGGGATGGCCTCCCAACCTAGGAGGGGTGCCAGTCGCACCATGACCCCCCTGATGTCCCGGATCCTGGCGGTGGCCTACCCTGAATTGGATGAGCGCTTTAAGACATCACAGCAGACACAAGGGGGTGAGTATCAGCACATTCTCCTATCTTTCTGCGCAGTGGAGGCGTCTGGGTGGGGGAGGAGGGCTGTGGGTGACATTAGGCCAGGGCGCTTTCTGTTGTGTAGTCCTCTCCCTTAGGCATGGCCCTGTGCCCCCGGCCCCCACCTCGGTAGGGTGACAAGTACAGCCATTGAAGGTCCAGCATCTCCCATGTGCGCGTTTGACGTCTCTTGGCCTGTTGTCTTAGTCAGTAGTACTGAGTAGTGTACCCCAAATGCGCGGCTTAGTGCATTAGGCACCTGTGTCTGTCCTCTCCGCCAACGGTGTTGACATTGCATGCACTCAACCTGGTCTTCTTTTTTCTCCCCCCATCCTTTCTCTTCATCTTCTTGTGCATGTGTGCATTAGCATCATCAGGCGGAGGAGATTTGGCATCGGAGCACGAGGGAGCTGCAGGACACAAGGCCCCGGTGGGCCCAGGAACAGACACCGAGGGCACCAGTGATCCGGAGGGCGAGGGGAGCACCACGACGGGGACCGCTGGTGAGAGCAGCGAAAGCGACACGTCCTCGGATGGGAACTCCCTAGGGGTGGCGGCAACATCCGTGCCCCCGCCTCTACAGGTACAGCCGCCACCCAGCGCACCAGCCCCGCCCTCCCAGCAGCCCCTCAGTCTTCGCTCTGTGCCGGTTCGCCCAGGAAGGCGCGCGTCTCCTTCGCCCCAGGCACCTCAGCCCCTGCCCCTGTTGCCCCTGCTGCCCTCAGTGCGGAGCTCATTGACCTGGTAAGGACGCTCATTGTTGGGCAGACGACCCTTTTGAATGCCATCCAGGGTGTGCAAAGGGAGGTGCAACAGAGCAATGCGTACCTGGAGGGCATTCATTCGGGTCAGGCTGCCCATCAACGAGCGTTCACTGCTCTGGCCTCAGCACTGACGGCAGCCATTGTCCCTGTTTCCAGCCTCCCTCTTCTTACTGCCTCCAGCCTTTCTCTGTCTCCTGTTCCTCAGCCTATCCCATCCACACCATCAGACCAGCCTGCACACACCTCAACACCCAAGAGCAGCTCATCCAAACACAAGCACCACAGATCCCACAAACACTCACCCAAGCAACACCCAGATGGAGACATGCCAACAGCCACTGCCACCCCTGTGTCCCCCTCCTCCTCGTCTCCCTCCTCCCTCCCTGTGACGTCTACACTCACACCTGCATGCACCCCAACATCAGCCAGTGCTTCCATCACCACCTCACCCTCCAGGACAGTCCACACTCGTGCAGTCACCACCCCCACTGCCATTTACACGTCCCCTGTGTCCTCTCCCACTGTGTCTGTCACCCCCTCTTCCAAGACACACAAACGCAGGCAGACACCCACCCAACAGCCATCCACCTCACGACAGCCTACAGCACCAGCACCTTCACCCAATGACAGCACACCTGACTCTCCTACAACCACCTCCTCTACCTCCACTTCCATCTCCACTTCTCCTACCCTTTACCTTGGCCCTAAAAAACTTTTCCTGGCTAACCTTAACCTCTTTCCCCCCGATGAGCTCCCCCATCCATCTTCAAAGAGTCCCAAGAGCACCGCAGCCACCACCAGCCCAGCTTCGGGTGTCACTGTTGTGCCTGGGTTCTGGAGCCCACCCTTTGCCAGCAGTGACACATCGATCAGCAGCAAGGACACGTCCAGCCCCCCCCCCCCGGCAAGAGGACCCGCAAAAACAAGGGCCGCCGTGCGAGGACCGACAGGGCTGCCCCCAAGAAGCAATGTGCGGCCACTTCACCACCCACACCATCTAGGGGAGGCAAGGGCCCGAGAGCCCCATCAAAGGAGCGGCAGGGCAGCAGGAGCGCGGAGAAGGTGGACCCCACATGCGACATCCCAGCTGGGAAGGAGGACACTAAGGAGGCCAGGAGTCCGTCCCCGAAGGGTCCAGAAACGTCACGGTCCGAGGGCGACTGAGCAGGGAGTCCAGGCCAGGTCTGGCTCCCTTGACCTGCTGGATGAGCACCGCTGAACAGGGCCCGCGGTGCAGAAGAGCACCGCTGAACAGGGCCCCGCCGTGGAGAAGAGCACCGCTGAACAGGGCCCGCGGTGCAGAAGAGCACCGCTGAACAGGGCCCGCCGTGGAGATAGGCACCGCTGAACAGGGCCCCGCCGTGGAGAAGAGCACCTCTGAACAGGGCCCGCGGTGCAGAAGAGCACCACTGAACAGGGCCCCGCCGTGGAGAAGAGCACCGCTGAACAAGGCCCGCGGTGCAGAACAGCACCGCTGAACAGGGCCCGCGGTGCAGAAGAGCACCGCTGAACAGGGCCCCGCCGTGGAGAAGAGCACCGCTGAACAGGGCCCGCG
Organism: Pleurodeles waltl; assembly: GCF_031143425.1. NCBI lineage: Eukaryota > Metazoa > Chordata > Amphibia > Caudata > Salamandridae > Pleurodeles > Pleurodeles waltl. The sequence continues at coordinate 732,837 of NC_090447.1, forward strand.
GTGCAGAAGAGCACCGCTGAACAGGGCCCGCGGTGCAGAAGAGCACCGCTGAACAGGGCCCGCTGTGGAGATAGGCACCGCTGAACAGGGCCCCGCCGTGGAGAAGAGCACCGCTGAACAGGGCCCGCGGTGCAGAAGAGCACCGCTGAACAGGGCCCCGCCGTGGAGAAGAGCACCGCTGAACAGGGCCCGCGGTGCAGAAGAGCACCGCTGAACAGGGCCCGCGGTGCAGAAGAGCACCGCTGAACAGGGCCCGCCGTGGAGATAGGCACCGCTGAACAGGGCCCCGCCGTGGAGAAGAGCACCGCTGAACAGGGCCCGCGGTGCAGAAGAGCACCGCTGAACAGGGCCCCGCCGTGGAGATAGGCACCGCTGAACAGGGCCCCGCCGTGGAGAAGAGCACCGCTGAACAGGGCCCGCGGTGCAGAAGAGCACCGCTGAACAGGGCCCGCCGTGGAGATAGGCACCGCTGAACAGGGCCCCGCCGTGGAGAAGAGCACCGCTGAACAGGGCCCGCGGTGCAGAAGAGCACCGCTGAACAGGGCCCCGCCGTCTCAAGCACCGCTCCGCTGGGCACCGCCGTCTCAAGCACCGCTCCGCTGGGCCCTTCCTCTCAAGCACCGCTCCGCTGGGCCCTTCCTCTCAAGCACCGCTCCGCTGGGCCCTTCCTCTCAAGCACCGCTCCGCTGGGCCCTTCCTCTCAAGCACCGCTCCGCTGGGCACCGCCATCTCAAGCACCGCTCCGCTGGGCCCTTCCTCTCAAGCACCGCTCCGCTGGGCCCTTCCTCTCAAGCACCGCTCCGCTGGGCACCGCCATCTCAAGCACCGCTCCGCTGGGCCCTTCCTCTCAAGCACCGCTCCGCTGGGCACCTCCGTCTCAAGCACCGCTCCGCTGGGCCCTTCCTCTCAAGCACCGCTCCGCTGGGCCCTTCCTCTCAAGCACTGCTCCGCTGGGCCCTTCCTCTCAAGCACCGCTCCGCTGGGCACCGCCGTCTCAAGCACCGCTCCGCTGGGCCCTTCCTCTGAAGCACCGCTCCGCTGGGCCCTTCCTCTCAAGCACCGCTCCGCTGGGCACCGCCGTCTCAAGCACCGCTCCGCTGGGCCCTTCCTCTGAAGCACCGCTCCGCTGGGCCCTTCCTCTCAAGCACCGCTCCGCTGGGCACCGCCGTCTCAAGCACCGCTCCGCTGGGCCCTTCCTCTGAAGCACCGCTCCGCTGGGCCCTTCCTCTCAAGCACCGCTCCGCTGGGCACCGCCGTCTCAAGCACCGCTCCGCTGGGCCCTTCCTCTCAAGCACCGCTCCGCTGGGCCCTTCCTCTCAAGCACCGCTCCGCTGGGCACCGGCGTCTCAAGCACCGCTCCGCTGGGCCCTTCCTCTGAAGCACCGCTCCGCTGGGCCCTTCCTCTCAAGCACCGCTCCGCTGGGCACCGCCGTCTCAAGCACCGTTTATGGTTCACTGTGCCCACCATGCCTCCTCCTTGACCAGTGGAGACTGTCATCCACCTGATGGACTGTGGCTTTGCACTCCCCAGGATGGTCCTGTGGGCAGCCCACCCACTGTAGAGACATTGAGAGACTGTGGCTTTGCACTCCCCAGGATGGTCCAGTGGGCAGCCCACCCACTGTAGAGACATTGAGAGACTGTGGCTTTGCACTCCCCAGGATGGTCCAGTGGGCATGGTGGCTCCTCGTGGATCTGGCGTCGTGGACTCATGTGGCTGTGGTGCCCCCCCCTTCCCTTCCCCCTGAGGTGCCTGTAGTTTTTACATCTGATGCCCCTGCAGTGTTCTCTCCAAAGGACTCAGGTCTCCTGTGTGGGCTTTGCCCTTATTTCTCAAGACTTTGGCCCACGGACATGCTGAATTCGTAGGATGTGCAGGACTTGGTACTTCAGTTATACACTGATGTGTATGTCATTAGTTTTGTTGTGAATATCTTTCATGGTTGTACGATAATTTTCTGGAGCTTTTTGGTACATAAATATTTATTCCAAATATGATTATGTCCTAGCATTTTTCAGGGGTGTTTGGGTGGTGTCACTGTGACTTGGTGCTCTGCATTGGTGAGTACATAGTTGGGGGGGGTCGCATATGTGTGTGCCCGTAACCTTTCGTCCTCCCCCTCCCGTGTGTCGTAGGTGCAGTACTCACCGTTGTCGTCTGCGCCGGACTTCGTACTCGTGGTAGATGAGAAGGTAGACGAGAGCAGGTAGGATGTTTAATTCGGGTTCCATGCTGTCCTCCTTCCTCCTGGAGTGCGTAGTGGTGAGCGTTTTCCCGTCCGTAGTCTGTTTCCGCCGTGTTTTTATCGGCGGTGCTCCCGCCCCGGAAAAGGTGGCGTATTGGGGAGTTGTAATAGTGTGGGCGGTACATTGTCTGCCGCCTGTCTGTTGGCGGTGACCGCCGCGCTGTTTGTTTGTACCGCCGTGGCGGTCGGAGTGTTAAGGTGGCTGTCTGTGTTGGCGGTTCCCGCCAGGCTCAGAATCCCATTTTTTTTACCGCCAGCCTGTTGGCGGGTTGGCCGCCGCTTTAACACCGACCACCAGGGTTAGAATCACCCCCTAAGTGTGTGCTTCTTCTATTGTGTCTGTGTGTAGAACAAATGCATTTGTAGTATCTACTTTAGCCTCTGTGGAACACCTGGAGTCTGTGCATGTCATTTTGATATAGTATATAAAGAGTGAGCTTCCTACAAAGGGGGACTGACTGAGTTGGCGAGGTAGCATGTTCCAGGTCTGTGCTGCGATGTAGGAAAAGGATCTCCCTCTGGCTGCATTGTTACCAATTCTAGGGGTGGCAGCAAGGGCAACTTGTGCAGAGCGGAGTTACCGGTCTCTGTTTGGGTCTGAGAGACTCAGTTGGTGCACGAGTCGCTGAGTCTGAGTGGCTCTGTGAGTGTGCGCATGAGTACCTCAGTGAGTGTGAGTGCTTGGGGATTCTCTGAGCAGGTCTGTGTGAGTTCACGAGTGCCTCTGTGGGTGTATTACTGGGTGCATGAGTATATGAGTATTGTAGGAAGCAGCATATATAGTGAACCAAAACGAGGTACACTGCGCAAAAAGTCAAAGCAATCAGAGGAACAAATTACATCCCAAATGCTCCTTTTTTCGGTAGTGTGGTCAAGCGACTCCTACGGTAAGTGAGACACACACTGAAAGAAATCACACCAATTTATAGTAATAACATGTACTTTTATATAAAGTCTGATATTTTGATTTATTAATTTTTACAGCTTGCAAAACTTGATACAGTGCATTTTTCAGATGTGGTAAAGTTATCCTATGAAGGAAGAACTAGCACTGCATACAGGTATAGTAAAGCGACTTACGTGATCCATCTCCTGGACTTCGGCCACACGGACCATTCACCTCAGGCAGCAGGATGCATGGGTACAGCTCAGCGTCAAGTGCCCCATGTAAGTCTATGGGGACCGGTTTGGTCACAAAGTTGCTTGAGGGATGGATTGGGAGTCCACATCAGAGGAACCCACGTGGGTTTCGAACCTTGAGACCCTTAGGCACGTAGGGACACCACCAATCCACTTCACCTCAGGCTGTGGGGTGCAGGTGCAGTGGGGTTTTATCGCATCAGGTCTGGTGCTGGAGTTCCTTGTGGTTGTAAGGAGCCCCGCAGAAACAGTCTATAGGCATCGACTTGGGGTTTAGTCCGAACAAGCCAACAAGTGGCCTCAGGTCTCACGAGGCAGAGAGATGTGGGGACAGCCTTGGTCCTCTTCTCCTAGGCCCAGGGCAGACGGGTGCAGAGGTGTCCTTAGACATGGGGTCTTTGTCACTCACTGTTGCTAGGGGTCTGCAGAATCAGGCTGCAAACGCTGTCAGGAAGTCCACATAGGGCAAGCTCTGGGTAGGCTGTGTCTGAACAGCCTGGGGACCATGGTGACACCACTGGACCACTTCAACTCGGGCTAGGCAGCTCAGCTGCAGTGATGTTGCCCAGTGTTGGGTTTTTGGCAGTCAAGGTCCTCATGGTTCTTCCTTGGGTGCCTGCAGATGCAGGGCAGCAGCTCCTGTAATCCAAAAGAGTTCTTCTTGGTGATTTGTGAAGCACGGACAGCGCTCCCTGATTTTTGGAACCTGCAGTGGCAGGACAGGTCAGATGCTCCTCAAGGGCCAGGCGCAGCAGGCTTGGCACCACGTCAGTCGTGCTTCTTAGGTCTATGGTTTTGCAGTCTTGTTGCACACTCCTTTTGTGTCATGGAAGAAAGTCAGAGAATCTGTGTAGGAAAGTGCCCTTGTTGGCATGGTTGCCCCCCACTTTTTGTCTGATATTGGTGATAACTTGACAGAGCGTGATGGGATCCTGCTAACCAGGCCCCAGCACTAGTGTGCTTTCCCAAAACTGTAGCATTGTGTCCACACAACAGCACACCCTTGGTACACAGTTAAGTCCCTTGTAAAAAGTACCCACGGTACCAAGGGCCCTGTTAACTGGAAAGTCCCCAAGTGCTGCAGCATGACTTATGCCACCCTGGGGACCACTCACCTAGCACATGCACATTGCCATTGCAGCTTGTGCGCGCTGGTGCTGAGAAAAAGGCAAATTCGACATTGCACCTCTCAGTGTGCCACACCACAAACCACTGCCGATGGTATACGTAAGTCAACACTCAAGCAGGCTTTACAGCCCTAAGGGAGGGTGCACTATACCATAGGTGAGGGCATACCTGCATGAACAATATGCCCCTAAGTGTCTAAGTCCATTCTTAGACATTGTAAGTCTAGTGGGACCATATTAAGTATATGGGCTGGGAGTTTGTCATTATGAATTCCACAGATCCATAAACTAAAGTCTAGAATGTTTGGTATCAAACTTGTCAGCACAATAAACCCAAACTGATGCCAGTGCTGGTTTTATTGAAACATGCACCCAGAGAGCATCTTAGAGATGCTCCCTGTATTTACCCATTCCTTTAATGCAGGACTGACGGGTCTGCGCCAGCCTACCACGAACAGACAAGTTTCTGATTCCATGGGGTGAGAGCTTTTGTGCTCTCGTAGGCCAGAAACAAAGCTGACACTGTGTCCATGCTTCACACCTCCACCCTGCAGGAATTCTAACACCTGGTGGTGAGCCTCAAATGATCAGGCTTCTTACCTAGAAGCAGGCCTGATTCTGAGTGCCCCCAGTCGCCATAGGTTCCCACTGTAAAACCCGGCAGCAACGTTGACCTCTGCATAAAGCCAGCCCCGTGTGGCTGGTGGAGGGTGCTTGGCACTAACTCAAACTCAGACCCATGGTATTATAACCCCCAGAGAATGGAACTGTAGGTCTGGTACTTACCGCCATAACTGTACTTACTTTTATTCCCTACGGAACTGTTCCTGAAAATTGCAGTGTGTCAACTTTTAAACATATTTGCTATATTCACATAAGCCATTTATATTGCCAAATTAAAACAAATAGGTATTGATACATATTTTGGATACTTACTTGTAAATGTGCTTTCCTTGCAAATTGAATCTTGTGGTTCTAGAAATAAATGGACAAAAACAAGTTTTGGTATCTAAAAAGAATTGCCCTGAAATTAGGGCTTTGAGAGCATGCTTCATTTATTACCTGTGTGTACAAAAAATGCTTTGCACTACCCTCTGATAAGCCTAACTGCTCGACCACAGTACAACAAAACAGCATTAGTATCATATTTGTTGCCTCTAAACTCTGGTGAATCCCTGTACAGACTATGGGGATGCGGGAGCACCGCCAACAGGCTGGCGGTGCCCCGCAGGGCATTCTGACCGCGGCGGTTTGGCCGCGGTCAGACCAGGAAAACCGGCGGTCTCCCGCCGGTATTCCGCTGCCCTGGGAATCCCCCATGGTGGCGCAGCTTGCTGTGCCGCCATGGGGGATTCCGACCCCCTCACCGCCATCCTGTTCCTGGCAGCTCCGACCGCCAGGAACAGGATGGCGGTGAGGGGTGTCGTGGGGCCCCTGGGGCCCCTGCAGTGCCCATGCCAATGGCATGGGCACTGCAGGGGCCCCCGTAAGAGGGCCCCACTTTGTATTTCAGTGTCTGCTTTGCAGACACTGAAATACGCGACGGGTGCCACTGCACCCGTCGCACATACCCACTCCACCGGCTCCATTCGGAGCCGGCTTCCTCGTGGGGAGGGGTTTCCCGCTGGGCTGGCGGGCGGCCTTCTGGTGGTCGCCCGCCAGCCCAGCGGGAAAGCCAGAATGGCCTCCGCGGTCTTTCGACCGCGGAGCGGCCATATGGCGGCTCCCTCCAGGCGGGCGGCTCCCGCCGCCCGCGGGGGTCAGAATGACCCCCTATATCTCAATTTGATATAGCATATCCAGAGCCATCTTCCTACAATCTTGTATCAGTGGTTCCCCTAAATAGTCAATTTAGGGGAACCGGTATTGAGAGTGAAGGGTAGTAATCACTGGAGTACTGTAGGAATCTGGCCTGGTGTGTGCTAACTACCTATGGTATGATCACCTTATACAAGGTCCATGTATCCCTTATGAGTGAAGTGGAGTCAGTGTCAAGGAAGCCAGGCTCTCTAAAGGTAGCTGTGGATAAGTAGCCAAGGCTTATTTAGGAGACACGCAAAGCTCTCATGCAATACCACTGTAGTCATACAGCACTTACACAAATGAAAGAAGGCACTCAGTACTACGAAAATAGAGGCTCTTTATTAGAGTAATACAAACACTAGTTAGGCAATACTCTAATTGTAGGTAAGTAAACATACTGCACATGTACAGTAACAATCAGGAATAGGCTTAAAAAGCAATTGAGAACACTGAAAAACAGCAGACAAAACTCTAGACCAGGGGGAGTGGGGTGGTGTTGTTGTTAGGTGGATGCAGGAGTTGGTCGACGGTGGAAAGAAGACGGTCAACACTGGGGCAGGTGAAGAGTTCCTGGCTGATGCGGTCGACGTCCCACGCTGGATGAAGGATTGCAGTCAGTCTGTGGAGTGAAAAAAAAACACATACAAGACCTGAAAAAGGAAAATATCACAGTTGCTAGCAGTGGAGCTGTTGGGGTCCAGGAAGGCCAAGTGAGGGGGAGAGGGAACTAAACCCACAGGGGATGTTCGTAGCGACCCTCGGCAGTGCGGAGAGTCCAAAGAAGAAGATGCAGCCCACACAGATGACTCGCAGGCAAGGAGCACAGGAGTCACGGTGAGGCCCATGCAGGACACTTAAAAAGGAGTCCCACGTCGCTGAATAACCATGCAAAGGGCTGAGCATCACAGGGAAGAGTGATGTGGACAGGAGCAACACAAAGACTGAAGTTCCCCTGGAGGCGGTGCCATCAAGCCTTGTCAGTTGCAAGAGACACTATGCATGGAGAAGGGAAGGTCCTACCTTCACCCAAGTTGGACAGCTGGTAGGGAGGACGCAAAGGACCACCAACTGTGATGCAGGATCCACACAGTTCCATAGACGAGGAGATCCATGCAGCCGGTCATCATTGCAGCAGAATGCCTGCAGATGCACAGGAGAGACTTTCATTCCACGGGAAGTTTGCTTCTTAGGGCAGACTGAAGACTCGCCACCCTCATATGATGCACAGCCGGGGAAATGTTGCAGTTGCTAGAAGAAGCCAGAGAAACAATGTTGGAGAGCAGAGGCGTAGCTGTAGATGCGGACTGTAGGTCCCTGTGGAGTCCAGCTGCGGTTCGAGAGGTCAGAAGTTTCAGTAAACGATGCAGATGATTCCTGCTGGAGTCTTGCATGTCGAATCTGGGAACCCACCCATGAGGAAGACCCTAAATAGCCCTGGAAGGGGAACTGGTCACCTAACCACATGGCCAGTAAGATGCCCCCAGAGGCCTCTGCCCACCCTAAGGTCAAGATGGCAGAATCAAAGGGCCATCTGGAGGAGCTCTGGGCACCAACCCTGGGGTGGTGATAGACAGGGGAGTGGTCATTCCCATTTCCATTGTTCAGTTCCAGGACAGAGCAAGGATTAGGGGTCCCTCAACTGGCGCAGATTGGTTTTATGAAAGGATGGCACCAATGGTGGCCATCAAAGCATACCAGTGGCTTGGTGAGGCTACCCCTCCCAAGTCATTTAACACCTTTTTTCTACCCAAAGGCAAAGGGTGTTGCCTCCGTCACCTAAAGGAAATTCTTTTGTTCTGCCTTCCTGGACTACAAGTCAGAAACGTTTGATAACAAACATGCCCATGTTCAGAGTTAGCCTTATGTAGCTGGCAAAGGTAGTGACCTACGTCCAGTACACGCGTGAAATGGCATCCATGCACTAATGAAGTCCAGGAAAATGGAGATGAATCTGTGGGGGAATCTCTGCTCATGCAGGGGTGCCCTCCGACATCGGTACTTGCAGCAGGCCCTCTGGGCTAGGAGGCCCTGCCATAGGAGTGACTTACAGGGACCTGGTGCAGTGATCTTCAGTGAAAGGGTGCATGCACCTTTACATGCAGGCTGCAATGCCAGCCCTGCAAACACATTTTACATAGGACCCCATGGGTGGCATAACATGCTGCAGCCCATGGGGAACCCTTGGTGTCTCCCCGCCCTGGGCACCATATACTAGGGACTTACATGGGGGCACCAGTATGCAAATGTGGGAGGTATGAAGTCATAGCAAACAAATGTACAGGGGGAGTGCACAGTAACTGGGGTCCTGGTTAGCATACTGACAAGCAAAAAGTGGGGGTAACCATGCCACAATAAGGGTACTTTGCTACAGCTACATACCCTGGAGTCACAACACCCTGTAGATGACCACTTTCTGTGGGGAGTGGGCAACACCATGTCCAGAGGTCCTAAATTCCACCAGACACAAGTAGAATTTCCTAGGCTGTGTCCATTTCGGGCTGGTCACCCTAGGGGTGTGTCCAGCCTCGAAATGCAAAATGCCTCCTACATAGCTAATGTTCCTGAATATCCAGGTGCCAGATGGGGTCTGGGGGTGGGCATCTCCCTCTCAGAGACTAGATCTGTCTTGGAATGCAGATCATGCTATGGGAAGGGGTGTCCAACACCTCACCCTGAGAAGCTTTGTGTCTGACCTCCAAAGAGCAAAGGATCTCACCCCTGGATCTCACTCTAGTCTGTTGGTGGCAAACTGGCTAGAACTGGTCAGTTAGCTCAGAAGCAGTTGTTATGTTTTCAGGAGGAAACTGTAAGGTACACTCTGGATGCGTGCATTAATAAATCCATCGCCAGGGCTTATAAAACATGAGAGGTTCAACATCCCTATTTTCATTGAAGACATCATGGAGCTGGGCAACTCGTATTAATCAGTGGCCAACACATCTATTTAAAATGGATTCCCTGTTCACCTAATATATCTAAGAAACGACAGACCTAGCAGGGGCATATCTTCTCTTGCAGATATGACCACGCATATAATAATATGCACCCTGCCTTAGGACTATAAGGCCTGCTATAGGGGTGACTTACAAATATTACATGCAGTGTTTTGGGGACATGGCACACAGTCCATAATTTATGTTGCATTTTCACTTTTAGGGGGCACCTTGTCAAGCAGTCTGCATGAGGTCAGTGCTGGGTCCCTTAGAGAAGAACAAGTTCTGCTACAGCTCTTAGCGACCCTCTGCAGTACAGAGGCACTCTAGGTAACACTTACTATGGGACTTAGAAGGGTGCTACAGAGCCTTATCACTTGGGATCAAGGGATCAGGTGTCTTGTTTTGGGGAAAGACTGGCACTGGGGACCAGCTTACCAGGAAGCCAGTGAACTTCAGTTAAAGCTGCATCAAAACTTGGCAACAAGTTGGGAGGGGGCAAGGGACGGACAGCTAAGTACAAGTGTGAGTATGACTTTTTTGTGATGTTCGTTAATTGGTTGCAATGTTACACAAGGAGGACGGGCTGGGAGTTGAGATGAATTTGTGAGTATGGCACGTGGTGCCAAAAAAATCTTGCTATTGAATGTATTATGACCTTGGCCTAAGTTGTTAAATATAGGGCTGCTCAGTTCCAAGGCAACCAAGACTTACTTGGTTTCACCTTATCCCATTTTCTTCTACCGTCCTACTCTTCCTTTATCCTTATTTCATCCTTGCAGGTTCATTTTCTTCTCTACTTTCTCCTGGTGATTGCTTCTCTATGACCCTGTTCCCCTTCCCATTCTGCCTTTTGCTCTTTGGCCAGGTCACTGGCACACTGGTCTACATTCTAAAAGTTTTAACATCTCATTTTCAGGGATAGGGAGGTATTTCCATTATTGTAACACGGGAGCAGCTCACTACTATTCATGGAAATAATATGTGTGACACCCTCACATTTACAATATATGAGGTTCTATTTTGATGTATGTAGGAAGTTGGCTCTGAATATACTATCTCAAAGTGAGAGATAGTGTGCACAGAGTCTAAAGGTTCCCCTTAGAGGTTGATAGTGGGAAAATTAGATAATTTAAATGCTCTATTTTTTGGTGGGGTAGTTGAGCAGTAGGCTTGTCAGAGGGTAGTGTTAAACATTTGTTGTACACACACAGGCAATAAATGAGGAACACACACACTCAAAAGACTTAACCCAAGTCCAATAGTTTGCCTGCAGAACATCAGGATCCCTCGGCGAAAAGTGAGGGCTACTTTGAGCGACCTCAAAAACTGAAGGGACCAGTGACAACTCCGGACTCTCCTGCTGAGGCGTGACAGTAGGACTCATCTCCCATGTCTTCTGGCATCGTGAAGATCGAGACCTCGATCGGCTCCGCTCCGAACGGCGCCGAGAGTCATGATGACGCTGCTTCTTATGCTTTTTGGGAGAAACATGGAAGGAATCCTTTTTATGGCTCTTCTTTGCTTTGGCTAAGAAGAGCTTCGCCTAGCGCTCCTTCAGAGCTTTTGGATTCATGCTCTGACACGAAGAGCAACCTTCCACATCATGCTCTGAACTAAGGCACCAAATACAGTCCGAGTGGGGGTCGGTCACTGACATCCGACCCCCGCATTCTCTACACAGCTTGAAACCGGACTTCTTCGGAGGCAACATTGTAACCACCAAAAATCGTTACAGTTAACAACGAGCCAGGAAGAAAAACCATTGGCGTCGAAGGCACGGAAAAAAGGAAAACTGATGTCAGTACGCCGACAAGGACCTATTATTGGCACGTTGACGTCAGACGAAGTCACGTGGAGCCATGCCATTATGACGTCCTCGTCGACGTAGACAGCTAGGAAGAAGACTTTCCGTCGGATGCTGGCGCAAGGATCCAATTCATAAGGTGAGGAATCCACAGGTAGTTGTATCCATCAGAAATATATTTTAATTTATTTTAGAACCACAAGATTCAACTCAGGTTACTCACGTTATCGCAGTCGCCTGGGAGTCCCCTCTGCGGTATTTGTTTTCTGGAGCTTGAGGTGGGGGCATTGGATGCAGAGTGAGAAGTCTCACGCTTCCGGCGGGAAGGGAGAGTTCTTTCAAAACTTGCAAAAATGTTGCAGTGTCCTCAGAGGTCGCTGTTCCCCGACAGATGCGTCGCTGTGCAGTTTGAGTCTGGGGACAGGCCGGTAGGGCTGGAGCCAAGTCAGTTGGTGTTTCCGTCATCTCTGCGGGGCTTTCAAGTCAGAAGAACTTATTTGTGCAGGTTGCAGGAATCTGATTTCCTGGGTTCAGGGTCGCCCCTAAATACTCAATTTAGGGGGGTGTTTAGGTCTTGGGGCAGTAGCCAATGGCTACTGCCCTTGCGGGTGGCTACACCCTCTTGGTGCCTCCACCCTGAGGTGATGGGGGCACATCCATATTGCTTTTGGGGCCATCTTCCAATCTCAAGATGGAGGAATTATAAAAGTTAAGAGTCACCTCAGGGCACCTTAGGGGCTGTCCTGACTGGTGGGTGGCTCCTCCTTGTTTCCCTCATCATCTCCTCCAGCCTTGCTGCCTAAAGTGTGGGGGGGGGGAGTCCATCTCCACTAGCTGGGATGCCCTGGGGTGTTGTAACAAAAGGCATGAGCCTTTGAGGCTCCCCGCCAGGTGTTACAATTCCTGCAGGGGGAGGTGAGAAGCATATCCACCCAGTACAGTCTTTGTTCCTGGCCACAGATTGACAAAGGTACTCTCCCCATGTTGCCAGAAACTCGTCTGGTTGTGTCAGACTGGCAGAAACTGGTCAGCCTAGCACTAGGAGTCGGACTGGTATTCCGGGTCCCTCTCTAAGATGCCCTCTGGGTGTATTTTAAAACAAATACCACACTGGCATCAGTGTGCATTTATTGTGCTGAGAAGTTGGATACCAAACTTCTCATATTTCAGTTTAGCCATTATGGAACTGTGGAGTTCGTGCTTGTTAAACCCCCAGACCTTATACTCTTATGGCTAACCTGCAATTACAATGTCCAAGGTTTTGCTAAGACACCGTAGGGGCATAGTGCTCATGCAGCTATTCCCTCACCTGTGGCATAGTACACCCTGCCTTAGGGCTGTAAGGCATGCTAGAGGGGTGACTTATCTATGCCATAGGCAGTGTGAGGTTGGCATGGCACCCTGAGGGGAGTGCCATATCGACTTAGTCATTTTCTCCCAACCAGCACACACAAGCTGGCAAGCAGTGTGTCTGTGCTGAGTGAGGGGTCTCCAGGGTGTCATACGGCATGCTGCAGCCCTTAGAGACCTTCCTTGGCAACAGGCCCTTGGTACCAGGTGTACCATTTACAATGGACATATCTGTGTGCCAGGGCCGTGCCAATTGTGGGTACCAGTTAGGGAAAGAACACCAGGCAGATCTTATCCTCCAAACCCACCCTTGCTGCCATCCACAGAATCAGGAAGAGCACATCTGAAGGCAGATGCTTTTCTTACCTTGTAGCCCAGTCAAACACGCTTCCACTCAAACTCAGACATGCAGACTCACTGAACCAGCTCACAAAGGATCTAAAGACATGGATCGCAGAGTGTGCAGCACGTCCGCAACAGCTATTTGAGCCTCCATGGGTGATAAGCCGCCCTTTAAAAGCGTCTGATTGCTCAAATGACTGATGTGTGCAAAAATACCTTTATTAGGAATGAAAAACTTGCCTAACAATAGCTTTACAAGCATGTCTCAATAAAAACATAAAAGAAAAGAAATGTTTTACCTAGAAGTTATTTTGAAAGATTAGCAACACATAACTCACCCACTGTTCAATATCAGTCATGTTTGGCCACTAGAAATGGCTGCCAATACTCTTTTTAGTTTTGTTAGTTCCAGAGTGACCTCCAATTAGTGAAGAATGTAACTTATTAAAAATGTGTTTTGCCAATTCTTCACCAACGATAACTTGTGCCTTCTTCCCCTTTCCTACAAAGAACACCTTTTCACCTAATTTGCCAAAAAAACATGAGAACGTTTAAAGGACGATTTCTATTTACTGCAGATGTTGCACGAGAGATACATTAAAAGCACGTAATATATATATATATATATATATATATATATATATATATATACACACACACGCTAACAATCATTTAAAAAAATAAAATATAATGAAATGAATCACACTAAACAATATTTGTTAACACATAAGTAGGTAGATCAATATAATTGAAAGGATCACCAATTCATGAAGCTTCATTCAAACAAGTACAGTAAATTGTATGAATGTATAACAATTTTCTAATTCCAAAGTAATTTGAAAAATAACTTACCATCAATGGTGATTTTTTTGGAAATTCTCCGTAATCCATGCTTCATTATTTTACTGAAATCATCAGGGTACACATCACTGCGTATATAAAATTCAGAATCTGGTTGTACTTTGTAGCATCCATTGTTCTTTACAATAACAAAATAAATATAAACTGAAGAAAATCTAAACATCGTAATAGTAAAAAAATTAAATCACATGGATGAATATACGTTAACAAAGGTAAATAATGTGTTCCTCTGATTGACAATTTGCACCCACACATTCGTTTTTTGAGAATGGATACCATAAGAATATCTCTCGACAGTAGCTGCCTCCGCTCTGGTGGGAGGAGCACATAAGCCATCAGAAGTCTGCTTTTTGCCAAGGCATTGCACCTTTTAATAGGAAGAAAAAGATAGTTGGAGATGGTCCTCTTCTCTCATCAGCTTGCCTAATTTTCACAGCAATTAAGCCAATAAAAAGCTGATCATCCATTTAGCGTTGTTTAGTACAATGAAGGACCGCTGTGGGTCAAATATATGTAAGAATGAGGAGGTAGAGAAAAAGTCGTCAGGACAATATTTAGACCAACGTGAAAGAGTGAACACTTTTGGAAAAAGAGAACCAGCTTGCCTCAATAGATGGTAGTTAAAATGTGTGGCTACAGAGAGGGTTAGATGCTCGTTAACCCTCATGTAAGAAGTAATTACGGGAAAAAAAGAATATTGTATCGTCAACAAACCTATAGGTCCTCATTACAACCCTGGCGGTCGGTGTTAAAGCGGCGGTAAAACAGCCAACAGGCCGGCGGTAAAAAAAATGTAATCACAACCGTGGCGGAAACCGCCAACATAGACAGCCACTTTAACACTCCGACCGCCACGGGGGTACAAACAAACAGCATGGTGGTCACCACCAACAGACAGGCGGAAGACAATGTACCGCCCACAGTATCATGAGAGGCCAATCCGACACCTTTTCAGGGGCGGATTCAACGCGAACAAAAACACGGCGGAAAAAGAACTTGGAAGGAAAAATGCTCACCTCTACACACCATACGAGGAACCAGGATGCCATGGAGCCGGAACTCCATATTCTACCAGCCATTGTCTTCCTGCTCCTCTACCAGGAGCACGAACGCCAGCGGCGAAGACCACAGTGAGTACTGCACCTACGACACAGGGGAGGGGGGGAGGGAAAAGAGTGACACACACACGCAACACCCCCACCCTCACCAACTACAACACGCACACACATAAATACATGTTGATACATTACAGTTACACCCCCCAAGGCCCCCGGAAGAATGCAAGGACAATGGAAATGATTGTAACGATTCTGATCAATAAAAATCCAGTACTCATAAATATATATACACACTATTAACAAATATATACACCAATAATTAAAGTCCATGTGCTGCACATACATGGTCCGTGGACCACTGGGCCCAAAATGCATGGGCGAGGCCCACACAAGATATCCAATCAAAACGGAGCGAACACTGCAGGGGCATCAGATCGAAATACAACAGGCACCTCAGGGGGAAGGGAAGGGGGGGCACCTTAGCCGGATGAGTGCACAGGGCTCCATGCCCATTGATGTATCCTGGGGAGTGCAACGCCACAGTCTCACAAGTCTTTTCAGTGGGTGATTTGCCCACTGCTGCATCCTGGGGAGTGCAAAGCCACAGTCTCACAAGTGAATAACAGTCTCCACTGGTTCTGGAGGGGGGTTTGTGCCCAGAGTGCTTCATCCTGCCAAGGACTGAGGTAGTGGATGCTTTTCTCCACTGGTTCTGGAGGGGGCTTTGTGCCCAGCGTGCTTCATCCTGCCAAGGACTGAGGTAGTGGATGTGAATCTCCACTGGTTCTGGAGGGGGCTTGGTGCCCAGAGTGCTTCATCCTGCCAAGGACAGAGGTAGTGGATGTGAATCTCCACTCACGGTGGCCCATGGAAGCTGTCCAGGCCCCTGAAACTGACCACCAGCTTCGTACGACTGACCACGGAGGATGGCAGCCATATCTGCGGTGGTGCCACTGGCATATGTGGCGTGTCCACTGGCGGTGATTGTGGCAGCCTCAGTAGCGGCGGTGCTTGCGGCGCTCATTGGCCTGCAGTGCTGGTGGGTGGCTCAGTGAGCGTGCTGGTGGCGGCGGTGTCCTGGGACGCGGTGATGGTAGCGGCGGTGTCCTGGGAAGCGGTGCTGGTAGTGGCGGTGTCCTGGGAAGCAGTGCTGGTGGAGGCGGTGTCCTGGGAAGCAGTGCTGGTGGCGGCGGTGTCCTGGGAAGCAGTGCTGGTGGCGGCGGTGTCCTGGGAAGCAGTGCTGGTGGCGGCGGTGTCCTGGGAAGCGGTCTTGTCCGCCGTGCAGGTTGGCGGCGACTTCCCTTTCTTTCTGTGCCCCTTCCCCACCTTGGATGGTGGCGTAGCTGTCTTCACACAACCAACTGTAGTCCTGGGAGAGCCCTTGGTGGCAGGTGTTTTGCCCTTCTCCCTCCAGGCTGTGGCCAACTTCTTATGTTTCTGAGGTGGGGGGACTGTCTGTGGTCTGGCTCCTTGGCACACTGGCTGCCCTGCTGCTTGGTGCACTCCAGAAGCCGGTTACTGCTGGCACCACTGTTCCCGTTGATGTGGTGGCTGAGGTGCTGGGTTGTGACCTGACAAGCCGTGCCATAGGGAGCGGAAGGGGTGGGGGAGGTGAGAGGGAAGAGGTCAAGGTTTGACAAGAAAAGTTTTAGACACACTGGGAAGGGTAGATGGAGGGGGTTTGGGAGTGGAGGAAGAGGTAGTGGTTGTAGGAGGTGTACATCTGCTGAATTTGGGTGAAGGTGCATGGGCTGGAGGCTGTTGTGAGGTGGGTGCCTGCGTTTGTGTACTTTGGGAGGAGGGCTCACAGGCACACTGGGAGAGGAAACTGGGGATGTGTGACTGGTAGTGGTGTGGTGAGTGCACCTGAGCGGTGTGTGGTGATGGACGTAGTGGCTGAAGATGTAGCGCATGCAGGTGTGAGTGGAGACGTGACCGGGAGGGATGAGGGAGACGAGGAGGAGGGGGACACAGTGGAGGCAGTGGATGTTGGTATGTCTGCATGGGTATGATGCTTGTGTGAGTGCCTGTGGGATGTGTGGTGCTTATGTTCGCCAGAGCTACCCTTGTGTGTTGAGGTGTGTGCATGCTGGTCTGATGGTGTGCTTGGGATAGACTGAGGTACAGGGAATTAGGTCTGGGTGGAGGAAGTTGGAGGGGGGAGGCTGGACACAGGTACAATGGCTGCCATCAGTGCTGAGGCCAGCGTATGAAAAGCTCGCTGTTGGGCTGCCTGACCAGAATGAATGCCCTCCAGGTATGCATTTGTCTGTTGCAACTGCCTCTCTACACCCTGGATAGCATCGAGAATGGTAGACTGCCCAACAGTGAGGGATCTGAGGAGGTCAATGGCCTCCTCACTGAGGGCAGCAGGGCTGACAGGGGCAGGGGCTGAGGTGCTGCTGTGAGGGAGGTGCTGGTGGGGGGGGGGGGGGGTGGCGGCTGTACCTGTAGATGCAGGGGGCACAGAGGGGCCCGCCACTGCAAGGGAGCTCCCATCAGAGGAGGAGTCCGTGTCGCTGGTCTCAGCTCCTGTACCCGCCGTGGAACTCCCCTCGCCCGCCGTCCCACTGGTGCCTTCAGACTCCGTGGTTTTGCCCTCCAGGGCCATGTGGGATGCAGCTCCCTCCTGCTCCGGTGCCACTGCTCCTCTGCCTGATGATGCTAATGCACACAAGAACAGGTAGACCACAAAAAGGTGGGGAAGACAGAAGAAAGACATGTTCAGTGCATGCAATACCGCTACAGTTGGCAGACACTACAGACACAGCAGCCCTCTGCACTACGCCATGCACTTAGAGTTCCCTAATTAATCACAGGGACATGGGGTACAAGGCCTATGCCCGACTGCTGCACACATGAGTCACAGGAGCCTGACTAGGTGTAGATGGCTCTTAACACTGGTGGGGTGCCACATAGCCTGCCTTACGGAGGGAACATGCCTACAAAACTCGTCCTGGCCAAGGGGTACCCACAGCCCACAGCCCACCACCCCCAACCAGACACCTCCAATGTGCGCTGAATCAGCTGAATGAGAGTGTACTCACCCCCTTGTGGCTGCTGTGATGCTCTCAAGCGCCCATCCAACTCCGGGTACGCCACCGCCAGGATCTGGAACATCAGGGGTGTGATGGTGCGAAGGGCACCCCTCCTCACCCCCCCCCCCCACCTTGGGAGGCCATCCCCAGCGGGGCCTCCGCTGTCTTCTTGCTCAAGCGCCGAATGTCCTCCCATCTTTTCCGGCAGTGGGTGCTACGTCTGTGGTGGACACCCAGGGTCCTGACTTCCTTGGCGATGGCACGCCAAATATCCTTCTTCTGGTGGGCGCTGACCTACAGGAATAGGACAGGGGAAAAGGAGAAGATATAACCATCCGCACCGTCACAGTCATTGGCCCGCATTCCTACCCTTGCCATGACACACATACACTCACCGTCGTTTCATGCACGCCTAATTCTCCCCTTCCATCTTCCATCCACACAGGCATTGCCCATACAGCATGCTCACAGTGTACTTACCTGTTTGTCTGGAGGAACGTAGAGCAGCGTGTAAGGCGGGGGGGGACCCCATCCACTAGTTTCTCAAACTCCTCCGTGGTGAAGGCAGGTGCCCTTTCCCCAGACACATGAGCTATTGTCTCTTCCAGACTGAGGTCACAGCAGCACATGCAGTGTAGGTCATTTCCTGTTGAACATCAGGTATCAAGTGAGTGAACAGATAGAAAATGGCGGTCACGTCCGCTGCGGTGCGTACCGTCACCGCCAGCGTACATCGTCATTGGCTCCTGGGACCCATAGGGCCCAATGTTAACCAATGCAGGATTGCGCCGCGGTCTTCGACCGCCTACTGCGGCAGTGTACAACGCCAGCGCAGTTACCTCATATCCCATTGTCCCACCTTACAGGTCAGGCAGCCGCCATTTCAGGGGGCCACATGGCATTATGTTTAAATGCGTCACACATACATAGGCCTTGCATACACACTAAGACAGGCACATATCGGATTGAAAAATATGTGCAATAAAGTTGTGTTTTCGTACATCAGTGTTGGCTGACCCTCTGCTCGCTGTTCTCCTCCACAGAGTACGTCCGCTGGGGCAGGTGAGGAGATGGCGGCATCCTCCGGTGTACAGACCGCTGGTGGACCTGTTGACAATGGAAGAGCGACATGTAATTGTCACCTACAGACTGGACCGTGCCACAATCCATGAACTGTGTGCCCAGTTGGAGCCAGACCTGATGTCAGCTATCCGCCATCCCACAGGTATCCCCCCCCTATAGTGCTGGTGCTGTCAGTACTCCATTTCCTGGCAAGTGGGTCTTTTCAGACGACAGTGGCCATAGCCTCTGGGATGTCCCAGCCTATGTTCTCCAACGTGTTGTCCAGAGTGTTGTCTGCCCTGCTGAAACACATGCACAGCTACATCGTGCTCCCTCAGATGGAGGATTTGCCTACAGTGAAAGGTGACTTCTATGCCCTGGGACATATCCCCAACATCATAGGTGCCATTGATGGGACACATGTGGCCTTAGCCCCCCCCGCAGGAGTGAACAGGTGTACAGAAACCGGAAGAGCTACCATTCAATGAATGTGCAGATGGTGTGTTTGGCCGACCAGTACATCTCCCATGTGAATGCCAAGTTTCCTGGATCAGTGCATGATGCTTACATTCTGAGGAATAGCAGCATCCCTTGTGTGATGGGGCAACTCCAGAGGCACTGTGTGTGGCTATTAGGTGAGGACATGGACCCTATACAGTGTGACTAGGTGTCTGGGAATGGGGTTGCCCCTAAGGGTAAGTGTGTGTCTAACAGTTGTAACAACATTTGCAGATGACTCTGGCTACCCCAACCTGTCATGGCTACTGACCCCAGTGAGGAATCCTAGGACAAGGGCAGAGGACCGCTACAATGAGGCACATGGGCGAACTAGGAGGGTTATAGAGAGGACCTTCGGCCTACTGAAGGCCAGGTTTAGGTGCCTACATGACGGGTGTTTCCCTATTCTACGCATCAAAGAAGGTGTGCCAGATCATCGTGGCCTGCTGTATGCTGCACAACTTGGCTTTGCGACGACAGCTGCCTTTTCTGCAGGAGGATGGTCCTGAAGGAGGTCTTGTGGCAGCTGTGGAGCCTGTGGATAGTGAAGACGAGGAAGAAGAACAGGAAATCGACAACAGAAACAAGGTGATTCATCAATACTTCCAGTGAGACACAGGTAAGACGACATCACTGCCTGCTACATCTGATACACTTTTTCTACCTCTCATCTGTCTGTCACTTTCACCCAGTGTATGGACCCTGATTTGTCACTTTCCCTTTCGATTTCACAGATGTGGGTCCCACTGTGTGACCTCTGCTAAGTTTCCTCATGGACTAAAGCTGCGTGACATAGGTATGCTGACAATACAATGGATATTGCTATTTTCCTCAGTTATTGCAAATACACATTTGTGAAAGCACAGACTGACTCCAGATTGTTTTGTGATTTAAGTGTGTTTATTTAAGTGCTAAATAGTGGAGGGGGTTGTAAAATGGTCAGGGGAGATGGTGGAGGAATGACCATGGCAGAGTCCAGTCTATTTGTTTCACAGGTGCATTGTCCAAAGGGGCATAGGAAGTGGAGCTGGGGCAGTTGGTGGATGGACAGTGTGACAAAGTGGGACAGAAGGATGACAATCAGGGTGGTCTCATTTCTTGACGGGGGTCTTGGCATCGTGCTCTGTCTTTGTCCTAGATCTCAGGGACCGCTTGCGGGGTGGTTCTCCATCTGCAGGGGGTGGGGTGCTGGTGTCGAGGTCCTGTGGCGGTGCCTCCTGTCTACTAGCGCCGGCGGTGGGCAGTTCATCGTCCAGGCTAGTATCAGGGGCCCCTTGTTGTGCCACAGTGTCCCTCCTGGTGTTCACGAGTTCCTTCAGCACCCCTACAATGGTGCCCAGGGTGGTATTGATGGATCCGAGTTCCTCCCTGAACCCCAAATACTGTTCCTCCTGCAGCCGCTGGATCTCCTGAAACTTGAATAGTGGTAGGCTCCCATGATGTTGGAGGGCCTCATGGAGAGTGGGTTCCCTAGGCCTGTCCTCCCCCTGTCGCCCAGCAGCCCTCCCAGTTCCCCTGTGTTCCTGGGCCTCTGTCCCCTGAACCGTGTGCCCACTGCCAATGCCCCCAGGTCCCTGCTGTTCTTGGGGTGGTGGGTTAGCCTGAGTTCCCTGTAGTGGTGGACACACTGCTGCTTGACGTGTCATGGGGACAGAGGTATAGGTCCGGTGGGTGCTGGTGTTTCCAGAGGGGGGAGGCTCTGTTGTGGCTTCTGCCAGTGTGAGGGGAACCGACTGTCCTGAGGTCCCAGATGGGCCGGGCTGGTCATCTAGATCCAGTTGGACAGAGCTGCTGTCATCAATGTGGGCCTCTTCTGTGGGTGGAGTGGACATGTCTGGAACATCTTGTCCGGTGACGTTGGTTAGGGGTCCTGCAGGGGGTTTAAAGGCATAGTTTATCTGTGTGTTCCATGGTGTGCAATGGGTGGGTGACCCTGTACCCCAGTGGTTGCATTCCTGTGTAGGAGCTTGCATGCTTGATGTTTAGGTGTCTGTGTGGGTATGTGCAGTGGACATGCATTTATGATGGGTACCCATGCTTTGTTGTTGCATGCAGGGCCTGGTGTTGGGATGTGTGGTTTGTGATAGTGGGACATCTGTGAGGAGTTGGAGTGATGGGGGGGTGAGTGTGAGGGTATGTGATTGCATGCAAGTAGGGTGGGGGATGAAGTAGTGAAAGCTTTGACTTACCAATTCCTCCAGCTACTCCTGTGAGGCCCTCAGGATGCAGTATAGCCAAGACCTGCTCCCCCCATGTTAGTTGTGGGGAGGAGGTGGGGGTCCGCCAGTCCTCTGAACCGCGATGTGGTGTCTTGAGACCACGGAACACACCTTCCCCCGTGGGCCGTTCCACCTCTTACTGATGTTATCCCGTGTTCTTGGGTGCTGTCCCACTGCGCTGACCCTGTCCACGATTCTGCGCCATAGCTCCATCTTCCTAGCTATGGTGGTGTGCTGCACTTGTGATCCGAATAGCTGTGGCTCTACCCGGATGATTTCATCCACCATGACCCTGAGCTCCTCCTCAGAAAACCTGGGGTGTCTTTGCGGTGAACATGGGGTGGTGTGGGTGATGTCTGAGGTGATGTTTAGGGGTGTGTGGTGTTTTGTGCGTGGATATGTGTGTGATGGTGTTTTGTGCCTCTGTATGGTGTTGTCATCTTTGCTTTGCTGTCTCTCTGGCCTTCATCAATATTTTAGGTAGTAAGGGTTTGTGGGTGATGTGGGAGTGGTGTGTGTATTTGTATAAGGTGCGTGTATTTGGAATTGTCCAATGTGGTTGTGTTTTGTAAGAGAGTGTATTTTGAGCGCGGCGGTGTGTTATCGCAAGTTTATCACTGATCTTTGGTGTTACCGCCAATGTTGTAATGAGGGCCATAGTGATTAGGCTCAAATGGAGTTCACGAGAAAATCTCCAAAAACAAATGTAAGATTTCAGTATGCTCTAAAAAAACATGCTTAGGCTGCTAGTGAAACAAGCTGCTTGAAATACTATCGACAGCTGGTGACTAACATGGAAGATCGGTCAGGCACCTGCAAACAGGCTGGAAACACTGAAAGATAACCTTTGTTTGTGCTCAAAGATGACGATAGTCCCACGCCAATGAGCTGACACCACCATCATCAGTTTTGTGAAGACACGAAAGAGGATCACAGTAAACTTAAAAAGCTACTTGCTCACTTTGAAACACAGTTAACATGTGTGAAAAATTCAGGATGCGGGTGTGTGAATAAGCATTGTGAAGGTCCAACACTACTATAAAGTATCCTGTTTGAGCACTGACAACACCTCAGCCAGGGTGTGCATTTAGAAATTGTCTTTGTGGAGGTAGCTGTAGACTGACCACAAAAAAAAAAAAAGGACCTTTTAGTTTTTTTGTGCACAAAGAAATGAAAAAGAAAAAGAACCACAACCTATCTCTGGAGGTAGGACAACCTACTCTGCGCTTGTGCAGAAGAGAGATGGAAACACACGCTGGAGCAAGGAAGATTAGCTCTCCATCAGACACTGAATGAACATAGCAACAGGTCATGAGCTTCGCAGGTTTCTAAACGTAGATGACCACTGCTGTTGCTTTTGCCATCTCCATTCCTCCCAATGACTCCCTCCCATTTCTGTTAGTCAGCATAAACCTTGGCACTGAAAAAATAAAAAATACCAAGCCAAAGGCACTTTACCGTCAAGTCTGCGAAGATCCACATCCAGAGCCGATCCCAAATAGCCTGCTCTTCCTTGCCAGCACCAAATGTTGCGGCGTTAGTCACACAAGCGCAGAACATTTTGATAGCTGCCTGTGGATCTTCCATGGTGTGTACAAGCTTGAACTTTCTGGTGCAGAGCCTGTGGGTGTCTAAAACTGAAACTTTATAACAGAGGGCACAAAAACGCATAGACCTCAGCCAGATTATGTTGTGACTTTAAAGACTCATATTGACTAGCAGGATGTATGTCACCATACTAGACTGAGGA
Organism: Pleurodeles waltl; assembly: GCF_031143425.1. Classification (NCBI taxonomy): domain Eukaryota; kingdom Metazoa; phylum Chordata; class Amphibia; order Caudata; family Salamandridae; genus Pleurodeles; species Pleurodeles waltl. The sequence goes on from NC_090447.1 coordinate 756,071, forward strand.
ATAATAGTGTGTAAGAGACAAAGAGCCCACACAAACAGTTGTAGACTACAGTTCTAAGAAAGACTATTATTTTGCCACACTATGGGGGTCATTCTGAGTCTGGCGGGCGGCGGAGGCCGCCCGCCAGACTTCCCCCCTCCAAAATACCGCTCCGCGGTCGAAAGACCGCTGAGGGTATTTTGGCTTTTGCACTGGGCTGGCGGGCGACCGCCAAAAGGCCGCCCGCCAGCCCAGTGCAAAAAACCCTTCCCACAAGGACGCCGGCTCAGAATTGAGCCGGCGGAGTGGGAAGGTGCGACGGGTGCAGTTGCACCCGTCGCGAATTTCAGTGTCTGCAAAGCAGACACTGAAATTCTTTTTGGGGCCCTCTTACGGGGGCCCCTGCAGTGCCCATGCCACGCGACACCCCATACCGCCATCCTGTTCCTGGCGGGAGAACCACCAGGAACAGGATGGCGGTATGGGGTGTCAGAATCCCCATGGCGGCGCAGCAAGCTGCGCCGCCATGGAGGATTCAATAGGGCAGCGGAAAACCGGCGGGAGACCGCCGGTTTTCCCTTTCTGACCGCGGCAAAACCGCCGCAGTCAGAATGCCCTGTGGGGCACCGCCAGCCTGTTGGCGGTGCTCCCGCCGACCCTGGCCCCGGCGGTCCGTGACCGCCGGGGTCAGAATCACCCCCTATGTTCTACCTTGCGTGTGATGTTTAATTGAAAGACAAGTATTAAATGGAACATTTGTTGTACACACACGGGCAGTAAATATGAACACACACTCAATGCTTAACCCCAGACCAATAGGTTTTTTATATAGAAAAATATTCTTCTCTTAATTTATTTTAGATCCACAAGATTCTGAATTCAAGTAAGTACATAAATTGTAAGGTACTTGGCATAAGCAAATATAGAACTTGGAATGAAAACAGTAAGGTACACAGTTCTGGCAAATATGCAAATAACGTATTTTAAAAGAGGACACTGCAAAATTCAACAGTTCCTGTAGGAGGTAAGTAGAAGTTAATTTAGCAGGTAAGTAAAGCACTTACAAGTTCAGTCTCCAGGGCATAGACAGCTGACTGTTGGGGGTTCAAGTCAACCACAAACACCCAGCACCAGCAACACAGGGCCGGTCAAGTGCAGAGGTCAAAGTAGCATAGGCGCTTATGGAAAAAAGGTGTGCTCCGATTCCACTCTGCTAGCAGGTAACTACCTGCGTCCTCTGGGAGCAGACCCGGGGAGTTTTGTAGAGCACTGGGTTGGGGGGTGTCCCAAACAGGCACACAGGGCCAGCCAGGTGCAGTGTGCAAAGTAGGTGTCAGGTTTTGAATAGAAATCAATGGAGGGTCCCAGGGGCCACTCTGGTGATGCAGGCAGGGCATGGGGTTCTTCTTGGGCCAGCCACCGACTGGGCTAGGATGAGGGACGCCTGCTGGTCACTTCTGGACCGGTAGTTGGTTCCTCTCGTGCCTGGGGGCTGCAGGGGCAGTGCTTCTTCCAGGCGTTGGGGTCTCTGTTACCAGGAAGTTGCGGTGAGGGGGAGCCTCTGGATTCTCTCTGCAGGCTTCACCGTGGGGATGCAGGGAGATTGTCTCAGGGTGGCCACGTCGTTGGAGTCACCTGGGGGTCCACGCTGCAGTGTTGGTTTCTCTGGACACAAGCTGGGGGCGTTGGTGCAGAGTGGTGGGGACTCACGCTTCAGGAGTGAGGTGGGTGTCCCTTTAAAGATGGTTTCTTCCTTGTTGTTTGACAGAGCCCATATCCACTAGAGTTTTTTGGTCCTTTGGGTTGAAGGGCAGTCCCCCGAGTCGGCAGAGGTCGCTGGTCCCGCAGGATGCGTCGCTGTTGCAGGTTCTTTGAGTCTGGAGACAGGCAGGTAGGGCTGGGGCCAAGTCAGTTGTTGTCTCCATCTTCTCCACGGGTGTTTTGAGGTTAGCAGGAAATCTGAAATCCTGGGTTCAAGGTCGCCCATAAATACTGAGTGTAGGAGGGTGTTAGGGCTGGAGGGCAGTAGCCAATGGCTACTGACCTTGAGGATGGCTACACCCTCCTTGTGCCTCTCTTTGGGGAGGGGGGCACATCCCTATCCTTATTGGGTAAATCCTCCAAAACAAGATGGAGGATTTTCCAAGGAGGGGGAGAGGGTCACTACAGCTCTGGTCAACTAAGGGGTGGAACTGGCTGAGGGGGTGACACCTCCTTGTTTTTCTCATTATCTCCGCCGGACTTTCCGCCCAGAGTTGGGGCTGTGTCCAGGGGGCAGGCATCTCCACTAGCCAGAGTGCCCTGTGGCAGTGTAACACGAAGCCTGAGCCTTTGTGGCTCACTGCTAGGTGTTACAGTTCCTGCAGGGGGAGGTGTGAAGCACCTCCACCCAGTGCAGGCTTGGTTTCTGGCCTCAGAGAGCACAAAGGCTCTCACGCCAGGAGGTCAGAAACTAGTCCCTCTGTGGCAGGCTGGCACAGACCAGTCAGTCTTGCATTGAAGGATTGGGTAAAATACAGGGGGCATTTCTAAGATGCCCTCTGAGTGCATTTTGTAATAAATCCAGCACTGGCATCAGTGTGGGTTTCTTATTTGGAGAACTTTGATATCAAACTTCACAGTGCTCAGTGTAGCTATTATGGAGCTGGGGAGTTCGTTTTGACAAACCCACAGACCATGTTCTTAATATGGACACACTATATTTACAATGTCTAAGAATGGACTTTGACACTGTAGGGGCATATTGCTCATGCAGCTATGCCCTCACCTGTGGAATAAAGCCCTAAGGCAGGGTCAATTAAGGCCTGCTAGAGGGGTGACTTACGTATGCCAAGGCAGTATTTGGTGTGCATGCCATCCTGAAGGGGATGCCATGTCGACTTTGCCTTTTATCCCCACCAACACACACCAACTGCAATGGCAGTGTGCCTGTGTTAGGTGAGGGATCCCTTAGGTTGGCACAACACATGCTGCAGCCCTTAGGGACCTTCCCTGGTCACAGGGCCCTTGGTACCACTGGTACCTTTTGCCAATCAATCATTAATCAATCATTAAATTTATAAAGCGCGCTATGTACCCGTTAGGGTTTCAAGGCGCTGGGGGGGGGGGGGCTACAGCTGCTATCGGTCGAAGAGCCATGTCTTGAGGAGTCTCCTGAAGGTGAGGAGGTCCTGGGTCTGGCGCAGGGAGGGCGGGAGTGAGTTCCAGGTCTTGGCGGCGAGGTAGGAGAAGGATCTGCCGCCGGAGGTCTTGCATTGAATTCGGGGAGCGATGGCGAGGGAGAGGTTGGCAGAGCGGAGTTGGCGGGAGGGGACGTAGAAGTTGAGTCTGTTGTTCAGGTAGGCGGGTCCGGCGTCGTGTAGTGCTTTGTGCGCGTGGGTGAGGAGTTTAAAGGTGATCCTCTTGTCCACAGGGAGCCAGTGGAGGTCCTTCAGGTGGTGGGAGATGTGGCATCGGCGGGGTATGTCGAGGATCAAGCGGGCGGATGCGTTCTGGATGCGTTGAAGTCGTTTGATGTCTTTTGCTGGGATGCCTGTGTAGAGTGTGTTGCCGTAGTCAAGTCTGCTACTGACGAGGGCCTGGGTCACTGTTTTTCTGGTTTCCGTCGGGATCCACTTGTAGATTCTGCGGAGCATGCAGAGGGTGTTGAAGCAGGAGGAGGAGACTGCGTTGACCGGTTTGGACATGGTGAGAGCGGAGTCGAGGATGAAGCCTAGGTTGCGTGCGTGGTTGGCAGGAGTAGGTGGGGGACCCAGTGCGGTGGGCCACCAGGAGTCGTCCCAGGCCGAGGGAGAGCGACCGAGGATGAGGACTTCCGTCTTATCGGAGTTTAATTTCAGGCGGCTGTTTCTCATCCATTCGGCGATGGATTTCAGTCCCTCGTGGAGGTTGGCTTTGGCGGTGTGTGGATCTTTAGTAAGGGAGAGGATGAGCTGGGTGTTGGCGTAGGAGAGGATGCTGAGGTTATGCTGACGGGCCAGCTGTGCGAGGGGTGCCATGTATACGTTGAACAGCGTTGGCCTTAGCGAAGAGCCTTGGGGGACGCCGCAGATGAGGTTGGTGGCTTCGGAGCGGAAGGGTGAGAGTCGGACTCTCTGGGTTCTGCCGGAGAGAAAAGAAGAGATCCAGTTGAGGGCTTTGTCTTGGATTCCGGCTTCGTCGAGACGAGTTAGTAGGGTGCGGTGGCAGACTGTATCGAAGGCGGCGGATAGGTCTAGGAGGATGAGGGCTGAAGTTTCGCCGTTGTCCATTTGCTGTCTGATGTCGTCTGTGGCGGCGAGGAGTGCAGTCTCTGTGCTGTGATTGTGTCTGAATCCGGATTGGGAGGGGTCTAGGGTGGAGTTGTCTTCGAGGTAGTGGGTGAGCTATGCGTTGACGATCTTCTCGATGACCTTCGCTGGGAAGGGGAGAAGGGAGATCGGGTGGAGGTTTTTGAGGCCGTTGAGGTCGGCCTTGGGTTTCTTGAGGAGGGCTTGGATATCGGCGTGCTTCCAGCTGTCCGGAAAGGTTGCGGTGTCAAAGGATAGGTTGATGATCTTACGAAGTTGGGGGGCGATGGTGGAGTCGGCTTTGTTGTAGACGTGGTGTGGGCAGGGGTCTGAGGGGGATCCTGAGTGGATGGAGTTCATGGTCTTTCAGGTTTCGGCGTCATCTACATGGGGTCCAGGTGGTGAGGCGGTCGGCGTGGGAGGAGTTGTCGGGGGTGGGGTCTGGCGGATGTGTGGTGTTGAGGCTGTCGTGGATGGCGGCGATTTTCTGGTAGAAAAAGGTGGAGAGTGCGTCGCAGAGTTTCTGGGATGGTGGGACGTCGTTGACGCTGGCCTTTGGGTTGGAGAGCTCCTTCACGATGCAGAAGAGTTCCTTGCTGTTGTGTGCGTTGTTGTTTAGGCGTTCTGTGAAGTGGGAGCGTTTGGCGAGTCGGATAAGTTGGTGGTGCTTGAGGGTGGCTTCCTTGTGGGTTGCGAGGCTGTCGGGTGTGCGCTCGAGAAGCCATTTTTTCTTGAGTTTCTGGCAGTTGCGTTTGGAGGTGATCAGTTCGTCTTTGAACCAGGCTGCTTTTTTCTTTTCTTGGTTGACGGTGGGCCTCTTGAGTGGTGCGAGGGTGTTGGCGCAGTTGAGGATCCACTGTTGGAGGTTGATGGCGGCGGAGTCCGGGTCGGTGGGGTCGGACGGTGGGTTCTTGGCGAGGGTGCTGGTTAGTTGGTCTTCTGTGACTTTTCCCCAGCAGCGGTGTGCCGGTACTGGGGTGCGGTGGTGTTCGGTGTTTTTCTTGAATGTGAAGTGGACGCAGTGGTGGTCGGTCCAGTGGAGTTCGGAGGTGTGGCTGAATGAGATGTGGTTGCTTGCAGTGAAGAGTGGGTCTAGGGTGTGACCGGCGATGTGGGTGGGTGTGTTGACCAGTTGTCTGAGTCCGAGGTTGGTGGTCAGTGATGCGGTGTTGGCGTCGTTGTTGTTCTCCAGGTGGAAGTTGAGATCTCCCAGGAGGATGTAGTCCGTTGAGGCGAGGGCGTAGGTGCTTGCGAGGTCAGAAATGGTGTCACTGAAGGGGGCTCTTGGTCCTGGAGGTCGGTACCAGGGACTTATCTGTGTGCGAGGGGTGTCCCAATTGTGGAAATAATGGTACATTTTAACTGAAAGAACACTGGTGGTGGGGCCTGGTTAGCAGGATCTCAACACACTTCAGTACTCAGTAGAGTCAGCATCAATAGCAGGAAAAAAGTGTTTGGGGCAGGTGGGGGTTGTGGACTGCAAAAAGGAGGCATTTTCCTACAGAGGGTGTGTAAGCTTGTTGAGGAGACAGCGTTAATTTGTTGTGTTATTGATAGAGAAGCCAAGGGTAAAGGCCAGGTTACGCAATTGGTTAATGTGGGCGGGGGCATAAACATGAGTGTGGGGGCCACCAGGAGTCGTTCCAGGCAGAATGGGGTGTAGGCAATCACAAGCATTTCTTGTCTGAGTTGAGCTTGAGGCAGCTGACGTCCATCCAAGGGCAGACTGCTCTTCTCCCATTGGGAAAATGCATCTTGGCTTGAGCAGAGTCGTCCGACATGGAGAGGATCAGTTGGGTGTCATTGTCGTAGGAGACTATCTTTACCTCGTGCTTGATGATCTTAGTGAGCGAGCCATGTAGAGGTTAAAAAGCTTCTGGCAGTGTGTGGATCCTTGGGCCACTCTGCAGCAAGTGTCTAAGTTCTGATGTGAATGGTCGTAGTCTGACCCTCTGTGTTCTTCTGGTGAGGAAGGACCGGATCCAGCTCAGGGCTTTGTCTCAGATGCCGGCGTCGAGCAGCCTGTCACAGAGGCTGAAGTGGGAGACTGTCTAAAATGCAGTAGAGAGGTCTAGAAGGTTGAGTGCGGCAGTACCTACGCTGTGCAGTAGGATGCGTATGTTGTTGGTGGTGGCTAAAAGTGCAGTTTCGGTGCTGTGATTGCTTCCAGATCGGAAATGGGAAAGTTCTAGGATACAGTGTCTCTCGAGGAACTCTATGAGTTCCTAGTTGATGGCTTTTTCCGTTACGTTGGCTGGGAAAGTGAGCAGAGACATGGGCCAGTAATTCTTCAGCTCCCTAGGGTCGGCTTTGGGTTTCTTGAGTAGCGGGCGGATTTCTGCGTGTTTACAGTCTGAGGGGAATGTGGCAGTCTTAAACGATAGGTTGATGGTTCAGCAAAGCTCTGGTGAAATGATGGGAATGACAAGCTTGAGGATGTGATGAGGGCATGGATCTGAGGATGCTCCCAAGTGGATGGAGTTCATTATTCTTTGGGTGTCCTCTACAGTAATGGTGGTTCAGCAGGTCATATCTGGTGGGGGAGCAAGGTCCATGGTGCTGAGCGGTGAAGGCGGGCTCTGTATGCTGAAGCCTTTGTAGATGTCCCAGATCTTACAGTGAAAGAAGGTGGGGAAGATCGTTGCGGAGGTCTTGGGAGGGAGGGATGGATGAGATTTCTGCCCTGCGGTTCGTGAACTCTTTGACAAGGATGAAGAGCTCTTTGATATTGCGAGTGCTGGTGTTGAGGCATGCTTGAAATGCAGCTTTTTGGGTGGCTCGTATGTTCTGGTGGTACATTGTGTCAGTATTTTTGCAGGCAGTGCGGTTTGGTGGATTTGCGGAGGCTCCATTTGCATTACAATCGTCTGCAGGCGCGCTTGGATTGATGTAGGTCTTGCGTAAACCACTTGGGACGTTTTGCTATGTAGATTCCATGCCAATTTCCTTAGGGGGGGCTACATTGGCTGCACATTCAGAGTCAGCGCTTTAGTTTGCCTGCGGATTCATTGGAGTGGTTGACAGCGTTTGGTGATCTGTGCTTCCGTGACTATACCCCAATGTTTGCCAGGGGGTTAGGGAATGTGGTGGCGTGCAGTGTTTGAGTAGGTTAAGTAGATGCACTTGGTCAAGCCAACAGTGTTTGGAGGTGTGGATGAAGGTGAGGTTGTCCCCTGCTGAGAGAATGGCGTAGAGGATGTGAAGTGGTTTGTGGGTAGGGACGATGACTAGTTGTTTGACGCCGAGAATTGTGGGGTCGTACAGGATGTTTGATGTATTGGGGGTCATTGAGGGTATCAAGCTGTAAATCGAGATCACAGAGTGGGATGTAACAGGAGGAAGTGAGTGCTTGGAGAGGCAATGAGGTTGACAATGTCTTGTAAAGACTGGGGTTGAGGTGCAGGTGGCCTGTAGATGAGGGTGCCACGTAGGAAGGTGTTTCGGTTGGTCAGGATGTGGAAATGTAGATGCTCATGCGTTGACAGAATGTGACTAGATGATGAAAGGCGGAGGTTGTTCTAGTAGATTATGGCAATGACACCTCCAGGAAGGTTGGCTCTGTCCTTGTGTATGATTTTGTAGTTGTGCGTAATGGCCGTGGCAATGTCCGTGGTAGCTGCAGGGGTGATCCAACTCATAGCGAGATGGTGACGTCCAGAGCTGTTGAGTCGAGGTCTCAGACTTGTAGTGCATGCTTGACGAGGGAGCATGTGTTAAGGAGCAGTGAGGAATCATGGGGTGGTACTTGGGAGTATGCTGGAGCAGGCGCAGCAAGAAAATGATCCATGTTTGTACATGTGGTCAGCTTGGTGGCATGCTGATGATCTTATGGGGTTGAGGGCACGTAGAGTGCTTGCGTTAAACCAGCAGAAGGGGTGAGAACCAGGGTCCCTGGTGCTGGGTGGCGTCCATGCACAAACAGGCTTCCCTGTGGCGCACTAGCGTGGCGGCCGTCGTTAAGGAAGAGAGGTATGGAGGCGGTGGTCCAGCGATAAGGAGGTGGGAGAAGCGCTTTGCATGGGGCGGGTGGGGATGCTGGGACACCAGCAGTGCGGGGTAAACACAAGAGGGAGAAAAAGAGAAAAGGACAGAAAAGCAGCAAGTGAAAGGGAAAAAATGGTCCAATTATTATGCCCAGAGCTGCCTCTGAAATGGGGGAGACTTAAAAAAGAGGCCTTTGAAGAAAGTGCAAATAGGACAGGAAGTGCAGTGACTAGTTGCAGACTCGCTAAGGGGGATTATGCATCCATGTGTGGGAAGAATAGCCAGCCCATTTAGATGTGCCAGCTGCACCATTTCATCCTGCCAAGGGTGGGCCATCAGGATATTTATGATCCAGTCACACCTGAGCTCCCCTGGCGTGTGCCTGTCTGGAGGGAATGCACAAGAGATGATGCGTCACCCACCCAAACATGTAGACATGCCAGTAGGCAGTAAATATTTAAGAAAATAAAATGGCAAATTTATTAATGTGACATTTTCAGCCACACAAATTAATGTTAGACTTGACCATAAGTTGTGATTTTGAATTGCGAGTCCATAGACACCAAAGTCCAAATTTTGTTTTTTTCAATTCGAAATTAGACAGGCTGCTTCAAGGTAACCCTGATGTTAGCTTAAGTGAAAGTTAGGCCTTGCGGTGGTGAAAGACAAGTGTAATAGTTTTTGTATTACCACAACAGGTTAAAATTAAAAATACACGTCCAACTTGCCCCTGCCCTTTGATCTGTCCCAGGCCCACTAAAGGGGTTACATATGTTTTAAAAATAAAGGTTTGAACCTGGAAAGATTTACCTTGACAGATCAAAATGGAAGTTTAGAACTGCACACACAGACTCTGGAATGACAAGCAAGTTATGTTGACGTACTACTTAATTGGGATGCGCAATCATTACTGTGGGCGCACTAGTAGCCTTTAATTTACAAATCCAGGGCAATTTATTAGGGACTCATAAGTAAATGAAATATGCCAACTGTGTTAAGCATACATCACCATATTTTAAGGCAAGAGCGCATGCACTTCAGCACTGGTTAGTAGTGGTAAAGTGCTCAGAGGCCTGACAACAAGAAAAAGTCTGAGAAAGAGAAGGAAGGCCAACATTTGGGGGTGAACCTTAAGAGAAGGACATTTGACAATAAGCAAAACGCAAAATACATACAGATATTGTATTTGATTCTCATTTTTGAACCACTGTAACAATATGTCCTGCAGAAAAAAATATAAACTGAGCAGATAGGATAGATGCTCGTACAAAATACCAGTAGAATGGACTAACCAATTAACTGAAAGAAGAAATTGACTGCCCATACACAATTAAGTTCAGCTGCTCACTGTACATAAACTATATTAACAGGGGAGCTATACTATATGTGAGTTATACTAAGTATGATGATGTACCTCAACTAACCAGTACCTCACCTACTTATCTCAAATGTCCGTAATACAAATGAAGGTCACTCTTCTTTCCATGAAAGAAACAGTAATGGGGCAGATGTCAGACAATACAAGATCGTATAGATCCTCTGAAAAATGGCCATTTAATTTTGCAAATCCTTGAGAAACACTGCACTGGTCGCCACCATACTCTACACCACTCTACTCTGTACTAATACATTCTGCACCAATACACTCTATTCCACTGTATTCTATGACACTGCTCTGTCCCATGCCACTGTACTCTACGCCAATGCACTCTAAACAACTGCACTGTATGCCGCTGCCCTTTACTCTGCACCACTGTACTCTATGCCACTGTTCTCTGTGCCACTCCACTGACACTACAAAACTGCACTCTATCAATCAATCAATCATTAGATTTATAAAGTGCGCTATGTACCCGTTAGGGTTTCGAGGCGCTGGGGGGTTGGGGGGGGGGCAGCTGCTATCGTTCGAAGAGCCATGTCTTGAGGAGTCTCCTGAAGGTGAGGAGGTCCTGGGTCTGGCGTAGTGAGGTTGGGAGTGAGTTCCAGGTCTTGGCGGCGAGGTAGGAGAAGGATCTGCCGCCAGAGGTCTTGCGCTGGATTCGGGGGACGATGGTGAGGGCAAGGTTGGCAGAGCGGAGTTGGCGTGAGGGAACGTAGAAGTTGAGTCTGGTGTTCAGGTAGGTGGGTCCAGTGTCGTGTAGTGCCTTGTGTGCGTGGGTGAGGAGTTTAAAGGTGATCCTCTTGTCCACGGGAAGCCAGTGGAGGTCCTTCAGGTGGTGGGAGATGTGACATCGGCAGGGTATGTCGAGGATCAGGCGGGCGAATGCGTTCTGGATGCGTTGGAGTCGTTGGATGTCTTTAGTTGGGATGCCTGTGTAGAGTGCGTTGCCGTAGTCGAGTCTGCTACTGACGAGGGCTTGGGTCACCGTCTTTCTGGTTTCTGTTGGAATCCACTTGAAGATTCTGCGGAGCATGCGGAGGGTGTTGAAACAGGAGGAGGAGACTGCGTTGACCTGTTTGGACATGGTGAGAGCGGAGTCGAGGATGAAGCCGAGGTTTCGTGCGTGGCTGGCTGGGGTGGGTGGGGGGCCCAGGGCGGTGGGCCACCAAGAGTCGTTCCAGGCCGAGGGAGAGCGACCGAGGATGAGGACTTCCGTCTTGTCGGAGTTTAGTTTCAGGCGGCTGTTGCTCATCCACTCGGCGATGGATTTCAGTCCCTCGTGGAGGTTGGCTTTGGCGATGTGAGGATCTTTGGTCAGGGTAGAGGACGAGCTCGGTGTCGTCGGCGTAGGAGAGGATGCTGAGGTTGTGCTAACAGGCCAGTTGTGCGAGGGGGGCCATGTAGACATTGAACAGCGTTGGGCTTAGCGAGGAGCCTTGGGGGACGCCGCAGATGAGGTTGGTGGCTTCGGAGCGGAAGGGTGAGAGTCGGACTCTCTGTGTTCTGCCGGAGAGAAACGAGGAGATCCAGTTGAGGGCTTTGTCTAGGATACCGGCTTCGTGGAGGCGATTTAGTAGGGTGCGGTGGCATACCGTGTCGAAGGCAGCAGAGAGGTCTAGGAGGATGAGGGCTGAAGTTTCGCCGTTGTCCATTTGTTGTCTGATGTCATCTGTGGCGGCGAGGAGTGCAGTCTCTGTGCTGTGGTTGCGTCTGAAGCCGGATTGGGAGGGGTCTAGGATGGAGTTGTCTTCGAGGTAGTGGGTGAGCTGGGCGTTGACGATCTTCTCGATGACTTTCGCTGGGAAGGGGAGGAGGGAGTTCGGGCGGAAGTTTTTGAGATCGTTGAGGTCAGCCTTAGGTTTCTTGAGGAGGGGTTGGATTTCTGCGTGCTTCCAGCTGTCCGGGAAGGTAGCGGTGTTGAAGGAAAGGTTGATGATCTTGCGGAGTTGGGGGGCGATGGTGACGTCGGCTTTGTTGAAGACGTGATGTGGGCAGGGGTCAGAGGGAGATCCTGAGTGGATGGAGTTCATGGTCTTTAGGGTTTCGGCGACATCTACGTGGGTCCAGGTGGTGAGGCGGTCGACGTGGGAGGAGTTGTTGGGGGTGGGTTCAGGGGGAGGTGAGGTGTTGAAGCTGTCGTGGATGGCTGCGATTTTCTGGTAGAAGAAGGTGGAGAGATCGTCGCAGAGTTTCTGGGATGGTGGGACGTCGTTGACGTTGGGGTTGGAGAGCTCCTTCACAATGCAGAAAAGTTCCTTGCAGTCGTGTGCGTTGTTGTTAAGGCGTTCTGTGAAGTGGGAGCGTTTGGCGAGTCGGATCAGTTGGTGGTGTTCACAGTTGGCTTCCTTGAGGGTTGCAAGGCTGTCGGGTGTGCGCTCGAGGATCCATTTTTTCTTGAGTTTCTGGCAGTTGCATTTGGAGGTGATCAGTTCGTCTGTGAACCAGGCTGTTTTTTTCTTTTCTTGGTTGACGGTGGGCCTCTTGAGTGGTGCTAGGATGTTGGCGCAGTTGAGGATCCATTGTTGGAGGTTGATGGCGGCGGAGTCCGGGTCGGTGGGGTCGGGTGGTGGGTTTTTGGCGAGGGTGCTGGTTAGTTGTTCTTCTATGGTGACTTTTCCCCAGCGGCGGTGAGGCGGTAGTGGGGTGCGGTGGTGTTCGGTGTTTTTCTTGAAGGTGAAATGGACGCAGTGGTGGTCGGTCCAGTGGAGTTCGGAGGTGTGGCTGAAAGAGATGTGGTTGCTTGCAGAGAAGAGTGGGTCAAGGGTGTGACCGGCGATGTGGGTGGGTGTGTTGACCAGTTGTCTGAGTCAGAGGTTGGAGAGGTTGGTGGTCAGAGATGCGGTGTTGGCGTAATTGTTGTTCTCCAGGTGGAAATTGAGGTCTCCCAGGAGGATGTAGTCTGTTGATGCGAGGGCGTGGGTGCTTGCGAGGTCGGAGATGGTGTCGCTGAAGGGGGCTCTTGGTCCTGGAGAACGGTATATGAGGGTTCCTCTGAGGGTAGTGTTGGGGTCCGTGTGGATCTGGAAATGAAGGTGTTTGGCTGTCTTGAGGGTGTCTTCCGTGTGGGTGTGGATCTTGAGGGTGGATTTGTGGGCGATGGCTATCCCTCCACCGATTCCGTTGGTGCGGTCTCTTCTGGTGCTCTTGTAACCGTCAGGGATGGCGATGGCGATGTCTGGGGCCGAGGAGTCGTTCCACCAGGTTTCGGTTAGGAAGGCTACGTCTGGGGCGGTGGTGTCGAGCAGGTCCCAGAGCTGGATGGCGTGCTTTCGTGCAGAGCGTGTGTTGAGGAGGATGCAGTTCAGGTGGTTGGTGTTGGTTGTTGTAGGCTTCGTTGTTCTGTTGCAGGTGAACTTGCAGGTGCGGCAGGAGAAGGGTCCTTTGGTGTGCTTCGGGGTGGCCTGGAAGCAGGCTGTGGATGGGCCAGGGTTGAGGGCGAGGAGTTCGCTGGCCGAGTAGCGAAGGCTGGGGATGCGGGGGTGTGAGGACCAGGGGGGGTGGCGCTGGGCGCGGTCCAGGCGCGGACGCGCAGCGCCAGCCATTAAGAAGGGAGTGGGGAGGGAGGAGCAGCTGGGAGGCGGGAGGGAGCGGCGAATGGGGGTGTGAGGGGGGCGGGCCGCAGGGAGGCAGCGGCAAGGGTAGATTGGCAAGGGGGAGCGCCCAAGGGGCGAAAAAAACAGGGAAAAAAGCAAGGCACAAACAGTAAGGATAAGTTCAAAAACAGTCACAAAATACAATTCTGGCACAAATTACAATCGGGGTACAGCACAATCAGAAGGGGCACAATGGGGGCAGAAGCGCAAGGAGGCAAGGCGCTGAAAAAAATAATAAAAACACTTACAGGACGGCGAAAAGCGGCACACGGGTCAAGTGAAGCTTAAACAGAGCCCACTAGACACCAGGGATGAGGCGCAGGAGGATGCCTGCGGGTGGAGGAGGGCCTCGAACACGCTAGCAGCAGCATGGGTGGGGGTCAGGGGCACGAGACAGCAGGGTGGTGCTGCGGACGTGGGGGGCGAGCTCTAGACCTAAAGCAGGTCAGAGGTGGCTCACTCGCGACGCGCAGCGCCAGCCATTAAGAAGGGAGGGGGGAGGTAGGAGCAGCGAATGGGGGCGGGGCCACAAGGAGGCAGCGGCAAGGGTAGATCGGCAAGGGGGAGCGCCCAAGGGGCGAAAAAACCAGGGAAATAAGCAAGGCACAAACAGTAAGGAAAAGTTCAAACACAGTCACAAAATACAATTCTGGCACAAATTACAATCGGGGTACAGCAATCAGAAGGGGCACAACGGGGGCAGAAGCGCAAGGAGGCAAGGCGCTGAAAAAAAGGAAAAAACACTTACAGGACGGCGAAAAGCGGCACACGGGTCAAGTGAAGCTTAAACAGAGCCCACTAGACACCAGGGATGAGGCGCAGGAGGATGCCTGCAGGTGGAGGAGGGCCTCGAACACGCTAGCAGCAGCATGGGCGAGGGTCAGGGGCACGAGACAGCAGGGTGGTGCTGCGGACGTGGGGGGCGAGCTCTAGACCTAAAGCAGGTCAGAGGTCGCTCACTCGCGACGCGCAGCGCCAGCCATTAAGAAGAGAGGGGGGAGGGAGGAGCAGCTGGGGGGCGGGAGGGAGCGGCGAATGGGGGCGCGAGGGGGGCGGGCCGCAGGGAGGCAGCAGCAAGGATAGATCGGCAAGGGGGAGCGCCCAAGGGGCAAAAAAAAACAGGGAAAAAAGCAAGGCACAAACAGTAAGGAAAAGTTCAAAAACAGTCACAAAATACAATTCTGGCACAAATTACAATCAGGGTACAGCAATCAGAAGGGGCACATCGGGGGCAGAAGCGCAAGGAGGCAAGGCGCTGAAAAAAAGGAAAAAACACTTACAGGACGGCGAAAAGCGGCACACGGGTCAAGTGAAGCTTAAACAGAGCCCACTAGACACCAGGGATGAGGCGCAGGAGGATGCCTGCGGGTGGAGGAGGGCCTCGAACACGCTAGCAGCAGCGTGGGCGGGGGTCAGGGGCACGAGACAGCAGGGTGGTGCTGCGGACGTGGGGGGCGAGCTCTAGACCTAAAGCAGGTCAGAGGTCTACACCACACTATTCTTTACTACTGCACTCTATGCCACTACACTGCATCACTGCACCCTATCCCACTGCACTCTAGGCACTATACTCTGCACTGCACCACTCTACGCCACTGCACTCTGCAACGAGTCTACTCTGAACTCTATGACACTGCACCACTCTGCATTACTGCACTCTCTGCCACTCTATTGTATGCCACTCTATGCTACTCTACCACATGCCACTGCACTCTAAACTACACTGTACACCACTACCTTCTACTCTGCAACATTGCACTCTCCGCCACTGTACAGCAATTTACTCTGTACTACTGCATTCTACGCTACTGCACTCTATGCCACTCTACATCAATCCACTCTACGCAACTGCACTCTACAGCACTATAATCAACTCTGCACTGCACCACTCAACACTACGCCACTGCACTCTCTGCCACACAAGTCTACTCTGCACTCTATGCCACTGCACCACTCTACACTACTGCACTCTGCCACTCTATTGTATGCCACTCTACTCCACTCTACTTTGTCCCATGCCACTGCACTCTACGCAAATGCACTCTAAACAACTGCACAGTACCCCACTGTACTCTAAATGAACTTCACGCCACTATGCCACTAACTTATAGCCATGCTAAACAGCAGCCACTCTGGTCAAAACACATTGGCAAAGCCAATAACTCTTGCGTAGACAAGACCTATAGGCTTTGCCAATGCCTGTTAGTACTATGAGGTAGGATGTCCCTGAAATAACTGTGAATGTGTAAGTCCTTGTTTTAAACATGCAACTGATGCCTCGTCGGGGGTAGTAAACGTTATATAAATACAATTACATCATAATATAGGCTGCTACAAAATGTGCAAATACATTCCAGTTAAATTTAAAAAAAAGTGTTTTTCAAATACAGATTTGATTAATATATAGTTTATACCTAGTACTAACATTATTTATAACAGTCTAATAAAACCACACACTCCACAGCTCACCTTGGAACACCATTACAGTATCTCTGCCATTTATTTAGTGCTCACAAAATGCGTGCGGCGTCCCGAGCTGCTTCTAACGGCCCAATGAGGTGCCGTGACGCAGCTCGGGAACAGGTAACTAGTAGAAGGGCAGTGACACAAAAGAAACTCAGTAAAAGAGGAAAGCCGAGATTATATATATAGAATATATAATGGGCACGAGTACTGACCTTAGAGAAGGGGTAGCGCCGCTCTGACGAGTCTATAACGCGGTACTGGTGCTCCGTCCGCAATCTGTTGTGCCCCTGGCAATGCCGACCGTTAAAATGAAAAACGCGCATGCGCGTCATCCTCAATAAAAATTCAAAGCGCGCATGCGCTACAGAAGTGCCCGTCGAGGGGAGCAGTTCCAGACAGCGAAATTGACAAAATCAACGGTGCGCATGCGCACAGTTGTGCGCATGCGCACATAACAGAGCCGACCCGATTCGGACGGGGAGCGGCTAAAGATAGAACACAGGCAATGACGGAATGTAAATTGTGCGCATGCGCATCAGTCATGGGTGCGCACCAAAAACTGCAGTATCTCTGCTCTGCGCATGCGCAGTGAGTAGCCTCTGGTTCGTAGCAGACGGTTCCTATTTCCTGTTCCAGGTCACCGACCAAAGGGTCAGCACCAGAACTAAATGTTCGAGTAGGAGGACGGATCTCTTGGTTTCTGTTGTGAGCTTGTTGTGATGTGGCTTGGAATGCCCGCGTGTCATGTGGAATGCCCATGACGGAGCTTGCTGATGTCTTGGCAATCCACATGACACTAACGGACTGAGGCACACGTCTTATTTTCCTCTGTGCCCCTTTTATCCCACATACTTAAATTCGTGTTACAAACCATTAAAGACTTACTCAACTCGTCCACCGTTGTACGACTCGTCACTTCAAGTTTGGCGACGAGGGTGAAGCTTCGTGGGACGTCGTTGCTGTTTCCAGCCTTGTTTTCCTGCTCTTCACACTTCGGCCGTGCAGCAAGTGATATTCATTTTCTTTTCTGCATCTTAGACTCATCGGCAGCCGGGTCTTCTATTAGACACGACAGGTATTTGGGACACAGAGTGACTGAGAAACACACCGTTAGGCTCAACGGTGTGTTCTGCGTGAGCGGATTAGCGCGCGTGTATTTCTTCATACACGGCGCGAGGAACCATTGTTTTAGCTCGCACTCTTCTAGAGAGTGCCAGCTCGTGTGCGCTCGTCTGCACAAACGCATCTATTATTCGGCAACGCTTGTCCTGGATTTATTGCCCTCAACACGTGTTCGTGCCTGTCGTTTTTCTTAATGGGCAACGTTTGATCTCTCCAGTCTGTTTCTTCCGGGGAATCAGAAATAAAATAGAAGAAAGACACTTAGTTCGTTTTCCTTGTCACCAACATAGAAAATGGACTTCTGGCAAAGAGATCACTTGTCTTCAAGTCGGCCATCTTTCTTTGGATTTACACAAATATATATTTATATACAGATATTCCTTTTATTTTTTTTATTTTTTATTTTTTTTCTCTGTTGTTTGAGAAAATGTAATAGTGAAAATGCAGAATGTGTTACCACCTTCACCTTTTTTACAAGATCCAGGTGATCCTCCCTTGGAATGGAGATTATGGCTGCGTTCATTCAAGGCTTATTTGGGAGCCATAGACGGTCATAAATTTAAGCCTGAAAGAAAGAAAAGTCTAATGTACTATTATCGGGGTGTTGAAGGACAGAATATTTTTGACCATCTACCAGTTTACGAATTACGTGAGGAAGAGGAGTTAGATGAGTTTGAGATGGCTGTTGCGCAGCTGGACAAGCATTTCACTAAGACTAAGAATGTTGTTGTACATAGGTACACATTTTTTACTAGGGCGCAAAATCCTAATGAAAGTGTGGATTCATTCATCACAGCATTAAAAGTGTTAGCTGCCAAGTGTGAATTTGAAAACTTTACTTCGCAACTTATACGTGATCAACTTGTAGCGAGATGCTACTCTAAAAGAATCCAAGAAAAGTTGTTAACGTGTAAGGATCCGTCTTTAGACAAAGCTATAGACATAGCAAAGAGCATTGAGTGTTCATTGGAGGATGCCAAACATCTGGAGGTGTCTCTGTCTAATATTTCTATTTCAGGTGCAGTGATGAATACGCAGAACAATGATTGCAAGAAACAGGTTCCACTTCAAGGAATACTTTGCCTTCCAAGATCAACCAAAAGACTATGGGGGTCATTCCGACCCTGGCGGTCCATGACCGCCAGGGCCGGGGACCGCGGAAGCACCGCCAACAGGCTGGCGGTGCTTCCTGGGCCATTCTGACCGCGGCGGTAAAGCCGCGGTCATAAAAGGGCAACCGGCGGTTTCCCGCCGGTTTACCCCTGGCCCAGGGAATCCGCCGCCATGGGGATTCTGACCCCCTTCCCGCCATCCTGTTCCTGGCGGTTTTTACCGCCAGGAACAGGATGGCGGGAACGGGTGTCGTGGGGCCCCTGGGGGCCCCTGCACTGCCCATGCCCATGCCACTGGCATGCCACTGGCATGGGCAGTGCAGGGGCCCCCTAACAAGGCCCCATAAAGATTTTCAGTGTCTGCTTTGCAGACACTGAAAATCGCGACGGGTGCCACTGCACCCGTCGCACCCCTACAACTCCGCCGGCTCCATTCGGAGCCGGCTTCATTGTTGAAGGGGGTTTCCCGCTGGGCCGGCGGGCGGCCTTCTGGCGGTCGCCCGCCGGCCCAGCGGGAAAGCCAGAATGGCCGCTGCGGTCTTTTGACCGCGGTGCGGTCATTCGGCGGTTCCCTCCAGGCGGGCGACGACCGCCGCCCGCCGGGGTCAGAATGACCCCCTATGTGTTACAGGTGTGGTTCTTTGAACCACGTTTCATCTTTCAGAAATTGTCCTGCGCTTAATCAAC
Organism: Pleurodeles waltl; assembly: GCF_031143425.1. NCBI lineage: Eukaryota > Metazoa > Chordata > Amphibia > Caudata > Salamandridae > Pleurodeles > Pleurodeles waltl. The sequence continues at coordinate 774,663 of NC_090447.1, forward strand.
AGTGCAGGAACTGTAATAAATTAGGTCATTTCTCACGTGTATGTAGAGGAGGGAAAAGAAGTAGTGTCCGTTGTGTTCTTGATGGAGACAAGGAAAGTGTACAACAGGATGATAATGAGTTCGTGTTAGTTGTCAAGGACAATTTTTCCTCTGTTAGCAAAATGGTAATAGACCCTGACATAGAGGTGTTGGTGGGTGGTGTTGCTGTCAAATTATTAGTGGATACTGGTGCTAGAATTACTATTGTTTCATTAGAAAAGTTCAATGAATTTTGGAGTAAAAAAACTCTTTTTCCTCCTGATGTTACCACATTTGCTTTTGAGGGGAGCAAAATTGATTTGGTTGGGTATTTTTGGACTTCATTGTCCATCTTTGGTGAGACCCTCTGTGGCAAAGTGTATGTGGCAAGAAAAGGGATTAATGTTTTAGGCTTAATTCATCAAGCCGATTTTAAATTAATTATTAAGCCAGGAAGAGATAAACCAGTGTCTATTGACAGGAACAACACCAATTCTATCAAAACGTTATCTGATGTGGCGTGTCCTTGGCAACAAAAATTTAAAGGATTGTTCCAGGACAAGTTGGGAAAAATAACAAATTTCTCACACACCATCAAGTTGAAAACAAGGAGTAGTCCCTGTTAAACATAAACTGAGAAATGTTCCTTTTACTGTGAGGGCAGAGTTGTCCAATTTATTGAGGGACATGTGTGAACAGGGCATAATAGAGAAGGTGGAAGCTACCCTGTGGTTATCTCCTATTGCTTTAGCGAAAAAAAGCTCTGGAGATCTGAGGATGTGTGTGGATTTAAGAAGCTTGAATGAGGCAATTTGGGTCGATAGTTTTCCGTTGCCCAGGATAGATGATCTGATTGCAAAAGTGGGTTCTGCTAGTTGGTTTACGAAGTTAGATCTTAGATCATCATACCATCAGGTAGAACTAGATGTTGACTCTCGTTATCTTACAGCGTTTGTGACACCTGATGGGACTTTCCAATTTTGTAGATTACCTTTCGGTTTGGCGTCAGCTGCTGCTGTTTTTCAAAGGTTAATGACTGACATGTTTCCTAACAATTCCAATGTAGTCATATTTCAGGATGATATCCTGATTTTTGCTGACACAGAAACGGCACACAACAGAATTTTGGAGGAGGTCTTGGAAACTTTAGATGAAAGAGGGGTCACTCTGAGAAGGGACAAATATCTCTTTAAGACTCGGAAGATTGAGTACTTGGGGTATGTTTTATCCGAGCAGAGTGTCAAACCTAGAGCTAAGTTAGTGAAAAGCATCCTTGAAGCTCCTGCACCTAAAACAAAAGAGCAGCTGCTTTCTTTCTTGGGATTATGTGAATTTTATGCGAAGTTCATAAAGGACTTTGCTAAGACTACTGAGTGCCTTAGAGTAATTCTTAAAAAGAAACATACATTTATTTGGTCTAAAGAGTGCAATGAGGCTTTTGAGCAGATAAAACAACACATTATCAATCCTCCTGCGTTACAACCTTTTTCCGATAGTAAAAAAACTATAGTAACTGTGGATGCATGCGAATATGGATTGGGTGCAGTATTGACACAGATTTCTGATGAAGGCAAGGAAAGCACCGTTGGGTTTGCCTCAAGGACTTTGCGAGAGGTTGAGCGGAAGTACTCTGTAATTGAAAAAGAACTTCTGGCTTGTGTATGGAGTGCAGAAAAATTTAAACAATATCTCTGGGGTAGACATTTTATTTTAAAAACTGATCATCGTCCTCTGGTGGAAATTTTATCAGGAAAAAAAATTCAGCGCTCTACTGCTCGTATAGCTCGGTTATCTGCCAAATTATTAGAATTCAACTCTTCGGTTAAGTATATTCCGGGGGGTAAAAACAGTAGAGCGGATTGTTTATCCCGTCTTCCTATCTTAGATGAGGAAGAACTGGAATGGGAAACTGAGATAGAAGAGTGTCTTATCGCATGTATCGCTGAAACCTTGGATGAGAATGTTTGGATTGAGTCTTTGCAAAATGACAAGTTGTTGTGTGATGTTATATATTATGTTAAGACTGGGTGGCCGGGAGAGAAAACTCTTTCGCCCGAACTACAACCTTTTTGGAAAGTATCGGAGGAATTATCTGTTGAAGGTGATAAGCTCATTAGATGTGACAAACTTGTTCCTCCGGAATGTCTCAGAAGGGATTTGATACTCAAAGCACACATTGGACATCTTGGTTCTACTATTACCAAAAGGAAGCTTAGGTCAAACTTCTGGTGGTCTAGGATGGATAAGGAAATTGAAGAATTAGTTAGGAATTGTCCCAGGTGTTGCATGAGTGACAAGGTCCTTGTTACTCAGGGAGTCAGTGATTCTTTTGTTCCATCACCAGCTAGAGCGTGGCAGAAAATTAGTCTGGATTTTCTTGGTCCTTATCATGTGTTGCCACCAGACATGAGATATTTCATTGTGATGGTGGATCATCTCTCCAGATGGGTTGAGGTCCTACCCATAAGACTTCCCACCACACAAAGTGTTATCAAGTGTTTGAAAGATGTTTTTAGCCGGGAAGGTTTGCCTGAGCAAATAATGACTGACAATGGGGTACAATTTGTATCCACAGAAATGTGTCAATTTCTGCACAGGTGTGGTATTAAACACATAAAAACTCCCCTTTATCATCCCCAGAGTAATGGTGTAGTCGAACGTTTCAATCGCGTGCTTGTTGAGTGTATCCAAGCAGCTCTTAGGAGCAACTTGTCTGTGAGACAAGCTATTAAAGAACTGATTTGGTCTCATCGCACTACACCTCATGTAGCTACTGGCAAAACCCCTTTTGAATTAATGAGAGGGAGGGTTGCGACGACAGAATTGTGTCCTTTTTGGATGATTGAATTATTTCATGAAGGGTGTGATCTTAAGGAGGCTTGGCAGATAGCGAAGGACAGTTCCGATGTTATGGGAAGAAAAAGGTTGAAGGTGATACCGGGAAAAAAAAATGATCTTCAGGTTGGTGATTGGGTGCGAGTTAAAGAACCTTTGTTAGTCAGAAAAGGCTTGTCAAATTTTAAAGAATCTCAACAAATTAGAGAAGTACGTAGAAATGCTGCTAGGTTGACTGATGGGAGTTGGTGGGGTGTTACACGCTTAGCGTTAGATCCCAGTGTTCAAACAAATAGTGAGTGTAGTGATAGTCACAAGTTGTTCAATCAAACCAATGGAAATGAAGTTGAAGCTAGTAATTCTTCTGAATGTGTAAGGAAGGATAGAACTGTTGGGGAAAGATGTAAGCGGGTATGCCGCAGACCTGCTAAGTTTCGTGATTATGTTTTGTCGTGAAAACAATATATATATGTTGATCACTCATTAGTTCAGTTGTTTAATATGTTGATCACACATTAGGTTAGTTGTTTTTTTTACGTGCTTAGAATGTGCATGGTATATTGTGCATGTATTTTAGTTGCATTCATTTTGATCTTAGAAGTGTATTTCTCATTTAGGTTGGTATTTGTGTTTAATTGTATTTATTTATTGGAAAATGTTAATGTTTAATTTAAGAAAGGGGGGAGATGTTGTGATGTGGCTTGGAATGCCCGCGTGTCATGTGGAATGCCCATGACGGAGCTTGCTGATTGTGAGAAAGTAGCCTCTTTCTAGCCTTGTTACCCCCACTTTGGGCCTGTTTGTGAGTGTATGTCAGGGTGTTTTCACTGTCTCACTGGTATCCTGCTTGCCAGGGCCCAGTGCTCATAGTGAAAACCCTATGTTTTCAGTATGTTTGTTATGTGTCACTGGGACCCTGCTAGTCAGGACCCCAGTGCTCATGAGTTTGTGACCTATAGGTATGTGTTCCCTGTGTGATGCCTAACTGTCTCACTGAGGCTCTGCTAACCAGAACCTCAGTGGTTATGCTCTCTCATTACTTTCAAATTGTCACTAACAGGCTAGTGACCAATTTTACCAATTTACATTGGCTTACTGGAACACCCTTATAATTCCCTAGTATATGGTACTGAGGTACCCAGGGTATTGGGGTTCCAGGAGATCCCTATGGGCTGCAGCATTTCTTTTGCCACCCATAGGGAGCTCTGACAATTCTTACACAGGCCTGCCACTGCAGCCTGAGTGAAATAACGTCCACGTTATTTCACAGCCATTTTACACTGCACTTAAGTAACTTATAAGTCACCTATACAGTATGTCTAACCTTTACCTGGTAAAGGTTGGGTGCTAAGTTACTTAGTGTGAGGGCACCCTGGCACTAGCCAAGGTGCCCCCACATTGTTCAGAGCCAATTCCCTGAACTTTGTGAGTGCGGGGACACCATTACACGCGTGCACTACATATAGGTCACTACCTATATGTAGCTTCACAATGGTAACTCCGAATATGGCCATGTAACATGTCTATGATCATGGAATTGCCCCCTCTATGCCATCCTGGCATAGTTGGCACAATCCCATGATCCCAGTGGTCTGTAGCACAGACCCTGCTACTGCCAAACTGCCCTTCCTGGGGTTTCACTGCAGCTGCTGCTGCTGCCAACCCCTCAGACAGGCATCTGCCCTCCTGGGGTCCAGGCAGGCCTGGCCCAGGATGGCAGAACAAAGAACTTCCTCTGAGAGAGGGTGTGACACCCTCTCCCTTTGGAAAATGGTGTGAAGGCAGGGGAGGAGTAGCCTCCCCCAGCCTCTGGAAATGCTTTGTTGGGCACAGAGGTGCCCAATTCTGCATAAGCCAGTCTACACCGGTTCAGGGGACCCCTTAGCCCTGCTCTGGTGCGAAACTGGACAAAGGAAAGGGGAGTGACCACTCCCCTGACCTGCACCTCCCCTGGGAGGTGTCCAGAGCTCCTCCAGTGTGCTCCAGACCTCTGCCATCTTGGAAACAGAGGTGCTGCTGGCACACTGGACTGCTCTGAGTGGCCAGTGCCACCAGGTGACGTCAGAGACTCCTTGTGATAGGCTCCTTCAGGTGTTGCTAGCCTATCCTTTCTCCTAGGTAGCCAAACCCTCTTTTCTGGCTATTTAGGGTCTCTGTCTCTGGGGAAACTTTAGATAACGAATGCAAGAGCTCATCCGAGTTCCTCTGCATCTCTCTCTTCACCTTCTGCCAAGGAATCGACTGCTGACCGCGCTGGAAGCCTGCAAACCTGCAACATAGTAGCAAAGACGACTACTGCAACTCTGTAACGCTGATCCTGCCGCCTTCTCGACTGTTTTCCTGCTTGTGCATGCTGTGGGGGTAGCCTGCCTCCTCTCTGCACCAGAAGCTCCGAAGAAATCTCCCGTGGGTCGACGGAATCTTCCCCCTGCAACCGCAGGCACCAAAAAGCTGCATTACCGGTCCCTTGGGTCTCCTCTCAGCACGACGAGCGAGGTCCCTCGAATCCAGCGACTCTGTCCAAGTGACCCCCACAGTCCAGTGACTCTTCAGCCCAAGTTTGGTGGAGGTAAGTCCTTGCCTCACCTCGCTGGGCTGCATTGCTGGGAACTGCGACTTTTGCAGCTACTCCGTCCCCTGTGCACTTCCGGCGGAAATCCTGTGTGCACAGACAAGGCTGGGTCCACGGCACTCTAACCTGCATTGCACGACTTTCTAAGTTGGTCTCCGGTGACGTGGGACTCCTTTGTGCAACTTCGGTGAGCACCGTTTCACGCATCCTCGTAGTGCCTGTTTCTGGCACTTCTCCGGGTGCTACCGGCTTCAGAGAGGGCTCCTTGTCTTGCTCGATGTCACCTCTCTCTGCTGGTCCAATTTGCGACCTCCTGGTCCCTCCTGGGCCTCAGCAGCGTCCAAAAACGCTAACCGCACGATTTGCAGCTAGCAAGGCTTGTTGGTGTTCTTTTGGCGGGAAAACACTTCTGCACGACTCTCCACGGCGAGTGGGATCCGTCCACCAAAGGGAAAGTCTCTAGCCCTTTTCGTTCCGGCAGAAACCTCAGCTTCTTCTGTCCAGTAGAAGCTTCTTTGCACCCGCAGCTGGCATTTCCTGGGCATCTGCCCATCTCCGACTTGCTTGTGACTTTTGGACTTGGTCCCCTTGTTCCACAGGTACCCTAGATTGGAAATCCACAGTTGTTGCATTGCTGGTTTGTGTCTTTCCTGCATTATTCCTCTAACACGACTTCTTTGTCCTTAGGGGAACTTTAGTGCACTTTGCACTCACTTTTCAGGGTCTTGGGGAGGGTTATTTTTCTAACTCTCACTATTTTCTAATAGTCCCAGCGACCCTCTACAAGGTCACATAGGTTTGGGGTCCATTCGTGGTTCTCATTCCACTTTTGGAGTATATTGTTTGTGTTGCCCCTATCCCTATGTTTCCCCATTGCATCCTATTGTAACTATACATTGTTTGCACTGTTTTCTAAGACTATACTGCATATTTTTGCTATTGTGTATATATATCTTGTGTATATTTCCTATCCTCTCACTGAGGGTACACTCTGAGATACTTTGGCATATTGTCATAAAAATAAAGTACCTTTATTTTTAGTATAACTGTGTATTGTGTTTTCTTATGATATTGTGCATATGACACTAAGGCCCTCATTCCAACCCTGGCGGTCGGTGTTAAAGCCGCGACCATACCGCCGACAGGCTGGCGGTCCAAAAAATGGAATTCTGACCCTGGCGGTTCCCGCCAACAGAGACCGCCGCTTCAACACTCCGACCGCCACGGCGGTACAAACAAACAGCCTGGCGGTCACCGCCAACAGCCCGGCGGGAGACAATGTACCGCCTACCCGATAACGACCCACCAATCCGCCACCTTTTCCGGGGCGGGAGCCCCGCCGATAAAAACACGGCGGAAACAGACTACGAACGGGAAAACGCTCACCTCCACATACTCCACGCGAGATTCCGGCAGTATGGAACCCGAGTTACAGGTCATCCCCGCACTCCTATACCTGCTCCTGTACCAGGAGCACGCCCGGCGGCGCGGAAGACATCGGTGAGTACTGCACCTACGACACAGGGGAGGGAAAAGATTACCGGCACACACCCACCCACCCACACCCACTACAACACACACATCAATGCATTCCCACAGATCACTGTCACAACCCACAAACCCCCCCCTCCGAAATAATGCAAAGACCAAAAGAAGAGATCTTAAACGGGCAGATATATTGAAAAATGGACAGCAGTAATCCAAATAAATAAATAAACTATGTACAAAATATATACATCTACTATATGTAGTCCAACCACTGTCCGTGGACCACAGGGGTCCTGAGCAAAGGGGCAAGGCCCAGTCCCACGACAAGAACTCCACGGAGAGAACACTGCAGGGGCATCAGAAAGAAAAAAGGACAGGCACCTCAGGGGGAAGGGAAGGGGGGGCACCTCAGCCACTTGAGTACACGACGCCAGATCCACGAGGGGACTCCATGCCCACTGGGCCATCCTGGGGAGTGCAAAGCCACAATCCATACAGTCCATACAGTGGGTAGCCTGCCCACTGGGCCATCCTGGGGAGTGCAAAGCCACAGTCCATACAGTGGGTAGCCTGCCCACTGGGCCATCCTGGGGAGTGCAAAGCCACAGTCCATACAGTCCATACAGTGGGTAGCCTGCCCACTGGGCCATCCTGGGGAGTGCAAAGCCACAGTCCATACAGTCCATACAGTGGGTAGCCTGCCCACTGGGCCATCCTGGGGAGTGCAAAGCCACAGTCCAAACAGTCCATAACAGACTCCACTGCCACTGGAGGAGGCATGTTGGCCAGAGGACATCCTGCAGCCCTGCCCGAGACAGATCCTGCCCTGCCACGTCTGCCAAAGGGCCAGCGGTTCTTGCCTTGAAGGGCCCAGTTCAGCGGTTCTTGAGACGGCGGTCCCCAGCGGAGCGGTGCTGGAGACGGCGGGGCCCAGTTCAGCGGTTCTTGCCTTGAAGGGCCCAGTTCAGCGGTTCTTGAGATGGCGGTCCCCAGCGGAGCGGTGCTGGAGACGGCGGGGCCCAGTTCAGCGGTTCTTGCCTTGAAGGGCCCAGTTCAGCGGTTCATGCCTTGAAGGGCCCAGTTCAGCGGTTCTTGAGACGGCGGTCCCCAGCGGAGCGGTGCTGGAGACGGCGGGGCCCAGTTCAGCGGTTCTTGCCTTGAAGGGCCCAGTTCAGCGGTTCATGCCTTGAAGGGCCCAGTTCAGCGGTTCTTGAGACGGCGGTCCCCAGCGGAGCGGTGCTGGAGACGGCGGGGCCCAGTTCAGCGGTTCTTGCCTTGAAGGGCCCAGTTCAGCGGTTCTTGCCTTGAAGGGCCCAGTTCAGCGGTTCATGCCTTGAAGGGCCCAGTTCAGCGGTTCTTGAGACGGCGGTCCCCAGCGGAGCGGTGCTGGAGACGGCGGGGCCCAGTTCAGCGGTTCTTGCCTTGAAGGGCCCAGTTCAGCGGTTCTTGCCTTGAAGGGCCCAGTTCAGCGGTTCTTGAGACGGCAGTCCCCAGCGGAGCGGTGCTGGAGACGGCGGGGCCCAGTTCAGCGGTTCTTGCCTTGAAGGGCCCAGTTCAGCGGTTCTTGAGACGGCGGTCCCCAGCGGAGCGGTGCTGGAGACGGCGGGGCCCAGTTCAGCGGTTCTTGCCTTGAAGGGCCCAGTTCAGCGGTTCTTGCCTTGAAGGGCCCAGTTCAGCGGTTCTTGCCTTGAAGGGCCCAGTTCAGCGGTTCTTGAGACGGCGGGCCCCAGCGGAGCGGTGCTGGAGACGGCGGCCATTCTATGGCCAACTGCTCATTGCCTGGTGGTGCCCTCCTGGGCAGCGGGGATGGTGCTCCTTCAATGCCCACCTGGGCTGTGGGTGGTGGGGCCCTCCTGGCCAGCTGGGCTAGGTCCTCCCTGGGCAGCGGCTATGGGGGTGGTGGGCTCTCCCTGGGCAGCTGTGACGCTTCCTCCCTGTGCAGCGGCTATGGGGGTTGTGGGCTCCTCCTGGGCAGCTGTGACGGGTCCTCCATGCGCAGCAGGCCTGCTGCCTGACTTCTCCGCCTTGCTGCCCTTGCCCTCCTTAGTCGGGAGTCTGTGGCCCTTTCCTCCCTTTGGAGCTGTGGCTGGTGACGGTGGCTGGCTAGTGTCCTTGGGGGATGGTGACTCAGGGCTCCTGCGCCTGCCCTTCCGCCTCCTGCTCCTCTTCCCAGGGGGTGGGCTGGCTGTCCCCTTGCTGCTGGTCGAGGATCCGGACCTGTGGGCTGGTGGACTCCAATACCCCTGCACCTTTGTCAAGGGTGCTGCAGGGCTGGTGGTGGCTGAGGTGCTCTTTTTACCCCGACGAGATGGAGGGGGGGGCTCAGGGTCAGGAAAGAAGTTAGCAGTAGCGAGAAAGATTTTCTTGGGACAATGGAGAGTGGTAGGTACAGTGGGAATGGGAGTGGAGGGAGAGGATGTGGTTGTAGGTGAGTCACGTTTGCTGTCTTTGGGTGCAGGTGCAGGAGGGATAGGCTGTCGTGAGGTGGATGGCTGTTGGGTGGGTGGGTGTCTGCGTTTGTGTGGTGTGGAAGAGGGGGTGACAGACACAGTGGGAGAGGACACAGAGGACGTGTAAATGGCAGTGGGGGTGGTGACTGCACGTGTGCGGACTGTACTGGAGGGTGTGCTGGTGATGGAAACACTGGCTGATGGTGAGGTGAATGAAGGTGTGAGTGTAGACGTCACAGGGAGGGAGGAGGGAGACGAGGAGGTGGGGGTCACAGAGGTGGTAGTGACTGTTGGAATGTCTGCATCGGAATGTTGCTCGTGTGAATGTCTGCGTGATCTGTGGTGCTTATGTTTGGATGAGCTGCTCTTGGGTGTTGAGGTGTGTGCAGGCTGGTCTGATGGTGTGGGTGGGACAGGCAGAGGAACAGGAGACTGGGAGGAGGGAGTTAGTAGAGGGAGGCAGGAGACAGGGACAATGGCTGCCGTCAGTGCTGAGGCCAGAGCCTGAAACGATCGCTGATGGGCAGCCTGACCCGAATGAATGCCCTCCAGGTACGCATTGCTGCGATGAACCTCCCTCTCCACCCCCTGGATGGCATTCAAAAGGGTAGACTGCCCAACAATGAGTGTTCGGAGGAGGTCAATGACCTCCTCACTGAGGGCAGCGGGGGTAACAGGGGCAGGGCCTGAGGTGCCTGGGGCGAAGGAGATGCCCGGCTTCCTGGCAGAGCGGGCACGGGGCGAACGCTGAGGGGCTGCTGGGAGGGCGGAGATGGTGCGCTGGGTGGCGGCTGTACCTGTAATGGCGGGGGGCACGGATGGTGCCACCCCCGCAAGGGAGCTCCCTTCCGAGGACGTGTCCGTGTCGCTGCAGGGTCCAGTCGTCCCCGTTGTGGAGCTCCCCTCGGCCTCCGTCTCACTGGTCCAGTCAGACTCTGTGGCATGGCCCTCCTGGGCCATGTGAGATGCAGCTCCCTCCTGCCCTGATGCCACTTCTCCTCCGCCTGATGATGCTGATGCACACAAGCACAGAAAGACAAACAAAAAGGGAGGGGGAGAGAGAAATAAAGAGATTTTGAGTACATGGATCACCGGTACAGTTAGCGGACGTGACAGACACAGATGCCCCCTGCACTAAGTTGCGCACTTGGGGTCCGCTACGCATTCCGTGGAACATGCCCTACACGCCTAGAGTTGACAACTGCACCCATGGATGACACGGCCCAGGGATGGCTGTACTGGCACACTACTGAGGGTGGTGGCTGGGGACACAGGGGCTTACGGGGGGCCCAGCCTACAGATATCGCCCTGGCCTAGGGGGACCCACAGCCCTCCTCCCCCACCCAGACACCTCCACTGCGCGACAACAGAGTAGATTATGCTTGTACTCACCCCCTTGTGTCTGCTGTGCTGCCCTCACGCGCCCATCCAAATCAGGGTAGGCCACCGCCAGGATCCGGAACATCAGGGGGGTCAGTTGACGGCAGGCACCCCGCCTACGTTGGGAGGCCATCCCCAGCAGAGACTCGGCGGTCTTCTTGGTCCCGCGGCGGATGTCCTCCCACCTCTTGCGGCAGTGGGTGCCCCGTCGATGGTGGACGCCCAGGGTCCGGACTTCCTTGGCGATGGCACGCCAAATCCCGATCTTCTCATGGGCGCGGACCTATGTGACACGTACAGGGAGGGAGAAATACCACGTTCAAGTTTGTCTGCATTTTCGTTGCCAGTGGCCCAACACCCCGCATCCCCGCCATGCCCCGCGCCAGGCCCCCCGCCAGGCCCAACATGCCCCCCATCCCCGCCATGCCCCCCGCCAGGCCCAACATGCCCCCCATCCCCGCCATGCCCCCGCCAGGCCCAACATGCCCCCCATCCCCGCCATGCCCCCCGCCATGCCCCCCGCCAGGCCCAACATGCCCCCCATCCCCGCCATGCCCCCCGCCAGGCCCAACATGCCCCCCATCCCCGCCATGCCCCCCGCCAGGCCCAACATGCCCCCCATCCCCGCCATGCCCCCCGCCATGCCCCCGCCAGGCCCAACATGCCCCCCATCCCCGCCATGCCCCCCGCCAGGCCCAACATGCCCCCCATCCCCGCCATGCCCCCCGCCAGGCCCCCCGCCAGGCCCAACATGCCCCCCATCCCCGCCATGCCCCCCGCCAGGCCCAACATGCCCCCCATCCCCGCCATGCCCCCCGCCATGCCCCCCGCCATGCCCCCCGCCAGGCCCAACATGCCCCCCATCCCCGCCATGCCCCCCGCCATGCCCCCCGCCAGGCCCAACATGCCCCCCATCACCGCCATGCCCCCGCCATGCCCCCCACCAGGCCCAACATGGCCCCCATCCCCGCCATGCCCCCCGCCATGCCCCCGCCAGGCCCAACATGCCCCCCATCCCCGCCATGCCCCCCGCCAGGCCCAACATGCCCCCCATCCCCGCCATGCCCCCCGCCATGCCCCCCGCCAGGCCCAACATGCCCCCCATCCCCGCCATGCCCCCCGCCATGCCCCCCGCCAGGCCCCCAAGCCAGCCAGTGGCCCCAAATCCATATTGAATTAAACTCACTTGTTGGTCTGGAGGACCGTAGAGTAGCGCATACTGGAGGAGGACCCCATCCACAAGTTTCTCCAACTCTTCTCCAGTGAAGGCAGGGGCCCTTTCCCCAGGCGCAGCAGCCATTGTCCCTTCCAGACCGAGGTCACAGCAACACTTGCAGTATAGTTCCTCTCCTGTGAAAGTTCAAGTCGCGAGTGAATAAGTAGATAGAAAATGGCGGTCACGCCCGCGGCGGTGCGTACCGCCACCGCCGGCGCCCTTCGCCATTGGCTCCTGAAACCCATAGGCTTCAATGTTAACCAATGCGGCTTCGCGCCGCGGTCTTCGACCGCCGACCGCCGCGGTGTGCCACGCCAGCGCATTGACCTCACATCCCATTGTCACACTTCACAGGTCAGGCAGCCGCCATTTCGAGGGTCCACATGGCTCAATTTCAACTGCGTCACACAGGCCTAGGCCTTGCATAGCCACTCATACACGCCATTCACTGCATAGAGAATCGTTTACTGTGCAAGCTGTGAGTACGTACCTGTGGGTTGCTTGACTGTGTGCTCCATGTTGTCCTTCCTAGGCACCGTCCGCTGGGTTTGGCGAGGAGAAGGAGGAATCCTCCCGTGTACAGACCGCTGGTGGACCTGTCGACAATGGAAGAACGCCACATTATCCTGACCTACCGGCTTTACCGTGCCACTATACATGAACTGTGTGCCCAGCTGGAGCCCGACCTGATGTCCCCCATCCGCCAACCCACAGGGATTCCCCCTCTGGTGCAGGTCCTGTCAGTACTCCATTTCTTGGCAAGTGGGTCATTTCAGACAACAGTGGGAATTGCTTCTGGGATGTCTCAGCCCATGTTTTCGAAGGTGTTATCCAGAGTGTTGTCTGCCCTGATGAAATACATGAGGAGCTACATCCTTTTCCCTGAGGTGGGCGAATTGGCTACAGTGAAGGGTGATTTCTATGCCCTTGGACATATTCCCAACGTCATTGGTGCCATTGATGGGACCCATGTGGCTTTGGTTCCCCCAAGAGACAGGGAGCAGGTGTACAGGAACAGAAAAAGTTACCATTCCATGAACATCCAGGTGGTGTGTTTGGCTGACCAGTACATCTCGCATGTAAATGCCAAATTCCCTGGGTCAGTGCATGACGCCTACATCCTAAGGAATAGCAGCATCCCTTACGTGATGGAACAGCTAGAGAGACACCGTGTATGGCTATTGGGGGACTCTGGGTACCCCAACCTGTCGTAGCTACTGACCCCAGTAAGGAATCCCCGGACCAGGGCAGAGGAACTGTACAATGAGGCCCATGGGCGTACTAGGAGGGTGATCGAACGCACCTTCGGCCTCCTAAAGGCCAGGTTTCGGTGCCTGCATATGACAGGTGGATCCCTAATGTACTCACCTAAGAAGGTGTGTCACATCATCGTGGCCTGCTGCATGCTTCACAACCTGGCTTTGCGCCGCCAGGTGCCTTTCCTGCAGGAGGATGGTCGAGACGGTGGTGTTGTGGCAGCTGTGGAACCTGTGGAGAGTGATGAGGAGGAAGACGACGGGCTGAAACAGACAACAGGGACAGAATCATTGAACAGTACTTCCAATAGGACACAGGTAACAATTCAAACATAATTTAGTAAATGTAAACTACTCTCCTGCATCTCTGCTGCCTGTCTATTTGCCCCAGTGTATGATGACTGAGTTGTGGCTTTTCCCTCCCTATTTCAGATCTGGGGTCCCCACTACGAGTCCTGTGCTTCGCTTCCCCATGGACTACAGCTTTGTGGCAGCTGTTTGTTGACTTCACTATGTACAAGGACATATTTGCACTGTCATGTCAATTACAATATTTTGAAATCACAGCCAGACTCCAGATAGTTTTGTGCAAAATAGGTGTTTATTTCAGTGCTCAAAATGGGATGGGTGGTTTCAAGTGGGTGGGGGCTATGGTGAAGGAATGTCCATGGCAGAGTCCAGAGTAACAGTCACACAGGTGCATTGTCCATAGGCCTGTGGAGAGATGGAACATGGGCAGTTCAAGGATGGACAGGGTGACAATGTGGGACAGTGGGATGACATCAGGTGGTATCCTTTGCTGGCGGGGGTCTTGACATCCTACTCTGTCTTCTTGCGAGATCTCAGGGCCCTCTTGCGGGGTGGTTCTTCTCCTGCAGGAGGTGGGGGTCTGGTGGGCTGCTGTTGTGCGGGGGCCTCCTGTCCACTAGCCCCGGCGGAGGTGGTTGGCTGTTCTTGGTCCAGGCTAGTGGCAGGGGCCCTTTGTTGTTGTTGAGTGTCCGTCCTGGTGTTGATGAGTTCCTGCAGCAGCCCTACCATGGTAACCAGGGTGGAGGTGAGGGCTCTGATGTCCTCCCTGTACCCCCGATAGTGTTCCTCCTGCAGTACCTGGATCTCCTGGAACCTGGCCAGTACCGTCGCCATCGTCTCCTGGGAGCGGTTGTATGCTCCCATGATGGTGGTGAGGGCCTCGTGGAGAGTGGGTTCCCTGGGCCCGTCCCCCCCCTGTCGCACAGCTGCCCTCCCAGTTCCCCTGTTTCCCTGGGCCTCTGCCCCCTGGCCGGTGTGCCCACTACCACTGCCCCCAGGTCCCTGTTGTTGTTGGGGTGGTGGGTTATCCTGGGTGCCCTGTAGTGGTAGACACACCGCTGATTGACGCGCCCTGGAGACAGAGGCATGGGCCCGCTGGGTGGGAGCTGTGCTGGTGTTCCCGGAGGGGTTTGGGTCTGTAGTGGCCTGTGGCTGTCTGAGGGGAACCGACTGTCTAGAGGTCCCCGATGGTCCGGGCTGGTCATCAGTGTCCAGGTCGACAGAGCTGCTGTCATCGCTGACGGCCTCTTGGGTGGGGGGTGTGGAGAATTCTGGGCCCTCCGTGGCGGTGTGTTGGCGGTCGGGTCCTGCAGGGGTATAGAGGTATGGTTATAGTTTCAATGTGTGCCATATGGGTGTATCTGTGGGTTCCCGTGTCCCCAAGTGCTGGCATTCGTGTGTGGGGGCTTTGGTGAGGGTGGCTTGTGGGGGGGATGTGTATATGCATTGGGCATGCTTTGGTGATGGGTGTCCATGCTTAGTGGACGCATGCAGGCCTAGGTTTTGGGATGTGTGGGTTGTGATGGTGAGACATTGGCAGGGAATAGGTGTGCTGGGGGTGAGGATGGTGGTGGGGGTGAGGGTGGGGGTGAGGGTGGGGGTGAGGATGGGGGTGGGGGTGAGGGTGGGGTTCGAGGATGGGGGTGAGGGTTGGGGTATGATTTGGCATGCAGGTGGGGGGGAAGCAGTATTGAAGCTTCAACTTACCAGAATCCATTCCTCCGCCGACTCCTGCGAGGCCGTCAGGATGCAGGATGTTCAAGACTTCCTCCTCCCATGTTGTAAATTGTGGGGGTTGAGGTGGGGGTCCTCCGCCAGTCTTCTGCACGGCGATGTTGTGCCTAGATACCATGGAACGCACCTTCCCCCGTAGGTCGTTCCATCGCTTCCTGATGTCTTCCCGATTTCTGGGGTGCTGTCCCACAGCGTTGACCCTGTCGACAATCCTCTGCCATAGCTCCGTCCTCCGGGCAATGCTGGTGTATTGGACCTGTGTGCCGAAGAGCTGGGGCTCTACCCGAACGATTTCCTCCACCATGACCCTGAGTTCTTCGTCTGAGAAGCGGGGGTGTCTTTGGGGTGCCATGGAGTGGTGTGTATGATGTGTGGGGTGGAGTATGTGTAGTTAAGTGTGTTGAGTGTGGTGGTGTGTGTTGTTTTGTGTGTGGATATTGTGTGGGTGATGGTGTAGTGTGCCTCTGTGTGATGGTGTTCTATGATCGCTGCTGTGTCTCTCAGTGCTTCTTTTTGGATTTTGGTCGAAGGGGTTTGTGGGTGATGTGGGTGTGTGTTTTATATTGTATTGTGTGTGTGGGAGTGGTGTGTGTATGTGTATCAGGTGTGTGGAATTCAAATCGTCCAATGTTGCTGAGTTTTGTTCGTTTGTGTGTATTCTGACCGCGGCGGTGTGTACCGCCAATGGAAAACCGCGATTGAAAGACCGCCGCGTGGATTCGTGGGTCAGAATGGCATGGGCGTATTTCTGTTGGCGTGACGGTGGAGGTTTGGTCACCTCCACTTTTCCGCCGACCGCTGGTCTGGCGGTCTGTTGTGGTGTCGGATTTTCGGCGGTTTGGCTGCTGTGGGTCAGAATGACCGTGGCGGGTTACCGCGACCGCGGCGGGATTATGGAGGATTTCTGACCGGCGGTAAGCGCCTTTTACCGCCGGGGTCAGAATGACCCCCTATGTGGTACTTTAGTAGCTTCACACGTCTCCTAGTTCAGCCTAAGCTGCTCTGCTAAGCTACCATTATCTATCAGCCTAAGCTGCTAGACACCCTATACACTAATAAGGGATAACTGGGCCTGGTGCAAGGTGCAAGTACCCCTTGGTACTCACTACAAGCCAGTCCAGCCTCCTACATTGGTTGTGCAGCGGTGGGATAAGTGCTTTGAGACTACTTACCACTCTTGTCATTGTACTTTTCATAAGAGAA
Organism: Pleurodeles waltl; assembly: GCF_031143425.1. Lineage (NCBI taxonomy): Eukaryota > Metazoa > Chordata > Amphibia > Caudata > Salamandridae > Pleurodeles > Pleurodeles waltl. Next base: position 791,124 of record NC_090447.1, read on the forward strand.
AAATATACAAAACAAGGTCAGTGTATATACACATAGCCAAAAAGTTTTGCATTTCCTCTTTTCACTCTTTTCTAAGTGCTGAAAAGTACTTCTAACTTTCTAAAAAGTTCTAAAAAGTTTTTAAAGTTTTTTTCTCTGTCTTTCTAAAAGCTCTGACAAACTTTTTATCTTTTACTATCACTTTAACTCTCTCTAAAAATGTCGGGCACAGGCCAAAATGTTGATCTGTCCAAACTTGCATATGATCACCTTAGCTGGAAAGGAGCAAGGAATCTCTGCATAGAGAGAGGTTTGAGTGTAGGGAAGAATCCTTCCTTAGAACTGTTAATTAACATGCTTAGAGTACAGGATAAGGCCATAAGTGCCCAATCTGTAGAAAAAGTAGCTAATGGTTCTCAATCAGATCCAGGGACTCCCCCAGGAAAAGATTCAGGAAAGAAACTTCCTAGCCTGCCCATTACTAGACAGTCTAGCATAGTTGGTAATGATGATGAGCCACACCATATAAATAGTGTTGTCTCACATCATAGCAAAAGCATTTATTCTCACCATACTGGTAGTGATGTTTCTGTTAGCCAAGCTGTTAGGGTGGCTTCTGTAAGGGACAGGTCTCCTTCTGTCCATTCTCACCATACTTCTGTTTCAAGGCATGTCCCTCCCACCCACCCTGATGACAGATTGTTAGAAAGGGAGCTCAATAGATTGAGAGTGGAACAAACCAGACTGAAGCTCAAGAAGCAACAGCTGGATTTGGATAGACAGACTTTAGAAGTAGAGAAGGAGAGACAGAAACTGGGTTTAGAAACCCATGGTGGCAGCAGCAGTATTCCCCATAGTCATCCTGCAAAAGAGCATGATTCCAGGAATCTGCACAAGATAGTTCCCCCTTATAAGGAGGGGGATGACATTAACAAGTGGTTTGCTGCACTTGAGAGGGCCTGTGTTGTACAGGATGTCCCTCAAAGGCAGTGGGCTGCTATCCTATGGCTATCATTTAGTGGAAAAGGTAGGGATAGGCTCCTTACTGTGAAATAAAATGATGCTAATAATTTCCAAGTTCTTAAGAATGCACTCCTGGATGGTTATGGCTTAACCACTGAACAGTACAGGATAAAGTTCAGAGAGACCAAAAAGGAGTCTTCACAAGACTGGGTTGATTTAATTGACCATTCAGTGAAGGCCTTGGAGGGGTGGTTACATGGCAGTAAAGTTACTGATTATGACAGCCTGTATAACTTGATCCTGAGAGAGCATATTCTTAATAATTGTGTGTCTGATTTGTTGCACCAGTACCTGGTAGACTCTGATCTGACCTCTCCCCAAGAATTGGGAAAGAAGGCAGACAAATGGGTCAGAACAAGGGTGAACAGAAAAGTTCATACAGGGGGTGACAAAGATGGCAATAAGAAGAAAGATGGTGAAAAATCTCAAGATAAGCATGGGGATAAGGGTAAAACCAAAGATCCCACTTCAAATCTTAAACACTCTTCAGAGGGTGGGGATAAAACTAATTCTTCCTCTTCTTCTCAACCCACACACATTAAAAAGCCTTGGTGCTTTGTGTGTAAAAACAGAGGCCATAGGCCAGTGGATAAGTCCTGTCCAGGTAAACCCCCTGAGCCTACCACCACTAATACATCAAGCTCTAGTGCCCCTAGCAGTAGTGGTACTAGTGGTGGGACTGCTGGCAACAGTCAAGCAAAGGGTGTAGTTGGGTTCACTTATGGGTCCATCATAGAAACTGGGGTAGTCAGTCCCAAGACAGTTTCTGTCACACCTAGTGGTATTGGCCTTGCCACACTGGCTGCTTGTCCCCTTACAATGGATAAGTACAGGCAGACAGTTTCAATAAATGGTGTTGAGGCCTTGGCCTACAGGGACACAGGTGCCAGTATCACTTTGGTGACTGAAAACCTAGTGCCTCCTGAACAACACATCATTGGACAACAGTATAAGATTATTGATGTCCATAACTCCACTAAGTTTCTTCCCTTAGCTATAATTCAGTTTAGTTGGGGTGGAGTTACTGGCCCTAAGCAGGTGGTGGTATCACCTAGCTTACCTGTAGACTGTCTCTTAGGTAATGACCTAGAGGCCTCAGGTTGGGCTGATGTAGAGTTTTATGCCCATGCAGCCATGCTGGGCATCCCTGAGGAATTGTTCCCTCTCATTTCTACTGAAATGAAAAAGCAAAGGAGAGAAGGCCTGAAAACTCAGGATCCCTCTCCATCAACAGGTAAAAAGGGTATCACAGTATCCCCTAACCACCCTGCCATTCAGGATAGCATTCCTGTGGTGGGAGAAACCTCTCCTGGGGTGGCACCTGTTCCAAGGGAATCATCAGCTGGCAAAGCTGGACTCCCTGAGGTAGAAGTACCTCTCTGTGGGATAACTAACATTGGTGAGAAAAAGAGCACCATTTTAGTTAACATGGAGCATCCCTCCAACCCTCCCAGAGAAACTTTAGTGCAGAAACCCTGCACTGCCTCACAACACTTAGGACAGCATCCCTGCCCTAGTGTGGAGCTCATAGGACAGCATCCCTGCTCCAACTCAAGAGAAACAGAATCCCTGTTCTCTCTTCCAGCCATATGGACAAAGTTTTTGCCCAGCTATGGCTTTTCTGAGACAGCATCCCTGTCTGGCATTTCCATCACTACAAATAGGTTCAGTGGACAATTCCCACTGCTCTAAACTAAACCTTACTGATAGAAACTCTAAAAATACATCTTCACATTGTTGCTTAGCTAAAAAGCTTCAAACAGGGTGGTTTACATCCCCACAGGGAAGTAACCATATAGTGGATGATAAAGGGAGTAACCAGTCTATTGCAGAGCTACTCTCTACTTATCACCACTTAGACAATAAAGTCTCAACTGGCCAAGGTTAGCCTTATTGTCCTTCGTTTGGGGGGGGGGGGGGGTTGTGTGAGAAAGTAGCCTCTTTCTAGCCTTGTTACCCCCACTTTGGGCCTGTTTGTGAGTGTATGTCAGGGTGTTTTCACTGTCTCACTGGTATCCTGCTTGCCAGGGCCCAGTGCTCATAGTGAAAACCCTATGTTTTCAGTATGTTTGTTATGTGTCACTGGGACCCTGCTAGTCAGGACCCCAGTGCTCATAAGTTTGTGACCTATAGGTATGTGTTCCCTGTGTGATGCCTAACTGTCTCACTGAGGCTCTGCTAACCAGAACCTCAGTGGTTATGCTCTCTCATTACTTTCAAATTGTCACTAACAGGCTAGTGACCAATTTTACCAATTTACATTGGCTTACTGGAACACCCTTATAATTCCCTAGTATATGGTACTGAGGTACCCAGGGTATTGGGGTTCCAGGAGATCCCTATGGGCTGCAGCATTTCTTTTGCCACCCATAGGGAGCTCTGACAATTCTTACACAGGCCTGCCACTGCAGCCTGAGTGAAATAACGTCCACGTTATTTCACAGCCATTTTACACTGCACTTAAGTAACTTATAAGTCACCTATATGTCTAACCTTTACCTGGTAAAGGTTGGGTGCTAAGTTACTTAGTGTGAGGGCACCCTGGCACTAGCCAAGGTGCCCCCACATTGTTCAGAGCCAATTCCCTGAACTTTGTGAGTGCGGGGACACCATTACACGCGTGCACTACATATAGGTCACTACCTATATGTAGCTTCACAATGGTAACTCCGAATATGGCCATGTAACATGTCTATGATCATGGAATTGCCCCCTCTATGCCATCCTGGCATAGTTGGCACAATCCCATGATCCCAGTGGTCTGTAGCACAGACCCTGGTACTGCCAAACTGCCCTTCCTGGGGTTTCACTGCAGCTGCTGCCAACCCCTCAGACAGGCATCTGCCCTCCTGGGGTCCAGCCAGGCCTGGCCCAGGATGGCAGAACAAAGAACTTCCTCTGAGAGAGGGTGTGACACCATCTCCCTTTGGAAAATGGTGTGAAGGCAGGGGAGGAGTAGCCTCCCCCAGCCTCTGGAAATGCTTTGTTGGGCACAGAGGTGCCCAATTCTGCATAAGCCAGTCTACACCGGTTCAGGGGACCCCTTAGCCCTGCTCTGGCGCGAAACTGGACAAAGGAAAGGGGAGTGACCACTCCCCTGACCTGCACCTCCCCTGGGAGGTGTCCAGAGCTCCTCCAGTGTGCTCCAGACCTCTGCCATCTTGGAAACAGAGGTGCTGCTGGCACACTGGACTGCTCTGAGTGGCCAGTGCCACCAGGTGACGTCAGAGACTCCTTGTGATAGGCTCCTTCAGGTGTTGCTAGCCTATCCTCTCTCCTAGGTAGCCAAACCCTCTTTTCTGGCTATTTAGGGTCTCTGTCTCTGGGGAAACTTTAGATAACGAATGCAAGAGCTCATCCGAGTTCCTCTGCATCTCTCTCTTCACCTTCTGCCAAGGAATCGACTGCTGACCGCGCTGGAAGCCTGCAAACCTGCAACATAGTAGCAAAGACGACTACTGCAACTCTGTAACGCTAATCCTGCCGCCTTCTCGACTGTTTTCCTGCTTGTGCATGCTGTGGGGGTAGCCTGCCTCCTCTCTGCACCAGAAGCTCCGAAGAAATCTCCCGTGGGTCGACGGAATCTTCCCCCTGCAAACACAGGCACCAAAAAGCTGCATTACCGGTCCCTTGGGTCTCCTCTCAGCACGACGAGCGAGGTCCCTCGAATCCAGAGACTCTGTCCAAGTGACCCCCACAGTCCAGTGACTCTTCAGCCCAAGTTTGGTGGAGGTAAGTCCTTGCCTCACCTCGCTGGGCTGCATTGCTGGGAACCGCGACTTTTGCAGCTACTCCGGCCCCTGTGCACTTCCGGCGGAAATCCTGTGTGCACAGCCAAGCCTGGGTCCACGGCACTCTAACCTGCATTGCACGACTTTCTAAGTTGGTCTCCGGCGACGTGGGACTCCTTTGTGCAACTTCGGCGAGCACCGTTTCACGCATCCTCGTAGTGCCTGTTCCTAGCACTTCTCTGGGTGCTACCGGCTTCAGAGAGGGCTCCTTGTCTTGCTCGACGTCCCCTCTCTCTGCTGGTCCAATTTGCGACCTCCTGGTCCCTCCTGGGTCTCAGCAGCGTCCAAAAACGCTAACCGCACGATTTGCAGCTAGCAAGGCTTGTTGGCGTTCTTTCGGCGGGAAAACACTTCTGCACGACTCTCCACGGCGAGAGGGATCCGTCCACCAAAGGGGAAGTCTCTAGCCCTTTTCGTTCCTGCAGAAACCTCAGCTTCTTCTGTCCAGTAGAAGCTTCTTTGCACCCGCAGCTGGCATTTCCTGGGCATCTGCCCATCTCCGACTTGCTTGTGACTTTTGGACTTGGTCCCCTTGTTCCACAGGTACCCTAGATTGGAAATCCACAGTTGTTGCATTGCTGGTTTGTGTCTTTCCTGCATTATTCCTCTAACACGACTTCTTTGTCCTTAGGGGAACTTTAGTGCACTTTGCACTCACTTTTCAGGGTCTTGGGGAGGGTTATTTTTCTAACTCTCACTATTTTCTAATAGTCCCAGCGACCCTCTACAAGGTCACATAGGTTTGGGGTCCATTCGTGGTTCGCATTCCACTTTTGGAGTATATGGTTTGTGTTGCCCCTATCCCTATGTTTCCCCATTGCATCCTATTGTAACTATACATTGTTTGCACTGTTTTCTAAGACTATACTGCATATTTTTGCTATTGTGTATATATATCTTGTGTATATTTCCTATCCTCTCACTGAGGGTACACTCTGAGATACTTTGGCATATTGTCATAAAAATAAAGTACCTTTATTTTTAGTATAACTGTGTATTGTGTTTTCTTATGATATTGTGCATATGACACTAAGTGGTACTGTAGTAGCTTCACACGTCTCCTAGTTCAGCCTAAGCTGCTCTGCTAAGCTACCATTATCTATCAGCCTAAGCTGCTAGACACCCTATACACTAATAAGGGATAACTGGGCCTGGTGCAAGGTGCAAGTACCCCTTGGTACTCACTACAAGCCAGTCCAGCCTCCTACATTGATGTCTTGGCATTCCACATGACACTAACGGACTGAGGCGCACGTCTTATTTTCCTCTGTGCCCCTTTTATCCTACATACTTAAATTTGTGTTACAAACCATTAAAGACTTACTCAACTCGTTCACCGTTGTACGACTCGTCACTTCAGAGCTTATGGTTACTTCAGTGATAAGAATGTAGAATGTGTGTAATGCATCAAGTGCTGCTGCATTCCAGGGTTGTCAGTTGTTGAGAAGACGGACTGAGGGAAGTTGGGCCGCAGCTGTAGAGCTCCTGTTTTAAATAATTCAGCTCTTCATCAAAGGAGTTTCCGTTCCTGCTCACGGATCACAAGAATTTGGCACCGAGTTGCCAGTCTTTGGATCTACTGCTTAGAGCCAGCTTTGAACTGACATGACGACAGGAGGCCGTTCTGCGTGGTTGTTCCGAAAGTTCAGACGTTCCTGAACTATTCAACCACACTGAGAATCGTATGTATATATAGAACCGTATGTATGATAAATCGACGATATGTATATATATATATATATATATATATATATATATACATATCGTCGATTTATCATAAAGCGGTAACTCACTTAATTTGGGTTTTCGTCAAGTGAGCCACAAGCGCCTCCGCGCGCACTCCCTTACAGAACTTGTTGACGTTCATCTGACCCCATGTGATGTTTGTCACGGAACGTGACGTGGTGGCCATTTTGAATTGACATTTACAGTGATACGCACACCATTTACTTTGTGTATTACTTTGCGACCACCAAAAATTTTAACCATCAATTGTGATACGCACATCTGTGTTACATCTGTGTTACATAATGAAAAATTTCTTAGTTAACGAGAAGGAAAGTTTCAATTCTATTAAGGACACGGAGGCGAGGATTATGCATAACTTTCTTCACTTTTATTCCAACAGCAGATTCAAAGAAAAAACGTAATGAAGTCCAAAAAACATATAAAGACTACAAGTCCCATGAGTACATACTGTAGAGCGTGCAATAGTCCAATCACAATACAGCACAACGTATAAATATGTATGATGTCCCTTCCTGTTCCTCTTCTTCACTGGAGGAAGTTAAAGATGAAAGTAGATTAGTCCATTCCTTGAGTATTGCCTGTGTAAGTAAAAATAATTCTAAACACGTTATCTGATTCCTTGTCAATAAGTGTCGTCAGAGAAAAAACACAATGCTGTAGGCAAGATAAAGTATTCATAAGAGAAAGACATGCACAGATTTAATTGTGAGCAATTATTTAAAAATGTAAAGCATGAATAGCATTGCAATAACAGTTACTTAATTGTAGTAAAACAAAGCAACAGTAGCCGGGAGGTAAAGGCTACGAAGATGAAAAGCCTGGGTGGGATAATCCTCGCCTCCGTGTCCTTAATAGAATTGAAACTTTCCTTCTCGTTAGCTAGGAAATTTTTCATTCTATGTCAGGATCGGAGGCGATGATTATGCACGTTTAAAGCTTATTGACAACTAGAGATGCAGGTTCTAGAATAGGTTTAAAGTAGAACATTTTGAAAATGGATTCGGAAGACCAATCCGCTGCATTCATAATATCTTCAAGTCTACCACCTACCTGAATGGTTTAGAAGCCATTGCTACTCTGGTGGAATGAGCTCCCAAATCCATGTATGTCAATACCTGCCTCCGCCATGATCCATCTAACCCATCTAGCAATGGTACGAGAGGAAACTGCTTTAAAGGGTTTTTGCAAGGCAATAAGAAGTTGATTCTCACCTGCGGGTCTGACATCTAAAGTCATTTCCTCATATGCTTTGATACAATTTACTACACATAATTTTTGATGATCGGAAAAAGCGGGTTAAGAAACCACTCTGATATTGGTTTTGGTTCTTCTAGATATAGTGAAAGTTTCACCCTCTGGGGTAAAGGTTCTAGCTGAGAGATCTAGGGCTCTAACATCGGATACTCTTTTACAAGAAATAAGACAGAGAAGGATCGCTAACTTAGCCGAAATTTGTTTACGAGATAGAAGATGGTTGTCATGCCAATGGGAGATTAAATTTAACATAACATTCACATCCCATAAACCCGAATATCTGGGTTCAGGGGGTTTAGAAAGGCAAATGCCCTTCATAAGTTTACAAACCCATGGATGTCCACCTACTGGTTTGTTGTTAATGGCAACATGACCTGCTGAAATGGCTGATCTAAAGGTGTTAATGGTACGATATGCGAGGCCAGAGTGGGTGAGTTCTGCTAAGAAGTTTAGGATATACGTAAGGTGTGCCCCCAAGGGATCAATATGTTTCGCCATACACCAATGATTCCATCTGTTCCATGCCAGTCTGTATGTTTTGGTGGTACTAGAGGACCAGGCCTGTTGGACGAAGTTATTAGCTTCTTTAGAAAGGAGTCCGTTTTTCCAGTGTCCCCGGAAATCCTCCATGCCATGAGAAGAAGATGGCGTTGGAGAACCAATGGGTTAGGAGATCCTTGGCGATCGAGAAGGATTGAAGGGAATGACGGTTAGCGTATTGGAAGATCTTAAGATAGTTCCATGAGAGTCGGAAACCAAGCCTGAGATTTCCAAATCAGAGTCACTAGAATTAAGGACGCCATTTGATGTCTTATATGAGCTGCTACTCTGGGAATCATTATTAAGGGGGGAAAGGCATAGGGAAGACTCTTTGACCAATCTTGGAGAAAAGCATCTATCGTTATCGCTCCCGGATTCGGTCTCCAGCTGACATATCTCGTTAGTTGGTGATTGAGACGGGATGTGAAAAGTTCTAGATCGCAAGGACCCCATCTGTCCATCAGGGCTTGAAAAACCTGTGGATTTAATTTCCAATCAGTGCTGTCCGTGAAGTTCCTGGAGTTCCAATCTGCCACTATGTTCTTGTTTCCTGGAAGATACTCTGCCACTACCGAGATCTGTTTTTGAAGGCAATAATGCCAGAAATCGTTCGCTATTTCGGAGAGGGCCCTCGAACGAGTGTCCCCCAGGCGATTTATATATTGGATAGCGGAAATGTTGTCCATCCTCAGAAGAATGGAACAGCACACTTTGTTCTTTGTGAGAGACTTGATTGCAAAAGATCCTGCCAGGAGTTCGTGACAATTGATATGGAGAGAGAGTTCCTCCTGTGACCATCTGCCTCCCATGGAGACTCTCCCACATCTGGCTCCCCATCCCAGATGACTGGCGTCTGATTCTATAGTCATGTCCGGGGCTGTGCCGAAAATCGCCATGCCATTCCAGGCTTCCATGTGGTCTATCCACCATTGAAGTTCCGTTCCGGCCTCTGGAGATAAAGAAATCATTTCTGAATAAGTGAGACCTCTTCTGAGATGAGATGCTTTTAATCTCTGCAATGCACGATAGTGAAGAGGACCTGGAAAGATGGCTTGGATTGAAGAGGATAGAAGTCCCACAATCCTGGCCAATTGACGAAGTGAAATTCTGTCCCTTCTGAGGACCTTTTTGAGTTCTTTCCGAATCTTGGAAAGTTTGGATAATGGAAGGCTGAGAGACGCTGCGACAGACTCTATAAGGAAACCAAGAAATACTATTTTCAGAGTTGGAATTAACTCTGATTTGGATTCGTTGATCACAAATCCCAGATTGTGGAGGAGAGCAATAGTCATGCTCAGATTGAATTTGAGCTGGGTTAGGGATTGATCCATCATAAGAATATCGTCCAGGTAAATTATCATCATTATTCCCCTGGTACGAAGAAATTCTACAACAGGTCTCATAAGTTTGGTAAAACACCATGAGGCTGAGGATAGGCCGACGGGAGAGTTTGGAACTCGTATATCTGATCTTTCCATGAGAATTGAAGAAATCTCCGATGAGGGGAAAAAATGGGGCCTGAAAGGTAAGCATCCTTGAGATCTAGTCTGATCATCCAATCGTTTGGAAGTAGAATGTCCCTCAAAAGATGAATGCCTTCCATTTTGAAGTGCCGATAAACTAGCCATTCATTGAAATCTCTCAAGTTTATTACAGGACGAAAACCCTTTTCTTTCTGTTCCACTAGAAAAATGTTGCTTAAAAACCCTTTTGGATGAAGGGTTGATCTGCAAATGGCTTTTTTGTGTAGGAGATCTTGTACCTCCACATCTATGAGGTTCATCTCGTGAGATGGGAAAACTAAAGGTCTGGGCCGCGAGTGCTGAATTGGAGTACCGTAGAACTCTATGTGAAAACCCCGAACTGTTTGAAGGATCCAAGGATCCCTTGTAATCGTGCTCCAATTTTGAGCAAATCTGTGAAGCCGTCCCCCCAGTTCTAGAGGGAAAGAAGGGATAATGCTTACCAGAAACTCCTCCCGGTGCGTTAGCTCCTCCTCTGATGCGATTGCCTTTGGCTTTGCCAGAACCTCGAGAGGGGTAGAATGTTCCTTGGTGACCATCATTTCAGACGTTGTTCCTCTTTGGGTATCCTCTAGAGGGGCCTTGGTGGTAGAGGCGGCCGGAGGAGCCTTCCTTGTCTGGCCCCAGCAAAAACCTTAGTAGGGAAAATCTTTTTGATAGAACTTTGAGCTTTGTCTAGAGCTGAAAAGGTTGCTACAAATTTGCCTAGTTCCTTGACAAAAGGTTCCCCAAAGAGGTTTCCCTGGGCAATAGCTCCTGCCTCTGAAGTGGCTAACTCGCCCAGCTTATAATCAATTTTAATAAGCAGGGATCTCCTGCGTTCTGCCACAAGAGCACAGTTGGCGTTACCTAGGAGACAAATCGCTCTCTGAGCCCAACCGGCAATAATCTCTACAGAGAGTGGGGTACCGGAAAGTTTAGCTTGCTCCGCCAGCTGGATAATCTGCGCAAGCGGACCCACTACATCTAGGAGTTTGTCTTGGCAGTTTCTCCAAGATCTGTCTATACCCTTCTTAGGGTCCTTCATATATTTACTAAAAAAGGTGCACAGCTTAGGGTCGATATTGGGAGTGACAGCTACCGTGCCGGGTAAAGAGGGTCTAGAACATTCTGCCCTAAGTTTAGCTCTAACCTCTTTTTCTAATGGCTGACAAATTTTATCTGCCACATAATCGGCCACCTTAGTGTCAGAAGTCCTGGGATGGTAAATATCTAAAGGGTTAAACATATCTGAATCCTCTTCAGGGGAAACAGGGTTAGGACGCCAAGGCCTACCCAGTTCCTGATCCTCATATGAGGATAAATCAGCATCAGAATCACCCTCCCCTCCAAGGGGAAACCCAAATAAAGGGTTTAGATTTTTCACAACAGAGACGCTGGTTTCTCCGGAATTATCTTCCTCCCGGAAGGGTAAATTTTAAGCATGTGCGCACTCTTATGGAAGGTTTCGGTAAGTTTATCAAAACCTTCCAGGTGCCACGCGTCATGCTTTGAGGCCTTTTTACCCACTGATCTAACCCCACTAGGGCCCGGGTTGGGTTCAACTGTGTCAGAAAAAACCCCTGGAATGTTCTTTGCGAACTTATCAACCTGTTCCCTAAGAGGTGCAAGCGCATTTGTAATAGCGAAAGAGAGCACTTGATTCACCTCTGGGGGAAGACGCTGGGGAGGCCATTCTTGTTGTGCATCCTGAAAAGGAGCGCTTTCATGACCAGCAGATTGGTCCATTATATGGGTGAGAGCACCAAACTCAAGAAGAGTACTAAAGAAAAAAAGAAAAATTATCTCCTTTTTTTTTTTAAATTAGGAGAAAAAAAAAAGAAATATATATATATATATATATTTTTTTTTTAAATGTATATATATATGCACCCAAAATTGTAAAAAGGGCAGCCCCCTCGCTGGTGCTCAAAAAGCAACTAATAAATATATATAATGAATATATATAAAAATTGCCACTAGATGGGGCTAATTCCTTAAGACTGCAGAGCAGCCGTGTAAAAGCGAGGGTTGGTTCAGGGAATACAGACGTGTGACAGGAATTAAAAGAATTTTCTGTCAGCGTCTGCCCTGAAACGTGCGTCGTCGTCAGCTGAGGCACTCCGTGAGAGCTGCCTCAGGAAAACAGCTGACGCGCCTGATAGCTCGGCAGTGAGCACGCACGTGCCTCTGCCAAGCTGCAAAATGCAAACAAAAGTAACAAGTGCTTGGGCCAGAAGCCTAGTGCGCGTCTGAAATGTATAATAAAGGGAAATAGGTAAAAAAGTAATATCGACAGTTAAGTGAAGCGATAATGAAGAAGTACTTAACTGCCGAGCAGTGAAGAAAGAGGAACAGGAAGGGACGTCATACATATTTATACGTTGTGCTGTACTGTGATTGGACTGTTGCACGCTCTACACTATGGACTCATGGGACTTGTAGTCTTTATACGTTTTTGGGACTTTATTAAGTTTTTTCTTTGAACCTGCTGTTGGAATAAAAGTGAAGAAAGTTAAGCATAATCCTCGCCTCCGGTCCTGACATAGAATCAGCACTGTGGTGGCTATTTTGCATTTGAATAATTGTGGTTCCAGGTATTAACGGTGACACCCACACCATTTTCTCTGTGTGCATCAAGACAGTATTAACAGTGATAAGCACACCTATACTACTTTATTAACTTCTTGTTGACTTTAGAAATATTTACAATGCAACATGTAAGCGCTATAATAATTCTGTGTCAGGACAGGAGGCTACTGATTACGCTTCTCCTTCTTTGCTGTTTAGTATTTTCTAACTCACAGCAGCCAATAAAAAAATGAACTTTTATTTAAAAAAACTACAAAACCCAGCATACCCAACCATGACATCATCTTTCCTGTACCAAGCATGGCACATTCATCTGTATATAGCAGCGAGAAACCATTAATCGTCCTTTTTCTTTGTTGCTCGGCATGACTGATATGTGTGTTTTCATTACCTTTATTATTTATTGCAGTGCCAACGCTGTTAATTCGGCGATACCGCACACCGGGTGGCTCGGTGAAGCAATTACTCCTACAACGCTTCCCTGTGTTCACCCACTACATCGGCCGCATTTGTTTGAGGCACCTGGCCGAGGGCGAGGAGGCGGAGGCACGGAGCACTACAGCACAAGGACATCATGTCCTCTTTCCGGCTCGCTGCCTGCCTGCGTGCACAAAGCGCTGCGGCTCAGTGTCACTATCTGAATAGTGACACTGAGCCCACGCCTCGTCTCCGCAAGCATAGAGTCGGCTCCCAAGGCCATACGGTCGAGCAGAGTGACCCTTCTACGCCCACTTGCTCGGGCTGTAATTAGGCTGTCACAGGCTTTTTGTCCTGAGGGAGGTGATAACAGAAAATTACTCCTTACCAATATTTTCTGCAATAATTGGAGCATTTTCCTAGCCTCCTCAGCTATCTATTAAGCTGGGGTTCCCCACATATATATATTTTGCTTACATCCAGCCTTATATCAGCATTCAGACCTTGGGAGATACAGAGATTGTGGCGGATAGAAAAATCCCAGACAAAGCAGCTCTTTATCAAGAGCAGGAAGACTTTCTTTTGGCTGAGGACATTGTCTGCACACTGGATGCTTCAGTGTCCCAGTCAGTCAATAGGTGCCTTGTGGTTGTGCTACAGCCAATTGCCAGGCAGCTAAAAAGATATGCGCTAACAGTCCCTCCCCATCCCACGACTTGGCCCCACGCAGCCCTTTTGGCCCGACTGTCCCAGAGTATGGTCAGAGACCACGAATATTCAGCACATCCCTCCACCAGCACCCAAGTTATGCCCTGTTCTCCACTTGACAATCTGTCAGATGAGTCTCCCCACACACTGACTCGGACGATGACTCCTCGCAGCCAAAACAGTGATGCTTGTCCCCTAGTGGCCCCACTCCATCTTTCGAGACTCCTGACCCTGTTTCTCCATTTAACTTTGACCCTTATGCAATACTGCACCCTAGATCCTCTGGCTGGACACCCCTCCCAGCGGTCACAGAATACGTACAGGCATGCCTCAGAAAACCCCTGGACAAGGAAGTTAGTAACCTACTCCGGTCCGAGTGTCCCTGCCCGGATATACCTGGTAAGGCAGCCCTTACCCCCGAATTGGACCCCAACTTGGCTCCCTTCATTAAAAGGTCTTCAAAGGACCCAAAAAAGGGTATTGACAGGTCCTGGAAAGTCTGCCAGAACAAAGTTCTCGATATGACAGGCCCTCTATGTAAAATATTAGACCTGGCTGTGACATCGAAAGATTCTGGCTCCCACATCGACCCAGAGCATTATGCATGCTCGGAAATGCAAATTGCGTGCTCTCCATAGAGAGGAGGAAGTCCATATTGATGGGCATAGACCCCCAAGTTAACAGAACTTGCCAATGCAGAACCAGGTCCTTTAGCTGATGGTCTCCTGTTCGAGGACAAGTTTATGAAGGATCTGGGAAAATTTATTCACACCTTCACAGCTTTGGATAAAGCCCTGACATTTTTGCCAGGTCTGGCAGAAATCAAGGACGTCTGTCCGGCCACTCCTCTGCCCGCAGCTCTCACAAACTACAATTCCTCAGGAAGAGGCTACGCATCACAGACCAGGGACACCTTCTACCCTACATAGGCGTGGTCAGGTTGTGCCCGCTTCAACTGTGGCTTCCACCCCAGTACAGACCTAACTTTAGTGCCACCTCTCAAGGTAAGACTGATATCACCATCGTCAGTAATGTTGGGAGGCTGGACCAAACTTTCTGCACAATTGGGATCAGTTAACCTACGATCAGTGGGTTCTGGAGATGGTTACGGGTTTTCATCTGGAATTTTTTGGGGAACCACACCAAACAGACATTCCACAACTGATCCCTTTTTCCCTTCTCCATCACACCTTTATCCAGCAAGAGATAGACCAGCTGTTAAACAAAGGTGCGATCGCCCCTTGCCAGACAGATCCATCGGGGTTTTACAGCAATATATTTGCAATGAGCAAGAAAGGGGAGTGTTCCTGACTGGTGATAAATATGAAAGATTTCAACAGTTGGATTCTTTATCGGCATTTGAAAATGGAGGGGATACATTTACTCGGAGGCACCCTCCGAGAAGGGGACTGGATAGTCCGCCTGGACCTCATGGATGTCTACCTATCGATCCTAATTTCCCCCCTGCACAGGAAGTACTTACATTTCCAATGGGACAACCAGTGGTTTCATTTCAAGGTCCTTCCTTTAGGACTCTCTCCTGCGCCTTGGTGCTTCACCAAGGTTATGCGACCGGTGATAGGGAAACTCCGATCCAGCTGAATTCAAATGATTGTCTATCTGGACAACATTCTCATCATGGCGCAGGACGTTCAGTCTCTCATGCAGCATCTCAAATGTACCGTCCAACTTCTTCAGGACTTAGGTTTCCTGATCAATGCCACTAAATCCAAACTGAGTCCTTCTCATTACATGGAATTCCTCGGATTCCAGATACACTCTACCACTTCTTTCCTCTCCCTTGTGGCCCAGAAATTACACTCATTCCAGAAGGAGATCCAGTCTGTTCTTAGCAAAGACAAGATTTCCCTCAGAATATTAGCCAGGATGGTGGGATTACTAGCGTCCTCCATAGAGGCCATATTTCCAGCCCCGTTTCATTACGGAGCTCTTCAGCGCCTCAAGATCCATCACCTCCAAAAGGGTCTAACATACGCAGAACTCATAGATCTCACTCCCGAGACACGCAACGAGTTGCAGTGGTTGCTAGATCGTATGGCAGCCTGGAACGGCAGGGCCATTTTTGGATCTCGTCCAGATGTTATCCTAGAATCACACGCCAGCAGGTGGGGCTGGGGTGCCAGATGCGGCAGCATCTCCACAGGCGGGCAATGGTCTTGTAAGGAATCAGAGCTTCACATAAATTGTTTGGAGCTGTTAGCAGATTCCTTCAGGGTAAAAGCTCTGGCTCCGTGTAGGAGGCTGGCCTGGCTTTTAGTGGGTACCAGAGGTACTTACACCTTGTGCCAGGTCCAGTTATCCCTTATTAGTGTAGAAGAGGTGTTTCTAGCAGCTTAGGCTGATAGAAGGTAGCTATGGCAAAGCAGCTAAGGCTGAACTAGGAGACATGTAAAGCTCCTACTATGCCACTGGTGTCATATGCACAATATCATAAAAAAACACAATACACGGTAGTACTAAAAATAAAGGTACCTTACTTTTATGACAATATGACAAAAGTATCTCATTGAGTACCCTCAGTATGAGGATAAGTTATATACACAAGATATATGTACACAAACCAAAATTATGCAGGAATAGCAAGAAAAGTAATGCAAGCAGTGTAAAATTACAGTAGATTGCAATAGGAGCATCTAGGTATAGGGGCAACACAAAACATATACTCCAAAAGTGGAATGCGAACCACAAATGGACCCCAAACCTATGTGAGTTTGTAGAGGGTCGCTGGGACTGTAAGAAAACAGTGAGGGTTAGAAAAATAGCCCACCCCAAGACCCTGAAAGGTAGGTGTAAAGTGCACCTACTACCCCCAGAGACCACAGAAGTCGTGATAGGGGGATTCTGCAGGAAGAACAAACACCAGCAATGCAACCACAGTGGATTTCCGGACCTGAGTACCTGTAAGACAAGGGGACCAAGTCCAATAGTTGCAACAGTGTGGAGAGTGGGCAGGAGCCCAGGAAATGCCAGCTGAGGGTGCAAGGGAGCTGCCACCGGTTGGAAGAAGCTTGAAGTTCTGCCAGAAAGAAGAGAGCTAGGGACTTCTTTGGAGGAAGGATGTCCCACGTCGCGATGAAGCTTGCAGAGGTGTTCCCACACGAAAGACCGCAAACAAGGCTTGCTAGCAGCAAGGGTCGCGGTAGAGGTTTTTGGGTGCTGCTGTGGCCCAGGAGGGACCAGGATGTCGCCACTTGGAGGAGGAGACAGAGGGGGCGCCCAGCAAGTCAGGGAGCCCTCACAGAAGCAGGCAGCACCTGCAGAAGTACCTGAACTGGCACTTGGAAGAAGAGTGAACCAGAGTCCACGCGAAGTCACAAAAGGGAGTCCCACAACGCCAGAGGACAACTCAGAAGGTTGTGCACTGCAGGTTAGAGTGTCGGGGACCCATGCTTGGCTGTGCACGAAGGAAATCCTGGAAGAGTGCACAGGAGCCGGAGCAGCTGCAAATCACGCGGTACCCAGCAATGCAGTCTAGCGTGGGGAGGCAAGGACTTACCTCCACCAAACTTGGACTGAAGAGTCACTGGACTGTGGGAGTCACTTGGACAGAGTTGCTGAGTTCCAGGGACCACGCTCGTCGTGCTGAGAGGGGACCCAGAGGACCAGTGATGCAGTCTTTTGGTGCCTGCGGTTGCAGGGGGAAGATTCTGTTGACCCACAGGAGATTTCTTCAGAGCTCCTGGTGCAGAGAGGAGGCAGGCTACCCCCAGAGCATGCACCACCTGGAAACAGTCGAGAAAGCCGGCAGGATGAAGCGATACAAGGTTGCTAGTCGTCGTCTTGCTACTTTGTTGCAGTTTTGCAGGCGTCCTGAGCAGTCAGCGGTCGATCCTTTGGCAGAAGGTGAAGAGAGAGATGCAGAGGAACTCTGGTGAGCTCTTGCATTCGTTATCTGAAGAATTCCCCAAAGCAGAGACCCTAAATAGCCAGAAAAGGAGATTTGGCTACCAAGGAAGGAGGATTGGCTACCAAGAGAGGTAAGAGCCTATCAGAAGGAGCCTCTGGCGTCACCTGCTGGCACTGGCTGCTCAGAGCAGTCCAGTGTGCCACAAACACCTCTGTTTCCAAGATGGCAGAGGTCTGGGACACACTGGAGGAGCTCTGGGCACCTCCCCTGGGAGGTGCAGGTCAGGGGAGTGGTCACTCCCCTTTCCTTTGTCCAGTTTCGCGCCAGAGGAGGGCTGGGGGATCCCTAAACCGGTATAGACTGGATTATGCAGAGATGGGCACCATCTGTGCCCATCAAAGCATTTCCAGAGGCTGGGGGATGCTACTCCTTCCCAGCCTTCACACCTATTTCCAAAGGGAGAGGGTGTGACACCCTCTCTCAGAGGAAATCCTTTCTCCTGCCTTCCTGGGCCAGGGCTGCCTGGACCCCAGGAGGGCAGAAACCTGTCTGAGGGGTTGGCAGCAGCTGCAGTAGAGACCCCGGAAAGGCAGTTTGGCAGTACCCGGGTACTATGCTAGAGATCATGGAATTGTCCCCCAATGCCAGATCTTAGACATGTTACATGCCCATGTTCGGAGTTACCATACGTAGTGACCTATACGTAGTGACCTATGTACAGTGCACGCGTGTAATGTTGTCCCCGCACTCACAAAGTCCGGGGAATTTGCCCTGAACGATGTGGGGGCACCTTGGCTAGTGCCAGGGTGCCCACACACTAAGTAACTTTGCACCCAACCTTCACCAGGTGAAGGTTAGACATATAGGTGACTTATAAGTTAATTAAGTGCAGTGGTAAATGGCTGTGAAATAAGGTGGACGTTATTTCACGCAGGCTGCAGTGGCAGGCCTGTGTAAGAATTGTCAGAGCTCCCTATGGGTGGCAAAAGAAATGCTGCAGCCCATAGGGATCTCCTGGAACCCCAATACCCTGGGTACCTCAGTACCATATACTAGGGAATGCGAAATTTCCTAGCTATCGTGAAGGAAAGTTTCAATTCTATTAAGGACACGGAGGCGAGGATTATGCATATCTTTCTTCACTTTTTATTAATCAGCAAGTTCAAAGTTAAACACAAAATGAACAGAAAAACTACAAGTTCCATGAAGCCGCCGCCATGGTAACCAGTATCCAATGAGGTTCCACCTTTCACGCTGGTATAAATAGCCTCAGCTGCGACACACTTCCTCGACTTCACTGCGGAAATCTTGTTCGAATTAACTGGGTGTAGTCTGGGGACCTAAAAAATATACGGTGAAATTAGGACCCAAACTGATAACATAATGTTGCATCACAATGCCAGCCAAATAAGAGAATATACATATGTGTCATAACCTGAATCACAAAACAAGCCTGAGACTATCAACATTGTTTAAAGAAAACTAGATACATGAGCAAGGAAATAAATAAATAAACAAGGTATACATGCAAATATACCACCTCAATACGAAGATATAAGAGTCCGGGTGGGCAGAAGACTCGAGAGTAGTATGTGGGTGGGATAATCCTCGCCTCCGTGTCCTTAATAGAATTGAAACTTTCCTTCACGATAGCTAGGAAATTTCGCATTCTATATCAGGACCGGAGGCGAGGATTATGCAAGTTCAAAGCTTACCAACCACCAGTGAGGCTGCCTCATGAATAGGTTTAAAGTAGAACTTCTTAAAAGTAGATTCCGAAGACCAATCTGCGGCATGCATGATGTCTTCTAATCTACCCCCAACCTGTATGGCCTTCGAAGCCATGGCCCCCCGTGTAGAATGAGCGCCAAAAACTTGGATATCAATACCTGCCTCAGACAAAATCCAACTAATCCATCTGGCAATGGAAGGAGAAGAAACCGCCTTAAACGGCCTTTTTATGGAGATTAATAATTGGTTCTCACCTGGAGGTCTAAGATTCGCGGTTATTTCCTCATAGACCTTGAGACATCTAACCACGCATAATTTTGGGGAGTCCGGAAAAGATGGATAGGATACTGACCTGGTATTATTCTTTGTTCTCCTAGAAATAGTAAACGTGATTCCTTCTGGAGTAAAGACATGGGCTGATACATCCAGGGCCCTGATATCTGATACGCGTTTACATGAAATGAGGCATAAAAGCATGGCCAATTTGGCAGATAACTCCTTCCGGGATAAATACTGATTACCGCACCAAGAGGACAAAAGAATAAGGACTATGTTTACATCCAAGAGATTTGTATATCTAGCCTGAGGAGGTCTAGAAAGTCTGATACCCTTGAGGAGTTTACAGATCCATGGATGCTCTCCAACCGGAAGGTTGTTCAGAGGGGGGTGACCTGCAGATATAGCTGAGCGAAAAGAATTAATCGTACAGTAAGCAAGATCAGACTCCGCTAATTCTGCAAGGAAATTAGCGATATCTGTAATACTGGCCCCCATGGGATGACGGTGTTTGTCCACACACCAACGAGACCATCTGTTCCATGCTGAACTGTAACGTTTGCATGTCCCAGGGGCCCAGGCCTGCGCAATGAAGTTTCTAGCTTCCTGCGAAAGTCGGCTGTCTTGCCAACGATGCCTGAAATCTTCCAAGCTATGAGAGAGAGATGACCCTGAAGGACCAGGGGGTGATAAGATCCCGACGGGTCCCGTAGGAGTGCAGAAAAAACTGGGAGACGCAGGGGGCACTCGCAAGAGAGCTCCAGAAGAGTCGGAAACCAAGCCTGAGACCTCCACCAGGGGGTTATTAGAACTATTGTCGCCTCCTGTCTGCGAACCTGAGCTGCAACTCGCGGGATCATAAGAAACGGTGGGAAAGCATAACCTTGAAGAGTCCCCCAATGTTGGCGAAACGCATCTACTGCCGCAGCTCCCGAATCCGGGCGCCAGCTGAAGTATTGGGGAAGGTGAGCATTCCACCTGGACGCAAAGAGGTCTACTGTGCAGGGACCCCAACGGGTCATGATCGCTTGAAAAACCGATCGGTGTAACTGCCAATCGCTGGAGTCTGTGAGAAATCAGGAGTTCCAGTCCGCCCAAGCATTCTGGGCCCCCGGAAGATACTCTGCCGTGACCGAGACTTGGTGTTGGAGACAAAAATGCCAGAAGTCCTTTGCTAGTTCTGCTAGGGCTCTCGATCGCGTCCCTCCTAGACGGTTTATGTACTGGACAGCCGATAAATTGTCCATCCTGAGAAGAACTACACATGAGACTTTGTCTCTCGTTAGGGACTTTATCGCAAACGACCCTGCCAGGAGTTCCAGACAATTGATATGCATGGTGAGCTCCTGTGGAGTCCAGCGTCCCCCAAACTAAATGTCCCCGCATCGAGCCCCCCATCCTTGGCGACTGGCATCGGACTCTATCACCAGATCCGGGGCTGCTCCAAAAATGGCTCTGCCATTCCATGCTTCCATGTGGTCCAGCCACCAAAATAATTCCATTCTCGCTTCCTGAGAGAGGGAGATGAGCTCGGAATAAGTTACCCCCCGGCGAAGGTGGAAAGCCTTCAGGCGTTGAAGGGCTCTGTAGTGTAGGGGGCCTGGAAAAATGGCCTGGATTGAGGAAGACAGCAGGCCGACGACTCTGGCTAATTGGCGAAGGGAAATCCTGTCTCGCTGAAGGACTTTCCTCAGTTCCTTCTTTATTTTGGATATCTTTGTTGACGGAAGACTGAGGGATGCCGAACGAGAATCTATGAGAAAACCCAGGAAGACTAACGATTGGGTCGGAGAGAGCTCCGAGGAAAAATCTTTTTAATGGAAGACTGGGCTTATCCAGAGCCGAGAAAGTAGCAACGAATTTACCCAGCTCCTTAACAAAAGGGTCACCAAATAAATTGCCTTGGGCAATAGCCCCTGCCTCCGAGTTTGAAAGTTCACCCAATTTGGGATCGATTTTAATCAATAAAGATCTGCGCCTTTCCGCAGAAATGGCACAGTTCGCATTGCCCAGAAGACAGACAGCTCTCTGGGCCCATCCTGCAACAATGTCTGTTTGCAGGGGACTGTTTGAATGTTTGCGCGTTCTGCCAGTTGAATGATCTGTGTGAGGGGTCCCAACACATCCAGAAGCTTGTCCTGGCATGCCCTCCAGGAGCGGTCTATCCCTTTCTTGGGATCTTTAATGTATTTTGCAAAAAAGGTACACATTTTTGGGTCAATATTTAGAGTAAAAGCGACCCTATCAGATAACGATGGGCGAGGGCATTCGGCCCGTAAACGAGCACGCACTACCATGTCCAAAGGTTGCCTAATTTTACTGGCGACATACTCCGCAACCTTGAGATCCGGCCGCCACTCAGAGGAACGTGGATGGTAGATACCCTCCGGTTCAAACATATCTGAGTCCGAATCCCCAGGAACAGACTGATCCGGCAGGGTAGCATTAGGACGCCAAGGGCGACCTGAATCATCATCCAAAGATGATGAATCATCGTCTGAACCACCGAGGATGCCTTTAGGTGAACCAGAATCAGGGTTCCATAGATGGTGAAGCATGTCACCCATTACTCCGGGCAATCGACCCTCCCGGGAGGGTAAACGCGTATGCGCGCACGCACTCTTGGAGTGTGATAAAAAAATCGCTATCTTCCAGGTGCTCCGCGTCGCGCTTGCGCCTGTTCTTGGGAGCCGAAAGGGTAGAAGTATCACCCTCCGTTCCCGTCACGCCAAACATGCCCGTACCCTTGGACACCTGTCCTGTGAGTTTAGCCACAGTCTCTCTAAGAGGGGCCAAAGCGTGCGAAATTGCTTGTGAGAATAAGGCGTCTACCCCAGGGGGAATGGTACGGTGAGAGGGACCCTCACCCGGGGACATGTTGGCAAAAGGCTCATGCCCCTGAGAGGACTGCATGCTGAGGTTCAGACAAAAAATAATGTGACAGAGAATACCACCCTATAAATATATAAAGGGTAATTCCCTACCCCCTCTGTCCAGAAACATGAAAATAAAGCACAAAATTCTTCCCCGTAGGGGTATAATCAACCAAACGGTGTCACGGGGTAGGAAACAGTTAAAACACAAAGTGTTAAAGAAATGAGGAAAAATATAGCCAAACACACGAGCGTGTAGTTACTCAAAACACTCACACGATTAACTGTGCATTAAACAAAATACTGGGCGTCTGAGTGAAATAAATAAGACGCGCGCCCTCAGACGGGTGTGACGTGTCAAGAAACACTGAAACTCAAAAGAAAAGAAGCGCACTCGAGCGGAACGCGCGTTCCGAGTTGAGTCCACCTTCGTAGCAACACCCGTTGCTACAACAGTGCAAAAATAACAGAAAGGCGAAGCACTCGAGCGGAACGCGTGTTCCGAGTCGAGGACACCCGCCTAGCAACCCTAGTTGCTACAACAGAGAGAATGTAAAGTAAACGCTCGAGCGGAAACGCGTTCCGCTACGAGCACACCGCCTGAGCAACACTGGTTGCTTACACAGAAGAAACAAAAGGCAACAACGCGATAAACAAACAAAGCAATGTTAGCCGGAGGCAGGAAAGGCACTTATCTGAGCAGTGAAGAAAGAGGAAGTGTGTCGCAGCTGAGGCTATTTATACCAGCGTGAAAGGTGGAACCTCATTGGATACTGGTTACCATGGCGGCGGCTTCATGGAACTTGTAGTTTTTCTGTTCATTTTGTGTTTAACTTTGAACTTGCTGATTAATAAAAAGTGAAGAAAGATATGCATAATCCTCGCCTCCGGTCCTGATATAGAATTATATGGGTGTACCAGTATGCCAATGTGAATTGGTAAATTTAGCCACTAGTCTGTTAGTGACAAATTTGGAAAGAAGAGAGAGCATAACCACTGAGGTTCTGGTTAGCAGAGCCTCAGTGAGACAGTGAGGCATCACACAGGGAACACATACAGGGCACATACTTATGAGCACTGGGGCCCTGCCTGGCAGGGTCCCAGTGACACATAGACTAAAACAACATATATACAGTGAAATATGGGGGTAACATGCCAGGCAAGATGGTACTTTCCTACACTCCGCGTTCTGGTTGTTGCGTACTGCTTCAAATGGACAACATATCAGCAGTCCGTTACATCAACAAACTGGGAGGGACGAAATCACAAGCTCTAGTCCAGATAGCCAAAGCATTCTGGCAGTACTGCCTACAGAATTGAATTCCAGTAATGGCAGAGTACCTGCCAGGCCTGCTGAATGTAGTAGTGGATTGGAATTCCAGATTCCTCAAAGATCACAGTGAATGGAAGCTCCATCCAATAGTATTTCAAGCTTTGCAAAGGAAATGGGACCAATGTCATATAGACTTTTTTGCCTCTCGTCTTTCACATCAAATTGACTGTTTGTTCTCTTAGAGACCGGATCCCATAGCCATAGCCTTAGATGTATTCCTCCAACAATGGACAGGTCCTCTCATTTACCCCTTTCCCCCATTCATAATGATTCTGAGGGTGGCAACTCAGGTTCTGCAATACAGAGCAGAATTGATTCTGGTCTCGCCAGTATGGAGATCCCAGTTGTGGTTTCCCCTCCTGTTATAACTGTCCCGGGATCTCCCAGTGCGGATCCTAGCAATTCCCAACCTTTTATTAGACCCGTCGGAACAACTTAATCCTCTTCTCTTTCAGAACAAACTGCAGCCCATGGCTGTGGGAAAGTACCATCTTGCCTGGCATGTTACCCCCATTTTCACTGTATGTATGTATGTTTTAGCCCCTGTGTCACTGGCAGGACCCCAGTGTTCATAGTATGTGCCCTGCATGTGTTCCCTGTGTGGTGCCTAACTGTATCACTGAGGCTCTGCTAACCAGAACCTCAGTGTTTATGCTCCCTCTGCTTTCCAAATTTGTCACCGCAGGCTAGAGACTAAATTTACCAATTCTCATTGGCACACTGGTACACCCATATAATTTCCTTGTGTATGGTACTGAGGTACCCAGGGTATTGGGGTTCCAGGAGATCCCTATGGGCTGCAGCATTTCTTTTGCCACCCATAGGGAGCTCAGACAATTCTTACACAGGCCTGCCACTGCAGCCTGAGTGAAATAACATCCACGTTATTTCACAGCCATTTTTCACTGCACATAAGTAACTTATAAGTCACCTATATGTCTAACGTTCACTTAGTGAAGGTTGGGTGCAAAGTTACTTAGAGTGTGGGCACCCTGGCACTAACCAAGGTGCCCCCACATCGTTCAGGGCAAATTCCCCGAACTTTGTGAGTGCGGGGACACCATTACACGCGTGCACTATACATAGGTCACTACCTATGTATAGCGTCACAATGATAACTCCGAACATGGCCATGTAACATTTCTAAGATCATGGAATTGGCCCCCTAATACTATTCTGGTATTGGGGTGACAATTACGTGATCCCCCGGGTCTCTAGCACAGAACCCGGGTACTGCCAAACTGCCTTTCCGGGGTTTCCACTGCAGCTGCTGCCGTTGCCAACCCCTCAGACAGGATTCTGCCCTCCTGGGGTCCAGGCAGCCCTGGCCCAGGAAGGCAGAACAAAGGATTTCCTCTGAGATAGGGTGTAACATCCTCTCCCTTTGGAAACAGGTGTGAAAGGGTGGGGAGGAGTAGCCTCCCCCAGCCTCTGGAAATGCTTTGATGGGCACAGTTGGTGCTCATCTCTGCATAAGCCAGTCTACACCGGTTCAGGGATCCCCCAGCCCTGCTCTGTCGCGAAACTGGCCAAAGGAAAGGGGAGTGACCACTCCTCTGGCCAGTACCTCCCAGGGGAGGTTCCCACAGCTCCTCCAGTGTGTCCCAGACCTCTGCCATCTTGGAAACAGAGGTGTTGGGGGCACAGTGGACTGCTCTGAGTGGCCAGTGCCAGCAGGTGACGTCAGAGACCCCCTCTGATAGGCTCTTACCTTTCTTGGTAGCCAAACCTCCTTTTCTGGCTATTTAGGGTCTCTCCTCTGGGAAATTCTTCAGATAACGAATGCAAGAGCTCACCAGAGTTCCTCTGCACTTCCCTCTTCGACTTCTGCCAAGGATCGACCGCTGACTGCTCCAGGACGCCTGCAAAACCGCAACAAAGTAGCAAGATGACTACCAGCAACATTGTAGCGCCTCATGCTGCCGTCTTTCTCGACTGTTTCCTGGTGGTGCATGCTCTGGGGGTCACCTGCCTTCACCCTGCACTGGAAGCCAAGAAGAAATCTCCCATGGGTCGACAGAATCTTCCCCCTGCTAACGCAGGCACCAAAAGACTGCATCACCGGTCCTCTGGGTCCCCTCTCATCCTGACGAGCGTGGGCCCTGGAACACGGGAACTCTATCCAAGTGACTCCCACAGTCCAGTGATCCTTCAGTCCAAGTTTGGTGGAGGTAAGTCCTTGCCTCCCCACGCTAGACTGCAAACCTGTGGACTGCGTGATTTGCAGCTGCTCCGGCTCCTGTGCACTCTTCCAGGATTTCCTTCGTGCACAGCCTAGCCTGGGTCCCCAGCACTCCGTCCTGTAGTGCTCAACCCGCTGAGTTGGCCTCCAACGTCGTGGGACCCTCCTTTGTGACTCTGAGCCAGCTCCGGTTCACAAATCTTCTAAGTGCCTGCTCCGGTACTTCTGCGGCTGCTGCCTGCTTCTGTGGGGCTCTCTGAGTTGCTGAGCGCCCCCTCTGTCTCCTCCTCCAAGGGGCGACATCCTGGTTCTTCCTGGTCCACAGCAGCACCCAAAAACCTCTACTGTGAACCTTGCAGCTAGCAAGGCTTGTTTGCGGTATTTCTGCGTGGGAACACTTCTGCAACCTTCAGCACGACGTGGGGCATCTTCCACCGAAAGGAGAAGTTCCTAGTCCTCTTCGTTGTTGCAGAATTCCAAGCTTCTTCCATCCGGAGGCAGCTTCCTTGCACCTTCATCCGGGGTTTCCTGGGCTCCTGCCCCCCCTGGACACTATCGCGACTCTTGGACTTGGTTCCCTTGCCTTGCAGGTCCTCAGGTCCAGGAATCAGTCTTCAGTGCTTTGCTGGTGTTTGTTGTTCTTGCAGAATCCCCCTAACATGACTATTGTGTCCTTTTGGGGTAATGGGTGTACTTTACTCCTACTTTTCATTGTCTTGGGGTGAGGTATCTTGGACACCCTTACTGTTTTCTTACAGTCCCAGCGACCCTCTACAAGCTCCCATAGGCCTGGGGTCCATTTGTGATTTGCATTCCACTTTTGGAGTATATGGATTGTGTTGCCCCTAGACCTATGTTCACCTATTGCATCCTATTGTAATTCTACACTGTTTGCATTACTTTTCTAACTCTTACCTGTTTTGGGTTTCTGTACATATAACTTGTGTATATTACTTACCTTCTTACTGAGGGTACTCACTGAGATACTTTTGGCAAATTGTCATAAAAATAAAGCACCTTTATTTTTAGTAACTCTGAGTATTGTATTTTCTTCTGATATTGTACTATATGATATAAGTGGTATAGTAGGAGCTTTGCATGCCTCCTAGTTCAGCTTAAGCTGCTTTGCCATAGCTACCTCTATCAGCCTAAGCTGCTAGAAACACCTCTATGCTACTAATAAGGAATAACTGGACCTGGCACAGTGTGTAAGTACCACAGGGTACCCACTATAAGCCAGGCCAGCTTCCTACATTGGTGGTGCAGCGGTGGGATAAGTACTTGCAACTGCTTTATCACTTTGTCATGTTGTACTTTTCATAAGAGAATCATATACCAAACAGTTCAGTATATGTACACTTAACCCAAAAAGTTTACTTTTCTATCCTGAAACGTTTTACTAAGTTCTGAAAAGTTTCTTAAAACTTCAAAAAGTTTTCCAAAGTTTGAAAATGTTTTTTTCTCTGTGCTTTCTAAAGTTCTAAAACTTTTTCTTTCTTACTATCCTTAAATCTATACTATCATGTCTATTGTAGATTCCACTCTAAAAACTGTTAATGCATGATATGAGAGTTTGAACTATAAATGTTTGAGGTGTCTCTGCCTAGATAGAGGTTTGAGTATAGGAAAGAACCCTACAAAAGAGTTTATCTTTAACATGCTTGTTGTAGATGACCAGAACCAGTCTGGGCCATCAAATGAGAGGTTAGAAAAGGGAGAAGCTTCCCAGTCTGATTCAGAGGAGTCCCCTGGAGAAGCTGGGGAGGGTTCTTACAAGGGTCTGCCCCCTAGCAGAGGTTCCCATAACAGTAGGGCATCCTTTATCCCTAGAGGCCAGGTTACCAGGGTCCAGACTAGGGACAGGTCCCCCTCTGAAACTTCCCATATTTCATCTGTGTCAAAGCATTCCCAACCCACCCACCCTGAGGATAACTTAATGGAAAGGGAACTCAGAAAGCTGAGGGTTGAAGAGACCAGACTAAAGCTTAAACAGCAGCAGCCAGCCTTAGATAGGGAATCCCTAGACATTGAGAGGGAAAGACAGAGGTTGGGGTTAGTTCCCCATGGTGGCAGCAGCAGTATTCCTGATAGCAATCCTGTTAAAGAGCAAGATTCCAGGAATCTGTACAAGATAGTCCCCCCTTACAAGGAGAGGGATGACATTAATAAGTGGTTTGCTGCACTTGAGCGGAGGGCCTGTATGGTACAGTTGGTCCCTCAAAGGCAGTGGGCTGCTATTTTGTGGCTATCTTTCACTGGAAAGGGTAGGGATAGGCTCCTTACTGTTAGAGAAAGTGAAGCCAACAACTACAAAGTTTTGAAAGTTGCACTCTTGGATGGATTTGGCTTAACCACTGAACAATACAGGATTAAGTTCAGAGACACCAGAAAAGAGTCTTCTCAAGACTGGACAGATTTTGTGGACTGTTCAGTGAAGGCCTTGGAAGGGTGGTTACATGGCAGCAAAGTTTCTGACTATGAAAGCCTGTATAACTTGATCCTGAGAGAGCATATTCTTGATAACTGTGTGTCTGATTTGTTACACCAATATCTAGTGGACTCAGATCTGACCTCTCCCCAAGAATTGGGAAAGAAGGGAGACAAGTGGGTCAGAACAAGAGTGAACAGAAAAGTTCATACAGGGGGTGACAAGGATGGCAAGAAGAAGGATGGTAAGTCTTCTGAGAAGGGTGGGGACAAAGGTAAACATTCTGAGTCTTCATCAGGCCCACAAAAATCCTCTGGGGTGGTGGGTCCAAATCCTCTTCTAATAATCAACCTAAAAAGCCTTGGTGTTATTTCTGTAAAGTCAAAGGCCATTGGGCAACTGATTCCAGCTATCCAAAGAAAAACACCAAACCTCCCACCACCACAACCCCTGCTGCAAATTCTAGTGTCCCTAGTAATAGCAGTGGTGGTGGGAAATCTACTACTAATAGCCAATCCAAGGGTGTAGCTGGGCTCACTATTGGAAATGTAGTTGGGGTTGGTCTTGTTAGGGAGACCACAGAGGCTGTTTTAGTCTCTGATGGTGGCATTGATTTTGCCACCTTGGTTGCTTGTCCCCTTAATATGGATAAGTACAAGCAACTTCCCCTAATAAATGGTGTTGAGGTTCAGGCCTACAGGGACACTTGTGCCAGTGTAACTATGGTAAGAGAAAAACTGGTCCACCCTGAGCAACACCTACTTGGTCAGCAGTACCAAGTGACAGACGCTCATAACAACACTCTTAGCCATCCCATGGCTGTTATGAATCTCAACTGGTGGGGGGTTACTGGTCCAAAGAAAGTTGTGGTTGCCTCAGATTTACCTGTAGACTGTCTACTAGGGAATGATTTGGAGACATCAGCTTGGGCAGAAGTGGAGTTGGAGGCCCATGCAGCAATGCTGGGCATTCCTGGGCATATTTTTGCTTTAACCAGGGCTCAGGCCAAAAAACAAAAAGGACAGGGTAACTTGGATCCTGGAACAATGGACCAAGTGCTTCCTAAAGCTAGAGGTAGCAAGGGATAAATCCCTACCCACTATCCCTCCCTCTACAGATGATTCCCCTTCTGAGGAAGAGGAATTTCCTTCTTGTGCAGAACCTACACCAAAGGAGCTGGCAGCAGACACTGCTGAGCTTTTGGGTGGAGGGGGGCCTGCCATGGAAGAGCTGAGTGTGGCACAGCAAACCTGTCCCACATTAGAGGGTCTCAGACAGCAAGCTGTCAAGCAGCAAAATGGGGATGTCAGTGATAGTCATAGAGTATACTGGGAAGATAACCTCTTGTACACAGAGTCAAGGGACCCAAAACCTGGAGCAGCCAGGAGATTGGTCATTCCCCTGCAGTACAGAGAGTTTCGTCTCACTCTAGCACATGACATTCCTTTGGCTGGGCATTTGGGACAGACGAAAACTTGGGAAAGACTTGTCCCCTTGTTTCACTGGCCTCATATGTCAGAGGACACCAAAGACTTTTGCAAATCTTGTGTGACCTGCCAAGTCAGTGGCAAGACTGGTGGCACTCCAAAGGTCCCTCTAATCCCACTTCCAGTGGTTGGGGTGCCCTTTGAAAGGGTATGGGTTGACATAGTTCGCCCCCTTGACCCTCCTACTGCTTCAGGCAATAGATTTATCTTGGTGGTAGCGGACCATGCCACAAGCTATCCTGAAGCCATACCTTTAAGGACCACTACGGCTCCTGCAGTGTCAAAATCACTCCTGGGAATCTTTTCCAGGGCGGGATTTCCTAAAGAGGTGGTATCAGACCGAGGTAGCAACTTCATGTCTGCATACCTGAAAGCAATGTGGAAGGAGTGTGGTGTTACCTACAAGTTCACCATCCCTTACCATCCACAAAAAAATGGTCTGGTTGAGAGGGTTAATAAAACTCTCAAAGGTATGATATTGAGACTCCCTGAAAAACCCAGGAGGAGATGGGATGTCCTGTTACCTTACCTCCTTTTTCTTTACAGGGAGGTACCCCCAAAAAGGAGTGGGCTTCAGCCCCTTTGAACTTCTCTTTGGGCACCCTGTAAGAGGTCCACTTCTCTTGTAAAGGAGGGTTGGGAACAACCTTTAAAAGCTCCTAAACAGGACATAGTGGATTATGTACTTGGCCTAAGAGCCAGAATGGCTGAGTACATGAAAAAGGCCAGTAAAAACCTTCAGGCCAGCCAGGATCTGCAAAAGCAATGGCATGACCAGAAGGCTGTTCTGATCCAGTACCAACCAGGACATAAAGTGTGGGTATTGGAGCCTGTGGCCCCAAGAGCACTCCAAGACAAATGGAGTGGATCCCATCTAATTGTTGAGAAGAAGGGTGAGGTTACCTATTTGGTACACCTGGGCACTACCAGGAGTCCCCTTAGGGTGATTCATGTCAACCGCCTGAAACCCTACTATGACAGGGCTGATCTCACCCTGCTCATGGCAACAGATGAGGGACAGGAAGAAGAGAGTGACCCTCTCCCTGACCTCTTCTCCACCACTGAAGCCAATGCCTTAGTGGATGGAGTAGTTTTAGCAGATTGTCTGACTGCTGAACAGAAACACAACTGCATCAATCTCCTAAGACAATTTTCAGACCTCTTTTCACTTGTACCAGGTACAACATCTTGGTGTGAACACACAATTGACACTGGAGACAGCCTGCCAGTCAAAAGTAAAATGTATAGGCAGCCTGACCATGTCAGAGACTGCATTAAACAAGAGGTGCAGAAAATGTTGGATTTAGGGGTGATTGAACCTTCAGAAAGCCCATGGGCTAGCCCTGTGGTGCTTGTACCAAAACCTCACCCCAAAGATGGAAAGAGAGAGATGAGGTTTTGTGTAGATTACAGAGGGCTCAATCAGGTAACAAAAATGGATGCTCACCCTATACCCATGGCAGATGAGCTCATTAATACACTGGCCTCTGCCAAGTATCTTAGCACTTTTGATGTGACTGCAGGGTATTGGCAGATCAGATTGGCAGAAGATGCTAAACCAAAGACTGCATTTTCTACTATAGGAGGGCACTACCAATTCACAGTAATGCCCTTTGGTTTGAAAAATGCACCTGCCACTTTTCAGAGGTTGGTGAATACAGTCCTGCAAGGGTTGGAGGCTTTCAGTGCAGCATACCTAGATGATATTGCTGTCTTTAGCTCAACCTGGGATGATCACCTGGTCCACCTTTGGAAAGTGTTGGAGGCCCTGCAAAAGGCAGGCCTCACTATCAAGGTCTCAAAGTGCCAGATAGGGCAGGGAAAAGTGGTTAACTGGGCCACCTGGTAGGTGGAGAACAGATTGCACCACTACAGGGGAAAATCCAGACAATCATGGATTGGGTTCCCCCTACAACTCAGATCCAAGTGAGAGACTTTTTAGGCCTCACAGGGTACTACAGGAGATTCATCAAGAATTATGGCTCCATAGCAGCCCCACTTAATGATCACACAAGCAAGAAAATGCCTAAGAAGGTGTTATGGACAGCTAGCTGTCAGAAAGCTTTTGAGGAGCTCAAACAGGCCATGTGCTCTGCACCTGTCCTAAAAAGACCATGTTACTCCAAGAAATTCATTGTTCAAACTGATGCATCTGAATTAGGGGTAGGGGCAGTCTTATCACAACTGAATTCTGAGGGCCAGGATCAACCAGTTGCTTTTATCAGCAAAATGTTGACCCCTAGAGAAAAGCGTTGGTCTGCCATAGAGAGGGAGGCCTTTGCTGTGGTCTGGGCACTGAAAAAGTTGAGGCCATACTTGTTTGGCACTCACTTTATTGTTCAGACAGACCACAAACCTCTACTTTGGCTAAAACAAATGAAAGGTGAAAATCCTAAATTGTTGAGGTGGTCCATATCTCTACAGGGAATGGACTATACAGTGTAACATAGACCTGGGAGTAGCCACTCCAATGCAGATGGACTCTCCAGATATTTCCACTTAGACAATGAAGACTCATCAGGACAAGGCTAGTCTTCTTGTCCTTCGTTTGGGGGGGGTGTGTAGGAAAGTACCATCTTGCCTGGCATGTTACCCCCATTTTCACTGTATGTATGTATGTTTTAGCCCCTGTGTCACTGGGATCCTGCCAGGCAGGACCCCAGTGCTCATAGTATGTGCCCTGTATGTGTTCCCTGTGTGGTGCCTAACTGTATCATTGAGGCTCTGCTAACCAGAACCTCAGTGTTTATGCTCTCTCTGCTTTCCAAATTTGTCACTGCAGGCTAGTGACTAAATTTACCAATTCTCATTGGCACAATGGTACATCCTTTTAATTCCTTTGTAAATGGTACTGAGGTACCCAGGGTATTGGGGTTCCAGGAGATCCCTATGGGCTGCAGCATTTCTTTTGCCACCCATAGGGAGCTCAGACAATTCTTACACAGGCCTGCCACCGCAGCCTGAGTGAAATAATGTCCACGTTATTTCACAGCCATTTTTCACTGCACATAAGTAACTTATAAGTCACCTATATGTCAAACTTTGTGAGTGCGGGGACACCATTACACGCGTTCACTATACATAGGTCACTACCTATGTATAGAGTCACAATGGTAACTCCAAACATGGCCATGTAACATGTCTAAGATCATGGACTTGTCACCCCAATACCATTCTTGTATTGGGGGGACAATTCCATGATCCCCCGGGTCTCTAGCACAGAACCCGGGTACTGCCAAACTGCCAAGCTGCTGCAGCTGCCAACCCCTCAGACAGGATTCTGCCCTCCTGGGGTCCAGGCAGCCCTGGCCCCGGAAGGCAAAACAAAGGATTTCCTCTGAGAGAGGGTGTTACACCCTCTCCCTTTGGAAATAGGTGTGAAGGGGTGGGGAGGAGTAGCCTCCCCCAGCCTCTGGAAATGCTTTGATGGGCACAGATGGTGCCCATCTCTGCATAAGCCAGTCTACAGCGGTTCAGGGATCCCCCAGCCCTGCTCTAGCGCGAAACTGGACAAAGGAAAGGGGAGTGACCACTCCCCTGAGCAGTAACTCCCAGGGGAGGTGTCCAGAGCTCCTCCAGTGTGTCCCAGACCTCTGCCATCTTGGAAACAGAGGTGTTGGGGGCACACTGGACTGCTCTGAGTGGCCAGTGCCAGCAGGTGACGTCAGAGAACCCCTCTGATAGGCTCTTACCTTTCTTGGTAGCCAGTCCTCCTTTCTTGGTAGCCAAACCTCTTTTTCTGGCTATTTAGGGTCTCTCCTCTGGGGAATTCTTCAGATAACGAATGCAAGAGCTCACCAGAGTTCGACTGCACTTCCCTCTTCGACATCTGCTGAGGATCGACCGATGACTGCTCCAGGATGCCTGCAAAACCGCAACAAAGTAGCAAGACGACTACCAGCAACATTGTAGCGCCTCATCCTGCCAGCTTTCTCGACTGTTTCCTTGTGGTGCATGCTCTGGGGGTCACCTGCCTTCACCCTGCACTGGAAGCCAAGTTGAAATCTCCCGTGGGTCAACGGAATCTTCCCCCTGCTAACGCAGGCACCAAAAGACTGCATCAACGGGCCTCTGGGACCCCACTCATCCTGACGAGCGTGGTCCCTGGAACACAGGAACTCCAAGTGACCACCTCAGTCCAGTGATCCTTCAGTCCAAGTTTGGTGGAGGTAAGTCCTTACCTCCCCATGCTAGACTGCAAACCTGTGTACTGCGTGATTTGCAGCTGCTCAGGCTCCTGTGCACTCTTCCAGGATTTCCTTCGTGCACAGACTAGCCTGGGTCCCCAGCACTCCGTCGTGTAGTGCTCAACCCGCTGAGATGGCCTCCGACGTCGTGCAACCCTCCTTTGTGACTCGGAGTGATCTCCGGTTCACAAATCTTCTAAGTGCCTGCTCCGGTACTTCTACGGGTGCTGCCTGCTTCTGTGGGGGCTCTCTAAGTTGCTGAGTGCCCCCTCTGTCTCCTCCTCCAAGGGGCGACATCCTGGTCCTTCCTGGTCCCCAGCAGCACCCAAAAACCTTTATCGCGACCCTTGCAGCTAGTAAGGCTTGTTTGCGGTATTTCTGCGTGGGAACACTTCTGCAACCTTCAGCATGACGTGGGACATCTTCCATCCAAAGGAGAAGTTCCTAGTCCTCTTCGTTGTTGCAGAATTCCAAGCTTCTTCCATCCGGAGGCAGCTTCCTTGCACCTTAATCCGGGGTTTCCTGGGCTCCAGCCCCCCCTGGACACTATCGCGACTCTTGGACTTGGTCCCCTTGCCTTGCAGGTCCTCCGCTCCAGGAATCCGTCTTCAGTGCTTTGCTGGTGTTTGTTGTTCTTGCAGAATCCCCCTATCACGACTATTGTGTCCTTTTGGGGTAGTAGGTGTACTTTACTCCTACTTTTCACGGTCTTGGGGTGGGGTATCTTGGACACCCTGACTGTTTTCTTACAGTCCCAGCGACCCTCTACAAGCTCCCATAGGTCTGGGGTCCATTCGTGATTCGCATTCCACTTTTGGAGTGTATGGTTTGTGTTGCCCCTAGACCTATGTTCACCTATTGCATCCTATTGTAATTCTACACTGTTTGCATGACTTTTCTAAGTCTTACTTACCTGTTTTGGGTTTGTGTACATATAACTTGTGTATATTACTTACCTTCTTACTGAGGGTACTCACTGAGATACTTTTGGCATATTGTCATAAATATAAAGTACCTTTATTTTTAGAAACTCTGAGTATTGTGTTTTCTTGTGATATTGTGCTATATGATATAAGTGGTATAGTAGGAGCTTTGCATGTCTCCTATTTCAGCCTAAACTGCTTTGCCATAGCTACCTCTATCAGCCTAAGCTGCTAGAAACACCTCTGTTCTACTAATAAGGGATAACTGGACCTGGCACAGGGTGTAAGTACC
The DNA here is from genome assembly GCF_031143425.1 of Pleurodeles waltl. Taxonomy (NCBI): domain Eukaryota; kingdom Metazoa; phylum Chordata; class Amphibia; order Caudata; family Salamandridae; genus Pleurodeles; species Pleurodeles waltl. The sequence continues at coordinate 826,259 of NC_090447.1, forward strand.
ACAGGGTACCCACTATAAGGCAGGCCAGCCTCCTACAATGGCCTGGCACATTTCAGGCAAAGTTGGTGTCTGCCACACCTTTCGGAGTGAGCAATCTCATTCATGTCCGCCTCCTGGGCAGACTCCACTCATAAACGATATCTATCCGCCTTGCGTAGATGGGTGGGTTGGTGCAACTCACGGGATCTGGATCCCTTTGGGGCCCCCATTACAGCTGTAATGAATTTCTTGGCTGAACTGTCCTCAGAAGGCCTGAGTTATTTCTCAGTCAATAACTATAGATCAGCTATTTCGGCATGCCATATGTCTATAGAAGGGAAACCAGTAGGAGAGCACCTGATGGTAAGTAGAGTGATAAGAGGTATTCGATTAGCCAATCCTCCACAACCCAAGTATGCTTATTTATGGGATGTTGATATCATCCTAAAGTTTTTGAAAAGCAGGCCATGCAATTCTGATTTGTCTAGAAAGCAGTTGTCAGCAAAACTAACCATGTTACTGTGTCTTGTATCCCGCAGGAGAGTTTCAGACGTTCATGCCCTAGATATTGCAGGTAGAGTATGTTCTCCTGACGGTAATACCTTCTCCATATCTCAGAGAACTAAAACTTTTTCCAGGCAAGTAACTTATCCTACTTTTCCAGAAAATCCCAAATTATGTATTGTTCAATGTTTAAAAGAATATGAGGATCGAACCAGGGAGTTTTGTAAATCTCCTGGAGGTCAACTCCGGATTGTTCTACAGAAAACATTTCATCCTGTGTCCTCTGCTACTTTGGTGCGCTGGGTGAAGTGGATTCTGTTGGAAGCAGGTATCGTAATTCTAAATTTGGGGCTGTTTCTGTGAGAGGGGCCATGGCGTCAAAAACATACTCTCTTGGGTCTCTATTACAGCACATAATGAGAGCCGCAGATTGGTCGGCAGATTCTACCATTAAGAAATTCCATTATAAACCCATTTTGGATGTGGCCTCCATTGTAATACAACAGCTTTAAACTAGCATAATCCGAAGCCTCCGGTCCTGACATAGAATATAACATGTTCTAGCATTCGCGTCAAGAATTTTCAATTCTTTTAAGGACACGCAGGTGAGTATTATCCCACCCTAATAGTAATCATTCCCATCCCTCATTCAGTTTGTGGGAAAAACACCACATTTTTTATCTTTATTTCAGAGTGTTAGTGCCAAGTATATGCTTAGACAACTGCATAACTTGTTTGCTTACATTGAATACAAGTATGATTGTCTACATCTTTTGGCTCATAATGGATTGTTATTGTATGACTTTTGTACACAACAGACGATTAAGACGAAATTATCCTTCCTCTTTTACAGAGTCGAAGCAGAAGACTAGATAACTGGAAACCTAAAGACTATGATACCTGGACACGGATCTCTTTGACTCACAGACTACGATACCGGGACACAGATCATTTCGACTTTCTAATTCAAGAGGCAGTTTAATTCGATGTGTTCAACCTGCAGAAGATTTGTGGGACCCTTTTACTAGTTGATATTCTTGTTCAGGGCATAGAAAGAGAACGATTAATGGTTCCTTGCTGCTTTATACAGATGAATGTGCCGTGATTGGTACGGGAAAGATGATGTCATGGTTGGGCATGCTGGGTTTTGTAGTTTTTTTTAATAAAAGTTACATTTTTATTGGCTGTTGTATGTTGGAAAATAATAAACAGCAAAGAAGGAGAAGCATAATCCTCGCCTTCGTGCCCTTTATAGAATTGAAGATTCTTGACACGAATGCTAGAAAATTGTATACGCCTCCCTTATTTTTACATGATGTGGTGGCCATTTTGAATTGGGATAATTCTGGTTTCCGGCAGTTACGTTGAGAATCACAACAATTACTTAGCGTATTACTTTGCATCCACCAAAAAGTTTACGCATCAGATGTGATACGCACATTTGTATTACATAATCAGCACTGTGGGGGCTATTTTGCATTGGAATAATTGTGGTTCCAGGTATTAATGGTGACACGCACGCCATTTTCTCTGTGTGCACTGAGATAGTATTAACAGTGATACACACACCTTTTACTGCTTTATTAACTTTTTGTTGACTTTCAAAATATTTAATATGCAATCTGTAAGCGCTATAATAACACCTCCCTTATTTTTACATGAACCAGGTCCTCTACCAATAGAATGGGAGGATTGGCTTAATATATTTGAAACCTATATTGAAGCTTTAGATGGTCAAAGATTTACTGCAGCAAGGAAAAAAAGCGTTACTCTTAAATTAATTGGGCAAAGAATGGCAACATATTTTTAAATATTTACCAATGGTTACTGAAACTAATGGGGATATGATAGAGGATGTATATGAAGAAGCTAAAAAACGCCTGGAAGGTAGATTTGCAAAAGAAATTAATGTAATTATCAATTGGTACAAATTCTACACATATTCTTAAAAGGAAGGAGAATCAATAGACAAATTTGTATCTAAATTGAGAGCGCTTTCTATAAAGTGCAAATTTGGGACTATGACTGATGAGTTAGTTCGGGATCAATTGATTGTTCTTTGCAAGAGCAGGAAAATTCAAGAAAGACTTTGGGCAGCTAAAAATCCATCACTTTACCCCTTCACTGCCCGGCCTTCCCCCCTTAGGTGCCAGGCCTTTTTTTGGCTATTTGGAGCAGTTCGCGCTTATGCCCTCATAACTTATTGTCCACATAAGCTACCCAGGCCAAATTTGCGTCCTTTTTTACGAACATCCTAGGGATTGTAGAGGTACCCAGACTTTGTGGGTTCCCCTGAAAGAGACCAAGAAATTAGCCAAAATACAGCAAAAATTAGTTTAAAAAAAAAAGAAAATGGGAAAAAGGGGCTGCAGAAGAAGGCTTGTGTTTTTTTCCATGAAAATGGCATCAACAAAGAGTTTGTGGTGCTACAATCACCAGCTTCCCAGCTTTCAGGAACAGGCAGACTTGAATCAGAAAGCCCAATTTTTCAACACAATTTTGGAATTTTACTGGGACAAGCCCCATTTTTACTATTTTTTGTGCTTTCAGCCTCCTTCCAGTTAGTGACAGAAATGGGTGTGAAACCAATGCTGGATCCCAGAAAGCTAAACATTTCTGAAAAGTAGACAAAATTCTGAATTCAGCAAGGTGTAGATCCTACAAGGTTTTCCTACAGACAATAACAGCTGAAATAACAAAATATTGAAATTGAGGGGAAAAAAAATAGCAATTTTTCTCAGAGTTTTACTTTGTAACTTTTCCCTGCAATGTCCAATTTTTTAAAGCAATATACTGTTACGTCTGCTGGACTTTTCTGGTTGCGGGGATATATAGGGCTTGTAGGTTTAGGTTTATCATCAACCCTAGGTACCCAGAGCCAATAAATGAGCTGCACCTTGCAATGAGTTTTCATTCTATGCCGGGTATACAGCAATTCATTTGCTGAAATACAAAGAGTGAAAAATAGGTATCGAGAAAACCTTTGTATTTCCAAAATGGGCACAAGATAAGGTGTTGAGAAGCAGTGGTTATTTGCACATCTCTGAATTCCGGGGTGCATGTGAATTACAGGGCATTTCTCAAACAAACTTTTTTTTACACACTGTTTTACATTTGGAAGGAAAAACTGTAGAGAAAGACAAGGGACAATAACACTTGTTTTGCTATTCTGTGTTCCCCTAAGTCTCCCGATAAAAATGGTACCTCACTTGCGTGGGTAGGCCTAATGCTCGCAACAGGAAACTCAACATGGACTCATCAGATTTCTACATTGAAATCTGTTTTTTGCAAAGTGCCTAGCTGTAGATTGTGACCTCTAGCTGAACCAGCACCTAGGGAAACCTACCAAACCTGTCCATTTTTAAAAACTAGACACCTAGGGGAATCCAGGAGGGGGTGACTTGTGGGGCTCTCACCTAGTTATGCTACCAAGAATCCTTTCCAAACCTCAAAATCTGGCTTAAAAAAACACTTTTTCCTCACATTTTGGTGACAGAAAGTTCTGGAATCTGAGAGGGGCCACACATTTCCTTCCACCCAGTGTTCCCCCAAGTCTCCTGATAAAAATGGTACCTCACTTGTGTGGGTAAGCCTAGCGCCTGCAGCAGGAAATGCCTCAAAACACAATGTGGACACATCACATTTTCCCAAAGAAAAAAGACCTGTTTTTTGCAAAGTGCCTAGCTGTGGATTTTGGCGTCTAGCTCAGCCGGCACCTGGGGAAACCTACAAACCTGTGCAGTTTTGAAAACTAGACACCTAGGGGAATCCAAGATGGGGTGACTTGTGGGGCTCCCACCAGGTTCTGTTACCCAGAATCCTTTGCAAACCTCAAAATCTGGCTAAAAAAACACTTTTTCCTCACATTTTGGCGACTGTATGTTCTGGAATCTGAGAGGGGCCACACATTTCCTTCCACCCCACGTTCGCCCAAGTCTCCTAATAAAAATGGTACCTCACTTGTGTGGGTAGACCTCGCGCCCGTGACAGGAAATGCCCCAAAACACAACATGGACACATCACATTCGCCCAAAGAAAACAGAGCTATTTTTTTGCAAAGTGTCAAGCTGTGGATTTGGGCCTCTAGCTCAGCCGGCACCTAGGGAAACCTGCCAAACCTGTGCATTTTTGAAAACTAGACACCTAGGGGAATCCACAATGGGGTGACTTGTGGTGCTCTTACAAGGTGCTGTTACCCAGAATCATTTGCAAACCTCAAAATTTGGCCAAAAAACACTTTTTCCTCACGTTTCGGTGACAGAAAGTTCTGGAATCTGAGAGGAGCCACAAATTTCCTTCCACCCAGCGTTCCCCCAAGTCTCCCGTTAAAAATGGATAACTCACTTGTGTGGGTAGGCCTAGTGCCCGCAAAAGGAAATGCCTATGTGGACACATCAAAATTATCAAATACTAAACTACCTGTTTTTTGAGGGGGGACCTGTGTTTTTGGTCCTGGGTTCAGCAGTCATATAGGGAAACCTACCAAACATTTCTAAAAACTAGACACCTGAGGGAATCCAGGGAGGTGTGACTTGCGTGGATCCCCCAATGTTTTCTTACCCAGAACCCTCAGGAAACCACAAATTTAGCTAAAAAATCAAATTTTTTGTAATTTCTCTGTGGAACCACCGCACCAGCACAAATGTCCTACCACCCAACATTCCCCTCAGTCTCCTGGTAAAAATGATACCTCACTTGTGTAGGTGGGCCAAGTGCCTGTGACAGGGAAGAGCCAAAAACATGTCGAAATTGAGGGGGAACCAAAGTGGGTCCAAAAGGACAGTTTGAAAAAAAAATATATTTTCAGGCTGACAAGTGGGGCAGAAGTTTTATTGGTATAGATGAGACAATGCTGGGTGGCAGGAATTTTGGGGATTCCTGCAGATTCTGAAAGATTCCATCACAAAAATGTGGAAAAAATGTGTGATTTCCAGCAAAGTTGGATGTTTGCAGGGCATGTGGGTAAGGAAATGGTGTGGGGTGCATGTGAAGCACACCACCCTGGACTCACCCAGATGTTTAGTTTTCAGATGTGTGTAGGTCTTGTGGATTTTTCTACATGGTAACGTCCCAAAGTCCAAAAAGTACAGACCTCACCATTCCAAGTGGGTCGAAGGTCTCATGGACCAAATGTAAAACCAAAACCCAAAATAATCCAATGTCCTCTTGCTTGACATACGATAAGATGTTTTAGTGTGTCGGGGGAGAGCTGAAAGACCGTAACCCCATTCAGTTGGGGTGGGGGCATAACCATGCCTATACTGGTTGGTAGCCACTACCACGCTATTTTTTTAAAAATTCCCTGGCATCTAGTAGAATTTCTGCCCCCCGGGGTGTGGATCAGGGGTAATTGCCCCAGCTGCCCACTAATGGGCAGAACAACTTTGGCCCCATTGATTTGCTCTTATTTTGAAAAAAATCTTCCCTGGTCTCTGGTGGGCTTTCTGTCCCCCTTGGGGGCAGAGGGGCCTTCCAAAAATAGGCTGATCTGCCCCCAAGGGGAGGTAGATATGGTCAACAGTAATGTGCCCCATGGGGAGCGACCCTTTCCCAAGGAGGCTACCCCCAAACATAAACACACTCCAATCCCTAGTGGTTTCTGCCCTCTTGGGGGCAGATCGGCCTAATAAAAATAGGGCGATCTGCCGCAAAGGGGGGCAGAAATGGCCTAAAAACAATTTGCCCCCCAGGGGAACAACCCCTGCCTAAGGGGTCGCTCCCCTTGCGTGCAATTGACTCAAAAATAAAAATCCCAGGTGTCTAGTGGTTTCTGCCCCCCTTGGGGCAGATTGGCCTATAAAAAATAGACTGATCTGCCCCCAAGGGGGGACAGAAATGGCCTAAATATAAATTGCCCCCTAGAGTGGCAACCCTTGCCTAAGGGGTCGCTCCCCTCCTCTAAAAAAGGGGGGAAAAATGATCTCTGGCACCTAGAGGTAACAATAGGCCGATCTGCCCCCAGGGAGGCAGAAATGGTCTTGAAAATAGTTGCCCCCCTGAGGAGCGACCCTTGCCCAATTTCACTTTTAAAATTGATCCCTGGTGTCTAGTGGGCATTTCAGCTGCCAGGTCGCTTCACGATCTGGCTGCTGAAATGCTCTGAGACTTCAAAGGGAAGGAAATTCCTTTCCTTCCCTTTGAAGCCTCTCAGGCCCCCATCACATGATCGGAAAAGAAATGCTTTGGCATTTCTCTTCCAATCCGCGGCCTCTGATGAGGTCAGCGTGCGATCGCGCTGACGCCATCAGACGTCACAGGGGGAGTCAGCGTTGGAAGGAGAAGCGATTCCCCTTCCAGCCCTGCCATGGGGGGGTGGGGGTGCAGCCCTCTGGGGGAGCCCTAGCGCTTCCCCTGAGGGCCAGTAGTAGGACGTAATGGTTACATCCGTGGCACCCTGAATTTGGGATTATGGCGAGAAAGTTGATTTGATGATAGATTCAGGATCTATGTACACTATGGGGGTTATTACAACTTTGGAGGAGGTGTTAATCCGTCCCAAAAGTGACGGTAAAGTGATGGATATACCACCAGCCGTATTATGAGTCCATTATATCCTATGGAACTCGTAATACGGCTGGTGGTATATCCGTCACATTTGGGACGGATTAACACCTCCTCCAAAGTTGTAATAACCCCCTATTGCTCCTGAAGCAATGTTTACAGAAAAGTGGCCAAGTGTGAAATTAAACCCTAAAGACATTAATCCAGGAGGATATCAAGGCGAGAAAATAGATTTAATGGGATATATGGATACTACAATAACATTTGGAGAGAAACAAGTTCAAGGAAAAGTAAACATAGCAGAAGAGGGACTACCAATTTTGGGTTGGGTGCATCAATATGATTTTGGTATTGTTGTGAACCCGAGAGCTCCTAATCAAGTGAGGGTGGTTGATGAGGCTTCTCTAGATGAAATATTAAATAAGGGCAGTGTGTTTTTTGAAAAAAAAACTAGGCCAATTAAAAGGATATGTGTACAAGATTGTGTTGAAACCTGATGCTATTCCTGTACAACATAAGGTGTGTCACATTTCTTTAGTGTCGAGAGCAGCAATAAAGGAAATGTTAAATGATATGCTCTCTTCTGGAGTAATTCAACCTGTGGAAACGTCAAGGTGGATATCTCCTGTGGTTATCACAGAGAAATCGGATGGAAAGTATAGGGTGTGTTTGGACCTGAGATCCTTAAATCAGAATGTGGTAGTAGATACTTATCTGCTTCCAAACATTAATGAGCTAATTTTGGCTGTGGGGGGAGGTTAATATTTTTCAAAGTTAGACTTGAAGAATGCGTATCATCAGATTAAACTTCATGAGGATTCTAAACCTCTTACAGCGTTCATCACAATAGAAGGCACATTCCAGTTCACGCGTATGCCATTTGGATTGTGTTCAGCGCCGAGAGTATTTCAGAGGATGATGAATGAAGTTTTCAAAGGAATGTCCAATATTTTATATTTCCAAGATGACATTTTAATTTTTGGTGACTCAGTACAACAGCACAATATGGTGCTTCGAGAGGTATTACATAGAATCTCAGGAGCAGACTTGACTCTTCGGGAGAAAAATGCAAATTTCGGGTTAACCAAGTTGAATGTTTGGTATTCTCAATTGTTGTGAATGGGGTAAAGCCAAAGGAAAATCTGCTGGATGCCATAAGACTAGCCCCTGCTCCCAATGTTATAATAAATTGAGATCCTTTCTGGGTCTCATAGAGTACTATGTGAAATTTGTTCACACATTTTCTGAAAAAACTGAATGTCTGAGATTTTTATTTGAAGAAAGGTAGTAGCTTTGTATGGGGATCAGAGCAACAAAAATGTTTTAACCAGATAAAAGAAGAGATCTGTAATGCTGGGATATTGACACCATTTGATACTAAGTTAAACTCAATACTGACAGTTGATGCTACTGCCACAGGAATAGGAGCAATACTCTCTCAAATTCATGGGAAACAAGAACAAAAAAGTGGCCTTTGCTTCGCAGATGCTCACTGCTTCTGAGCGCAGTTATTCTGTCATTGAACGTGAGGCTCTTGCAGCTGCATGGGGGGGCAGAATACTTTAGAACGTATTTAAGGGGAACAAAATTTTTAATACGAACAGATCACAAACCTTTGGTAAAAGTACTATTGCCAGGGAAAGGTTCAGCAAAATTAGCCAGATTAATGGCTAGTCTTCAAGAGTATTGTTGAATACTGTACAATATATTCAGGAGTGGAAGAATTGCCAAGCCAAATGTTTGTCACATTTATCCTTGTATTGGCGTGCTGTGGATGAGCAAGCTATACAGAAAATAGAGAAGGAGGGAGCTGTAGCTTCAGTTCAAGATATAGTAAACAATGAGGTTGCACAAGCTATTACAGTGCAGGAATGGACTAAAGAGATGGAATAGGATGCTACACTTAAAGGAGTAAAACAATTGATTTTATTGGGTGGAAGAAGAGAAAGCTCAATGGCAGTTTCTGTCAGACCATATGTGAAGGTTTTGGAGGATCTATCAATGTGTGGTGATAATGTGATTATGAAGGGAGACAGCTCTGTTCCTCCACAGGGAGTATGGTCCAAGTTAATAAAAAAAGCACATGAAGGACATCTGGGGCAATCTAAAACAAAGAAAAGATTGAGAGCAAACTGGTGGTGGCCAGGGATGGATAGCCAAGTAGATGATTGTGTAACAAAATGCGGTGTGTGTAAGGAGAGTGAAAAACGTTTGAGAGTTGGGGATGAAGCAGATATGGGTCACATAAGTGATCCAGGCAACGCCTGGCATACATTGTGTATGGATTTCATTGGACCTATGAATGAGTTAGGAGGGCACTTGAGGTATGCCATGGTAGTGGTAGATGTGCATACAAAATGGCTTGTTATTTTTGAGGACAAGAGGAATCAAACACAATCGTACTGCTCTTAATAATCCACAAAGTAATGGTGTAGTGAAAAAAGGCCAATAGACTAGTTAAGGGTGCCATTCAAATGGCTTTAGCTAGTCATCAGGATGTCAGAACGATATTGTAAGAAATGGTCTGGGCTTATCGTACAACTGCACTCGAGGTGACCAATAAAACTCCTTTTGAACTAATGAGGGGGAGGCTTCCTGGGACAAAGTTAGTTCCTGCATGGATGAAAGAAGTTGTTGAGCAGTCTAAAGGACAAAGAGTGGAAAGGGTTAATCAAAAAGAGAAAAGGGTAGGGTATAAGAGCATACAAGTTGGAGATTGGGTTACATTAAAATGTTGTCTGGAGGGAACAGGTGTAATGAAATTCAAAAGTCCGTGTAGAGTTGGACAAGTAAATCGATTTTCTGTGGTGTTGGATAATGGAGAAGTATGGAACAACAGGAGCATAGCTTTATATCAGAAGAGTGGTGAGCGTAAATCCAATGGGGAAAACTTTGACAGTAATAACCCGTTCATGTTAATGTTGGATGAAGAAATGTGTCACTCAACTCAAGCATACAATAGCGTTAAAATGAACCGTAACAAGAGAGTTGATGGAGGTAGTGATCACGTAGAGACCAACATCTCTGATCCAACGTTCAATGTAATGAGGTGTAGGAGAATTCATATAAACCTTTATATTTAAGGGATTATGGGCCTCATTCTGAAAGTACCGCCGTCAGAATACCGCTGCGCGGTCAAAAGACCACTGCGGTAATTCTGAGTTTCCCGCTGGACTGGCGGGCGACCGCCAGAAGGCCGCCCGCCAGCCCAGCGGGAAACCCCCTTCCATGAGGATGCCGGCTCCGAATGGAGCCGGCGGAGTGGAAGGGGTGCGACGGGTGCAGTTGCACCCGTCGCGATTTTCAGTGTCTGCTTGGCAGACACTGAAAAGCTTGGTGGGGCCCTGTTAGGGGGCCCCTGCAGTGCCCATGCCAGTGGCATGGGCACTGCAGGGGCCCCCAGGGGCCCCGCGACACCCGTTACCGCCAGCCAGGTTCTGGCGGTCAAAACCGCCAGAGCCAGGCTGGCGGTAAGGGGGTCGGAATCCCCTTGGCGGCGCTGCCTGCAGCGCCGCCATGGAGGATTCCCCAGGGCAGCGGGAAACCGGCGGGACACCGCCGGTTTTCCGTTTCTGACCGCGGCGGGACGGCCGCGGTCAGAATGCTCATGAATGCACCGCCAGCCTGTTGGCGGTGCATCCGCGGTCGTTGGCCTGGCGGTAGTCTACCGCCAGGGTCAGAATGACCCCCTATGTTCATAAATGAATTGTTTTTATGATTACAATTTGCATACATATTTGCTTTGTGGTAAGGGGAGGGGGATATGTTGTGGGCTTATCGTTACTTCAGTGATAAGACTGTAGAATGTTTGTATTGCATCGAGTGCTGCAGCATTCCAGGGATGTCAGTTATTGAGAAGACTGACTGAGGGAAGCTGCACTTCAGCTGCAGAGCTCCAGTTTTAAATAAATCAGCTCTTACCCATCAAAAGAGTTTCCGTTCCTGGTTATGGATCACAAGAGTTTCCTGTGTAGTTACTATTATTTATTTTTATGTGATTGTGTTACTCGAACCTGGACCATGGACTTTCAAGCGCTTTACAAATTACAACAGAAATAAACAAGCATTAGTAAATGCATTAGGTTTCGCCTATGGGATGATAAATACGTTTTTTTTAGGTAGAGAACACAAGCGCTTTGACTTATTGTAAGTATTGTTGGTTTTTAACCACACCCATCTCACGCCCATTACTTTAATTCATTCTTGGGCTTGCCTTTCAAAAATCACTTGATGTCATTGGTAATTGCTTTATGTTTGTCCCACCATGCAGCAGTTTTGTTACCGCCTTGCAGACTGCCCCTGGTACATGGATTATTGCAAGATTGCCAATATACTTCAACGTGGATGAACTATTTTTAGGTCGAGTGTGCAAGCGCTTTGACCTATTTTAAGTATTGTTGGCTTTTAACCACGCCCACCTCATGCCTGTCACTTTTACTTGTTAGAGGGTTTGCCTTTCAAAAATCTCTTGATGTCATTGGTAATTACTTTTGTCCCGCCTTGAGGCTGTTTTTGTTACGGCCTTGCAGACCTACCACGTTACATGGATAATTAAACGTTTGCTGATATACTTCAGCGTGGGTGAACTATTTGTTTTCTTTTATCTCTCCCCTCTGTTCTCCATGGTGGCCATGGTCTTCACAGTGTGAATAGCGCCAACAGCCCAAACTCCATTGGCGGTATTAGAGCGCTGGTCACATTGTTCACACTGTTACCTAACCAGAGTCATTTCTTTTGGCTCTCCGTTCACACTCCATCGCTTTCCCAAAAACAGTTATAATTGACAAATGCTTTACTGAAAAACACAGAAATCTCTCAACGCGGCTCTCCCGGTACAGCGGGAGAGCCAATACTATAATATTCACTGAACTCAGGAAAAGTCCCCCAATAATGCTTTACAAGCATTATTTTGAAAACATTTTTGCCCATACCCCAACCTGTGCTGGTCCTAGGACAATGGGACTACCACTAAAATGTTCAGTGTGATGCACTCTTTATGTTTAGATCATCTGCAGGTCCCAACACTAGGTTAGTGGGACCCCAAAATAATAACCCCTCCGACCACTCAGTCCCTTTTTAAGCTCTCTCATGGTTGGGACTTTTGTTTTACAGCCGAGAGTAGTTTATATTTTAAGGGTCTTGTTTGTACTATCATTGCAGTAGGTCTGCTAGGCCTGAAAATGTGTAAGGCACTATGCCCTCTAGGGGCTAAATATATGGTTGCCTTACATTACTTTGTGCCAGTCTATTTTCATGTGGTTCTGTCCTTGAGGTCCTAATTATATGGTTGCATGACCACGTTTCTTACAAATTATATATTTATTGTGGTGTTCTCTAGGGGCTGTTCAGCATTACAGTCAGCTTACTACAATATTTGCCGCACTCAGTCGTTCGCTAATTCTTTGCAGGGCATTCTTTTACAAAAGATTTTTGCTCATAACGCATCCTGGGGTGATCCTAGGACAACAGGACCACCTTCGAAACGTTTACCAAAACCTACTCTTTCTGTCTAGAGCATCACAGGGTTCCCACACTAGGCTACTGGGGACCACAAAATAATAACCCCTTCCTTCATTCAGTGCCTTTTCAATCTGTTTCATGGATGGAACTTTTGTTTTACAGCTGAGAGTAGTTTGTGTTTTAAGGGTTTTGTTTGTAATATCATTGCAGTAGTCCTAAAATCAACTTCTCCTTTTTTTTCTTTAAAAAATAATTACAAGCAAATCAGGTATGCATTGTGCACAGCATCATAATGAAATGACAAGAGCAATCACTATAAAGCAGTGGAAGTGGGGTTGATATTATAAACAGTTAAACCAAACACACCTACAATAAAAAGACTGAAGCTTAAATATTCTGATTGGGATAATAACTAATTGAATAGTGTCTCTAGGATAACGAGCTGGTATAGAGTTAGATGGAAACTCATGAGTCCTAATCATGTAAAGATACACGGTCCACCTGTAAGGTTTGCTGGAATGTAAGTAAAAGTGAGGTTCCCATAGTCAGCCAACTGGCAACGTAAACATGCTTAATGTGACTGGCAGCAGTCATCAGGTGATAACAAGCCATGTTGTTTGTTCCATTAGAACTGCAATCAAACCATTTGATAGAACATCCATGGTACTCTGCATCATTCCCATGCAGAACTTTGATCTGTGAAGAACAATTAGTGCCAAATGGATCCATAGGTTTCGCCCTTTAAAGAAGCAGGAGTGTTGCGCAATGTGATTGATCAACCAGGTTCAGGTTGGTGGTGCTGTTCCACCCAACCACACATGTACATGCCCAAAGGGAAACTACACAGCACACTCAGGGTCAGAGGCAAGTTGTAGTATGCTCTGTAAGAGAAACAAGTATGATCTTTATTGCAAATAACATTTCTCAGCTGAAATGTGCTCCCTTTTTCCTTTCCTTGTTTTATGATCAGCAGAACATTATTAGGGCCCTTAGCTATAATTTCTGCAGGTTCTGGAGGGCCCTTTGGGGATTTCATCCACATCTTAGGATCAGGGTTTTTGTCAGTTGAACCAAAACCTCCCTGTTCTTGCACTGTCAGAAGGGCTGGGGCAGTCCTCTTCCTCACCATTCCTCCATACACTGGACTTATAACAAGTTGGACAATTCTGTAAGCATGTAGGTCAAGACCTGCAGATTCTGGTGTGGCTCTGTGAGGAGCTGAAGCTCTAGGTTTTATTTCCCAGTACACAATGGTGTTCGTGGCCAAATGTGGTTGTATCAAGGGGGGTTTCAACATTTTGTAATGGTCTGTTATTCAGAATCTGGAGGGCTTCAGTTAAATGCTCTCTCCAGTTTTTTAAAGTACCATCAATAATTATTTTGTCCAAAACCCCAGGGAGATTCCTGTTCTTCTCTGCCTTCGCCACCTGCTCCAATATATATATTGTCCCTGGATAGTTACATGCAACACAATGGGGGTCATTACAACATTGGCGGTAAAAACCACTTACCGCCGTGCAAAAGACCAAAACACATCCACATTGGACAATTCAAAATACACACACCTGATACACATACATACACCACTCCCACACACCCAAACCAATATAAAACACACACCCACATCACTCACAAACCCTTACGACCACAAATGCGGCTGAAGGCCACAGACAGACACCACCATCTACAAACGAGCATCCACAGGCACTCAACACCATCACCCACATTACATCCACGCACCTCACACAACATACCATTAAATATCACCCCACACATCACAACACACACCACCCCACACATCACCCACACCACCCCATGGCACGGCAAAGACACCCTAGGTTCTCTGAGGAGGAGCTTAGGGTCATGGTGGAGGAAATAATCCCGGTAGAGCCACAGCTATTTGGATCACAGGTGTAGCACACCTCCATAGCTAGGAAGATGGAGCTATGCTGAAGAATCGTGGACAGGGTCAATGCAGTGGGACAGCACCCAAGAAATAGGGATGAAATCAGGAAGAGGTGGAACGACCTACGGGGGAAGGTGCGTTCCGTGGTCTCAAGACACCACATCGCGGTACAGAGGACTGGCGGCAGACCCCCACCTCCTCCCCCACAACTAACAACATGGGAGGAGCAGGTCTTGGTTATTCTGCATCCTGAGGGCCTCTCAGAAGTAGCTGGAGGAATGGACTCTGGTAAGTCAAATCTTTACTATTACATCCCCCACCCTACCTGCATGCCATCACATACCCCACCCTCGCCCTCACCCCATCACTCCTACTCCTCACACATGTCCCAATATCACAAACCACCCATCCCAACACCAAGCCCTGCATGTAACACCAAAGCATGGACACCCATCACCAAAGCATGGCCTCTGCACAAACCCATACACCCCACTAAACCATCATCACACAAGGTCTTACACAGGAATGCAAGCACTGGATACACAGTCACCCACCCATTGCACACCATGGCACACACAGATGCAATAATCATGCTTTTACCCCCCTGCATACCCCTACCCAACGTCACCGGACAGGAAGGTCCAGACATGTCCACTCCACCCACAGAAGAGGCCCACAGTGATGACAGCAGCTCTGTCCAACTGGATCTAGACGACCAGCCCGGCCCATCTGGGACCTCGGGACAGTCGGTTCCCCTCACACTGGCACAGGCCACTACAGAGCTTCCCCCCTCTGGAAACACCAGCACAGCACCCATCCAGCGGGCCCATACCTCTGTCCCCAGGACATGTCAAGCAGCAGTGTATCCACCACTACAGGGAACCCAGGCTAACCCACCACCCCAACAACACCAGGGACCTGGGGGCAGTGGGCACACAGTTCAGTGGACAGAGGCCCAGGAACACAGGGGAACTGGGAGGGTTGTTGTGCGACAGGGGGAGGACAGGTCCAGGGAACCCACTCTCCACAAGGCACTCTCCAACATCATGGGAGCCTACCACCATTCCCAGGAGACGATGGCAACAATACTGGCCAAGTTTCAGGAGACCCAGCTGCTGCAGGAGGAACAGTATTTGGGCTTCAGGGAGGAACTCAAATCCATCAATTCCACCCTGGGCACCATTGCAGGGGTGCTGAAGGAACTCCTCAACACCAGGAGAGACACTGTGGCACAACAAGGGGCACCTGACACTAACCTGGACGATGAACTGCCCACCACCTCCGCTGGCGCTAGTGGACAGGAGGCACTGCCACAGGGCCACCACACCAGCACCCCACCCCCTGCAGAGGGAGAACCACCCCTCAAGCAGTCCCTGAAATCCAGGACAAAGACAGAGAACGATGCCAAGACCCCCGCCAAGAAATGAGACCACCCTGATTGTCATCCATTTGTCCCACCTTGTCACCCTGTCCATACTTAAACTGCCCCAGCTCCACTTCCTATGCTCCTTTGGACAATGCCCCTGTGAGACTAATAGACTGGACTCTGCCATGGACATTCCTCCACCATCACCCCAGCCCATTTTACACCACCGTCCAATATTGAGCACTTAAATAAACTCCCTTAAAGCACAAAACAATCTGGAGTCTGTCTGTGATTTTGAAATAGTGTATTAGCAATTACAGTGCCAAAATGCTCTTTCAAATGTAATGTCAACATACCTATGTCACACAGCTCTAGTCCATGAGGAAACAAAGCAGATGTCACACAGTGGGACCCACATCTGTGAAATCGTAAGGGAAAGTGTCAACTCAGTGATCATACACTGGGTGAAAATGACAGACAGTAGAGAGGTAGTAGATTTTAATTAGATGTAGCAGGCAGGTTTGTCTTCTTACCTGTGTCTCACTGGAAGTATTGCAGGATCACCGTGTTCCTGTTGTCAATGTCCTCTTCTTCTGCTTCCTCGTCTTCACTGTCCACAGGCTCCACAGCTGCCACAACACCTCCATCTGGACCATCCTCCTGCAAAAAAGGCACCTGTCGTCGCAAAGCCAAGTTGTGAAGCATACAGCAGGCGATGATGATCTGGCACACCTTCCTTGGTGAGTAGAATAGGGAACCACCTATCATATGGAGGCACCTGAACCTGGCCTTCAGGAGGCCGAAGGTCCGCTCTATAATTCTCCTAGTTCGCCCATGGGCCTCATTGTAGCATTCCTCTGCCCTTGTCCTGGGATTCCTCACTGGGGTCAGTAGCCATGACAGGTTTGGGTAACCAGAGTCACCTGCAAATGGCGAGGGACAACTGTTAGACACACACTAACTCATAGGGACATCCACAGACCCAGACAACTATTCCCACTGATTTGGGTCCAGGTGCTCACCTAATAGCCACACACGGTGCCTCTGTAGTTGCCCCATCGAATAAGGGATGCTGGTATTCCGCAGGATGTAAGCGTCATGCACTGAGCCAGTGAATTTTGCATTAACATGGGAGATGTACTGGTCTGCCAAACACACCATCTGCGCATTCATCGAATGGTAACTCTTCCGGTTTCTGTACACCTGTTCACTCCTGCGGGGGGTACCAAGGTCACATGTGTCCAATCAGTTGCACCTATGATGTTGGGGATATGTCCCAGGGCATAGAAGTCACCTTTCACTGTAGGCAAATCCTCCACCTGAGGGAAAACGATGTAGCTCCGCATGTGTTTCAGCAGGGCAGACAACACTCTGGACAACACGTTGGAAAATATAGGCTGGGACATCCCTGATGCTATGGCCACTGTTGTTTGAAAAGACCCACTTGCTAGGAAATGGAGTACTGACAGCACCTGCACTTGAGGGGGGATTCCTGTGGGATGGCGGATAGCTGACATCAGGTCTGGCTCCAACTGGGCACACAGTTCCTGGATTGTGGCACGATCAAGCCTGTAGGTGATGATCACATGTCTTTCCTCCATTGTCGGTAGGTCCACCAGCGCTCTGTACACCGGAGGATGCCGCAATCTCCTCACATGCCCCATCGGTCGGTGCCTATGGAGGAGAACAGCGAGCACAGAGTCAACCAACTCTGAGGTATGTAAACACAGCTTACTCTGAACATATTTATAAATTGAAATTTGCCTGTATGAGTGGTTAGGCAAGGCCTAGGTATGTGTGACGCAGTCAAAAATAAAGCCATGTGGGCCCCTGAAATGGCGGCTGCCTGACCTGTAAGGTGGTACAAGCGGATATGAGGTAACTGCGCTGGCGTTGTACACCGTCGCGGTAGGCGGTCGAAGACCGCAGCGCAATTCTGTATTGGTTAACATTGGACCCTATGGGTCCCAGGAGCCAATGATGATGTACGCCGGCGTTGACGGTACGCACCGCAGTGGACGTGACCGCCATTTTCTCTCTGTTCAATCACTCGATACCTGATCTTCGACAGGAGAGGACCTACACTGCAAGTGCTGCTGTGACCTCAGTCTGGAAGAGACAATGGCTCGTGTGTCTGGGGAAAGGGCCCCTGCTTTCAGCACGGAGGAGTTGGAGAAACTCGTGGATGGGGTCCTCCCCCAGTACAAGCTACTCTACGGTCCTCCACACAAACAGGTAAGTACACTGTGAGCATGCTGTATGGGCAATGCCTGTGTGGAGTGGGGTGGATGAAAGATAGGGGGGGGGAGAATGAGGCGTGCATGAAACGACGGTGAGTGCATGTGCGTCATGGCAAGGGTAGGGATGCGGGCCAATGACTGTGACGGTGCAGTTCAGTTGATAATTAGTTATCTTTTCCCCTGTACAATTCCTGTAGGTCAGCGCCCACCAGAAGAAGGACATCTGGCGTGCCATCGCCAAGGAAGTCCGGACCCTGGGGTTCTACCACAGATGGAGCACCCACTGCCGGAAAAGATGGGAGTACATTTGCCGCTGGAGCAAGAAGACGGCGGAGGCCCAGCTGGGGATGGCCTCCCAACGTGGGAGGGGTGCCCTTCGCACCATGGCCCTCCTGATGTTCAGGATCCTGGCGGTGGCGTATCCGGACTTGGATGGGCGGTTGAGGGCATCACAGCAGCCACAAGGGGGTGAGTACACTCTCATTCTGCTGATTCAGCGTGCATTTTAGGTGTCTGGGTGGGAGAGGTGGGCTGTGGGTTCCCCTAGGCCAGGGCGAGTTTGCTAGTTAAGTTCCCTTCTTCAGGCAGGCCCTGTGGCACCCCACCCCACCTGTGTACAGCGCCAACTACACCTAGTCAGGCTCCTGTGACATCCATGTGTGCGGAAATCGGCCATAGCCTTGTAACCCATGTCCCTGGGATTGAATAGTGGACCCCAAGTGTGCGGCGTAGTGCAGGGGGCTTCTGTGTCTGTTGTGTCCGTCAACGGTAGCGGTATTGCATGCACTGAACATGTCTTTCTTCTGTCTCCACTCCCCCTTTTTGTGGTCTCCCTGTACTTGTGTGCATTAGCATCATCAGGCGGAGGAGCAGTGGCACCGGAGCAGGAGGGAGCTGTATCCCACATGGCCCTGGAGGGCGACACTACGGACTCCGAATTCACCAGTGGGACGGAGGGCGAGGGGAGCTCCACAGCGGGGACAGGAGCTGACACCAGCGATACGGACTCCTCCTTTGATGGGAGTGTGAGAAAGTGCCTCTTTCTAGCCTTGTTACCCCCACTTTTGGCCTGTTTGTGAGTGTATGTCAGGGTGTTTTCACTGTCTCACTGGGATCCTGCTAGCCAGGGCCCAGTGCTCATAGTGAAAACCCTATGTTTCAGTATGTTTGTTATGTGTCACTGGGACCCTGCTAGCCAGGACCCCAGTGCTCATAAGTTTGTGACCTATATGTATGTGTTCCCTGTGTGATGCCTAACTGTCTCACTGAGGCTCTGCTAACCAGAACCTCAGTGGTTATGCTCTCTCATTTCTTTCCAAATTGTCACTAACAGGCTAGTGACCAATTTTACCAATTTACATTGGCATACTGGAACACCCTTATAATTCCCTAGTATATGGTACTGAGGTACCCAGGGTATTGGGGTTCCAGGAGATCCCTATGGGATGCAGCATTTCTTTTGCCACCCATAGGGAGCTCTGACAATTCTTACACAGGCCTGCCACTGCAGCCTGAGTGAAATAACGTCCACGTTATTTCACAGCCATTTACCACTGCACTTAAGTAACTTATAAGTCACCTATATGTCTAACCTTTACCTGGTAAAGGTTGAGTGCTAAGTTACTTAGTGTGTGGGCACCCTGGCACTAGCCAAGATGCCCCCACATTGTTCAGGGCAAATTCCCCGGACTTTGTGAGTGCGGGGACACCATTACATGCGTGCACTATACATAGGTCACTACCTATGTATAGCTTCACAATGGTAACTCCGAACATGGCCATGTAACATGTCTAAGATCATGGAATTGCCCCCCCAATGCCATCCTGGCATTGGTGAGACAAATCCATGATCCCCTGGGTCTCTAGCACAGACCCGGGTACTGCCAAAACTGCCTTTCTTGGGTTTTCACTGCAGCTGCTGCTGCTGCCAACCCCTCAGACAGGTTTCTGCCCTCCTGGGGTCCAGCCAGGCTTGGCCCAGGAAGGCAGAACAAAGGACTTCCTCAGAGAGAGGGTGTTACACCCTCTCCCTTTGGAATAAGGTGTCAGGGCTGGGGAGGAGTAGCCTCCCCCAGCCTCTGGAAATGCTTTGATGGGCACAGATGGTGCCCATCTCTGCATAGGCCAGTCTACACCGGTTCAGGGATCCCTCAGCCCTGCTCTGGCGCGAAACTGGACAAAGGAAAGGGGAGTGACCACTCCCCTGACCTGCACCTCCCCTAGGAGGTGCCCAGGGCTCCTCCAGTGTGCTCCAGACCTCTGCCATCTTGGAAACAGAGGTGCTGCTAGCACACTGGACTGCTCTGAGTGGCCAGGGCCAGCAGGTGACGTCAGAGACTCCTTCTGATAGGCTCCTTCAGGTGTTGCTAGCCTATCCTCTCTCCTAGGTAGCCAAACCTCCTTTTCTGGCTATTTAGGGTCTCTGCTTTGGGGAATTCCTTAGACAACGAATGCAAGAGCTCATCAGAGTTCCTCTGCATCTCTCTCTTCACCTTCTGCCAAGGAATCGACTGCTGACCGCGCTGGAAGCCTGCAAAACTGCAACAAAGTAGCAAAGACGACTACTGCGACCTTGTAACGCTGATCCTGCCGCCTTCTCGACTGTTTTCCTGGTGGTGCATGCTGTGGGGGTAGTCTGCCTCATCTCTGCACTAGAAGCTCCGAAGAAATCTCCTGTGGGTCGACTGAATCTTCCCCCTGCAACCGCAGGCACCAAAGAACTGCTTCACCGGTCCTCTGGGTCTCCTCTCAGCACAACGAGCAAGGTCCCTTGAACTCAGCAACTCTGTCCAAGTGACTCCCACAGTCCAGTGACTCTTCAGTCCAAGTTTGGTGGAGGTAAGTCCTCGCCTCCCCACGCTAGACTGCATTGCTGGAAAGCGCGTGTTTTGCAGCTACTCCGGCTCCTGTGCACTCTTCCAGGATTTCCTTTGTACACAGCCAAGTCTGGGTCCCCGGCACTCTAACCTGCAGTGCACGACCTCCTGAGTTATCCTCCGGCGTCGTGGGACCCTATTTCCTGACTTCGGGTGAGCTCCGGTTCACTCCACGTCGTAGTGCCTGTTCCGGCACTTCTGCGGGTGCTGCTGGCTTCTGAGTGGGCTCTTTGTCTTGCTGGATGCCCCCTCTGTCTCCTCAGCAATTGGCGACATCCTGGTCCCTCCTGGGCCACAGCAGCATCCAAAAACCCTAACCGCGACCCTTGCAGCTAGCAAGGCTTGTTTGCGGTCTTTCTGCACGGAAATACTTCTGCACGACTCTTCACGACGTGGGACATCCGTCCTCCAAAGGGGAAGTTTCTAGCCCTTGTCGTTCTTGCAGAATCCACAGCTTCTACCATCCGGTGGCAGCTTCTTTGCACCCACAGCTGGCATTTCCTGGGCATCTGCCCACTCCCGACTTGATCGTGACTCTTGGACTTGGTCCCCTTGTTCCACAGGTACCCTTGTCAGGAAATCCATTGTTGTTGCATTGCTGGTGTTGCTGTTTCTTGCAGAATCCCCCTATCACGACTTCTGTGCTCTTTGGGGAACTTAGGTGCACTTTGCACCCACTTTTCAGGGTCTTGAGGGGGGGCTATTTTTCTAACCCTCACTGTTTTCTTACAGTCCCAGCGACCCTCTACGAGCTCACATAGGTTTGGGGTCCATTTGTGGTTCGCATTCCACTTCTAGAGTATATGGTTTGTGTTGCCCCTATCCCTATGTGCTCCCATTGCAGTCTATTGTGACTATACATTGTTTGCACTGTTTTCTATTGCTATTACTGCATATTTTGGTATTGTGTACATATATCTTGTGTATATTTTCTATCCTCATACTGAGGGTACTCACTGAGATACTTTGGCATATTGTCATAAAAATAAAGTACCTTTATTTTTAGTATATCTGTGTATTGTGTTTTCTTATGATATTGTGCAAGTGACACTAGTGGTACTGTAGGAGCTTCACTCATCTCCTAGTTCAGCCTAAGCTGCTCTGCTAAGCTACCTTTTCTATCAGCCTAAGCTGCTAGACACGCCTCTACACTAATAAGGGATACCTGGGCCTGGTGCAAGGTGTAAGTACCCCTTGGTACTCACTACAAGCCAGTCCAGCCTCCTACATTGGTTGTGCAGCAGTGGGATAAGTACTTGCAACTACTTACCACTTTGTCATATTGTACTTTTCATAAGAGAAAAATATACAAAACAAGTTCAGTGTATGTATACCTAACCAAAAAGTTTTGCTTTTCTTCTCTTACTCTTTTTGCTAAGTGCTGAAAAGTACCTCTAAACTTTCAAAAAGTTCTTAAAACAATTTAAACATTTTTTTTTCTGTCCTTTAAAAAGTTCTGAAACCTTTTTCTTTCTTTTTCTGTCCCTTAAACCTTTTCTATTATGTCTGGTACAGGTCAAACTCTGGATCTGTCCAAGACTGCTTATGACCACCTTAGCTGGAAGGCAGCAAGGAGTCTCTGTGTAGAAAGAGGTTTAGGGGTAGGAAAGAATCCCTCTAGAGAACTATTAGTTAACATGCTCGTTGAACAAGATAAGACCTTTGTTGGCACTTCTGGTGAGAAATTAGCTGATGGTTCCCACTCTGATTCTGGGGCACCCCTAGTAAGAAAGTTAGAAGGAAACTTTCCCAACCTGCCCCTTAGCAGGCCACCTAGCATAGCTGGTACTAATGTGACTTCTCATCACAGTAAGAGTGTTACCTCTCATCATAGTAGGAGTTTGACTTCTATAGGCCAGAATGTTAGAGTGCCATCTGTTAGGGACAGGTCTCCCTCTGTTCATTCCCACCATTCTTCTGTGTCAAGACATGCCCAACCCACCCTCCCTGAAGACAGAATGTTAGAAAGGGAACTCAATAGATTGAGAGTGGAAGAGTCCAGGCTGAAGCTTAAAAAGCAACAGCTGGATCTAGACAGGGAAGCATTTGACTTAGAAAAAGAAAGACAGAGGTTGGGGTTTGGACCCCATGGTGGCAGCAGCAGTATTCCAAATAGTCATCCTGCAAAAGAGCATGATTCTAGGAATCTGCACAAGATAGTTCCCCCTTACAAATCAACAGCTGGCATAGCTGTACTCTCTGAGGTGGAAGTACCTCTCTGTGGGATAACTAACATTGGTGAGAAAAAGAGCACCATTTTAGTTAACATGGAGCATCCCTCCAACCCTCCCAGAGAAACTTTAGTGAAGAAACCCTGCACTGCCTCACAACACTTAGGACAGCATACCTGCCCTAGTGTGGAGCTCATGGTACAGCATCCCTGCCCAGCTCCAACTAAAGAGAAACAGCATCCCTGTTCTCTCTTCCAGCCATATGGACAAAGTTTTTGCCCAGCTATGGCTTTTCTGAGACAGCATCCCTGTCTGGCATTCTCATCACTAGAAATAGGTTCAGTGGATAATTCCCACTGCTCTAAACTAAAACTTACTGATAGAAACTCTGAAAATACATCTTCACATTGTTGCTTATCTAAAAAACTTCAAACAGGGTGGTTTACATCCCCACAGGGAAGTAACAATATAGTGTATGATAAAGGGAGTAACCAGTCTATTGCAGAGCTACTCTCTACTTATCACCACTTAGACAATAAAGTCTCAACTGGCCAAGGTTAGCCTTATTGTCCTTTGTTTGGGGGGGGGGGTTGTGTGAGAAAGTGCCTCTTTCTAGCCTTGTTACCCCCACTTTTGGCCTGTTTGTGAGTGTATGTCAGGGTGTTTTCACTGTCTCACTGGGATCCTGCTAGCCAGGGCCCAGTGCTCATAGTGAAAACCCTATGTTTCAGTATGTTTGTTATGTGTCACTGGGACCCTGCTAGCCAGGACCCCAGTGCTCATAAGTTTGTGACCTATATTTATGTGTTCCCTGTGTGATGCCTAACTGTCTCACTGAGGCTCTGCTAACCAGAACCTCAGTGGTTATGCTCTCTCATTTCTTTCCAAATTGTCACTAACAGGCTAGTGACCAATTTTACCAATTTACATTGGCATACTGGAACACCCTTATAATTCCCTAGTATATGGTACTGAGGTACCCAGGGTGTTGGGGTTCCAGGAGATCCCTATGGGATGCAGCATTTCTTTTGCCACCCATAGGGAGCTCTGACAATTCTTACACAGGCCTGCCACTGCAGCCTGAGTGAAATAACGTCCATGTTATTTCACAGCCATTTACCACTGCACTTAAGTAACTTATAAGTCACCTATATGTCTAACCTTTACCTGGTAAAGGTTGGGTGCTAAGTTACTTAGTGTGTGGGCACCCTGGCACTAGCCAAGATGCCCCCACATTGTTCAGGGCAAATTCCCCGGACTTTGTGAGTGCGGGGACACCATTACACGCGTGCACTATACATAGGTCACTACCTATGTATAGCTTCACAATAGTAACTCCGAACATGGCCATGTAACATGTCTAAGATCATGGAATTGCCCCCCAATGCCATCCTGGCATTGGTGAGACAATCCCATGATCCCCCGGGTCTCTAGCACAGACCCGGGTGCTGCCAAAACTGCCTTTCCTGGGGTTTCACTGCAGCTGCTGCTGCTGCCAACCCCTCAGACAGGTTTCTGCCCTCCTGGGGTCCAGCCAGGCTTGGCCCAGGAAGGCAGAACAAAGGACTTCCTCAGAGAGAGGGTGTTACACCCTCTCCCTTTGGAATAAGGTGTCAGGGCTGGGGAGGAGTAGCCTCCCCCAGCCTCTGGAAATGCTTTGATGGGCACAGATGGTGCCCATCTCTGCATAAGCCAGTCTACACCAGTTCAGGGATCCCTCAGCCCTGCTCTGGCGCGGAACTGGACAAAGGAAAGGGGAGTGACCACTCCCCTGACCTGCACCTCCCCTAGGAGGTGCCCAGGGCTCCTCCAGTGTGCTCCAGACCTCTGCCATCTTGGAAACAGAGGTGCTGCTAGCACACTGGACTGCTCTGAGTGGCCAGGGCCAGCAGGTGACGTCAGAGACTCCTTCTGATAGGCTCCTTCAGGTGTTGCTAGCCTATCCTCTCTCCTAGGTAGCCAAACCTCCTTTTCTGGCTATTTAGGGTCTCTGCTTTGGGGAATTCCTTAGATAACGAATGCAAGAGCTCATCAGAGTTCCTCTGCATCTCTCTCTTCACCTTCTGCCAAGGAATCGACTGCTGACCGCGCTGGAAGCCTGCAAAACTGCAACAAAGTAGCAAAGACGACTACTGTGACCTTGTAACGCTGATCCTGCCGCCTTCTCGACTGTTTTCCTGGTGGTGCATGCTGTGGGGGTAGTCTGCCTCCTCTCTGCACTAGAAGCTCCGAAGAAATCTCCTGTGGGTCGACAGAATCTTCCCCCTGCAACTGCAGGCACCAAAGAACTGCTTCACCGGTCCTCTGGGTCTCCTCTCAGCACGACGAGCGAGGGCCCTTGAACTCAGCAACTCTGTCCAAGTGACTCCCACAGTCCAGTGACTCTTCAGTCCAAGTTTGATGGAGGTAAGTCCTTGCCTCCCCACGCTAGACTGCATTGATGGGAACCGCGTGTTTTGCAGCTACTCCGGCTCCTGTGCACTCTTCCAGGATTTCCTTTGTGCACAGCCAAGCCTGGGTCCCCGGCACTCTAACCTGCAGTGCACGACCTCCTGAGTTGTCCTCCGGCGTCGTGGGACCCTCTTTCGTGACTTCGGGTGAGCTCCGGTTCACTCTACTTCGTAGTGCCTGTTCCGGCACTTCTGCGGGTGCTGCTTGCTTCTGAGTGGGCTCCTTGTCTTGCTGGACACCCCCTCTGTCTCCTCACGCAATTGGCGACATTCTGGTCCCTCCTGGGCCACAGCAGCATCCAAAAACCCTAACCGCGACCCTTGCAGCTAGCAAGGCTTGTTTGCGGTCTTTCTGCACGGAAACACTTCTGCACGACTCTTCACGACTTGGGACATCCATCCTCCAAAGGGGAAGTTTCTAGCCCTTGTCGTTCTTGCAGAATCCACAGCTTCTACCATACAGTGGCAGCTTCTTTGCACCCAAAGCTGGCATTTCCTGGGCATCTGCCCACTCCCGACTTGATCGTGACTCTTGGACTTGGTCCCCTTGTTCCACAGGTACCCTCGTCAGGAAATCCATCGTTGTTGCATTGCTGGTGTTGCTGTTTCTTGCCGAATCCCCCTATCACGACTTCTGTGCTCTTTGGGGAACTTAGGTGCACTTTGCACCCACTTTTCAGGGTCTTGGGGGGGCTATTTTTCTAACCCTCACTGTTTTCTTACAGTCCCAGCGACCCTCTACGAGCTCACATAGGTTTGGGGTCCATTCGTGGTTCGCATTCCACTTCTAGAGTATATGGTTTGTGTTGCCCCTATCCCTATGTGCTCCCATTGCATTCTATTGTGACTATACATTGTTTGCACTGTTTTCTATTGCTATTACTGCATATTTTGGTATTGTGTACATATATCTTGTGTATATTTGCTATCCTCATACTGAGGGTACTCACTGAGATACTTTGGCATATTGTCATAAAAATAAAGTACCTTTATTTTTAGTATATCTGTGTATTGTGTTTTCTTACGATATTGTGCAAGTGACACTAGTGGTACTGTAGGAGCTTCACTTGTCTCCTAGTTCAGCCTAAGCTGCTCTGCTAAGCTACCTTTTCTATCAGCCTAAGCTGCTAGACACCCCTCTACAATAATAAGGGATACCTGGGCCTGGTGCAAGGTGTAAGTACCCTTTGGTACTCACTACAAGCCAGTCCAGCCTCCTACAGGGAGCTCCCTTGCGGTGGTGGCCCTATCTGTGCCCCCGCACCTACAGGTACAGCCGCCACCCCCTCTACCAGCACCGCCCTCCCAGCAGCCCCTCAGCGTTTGCCCCGTGCCCGCTCACCCAGGAGGGTGTGCATTACCTTCGCCCCAGGCACCTCAGCCCCTGCCCCTGTCACCCCTGCTGCTCTCAGTGAGGAGGCCATTGACCTCCTCAGGTCCCTCACTGTTGGGCAGTCTACCATTTTGAATGCCATCCAGGGTGTAGAGAGGCAGTTGCAACAGACGAATGCATACCTGGAGGGCATTCATTCTGGTCAGGCAGCCCTTCAGCGAGCTTTTCAGACTCTGGCCTCAGCACTGATGGCAGCCATTGTCCCTGTCTCTAGCCTCCCCCTTCCAACTTCCTCCACCCAGACCCACACCCCTGTACCTCAGCCTATTCCAAGCACACCATCAGACCAGCATGCACACACCTCAACACACAAGGGAATCTCTGGCAAACATAAGCACCACACATCCCGCAGGCACTCACGCAAGCATCACACACATGCAGACACACCAACATCCACTGCCTCCACTGTGGCCCCCTCCTACTCGTCTCCCTCCTCCCTCCCTGTCTCGTCTCCACTCACATCTGCATGCACTACATCCTCAGCCACTACGTCCATCACCAGCACACCCACCACCACACCCCGCACAAGTGCAGTCACCACCCCCACTACCATTCACACATCCCCTGTGTCCTCTCCCAGTGTGTCTGTGAGGCCACCTCCCAAGGTACACAAACGCAGCCACACACCCACCCAACAGCCATCCACCTCACGACAGCCTCCAGCCCATGCACCTTCACCCAAAGTCAGCAAACGTGCACCTCCTACAACCACAACCTATTCCTCCACTCCCAAACCCCCTCCAGCTACCCGTCCCAGTGTTCTAAAGAAACATTTCCTGGCCAGCCTTGACCTCTTTCCCTCACCTCCCCCACCCCATCAGTCTCCTAGGGCCCGACTCTCCAGGTCCCAACCTAGAACCTCAGCCACAACATCGGCGGGACCAGTGGTGCCAGTAGTCACCGGATTATGGAGTGCACCAGGCAGCAGGGCAGCCAGTGTGGCAAGGAGACACAGCACGGACAGTCCCCCACCTGTCAAGCATCAAAAGTTGGCCAGTGCCCGGCGGGAGAGGGGAAAGAAACCAGCCACCAAAGCCGCTCCCAGGGGTACAGTTGGGAGTGTGGAGACAGCTACAACACCATCCAGGGTGGGAAAGGGGCACAGTAAAACCGGCAAGTCTGGGAAGATTAGCACAGCGGACAAGACCGCCAGCAGCCACACTGCCCAGGAGCAGACCGCCAGCAGCAGCCCCGCTGCCCAGTAAGCGACCGCCAGCAGCCCCGCTGCCACAGACAGGACCACCAGCAGCAGCCCCGCTGCCCAGGAAGCGACCGCCAGCAGCCCCGCTGCCACAGACAGGACCGCCAGCAGCAGCCCCGCTGCCCAGGAAGCGACCGCCAGCAGACCTGCTGCCACAGACAGGACCGCCAGAAGTAGCCCCGCTGCCCAGGAAGCGACCGCCAGCAGCCACACTGCCACAGACAGGACCGCCAGCAGCAGCCCCGCTGCCACAGATAAGACCGCCGCCAGCTGAACCGCTGCCCAGGACACTGCCGCCAGCAGCCCCGCTGCCACAGACAAGACCGCCACCAGCTGAACCGCTGCCCAGGACACCGCCGCCAGCAGCCCCACAGGCCTGGACAAGACCGCCACCAGCTGAACCGCTGCCCAGGACACCGCCGCCAGCAGCCCCGCAGGCCAGTCAGCGCCAATGATTCCGACGCCACAGGCAAGATGAAGCACTCTGGGCACAAGGCCCCCTCCAGAACCAGTGGAGTATCACATCCACTACCTCTGTCCTTGGCAGGATGAAGCACTCTGGACACAAGGCCCCTCCAGAACCAGTGGAGTATCACATCCACAACCTCTGTCCTTGGCAGGATGAAGCACTCTGGGCACAAAGCCCCCTCCAGAACCAGTGGAGAAAGACATCCACTACCTCTGTCCTTGGCAGGATGAAGCACTCTGGGCACAAAGCCGTCTCCAGAACCAGTGGAGACTGTTATCCACTTGAGAGACTGTGGCTTTGCACGCCCCAGGATTGAACAGTGGGCAGGCCACCCACTGGAGAGACTTGAGAGACTGTGGCTTTGCACTCCCCAGGATTGCACAGTGGGCAACCCACCCACTGGAAAGGCTTGAGTGACTGTGGCTTTGCACTCCCCAGGATTGAACAGTGGGCAACCCACCCACTGGAGAGACTTGAGATTGCGGCTTTGCACTCCCCAGGATTGAACAGTGGGCAGACCACCCACTGTAGAGTCTTGAGAGACTGTGGCTTTGCACTCCCCAGGATTGAAGAGTGGGCAAACCACCCACTGGAGAGACTTGAGAAACTGTGGCTTTGCACTCCCCAGAATTGAACAGTGGGCATGGAGCCCCCTCGTGGATCTGGCATCATGCACTCAACCGGCTGAGGTGCCCCCCCTTCCCTTCCCCCTGAGGTGCCTGTTTTATTTCTATCTGATGCCCCTGCAGTGTTCTCTCCTTTTTGATCGGGTATTGAGTGTGGGCCTCGCCCATGCCTTTTGGGCCCAGTGATCCACGGACTTGTAGTGTGGTCAGTTTTACGTATCCTTTGCGCATTAGCTTCGGGCTTTAGGCCTTTGTGCATTTTGCCCTGGATGTATTTTATTCCTTTGCTCGCAGCCTAGAGCCTCTGTGCACTTTGCTCTAAATGCTTTTATTCGGCTTCGTACTGTTATTTTTCAAATAGCCAGTTCTACGGTCTTGTTTTATATTTCATATCACACTGTTTAGCCTACTTCAGCACTGAAGTTCTCCATAACACATTCCTGTTCACTCTGTGCTTCAGTCAAGGATACAGTCTGGTACATTGCCGATAGACGTGGTAGGAGTTTAGTCTTTGGCATTCCTGCGTAGGGACATTTTGTGATCACGCTGACATGTTAGTTATAAAAACATTTCCTTGTCCCATTACACGAGAGAGGGAGATTCCGACCAGGGAACCACAACTAGACGCTGACTGCCTCGTTGCAGATGCTGAACCAGATCACAGGCCTTTGCTCAGGTATGAGGGATGATGTCTCCCCAGGGATTCAGAAAGGCAAGTTAGAAGCTTAACATGCTGTGCTCGAAATAGAACTAGCTAAGAGAGAGTAGAAATTATTAACACCATGATAGCGTTATTCTTATGTTTCACTCTCCTCGTGACTATTTCAATCCTACTGTGTTTTATGGTTCTGGTTATTGCGGCTCACGCCTTAATATCTAAAATGCAGTCGTTTTATTAAAATAATCTATAAAACTCAAACTGCCTTTGTCATTTGTATATGAGATCGTACTGTAAATGAGAGAGCTGGTTTGGATCTGAGTGACCACGACTTCCCTGAGAAATTCTAAGATGTCATGCGCTCGGCTGCCAAATCATCCCTTCCCCTTGGGAGAGATGAGGCACTGCTAGTTAGCCGGAGCCAAACCGGATTTAGGGTGACAGAGGTCCTGCCAAGTGGGTCAGACTCAGTCCCCCACACCGTGAATGATCCTGCTATCTAGAAATCCAGTAGTCTCATTTAGGATAATGAGAGCCCACGCGACATGGCGCCGCCAACGATTGGTCTGGCTCTAATTTTCGGGTCCGGCTGACTCTCTCGGTCTCATATACAGGGAGTGCAGAATTATTAGGCAAATGAGTATTTTGACCACATCATCCTCTTTATGCATGTTGTCTTACTCCAAGCTGTATAGGCTCGAAAGCCTACTACCAATTAAGCATATTAGGTGATGTGCATCTCTGTAATGAGAAGGGGTGTGGTCTAATGACATCAACACCCTATATCAGGTGTGCATAATTATTAGGCAACTTCCTTTCCTTTGGCAAAATGGGTCAAAAGAAGGACTTGACAGGCTCAGAAAAGTCAAAAATAGTGAGATATCTTGCAGAGGGATGCAGCACTCTTAAAATTGCAAAGCTTCTGAAGCGTGATCATCGAACAATCAAGCGTTTCATTCAAAATAGTCAACAGGGTCGCAAGAAGCGTGTGGAAAAACCAAGGCGCAAAATAACTGCCCATGAACTGAGAAAAGTCAAGCGTGCAGCTGCCACGATGCCACTTGCCACCAGTTTGGCCATATTTCAGAGCTGCAACATCACTGGAGTGCCCAAAAGCACAAGGTGTGCAATACTCAGAGACATGGCCAAGGTAAGAAAGGCTGAAAGACGACCACCACTGAACAAGACACACAAGCTGAAACGTCAAGACTGGGCCAAGAAATATCTCAAGACTGATTTTTATAAGGTTTTATGGACTGATGAAATGAGAGTGAGTCTTGATGGGCCAGATGGATGGGCCCGTGGCTGGATTGGTAAAGGGCAGAGAGCTCCAGTCCGACTCAGACGCCAGCAAGGTGGAGGTGGATTACTGGTTTGGGCTGGTATCATCAAAGATGAGCTTGTGGGGCCTTTTCGGGTTGAGGATGGAGTCAAGCTCAACTCCCAGTCCTACTGCCAGTTCCTGGAAGACACCTTCTTCAAGCAGTGGTACAGGAAGAAGTCTGCATCCTTCAAGAAAAACATGATTTTCATGCGGGACAATGCTCCATCACACGCGTCCAAGTACTCCACAGCGTGGCTGGCAAGAAAGGGTATAAAAGAAGGAAATCTAATGACATGGCCTCCTTGTTCACCTGATCTGAACCCCATTGAGAACCTGTGGTCCATCATCAAATGTGAGATTTACAAGGAGGGAAAACAGTACACCTCTCTGAACAGTGTCTGGGAGGCTGTGGTTGCTGCTGCACGCAATGTTGATGGTGAACAGATCAAAACACTGACAGAATCCATGGATGGCAGGCTTTTGAGTGTCCTTGCAAAGAAAGGTGGCTATATTGGTCACTGATTTGTTTTTGTTTTGTTTTTGAATGTCAGAAATGTATATTTGTGAATGTTGAGATGTTATATTGGTTTCACAGGTAATAATAAATAATTTAAATGGGTATATATTTTTTTTGTTAAGTTGCCTAATAATTATGCACAGTAATAGTCACCTGCACACACAGATATCCCCCTAACATAGCTAAAACTAAAAACAAACTAAAAACTACTTCCAAAAATATTCAGCTTTGATATTAATGAGTTTTTTGGGTTCATTGAGAACATGGTTGTTGTTCAATAATAAAATTAATCCTCAAAAATACAACTTGCCTAATAATTCTGCACTCCCTGTATATATATTGACTCCTCAGTTCCGTATACGGAGACGTCCGTGGCACTGAGGACTTCCGCCACCGCAATATGACTGTCCGGTTGGGGAGGAGGTTATTACACCTTCGTTCTCACCACTTGTTCTGAGAGAACTAGCGGAGTCCTATAGTAAATCATGGGCTCTAGCACAGGCCCCCGCCCTATATAGAAATAATGTGGGGTGGGATAGACAATCACCTTATCATGTAATTCCAATAAAGGGCAAACCTCAGCCGCAGCCGCAGTATCCTATCAAATTTGAGGCAAGGGCATTGGTTAGGAAAATTCTTACACAATTGGAGTACCAGGGTGTAATTGAACCCTGTGTCTCGCCGATGAATAATCCCTTATTTCCAGTTGCTAAACCGGACCATTCATATAGGATAGTGGTGGATTACAGACACTTAAATGGACATATACGCACATATGCAATACAGAATTCACACAGCGCAGCACTTATGAATAATATTGTGCGTAAAAAATACAAAACAACATTAGATATCTCGAATGGATTTTTCGGCCAAAATATAGCGCCCGAAAGTCGGGACTATACCAGTTTCAGTACGTTTGGCTCTCAGAAAAAGTTTTGTCGTTTGCCTCAGGGGTATAAGAATAGCCCAGGACTATTTTCGGCTCGTGTAACTGAAATTCTGCACGAGTTGGACCCTGAAGCGTTATCATATGTTGATGACATATATTTGACAGACGATGAAATTCTGCAACATCTAAGGCGTGTAGCACGCATTGTTGTGGGGTTTGCTGAAATTGGCTATAAGTTTAATTTTAAGAAATCGAAGATTGCCTTCCTCAGCGTCATTTTCCTGGGATATGAGTTGTCGATGAGGGCAAGAGCTTAGCGCCACATTTTTTGGAGAAATGTGCTCAATTGCAGCCTCCTAATACGGTTCGGAAGCTCCAGTCATTGTTGGGGTTTCTGAATTTTGGCAGAACTTACATTCCTGATTATGCTACGTGTATAAAACCCTTATACGAGTTGATTTGCCCAAATTTTTCTAGTAGGTTTTGGACGATTGAGCATACACATATGCTTCGAGATCTACAAGCTGACCTCTTAGCTGTTAAACATTTACACACTAGGGACAATAAAACGCATCTGGTCATCAGGGTGATACCTGGTGCCGTTGGGTTTACATATGTCACCTTTAATGAGGGTGAGACAGTCCCGATAGCATACAAGTCCCACTTGTATTCTGCTGCAGAACAACAATTTGCACAAACTGAGAAAATACTAACTGCTGTACAGATGGCTGTGAGTAAAGAAAGACCTCTGGCCCAGGGCCAACGCATCATTGTCGTTTCCCTGATTCCGGCCTTAGAGGCTGTTACTAAAGCGAGTGTTCCTAATTCGAAAGCTTTACACCCGCGATGGATACAATGGGCTACGTCTTTGACAGCCACTGATGTAGATTACATCTTTGACCCTAAACTGCAGAGTCAAGAATTTCTTCAATATGAAATGGAGTACCCAGTTCCCGCTGGCACATTGCCTATTGATCAATATCAGGTGGTCATGTACACCGATGGCTCTGCGCAACCAACGGTTGGGACTAAACAACAGTATTTTGCTGCATGTGCGGTGGTGAGCTGCACTATGGAGGGGGAAGTGTTCTGCCCCCGACATACTTATACGAAGACCTTGGGTGATTGTACAGCACAGTTGGCTGAGCTCAAAGCTCTATTGTTAGCCTTGGAACCTGCGGATCCGGCGGTACTAACCTTGCTGGTCTGTGACTCCTACTACTGTGTTCAGTCTTTCAATGAATATTACTGGAGGTTGAATGGGTTCAGAGATTCTAAAGGCAACACCATTAAACACAAATTGTTGTGGGGGAAAGTTGCGAATCTGAAAGAAACGCTTCCTAAAATCCATGTTGTACATACACTTGGACACCAGCGCGTTGGAATACACGTTGCTGGAAATACTTTGGCTGATGAAGCCGCGAAATCGGCAGTGGTGGTTGCCACTGTGGCCGCAGTGACTCGTTCGAGTTCCAAACCAGACACAGAGATTTCGGCTGCCATAAAGGCTACGGCTGATGGCACGCCATTTCCTAAAGGATTCCCTTCTAAATATAGTTACTGCATGGGTGGTATGCTAAACGCTGTAGTTAAAATCCCAGGCGTTGGTGTACGTGAAGTGCCCAATAAAGTTGAGAGACCTCGATTAATATCTGCAGCACATGAGGGGGTGGCATCTGCACATGCTGGTGTGGCTGCCACGATTTCGCTCTTACAGGCTCGTTACTGGTGGCCTGGTCTCTATAAAGAGACAAAGCAGTATGTCCTTTGTTGTGACGTCTGTCAACGAGCCCGCAGCAGACGCCCCTTCTGATTTCAAATAAACCTTTACAGTGTGTGTACTTGGATCATTGTGGTCCACTGATGCCAGATAGTACATACAAATATATATTGGTTGCTGTAGATTCGTGCTCCAGATTTGTGTGGGTCTGGCCACAGCGCTCGGCTGACGCTTGGACTGTTATTAAAGATTTGCGCATCTTTGTCGATACATTTGCAGTTGCGGCTTTTCATTCGGACCAGGGCCCTGCTTTTGCCTCTAAGGCATTCAGGGACACCATGGCTTCGTTGGGGGTCCAACTCCAATTCTCGTCTCCATTTCATCCCGAGGGAAATTCTGTTGTGGAGCGTTTAAATCGTGATTTTAAGCAATCCTTAACATCCAAAGTTATAGGTACGGGTCGTAGTTGGCTAGCCCACCTGTATGGAGTACAGAGAGCACTTAATAACTTGCCTAGAAGGTCCCTGGGGGGTCGTACTTCATATGAGTGCCTGTGTGGAACACAAATGTATGTTCCTGATCTAGATGGTCCTGGTGTGGAGGCGGCAGATACACCCTTTGACATAAATGATCGTGTCACTGTTTTGCAGGATTTACAACAATTCCGTGAAGATAACTCTTCTGCGAGTGCTGCCTCCACAGGAATTAAGGATGAGCCAGTAACGCCTACTGGTTGGATACCCAGGATTGAGGATCTTGTGCGTGAAAAGGTCGCAGTCAAGAAAGAATTTGGTCCTTCTTATCGAGCACCAGTCCCTGTATTAGGGGTTAGCGGCACGAGAACTGTAATTTTACCGCCGCTGCATGGGCCAAAGGAAATCGCTTTGTTTCCATTGATAATGTCAAGTTACATTATGTGGCCGATTCTGCACAGCAGACCAAGAGGGACACCCAGTAGTTCCGTAATCCCTCTCACTACTGGGGAAGAAGTCCCACTGCAGGTGATTTGCACCGATGCTGTTTCCTCTCCGAGCTTGGGGAGGGTGGAAGCTGATCTTGCGATTGTTCCACAGACGACGATTAATTTGGAATCTTTTGATCAAGTGGCTGTACGTTCTAATGATATGTCTGAACATGTGGTTTATAGCGTGCCAAGGCGAGAGCCACCCTCTGCTTCTTTGTTCACGGTTGCACCTTTTGCACGAACTGCCTCTGGCTGCTTCAACGACACTGATGTTATCTGGTCTGACTCCACGTCCTCTCTATCTTCAGCCCACAGTCAACGTAAGCTGCTGTGTTGGCTTAAATGCACATATTTTGTTTTTCCTTGGAACTATTTGTGGCTTTCTATGACTGTAATGACTATTTTCTTGTGGTTGGGATTTGTGGTTACCTTTTTTTTGGTAATACATGGTCATTTTCTTCCTGAACGATCTGACATTGAGCACGTGGAGACGGTGTTGAGACCACATTTTTCATCTCATATGGTTCGAAGAGACTTATCCTATGTGAACATTTCTGCAATGCCGATTCCGGATGGGATTGTGTGGGATAAAGTGATGTTTGATATATATGGTCCAACTGAATTGATTCAAATACCGTATGTTCTCAAATTATCAATGAATGATATCGTTATACCAGGCATTGTTTCTGATGATTGGGATGTGAAGACAGTAGATTCTATGCTGACAGAATTACAATATTATACTGTCTATGACGATGAAGATGCTTACCTATTTAGGGATAATCATGGTGACATGTTTTGCTACAATTATTATGGACACCACTTTATTCATAAAGCGAGTAGCCCTAAATCGATATTTGAATATGTGCAAGGGGAACATTGCCCGACACCTCCACAGGGGAGTTCTAAAACGTATTATGATAAATTTGCATATTTTTCTGGGCATAATCAACAGAATGCTAAGTCTTACTA
The DNA here is from genome assembly GCF_031143425.1 of Pleurodeles waltl. Taxonomy (NCBI): domain Eukaryota; kingdom Metazoa; phylum Chordata; class Amphibia; order Caudata; family Salamandridae; genus Pleurodeles; species Pleurodeles waltl. The sequence continues at coordinate 862,445 of NC_090447.1, forward strand.
TTTTAAAGTTACTCCGTATGCTAATAAGCAAATGTTGTTGACCAATACTAAATTACTGTATTCAAATTTGTTTGTATCTAACCTTTCGGCTGAGGGGTATGAATATTGGTCCAAGACTGTTGACTTGAAAAGTGTCTGGGGAACGAAAAATTGGCAAATGCGAGGCAGGGACACTTTATTTAGGGCATGTATTATTCCTGTCCAAATGATTTTCCTCAATGACACTGTGCAACAGACTAGTTGTTTGGGCTTAGCAACGATTGGGAATTTGAATTTGCCTGATATTCCTGTCCCTTCCAAATTGAACAATTGGCAGCGATATGTTAATGCCACATTTAGGGGCATATTTATACTCCATTTGCGCCGAATGTGCGTAAAAATTTTTGACGCACAATCAGCGCAAACGTTGCCCCATATTTAAACCCTGACGCCCGAGCCCGCAAATGACAAAAATCCGCAATGTGCGTCATTTTCTGGATGCGGCAACCCGCCCTGCGTTAATGATATGCAGGGTAGGCGTTCCAGTCCAAAAAACGACGCACACACCCGTGCGCCGTATTTATGCTTCTGGGCAAAAATGACTCTCGGCCGGGACGCGGAGCAAAAAAATTACACAAAGCCCGATGTGCGTCAAAATTTAACGCCTAGGTCAGGGCAGGTGTTAAAATGGGGCAAACACACCTGTATTTAATCAGAACACACAGAACAAACAGCAGAGCAGCAGAGCAGCAGAGCAGCAACAGGGAGACATGGAGGTTTTTTTTCTTCAGCGTGCACGTACACGCAGAGCCCTGCAGCAACAACAGCAGCTACAACAACAACAGCAGGGACCCCAAAGGCAACGCAGAAGGCAGGAGAGGATATTCCGCCCAAGAACAACCCTGCATGGCCTCAGGGAACACGACATCATACAGAGGTACCGGTTGAACTGGCAGGCCATTCAGCAGCTGCTGAGAAATATTGAACAGCAGCTGGCCCCCACTTTGGTGACACCCCATACCATATCAACAGAAACAAAGCTGCTTGCCGTACTTCACCTGCTGGCAAGTGGCTCGTTTCAGACAACTGGTGCCCTGGTTGGTGGAATATCACAACCATCATTCTCCGCATTCCTGCCAAAAGAACTGGATGCCATCATTCGCCTGACACCCCTCCACATCTGCTTCCCTAACACACTGCAGAAGCAGCAGGAAACAAAACAGGGGTTCTACGCCATCAGTGGCTTCCCACACGTCCTTGGTGCAATCGACTGCACACACGTATGCCTTGTGCCACCTGCTGCAACAGAACACCTCTACCGCAACAGGAAGCACACACATTCAATCAACGTGCAGGCCATAGTCGATCACCAAGGATTGATCAGCAACATTGTGGCTAAATATCCTGGGAGTGTACATGACGTATTCATCTTCCGTCACTCTACCATCAACCAACACTTCCAGGATGGACGGTATGGCAATGGACTACTTGTTGGTAAGTACAAAAATCCAACTTATATACACACTACACAGCAACCCTCTAGGACAAACAACACATACACCACAATAGCAACACCTAGCCAGGAACACACTGAGGTCCTCACATCACTAGCCATGTTTCTGAAGTCACCATTGAACCTGTCACACATTGGAATTTACTCTACAGCTTAATGTGAAGACATTAATGAGTGTGGTTGCCTAAATGTCACCTTGCAAATTGTAAGTGTCACAATAACCTGTACATTAATACATTGCATAAGTCTTAAGGTATGGGATGTCCAGGGTACTTTCATATGAACGTGTTAACTACACTTTCATGTTTTAACTCTGCATGGAACTATCATCTCTCCCCCAGTGAAGACACACGGACACGTGTATCACAAGTCACAATGCTAGGGAGGGCACACTGTACTGAAAATCCAAATACACACTGCTGACAAACAGTTAGCTAACAAACACTTGCTCAGCCTAGGGAAAAACTCAATGCAAAAGTTTTCTCCTACAAGTATAGGTTGTCACATTAGTACACAAAAGAGTCACAGACAACACAAGACAACTACTGCCATCAAAGGTCTGTACAAGAGTGCCTCCTACATCTAATTGATCCCATTCTGTGTTTCTCTTTCAGCTGATCAGGGGTATGGCATCCAGCCTTGGCTAATGACACCATTTGGGAACCCGACTACTGCTGCAGAGCGGGCATACAACGACGCCCATAAGAGGACACGCAGCATTGTTGAGCGGACCTTTGGGATCCTAAAGTCAAGGTTCCGCTGCCTTGACATCACTGGCGGTAGCCTACTATATTCCCCAGGGATGGTCTGTAGGATCATACTCACTTGTGCCATATTGCACAATATTTGTGTAAAAAGGAACATTCCCCTCCTTGAACCAGACCCAGACATGCCTGAAGACGACGAAGAGGAGGATGCTGGCCTGCAACAGGAGGGGGAACAACCAAACACGGCAGCTGGAGTGCATAGGCGCCAACAGCTTGTAAAAAAATTCTTTTCATAATTTCTTATATCAATACTTATTGCATAATTGTAAATAAACACAGATAACAAACACCACATCATGCTTTGGCCTATTCATTTCTGCTCACCTTTAGTTTGAATTTGCTGAAGAAGAATGTCGTCTCATTGAGCAATAATGACATAACACTCATCACACACAAAATATACACCACAAATGTCTGCACAAAGGCTAGGATGTTTCATGATACATTACCATCCACAGAGGCCAACAGGAGTACAAATGTGGCAATGACACATGCCTGATCCAGACACCTGAGACATTCTCTCACTCAGCACAAAAATGTAGCTCATTTGAAAGTCTCATTACACGTGTTCAGTGACAGGGTGGGACCATCCATGTGTACGTGACCATGTCCTCAATGGCTTCTCTCTATTTTTGCTACAAACAATGCCCAATTGGAACAAGATTAGCTGCCACTAACTCATGAGGAGACCTTGAAGTTACAGTGACAACATACACCCAGACAGTTGATAGTGGATCTACATTCGCCCCCACACATATAAACATATGTCATCCAATCAACCAATTATTTGCAAGCAGCCGATCACAGTAGTGTTCCAGTTCGAACCTAGCAGGAAGAATGTAACATGCCACTAAACCAGGTAATGCATAAAGGGCCACATACATCAACAACCTATTTGTCATCAGCACATGAGGAACGCCGAGATTTAGCAAAAAATTTCTGTGCAAAATGGTATGTCAGATTGCTCCTAATAATCAATAGGGCAAACGTCAAATGGGCTAATGGATTATTGAATGGCTAACAGTGATTCATACCCTATGGCCTTCCATGAGCCTGCTGCTGCAGGTTTAGCATAACAGAATAAATGAAAGCCATGAATAAATTAGCAAATCTGGAAGGGCAAACCCTAGGGTGCTGGGGGCCTAAGTCCACCTCTACCGCCCCCCAAATATACAATAATTATGTACATGTGAAGTAAACACATGCATAAGGCGCATGTGTGGCCTACATGTCAAAAGTAAAACACATATAAGATACACAAAATCATTATTAGGACATGGTTAGCCCCATAAAAAGTGTAAGTGACAATTGCACTACCTGTTTGGACTATAGATAAATGCATTACCGTGATAAATGTGGGCACATTTTTGAGAAGGAATACATCCTGGTATCCCATTCATCATTTCAAAATAGCCATCAGCAATTACCCAAAATATGTGTACAAAAATGGTTAATAACCATTTTAAGCAATCATTGATATTACAGTGTGAATGCCTTCTATACATCCAATAAGGGACATGTGTCATAGCTAACCACAAATGTGTATCACATAGCACCGTTTGCTCATGACAAAGTTCCTTTCACAACTTGAAAAAATGAAGACATTTTTGTCAAAATGCGTCATATTTCCACGCATACAGCATGGGCGTCATATTTCTTTGACGTACAGGAGTGCACAGAATGCAGAGTCAAAAAAAATCCTATTAAAAATAATAGATTAATATACTGCATTACATGTCCATCATATTTTCTATGATGCGTCATATTTCCACGCATACAGCATGGGCGTCATATTTTTTTGACGTACAGGAGTGCACAGAATGCAGAGTCAAAAAAAATCCTATTAAAACTAATAGATTAATACACTGCATGACATGTCCATCATATTTTCTATGATGCGTCATATTTCCACGCATACAGCATGGGCGTCATATTTTATTGACGTACAGGAGTGCACAGAATGCAGAGTCAAAAAATTTCCTATTAAAAATAATAGATTAATATACTGCATTACATGTCCATCATATTTTCTATGATGCGTCATATTTCCACGCATACAGCATGGGCGTCATATTTTTTTGACGTACAGGAGTGCACAGAATGCAGAGTCAAAAATAATTTTCATATTTGGTTCTCATATTTGCCAGCAAATTACATTTCTACTGTAGAACTGTATACTCAGCCTCACACAAATGTAAGGGAACAATGAAGAAATTAGTTTTGACTCTGCATTATGTGCACTGTTATGCGTCAAAAAATATAACGCACAATCTGTATGCGTGAAAATATGACGCATAACGGAAAAATAAAAACGGCGGCCATTTTATGCAGGAAGTGATGTAATAGGATATCCTGTTTACATAATCTGTACTGTGAGTTTACTTTCACTTTCACTTTGCAGTCTCAGATTCTTCTAGACTCTGGCTGTGTGAAAAGTGTTGTCCTGTGTTTTACTGCTTTTGTGTCCTGTGTACCTTGTATATTGTGCTTTTGTGATCATAGTCTTGTTGTCTAATATTGTCTTAGTCTGTTTTGTATACTTTTGTCAAATCCAGTGTTTCTTTTTTTTGTCTGTGGGAGTCTGTTGTGGGTAGTTTAAATTAGGGGTTAGTTGGGCTATTTTTCTTAAGTTTCCTTTTTCCTTCACTACTCTACCTTTCCCCATTTCCGCCTTTTACTTTTTTTTCTAATTTTTTACCCTTTCTAATAGTAAAGATGTCAGGTAGGCCACGGCTTGCCAGGATGGGTGAGGAGGAATTGGGGGGATTCATTTGGCTTGTTTGCCATTTCCTCCCACTCATGCTGGAGGCTGGGGGCCGGGGGCCGTGTGATACAGGGGTATCACACGGAGGCACGTAAAGTCCGGTGGGGGAAGGTGCGCCATCACTTGGTCCGGGTGTACGGTAGCATGAGGAATGACCATCAACTCAAGCACCGCTGGGCTGATCTGATATCCAGGGAGCAGGATCTGCTGGACCACCTGGGAATCAGGATTGGTGGCCATGTTGGTGAGTACAAATCAATTACATGTGAATAATTGAAAGCTGTGTGGGGACATGTGAGGATTGTTACCCAATCTGCTAGATAAGTAGCTGACTGTGTGTAATGTTAGGGAAACCTATTGTGTATTTGTTGCACAATGTGTAGGAAGACCAATGCTAGCAGTCAGATGGCTCATGTTTACAACACATACCGGATGCCTGTAGCTGTATGTAATGTAGTGTTGCCTTTGTGTCAGACAAGAAACACGTTAATGCCTCGATTTGAACTCTACAGGTCAGAATTGCCAGTGAAAAAGGGATGTTGAAACATCATACCTACATATGGAGACGCCATAGCTAGACAGAAATTTTTAAACCCAATATGATGCTATAAATGAGTGGTGCCTGCACGTCACATGGAGTTAGCTATGTTGTCCACACATATGTCACATGTGTGTCTGGTTGGTGTGTGTTGAAAATGACCACCTAGCCTGTTTGAGTTTGAGGGGTCATGCAGTCCTCAAGTAAACAGCTTTTGGATGTCTCTCTGGGATGCACATGAAGAGATGAATGCAACCCGATATTGTTGGGGCATACTAATGGAGGTGTATCTTTGACACCACATGACTGTCCTGGCCACTGCATGTGTGTAGTAGGGTGTGTAACTGTAGCAGGAGACTCATCCAATGTAAATGTTGATTAAGAATTCTTCCATGCAGTATGAGCATGTGTGAAAGTGTATCATTACGCATGTCATATTCACACAGTGTCATTGTAACTGCAATTGTTTGTCAGTGCACGGAGTCTGAGTATATTCTTCCTTCCATGCTTTACAGGTGGACCTGCACCGTACACCGTGGGAGAGGTGGCTCATTTTGAGGACCCCGACACCTACAGTGAGTGTGGCCTGAGTGCTATTTTTATCGTTTGCTAGTGATGCATGATGGACTACTGTGTGTTCAACAGAATTCAAGGTTTGATGCGCTGCCCGTTCATTGGTATTGTTGCATTAGTGGGATTTCAAATATCACTTCAGTTTCTGTAGACCAATGCTTAGCCATCTCTCAGATTTAGGGGCTGTAGGTCATTCCAGTCGGCCCACTATGGGGAGTGGGATGAGTCATGTGGAATACACTGGTTAATGTAAGAGTTGCTCTGGGACTTGGCTTGGACTGAGTCTGCATATCAGACTGACATTCTCCCAGATAGCTTCTGCAAAAGGCTTGTATTAAATATGCAGCTTTCGAGTTGAGGATGGACTGAGTACACTGTAGGTTGGATCTTCCGGGGCCATGTACTTCCACAAGTTGAACTAGAAGTGTGTGGGACTAGAGTGCATTCGACTCATGATCATGGGTGTTCTTGCTCCTCTGTGTGTGTGGTAAAATATGCCTCACTGGTAGTATGTGATGTTGGCCTGAGTCAGTGCATTTTGACATGTGTGGACCTTGGATAGGACAATGTTTGGCTGACTCCAAAGTGTTGCTAGCCCTTCATTGGTGTTGTGTGTGGAGGCAAATACTTGTTGAGCTTTCTATACACTCCTGGGTGTGCATTGAATCTGGGATTGTTGGTTGTTCTTCCCACCCCACCCTCAAAGACTGCCATGTGATTGGGAATAGGGTACCTAGGACTGTAGCAACCAGTATGTTACACATACTTGTGACCTTTTGCAACTTAGTTTAGAACCTAGTGTACACATTCGGTTAGGGCACATGGGTTCAATATTTGCAAACAACAATTTACAAATGGCATTGAGTGAGGGTTGTGATAGTTATCACATAGAGTGACATATGTAGTGAAGTCAGTATGCGGAAGAGGTTCAGCCATAATGTCAGCTGCATTAGCCATTATTTGGATGAGAAGTTTAGGCTGATGTCACCCATCATGTAGAGACATGGATATGCTAGGTGTGAGATGGCCTTTTGTATGCAGGCTTCACATGTACTTCCTCTGAGACTTTCAATGAACTATGTTGTGACAATTGCTGTAACAAATACAGTACAAGTAATGTGCAAATGACCCATTGTGCAATTCCACCCAATGCATTTCCTATGGTAAATAGTTGCCATTTCTCTTCACAGCTGCAAACATGAGTGCCGCAGAGAGACACCAGTTTGAAAGGCGTGCCATGCGATACCGGCACATCCTGCATGTTTTACTTTTACCCCTCTGTAGTGCTTTCCGCTTATCTAGTTTCTAAGCACTAACATAACACAACAGAAGTGCACTTCTGAGGTCAAAGAAGACTTTTATTCGAATCTGCCGGACCTCGTGCTGGAGCTAGGCGCCAGCTGCCAGCAATCCCGTGTGGGTAGATGAATCTCTTTCTCGCGGCTGACAGGGGTCATCAGCTTGCAGACCTTAGAAAGATGAAGCTGTAAATAATTCCCACACGGTGAAGTATTTGTTTTGCTTTGCATTCAATATCTTATAAATATAACCTGCTGTGTATATTGCAAACTGATATATTTTGTTTGATTAACGCGGACTTGAAAGCTACTAATTCGTCATTCATAAATATTGTGGTTGGGGAAGAATTAACAACAATAAAAGTCTTCTTTGACCTCAGAAGTGCATTTCTGTTGTGTTATGTTTGTGCTTAGAAACTAAATAAGAGGAAAGCACTACAATTGGTACCAGGAGTCGAGGGGCCGGTCATTAAGAGGTGATTAAGAGGGTGTTGACGAGTTGGTAGATTTCTAAGTGCACACTTTAAAAGTTTAATTGTTTTTTGGTTGTTTGGAGAATTACAGAAATTGTTTTTTTTGTGTTTGGAGAATCACAGAAGCACGGCAGACCATGTCTGAGAAGACCATGTCTGAAAATGCATGTGTAGCTAAAATGCCTGATAGTGTTTTGAGAAATAATTTCTGTTGTACATATGTAGAAAAAGTGTCTTTTGGAAGTAATGATGACAGAAAGGTCGGGATACCTTTATCTGCTTACAGAGAAATGCAGGAGAAATGTAGGAAGTTGGAACATGAAAATAGGAATTTACGTGAGCAAATTAGCCCGACTGAAAGTTATAAAAAGGCTGTTTTTGAAGAATCTTTCTTGTCCCATTCCAGTAATGAGGGGGTTAAGACAGCTCCGAGCTGCTTTGAGTTTTCGTGTGAGCCAGGGTTTTTGGCAGACAAAATGCATTCCTTAACTGATAACACGGACGAGAGAGACCAGAATGTGATTTACGAGTTACCGTTGCAGAATGAAGTAAAAAGAAAGGTTTTAAAGGAAGAGACACCGAGTTTCATTAGCTTGTTTGATTTTTGGAAAAAGAATAGCCCTCATTTGAGTGAAATCCTAACACTTTTGTATATGGTCACTGTGAAAAATTATATGCAGCTGCGCGCTTGTGATTTGGCAAATGAAATAATGCAGACTTTAGGTTTCTGCGCAGTGCAAGAAGGAAATACTTATGTACATGTAATTCAAGAACAAGGAAAGAAAATAGTGCCCCTAGCTAGAATCATACAATGGATCTGGTACTTGCAAGACAGGGCTAGAGTACCACAGGTAAAAGAGTTACCAATGAAGTTGAGTGCACCATTTGAATTTGTGTCTACTGAAGATAAAAAGCATGTTTGTTTTACTAATGATTCATTGACTGAAATGTTGTTTTCTGGCACAGTAGAAAGAACAGCGTTGTATAATGTGTGTCAGATTTTAAAGCAAGAGCTACGTGAGATGTGTCATTTTTATGCTGATTTTTGGTTCATTGCTAATGTTTTAGCACCTAACTGGTTCAATTACCTTGCAGATGTTAATGAGAAAAATTCAGAGAGAGAAGTGTTCACCCAGAATTCTGCCTTAGTGGGATGGCTAAGTGGGTGCCCCAGAAATGTGAACAGCTGAGAGAAAAAAACACTTACAGGTGGGCAGAGATGAGAGAGATGCACATTCCCCTAGATTTGATAAAAACTGTGCAGCACGCACAAAAGCAATCTGTCATGCAAGCAGTCACAGAGCAGTTGGGGAGAGGAAAGTTACCAGAACAGAAATGGCAAATTGATCAGGTTTTAGGGAAAGTGATTGCTGCAGATTACCAAGGAAAAATCGAAATTATGCTGATACCTAGAAAAGAATCTGATTCATTCATACAAATTGGAGACAGAATGGCCCAACTTGACAAAAATGCAGTGAATGGAGGTTTGTTAAAGAAGGAGTCTGCCCCAGCCCTTCTGACAGTGCAAGAAAAGGGAAGCTGTGGTGCAGCAGATAAAAACCTCAGTGCGGATGTGTGGGCTGAAGCCCCAAGTGATCCTCCAGAACCTGCAGAAAATATAACAAAGGGCCTCAAAAACGTCCTGCTGATTATAAAACAGGGAAAGAAAGAGGAAGGGTGCAGTTTAAATGAAAAAATTTATTTTCAAGAAAAGTCATACTTGTTTCTTTTGCAGATCCTACCACGTTTCGCCACTGTCCCTGAGTGTGCTGTGTGGTCCCCCTTCCGGTGTGTGCGTGTGGGGTCGGGGAAGGGACTGAATCCCCAACCTGAACCTGGCTGAGTAAAGTGCCAGCACCATGGATCCATTTTGCGCAAACTGCGCCTTCAGTTCAAGTTCAACTTGTTTGATTGCATTCTTCCACTGGAACTAAGCTGTGTATTTTTTTTTTTTCCCTTCTCGTATGGAACTCTGACTTTTGCTTACCTTCCAGCAAACCTTTCAGGTGGACCGTGCACCTTTACATGAGCAGAACTCATGCCACATCAAATTGCTAACACTGTTGAATTAGAGACTCATTCAAAAAAAAAAAAATTGCTCAGTCTTTTCTATGTAGATGTATCTGATGTGAAAGGTTATGAAATCAATGTGTTAATTCACTTCTATTGCTTTACAGGGATTGTTTTAATCATTCAAATGTGACTTGCTGATAATGTTTTTTTTGTGCTGATGTTTTTTGTTTTTGTTTGAAACAAGAGATATGTGAAACAAAAATTCATTGGTCAAAGGGCGGAATGTACTGCCATTTGATGGAGTTTGTTTTGACCAATGACTTTGTGTTTCACCACTGCGCATATTAGTTGCTCAATGTTCACCAGTAGCACATGGTATGTTTTGTTCAGTTTAGCCGCCTATGGGCTTTGACATTGCATTAGTCATTACATTCTGTATTCTGCCTATTGGCTTTGACATGGCATTAGCCATTACTTTCTGTATTCAGTTGAGCCGCCTATGGGCTTTGACATTGCATTAGCCATTACATTCTGTATTCTGCCTATTGGCTTTGACATGCTGTATCCAGTCTAGCCGCCTATTGGCTTTGACATTGCATTCCTATTGGCTTTGACATGATGTATTCAATTTAGCTGCCTATTGACTTTGACATGCTATTAGATATTCTGCCTATGGGCTTTGACATGATATTATATATTGCATTTTGTATTCAGCTTAACTGCCTATTGGCTTTGACATGATATTCAGCTCCGCTGCCTATTGGCTTTGACATGATATTATACATTGCATTTTGTATTCAGCTCAGCTGCCTATGGGCTTTGACATGATATAAGACATTGCATTTTGTATTCAGCTTAGATGCTTATTGGCTTTGACATGACACTAGACATTGCATTTGATACTTAGGTTAGCTGCCTATTGCCTTTAACGTGGAGTTAGACATTGCAGTTGAGAATCCAAGCTGTATTTTTCCAAGCTGTGTTTTTGAACCAAGATGTTTTTCTCACAGTAGACTAGACATGATAAGAGAGGGTACATGGTGTTGTTCTCTCTGCTTGAGCTTGGGAACAGGAGTAGTCTTGGAGACCTGGCCAGTCTCCAAAAGGCTTGCTCAGTTTCCCAGGTCTGAGCGGAGGGGGCACACCTTTGTAACGAATGTAACAGGCTGCAGAGAGTCAGATTCGAATCTGCCGGACCTCGTGCTGGAGCTAGGCGCCAGCTGCCAGCAATCCCGTGTGGGTAGATGAATCTCTTTCTCGCGGCTGACAGGGGTCATCAGCTTGCAGACCTTAGAAAGATGAAGCTGTAAATAATTCCCACACGGTGAAGTATTTGTTTTGCTTTGCATTCAATGTCTTATAAATATAACCTGCTGTGTATATTGCAAACTGATATATTTTGTTTGATTAACGCGGACTTGAAAGCTACTAATTCGTCATTCATAAATATTGTGGTTGGGGAAGAATTAACAACAATAAAAGTCTTCTTTGACCTCAGAAGTGCATTTCTGTTGTGTTATGTTAGTGCTTAGAAACTAAATAAGAGGAAAGCACTACACCCTCCCCTCTCTCCTCTTTCCTATTTTGTACTGATAGTTGGGTTTTGGGGATTAGTGTTAGGTTAGTGTAGGTTGTTAGCTTAGTTAGTGTTAGGGAGGAGGGTGGGGGGTCCTTATTCTTTCTATTTTTTCTTTTTTGGGTGGGTGGGTGGGGGTCAATGTTGGGATTCATGTTTGTTAAAAATAAATATATATATATATAAAAAATCACCAAAAAAATATATGATTGTTTAGGATAGTATAGTATGTGTGTAGGTTAGTATGTGTTGTCCTGCATGTGTCCTGTCTCATAATGGTGGGTGGGGGGTTGATGTTTAGATCGTTTCGTTATATGTGTAGAGTAAGTTTAGCTTAGGTTAGTTAGGGACAGTTGTGGGTTAGTAGTAGTCAGGTTAGATTAGTGTAGGTATGACTTTTCCCTTAGTTGCCGCTTGTGTGAATAAATAGGAATAAACATATAGTTAACCCTTTGCATGATGCGTTAAGTGCTACTTTATCATGGCCTTGACATCAGTGTAGGTGAATGTTTTTCTATGACATTAGTGTCCTATGCTACCCACCACAGAAAATGGAGGTTTAACATGCCAGCTACCCGTGTGCTAACTTGGTAAGTATCCACCATTTGGGAGACCCACCATTGGTAGTTTACATCGATCACCAAGGATTTGTGTTGATGAGTAGGTATTCTCCATCACAAAGTGTGCTTCCAGACTTGTTATTGTGGGTAATTGAATAGGTCGGACTGCAGTGTGATGTTCAGGGAGATCTTTGTAGATGAGGTGTTGTTAACACTCTTGTCTTGTTGCCTTCATTGCTGACCTAGAACATGTGTGTAATAATTCAGCATGACTTTCCTTCATGGAAGTATACTCAGAAAGGGTAATTGATGCAGTGTTTTCTTTTTTTGTTTGCTTAGATTTTGCTGCATAATTTCATGTTTTAGTATTGCATGGTGCCTACATTTATCAGCCACCATTAGATGACTTGAATTGCTATAGATGGAGCATTATTCTGTCCAACACAGCATGATTGTGTGTGGTTTGTCCCTTCATCAGTTAATCTCCTCAGGATGGCAAGGCTATGATGCAATCCTGGCCACTGCACAGATGTATCAGACTACATGATGTCAGGACAGTTGTATTGACAAGCTTACATGGTTGCCACACAGGCACTTTTGAGTTATCTACTGCACAGTTGATGTGTCAAATAACACAGAGACATATTAGGTGTGCAAGTGCTATTTATTGATAGGTGCTGTAGTGCAAAATGTCCATTGTCCATGTTTGCTGAGTCCGTTCTGGTGCATTCTTACATGGTGATCCTACAGAAGGGGTGTGGATGATGCTCCTGACATGCTGGGGTGATGTCACAGTCAGTGCAGAGGGACAGGATTTGGCAAATAGTAGGAGAGAGACATTCACTGGCAATGGTGACAAGTCATACAGTGGATAGCAGAACAGTCATTGAGTGTAGTTGTAGTGAGACTGGCATTTGACAAAACGTAGGACCTTGGTCAAAGTAGGCCATGGTGCAGGGACTAGTGCTTCCGGGTACTCTTCCGTGAGAATGTGATCTGTTCCTTGTCTTCTTCTTCTGATGTGTGTGTTGCCTGGTTTGTCCTTGTTGTTGTTGGTTGTGAAGGGGCAACACACACCTCAGTGTTAGAAGACGTGGAGTCAGACATCCCGGGGGCTGCTCCCTGTGAAGTTCTTAAGGGCAGTACTGCTGCAAGGAGGGCCTGCTGGTTTTTGAGAATAGCAGCCACATCACGATGGTAGGCAGCCAGATCGGCCCTGAGTGGTTCAATGTTGCATGCGTGCACACGTTGACTGGATTGCAGTTGTAGGTGTTGTGTCAACTGGATGACAGCTGTGCTGATTTCCTTCTGTGTTTTTGCAAGTTCCTGCAAGAGAGATGTTAGGGCTTGCATTGCAGCTGCCTGATCTGCAAATGACGTCATGCACGAACACACCCCCTCAAGGCTAGCTGCCATGTTTTGCATACCCACCCGCACCTCCTTGGCCAGCTCCCGCTGTACACCAACTACAGTTCTTTCAAAGCTGGTGCCAGTGTCGTCAGAGTCCTCAGCTGTGTTGGAGCTGGCAGGTCTTACAATTGGGGTGGTGGGTGGGTCTTCTGTGATGGCTGCTTTTTCTGTGCTCCTCCTTGTGACTGAAGGTGGGGTCTGGAGGATTTCAAGGACCTTTTGGATGGTCTCCTGGGAAATGTTTATGGGCTCGTCATCCATGTCATCAGGGAAATCAGGGACAGGCATATCGGCAGGAGATCCATGTTCCTCTGCAATGAAACAGGGTACAATTAGTGTGTCTGTGTAGTGACAATTTTGCCGTAACATGCAAGCCTTTTGATGACTTTACTTTGTGCTCTGGTTTGGTATTGGTATCTGCTGTCCTTCATATGGGCATTGTTATAGGCTGAGGACCCACCTGTGTGTCACATGTATGATATAGAGTTATCAGACTTGTCTGCCTAATCGCCTCTAGGTGTTGCTTTGTACCAATGAGGGAATAGCCATCTTTTTGTCCTACTCGACCCTCCGTGTATATCTATTCGTATGGAGAGACATTTTGTTGCGTGGGCTCTCATTATCCTAAATGAGACTACTGGATTTCTAGGCAGCAGGATAGCTAACGGTGTGGGGGACTGAGTCTGACCCACTTGTAAAGAACTCTGTCACCCTAATTTTTTTTTTGTGCTCTGGCTAACTAGCAGTACCTCATGTCTCCCATGGCAAAGAAATGATTAGGCAGCCGAGCGCATGACATCTTTGGAACTTCTCAGGGAAGTCGTGGTCACTCAGATCCAAACCAACTCTCTCATTTCCAGTATGATCTCATATACAAATGACAAAGACAGTATTTGTTTTATATGATGATTTCATAAAACAATTTTAGATAATAAGGCGTGAGCCGCAATAACCCAAACAATACGACATGGTAGAATTGAAATAGTCACCAGGAGAGTAAAACATTAGAACAAAGCTATCATGGTGCCTAACAGTTTGTACTCTCCCTCTGCTTGTTCTATTTGGAGCACAGCATGTTAAGCTTCTAGCTTGCCTTTCCGAATCACTGGGGAGACATCAGCCCTCATACCTGAGCAAAGGCCTGTGATCTGGTTCAGCATCTGCAACAAGGCAGGCAGCGTCTAGTTGTGGTTCTCTGTTCGGAAACTCCCTCTTGCGTGTATTGGGACAAGGAAGTGATTTTATAAATAACATGTCAGCGTGATCACAAAATGTCCCTACGCAGGAATGCCAAATCGAAACTCCTACCACGTCTATCGACAATGTAGCAGACTGTATCCTTGACTGAAGCACAGAGTGAATATGTTATGGAGAACTCCAGTGCTGAAGTAGGCAAAACAGTGTGAAATGTATAAAAAACAACACCGTAGAACTGGCTATTTGAAAAATAACAGTACGAAGCCTAATAAGAAGCATTTAGTGCAAAGTGCACAGAGGCTCTAAGCTGTCAGCAAATGAATAAATACATTCAGGGCAAAGTGCACAAAGGCCTAAAGCCTGAAGCTAATGCGCAAAGGATACGTAAAACTTACCACACTACACTTTCACTGGCTGTGGGTGTTGTGATTGCCCTGGGAGCACACTTGCCTCTCAGGACCTGCCCCAAAAACTTTTTATTCACATTGACCTAAATGTTATTGTTATGTGGCATATCCATGCATGGCAATGTTAGGATGTGATATGGATGTAAACATTGTTGATGTTTCTAGATTATGTTGGGTAATGTGTGTTTAATTGGATTGCCCTGTTTATCGTATCAATGTCCTATTTGGTTCTCAGACTATGCAGGTGTGTTTCAGTGACCAGTTGCATGTGTCCCCTCCTCAATGTTGTTGTCTGAGCAGTATGACATTAGTGATGTTGCCTTGTTAGCCAGGCACGTGAGGGACCCTGACGTATGCAGCATGTGTGTGTCCTTAGTGCTGTGTGGCTCCTATTGCTGTTTACTTTGGCTGATGTATGTGTCTACTATGGGCATTGGCATTTGAGTGTACTGGTGCCTTTGTCTTATTTCTAGAACTAGTTGCAGATGTCATCCTCACCCCCTAATTTAGGTAGGCATGTTCCATGGGGAGGTTCCTGCCATTTGCTACTATAGCTGCACAGAGATCAGAGGTGTTATTGTCAACTGTTGTCGCAGTTACATTGCAGTTGTTGTTTTGGCTACTGGATTACTGATAGGGACATAGTTGATGTAGGATACATTTTGACTGATGAGTGCCTGGATGTAAGTTTGACGTAGTGGCCTTCCCACCTGTCGCTGCTTTCCCTTAGCTCCATTGTTGTCATGACAGGATGCCCCCATGGGACTGTTGTTGGTGCTGTATTTTGTTGTGCCCCAGCTTCTGTCTGTGCTGGCCATGCCCCCCTGCCGTGCACCTTTACCCATGCCACTTCATATATATGCTGACTTACATGCATTGTGTAGTAGGTATTCCCCCCCCCCGTTGCAGTTCTCATTATTGCATTATAATTCCCCATGTGACTTACCCTGCATGTGCGTTGTCTCCTGGTAGTCTGCGCTGTCCTGTCCTTGAATCCCTGTGACGATCTCCTCAGGGATGACGGCTGCGACCATCTCCTCCATGTGGTCCAGGGCCTCCTGGTGTGCTGGACTCCCCCTCCAGTCTGCAGTGCTGCCTTCCTGTTCCTGGCCAATTTTTTCCTTTGTCCTACGTTTGCAGTCATGCCAGCGTTTCTTACACTCGGTGACTGTTCTGCGTTCTTCAGCCACACTGTTGATCTTGTCCACAATTTGTTGCCATATGGCCTCTCTCCTGCTGATTGGCAACTTAGAGGTGATGAACAGTTGGTGCTGGTGTTCCGTCACCTCTTTAACCAGGATTTCCTGCTCCTCTGCACTGAAGCGACACTTTCTTTTTTTCTATAAATGTCCTGGTTCCTGTATGGATCATCCTGGCTGGTTCCTGGTCTGCTGTCATCTTCCTGGGGTCTGCTGTGGCATCTGGGATCCATTTTGGCTCTCCTCTGCTGAAAGGGCAGTGTTCGCGGGTGAATTTGACGCTATTGCGTCAAAAAAAACTGCGCTTTCCGGGTTGCGATGTCGTAAATCGACCCACAGTCATTTGCGTCGCGTTAACGTTGGTTTCCTTTACGACTTGACGCCGCTGTGTGCGTCACGAAATAATGACTCGCACCTGTTGGTTGCGCCGCCGTGCGTCAAAGTATAAATTTGACGCCTGCACTGCGCATCGAAATGGCGTTAGTGGGCGGTAATTTTTTTGACGGAAAACTGCGACGGCGCAGCTTTGCGTCAAAAAGTATAAATATGGCCCATAGTGAGCTTACACACTGGGTCCAGAATGGTACGCTTAACACTTCATTGATACATCCGGGCGGGTGGTTATTATGGTCCATAGACACTAATGGGTGTCATCAGCGTTTTGTGACCTCTTCAGGGGGGTTCAGGACTAGTAGGGCAGACCCTCGCTACATATCACCAGAACATGCTGATATCATTACTACATACAGCGTGGGGAAGCTTTGTCAGCAATGGTTGAAATCATCCATGCTGGATGCAGTTAAGTCACATCTCACGTTACTGTCTAATGATACTGACTTACAAGATTTTTTGTCAGGACCACGAATGCCGCGGAAGAAGCGTTTTTTATATGAGGTATATAATGAAATTTGGAAACTTTCACAACAGGAGGCAGCAGCCCGGTTGAGACAAATTGATCAGGAAAATTTGATACAGGCTTTGTCTGTTGTGGATAATGGGATGCATACCCTTTCAGACCGTGTTTATACAATTGACAACATCGTTTCCTCTGCTATAGACATTATTAAATCGGATATGTCTTCTTTATATCATGGGCAGAGTCAGACGCGGTCCATCATGCAGCTGGGTTGGACTCTACAGACCTTGAAGGCAGGTCGCGTTCCATGGCAGCACATTCGTGCCAGGGAGATTTTTATTTCCTTTAATTTGACTCGTCAACAACAGCTGATGGCTAAAAAGGAAGCGACATATGTTATGTTAAATATTGAAAAATTGGAGAAACTGCCTTTTACGGTTGCTGAGATTCCGTCAGCTGAGTGGTTGATTCATGGGGTTATTAATCTGCCTATCTCCACTCTGCAATTTACTTCTTGTTTAAAGCACATTCCGGTGGGTAGATATGAACGGTTGGGAGACAGTTACATACACGAGGTGTGGGAGCTTCCCTTTCGATACAGATGTATTAATGGTTTGAGGGAGGTTTTTCTTAGCGGTAGCGAATGCGAAACTTCTGTCAGCCATTCCATGGTTTGTAAACAGCTGTCCTTGCACGGGGCATGTAATGCCTCGATTGCTAACTTAGCTTGTTATCTGAAGGGAGTTCCAGTCCCAGTAATTAAAAACACTTTCCAGGTGCTTTCAAACGGCAGTTACGTCCTTCTTAACAATGAACCCTGTTGTGGCATGCATGCCTGAATAGTTTACGTAGTCGTTGTCAACAAGGCCGTTACGTGCTGCGGGAATGTGTTGTTTCCCCCCACTCAAATTAGGGAGGTAGCAGACATCTGGCCTCATATTGCTACTTCCAAAGTAAATTTCGACAAGTTGAGTCGACTAAAGGCTCTATTGTTTTAAAAGCATGTGGCCCTTACATCTGCTAGCGAGACCTACGCACTTCAGGTGGCAAGGTCATCGGCGGAAATACAGTCCCTTTTAAATACTAACTTTCCAAGTCACTTTGGTGAACTCGTGGGACGTATATTTAATGCGTCCAGCACTGCTGGAATTGCACATTTTTTCAAAGCCGTTGGTGTTGGTTTTGCTCACACCTTCTCTTCCATATTCGGTTTAATACCTTCGGCTATTCACTCTATTTTGAAGAAATCTGGCACACCAGTACTGATGCACCAGATTCTTGCAAATCTGGGCCAATGTCTGCCAAGATAACCAGTCACCTTGGCATTCTTATGATGTTATTTTGTGTCCTGACAAGCAGACTTGTCAAAACTTTACAGGGCCCTCATTTGTGTAATTTACATGGTGTATCTTTTGGTGGTTCTGATTATACTTTGGCTCCTGGGGTCACGGTAGACCACTGACTGAATTGATGGCTTGATGTCCGCTAGGTGGGTGCAACTTGTGGATCTTGCTGTACAGTCTCTCTTGCTCCTTACGATGAGCAGCCTGCTCAGCCATGTTTTTCAATTTGCATTCTGAAACTTGCGATCCTCATTTATAATGGAAAAGTTATCGAATTGAATACAATGCAAGAAAGCAGTGGACAGCAGTAGATAGCAGGAATGGACAGTGTAATCCACCAACGTACGACACCGGCCGCCACAGTGGTAACGCCTGCGGGCTGGAGACTTCACTCTCCAGCCCCGCGGCCGTCACTAGCCCGCCTTCGGGATTATAACCCCGCCTACCGCCATGGTTTTCGTGGCAACCTTATCGCCACGAAAACCATGGCAATAGGCACTATGGTCTTCCCTGCCCCCTCCCTCCCTCCAAACTCCCCCCACACCTCCTTCCTCTCCAGAACCCCCACTCCATACACACACCTTCATTCACACACAAACACATGCATACACACACTGATTTCCACATTCATCCACGCTTGCATACATCCATTCACACACACATCTTCACACATTGACATATATACAAGCACACACATTCACACAACACAACATACTCGCACTCACACATACAACATGCAACACACACCCGCATGCACGCATGCACAGACATACACCCCCCCCACACACACAACACCCCCCTGCTGTCAGGGGGTACTCTGGCAGGAGCGGGACGGGGCGCTGCTGCCAGCAGAACACCGCCAGGCCATATCATGGGGTATGATACGGTCTGCAGCGGTCTACAGCCGTGGCGCTGCTGCTGGCAGCAGCGCCACTTTACCGCCATCCGCTGGCATGGCCACAGCCAGATTTCAGGCATCCTTCTGGCGGAAATCCAGCTGTGGTCATAATAGGGCTGATGGCTGGTACCCACGGTGACGGTCTTTTGGCGGCCGTCGCCGCGGCGGTAGGTGGTTTTTACCACCGGGGTTGTAATGTGCCCCATAGTGTATTAACAATAATCTGTGAAAATTGGGTTTCAGAAAACATTTATGATTTGCACATCACCAAGTAAAGTGTTCTGACTTTTTCCCCATCCTATTAAAAAAAAAATTAGCACAAAAGTACAAAAAATTGTCTTTTACAGCTACAGAAATATATTTTGAAATGTTTATAAAGTTGACTAAGTTATATAAATGCTGTGTGTTATGAAAAACCTGGTACCAAAAGCCTTTCATTTAACATAGGTCATACAGTTCACCTTACAAAATCCTGGAACTCTGCAGTCACAAGGAAAAATATTTGCTTTGCAAGAAGACAAGCTGACCTTTGAACTCTGTCTCTGAACACAGAGCAAATGTGACAAGAATAAGATTTAAGTGCATCTTAATTGCTAATTCAGTTTCTGACTGAACAGAACACCTGTTCCTTGTCCACTCACCAGAAGGGTTGAATAGAACCTGAAAATAGCTCAACCTCATAAAATAAAACTTGCCATAGTGAGTGGTCGAGTAGATTTTTTGAGCCCTTGTCTGCCTGTAATGTAACTGGTGGTCATGAAAAACCCTCCAATACCTTCGGGTTGAGTTTGCGCTTTCTAAAAATGCTTAAAAAAAGAACAAACAGCAGGAGTACGAGGTGATAGGGAACACATGCAGTGGGAAGGGTAAAGCAGCACGAGGGAGATCAGGGCAGGGACAGTGCAAGTCAAAAAAACAGCGGTATGAAGACTCCGGAACACGTGTACTCACATGAATTACGGGGAAGTATAATAAAAAAAAACTGTGACCTTTGCACCAATCCTCTGCTTTGGTGCCTTAATTCAACTGCATTAGCATAGGCCGCTCTGGCATGTTTGCTGAAGGAAAGAGAAGTCGGTAGGCT
Source organism: Pleurodeles waltl (assembly GCF_031143425.1). Classification (NCBI taxonomy): domain Eukaryota; kingdom Metazoa; phylum Chordata; class Amphibia; order Caudata; family Salamandridae; genus Pleurodeles; species Pleurodeles waltl. The sequence continues at coordinate 882,893 of NC_090447.1, forward strand.
CATTGCCTGGGAGTAGCCTTCAAAAGTAGTGGCAGCACCTTGTCAGAGCCAGATGAACAGACTGAGTGCATTATGGTAAACAGTGCAGCCAGCAAAGTAATGCAGATGTAAAACAGTTAGCAACTACATTCCATTCCAAATTCAACTATTTTACACAGTAGCAATGTCTCAGGACAACATGCTATGCCGTGGTAGGTATCACTTTGTAAACATTACCCAATATTTATTAGAGCACAGACACAATATTAATTCCATGCACTCCCTAAAGATGTCATTGAAACTTTAGCGTAGGCATACATATAAGGATACTCTTGGAGACCTGACAAGCCAGCTAAATCAGTCCCTGGGATCGCGAGCGACTCTCACCGGGTACTTCTCCTTCACTAAAAGCTGGGGCACTCATGGCAGTGCAGCTTCAGGGGCTGCTTAGAAGCACGCCGCCACTGCAGAGAGCAAAGCAGAAAAGAAAGCAGACCAGCTCTATAGGTATGCACATCTGGGCCACAGCTTAAGCGCCTGACTCTGCTGTTACATAAACAATGAACTAATTTATTTTGAATGAAGACTCACACAGCAGTCAGTTTACAAAGGTTACAAACCTGTCTGCTGCCATGTTGAAAAATAAGAACGCACACAACAGAACTATAATAGGTTATATTGTACTTACATTTAAATCTACCTGATCAGTGTCACAAATTTTCCAGCTTAGAGGGAGTCTTCAGGAGCCAGCTTTATAAGCATGCACTCATATGGAATGCGGGCATAAATTAAAGCAAACACACCTGAAATGTGTGAAGCCAGGGGGAGAGTACGTAAACAAGCACAGCGCAATCACTGTGCAGGCAAAAGTTTAAAAAAAAAGTCCCACAAAAGTGGATGAAAACAATACTTGGGTCTCTGGACACTGATAAGAGCAAACACACAAGGAACAACAGGAATTAATATACTGCAGCCAATAGAAACAGAGGAAAAGTAAGTGGCAAGCATAGGAACCAATGAAAAGCAAGGGAGTGGGATGAAAGCTCCTTTTAAGATCTATATTGAATACAATAGATTTCATAAGCACAGCACAAGCATTGTGCAGGAGAAACCTAAACTGCAATTATATTAGTTGAACAATATCATAAAGAATGTGAAAATTAGTTAAAAGTTCCACCCACTAAAGCAGAGTTAAACAAGCATATTTAAATGTGTGAGGCCAGGGTCAGATAAGTATTTTAACCCCTTCTGTGCCGCGGACGTAGTGGTTACGTCCTGCAGCACAGTGCTGCTGTGCCGAGGACGTAACCACTACGTCCTCGGCACACAGCCCAGAGGGAGCGCTCTCGCTCCCTCTGTGTGCTTAACTCCCACCCCCCAAAGTCGGGGATGGAAGGGGAAGCCCTTCCCCTTCCACCCCCGACCCCCTCACCCCCACATAATGACGTCAGCGCGCGATCGCGCGCTGACTTCATTATGGGTTCCTCGCCGCACAGGAAGCCATTTGCTTCCTGTGCGGCGATGAGAGAAGAGGTGAGTTCCTCTTCCCGGTGGGTGGGGGGTTGGGGCTAAAGAGGCACCGGGGAAAAGGAAAGGCTTTTCCTTTTCCCCGGTGTCTCTTTGAGCATTCCTGCTGCCCGATCGCATTGCGATCGGGCAGCAGGAATGCCCACTAGACACCAGGGATTTGTTTTCTTCATTGTTTTTTACGGTTTTTGGCACGCGGGGAGCGGCCCCTTGGGCAAGGGTCGCTCCCCTTTAGGGGGGCAATTACTACGGCCATTTCTGCCCCCCTTGGGGGCAGATTGGCTACTTTTCAGCCAGATCTGCCCCCAAGGGGGGCAGAAAACACTAGATCACCAGGGATTATTTTTTTTGCATTTATGTGTTGGGGGTGCCCCCTTGGGCAAGGGGCGCCCCCCCCAAGGGGGCAGAGAACTGTTGGCCTTTTCTGCCCCCCTTGGGGGCAGATCGGCCTATTTTTTTTAGGTCCATCTGCCCCCAAGCCACTTAGGCACCAGGGATTGTGTGTGTAGTGGATGGGGGGGGCGCCCCCTTGGGCAAGGGTCGCTCCCCTTTGGGGGGCATGTCTTTTCGGGCCATTTCTGCCCCCCTTGAGGGCAGATTGGCTACTTTTTAGGTGCAGAAAACACTAGATCACCAGGGTTTTTTATTTTTATGTGTATTTATGTGGGGGGGGGTGCCCCCTTGGGCAAGGGGCGCCCCCCCAAGGGGGCAGAGAACTGTTGGCCTTTCCTGCCCCCCTTGGGGGCAAATCGGCCTATTTTTTTTAGGTCCATCTGCCCCCAAGGGGGGCAGAAGCCACTTAGGCACCAGGGATTGTGTGTGTAGTGGATGGGGGGGCGCCCCCTTGGGCAAGGGTCGCTCCCCTTTGGGGGGCATGTCTTTTAGGGCCATTTCTGCCCCCCTTGAGGGCAGATCAGCCTATTATTTTTAGGCTGGTCTGCCCCCAAGGGGGGCAGAAACTACTAGAACGCCAGGGATTTTTTAAAATTTGTTTATTTTTGTGGGGGGGCGTCCCCTTGGTCACGGGGCGCCCCCCCAAGGGGGGCATTGACCTGTTGCCCATTTCTACACCCCCTGGGGGCAGATGGGCCTATTTTCTTAGGCCCACCTGCCCCCAAGGGGGGCAGAAGCCACTTAGACACCAGGGATAGTGTGTGTGTGTGTGTGTGTGTTAGTGGATGGGTGGGGCCTTGGGCAAGGGTCGCCCCCCACTTTGGGGGCACATGTACCCAGGCCATTTCTGCACCCCTTGGAGACAGATCAGCCTATTATTTTTAGGCTGGTCTGCCCCCAAGGGGGGCAGAAACTACTAGAACGCCAGGGATTTTTGTTTTATTTGTTTATTTTTGTGGGGGGGCGTCCCCTTGGTCACGGGGCGCCCCCCCAAGGGGGGCATTGACCTGTTGCCCATTTCTATACCCCCTGGGGGCAGATGGGCCTATTTTCTTAGGCCCACCTGCCCCCAAGGGGGGCAGAAGCCACTTAGACACCAGGGATAGTGTGTGTGTTTGTGTGTGTGTTAGTGGATGGGTGGGGCCTTGGGCAAGGGTCGCCCCCCACTTTGGGGGCACATGTACCCAGGCCATTTCTGCACCCCTTGGAGACAGATCAGCCTATTATTTTTAGGCTGGTCTGCCCCCAAGGGGGGCAGAAACTACTAGAACGCCAGGGATTTTTTTTAATTTGTTTATTTTTGTGGGGGGGCGTCCCCTTGGTCACGGGGCGCCCCCCCATGGGGGGCATTGACCTGTTGCCCATTTCTACACCCCCTGGGGGCAGATGGGCCTATTTTCTTAGGCCCACCTGCCCCCAAGGGGGGCAGAAGCCACTTAGACACCAGGGATAGTGTGTGTGTGTGTGTGTGTGTGTGTGTGTGTTAGTGGATGGGTGGGGCCTTGGGCAAGGGTCGCCCCCCACTTTGGGGGCACATGTACCCAGGCCATTTCTGCACCCCTTGGAGACAGATCAGCCTATTATTTTTAGGCTGGTCTGCCCCCAAGGGGGGCAGAAACTACTAGAACGCCAGGGATTTTTTTTTATTTGTTTATTTTTGTGGGGGGGGCGTCCCCTTGGTCACGAGGCTCCCCCCCAATGGGGGCATTGACCTGTTGCCCATTTCTACACCCCCTGGGGGCAGATGGGCCTATTTTCTTAGGCCCACCTGCCCCCAAGGGGGGCAGAAGCCACTTAGACACCAGGGATAGTGTGTGTGTGTGTGTGTGTGTGTGTGTGTTAGTGGATGGGTGGGGCCTTGGGCAAGGGTCGCCCCCCACTTTGTGGGCACATGTACCCAGGCCATTTCTGCACCCCTTGGAGACAGATCAGCCTATTATTTTTAGGCTGGTCTGCCCCCAAGGGGGGCAGAAACTACTAGAACGCCAGTTTTTTTTTTAAATTTGTTTATTTTTGTGGGGGGGGGCGTCCCCTTGGTCACGGGGCGCCCCCCCAAGGGGGGCATTGACCTGTTGCCCATTTCTACACCCCCTGGGGGCAGATGGGCCTATTTTCTTAGGCCCACCTGCCCCCAAGGGGGGCAGAAGCCACTTAGACACCAGGGATAGTGTGTGTGTGTGTGTGTTAGTGGATGGGTGGGGCCTTGGGCAAGGGTCGCCCCCCACTTTGGGGGCACATGTACCCAGGCCATTTCTGCACCCCTTGGAGACAGATCAGCCTATTATTTTTAGGCTGGTCTGCCCCCAAGGGGGGCAGAAACTACTAGAACGCCAGGGATTTTTTTTTATTTGTTTATTTTTGTGGGGGGGGGGCGTCCCCTTGGTCACGGGGCGCCCCCCCAAGGGGGGCATTGACCTGTTGCCCATTTCTACACCCCCTGGGGGCAGATGGGCCTATTTTCTTAGGCCCACCTGCCCCCAAGGGGGGCAGAAGCCACTTAGACACCAGGGATAGTGTGTGTGTGTGTGTGTGTTAGTGGATGGGTGGGGCCTTGGGCAAGGGTCGCCCCCCACTTTGGGGGCACATGTACCCAGGCCATTTCTGCACCCCTTGGAGACAGATCAGCCTATAATTTTTAGGCTGGTCTGCCCCCAAGGGGGGCAGAAACTACTAGAACGCCAGGGTTTTTTTTTAATTTGGTTTTTTTTGTGGGGGGGCGTCCCCTTGGTCACGGGGTGCCCCCCCAAGGGGGGCATTGACCTGTTGCCCATTTCTACACCCCCTGGGGGCAGATGGGCCTATTTTCTTAGGCCCACCTGCCCCCAAGGGGGGCAGAAGCCACTTAGGCACCAGGGATAGTGTTGTGTGTGTTTTTTTTTTTTTGTTGCTTTTTTTTTTTAGGGCTGTCCCCTTTGGCAAGGGTCGCTCTCCATGGGGACACACTACTAAAGGTATTTTCTGGCTTCCTTGGGGTAGACAGGTCTATTTTATTAGTAGGCCCATCTGCCCCATGGCAGAATCCACTTAGGCACCAATTTCTAAATGTTTGATGGTGGGGTGTTTGTCAACTGAAGAAGTCTTTGCATTTGTGATAAAAAATGTTTTCCTCCTTTTTGTTCTAGTTCAAAACTTTTGCTTTATTTGCTGTGGCTCCTTGCGGTTTTGGCGGTGGTTGACCTGCAGTTTGCACAGTTGCATGTTTTAGGTAAGTAAAAACAATTTACTCCAAAGGAGTATTGTTGCCATGCATGAATGACATGTTTGTAGGGGGTGTACTAAATGCAGGATTGTGTGTGAAATTGTCCTTAGGTTTGTGCACAATGATATTTGTTTTGTCTTATTTCTAATTTGCCTTTCTTTCTTTATTTTTAGTGGGATATCATTGGTGATTGCTGTGTAGTTGCTGGTGAATCAAGCTTTTTCAGGCAAGTGAGCGGTATAGTTTTTGAGTTTACAACTCTTACTAACAAAGCTACACTTTGTCACTTGTCTTACACAGTGCTGGTTGTTGGTGGTGAATTTGTCCAGTTAATTTTAGCAGGAGATATCATGGCTAGCCGCAGGATGACCGCTCAGCAGGTGGTTGGTATGCTTTTTGAGTCACAGTCTGATCATGACTATGAGACAGACTCTGCATCTGAGGCAGAGGAGGAAGTCAGATATTCTGGCAGTGATGTTTCTCTTGGAGGGGAATCTTCTGATGATGAAGCCACACTCAGTGCAGATGAAGGGCCTGTTGTAGAGGAGGACATTGATGTGCCAATAGTGCAGCAACCTGGGGCTGAAAGGTTTCCCGTTATAAGACCTGATGTCTGGGTTGCCCCAAACATGCAGCAGCCAGAGTTGCCTGCCTTTACTGGTCTCCCGGGGTGTAACGCCAATACAGAGAACTTTATGCCTATCAATTTCTTTGAGTTATTCATGGATGATGTGTTTTTGGAAGAGATTGTTGAGCAGACTAATTTGTATGCGGAGCAGCATTTGAGGGACAACGCTGCTAGACTTAGGCCACACTCTAGAGCTGCCCAGTGGATTCCCACTAATTTGGAGGAGTTAAAAAAGTTTTTGGGTTTGACTTTTTTGATGGGGTTGATAAGGAAGCCGTCACTGGCTTCTTATTGGTCTACTAGTCCCTTGATGGCAACAGCTATATTTCCAGCGACCATGAGTCGTAATCGGTATTTGCTTCTTCTTAGGATGCTGCATTTGTTGACAATGCATTAGCCTTGCCACGAGATCACCCAGATTCTGACCGTCTTTTTAAGATTAGGCCTGTCCTTGATCATTTTGTAGATCGGTTTTCGGAGGTCTATGTTCCAGGCAAAGAGTTAAGTGTGGACGAGTCTTTGGTCCTCTTCAAGGGTCGTTTGGTTTTTAGGCAGTACATTCCTAGCAAAAGGGCACGATATGGAATTAAATTGTATATGCTGTCTGAAAGTAGGACAGGATATGTGTATAGTTTCCGTGTGTACACTGGTAGGGATTCCAATATTGACCCCCCTGGTTGTCCTCCCACTTTTGGAGTTACTGAGGGGGTCGACAGGCCGGCGGTGCCCCGCAGGGCATTCTGACCGCGGCGGTAAAGCCGCGGTCAGACCGGCAACACTGGCGGTCTCCCGCCAGTGTACCGCCGCCCTATTGAATCCTCCAAGGCGGCGCAGCTAGCAGCGCCGCCGAGGGGATTCCGACCCCCCCTACCGCCATCCAGTTCCCGGCGGTCCGCCCGCCGGGAACCGGATGGCGGTAGGGGGGGTCGCGGGGCCCCTGGGGGCCCCTGCAGTGCCCATGCCACTGGCATGGGCACTGCAGGGGCCCCCGTAAGAGGGCCCCTACAAGTATTTCACTGTCTGCTTGGCAGACAGTGAAATACGCGACGGGTGCAACAGCACCCGTCGCATCTTCCCACTCCGCCGGCTCGATTACGAGCCGGCATCCTCGTGGGAAGGGAGTTTTTCCCTGGGCTGGCGGGCGGTCTTTTGGCGACCGCCCGCCAGCCCAGGGAAAAACTTCGAATACCCTCCGCGGTCTTTCGACTGCGGAGTGGTATTTCGGAGGGGGAAGTCTGGCGGGCGGCCTCCGCCGCCCGCCAGACTTAGAATGACCCCCTGAGAAAATTGTGTGGGATCTTGGTAGACGACTGTTCAACAAAGGTCACCATTTGTATGTAGATAACTTCTACACTGGTGTGCAATTGTTCAAGGAATTGTTTAGAGTGGACACAGTTGCTTGTGGCACAATCCGTTCTAACCGGAAAGGCTATCCAAGGGAGCTTGTCTGTAAAAAACTTGAGAGAGGACAGTGCTGTGCCTTGCGGAACGAGGAGCTGCTAGCTTTGAAATTTTCAGATAAGAGGGATGTCTACATGCTAAGTACCATCCATGATGAGAGTACTTTCCCTGTGACTGTTTGGGGCCAGGTTGCTGAAGTGCGCAAACCTGTGTGCATTTTAGATTATAATAAGCACATGGGAGGTGTAGATAGAGTTGACCAGAGGTTGGAACCTTATACTGCTATTCGTAAGTCTTACGTTTGGTATAAGAAGTTAGCACTTCACCTCTTCCACTTAGCAACCTTCAATGCTTTTATTGTGTTTAGGGATAGGTCTCCAGAGTCAAAGATGACTTTTGTGAAATTTCAGGAGTCAGTGATAGAGAGCCTTATTGTGGTGGAACAGGCCAGAGTTCCTAGAGAAGCAGTGGTGGAGGATGTGGCTAGATTGAAAGATCGCCACTTTGCTGAGCACATTCCTCCCACACCCAAAAAAGACTTTCCAGCTAAGAAATGTAGAGTGTGTTTTCGAAGAGGTATCCGGAGGGAGTCTCGAATGTACTGCCCGGATTGTCCTTCCAAGCCTGGGCTGTGTGTCGGTGCTTGTTTTAAGAATTACCACACCCAGAAGAATTTCTGGGAACAACCATGAGTGTAAACTCATGTCTGTTTTGTATTTTCATGTGTTTAGTTTCATGGTTAGCATTTCTGTCATGTTCTTAGTTAGAGCTTTTGTGTTTGTAGTTTTGTAATTCTTTCTACTTAGTTAGGGGTTCCTCTGTTAAAAAAAAAAAAAAAAGAAATGATGCCATTGTGGGTGGAGTGGGGCTTGGCTGAGAGTGTACATATTGACTTGCTGTTGGCTACTGCAACACACTGCCAGCCAAACACCAGTCCACACACTCCCATCAGCTGGTGTGATTGTTGTATCAGGCACGTGGGCGTATGTAAGTGATGGGCCCTTGAGTGGCGCTGTCTGTCGATGTGAGTGTTGTAATGTGCTGGGCCCGTGGCTGGCGGTGTGAATGGCCTTGTGTGTGTCATGTATGAAAGTTGTGTGAATGGACTGTAAAGCGGTTGGTGCCTTGTCGCGGCTTTACAGCTCACGAGCTGTGAGTCACTGGTTCAGTTTTTTGCCTTTCAGTTACTAACAGTGCATTTCATTTTTGTGAAAGCTCTTGTTAGTAAAATTTGATCCACTGAACCATCACTCACCCTCGTGCCAAATCCAACCAGTATGTGTGGTAAAAATGACAAAACCTGCTCCGCTGTAATCAGGCGTCGCAGCACACCTGTGACACGCTAGGTGCCTCAGGTGGGACCCCGATGATGAAGCATGCCACCAACTTTGTTGGTGGGTGAGGGGTCTTTTTCACATAACCTAACTGTGTTTCTTTTCAAAATTTTAGTGTTTGGCACATCACGGACGTATGTGGGCACATCAAAACGATATATTACAAAACTACCTGTGTTTGGGGGGGAGAGGGCACCTATGTTTTTGGTCCTGTGTGCGGCCTTCATCTAGGGAAACCTACCAAACCCAGACATTTTATAAAACTAGACACCCCAAGGAGTCCAGGGAGGTGTGGCTTGCGTGGTTCCCCCAACATTTTCTTACCCAGACTCCTCTGTAAACCTCAATGTGCTTAAAAAAAGCATATTTTCCTGACTTTTCTTCGTAGGATCACCACTCCAGCACAAAATTCCTACTCCCCAGTGTTCCCCTCAGCCTCCCAAGTAAAATGACACCTCACTTATGTGGGTCCCCAAAGCAGAGTCAGTCTAAAGATGTATAAAAGAATATGTCCTTATAAACTTGCTGTGCTATCCCCTCTATCTCTACAAGTTTTGGGCCTTATTCTGTTGCAGGCACCTGGCCCACCCACACAAGTGAGGTATCATTTTTATCGGGAGACTTGGGGGAACGCTGGGTGGAAGGAAATTTGTGGCTCCACTCAGATTCCAGAACTTTCTGTCACCGAAATGTGTGGAGAATGTGTTTTTTTAGACAGAATTTGAGGTTTGCAAAGGATTCTGGGTAACATAACCTGGTCCGAGCCACACAAGTCACCCCATCTTGGATTCCCCTAGGTCTCTAGTTTTCAGAAATGCACAGGTTTGGTAGGTTACCCTAGGTGGCGCCTGAGCTAGAGGCCAAAATCTACAGGTAGGCACTGTTTTCAATGAAAAAATGTGATGTGTCCACGTTGCGCTTTGGGGCGTTTCCTGTCGCGGGCGCTAGGCCTACCCACACAAGTGAGGTATCATTTTTATCGGGAGACGTGGGGGAACGCTGGGTGGAAGGAAATTCGTGGCTCCTCTCAGATTCCAGAACTTTCTGCCACGGAAATGTGAGGAACATGTGTTTTTTTAGCCAAATTTTGAGGTTTGCAAAGGATTCTGGGTAACAGAACCTGGTCCGAGCCACACAAGTCACCCCATCTTGGATTCCCCTAGGTCTCTAGTTTTCAGAAATGCACAGGTTTGGTAGGTTTCCCGAGGTGGCGGCTGAGCTACAGGCCAAAATCTACAGGTAGGCACTTTGCAAAAAACACCTCTGTTTTCCTTCACCAATTTGGCTGTGTCCACGTTGCGCTTTGGGGCGTTTCCTGTCGCGGGCGCTAGGCCTACCCACACAAGTGAGGTATCATTTTTATCGGGAGACGTGGGGGAACGCTGGGTGGAAGGAAATTCGTGGCTCCTCTCAGATTCCAGAACTTTCTGCCACAGAAATGTGAGGAACATGTGTTTTTTTAGCCAAATTTTGAGGTTTGCAAAGGATTCTGGGTAACAGAACCTGGTCCGAGCCACACAAGTCACCCCATCTTGGATTCCCCTAGGTCTCTAGTTTTCAGAAATGCACAGGTTTGGTAGGTTTCCCTAGGTGGCGGCTGAGCTACAGGCCAAAATCTACAGGTAGGCACTTTGCAAAAAACACCTCTGTTTTCCTTCCCCAATTTGGCTGTGTCCACGTTGCGCTTTGGGGCGTTTCCTGTCGCGGGCGCTAGGCCTACCCACACAAGTGAGGTATCATTTTTATCGGGAGACGTAGGGGAACGCTGGGGGGAAGGAAATTCGTGGCTCCTCTCAGATTCCAGAACTTTCTGCCACAGAAATGTGAGGAACATGTGTTTTTTTAGCCAAATTTTGAGGTTTGCAAAGGATTCTGGGTAACAGAACCTGGTCCGAGCCACACAAGTCACCCCATCTTGGATTCCCCTAGGTCTCTAGTTTTCAGAAAAGCACAGGTTTGCTAGGTTTCCCTAGGTGGCAGCTGAGCTACAGGCCAAAATCTACAGGTAGGCACTTTGCAAAAAACACCTCTGTTTTCCTTCACCAATTTGGCTGTGTCCACGTTGTGCTTTAGGCCGTTTCCTGTCGCGGGCGCTAGGCCTACCCACACAAGTGAGGTATCATTTTTATCGGGAGACGTAGGGGAACGCTGGGGGGAAGGAAATTCGTGGCTCCTCTCAGATTCCAGAACTTTCTGCCACAGAAATGTGAGGAACATGTGTTTTTTTAGCCACATTTTGAGGTTTGCAAAGGATTCTGGGTAACAGAACCTGGTCCGAGCCACACAAGTCACCCAATCTTGGATTCCCCTAGGTCTCTAGTTTTCAGAAATGCACAGGTTTGGTAGGTTTCCCTAGGTGGCGGCTGAGCTACAGGCCAAAATCTACAGGTAGACACTTTGCAAAAAACACCTCTGTTTTCCTTCACCAATTTGGCTGTGTCCACGTTGCGCTTTGGGGCGTTTCCTGTCGCGGGCGCTAGGCCTACCCACACAAGTGAGGTATCATTTTTATCGGGAGACGTGGGGGAACGCTGGGTGGAAGGAAATTCGTGGCTCCTCTCAGATTCCAGAACTTTCTGCCACAGAAATGTGAGGAACATGTGTTTTTTTAGCCAAATTTTGAGGTTTGCAAAGGATTCTGGGTAACAGAACCTGGTCCGAGCCACACAAGTCACCCCATCTTGGATTCCCCTAGGTCTCTAGTTTTCAGAAATGCACAGGTTTGGTAGGTTTCCCTAGGTGAGGGCTGAGCTACAGGCCAAAATCTACAGGTAGGCACTTTGCAAAAAACACCTCTGTTTTCCTTCCCCAATTTGGCTGTGTCCACGTTGCGCTTTGGGGCGTTTCCTGTCGCGGGCGCTAGGCCTACCCACACAAGTGAGGTATCATTTTTATCGGGAGACGTAGGGGAACGCTGGGGGGAAGGACATTCGTGGCTCCTCTCAGATTCCAGAACTTTCTGCCACAGAAATGTGAGGAACATGTGTTTTTTTTGCCAAATTTTGAGGTTTGCAAAGGATTCTGGGTAACAGAACCTGGTCCGAGCCACACAAGTCACCCCATCTTGGATTCCCCTAGGTCTCTAGTTTTCAGAAATGCACAGGTTTGGTAGGTTTCCCTAGGTGGCGGCTGAGCTACAGGCCAAAATCTACAGGTAGACACTTTGCAAAAAACACCTCTGTTTTCCTTCACCAATTTGGCTGTGTCCACGTTGCGCTTTGGGGCGTTTCCTGTCGCGGGCGCTAGGCCTACCCACACAAGTGAGGTATCATTTTTATCGGGAGACGTGGGGGAACGCTGGGTGGAAGGAAATTCGTGGCTCCTCTCAGATTCCAGAACTTTCTGCCACAGAAATGTGAGGAACATGTGTTTTTTTAGCCAAATTTTGAGGTTTGCAAAGGATTCTGGGTAACAGAACCTGGTCCGAGCCACACAAGTCACCCCATCTTGGATTCCCCTAGGTCTCTAGTTTTCAGAAATGCACAGGTTTGGTAGGTTTCCCTAGGTGAGGGCTGAGCTACAGGCCAAAATCTACAGGTAGGCACTTTGCAAAAAACACCTCTGTTTTCCTTCCCCAATTTGGCTGTGTCCACGTTGCGCTTTGGGGCGTTTCCTGTCGCGGGCGCTAGGCCTACCCACACAAGTGAGGTATCATTTTTATCGGGAGACGTAGGGGAACGCTGGGGGGAAGGACATTCGTGGCTCCTCTCAGATTCCAGAACTTTCTGCCACAGAAATGTGAGGAACATGTGTTTTTTTTGCCAAATTTTGAGGTTTGCAAAGGATTCTGGGTAACAGAACCTGGTCCGAGCCACACAAGTCACCCCATCTTGGATTCCCCTAGGTCTCTAGTTTTCAGAAATGCACAGGTTTGGTAGGTTTCCCTAGGTGGCGGCTGAGCTACAGGCCAAAATCTACAGGTAGGCACTTTGCAAAAAACACCTCTGTTTTCCTTCACCAATTTGGCTGTGTCCACGTTGCGCTTTGGGGCGTTTCCTGTCGCGGGCGCTAGGCCTACCCACACAAGTGAGGTATCATTTTTATCGGGAGACGTGGGGGAACGCTGGGTGGAAGGAAATTCGTGGCTCCTCTCAGATTCCAGAACTTTCTGCCACAGAAATGTGAGGAACATGTGTTTTTTTAGCCAAATTTTGAGGTTTGCAAAGGATTCTGGGTAACAGAACCTGGTCCGAGCCACACAAGTCACCCCATCTTGGATTCCCCTAGGTCTCTAGTTTTCAGAAATGCACAGGTTTGGTAGGTTTCCCGAGGTGGCGGCTGAGCTACAGGCCAAAATCTACAGGTAGGCACTTTGCAAAAAACACCTCTGTTTTCCTTCACCAATTTGGCTGTGTCCACGTTGCGCTTTGGGGCGTTTCCTGTCGCGGGCGCTAGGCCTACCCACACAAGTTAGGTATCATTTTTATCGGGAGACGTGGGGGAACGCTGGGTGGAAGGAAATTCGTGGCTCCTCTCAGATTCCAGAACTTTCTGCCACAGAAATGTGAGGAACATGTGTTTTTTTAGCCAAATTTTGAGGTTTGCAAAGGATTCTGGGTAACAGAACCTGGTCCGAGCCACACAAGTCACCCCATCTTGGATTCCCCTAGGTCTCTAGTTTTCAGAAATGCACAGGTTTGGTAGGTTTCCCTAGGTGAGGGCTGAGCTACAGGCCAAAATCTACAGGTAGGCACTTTGCAAAAAACACCTCTGTTTTCCTTCCCCAATTTGGCTGTGTCCACGTTGCGCTTTGGGGCGTTTCCTGTCGCGGGCGCTAGGCCTACCCACACAAGTGAGGTATCATTTTTATCGGGAGACGTAGGGGAACGCTGGGGGGAAGGACATTCGTGGCTCCTCTCAGATTCCAGAACTTTCTGCCACAGAAATGTGAGGAACATGTGTTTTTTTTGCCAAATTTTGAGGTTTGCAAAGGATTCTGGGTAACAGAACCTGGTCCGAGCCACACAAGTCACCCCATCTTGGATTCCCCTAGGTCTCTAGTTTTCAGAAATGCACAGGTTTGGTAGGTTTCCCTAGGTGGCGGCTGAGCTACAGGCCAAAATCTACAGGTAGGCACTTTGCAAAAAACACCTCTGTTTTCCTTCACCAATTTGGCTGTGTCCACGTTGCGCTTTGGGGCGTTTCCTGTCGCGGGCGCTAGGCCTACCCACACAAGTGAGGTATCATTTTTATCGGGAGACGTGGGGGAACGCTGGGTGGAAGGAAATTCGTGGCTCCTCTCAGATTCCAGAACTTTCTGCCACAGAAATGTGAGGAACATGTGTTTTTTTAGCCAAATTTTGAGGTTTGCAAAGGATTCTGGGTAACAGAACCTGGTCCGAGCCACACAAGTCACCCCATCTTGGATTCCCCTAGGTCTCTAGTTTTCAGAAATGCACAGGTTTGGTAGGTTTCCCGAGGTGGCGGCTGAGCTACAGGCCAAAATCTACAGGTAGGCACTTTGCAAAAAACACCTCTGTTTTCCTTCACCAATTTGGCTGTGTCCACGTTGCGCTTTGGGGCGTTTCCTGTCGCGGGCGCTAGGCCTACCCACACAAGTGAGGTATCATTTTTATCGGGAGACGTGGGGGAACGCTGGGTGGAAGGAAATTCGTGGCTCCTCTCAGATTCCAGAACTTTCTGCCACAGAAATGTGAGGAACATGTGTTTTTTTAGCCAAATTTTGAGGTTTGCAAAGGATTCTGGGTAACAGAACCTGGTCCGAGCCACGCAAGTCACCCCATCTTGGATTCCCCTAGGTCTCTAGTTTTCAGAAATGCACAGGTTTGGTAGGTTTCCCTAGGTGGCGGCTGAGCTACAGGCCAAAATCTACAGGTAGGCACTTTGCAAAAAACACCTCTGTTTTCCTTCCCCAATTTGGCTGTGTCCACGTTGCGCTTTGGGGCGTTTCCTGTCGCGGGCGCTAGGCCTACCCACACAAGTGAGGTATCATTTTTATCGGGAGACGTAGGGGAACGCTGGGGGGAAGGAAATTCGTGGCTCCTCTCAGATTCCAGAACTTTCTGCCACAGAAATGTGAGGAACATGTGTTTTTTTAGCCAAATTTTGAGGTTTGCAAAGGATTCTGGGTAACAGAACCTGGTCCGAGCCACACAAGTCACCCCATCTTGGATTCCCCTAGGTCTCTAGTTTTCAGAAAAGCACAGGTTTGGTAGGTTTCCCTAGGTGGCAGCTGAGCTACAGGCCAAAATCTACAGGTAGGCACTTTGCAAAAAACACCTCTGTTTTCCCTCACCAATTTGGCTGTGTCCACGTTGTGCTTTAGGCCGTTTCCTGTCGCGGGCGCTAGGCCTACCCACACAAGTGAGGTATCATTTTTATCGGGAGACGTAGGGGAACGCTGGGGGGAAGGAAATTCGTGGCTCCTCTCAGATTCCAGAACTTTCTGCCACAGAAATGTGAGGAACATGTATTTTTTTAGCCACATTTTGAGGTTTGCAAAGGATTCTGGGTAACAGAACCTGGTCCGAGCCACACAAGTCACCCAATCTTGGATTCCCCTAGGTCTCTAGTTTTCAGAAATGCACAGGTTTGGTAGGTTTCCCTAGGTGGCGGCTGAGCTACAGGCCAAAATCTACAGGTAGACACTTTGCAAAAAACACCTCTGTTTTCCTTCACCAATTTGGCTGTGTCCACGTTGCGCTTTGGGGCGTTTCCTGTCGCGGGCGCTAGGCCTACCCACACAAGTGAGGTATCATTTTTATCGTGAGACGTGGGGGAACGCTGGGTGGAAGGAAATTCGTGGCTCCTCTCAGATTCCAGAACTTTCTGCCACAGAAATGTGAGGAACATGTGTTTTTTTAGCCAAATTTTGAGGTTTGCAAAGGATTCTGGGTAACAGAACCTGGTCCGAGCCACACAAGTCACCCCATCTTGGATTTCCCTAGGTCTCTAGTTTTCAGAAATGCACAGGTTTGGTAGGTTTTCCTAGGTGGCGGCTGAGCTACAGGCCAAAATCTACAGGTAGGCACTTTGCAAAAAACACCTCTGTTTTCCTTCACCAATTTGGCTGTGTCCACGTTGCGCTTTGGGGCGTTTCCTGTCGCGGGCGCTAGGCCTACCCACACAAGTGAGGTATCATTTTTATCGGGAGACGTGGGGGAACGCTGGGTGGAAGGAAATTCGAGGCTCCTCTCAGATTCCAGAACTTTCTGCCACAGAAATGTGAGGAACATGTGTTTTTTTAGCCACATTTTGAGGTTTGCAAAGGATTCTGGGTAACAGAACCTGGTCCGAGCCACACAAGTCACCCCATCTTGGATTCCCCTAGGTCTCTAGTTTTCAGAAATGCACAGGTTTGGTAGGTTTCCCTAGGTGGCGGCTGAGCTACAGGCCAAAATCTACAGGTAGGCACTTTGCAAAAAACACCTCTGTTTTCCTTCACCAATTTGGCTGTGTCCACGTTGCGCTTTGGGGCGTTTCCTGTCGCGGGCGCTAGGCCTACCCACACAAGTGAGGTATCATTTTTATCGGGAGACGTGGGGGAACGCTGGGTGGAAGGAAATTCGTGGCTCCTCTCAGATTCCAGAACTTTCTGCCACAGAAATGTGAGGAACATGTGTTTTTTTAGCCAAATTTTGAGGTTTGCAAAAGGATTCTGGGTAACAGAACCTGGTCCGAGCCACACAAGTCACCCCATCTTGGATTCCCCTAGGTCTCTAGTTTTCAGAAATGCACAGGTTTGGTAGGTTTCCCTAGGTGGCGGCTGAGCTACAGGCCAAAATCTACAGGTAGGCACTTTGCAAAAAACACCTCTGTTTTCCTTCCCCAATTTGGCTGTGTCCACGTTGCGCTTTGGGGCGTTTCCTGTCGCGGGCGCTAGGCCTACCCACACAAGTGAGGTATCATTTTTATCGGGAGACGTAGGGGAACGCTGGGGGGAAGGACATTCGTGGCTCCTCTCAGATTCCAGAACTTTCTGCCACAGAAATGTGAGGAACATGTGTTTTTTTTGCCAAATTTTGAGGTTTGCAAAGGATTCTGGGTAACAGAACCTGGTCCGAGCCACACAAGTCACCCCATCTTGGATTCCCCTAGGTCTCTAGTTTTCAGAAATGCACAGGTTTGGTAGGTTTCCCTAGGTGGCGGCTGAGCTACAGGCCAAAATCTACAGGTAGGCACTTTGCAAAAAACACCTCTGTTTTCCTTCACCAATTTGGCTGTGTCCACGTTGCGCTTTGGGGCGTTTCCTGTCGCGGGCGCTAGGCCTACCCACACAAGTGAGGTATCATTTTTATCGGGAGACGTGGGGGAACGCTGGGTGGAAGGAAATTCGTGGCTCCTCTAAGATTCCAGAACTTTCTGCCACAGAAATGTGAGGAACATGTGTTTTTTTAGCCACATTTTGAGGTTTGCAAAGGATTCTGGGTAACAGAACCTGGTCCGAGCCACACAAGTCACCCCATCTTGGATTCCCCTAGGTCTCTAGTTTTCAGAAATGCACAGGTTTGGTAGGTTTCCCTAGGTGGCGGCTGAGCTACAGGCCAAAATCTACAGGTAGGCACTTTGCAAAAAACACCTCTGTTTTCCTTCACCAATTTGGCTGTGTCCACGTTGCGCTTTGGGGCGTTTCCTGTCGCGGGCGCTAGGCCTACCCACACAAGTGAGGTATCATTTTTATCGGGAGACGTGGGGGAACGCTGGGTGGAAGGAAATTCGTGGCTCCTCTCAGATTCCAGAACTTTCTGCCACAGAAATGTGAGGAACATGTGTTTTTTTAGCCAAATTTTGAGGTTTGCAAAGGATTCTGGGTAACAGAACCTGGTCCGAGCCACACAAGTCACCCCATCTTGGATTCCCCTAGGTCTCTAGTTTTCAGAAATGCACAGGTTTGGTAGGTTTCCCTAGGTGGCGGCTGAGCTACAGGCCAAAATCTACAGGTAGGCACTTTGCAAAAAACACCTCTGTTTTCCTTCCCCAATTTGGCTGTGTCCACGTTGCGCTTTGGGGCGTTTCCTGTCGCGGGCGCTAGGCCTACCCACACAAGTGAGGTATCATTTTTATCGGGAGACGTAGGGGAACGCTGGGGGGAAGGAAATTCTTGGCTCCTCTCAGATTCCAGAACTTTCTGCCACAGAAATGTGAGGAACATGTGTTTTTTTAGCCAAATTTTGAGGTTTGCAAAGGATTCTGGGTAACAGAACCTGGTCCGAGCCACACAAGTCACCCCATCTTGGATTCCCCTAGGTCTCTAGTTTTCAGAAATGCACAGGTTTGGTAGGTTTCCCTAGGTGGCAGCTGAGCTACAGGCCAAAATCTACAGGTAGGCACTTTGCAAAAAACACCTCTGTTTTCCTTCACCAATTTGGCTGTGTCCACGTTGTGCTTTAGGCCGTTTCCTGTCGCGGGCGCTAGGCCTACCCACACAAGTGAGGTATCATTTTTATCGGGAGACGTAGGGGAACGCTGGGGGGAAGGAAATTCGTGGCTCCTCTCAGATTCCAGAACTTTCTGCCACAGAAATGTGAGGAACATGTGTTTTTTTAGCCACATTTTGAGGTTTGCAAAGGATTCTGGGTAACAGAACCTGGTCCGAGCCACACAAGTCACCCAATCTTGGATTCCCCTAGGTCTCTAGTTTTCAGAAATGCACAGGTTTGGTAGGTTTCCCTAGGTGGCGGCTGAGCTACAGGCCAAAATCTACAGGTAGACACTTTGCAAAAAACACCTCTGTTTTCCTTCACCAATTTGGCTGTGTCCACGTTGCGCTTTGGGGCGTTTCCTGTCGCGGGCGCTAGGCCTACCCACACAAGTGAGGTATCATTTTTATCGTGAGACGTGGGGGAACGCTGGGTGGAAGGAAATTCGTGGCTCCTCTCAGATTCCAGAACTTTCTGCCACAGAAATGTGAGGAACATGTGTTTTTTTAGCCAAATTTTGAGGTTTCCAAAGGATTCTGGGTAACAGAACCTGGTCCGAGCCACACAAGTCACCCCATCTTGGATTCCCCTAGGTCTCTAGTTTTCAGAAATGCACAGGTTTGGTAGGTTTTCCTAGGTGGCGGCTGAGCTACAGGCCAAAATCTACAGGTAGGCACTTTGCAAAAAACACCTCTGTTTTCCTTCACCAATTTGGCTGTGTCCACGTTGCGCTTTGGGGCGTTTCCTGTCGCGGGCGCTAGGCCTACCCACACAAGTGAGGTATCATTTTTATCGGGAGACGTGGGGGAACGCTGGGTGGAAGGAAATTCGTGGCTCCTCTCAGATTCCAGAACTTTCTGCCACAGAAATGTGAGGAACATGTGTTTTGTTAGCCACATTTTGAGGTTTGCAAAGGATTCTGGGTAACAGAACCTGGTCCGAGCCACACAAGTCACCCCATCTTGGATTCCCCTAGGTCTCTAGTTTTCAGAAATGCACAGGTTTGGTAGGTTTCCCTAGGTGGCGGCTGAGCTACAGGCCAAAATCTACAGGTAGGCACTTTGCAAAAAACACCTCTGTTTTCCTTCACCAATTTGGCTGTGTCCACGTTGCGCTTTGGGGCGTTTCCTGTCGCGGGCGCTAGGCCTACCCACACAAGTGAGGTATCATTTTTATCGGGAGACGTGGGGGAACGCTGGGTGGAAGGAAATTCGTGGCTCCTCTCAGATTCCAGAACTTTCTGCCACAGAAATGTGAGGAACATGTGTTTTTTTAGCCAAATTTTGAGGTTTGCAAAGGATTCTGGGTAACAGAACCTGGTCCGAGCCACACAAGTCACCCCATCTTGGATTCCCCTAGGTCTCTAGTTTTCAGAAATGCACAGGTTTGGTAGGTTTCCCTAGGTGGCGGCTGAGCTACAGGCCAAAATCTACAGGTAGGCACTTTGCAAAAAACACCTCTGTTTTCCTTCACCAATTTGGCTGTGTCCACGTTGCGCTTTGGGGCGTTTCCTGTCGCGGGCGCTAGGCCTACCCACACAAGTGAGGTATCATTTTTATCGGGAGACGTGGGGGAACGCTGGGTGGAAGGAAATTCATGGCTCCTCTCAGATTCCAGAACTTTCTGCCACAGAAATGTGAGGAACATGTGTTTTTTTAGCCACATTTTGAGGTTTGCAAAGGATTCTGGGTAACAGAACCTGGTCCGAGCCACACAAGTCACCCCATCTTGGATTCCCCTAGGTCTCTAGTTTTCAGAAATGCACAGGTTTGGTAGGTTTCCCTAGGTGGCGGCTGAGCTACAGGCCAAAATCTACAGGTAGGCACTTTGCAAAAAACACCTCTGTTTTCCTTCACCAATTTGGCTGTGTCCACGTTGCGCTTTGGGGCGTTTCCTGTCGCGGGCGCTAGGCCTACCCACACAAGTGAGGTATCATTTTTATCGGGAGACGTGGGGGAACGCTGGGTGGAAGGAAATTCGTGGCTCCTCTCAGATTCCAGAACTTTCTGCCACAGAAATGTGAGGAACATGTGTTTTTTTAGCCAAATTTTGAGGTTTGCAAAGGATTCTGGGTAACAGAACCTGGTCCGAGCCACACAAGTCACCCCATCTTGGATTCCCCTAGGTCTCTAGTTTTCAGAAATGCACAGGTTTGGTAGGTTTCCCTAGGTGGCGGCTGAGCTACAGGCCAAAATCTACAGGTAGGCACTTTGCAAAAAACACCTCTGTTTTCCTTCACCAATTTGGCTGTGTCCACGTTGCGCTTTGGGGCGTTTCCTGTCGCGGGCGCTAGGCCTACCCACACAAGTGAGGTATCATTTTTATCGGGAGACGTGGGGGAACGCTGGGTGGAAGGAAATTCGTGGCTCCTCTCAGATTCCAGAACTTTCTGCCACAGAAATGTGAGGAACATGTGTTTTTTTAGCCAAATTTTGAGGTTTGCAAAGAATTCTGGGTAACAGAACCTGGTCCGAGCCACACAAGTCACCCCATCTTGGATTCCCCTAGGTCTCTAGTTTTCAGAAATGCACAGGTTTGGTAGGTTTCCCTAGGTGGCGGCTGAGCTACAGGCCAAAATCTACAGGTAGGCACTTTGCAAAAAACACCTCTGTTTTCCTTCACCAATTTGGCTGTGTCCACGTTGCGCTTTGGGGCGTTTCCTGTCGCGGGCGCTAGGCCTACCCACACAAGTGAGGTATCATTTTTATCGGGAGACGTGGGGGAACGCTGGGTGGAAGGAAATTCGTGGCTCCTCTCAGATTCCAGAACTTTCTGCCACAGAAATGTGAGGAACATGTGTTTTTTTAGCCAAATTTTGAGGTTTGCAAAGGATTCTGGGTAACAGAACCTGGTCCGAGCCACACAAGTCACCCCATCTTGGATTCCCCTAGGTCTCTAGTTTTCAGAAATGCACACGTTTGGTAGGTTTCCCTAGGTGGCGGCTGAGCTACAGGCCAAAATCTACAGGTAGGCACTTTGCAAAAAACACCTCTGTTTTCCTTCACCAATTTGGCTGTGTCCACTTTGCGCTTTGGGGCGTTTCCTGTCGCGGGCGCTAGGCCTACCCACACAAGTGAGGTATCATTTTTATCTGGAGACGTGGGGGAACGCTGGGTGGAAGGAAATTCGTGGCTCCTCTCAGATTCCAGAACTTTCTGCAACAGAAATGTGAGGAACATGTTTTTTTTTAGCCACATTTTGAGGTTTGCAAAGGATTCTGGGTAACAGAACCTGGTCCGAGCCACACAAGTCACCCCATCTTGGATTCCCCTAGGTCTCTAGTTTTCAGAAATGCACAGGTTTGGTAGGTTTCCCTAGGTGGCGGCTGAGCTACAGGCCAAAATCTACAGGTAGGCACTTTGCAAAAAACACCTCTGTTTTCCTTCACCAATTTGGCTGTGTCCACGTTGCGCTTTGGGGCGTTTCCTGTCGCGGGCGCTAGGCCTACCCACACAAGTGAGGTATCATTTTTATCGGGAGACGTGGGGGAACGCTGGGTGGAAGGAAATTCGTGGCTCCTCTCAGATTCCAGAACTTTCTGCCACAGAAATGTGAGGAACATGTGTTTTTTTAGCCAAATTTTGAGGTTTGCAAAGGATTCTGGGTAACAGAACCTGGTCCGAGCCACACAAGTCACCCCATCTTGGATTCCCCTAGGTCTCTAGTTTTCAGAAATGCACACGTTTGGTAGGTTTCCCTAGGTGGCGGCTGAGCTACAGGCCAAAATCTACAGGTAGGCACTTTGCAAAAAACACCTCTGTTTTCCTTCACCAATTTGGCTGTGTCCACGTTGCGCTTTGGGGCGTTTCCTGTCGCGGGCGCTAGGCCTACCCACACAAGTGAGGTATCATTTTTATCTGGAGACGTGGGGGAACGCTGGGTGGAAGGAAATTCGTGGCTCCTCTCAGATTCCAGAACTTTCTGCCACAGAAATGTGAGGAACATGTGTTTTTTTAGCCAAATTTTGAGGTTTGCAAAGGATTCTGGGTAACAGAACCTGGTCCGAGCCACACAAGTCACCCCATCTTGGATTCCCCTAGGTCTCTAGTTTTCAGAAATGCACAGGTTTGGTAGGTTTCCCTAGGTGGCGGCTGAGCTACAGGCCAAAATCTACAGGTAGGCACTTTGCAAAAAACACCTCTGTTTTCCTTCACCAATTTGGCTGTGTCCACGTTGCGCTTTGGGGCGTTTCCTGTCGCGGGCGCTAGGCCTACCCACACAAGTGAGGTATCATTTTTATCGGGAGACATAGGGGAACGCTGGGGGGAAGGAAATTCGTGTCTCCTCTCAGATTCCAGAACTTTCTGCCACAGAAATGTGAGGAACATGTGTTTTTTTAGCCACATTTGGAGGTTTGCAAAGGATTCTGGGTAACAGAACCTGGTCCGAGCCACACAAGTCACCCCATCTTGGATTCCCCTAGGTCTCTAGTTTTCAGAAATGCAAAGGTTTGGTAGGTTTCCCTAGGTGGCGGCTGAGCTACAGGCCAAAATCTACAGGTAGGCACTTTGCAAAAAACACCTCTGTTTTCTGTGATGTGTCCACGTTGTGTTTTGGGGCATATCCTGTCGCGGGCGCTAGGCCTACCTACACAAGTGAGGTATCATTTTTATCGGGAGGCTTGGGGGAACATAGAATAGCAAAACAAGTGTTATTGCCCCTTGTCTTTCTCTACATTTTTCCCTTCCAAATGTAAGACAGTGTGTAAAAAACACGTCTATTTGAGAAATGCCCTGTAATTCACATGCTAGTATGGGCACCCCGGAATTCAGAGATGTGCAAATAACCACTGCTTCTCAACACCTTATCTTGTGCCCATTTTGGAAATACAAAGGTTTTCTTGATAGCTATTTTTTACTCTTTATATTTCAGCAAATGAATTACTGTATACCCGGCATAGATTGAAAACCCACCGCAGGGTGCAGGTCATTTATTGGCTCTGGGTAGCTAGAGTTCTTGATGAACATATAAGCCCTATATATCCCCGCAACCAGAAGAGTCCAGCAGACGTAACGGTATATTGCTTTCGAAAATCTGACATTGCTGGAAAAAGTTACAGAGTAAAACGTAGAGAAAAATTGATGTTTTTTTCACCTCAATTTCAATATTTTTCTTTTTCAGTTGTTATTTTCTGTAGGAAACCCTTGTAGGATCTACACAAATGACCCCTTGCTGAATTCAGATTTTTGTCTACTTTTCAAAAATGTTGCGGTTTCTGGGATCCAGCGTTGGTTTCATGCCCATTTCTGTCACTG
This sequence comes from Pleurodeles waltl, assembly GCF_031143425.1. Taxonomy (NCBI): domain Eukaryota; kingdom Metazoa; phylum Chordata; class Amphibia; order Caudata; family Salamandridae; genus Pleurodeles; species Pleurodeles waltl. The sequence goes on from NC_090447.1 coordinate 905,989, forward strand.
ACTGGAAGGAGGCTGAAAGCACATAAAATCGTAAAAATGGGGTATGTCCCAGTAAAATGCCAAAATTGTGTTGAAAAATTGGGTTTTCTGATTCAAGGCTGCCTGTTCCTGAAAGCTGGGAAGCTGGTGATTTTATCACCGCAAACCCTTTGTTGATGCCCTTTTCAGGGAAAAAACCACAAGCCTTCTTCTGCAGCCCATTTTCCCAATTTTTTTGAAAAAAACGAAATTTTCACTCTTTTTTGGCTAATTTCTTGGCCTCCTTCTGGGGAACCCAAAAAGTCTGGGTACCTCTAGAATCCCTAGGATGTTGGAAAAAAAGGACGCAAATTTGGCGTGGGTAGCTTATGTGAACAAAAAGTTATGAGGGCCTAAGCGCGAACTGCTCCAAATAGCCAAAAAAAGGCTCAGCACAGGAGGGGGAAAAGGCCTGGCAGCGAAGGGGTTAAATGCGTGCAGCCAGGGCAAACTAAGTATTGGTTAAAAGTAAACGCCGTACAGCCTTAACTTGAGAAAAAAAGTTCCACCGACTAAAGCGGATGAGAATGAGTACTTGGGCCTCGGGAAAGACCAGACAGCTCAATGAGCTGAATGCTTGGTGTCAAAATATGCACACATCTTGCGCGCTAAAAGCAAGAGCAACACAGCTGTATATCTTTCCAAAGTGCGTGCACTGAGTAAAATACGTTGAATAATAGGAAAATCTGCTAGTTGTTGTGCTTAGCAACTACCGAAGTGTGGTGTAAAGTACTATGGCCCTCATTATGACATTGGCAGTAAATCCCACTTACTGCCACACTGATGGCTACCAATGTATCGCCGCCGCCATGGATATCCGTTCACCATATTATGACACACATACACCAATCCGACAGAATTCAGCCCCAGACACAAATTTCGCCAATCCAAAGGTCAGTGATAAACTGGTGGTCTTAAAACCCACACCGTTATGCCAACAGAACAACGCCCACTACATTATGACCCACGAATCACCACGGCAGACATTCAACGGCGTAAACCACTGGCGGTACATACCACTGCGCTCAAAATGGACACACAAACAAAATAACATCGCATTGGTCAATTTAAATAACACACACCTGACACCCATACACACACCACACCCACACACCCACACCACAATAAAACACACACCCACATTACCCACAACCCTTTACCATGGGGGCGTGGCTAGTCTGGCCAAGATGGCGGACACGTGAAACCGTGGCTCCGTCCGGGACTAACATTCATCCTCATCGAATCGTTCCCTCCTGGGGCTGGAACCCGGAACTGAGCAACGTGGGGCCACCGTCACACAACGTGGCACTGCTCGGGACCGTCTGCTGACCTCTGGGACGCTCTGAGCAGAGAGCGCAAGAGGAGCGGAGTCGGCTGAGAGATAGCGCTCAGCCCCGGAGAGCGGCGCATGAGCAGAGGAGCTGGAGTGGTGGTCGGGCCGCGGGGCCCGGGCTGGAGGAGGCAGCGAGTGACGATCGGCTCCATCGAAACAGAGAGGGGTCCTGCAGAGGTGTTGTGGCTTCCACCCCCCATTCTCCTTTTTAATCACCTTCCGCGCGGTGCGGCACCGGTGAGAATTGGCGAGTACCGGGGGAGCCATAGACCGGCCGCACGACCCGACAGAGGGAAGCGGAGCGGACGGCTGGCGGAAGAGGACGAGGGGAGTACCCTGCGACGAAGCACTAGGGGATTGCGAGAAGCTGCTGATCCATTACGGGGGAGACTGGCTTGGGCACGAATGGTCAACTCCTGAGTGGTCAACACCTGATCCTGCGGGCATACCTTCTGGCCTATTGAAAACAACGGGGGTACAAATCAAAGTGGGGAGTCCTGCGGATGAACTGCTGGTGGTAGTGTTGGATTTTTAGAGTGCTGTGGAACCAGTCCGCGTGAACTTTTGGTGAGCATCCCCTGCGACTCGGATGAACTGCAGGAGCAAGGCGCAAGCCCGCAAATACGCAGGCGAACAAAATCAAGGGACCATGGAGGGTCCCGCGCAGCCCCTGGTGCAGGCCACCTTGGATAAGATTCTACGGGCAATAGAGGATACCAAAATGATGCTCTAGCATGACATTGGCCAAGTGGCAGTGGAGGTGGGCCTGTTGAGGGTAGACCACCAAATACTGGTGGATAGGGTCCAAGTGATGGAGACTGCGCTGGCAGATCTTTCACCAAAGCAGGGGGAACTCGCAGCCACGGTGCTGCAGCTGACAGACCGGGTCCAGTGCCTGGAGTGCAGGGTGGAGGAGGCCGAAGGCCGGAGCCACAGGAAAAATGTAAGAATTGTTGGTCTTCCAGAAGGTGCAGAGGGCACTGACATGGTGTCCTTTCTGGAGGGGTGGCTGCGTACAGATGTGGCCCTGGAGCAACTTACTTCTTTTTTCACGTTGGAGCGGGCGCACCGCGTGCCCTCGAGACCACTGGCACAGGGGAGACCACCTCGAGTGGTTGTGGCTAAATTACTGCACTTTAAAGATAGGGACGTGCTACAGCAGAGAGCCAGAGAGACCGGACCCTTCAAAGTGGCAATCGGAGTGGTGACTTTGTTCCTGGACTTCACAATTGAGGTGCAGAATAAGCGGGCTTCCTTTATGGCAGTGAAGAGGGCCCTACGAGAAGAGGGGATTCAGTATTTCCTTCTGTTTCCGGCCAGATTGAAGGTGGTATCCGAGGAACAGAGCGTATTCTTCCAAGCTCCCGACGAGGCTTGGGAGTGGCTGGAGGCACGTGGGACAGGAGAAAGCGCCGCACCACAATGGACCGCGTGGGACAGCAAAGCAGGTATTGTTTGCACACGGAACCGACTCTGGCCCAGAAGGAATCTGCAAAGAAAGCGGCATTGGAGGCAGTGGCGTCCTTGAGAGGAGTGAAGTCTTCAGCGGAGGCTGGCGAAGGGGACTCGGACCGTGCCTCTGTTTTCTCGGTGGCGGGCTCCCGCTGCTCAGTTGGAGCCCCTAGGGTGACCCCTCAAACCACAGATGAACTGGGTTGAAACAAACTTTAATGCACTGGCCCTGAGGTGAGGGTGATGACTTGAGTATGAGGCCCTGATGGCCCTGGAGGCCCCCCAACCTTATTGGTTTCTCGGCCACTGAACGGAGAATGGCGAGAACACCGACTGACTTGTTGTTTCGGTTGTGCCTTTGCACTGTTCATTGGGTGACCTACGGTTTGACAAGTGTCCTGGGGAGGGGAAGTTGGGGTCTGCAGTTTTATGTTTTCGTTTTGCGCAAGGGGTTGAGATTCACTTATTCGAAAAGGACATTGAAGACGAGAGAGGTGGGGGAAGGGGACTGGGGATGGGGGTCTTGGGAAGGGTGGGTAATCCTCTCTGACGTAGCTACTATGATATGGCAGACTATAATTTTCAAACTTGGAACATACGGGGGATGGGGTCGCTGACCAAACGGCACAGAATCCTGTCATACTTGAAAAGAAAGGGAGTACATGTAGCACTCTTGCAGGAGACCCACCTTACCTCCGGAGAGGCTGATAAGCTTACGCGCAGATGGAGAGGGCAAGTGTTTGTGACCATGTATTCTGCTTTTGCATGGGGGCGCTGGTGTGGATCAGAGCAGGGGTCCCATTTGAAGTCGTAACCACCGATGTAGACCAGCAGGGTAGATTTGTGATAGTGGAGGGCAGGCTGCATGGGACGCCGGTGGTGTTGAGCAGTATATATGCCCCTAACCAAGACCAGCTTCCTTTTATGCAGCATCTCTCGAGCCACCTTACTAGACAGCAGGGGGGAGAACTAATGATTGGAGGGGACTTTAACGGTGTGTTCAACACCGAGTTGGACCGTTCCACTCCTCCACTCGCAAGTGCACTATCGCAGAAGCTAGCCAAAGGTTTACGGGACTGGATGCAATGTTGGGGACTAGAAGATCTATGGCGGAATCAGCACCCGGGGGAAAGAGACTACTCCCACTATTCGGCCTGCATCAGGTTCATACCAGAATAGACAAGGTGGTATATATGGCAACCAAAGCTCTTGGAATTATTCACTCTGAATATTTGGGGCGTACCCTCTCTGACCACAATCCGCTGCTCCTTACTTGGAGAAGTGCAGAAACCAGACCTCCTATACCAATGTAGAGGTTGGGACCGGCTGCACTGGAAGACTTGGCCTATAGGGAGCAGCTTTGCACTTACCTCACGGACCACATCAATATCAACAAAGGTGTAGGAGTCTGGCCTGGCTTATAGTGGGTACCTGATGGTACTTACACCTTGTGCCAGGTCCAGTTATCCCTTATTAGTAGATTAGTAGTGTTCCAGCAGCGTAGGCTGATAGAGGTAGCTATAGCAGAGCAGCTTAGGCTGAACTAGGAGACATGCAAAGCTCCTACTATACCACTTATATCACATAGCACTATATCATAAGAAACACAATACTCAGAGTTACTAAAAATAAAGGTACTTTATTTTAGTGACAATGTGCCAAAAATATCTCAGAGGATATACTCCGATAGGAGGTAAGTAAAATACACAAAATATACACACAAACCAAAATTAGGTCAGTAAACAGTTAGAAAAGTAGTGCAAACATTGTAGAATACAATAGGATGCAATAGGAGACAATAGGCCTAGGGGCAACACAAACCATATACTCCAAAAGTGGAATGCGAACCACAAATGGACCCCAGGCCTAGTGTATTGTGTAGAGGGTCGCTGGGAGTGTAAGAAAACACTAAGGGTGTCCAAGATACCCCACCCCAAGACCCTGAAAAGTAAGAGTAAAGTTACCCTTCTACCCCAGAAAGACAGTAAAGTTGAGCTAGGGGAATTCTGCAAAGGCAACAACTCACTGCAAAGCACTGAAGATGGATTCCTGGACCTGAGGACCTGTAAAGGAAGGGGACCAAGTCCAAGAGTCACGCAAGTGTCCAGGCAGGACAGGAGCCCACTAAACCCTGGATGAAGGTGCAAAAGGGCTGCCTCTGGGTGGAAGAAGCCAAAGATTCTGCAACAACGGAAGGTGCCAGGAACTTCTCCTTTGGTCAGAAGATGTCCCACGGCGTGCTGGAGGATGTGGAGTTGTTTCCACACAGAAAGATCGCAAACAAGCCTTGCTAGCTGCAAGAGTCGCGGTTGAAGAAAATGGGTTCTGCCCAGGCCCAGGAAGGACCAGGAGGCCGCCCCTTGGAGGAGGAGACAGAGGGGGCGCTCAGCAGCACAGAGAGCCCACGCAGAAGCAGGCAGCACCCGCAGAAGCACTTGAACAGGCGTTCAAGAAATCTGAACACGGCGGTCGTCTCAACACAACAAAAGAGGGTCCCACGAAGTCGGTGGTCAACTCAGCGAGTTGAGCAATGCAGGACGGAGTGCTGGAGACCTGGGCTATGCTGTGCTCGAAGGATTCCTTGAAAAAGTGCACAGAAGCGGTCGATCCTTGGCAGAAGTTGAAGAGAGAGATGCAGAGGAACTCTGGTGAGCTCTTGCATTCGTTATCTGAAGAGAAACCCACAGGAGAGACCCTAAATAGCCCTCAGAGGAGGATTGGCCACCTAACCAGGTAATCACCTACAGGGAGCGGTCTCTGACATCACCTGCTGGCACTGGCCACTCAGAGGCCCCCATTGTGCCCTCACACCTCTGCATCCAAGATGGCAGAGGGTCTGGGACACACTGGAGGAGCTCAGGGCACCACCCCTGGGGTGGTGATGGATAGGGGAGAGGTCACTCCCCTTTCCTTTGTCCAGTTTCGTGCCAGAGCAGGGGCTGGGGGATCCCTGAACCGGTGTAGACTGGCTTATGCAAGGTCAGCAACATCTGTGCCCTTCAAAGCATTTCCAGAGACTGGGGGAGACTACTCCTCTCAGGCTCTTCACACCTATTTCCAAAGGGAGAGGCTGTAACACCCTCTCGCAGAGGAAATTCTTTGTTCTGCCTTCCTGGGACTGGGCTGCCCAGACCCCAGGAGGGTTGACAGCAGCGAAAGCTGCAGAGAAAACCTCGGAAAGTTAGTTTGGCAGTAGCCAGGCTCTATGCTGGAGCCCCGGGGATGCATGGAATTGTCCCCCCAATACAAGAGTGGTATTGGGGTGACAATTCCATGATCCTAGACATGTTACATGGCCATGTTCGGAGTTACCATTGTGACGCTACATATATGTAGTGCACTCGTGTAATGGTGTCCCCGCACTCACAAAGTCTGGGGAAATTGCCCTGATCAATGTGGGGGCACCTTGGCTAGTGCCAGGGTTCCCTCACACTAAGTAACTTCACACCTAACCTTCACTAAGTAAGGGTTAGACATATAGGTGACTTATAAATTACTTAAGTGCAGTGTAAAATGGCTGTGAAATAACGTGGACGTTATTTCACTCAGGCTGCAGTGGCAGTCCTGTGTAAGAATTGTCTGAGCTCCCTATGGGTGGCAAAAGAAATGCTGCAGCCCATAGGGATCTCCTGGAACCCCAATACCCTGGGTACCTCAGTACCATATACTAGGGAATTATAAGGGTGTTCCAGTAAGCCAATGTAAATTGGTAAAAATGGTCACTAGCCTGTTAGTGACAATTTGGAAAGAAATGAGAGAGCATAACCACTGAGGTTCTGGTTAGCAGAGCCTCAGTGATACAGTTAAGCACCACACAGGGAACACATACAGGGCACACTTTATGAGCACTGGGGTCCTGGCTAGCAGGATCCCAATGACACAGGCAAAAACAAACATACATACAGTAAAAATGGGGGTAACATGCCAGGCAAGATGGTACTTTCCTACACAAACCCCCCCCCCGCTCCCCCCCAAACGAGGGACAGTAAGGCTAACCTTGCCCAGATGAGTTTTCATTATCTAAGTGGAAATATCTGGAGAGTCCATCTGCATTGGAGTGGGCACTCCCAGGTCTATGTTCCACTGTATAGAAAGATGGACCACCTCAACAATTTAGGGTTTTCACCTTTCATTTGTTTGAGCCAAAGTAGAGGTTTGTGGTCTGTCTGAACAATAAAGTGAGTACCAAACAGGTATGGTCTCAACTTTTTCAGTGCCCAGACCACAGCAAAGGCCTCCCTCTCTATGGCAGACCAACGCTTATCTCTAGGGGTCAACCTCCTGCTGATAAAAGCAACAGGTTGATCCTGGCCCTCAGTATTAAGCTGTGATACCACTGCCCCAACCCCCAATTCAGAAGCATCAGTCTGGACTATGAACTTTTTGGAGTAGCAAGGGCTTTTTAGGACAGGTGCAGAGCACATGGCCTGTTTGAGCTCATTAAAAGCTTTTTGACAGCTAGCTGTGCACAATACCTTTTTAGGCATCTTTTTACTAGTGAGGTCATTAAGAGGAGATGCAATGTAGCCATCATTCTTAATAAACATCCTATAGTACCCTGTGAGGCCTAAAAAGGCTCTCACATGGGTTTGAGTTGTAGGGGGAGCCCATTCCATAATGGTCTTGATCTTCCCCTGCAGTGGTGCAATCTGTTCCTCACCTACCAGGTGGCCCAGATAAACCACTTTCCCCTGCCCTATCTGGTCCTTTGAGGCCTTGATAGTGAGGCCTGCCTTTTGCAGGGCCTCTAAAACTTTCCACAGGTGGACCAGGTGATCATCCCAGGTGGAGCTAAAGACAGCTATATCATCCAGATATGCTGCACTAAAAGCTTCCAAACCCTTGCAGGACTGTGTTCACCAACCTTTGAAAAGTAGCAGGTGCATTCTTCAAACCAAAGGGCATCACAGTGAATTGATAGTGCCCTCCAATGGTTGAGAATGCAGTTTTAGGTTTTGCATCTTCTGATAACTTAATCTGCCAATACCCTGCAGTTAAGTCAAAAGTGCTCAGATACTTGGCAGAAGCCAGTGTATCAATCAGCTCATCTGCCCTGTGTATAGGGTGAGCATCTGTCTTGGTTACTTGGTTGAGCCCTCTATAGTCAACACAAAATCTCATCTCTCTTTTTCCATCTTTACTGTGAGGTTTTGGAACCAGCACCACTGGGCTAGCCCATGGGCTTTCTGAAGGCTCAATCACTCCTAAGTCTAACATTTTCTGAACCTCTTGTTTAATACAGTCTCTGACATGGTCAGGCTGCCTATAAATCTTTTTTTGACAGGTAAACTGTCTCCAGTGTTGATTGTATGCTCACACCAAGTAGTGGTACCTGGTATCATTGAGAAGAGTTCAGAAAACTGACTTAAAAGACTTACACAGTTATCTTTCTGCTCAGCAGTAAGACAATCTGCCAGTACTACTCACTCCACTAATCCATCAGCTTCGGTGGTGTAGAAGAGATAAGGGAGAGGGTCACTCACTTCTTCCTGTCCCTCATCAGTTGCCATGAGCAGGGGGAGATCAGCCCTGTCATAGTAGGGTTTTAGGCGGTTGACATGGAGCACCCTAAGGGGACTCCTGGCAGTGCCCAGGTCTACCAAGTAGGTAACCTCACCCTTTTTCTCTAAAGTTAAATGGGGTCCACTCCATTTGTCCTGGAGTGCTCTTGGGGCCACAGGCTCCAATAACCACACCTTCTGTCCTGGGTGGAACTGGGTCAGGACAGCCTTCTGGTCATGCCATTGCTTTTGCAGCTCCTGGCTGGCCTGAAGGTTTTTACTGGCCTTTTTCATGTACTCAGCCATTCTTGATCTTAGGCCAAGTACATAGTCCACAATGTCCTGTTTAGGAGCTTTTAAAGGTTTTTCCCAACCCTCCTTAACAAGTGCAAGGGGACGTTCAAAGGGGCTAAAGCCCACTCCTTTTTGGGGTACCTCCCTGTAAGCAAAAAGGAGGCAATGTAACAGGACATCCCATCTCCTTCTGAGCTTTTCAGGGAGTCCCATTATCATACCTTTGAGAGTTTTATTAAACCTCTCAACCAGACCATTTGTTTGTGGATGATAAGGAGTAGTGAACTTGTATGTTCCATCACACTCCTTACACATTGCCTTGAGGTATGCAGACATGAAGTTACTACCTCTGTCTGACACCACTTCCTTAGGGAAACCCACCCTGGAAAAGATTCCCAGGAGGGCCTTTGCCACTGCAGGAGCTGTAGTGGTCCTTAAGGAGATGGCTTCAGGGCACCTAGTGGCATGGTCCACTACCACAAGGATACACCTATTGCCTGAAGCTGTTGGAGGGTCGAGGGAGCCAACTATATCAACCCCTACCCTTTCAAAGGGCACTCTAACCACTGGAAGTAGAATTAAGGGGGCCTTTGGAGTGCCACCAGTCTTGCCACTGGCTTGGCAGGTCACACAAGAGCGACAAAACTCTTTGGTGTCCTCTGACATATGAGGCCAGTGAAAAAGGGGAACAAGCCTGTCCCAAGTTTTACCGTGGCCCAAATACCCAGCCAAGGGATTGTTATGTGCCAAAGTAAGAAGAAACTCTCTCTATTGCAAAGGGATGACCAATCTCCTGGCAACTCCAGGTTTAGGGTCCCTTGAATCAGTATACAGGAGGTTGTCTTCCCAATACACCTTATGGCTATCACTGACATCCTCATTCTGCTGCTTGACAGCTTGCTGTCTCAAACCCTCTAGTGTGGGACAGGTCTGCTGTGCCACACTCAACTCTTCCCTAGCAGCCCCCCCTGCACCCAAAAGCTCAGCAGTGTCTGCTGCCAGCTCATCTGGTGTAGGTTCTGCACAGGTAGAGGATTCCTCTTCCTCAAAAGGGGAATCTTCTGGTGAGGGAGGGATAGTGGGCAAGGATTTACCCTTCCTACCCCTAGTTTTTGGGAGCACTTGGTCCATTGTTCCAGGATCCAAGTTTCCCTGTCCTTTTTGCTTTTTGGCCTGAGCCCTTGTCAAAACAAAAATATGCCCAGGAATGCCCAGCATTGCTGCATGAGCCTCCAACTCCACTTCAGCCCAAGCTGATGTCTCCAAATCATTGCCTAGTAAGCAATCTACAGGTAATTCAGTGGCTACCACAACTTTCTTTGGACCAGTAACCCCTCCCAGTTGAGATTCACAACAGCCATGGGGTGGCTAAGTGTCTTATTGTGAACATCAGTCACTTGGTACTGCTGACCAAGTAGGTGTTGATCAGGGTGAACCAGTTTCTCTATAACCATAGTTATACTGGATCCTGTGTCCCTGTAGGCCTCAACCTCAACACCGTTAATTAGGGGTAGTTGCTTGTACTTACCAATATTAAGGAGACAAGCAACCAAGGTGGCAAAGTCAATGCCACCATCAGAGACTAAAACAGTCTCTGTGGTCTCCCTAACAAGACAAACCCCAACTACGCTGCCAATAGTGAGCCCAGCTACACCCTTGGATTTTCTGTTTGTAGCAGATTTCCCACCAACACTGCTATTACTAGGGGCACTAGAGTTTGCAGTTGGGGTTGTGGTGGTGGGAGGTTTGGTTTTTTTCTTTGGACAAGTGGCATCACTTGCCCAATGGCGTTTTACTTTACATAAATAACACCAAGGCTTTTTCTGATTGTGAAAAGAGGATTTGGACCCACCACTCCCATAGGATTTTTGTGGCCCTGATGAAGACTCAGAATTTTTTTTATCTTTGTCCCCACCCTTGTCAGAAGACTTACCATCCTTCTTCTTGCCATCCTTGTCACCCCCTGTATGAACTTTTCTGTTCTCTCTTGTTCTGACCCATTTGTCTGCCTTCTTTCCCAATTCTTGGGGAAAGGTCAGATCTGAGTCTACCAAGTACTGGTGCAACAAATCAGACACACAATTGTTCAAAATATGCTCTCTCAGTATTAGATTATACAGGCTTTCATAGTCAGTCACCTTTCTGCCATGTAACCAACCCTCCAAGGCCTTCACTGAACAGTCTACAAAGTGTGTCCAGTCCTGAGAGGACTCTTTTCTGGTGTCTCTGAATTTAATCCGGTATTGTTTTGTGGTTAAGCCAAATCCATCCAAGAGTGCATCCTTCAAAACTTTGTAGTTATTAGCATCACTTTCTCTGACAGTAAGGAGCCTATCCCTACCCTTACCAGTGAAAGATAGCCACAAGATAGCAGCCCACTGCCTTTGAGGGACCAACTGTACCATACAGGCCCTCTCAAGTGCAGCAAACCACTTGTTGATGTCATCCCCCTCCTTGTAAGGGGGGACTATCTTATTCAGATTTCTGGAATCTTGCTCTCTAACAGGGTTGCTATCAAAAACACTGCTGTTGCCACCATGGGGAACTAACCCTAACCTCTGCCTTTCCCTTTCCACATCCAGAGATTCTCTGTCTAAGGCCAGCTGCTGCTGTTTAAGCTTCAGCCTGGCCTCTTCCAACCTCAGCTTTCTGAGTTCCCTTTCCATTAAGTTATCCTTAGGGTGGGAGGCTTGGGAATTGTGAAACACAGACGCTATGTGGGAATTGGCAGAGTTGGACCTGTTCCTAACTGACTGGACTCTAGTAACCTGGCCTTTTGGAGTGAAAGGTGCTCTACTAATGTGTGACCCCCTCCCACTACCAGTGTCACTAGATGGCCTGTTAGCTGACAGGTCCTTGGAAGAACCCTCCACAGCAACCTCAGGAGACTCCTCTGAGTCTGACGGGGTACCCCCCTCCTCTGCCTCCTGATCCTGGGATGGTCCAGACTGGTTCTGGTAACTTTCTAGGAGAAGGCTGAGGAGAAGATCTTTTGTAGGATTCTTACCAATTGCTAAACCTCTTTCAATGCAGAGACCCCTCAAACCTTTAAAGTTTAGATTCCCATGTGTTGCCTGGACAACTGTGGGAGTAAGCTCTACTGCAGACATGACAGAAAAAGGTTTAGGACGGAGAGAGAAAAAAGTTTTTGGACCTTTTAAAAGAACAGAGAAAAACTTTTTCAAACTTTTTCAAACTTTTGAACGTTTTCAGAAACCTTTCAGAAACTTTGTAGAAAGTTTTAGAGAAGGAAAATTAAACTGTTTAGGTTACTGTGTATATTCTGACGTATTTGGTATATGTTTTTCTTATGAAAAGCACCAATGGCAAAGTGGTAAAGCTGTTACAAGTACTTATCCCACCGCTGCACCACCAATGTGGGAGGCTGGCCTGGCTCATAGTGGGTACCTTATGGTACTTACACCTTGTGCCAGGTCCAGTTATCCCTTATTAGTAGATTAGAGGTGTTCTAGCAGCTTAGGCTGATAGAGGTAGCTATAGCAGAGCAGCTTGGGCTGAACTAGGAGATATGCAAAACTCCTACTATACCGCTAATATGACTTAGCACTATATCATAAGAAAACACAATACTCAAAGTTACTAAAAATAAAGGTACTTTATTTTAGTGACAATATGCCAAAAGTATCTCAGAGGATATACTCCCTTAGGAGGTAAGTAAAATACACAAAATATACACACAAACCAAAATTAGGTAAGTAAACAGTTAGAAAAGTAGTGCAAACACTGTAGAACACAATAGGATGCAATAGGAGACAATAGGCCTAGGGGCAACACAAACCATATACTCCAAAAGTGGAATGCGAACCACGAATGGACCCCAGGCCTAGTGTAGTGTGTAGAGGGTCACTGGGAGTGTAAGAAAACACTAATGGTGTCCAAGATACCTCCCCCAAGACCCAGAAAGACAGTAAAGTCGAGATAGGGGTTTCTGCAAAGACAACAACTGACTACAAAGCACTGAAGACGGATTCCTGGACATGAGGACCTGTAAAGGAAGGGGACCAAGTCCAAGAGTCACACAAGTGTCCAGGGGGGGCAGGAGCCCCCTAAACCCCGGATGAAGTTGCAAAAGGGCTACCTTCATTAGAACCTCAGTGTTTATGCTCTCTCTGCTTTTAAAATTGTCACTGCAGGCTAGTGACTAATTTTACCAATTCTAATTGGCACACTGGATCACCCTTATAATTCCCTAGTATATGGTACCTAGGTACCCAGGGTATTGGGGTTCCAAGAGATCCCTATGGGCTGCAGCAATTCTTTTGCCACCCACAGGGAGCACAGACAAACCTTTACACAGGACTGCCACTGCAGCCCGGGTGAAATAACGCACACGTTATTTCACAGCCATTGTCACTGCACTTAAGTAACTTATAAGTCACCTATAAGACTAACCTTCACTGGCTGAAGGTTAGGTGCAAAGTTACTAAGTGTGAGGGCACCCTTGCACTAGCAATGGTGCCCCCCATAGTTCAGGGCCATTTTCCCGGGACTTTGTGAGTGCGGGGACACCATTACAAGCGTGCACTACATATAGGTCAACACCTATATGTAGCTTCACAATGGTAACTCCGAACATGGCCATGTAACATGTCTAAGATCATGGAATTGTCCCCCGATGCCAAATCTGGTATTGGCGGCACAGTTCCATGCATCCCCGAGGCTCCACTATGGACCCCGGGTACTGCCAAACCAGCTCTCTGGGGTTTTCTCTGCAGCTACCGCTGCTGCCACCCCACAGACAGGGTTCTGCCCTCCTGGGGTCTGGACAGCCCAATCCCAGGAAGGCAGAACAAAGAATTTCCTCTGAGAGAGGGTGTTACACCCTTCTCCCTTTAAAAATAGGTGTTAAAGGCTGGGGAGGGGTAGCCTCTCCCGGCCTCTGGAAATGCTTTGAAGGGCACAGATGGTGCCCTCCTTGCATAAGTCAGTCTACACCGGTTTAGGGAACCCCAGTCCCTGCTCTGGTGTGAAACTGGACAAAGGAAAGGGGAGTGACCACTCCCCTGTCCATCATCACCCCAGGGGTGGTGCCCAGAGCTCCTCCAGTGTGTCCCAGACCCATGCCATCTTGGATCTAGAGGTGTGAGGGCACTCTGGAGGCCTCTGAGTGGCTAGTGCCAGCAGGTGATGTCAGAGACCCCTCCTGATAGGTGCTTACCTGACTAGGTGGCCAATCCTCCACTGAGGGCTATTTAGGGCCTCTCCAGTGGGCTTTTCCTCAGATAACGACTTGAAAGAATTCACCAGAGTTCCTCTGCACCTCTCTCTTCGACTTCTGCCAAGCATCGACCGCTGACTGCTCCAGGACGCCTGCAAAACTGAAACAAAGTAGCAAGAAGACTACCAGCGACATTGTAGCGCCTAATTCTGCCGGCTTTCTCAACTGTTTCCTGGTGGTACATGCTTTGGGGGCTGCCTGCCTTCATCCTCCACTGGAAGCCACAAAGAAATCTCCCTTGGGTCGACAGAATCTTCCCCCTGCTTCAGCAGGCACCAAACTTCAGCGTCACCTGTACTCTGGGACCCCTCTCCTCCTAATGAGTGTTGCCCCTGGAACACAGGTGGTGGACCCAAGTGACCCAGACTGTCCAGTGGCCCAACTGTCCAAATTTGGAGGAGGTAAGTCCCTGCCTCCCCTCCCCAGACATTAATCCTGTGCACTGCATGAACTACAGCTACAAGGGTTTCTGTGCACATTTACAGAAAATCCTGCATGCACAGCCAAGCCTAGGTCCCCAGCACTCTGTCCTGCGATGCTCAGCTCCCTGAATTGATCTCTGGTGTTGTGGGACCCTCTTGAAGGGTTGAGACGACCGCTGTGTCCAGACTTCTTGAAACCATGTTCAAGGACTTCTTCGGGTGCTACCTTCTGGTGCACAGGCTCTCTATGTTACTGCGGGCCCCCTTCTGTCTCCTCTCCCAAGTGGCGACATCCTGATCCTTTCTGGGCCCGGACAGCACCCCTTTTCTTCAACCGTGACTCTTGCAGCTAGCAAAGCTTGTTTGTGGTATTTTGCCAAGGAAATAACTCTGCATCCTCCAGCACTTTGTGGGACATCTTCTGCACGAAGGAGAAGTTCCTAGCATCTTTCGTTGTTGTAGAATCTTCAGCTTCTTCCATCCGGAGGCAGCCATTTTGCACCTTCATCCGGGGTTTAGTGGGCCCCTGCGCCCCCGGACACTTTTGCGACTCTTGGACTTGGTCCCCTTCTTGTGCAGGTCCTCAGGTCCAGGAATCTGTCTTCAGTGCTTTGCAGTCTGGTGTGGTCTTTGCAAAATCCTCTATCACAACTCTAGTGTGTTTCTGAGGAAATAGTACTACCTTACTCCTACTTTCCAGGGTCTTGGGGTGGGGTATCTTGGACACCCTTAGTGTTTTTTTACACTCCCAGCGACCCTCTACACACTACACTAGCCTAGGGGTCCATTCGTGGTTCGCATTCCACTTTCTTAGTATATGGTTTCTGTTGCCCCTAGACCTATTGCATCCTACTATATTCTACAGTGTTTGCACTACTTTCTGACTGTTTTTCTTACCTGATTTTGGTTTGTATGTATATTTTGTGTATTTTACTTACCCCTAAGGGAGTATATCTTCTGAGATATTTTTGGCACATTGTCACTAAAACAAAGTACCTTTATTTTTAGTAACTCTGAATATTGTCTTTCTTATGATATAGTACCTATATGATAGAAGTGGTATAGTAGGAGCTTTCCATGCCTCCTACTTCAGCCTAAGCTGCTCTGCTATAGCTACCATATCAGCCTAAGCTGCTAGAACACTACTAATCTACTAATAAGGGATAAATGGACCTGGCACAAGGTGTAAGTACCATTGGTACCCACTATAAGCCAGGCCAGCCTCCTACATTGGTGGTGCAGCGGTGGGATAAGTACTTGTAACTGCTTTTACCACTTTCTCATTGGTGCTTTTCATAAGAAAACCATATTCTAAATACTTAGAAATATACACAGTTAACCTAAACAGTCTTACTTTCCTTCTAAAAACTTTCTAAAACGTTTCAGAAAAGTTTGAAAAAGTTTTTCTCTTTTCTTTACAAGTTTTCTAAATGTTTTCCCAACTATGGGGGTCATTCTAACCCTGGCGGTCCAAGACCGCCAGGGCTAAAATGACGGGGGCACCGCCAACAGGCTGGCGGTGCCCCGCTGGGCATTCTTACCGCGGCGGTTTGACCGCGGTCAGAAGTGGAAAACCGGCGGTCTCCCGCCGGTTTTCCGCTGCCCATTTGAATCCTCCATGGCGGCGCAGCTCGCTGCGCCGCCATGGGGATTCTGACAGCCCATACCGCCATCCTGTTCCTGGCGGTTCGCCCGCCAGGAACAGGATGGCGGTATGGGTTGTCGTGGGGCCCCTGGGGGCCCCTGCAGTGCCCATGCCAATGGCATGGGCACTGCAGGGGCCCCCGTAAGAGGGCCCCACAAAGAATTTCACTGTCTGCATTGCAGACAGTGAAATTCGCGACGGGTGCCACTGCACCCGTCGCACCTTCCCACTCCGCCGGCTCCGAATGGGAAGGTAGTTTTGCACTGGGCTGGCGGGCGGCCTTTTGGCGGTCGCCCGGCAGCCCAGTGCAAAACCCAGAATACCCTCAGCGGTCTTCCGACCGCGGGGCGGTATTTTGGAGGGGGAAGTCTGGCGGGCGGCCTCTGCCGCCCGCCAGACTTAGAATCACCCCCTATGTCTGTAGTAGAGGCCACTCCCAAAATTGTGCAGACAACCTATGACAATTTAAACTTTAAACATTTGAGGGATCTCTCTTTAGAAGGAGTTTAGGGATTGGTAAGAAACCTACCAAAGCTCTCCTTCTTAGCCTTCTCTTTGAAAGTGACCAGAACCAGACTGGTCAAACCCAGGATCAGGAGGTAGAGGAGGGAGGTACACAGGTAGAATCAGGGGAGGCCCCTGAGGACTCTGGGGAGGGTTTCTCCAAAGACCTGACAGCTAACAGGCCACTTAGGGCCAGATGTAGGAAAATCGCAAATTGCAAGTCGCAATTTGCAATGCAGAACGGTGTCTCAGACACCGTCTGCGAGTCGGTATGGGGTCGCAGAGACCCACCTCATTAATATTAATGAGGTGGGTCGCAAATTGCGGCCCCATACCGACTATAGGCACTCGCAAACATGGAGGCCTGCTGTAGTCAGCAGACCTCCATGTTCGTGACTGCTTTTAAATAAAGCAGTTTTTTTTTTTTTAAGTGTAGCCCGTTTTCCTTAAAGGAAAACGAGCTGCACTTAAAAAAAAATCCGAAACCTTTAGCTTCGGTATTTTTTCAGGGTAGGTAGTGGTCCCTTGGACCACTACCTGCCCTGAAAAAATAATTTGGGGTCCATTCACAAAGAGGAAGGGGTCCCATGGGGACCCCTTCCAATTTGCGAGTGGGTTACCATCCACTTGAAGAGGATGGTAACTGCGACACCATTTGCGACCGCATATGCGGTCGCAAATGGTATTGCATACCACTAGAAATCGCAAATAGGAAGGGAACACCCCTTCCTATTTGCGATTCTGAAATGCATTTTGCGAGTCGGTCCTGACTCGCAGAATGCATTTCTGCATTGGAAACACGCATTTGCGAGTCGCAAACAGCAGATTTTGCCATTTGCGACTCGCAAAGTGTTTCCTGCATCTGGCCCTTAGTGAAGCTGGTAGTGGGAGGGGTTCACACATCAGTAGGGCACCTTTCACTCCAAAAGGCCAGGTCACTAGGGTTCAGGTAGTAAGGGAAAGGTGCACTTCTGCTAATTCTCACATTACCTCTGTGTCAGAGAATTCCCAAGCCTCCCACCATAAGGATACCACCCTAGACATGGAACTCAGAAAGCTGAGGTTGGAAGAGGCCAGACTGAAACTAAGACAGCAGCAGTTGGCCTTAGACAGGGAATCTCTAGATGTAGAGAGGGAAAGACAGAAGTTGGGGTTAGTTCCCCATGGTGGCAACAGCAGCAATCCTGATAGTCATCCTATTAGAGAAACAGATTCAGGAAACCTGCTTAAAATTGCCCCCCCTTACAAGGAGGGGGATGACATAAACAAGTGTTTTTCTGTACGTGAGAGGGCCTGTATGGTACAGTTGGTCCCTCAAAGGCAGTGGGCTGCTATTTTGTGGCTATCTTTCACTGGCAAAAGTAGGGACAGACTCCTTACTGTCAAGGAGAGTGATGCCAACAACTACAAAGTTTTGAAAGATGCACTCTTAGATGTATTTGGCTTAACCACGGAACAATACAGGATAAAGTTCAGAGACACCAGAAAAGAGTCCTCTCAAGACTGGACAGACTTTGAAGACCTTGGAGGGATGGTTACATGGCAGTAAGGTGACTGACTATGAAAGCCTGTATAATCTTATTTTGAGAGAGCATATTTTGAATAATTGTGTGTCTGACTTGTTACATCAGTACTTGGTAGACTCAGATCTGACCTCTCCCCAAGAATTGGGAAAGAAGGCGGACATATAGGTCAGAACAAGACTGAGCAGAAAAGCTCACACAAGTGGTGACACAGATAGCAAGAAGAAGCG
Organism: Pleurodeles waltl; assembly: GCF_031143425.1. Taxonomy (NCBI): domain Eukaryota; kingdom Metazoa; phylum Chordata; class Amphibia; order Caudata; family Salamandridae; genus Pleurodeles; species Pleurodeles waltl. The sequence continues at coordinate 924,150 of NC_090447.1, forward strand.
TGGTAGGTCTTCTGACAAGGGTGGGGACAAAGATCAAAAGAATTCTGAGTCTTCATCAGGCCCACAATACTCCTCTGGGGGAGGTGGGTCCAAATCCTCTTCAAACAATCAAAAGAAGCCATAGTGTTATTTATGTAAAAGTAAAGGCCATTGGGCAAGTGATTCCACTTGTCCAAGGAAAAACACCAAGGCTCCTGCTACCACAACCCCAACTGCGTCCTCTAGTGCCCCTAGTAATAGCAGTGGTGGTGGGAAGAACACTACAAATAGTCAGTCACAGGGTGTAGCTGGGCTCACCATTGGTAATGTAGTTGGGGTTGGTCTTGTTAGGGAGACCACAGAGGCTGTTTTAGTCTCTGATGGTGATATTGACTTTGCCACTTTGGTTGCTTGTCCCCTTAATATGGGCAAGTACAAGCAACTACCCCTAATAAATGGTGTTGAGGTTGAGGCCTACAGGGACACAGGATCCAGTGTCACCATGGTGATTGAGAAACTGGTTGCCCCTGAACCACACCTACTTGGTCAGCAGTACCAAGTGACTGATGCTCATAACAACACTCTTAGCCACCCCATGGCTGTTGTGAATCTCAACTGGAGGGGGGTTTACTGGCCCAAAGACAGTTGTGGTAGTCAATGATTTACCTGTAGACTGCTTAAAAGGCAATGATTAGGAGACATCAGCCTCGGGCTGAAGTGGAGTTGGAGGCTCATGCAGCAATGCTGGGCATTCCAGGGCATATCTTTGCTCTTACAAAGGCTCAGGCCCAGAAGCAAGGAGGACAGGGAAACTTGGATCCTGGAAAAATGGACCAAGTGCTCCCAAAAGCTAGGGGTAGCAAGGGTAAACCCTTCCCCACTATCCCTCCCTCTCCAGAAGATACCCCTTTTAAGGAAGAGGAATCCTTTCACTGTGCAGAACCTACACCAGATGAGCTGGCAGCAGACACTGCTGAGCTTTTTGGTGCAGGGAGCCTGCTAGGGAAGAGCTGAATGCAGCACAGCAGACCTGTCCTACACTAGAGGGTTTAAGACAGCAAGCTGTCAAATAGCAGAATGGGGATATCACTGATAGCCATAAAGTCTATTGGGAAGACAACCTGCTCCATACTGAGTCAAGGGACCTTAAACCTTGAGTTGCCAGGAGATTGGTCATCCCTTTGCAGTATAGGGAGTTTCTTCTGACTTTGGCTCATGATATTCCTTTGGCTGGGCATTTGGCCCAAAGTAAGACTTGGGACAGACTTGTTCCATTGTTTCACTGGCCTCATATGTCAGAGGACACCAATGAGTTTTGTCGCTCCTGTGTGACCTGCCAAGCTAGTGGCAAGACTGGTGGCACACCTAAGGCCCCCTTAATTCCACTCCCAGTGGTTGGGGGGCCCTTTGAAAGGGTAGGGGTTGACATTGTTGGACCTCTTGACCCTCCAACAGCTTCAGGAAATAGATTTATCCTTGCGGTAGAGGACCATGCCACTAGGTATCCTGAAGCTATAACCTTAAGGACCACTACAGCTCCTGCAGTGGCCAAAGTCCTCCTGGGAATATTTTCCAGAGTGGGTTTCCCTAAGGAAGTGGTATCAGACAGAGGTAGTAACTTCATGTCCGCATTCCTCAAAGCTATGTGGAAGGAGTGTTGTGTAACTTACAAGTTCACTACTCCTTATCATCCACAAACCAATGGACTGGTTGAGAGGTTTAATACAACTCTCAAAGGCATGATCATGGGACTCCCTGAAAAACTCAGGAGGAGATGGGAAGACCTGTAGCCATGCCTCCTTTTTGCTTTTGGGAGGTACCCCAAAAAGGAGTGGGCTTTAGCCCCTTTGAACTCCTCTTTGGACACCCTGTAAGGAGGGTGCTCTTGTGAAGGAGGGTGGGGACAACCTTTAAAAGCTCCCAAGCAAAACATTGTGGATTATGTACTTGGCCTCAGATCTAGAATGGCTGAGTTCATAAAAAAAGGCAGCAAAAACCTTCAGGCCAGCCAAGAGTTCCAAAAGCAATGGCATGACCAGAAGGCTGTCCTGACTCAGTACCACCCAGGACAGAATGTGTGGATATTGGAGCCTGTGGCCCCAAGAGGACTCCAGGACAAATGGAGTGGGCCCCATCTCCTTGTGGGGAAAAAAGTTAAGGTCACCTATTTAGTAGACCTGAGCACTGCCAGAAGCCCCCTTAGGGCGCTTCATGTCAATCAGCTGAAACCTTATTATGACAGGGCTGACTTAACCTGCTCATGGCCACTGATGAGGGGCAGGAGGAAGAGAGTGACCCTCTCCCTGACCTCTTCTCCACCACTGAAGCTGATGGCTTAGTGGAGGGAGCTGTGTTAGCACATTGCCTTACTGCTGAGCAGGACAACTGCATAAATCTCCTAGATCAGTTCTCTGTCCTCTTCTCACTGATTCCAGGTACAACTACCTGGTGTGAGCACAGAGTTGATACTGGAGACAGTTTACCTGTCAAAAGTAAGATTTATAGGCAGCCTGACCATGTCAGGGACTGCATTAAAGAAGAGGTACAGAAAATGTTAGATCTGGGAGTGATTGAACCTTCTGAAAGCCCATGGGCCAGCCCAGTGGTGCTTGTCCCTAAAACTCACTGTAAGTAACCAAAACTGATGCTCACCCTATACCCAGGGCAGATGAGCTAATAGATACACTGGCTTCTGCCAAGTATCTAAGCACTTTTGACTTAACTGTAGGATATTGGCAGATGAAGTTGTTAGAAGATGCTAAACCAAAAACAGCATTTGCAACCATTGGAGGGCACTATAAATTCACTGTTATGCCCTTTGGATTGAAAAATGCACCTGCCATTTTTCAGAGGTTCATGAATACAGTCCTCCAAGGATTGGAAGCTTTTAGTGCAGAATATCTGGATGATATAGCTGTCTTTAGCTCCACCTGGGATGATCACCTGGCCCACCTGTGGAATGTTTTGGAGGCCCTGCAAAAGGCAGGCCTCACTATCAAGGCTTCAAAGTGCCAGATAGGTGAGGGGAAAGTGGTTTATCTGGGCCACCTGGTAGGTGGCGAACAGATTGCACCACTGCAGGGGAAGATCCAAACCATTATGGAATGGGCTCCCCCTACAACTCAAACGCAAGTGAGAGCCTTCCTAGGCCTCACAGGGTACTACAGGAGAATTATGGCTCTATAGCTGCCCCTCTTAATGACCTCACACCCAAAAAGATGCCTAAAAAGGTATTATGGACAGCTAGCCGTCAAAAGGATTTTGATCAGCTCAAACAGGCCATGTGCTCTGCACCTATCCTAAAAAGCCCTTGTTACTCCAAGACATTCATAGTTCAAACTGATGCTTCTGAATTAGGGGTAGGGGCAGTTCTATCACAGCTTAACACTGAGGGCCAGGATCAACCTGTTGCTTTTATCAGCAGGAGGTTGACCCCTAGAGAAAAGCGTTGGTCTGCCATAGAGAGGGAGGCCTTTGCTGTGGTCTGGGCCCTGAAAAAGTTGAGACCATACCTCTTTGGTACTCACTTTATTGTTCAGATAGACCAAAAACCTCTATTATGGCTTAAACAAATGAAAGGTGAAAACCATAAATTGATGAGGTGGTCCATCTCCCAACAGGGAATGGACTATACAGTGGAACATAGACCTGGGAGTACCCACTCCAATGCAGATGGACTCTCCAGATATTTCCACTTAGACAATGAAGACTCATCTGGGCAAGGTTAGCCTTATTGTCCCTCGTGAAGATTCTGCAACAACGGAAGATGCCAGGAACTTCTCCTTTGCGCAGAAGATGTCCCATGGCGTACTGGAGGATGCAGAGTTGTTTCCATGCAGAAAGACCGGAAACAAGCCTTGCTAGCTGCAAAGGTCGCGGTTGAAGAAAATGGTTGCTGCTCGGGCCAGGAAGGACCAGGAGGTCGCCCCTTGGAGGAGGAGACAGAGGGGGCGCTCAGCAACACAGAGAGCCCACACATAAGTAGGCAGCACCCGCAGAAGCACTTGAACAAAGGGTTCAAAAAATCTGAGCACCGAGGTCATCTCAACAGTACAAAGGAGGGTCCCACGAAGCTGGTGGTCAACTCAGCGAGTTGAGCAATGCAGGACGGAGTGCTGGGGACCTGGGCTATGCTGTGCATAAAGGATTCCTTGCAAAAGTGCACAGAAGCCCTAGCAGCTGCAGTTCACGCAGTACACAGGATTACTGTCTGGCGTGGGGCAGCAAGGACTTACCTCCACCAAATTTGGACAGAAGGACCACTGGATTGTTGGGGTCACTTGGATCCAGCTCCTGTGTTCCAGGGACCACGCTCGTCGAGATGAGAGGGGACCCAGAGGACCGGTGAAGCAGGAGTTTGGTGACTGCATTAGCAGGGGGAAGATTCCGTCAACCCACGGGAGATTTCTTCTTGGCTTCCAGTGCAGGGTGAAGGCAGACAGCCCTCAGAGCATGCACCACCAGGAAACAGTCGGGAAAGCGGGCAGGATTAGGCGCTACAATGTACATCACCTTTTGGCACCGGCCACTCTGAGGCCTCCATTGTGCCCTCACACCTCTGCATTCAAGATGGCAGAGGTCTGGGACACACTGGAGGAGCTCTGGGCACCACCCCTGGGGTGGTGATGGACAGGGGAGTGGTCACTCCCCTTTCCTTTGTGCAGTTTCGCACCAGAGCAGGGGCTGGGGGATCCCTGAACCAGTGTAGACTGGCTTATGCAAGGAGGGCAACATCTGTGCCCTTCAAAGCATTTCCAGTGGCTGGGGGTGGCTACTCCTCCCCAGCCCTTAACACCTATTTCCAAAGGGAGAGGGTGTAACATCCTCTCTCAGAGGAAATTCTTTGTTCTGCCTTCCTTACAGGGCTGGGCTGCCCAGACCCCAGGAGGGCAGAAGCCTGTCTGTGGGTTGGCAGCAGCGGTAGCTACAGTGAAAACCCCAGAGAGCTAGTTTGGCAGTTCCCGGGGTCCATGCTGGAGACCCGGGGATGCATGGGATTGGCACCCCAATACCATATTTGGCATGTAGGGACAATTCCATGATCTTAGATATGTTACATGGCCATACTCGGAGTTACCATTCTGAAGCTACATATGGGTATTGACCTATATGTAGTGCACGCATGTAATGGTGTCCCCGCACTCACAAAGTCCGGGGAAATTGCCCTGAACAATGTGGGGGCATCTTGGCTAGTGCCAGGGTGCCCTCACACTTAGTAACTTTGCACCTAACCTTCACTAGGTGAGGGTTAGACATATAGGTGACTTATAAGTTACTTAAGTGCAGTGTAAAATGGCTGTGAAATAACGTGGACGTTATTTCACTCAGGCTGCAGTGGCAGTCCTGTGTAAGAATTGTCTGAGCTCCCTATGGGAGGCAAAAGAAATGCTGCAGCCCATAGGGATCTCCTGGAACCCCAATACCCTGGGTACCTAGGTACCATATACTAGGGAATTATAAGGGTGTTCCAGTGTGCCAATCAGAATTGGTAAAAATGGTCACTAGCCTGTAGTGACAATTTTAAAAGCAGAGAGAGCATAAGCACTGAGGTTCTGGTTAGCAGAGCCTCAGTGACACAGTTAGGCACCACACAGGGAAAACACATTCAGGCCACAAACTATGAGCACCGGGGTCCTGGCTAGCAGGATCCCAGTGAGAGAGGCAAAAAATAAACTGACACACAAGTAAAAATGGGGGTAACATGCCAGGCAAGATGGTACTTTCCTACAGTCTGGCGCTATAATGTTATACAGAAACTGTACCAACGGATAAAGGCTGTTAAAACATCTCTTCAGAGCACCATGGAAAGTGCTCATGTAAAGCGGTGAAATCACTTAATTTGGGTTTACGCTAAAGAATGTCGCAACAACAGACAGATGACACAGAAAAAAATGATTTTGTTAGCGAAAATCACGAGACACCAGAAAAAAATGCAATTTCATTAGCAGAACAATATCATAAAGAATGTGAAAATTTGTTATAATTTCCACCTGCAAAAGCAGAGTTAAACAAGCACGTTTTAAACGCATGAAGCCATGGGAAGATAAGTATCGCAAATGCGTGCAGCCAGCGGAAACTAATTATCGGTAACTGTGCAGCCTAAGAAACAAGTTTCACCCACTAAAGCGGATGAGTCTGACTATTAGGGCCTCTGGATACTGATAAGAGAAACACACTTTTAAAGAACAGGAAAGAAAATGCTACAACCAATAGAAACAGAGTTTGTTGTTTCAGTTGTGTAGCATGGCAGTGGTGACTGCATTTGTTATTTTATTTTAGTTTGTTGTTTCAGTTGCATAGCACAGCACTGGTGACTGCATTTGTTATTTTAATTTAGTTTGTTGTTTCAGTTGCATAGCACGGCAGTGGTGACCGCATTTGTTATTCTCATTTTGTTTGTTGTTTCAGTTGTGTAGCACGGCAGTGGTGAGCGCATTTGTTATTTTCATTTAGTTTGTTGTTTCAGTTCTGTAGCACAGCATTGGTGACAGCATTTGTTATTTTCATTTAGTTTGTTATTTCAGTTGTGTAGCACGGCAGCGGTGACCGCATTTGTTATTCTAATTTAGTTTGTTGTTTCAGTTGTGTAGCACGGCAGCGGTGACCGCATTTGTTATTTTCATTTAGTTTGTTGTTTCAGTTGTGTAGCACGGCATTGGTGACAGCATTTGTTATTTTCATTTAGTTTGTTGTTTCAGTTGTGTAGCATGGCATTGGTGACCGCATTTGTTATTTTCATTTAGTTTGTTGATTCAGTTGCGTAGCATGGCATTGGTGACCACATTTTTTAATTTTGTTTATTGTTCAGTTGTATAGCACTGCAGTGGTGACCCCATTTGTTATTTTCATTTAGTTTGTTGTTTCAGTTGTGTAGCATGGCATTGGTGACCGCATTTGTTATTTTAATTTAGTTTGTTGTTTCAGTTGTGTAGCACGGCATTGGTGACCGCATTTGTTATTTTAATTTAGTTTTTTGATTCAGTTGTGTAGCACGGCAGTGGTGCCTGCATTTGTTATTTTAATTTAGTTTGTTGTTTCAGTTGTGTAGCACGGCATTGGTGACAGCATTTGTTATTTTAATTTAGTTTATTGTTTCAGTTGTGTAGCACAGCAGTGGTGACCGCATTTGTTATATTAATTTAGTTTGTTGTTTCAGTTGTGTAGCACAGCAGTGGTGACCGCGTTTGTTATTTTAATTTAGTTTGTTGTTTCAGTTGCGTAGCACAGCAGCGGTGACTGCATTTGTTATTTTAATTTAGTTTGTTGATTCAGTTGCGTAGCACAGCAGTGGTGAGCACATTTGTTATTTTAATTTAGTTTGTTGTTTCAGTTGCGTAGCACGGCAGTGGTGACCGCATTTGTTATTTTAATTTAGTTTGTTGATTCAGTTGTGTAGCACGGCAGTGGTGAGCGCATTTGTTATTTTAATTTAGTTTGTTGTTTTAGTTGTGTAGCACGGCAGTGGTGACAGCATTTGTTATTTTAATTTGGTTTGTTGTTTCAGTTGTGTAGCACAGCAGTAGTGACCGCATTTGTTATTTTAATTTAGTTTGTTGTTTCAGTTGTGTGGCACGGCAGTGGTGACCGCATTTGTTATTCTAATTTAGTTTGTTGATTCAGTTGTATAGCACGACAGTGGTGACTGCATTTGTTATTTTGATTTAGTTTGTTTTTTCAGTTGTATAGCATTGCAGTGGTGACCGCATTTGTTATTTTAATTTAGTTTGTTGTTTCAGTTGTGTAGCGCGGCAGTGGTGACCCCATTTGTTATTTTCATTTAGTTTGTTGTTTCAGTTGTGTAGCATGGCATTGGTGACCGCATTTGTTATTTTAATTTAGTTTGTTGTTTCGGTTGTGTAGCACTGGATTGGTGACCGCATTTGTTATTTTAATTTAGTTTGTTGATTCAGTTGTGTAGCACGGCAGTGGTGCCTGCATTTGTTATTTTAATTTAGTTTGTTGTTTCAGTTGTGTAGCACGGCATTGGTGACAGCATTTGTTATTTTAATTTAGTTTATTGTTTCAGTTGTGTAGCACAGCAGTGGTGACCGCATTTGTTATATTAATTTAGTTTGTTGTTTCAGTTGTGTAGCACGGCAGTGGTGACCGCATTTGTTATTTTAATTTAGTTTGTTGATTCAGTTGCGTAGCACGGCAGTGGTGAGCGCATTTGTTATTTTAATTTAGTTTGTTGTTTTAGTTGTGTAGCACGGCAGTGGTGACAGCATTTGTTATTTTAATTTGGTTTGTTGTTTCAGTTGTGTAGCACAGCAGTAGTGACCGCATTTGTTATTTTAATTTAGTTTGTTGTTTCAGTTGTGTGGCACGGCAGTGGTGACCGCATTTGTTATTCTAATTTAGTTTGTTGATTCAGTTGTGTAGCACGGCAGTGGTGCCTGCATTTGTTATTTTAATTCAGTTTGTTGTTTCAGTTGTGTAGCATGGCATTGGTGACAGCATTTGTTATTTTAATTTAGTTTGTTGATTTAGTTGTGTAGCACGGCAGTGGTGACCGCATTTGTTATTTTAATTTAGTTTGTTGTTTCAGTTGTATAGCACGGCAATGGTGACTACATTTTTTTATTTTGTTTATTGGTCAGTTGTATAGCACGACAGTGGTGACTGCATTTGTTATTTTGATTTAGTTTGTTGTTTCAGTTGTGTAGCACAGCAGTAGTGACCGCATTTGTTATTTTAATTTAGTTTGTTGTTTCAGTTGTGTAGCACAGCAGTAGTGACCGCATTTGTTAATTTAATTTAGTTTGTTGTTTCAGTTGTGTGGCACGGCAGTGGTGACCGCATTTGTTATTCTAATTTAGTTTGTTGATTCAGTTGTATAGCACAACAGTGGTGACTGCATTTGTTATTTTGATTTAGTTTGTTTTTTCAGTTGTATAGCATGGCAGTGTTGACCGCATTAGGGATGTGTCCCCCTCCCCTCAGGGAGGAGGCACAAAGAGGGTGTAGCCACCCTCCAGGACAGTAGCCATTGGCTATTGCCTTCCTGACCTAAACACACCCCGAAATTCAGTGTTTAGGGGTGACCCAGAACCCAGGAAATCAGATTCCTGCAACCTACACAAAGAAGGACTGCTGACCTGAAAGCCTTGCAGAGACGACAACTGCTTTGGCCCCAGCCCTACCGGCCTGTCTCCAGACTCAAAGAAAACTGCACAGCGACGCATCTGACAGGGACCAGCGACATCTGAAGCCTCAGAGGACTGCCCTGAAACCCAAAGGACCAAGAAACTCCAGAGAACAGCGCCACTGTTCACCCACAACAACAATTTTGTTACAAAGAAGCAACTTTTAAAGAACTCACTCTTCTCGCCGGAAGGTGAGACTTCACCCTCTGTACCCGACGCCCCCGGCTCGAGCTCCAGAGAATCAACACTACAGGGAGGACTTCCAGGCGACTGCGACCTCGTGAGTAGCTCGAGACGACCCCCCCTAGACCTGTACAGTGACGCATTCTGAGAGAATCCAGAGGCTCCCCCTGACCGTGTCTGCCTGTAACAAGGAACCCGGCGCCTGGACCAAGCACTGCATCCGCAGCCCCCAGGACCAGAAGGAACCGAATTTGAGTGCAGGAGTGACCATCAGGCGACCCTCTGCCTAGCCCAGTCGGTGGCTGGCCCAAGAAGCCCCCTGTGCCCTGCCTGCACCACTAGAGTGACCCCCCCCCGGGTCCCTCCATTGATTTCTATTACAGACCAGAAGCCTGCTTTGCACACTGCACCCGGCTGCCCCTGTGCCGCTGAGGGTGTGTTTGGTGTCTCTACTTGTGTGTCCCCCCCCCCAGTGCTCTATAAAACCCCCTGGTCTGCCCTCTGAAGACGCAGGTACTTACCTGTTGGCAGACCGGAACCGGAGCACCCCTGTTCTTCATAGGCTGTTGTGAATCTCAACTGGAGGGGGGTTTACTCAATCAATCAATCAATCACGATATTTATAAAGCGCGCTATGTACCCGTCAGGGTTTCGAGGCGCTGGGGGGGGGGTGGAGGTGTGCTGCAGTTAGCGGTCGAAGAGCCAGGTTTTGAGGAGTCTCCTGAAGGTGAGGAGGTCCTGGGTCTGGCGTAGAGATGTGGGGAGAGAGTTCCAGGACTTGGCGGCGAGGAAGGAGAAGGATCTGCCGCCGCAGGTCTTGCGCTGGATTCGGGGGACGACGGCAAGGGCGAGGTTGGCGGATCGAAGTTGACGTGTGGGAGCGTAGAAATTGAGTCTGGAGTTGAGGTAGGAGGGTCCGGCGTTGTGAAGTGCCTTGTGAGTGTGGGTGAGGAGTTTAAAGGTGATCCTCTTCTCCACCGGGAGCCAGTGGAGTTCCCTCAGGTGTGGGGAGATGTGACATCGGCGGGGTATGTCGAGGATCAGTCGGGCGGAGGCATTTTGGATACGCTGGAGTCGTTTGATGTCTTTGGTTGGGATGCCTGTGTAGAGTGCGTTGCCGTAGTCAAGTCTGCTGCTGACGAGGGCTTGGGTCACCATCTTTCTGGTCTCTGTTGGAATCCACTTGAAGATTCTGCAGAGCATGCGGAGGGTGTTGAAACAGGAGGAGGAGACGGTGCTGACCTGTTTGGACATGGTGAGTGCAGAGTCCAGGATGAAGCCGAGGTTTCTTGCGTGGCTGGCAGGGGTGGGTGGGGGTCCGAGGTCGGCGGGCCACCATGAGTCGTTCCAGGCCGAAGGAGAGCGCCCGAGGATGAGGATTTCCGTCTTGTCGGAGTTGAGTTTCAGGCGACTGTTGTTCATCCATTCGGCGATGGATTTTAGTCCTTCGTGGAGGTTTGTTTTGGCGGTGAGTGGGTCTTTGGTCAGGGAGAGGACGAGCTGGGTGTCGTCGGCGTAGGAGATGATGCTGAGGTGATGCTGGCGGGCCAGTTTTGCGAGGGGGGCCATGTAGACGTTGAACAAAGTAGGGCTGAGGGAGGATCCTTGGGGGACGCCGCAGATGAGGTTGGTGGCTTTGGAGCGAAAGGGGGAGAGTCGGACTCTCTGAGTTCTGTCGGAGAGAAAGGATGAGATCCAGTGGAGGGCTTTGTCTCGGATGCCGGCTTCCTGGAGGCGGGTCAGTAGGGTGCGGTGGCAGACTGTGTCAAAAGCGGCTGATAGGTCTAGAAGGATGAGGGCCGAGGTTTCGCCGTTGTCCATTTGATGTCTGATGTCATCTGTGGCGGCGAGGAGAGCAGTCTCCGTGCTGTGGTTTCGTCTGAATCCGGATTGTGAGGGGTCCAGGATGGAGTTGTCTTCGAGGAAGTGGGTGAGTTGTGTGTTGACGATCTTCTCGATGACTTTTGCTGGAAAAGGGAGGAGAGAGATCAGCGGAAGTTTTTGAGATCGTTGGGGTCGGCCTTGGGTTTCTTGAGGAGGGGTTAGATTTCAGCGTGTTTCCAGCTGTCCGGGAAGGTGGCGGAAGTGAAGGAGAGGTTGATGATCTTGCGGAGTTTGGGGGCGATGGTGGCGTTGGCTGTGTTGAAAACATGATGAGGGCATGGGTCCGTGGGGGAGCTCATGGTTGCCATGGTTTCTGCGTCGTCCACGTGGGTCCAGGCGGTGAGGCGGCAGTCGCGGTTGGAGACGTCGGGGGGGGATCTGGCGGTGGGCCGGTGTTGAAGCTGTTGTGGATGGTAGCGATTTTCTGGTGGAAGAAGGTGGAGAGGTCGTCGCAGAGTTTCTGGGAGGGCGGGATGTCGTTGGCATTGGCTTTTGGATTTGAGAGTTCTTTCACGATGCCGAAGAGTTCTTTGCAGTCGTGGGCGTTGTTGTTGATGCGTTCGGTGAAGTGGGCGCGCTTGGCGACGCGGATCCGTTGGTGGTGTTCACGGTTTGCGTCTTTGAGGGAGGAGAGGTTGTCGGGCGTGCGTTCTAGGATCCATTTCTTTTTGAGCTTCTGACAACGGCTTTTGGAGGTGGTTAGTTCGTCTGTGAACCAGGCTGTTTTTTTCTTTCCTTGGTTGGCGGTGGGCTTCTTGAGTGGGTCTAAGGTGTTGGTGCAGTCGAGGATCCATTGATGGAGGTTGATGGCGGCTGTGCTCGGGTCGGTCGCGTCGGGTGGAGGGTTTTTAACGAGGGTGCTGGTCAGTTGGTCTTGGGTGACTTTGCCCCAGCGGCGGTAGGGGGGTAGATGGATGCAGTGCTGCTCGGTAATTTTCTTATAGGAGAAATGGACGCAGTGATGGTCGGTCCAGTAGAGTTCGGAGGTGTGGCTGAAAGAGATGTGGTTGCTTGAGGTGAAGAGGGGGTCGAGGGTGTGTCCAGCGATGTGGGTGGGAGTGTTGACCAGCTGGCGGAGTCCGAGGTTGAGGAGGTTGGAGGTCAGTGCTGCGGTGTTGACGTTGTTGATATTTTCCATATGGTAGTTTAGGTCTCCCAGGAGGATGTAGTCCGGGGAAGCGAGGGCGTGGGTGCTTGCGAGGTCGGCGATGGTGTCGCTGAAGGGGGCTCTTGGTCCTGGAGGGCGGTATATGAGGGTTCCTCTGAGGGTCGTGTTGGGGTCTGTGTGGATCTGGAAGTGGAGGTGTTCGGCTGTCTTGAGGGTGTCGTCAGTGTGGGTGTGGATTTTGAGGGAAGCTTTGTGAGCGATGGCTATTCCGCCGCTGATTCCGTTGGTTCGGTCTCTTCTGGTGATTTTGTAACCGTCCGGTATGGCGATGGCGATGTCCGGAGCCGAGGAGTCGTTCCACCAGGTTTCGGTCAGGAAGGCCACGTCGGGTGCAGTGGAGTCGAGCAAATCCCAGAGCTCGATGGCGTGTTTTCGTGCGGAGCGGGTGTTGATGAGGATGCAGTTCAGGTGGTTGGGGTTGAGTGATTCTATTGTTGGTTTTGTCGTTCTGATGCAGGAGAAGTTGCAGGAGCGGCAGGAAAAAGGTCCTTTAGTGTGCTTCGGGGACGCCAGGAAGCACTCCGTGGAGGAGCCGGTGTTGAAAGCGCGGAGTTCGTTGGCTGAGTAGCGGACACGGGGGGTGCGAGGACCAGGGGGGGTGGCGCTGGGTGCGGTCCAGGCGCGGACGGGCGCAGACGGGCTTGCCTCTGGCGCGCCTCCGGCGCGCCAGCGGCGCAGACGCGCAGCACCAGCCATTAAGAAGGGAGGGGGGAAGGGGGAGGGGGGAGGGAGGAGCAGCTGGGAGGCGGGAGAGAGCGGCAAATGGGGGCGCGAGGGGGGCGGGGCCGCAGGGAGGCAGCGGCAGGGATCGGGGAGCGCACAAGGGGCAAAAACACAGAAAACGAGCAAAACTAAAGGCAGTCACAATAAGAAAAACCACACAATAAGAAATACAATACTGGCACAATACACAATCGGGGAGACAGCAATCAGGGGGGCACAATGGGGGCAGAAGTGCCGGCGGCGAGGCGCAGAAAAAACGAAAAACAACTTACGGGACGGCGGAAGCGGCACACGGGTCAAGTGAGCCCACTAGCCACCAGGGATGAGGCGCAGGAGGATGCCTGCGGGTGGAGGAGGGCCTCGAACACGCAAACGGCAGCGTGGTCGTGGGACAGAGGCAGGAGGCAGCAGGTTGGTGCTGCGGTAGTGGGGGGCGAGCTCAGGACCTAAAACAGGTCAGAGTTCGCTCACTCGCGACGCGCAGCGCCAGCCATTAAGAAGGGAGGGGGGAGGGAGGAGCAGCTGGGAGGCGGGAGGGAGCGGCAAATGGGGGCGCGAGGGGGGCGGGGCCGCAGGGAGGCAGCGGCAGGGATCGGGGAGCGCACAAGGGGCAAAAACACAGAAAACGAGCAAAACTAAAGGCAGTCACAATAAGAAAAACCACACAATAAGAAATACAATACTGGCACAATACACGATCGGGGAGACAGCAATCAGGGGGGCACAATGGGGGCAGAAGCGCCGGCGGCGAGGCGCAGAAAAAACGAAAAACAACTTACGGGACGGCGGAAGCGGCACACGGGTCAAGTGAGCCCACTAGCCACCAGGGATGAGGCGCAGGAGGATGCCTGCGGGTGGAGGAGGGCCTCGAACACGCAAACGGCAGCGTGGTCGTGGGACAGAGGCAGGAGACAGCAGGTTGGTGCTGCGGTCGTGGGGGGCGAGCTCAGGACCTAAAACAGGTCAGAGTTCGCTCACTCGCGACGCGCAGCGCCAGCCATTAAGAAGGGAGGGGGGAGGGAGGAGCAGCTGGGAGGCGGGAGGCGGGAGGGAGCGGCAAATGGGGGCGCGAGGGGGGCGGGGCCGCAGGGAGGCAGCGGCAGGGATCGGGGAGCGCACAAGGGGCAAAAACACAGAAAACGAGCAAAACTAAAGGCAGTCACAATACTGGCCCAAAGACAGTTGTGGTAGTCAATGATTTACCTGTAGACTGCTTAAAAGGCAATGATTAGGAGACATCAGCCTCGGGCTGAAGTGGAGTTGGAGGCTCATGCAGCAATGCTGGGCATTCCAGGGCATATCTTTGCTCTTACAAAGGCTCAGGCCCAGAAGCAAGGAGGACAGGGAAACTTGGATCCTGGAAAAATGGACCAAGTGCTCCCAAAAGCTAGGGTTAGAAAGGGTAAACCCTTGCCCACTATCCCTCCCTCTCCAGAAGATACCCCTTTTAAGGAAGAGGAATCCTTTCACTGTGCAGAACCTACACCAGATGAGCTGGCAGCAGACACTGCTGAGCTTTTTGGTGCAGGGAGCCTGCTAGGGAAGAGCTGAATGCGGCACAGCAGACCTGTCCCACACTAGAGGGTTTAAGACAGCAAGCTGTCAAATAGCAGAATGGGGATATCACTGATAGCCATAAAGTCTATTGGGAAGACAACCTGCTCCATACTGAGTCAAGGGACCTTAAACCTGGAATTGCCAGGAGATTGGTCATCCCTTTGCAGTATAGGGAGTTTCTTCTGACTTTGGCTCATGATATTCCTTTGGCTGGGCATTTGGCCCAAAGTAAGACTTGGGACAGACTTGTTCCATTGTTTCACTGGCCTCATATGTCAGAGGACACCAATGAGTTTTGTCGCTCCTGTGTGACCTGCCAAGCTAGTGGCAAGACTGGTGGCACACCTAAGGCCCCCTTAATTCCACTCCCAGTGGTTGGGGGGCCCTTTGAAAGGGTAGTGGTTGACATTGTTGGACCTCTTGATCCTCCAACAGCTTCAGGAAATAGATTTATCCTTGCGGTAGATGACCATGCCACTAGGTATCCTGAAGCTATAACCTTAAGGACCACTACAGCTCCTGCAGTGGCCAAAGTCCTCCTGGGAATATTTTCCAGAGTGGGTTTCCCTAAGGAAGTGGTATCAGACAGAGGTAGTAACTTCATGTCCGCATTCCTCAAAGCTATGTGGAAGGAGTGTTGTGTAACTTACAAGTTCACTACTCCTTATCATCCACAAACCAATGGACTGGTTGAGAGGTTTAATACAACTCTCAAAGGCATGATCATGGGACTCCCTGAAAAACTCAGGAGGAGATGGGAAGTCCTGTAGCCATGCCTCCTTTTTGTTTTTGGGAGGTACCCCAAAAAGGAGTGGGCTTTAGCCCCTTTGAACTCCTCTTTGGACACCCTGTAAGGAGGGTGCTCTTGTGAAGGAGGGTGGGGACAACCTTTAAAAGCTCCCAAGCAAAACATTGTGGATTATGTACTTGGCCTCAGATCTAGAATGGCTGAGTTCATGAAAAAGGGCAGCAAAAACCTTCAGGCCAGCCAAGAGTTCCAAAAGCAATGGCATGACCAGAAGGCTGTCCTGACTCAGTACCACCCAGGACAGAATGTGTGGATATTGGAGCCTGTGGCCCCAAGAGCACTCCAGGACAAATGGAGTGGGCCCCATCTCCTTGTTGGGAAAAAAGGTAAGGTCACCTATTTAGTAGACCTGAGCACTGCCAGAAGCCCCCTTAGGGCGCTTCATGTCAATCGGCTGAAACCTTATTATGACAGGGCTGACTTAACCTGCTCATGGCCACTGATGAGGGGCAGGAGGAAGAGAGTGACCCTCTCCCTGACCTCTTCTCCACCACTGAAGCTGATGGCTTAGTGGAGGGAGCTGTGTTAGCACATTGCCTTACTGCTGAGCAGGACAACTGCATAAATCTCCTAGATCAGTTCTCTGTCCTCTTCTCACTGATTCCAGGTACAACTACCTGGTGTGAGCACAGAGTTGATACTGGAGACAGTTTACCTGTCAAAAGTAAGATTTATAGGCAGCCTGACCATGTCAGGGACTGCATTAAAGAAGAGGTACAGAAAATGTTAGATCTGGGAGTGATTGAACCTTCTGAAAGCCCATGGGCCAGCCCAGTGGTGCTTGTCCCTAAAACTCACAGTAAGTAACCAAAACTGATGCTCACCCTATACCCAGGGCAGATGAGCTAATAGATACACTGGCTTCTGCCAAGTATCTAAGCACTTTTGACTTAACTGTAGGATATTGGCAGATGAAGTTGTTAGAAGATGCTAAACCTAAAACAGCATTTGCAACCATTGGAGGGCACTATAAATTCACTGTTATGCCCTTTGGATTGAAAAATGCACCTGCCATTTTTCAGAGGTTCATGAATACAGTCCTCCAAGGATTGGAAGCCTTTAGTGCAGAATATCTGGATGATATAGCTGTCTTTAGCTCCACCTGGGATGATCACCTGGCCCACCTGTGGAATGTTTTGGAGGCCCTGCAAAAGGCAGGCCTCACTATCAAGGCTTCAAAGTGCCAGATAGGTGAGGGGAAAGTGGTTTATCTGGGCCACCTGGTAGGTGGCGAACAGATTGCACCACTGCAGGGGAAGATCCAAACCATTATGGAATGGGCTCCCCCTACAACTCAAACGCAAGTGAGAGCCTTCCTAGGCCTCACAGGGTACTACAGGAGAATTATGGCTCTATAGCTGCCCCTCTTAATGACCTCACACCCAAAAAGATGCCTAAAAAGGTATTATGGACAGCTAGCCGTCAAAAGGATTTTGATCAGCTCAAACAGGCCATGTGCTCTGCACCTATCCTAAAAAGCCCTTGTTACTCCAAGACATTCATAGTTCAAACTGATGCTTCTGAATTAGGGGTAGGGGCAGTTCTATCACAGCTTAACACTGAGGGCCAGGATCAACCTGTTGCTTTTATCAGCAGGAGGTTGACCCCTAGAGAAAAGCGTTGGTCTGCCATAGAGAGGGAGGCCTTTGCTGTGGTCTGGGCCCTGAAAAAGTTGAGACCATACCTCTTTGGTACTCACTTTATTGTTCAGATAGACCAAAAACCTCTATTATGGCTTAAACAAATGAAAGGTGAAAACCATAAATTGATGAGGTGGTCCATCTCCCAACAGGGAATGGACTATACAGTGGAACATAGACCTGGGAGTACCCACTCCAATGCAGATGGACTCTCCAGATATTTCCACTTAGACAATGAAGACTCATCTGGGCAAGGTTAGCCTTATTGTCCCTCGTGAAGATTCTGCAACAAAGGAAGATGCCAGGAACTTCTCCTTTGCGCAGAAGACGTCCCATGGCGTACTGGAGGATGCAGAGTTGTTTCCATGCAGAAAGACTGGAAACAAGCCTTGCTAGCTGCAAAGGTCGCGGTTGAAGAAAATGGGTGCTGCCCGGGCCAGGAAGGACCAGGAGGTCGCCCCTTGGAGGAGGAGACAGAGGGGGCGCTCAGCAACACAGAGAGCCCACACATAAGTAGGCAGCACCCGCAGAAGCACTTGAACAAAGGGTTCAAAAAATCTGAGCACCGAGGTCATCTCAACAGTACAAAGGAGGGTCCCACGAAGCTGGTGGTCAACTCAGCGAGTTGAGCAATGCAGGACGGAGTTCTGGGGACCTGGGCTATGCTGTGCATAAAGGATTCCTTGCAAAAGTGCACAGAAGCCCTAGCAGCTGCAGTTCACGCAGTACACAGGATTACTGTCTGGCGTGGGGCAGCAAGGACTTACCTCCACCAAATTTGGACAGAAGGACCACTGGATTGTTGGGGTCACTTGGATCCAGCTCCTGTGTTCCAGGGACCACGCTCGTCGAGATGAGAGGGGACCCAGAGGACCGGTGAAGCAGGAGTTTGGTGCCTGCATTAGCAGGGGGAAGATTCCGTCAACCCACGGGAGATTTCTTCTTGGCTTCCAGTGCAGGGTGAAGGCAGACAGCCCTCAGAGCATGCACCACCAGGAAACAGTCGGGAAAGCGGGCAGGATTAGGCGCTACAATGTACATCACCTTTTGGCACCGGCCACTCAGAGGCCTCCATTGTGCCCTCACACCTCTGCATTCAAGATGGCAGAGGTCTGGGACACACTGGAGGAGCTCTGGGCACCACCCCTGGGGTGGTGATGGACAGGGGAGTGGTCACTCCCCTTTCCTTTGTGCAGTTTCGCACCAGAGCAGGGGCTGGGGGGTCCCTGAACCAGTGTAGACTGGCTTATGCAAGGAGGGCAACATCTGTGCCCTTCAAAGCATTTCCAGTGGCTGGGGGTGGCTACTCCTCCCCAGCCCTTAACACCTATTTCCAAAGGGAGAGGGTGTAACATCCTCTCTCAGAGGAAATTCTTTGTTCTGCCTTCCTTACAGGGCTGGGCTGCCCAGACCCCAGGAGGGCAGAAGCCTGTCTGTGGGTTGGCAGCAGCGGTAGCTACAGTGAAAACCCCAGAGAGCTAGTTTGGCAGTTCCCAGGGTCCATGCTGGAGACCCGGGGATGCATGGGATTGGCACCCCAATACCCTATTTGGCATGGAGGGACAATTCCATGATCTTAGATATGTTACATGGCCATACTCGGAGTTACCATTCTGAAGCTACATATGGGTATTGACCTATATGTAGTGCACGCATGTAATGGTGTCCCCGCACTCACAAAGTCCGGGGAAATTGCCCTGAACAATGTGGGGGCATCTTGGCTAGTGCCAGGGTGCCCTCACACTTAGTAACTTTGCACCTAACCTTCACTAGGTGAGGGTTAGACATATAGGTGACTTATAAGTTACTTAAGTGCAGTGTAAAATGGCTGTGAAATAACGTGGACGTTATTTCACTCAGGCTGCAGTGGCAGTCCTGTGTAAGAATTGTCTGAGCTCCCTATGGAAGGCAAAAGAAATGCTGCAGCCCATAGGGATCTCCTGGAACCCCAATACCCTGGGTACCTAGGTACCATATACTAGGGAATTATAAGGGTGTTCCAGTGTGCCAATCAGAATTGGTAAAAATGGTCACTAGCATGTAGTGACAAATTTAAAAGCAGAGAGAGCATAAGCACTGAGGTTCTGGTTAGCAGAGCCTCAGTGACACAGTTAGGCACCACACAGGGAAAACACATTCAGGCCACAAACTATGAGCACCGGGGTCCTGGCTAGCAGGATCCCAGTGAGAGAGGCAAAAAAGAAACTGACACACAAGTAAAAATGGGGGTAACATGCCAGGCAAGATGGTACTTTCCTACAGTCTGGCGCTATAATGTTATACAGAAACTGTCCCAACGGATAAAGGCTGTTAAAACATCTCTTCAGAGCACCATGGAAAGTGCTCATGTAAAGCGGTGAAATCACTTAATTTGGGTTTACGCTAAAGAATGTCGCAACAACAGACAGATGACACAGAAAAAAATGATTTTGTTAGCGAAAAACACGAGACACCAGAAAAAAATGCAATTTCATTAGCAGAACAATATCATAAAGAATGTGAAATTTTTTTATAATTTCCACCTGCAAAAGCAGAGTTAAACAAACACGTTTTAAACGCATGAAGCCATGGGAAGATAAGTATCGCAAATGCGTGCAGCCAGCGGAAACTAATTATTGGTAACTGTGCAGCCTAAGAAACAAGTTTTACCCACTAAAGCGGATGAGGCTGACTATTAGGGCCTCTGGATACTGATAAGAGAAACACACTTTTAAAGAACAGGAAAGAAAATGCTACAACCAATAGAAACAGAGTTTGTTGTTTCAGTTGTGTAGCATGGCAGTGGTGACTGCATTTGTTATTTTATTTTAGTTTGTTGTTTCAGTTGCATAGCACAGCACTGGTGACTGCATTTGTTATTTTAATTTAGTTTGTTGTTTCTGTTGCATAGCACGGCAGTGGTGACCGCATTTGTTATTCTCATTTTGTTTGTTGTTTCAGTTGTGTAGCACGGCAGTGGTGAGCGCATTTGTTATTTTCATTTAGTTTGTTGTTTCAGTTCTGTAGCACAGCATTGGTGACAGCATTTGTTATTTTCATTTAGTTTGTTATTTCAGTTGTGTAGCACGGCAGCGGTGACCGCATTTGTTATTCTAATTTAGTTTGTTGTTTCAGTTGTGTAGCACAGCAGCGGTGACCGCATTTGTTATTTTCATTTAGTTTGTTGTTTCAGTTGTGTAGCACGGCATTGGTGACAGCATTTGTTATTTTCATTTAGTTTGTTCTTTCAGTTGTGTAGCATGGCATTGGTGACCGCATTTGTTATTTTCATTTAGTTTGTTGATTCAGTTGCGTAGCATGGCATTGGTGACCACATTTTTTAATTTTGTTTATTGTTCAGTTGTATAGCACTGCAGTGGTGACCCCATTTGTTATTTTCATTTAGTTTGTTGTTTCAGTTGTGTAGCATGGCATTGGTGACCGCATATGTTATTTTAATTTAGTTTGTTGTTTCAGTTGTGTAGCACGGCATTGGTGACCGCATTTGTTATTTTAATTTAGTTTGTTGATTCAGTTGTGTAGCACGGCAGTGGTGCCTGCATTTTTTATTTTAATTTAGTTTGTTGTTTCTGTTGTGTAGCACGGCATTGGTGACAGCATTTGTTATTTTAATTTAGTTTATTGTTTCAGTTGTGTAGCACAGCAGTGGTGACCGCATTTGTTATATTAATTTAGTTTGTTGTTTCAGTTGTGTAGCACAGCAGTGGTGACCGCGTTTGTTATTTTAATTTAGTTTGTTGTTTCAGTTGCGTAGCACAGCAGTGGTGACTGCATTTGTTATTTTAATTTAGTTTGTTGATTCAGTTAAGTAGCACGGCAGTGGTGAGCACATTTGTTATTTTAATTTAGTTTGTTGTTTCAGTTGCGTAGCACGGCAGTGGTGACCGCATTTGTTATTTTAATTTAGTTTGTTGATTCAGTTGTGTAGCACGGAAGTGGTGAGCGCATTTGTTATTTTAATTTAGTTTGTTGTTTTAGTTGTGTAGCACGGCAGTGGTGACAGCATTTGTTATTTTAATTTGGTTTGTTGTTTCAGTTGTGTAGCACAGCAGTAGTGACCGCATTTGTTATTTTAATTTAGTTTGTTGTTTCAGTTGTGTGGCACGGCAGTGGTGACCGCATTTGTTATTCTAATTTAGTTTGTTGATTCAGTTGTATAGCACGACAGTGGTGACTGCATTTGTTATTTTGATTTAGTTTGTTTTTTCAGTTGTATAGCATTGCAGTGGTGACCGCATTTGTTATTTTAATTTAGTTTGTTGTTTCAGTTGTGTAGCGCGGCAGTGGTGACCCCATTTGCTATTTTCATTTAGTTTGTTGTTTCAGTTGTGTAGCATGGCATTGGTGACCGCATTTGTTATTTTAATTTAGTTTGTTGTTTCAGTTGTGTAGCACGGCATTGGTGACCGCATTTGTTATTTTAATTTAGTTTGTTGATTCAGTTGTGTAGCACGGCAGTGGTGCCTGCATTTGTTATTTTAATTTAGTTTGTTGTTTCAGTTGTGTAGCACGGCATTGGTGACAGCATTTGTTATTTTAATTTAGTTTATTGTTTCAGTTGTGTAGCACAGCAGTGGTGACCGCATTTGTTATATTAATTTAGTTTGTTATTTCAGTTGTGTAGCACGGCAGTGGTGACCGCATTTGTTATTTTAATTTAGTTTGTTGTTTCAGTTGCGCAGCACAGCAGTGGGACTGCATTTGTTATTTTAATTTAGTTTGTTGATTCAGTTGCGTAGCACGGCAGTGGTGAGCACATTTGTTATTTTAATTTAGTTTGTTGTTTCAGTTGCGTAGCACGGCAGTGGTGACCGCATTTGTTATTTTAATTTAGTTTGTTGATTCAGTTGCGTAGCACGGCAGTGGTGAGCGCATTTGTTATTTTAATTTAGTTTGTTGTTTTAGTTGTGTAGCACGGCATTGGTGACAGCATTTGTTATTTTAATTTGGTTTGTTGTTTCAGTTGTGTAGCACAGCAGTAGTGACCGCATTTGTTATTTTAATTTAGTTTGTTGTTTCAGTTGTGTGGCACGGCAGTGGTGACCGCATTTGTTATTCTAATTTAGTTTGTTGATTCAGTTGTGTAGCACGGCAGTGGTGCCTGCATTTGTTATTTTAATTCAGTTTGTTGTTTCAGTTGTATAGCACGACAGTGGTGACTGCATTTGTTATTTTGATTTAGTTTGTTGTTTCAGTTGTGTAGCACAGCAGTAGTGACCGCATTTGTTATTTTAATTTAGTTTGTTGTTTCAGTTGTGTAGCACAGCAGTAGTGACCGCATTTGTTATTTTAATTTAGTTTGTTGTTTCAGTTGTGTGGCACGGCAGTGGTGACCGCATTTGTTATTCTAATTTAGTTTGTTGATTCAGTTGTATAGCACGACAGTGGTGACTGCATTTGTTATTTTGATTTAGTTTGTTTTTTCAGTTGTATAGCATTGCAGTGGTGACCGCATTTGTTATTTTAATTTAGTTTGTTGTTTCAGTTGTGTAGCGCGGCAGTGGTGACCCCATTTGTTATTTTCATTTAGTTTGTTGTTTCAGTTGTGTAGCATGGCATTGGTGACCGCATTTGTTATTTTAATTTAGTTTGTTGTTTCAGTTGTGTAGCACGGCATTGGTGACCGCATTTGTTATTTTAATTTAGTTTGTTGATTCAGTTGTGTAGCACGGCATTGGTGCCTGCATTTGTTATTTTAATTTAGTTTGTTGTTTCAGTTGTGTAACACGGCATTGGTGACAGCATTTGTTATTTTAATTTAGTTTATTGTTTCAGTTGTGTAGCACAGCAGTGGTGACCGCATTTGTTATTTTAATTTAGTTTGTTGTTTCAGTTGCGTAGCACAGCAGTGGTGACTGCATTTGTTATTTTAATTTAGTTTGTTGATTCAGTTGCGTAGCACGGCAGTGGTGAGCACATTTGTTATTTTAATTTAGTTTGTTGTTTCAGTTGCGTAGCACGGCAGTGGTGACCGCATTTGTTATTTTAATTTAGTTTGTTGATTCAGTTGTGTAGCACAGCAGTGGTGAGCGCATTTGTTATTCTAATTTAGTTTGTTGTTTTAGTTGTGCAGCACGGCAGTGGTGACAGCATTTGTTATTTTAATTTGGTTGGTTGTTTCAGTTGTGTAGCACAGCAGTAGTGACCGCATTTGTTATTTTAATTTAGTTTGTTGTTTCAGTTGTGTGGCACGGCAGTGGTGACCGCATTTGTTATTCTAATTTAGTTTGTTGATTCAGTTGTGTAGCACGGCAGTGGTGCCTGCATTTGCTATTTTAATTCAGTTTGTTGTTTCAGTTGTGTAGCATGGCATTGGTTACAGCATTTGTTATTTTAATTTAGTTTGTTGATTTAGTTGGGTAGCACGGCAGTGGTGACCGCATTTGTTATTTTAATTTAGTTTGTTGTTTCAGTTGTATAGCACGGCAATGGTGACTACATTTTTTAATTTTGTTTATTGGTCAGTTGTATAGCACGACAGTGGTGACTGCATTTGTTAATTTGATTTAGTTGGTTGTTTCAGTTGTATAGCATTGCAGTGGTGACCGCATTTGTTATTTTAATTTAGTTTGTTGTTTCAGTTGTGTAGCGCGGCAGTGGTGACCGCATTTGTTATTTTCATTTAATTTGTTGTTTCAGTTGTGTAGCACATCAGTGGTGACTGCATTTGTTATTTTAATTTAGTTTGTTGTTTCAGTTGTATAGCATGGCAGTGTTGACCGCATTAGGGATGTGTCCCCCTCCCCTCAGGGAGGAGGCACAAAGAGGGTGTAGCCACCCTCCAGGACAGTAGCCATTGGCTATTGCCTTCCTGACCTAAACACACCCCGAAATTCAGTGTTTAGGGGCGACCCAGAACCCAGGAAATCAGATTCCTGCAACCTACACAAAGAAGGACTGCTGACCTGAAAGCCTTGCAGAGACGACAACTGCTTTGGCCCCAGCCCTACCGGCCTGTCTCCAGACTCAAAGAAAACTGTACAGCGACGCATCTGACAGGGACCAGCGACATCTGAAGCCTCAGAGGACTGCCCTGAAACCCAAAGGACCAAGAAACTCCCGAGAACAGCGCCACTGTTCACCCACAACAACAATTTTGTTACAAAGAAGCAACTTTTAAAGAACTCACTCTTCTCGCCGGAAGCTGAGACTTCACCCTCTGTACCTGACGCCCCCGGCTCGAGCTCCAGAGAATCAACACTACAGGGAGGACTTCCAGGCGACTGCGACCTCGTGAGTAGCTCGAGACGACCCCCCCTGGACCCGTACAGTGACGCATGCTGAGAGAATCCAGAGGCTCCCCCTGACCGTGTCTGCCTGTAACAAGGAACCCGACGCCTGGACCAAGCACTGCATCCGCCAGGACCAGAAGGAACCAAATTTGAGTGCAGGAGTGACCATCAGGCGACCCTCTGCCTAGCCCAGTCGGTGGCTGGCCCAAGAAGCCCCCTGTGCCCTGCCTGCACCACTAGAGTGACCCCCCCGGGTCCCTCCATTGATTTCTATTACAGACCAGAAGCCTGCTTTGCACACTGCACCCGGCTGCCCCTGTGCCGCTGAGGGTGTGTTTGGTGTCTCTACTTGTGTTCTCCCCCCCCCCCCCAGTGCTCTATAAAACCCCCTGGTCTGCCCTCTGAAGACGCAGGTACTTACCTGTTGGCAGACCGGAACCGGAGCACCCCTGTTCTTCATAGGCTGTTGTGAATCTCAACTGGAGGGGGGTTTACTGGCCCAAAGACAGTTGTGGTAGTCAATGATTTACCTGTAGACTGCTTAAAAGGCAATGATTAGGAGACATCAGCCTCGGGCTGAAGTGGAGTTGGAGGCTCATGCAGCAATGCTGGGCATTCCAGGGCATATCTTTGCTCTTACAAAGGCTCAGACCCAGAAGCAAGGAGGACAGGGAAACTTGGATCCTGGAAAAATGGACCAAGTGCTCCCAAAAGCTAGGGGTAGAAAGGGTAAACCCTTGCCCACTATCCCTCCCTCTCCAGAAGATACCCCTTTTAAGGAAGAGGAATCCTTTCACTGTGCAGAACCTACACCAGATGAGCTGGCAGCAGACACTGCTGAGCTTTTTGGTGCAGGGAGCCTGCTAGGGAAGAGCTGAATGCGGCACAGCAGACCTGTCCCACACTAGAGGGTTTAAGACAGCAAGCTGTCAAATAGCAGAATGGGGATATCACTGATAGCCATAAAGTCTATTGGGAAGACAACCTGCTCCATACTGAGTCAAGGGACCTTAAACCTGGAATTGCCAGGAGATTGGTCATCCCTTTGCAGTATAGGGAGTTTCTTCTGACTTTGGCTCATGATATTCCTTTGGCTGGGCATTTGGCCCAAAGTAAGACTTGGGACAGACTTGTTCCATTGTTTCACTGGCCTTATATGTCAGAGGACACCAATGAGTTTTGTCGCTCCTGTGTGACCTGCCAAGCTAGTGGCAAGACTGGTGGCACACCTAAGGCCCCCTTAATTCCACTCCCAGTGGTTGGGGGGCCCTTTGAAAGGGTAGGGGTTGACATTGTTGGACCTCTTGACCCTCCAACAGCTTCAGGAAATAGATTTATCCTTGCGGTAGATGACCATGCCACTAGGTATCCTGAAGCTATAACCTTAAGGACCACTACAGCTCCTGCAGTGGCCAAAGTCCTCCTGGGAATATTTTCCAGAGTGGGTTTCCCTAAGGAAGTGGTATCAGACAGAGGTAGTAACTTCATGTCCGCATTCCTCAAAGCTATGTGGAAGGAGTGTTGTGTAACTTACAAGTTCACTACTCCTTATCATCCACAAACCAATGGACTGGTTGAGAGGTTTAATACAACTCTCAAAGGCATGATCATGGGACTCCCTGAAAAACTCAGGAGGAGATGGGAAGTCCTGTAGCCATGCCTCCTTTTTGCTTTTGGGAGGTACCCCAAAAAGGAGTGGGCTTTAGCCCCTTTGAACTCCTCTTTGGACACCCTGTAAGGAGGGTGCTCTTGTGAAGGAGGGTGGGGACAACCTTTAAAAGCTCCCAAGCAAAACATTGTGGATTATGTACTTGGCCTCAGATCTAGAATGGCTGAGTTCATGAAAAAGGGCAGCAAAAACCTTCAGGCCAGCCAAGAGTTCCAAAAGCAATGGCATGACCAGAAGGCTGTCCTGACTCAGTACCACCCAGGACAGAATGTGTGGATATTGGAGCCTGTGGCCCCAAAAGCACTCCAGGACAAATGGAGTGGGCCCCATCTCCTTGTGGGGAAAAAAGGTAAGGTCACCTATTTAGTAGACCTGAGCACTGCCAGAAGCCCCCTTACGGCGCTTCATGTCAATCGGCTGAAACCTTATTATGACAGGGCTGACTTAACCTGCTCATGGCCACTGATGAGGGGCAGGAAGAAGAGAGTGACCCTCTCCCTGACCTCTTCTCCACCACTGAAGCTGATGGCTTAGTGGAGGGAGCTGTGTTAGCACATTGCCTTACTGCTGAGCAGGACAACTGCATAAATCTCCTAGATCAGTTCTCTGTCCTCTTCTCACTGATTCCAGGTACAACTACCTGGTGTGAGCACAGAGTTGATACTGGAGACAGTTTACCTGTCAAAAGTAAGATTTATAGGCAGCCTGACCATGTCAGGGACTGCATTAAAGAAGAGGTACAGAAAATGTTAGATCTGGGAGTGATTGAACCTTCTGAAAGCCCATGGGCCAGCCCAGTGGTGCTTGTCCCTAAAACTCACAGTAAGTAACCAAAACTGATGCTCACCCTATACCCAGGGCAGATGAGCTAATAGATACACTGGCTTCTGCCAAGTATCTAAGCACTTTTGACTTAACTGTAGGATATTGGCAGATGAAGTTGTTAGAAGATGCTAAACCTAAAACAGCATTTGCAACCATTGGAGGGCACTATAAATTCACTGTTATGCCCTTTGGATTGAAAAATGCACCTGCCATTTTTCAGAGGTTCATGAATACAGTCCTCCAATGATTGGAAGCCTTTAGTGCAGAATATCTGGATGATATAGCTGCCTTTAGCTCCACCTGGGATGATCACCTGGCCCACCTGTGGAATGTTTTGGAGGCCCTGCAAAAGGCAGGCCTCACTATCAAGGCTTCAAAGTGCCAGATAGGTGAGGGGAAAGTGGTTTATCTGGGCCACCTGGTAGGTGGCGAACAGATTGCACCACTGCAGGGGAAGATCCAAACCATTATGGAATGGGCTCCCCCTACAACTCAAACGCAAGTGAGAGCCTCCCTAGGCCTCACAGGGTACTACAGGAGAATTATGGCTCTATAGCTGCCCCTCTTAATGACCTCACACCCAAAAAGATGCCTAAAAAGGTATTATGGACAGCTAGCCGTCAAAAGGATTTTGATGAGCTCAAACAGGCCATGTGCTCTGCACCTATCCTAAAAAGCCCTTGTTACTCCAAGACATTCATACTTCAAACTGATGCTTCTGAATTAGGGATAGGGGCAGTTCTATCACAGCTTAACACTGAGGGCCAGGATCAACCTGTTGCTTTTATCAGCAGGAGGTTGACCCCTAGAGAAAAGCGTTGGTCTGCCATAGAGAGGGAGGCCTTTGCTGTGGTCTGGGCCCTGAAAAAGTTGAGACCATACCTCTTTGGTACTCACTTTATTGTTCAAATAGACCAAAAACCTCTATTATGGCTTAAACAAATGAAAGGTGAAAACCATAAATTGATGAGGTGGTCCATCTCCCAACAGGGAATGGACTATACAGTGGAACATAGACCTGGGAGTACCCACTCCAATGCAGATGGACTCTCCAGATATTTCCACTTAGACAATGAAGACTCATCTGGGCAAGGTTAGCCTTATTGTCCCTCGTGAAGATTCTGCAACAAAGGAAGATGCCAGGAACTTCTCCTTTGCGCAGAAGACGTCCCATGGCGTACTGGAGGATGCAGAGTTGTTTCCATGCAGAAAGACCGGAAACAAGCCTTGCTAGCTGCAAAGGTCGCGGTTGAAGAAAATGGGTGCTGCCCGGGCCAGGAAGGACCAGGAGGTCGCCCCTTGGAGGAGGAGACAGAGGGGGCGCTCAGCAACACAGAGAGCCCACACATAAGTAGGCAGCACCCGCAGAAGCACTTGAACAAAGGGTTCAAAAAATCTGAGCACCAAGGTCATCTCAACAGTACAAAGGAGGGTCCCACGAAGCTGGTGGTCAACTCAGCGAGTTGAACAATGCAGGACGGAGTGCTGGGGACCTGGGCTATGCTGTGCATAAAGGATTCCTTGCAAAAGTGCACAGAAGCCCTAGCAGCTGCAGTTCACGCAGTACACAGGATTACTGTCTGGCGTGGGGCAGCAAGGACTTACCTCCACCAAATTTGGACAGAAGGACCACTGGATTGTTGGGGTCACTTGGATCCAGCTCCTGTGTTCCAGGGACCACGCTCGTCGAGATGAGAGGGGACCCAGAGGACCGGTGAAGCAGGAGTTTGGTGCCTGCATTAGCAGGGGGAAGATTCCGTCAACCCACAGGAGATTTCTTCTTGGCTTCCAGTGCTGGGTGAAGGCAGACAGCCCTCAGAGCATGCACCACCAGGAAACAGTCGGGAAAGCGGGCAGGATTAGGCGCTACAATGTACATCACCTTTTGGCACCGGCCACTCAGAGGCCTCCATTGTGCCCTCACACCTCTGCATTCAAGATGGCAGAGGTCTGGGACACACTGGAGGAGCTCTGGGCACCACCCCTGGGGTGGTGATGGACAGGGGAGTGGTCACTCCCCTTTCCTTTGTGCAGTTTCGCACCAGAGCAGGGGCTGGGGGATCCCTGAACCAGTGTAGACTGGCTTATGCAAGGAGGGCAACATCTGTGCCCTTCAAAGCATTTCCAGTGGCTGGGGGTGGCTACTCCTCCCCAGCCCTTAACACCTATTTCCAAAGGGAGAGGGTGTAACATCCTCTCTCAGAGGAAATTCTTTGTTCTGCCTTCCTTACAGGGCTGGGCTGCCCAGACCCCAGGAGGGCAGAAGCCTGTCTGTGGGTTGGCAGCAGCGGTAGCTACAGTGAAAACCCCAGAGCGCTAGTTTGGCAGTTCCCGGGGTCCATGCTGGAGACCCGGGGATGCATGGGATTGGCACCCCAATACCATATTTGGCATGGAGGGACAATTCCATGATCTTAGATATGTTACATGGCCATACTCGGAGTTACCATTCTGAAGCTACATATGGGTATTGACCTATATGTAGTGCACGCATGTAATGGTGTCCCCGCACTCACAAAGTCCGGGGAAATTGCCCAGAACAATGTGGGGGCATCTTGGCTAGTGCCAGGGTGCCCTCACACTTAGTAACTTTGCACCTAACCTTCACTAGGTGAGGGTTAGACATATAGGTGACTTATAAGTTACTTAAGTGCAGTGTAAAATGGCTGTGAAATAACGTGGACGTTATTTCACTCAGGCTGCAGTGGCAGTCCTGTGTAAGAATTGTCTGAGCTCCCTATGGGAGGCAAAAGAAATGCTGCAGCCCATAGGGATCTCCTGGAACCCCAATACCCTGGGTACCTAGGTACCATATACTAGGGAATTATAAGGGTGTTCCAGTGTGCCAATCAGAATTGGTAAAAATGGTCACTAGCCTGTAGTGACAATTTTAAAAGCAGAGAGAGCATAAGCACTGAGGTTCTGGTTAGCAGAGCCTCAGTGACACAGTTAGGCACCACACAGGGAAAACACATTCAGGCCACAAACTATGAGCACCGGGGTCCTGGCTAGCAGGATCCCAGTGAGAGAGGCAAAAAAGAAACTGACACACAAGTAAAAATGGGGGTAACATGCCTGGCAAGATGGTACTTTCCTACAGTCTGGCGCTATAATGTTATACAGAAACTGTCCCAACGGATAAAGGCTGTTAAAACATCTCTTCAGAGCACCATGGAAAGTGCTCATGTAAAGCGGTGAAATCACTTAATTTGGGTTTACGCTAAAGAATGTCGCAACAACAGACAGATGACACAGAAAAAAATGATTTTGTTAGCGAAAAACACGAGACACCAGAAAAAAATGCAATTTCATTAGCAGAACAATAATATATAATTTCCACCTGCAAAAGCAGAGTTAAACAAGCACGTATTAAACGCATGAAGCCATGGGAAGATAAGTATCGCAAATGCGTGCAGCCAGCGGAAACTAATTATCGGTAACTGTGCAGCCTAAGAAACAAGTTTCACCCACTAAAGCGGATGAGGCTGACTATTAGGGCCTCTGGATACTGATAAGAGAAACACACTTTTAAAGAACAGGAAAGAAAATGCTACAACCAACAGAAACAGAGTTTGTTGTTTCAGTTGTGTAGCATGGCAGTGGTGACTGCATTTGTTATTTTATTTTAGTTTGTTGTTTCAGTTGCATAGCACAGCACTGGTGACTGCATTTGTTATTTTAATTTAGTTTGTTGTTTCAGTTGCATAGCACGGCAGTGGTGACCGCATTTGTTATTTTCATTTTGTTTGTTGTTTCAGTTGTGTAGCACGGCAGTGGTGAGCGCATTTGTTATTTTCATTTAGTTTGTTGTTTCAGTTCTGTAGCACAGCATTGGTGACAGCATTTGTTATTTTCATTTAGTTTGTTATTTCAGTTGTGTAGCACGGCAGCGGTGACCGCATTTGTTATTCTAATTTAGTTTGTTGTTTCAGTTGTGTAGCACGGCAGCGGTGACCGCATTTGTTATTTTCATTTAGTTTGTTGTTTCAGTTGTGTTGCACGGCATTGGTGACAGCATTTGTTATTTTCATTTAGTTTGTTGTTTCAGTTGTGTAGCATGGCATTGGTGACCGCATTTGTTATTTTCATTTAGTTTTTTGATTCAGTTGCGTAGCATGGCATTGGTGACCACATTTTTTAATTTTGTTTATTGTTCAGTTGTATAGCACTGCAGTGGTGACCCCATTTGTTATTTTCATTTAGTTTGTTGTTTCAGTTGTGTAGCATGGCATTGGTGACCGCATATGTTATTTTAATTTAGTTTGTTGTTTCAGTTGTGTAGCACGGCATTGGTGACCGCATTTGTTATTTTAATTTAGTTTGTTGATTCAGTTGTGTAGCACGGCAGTGGTGCCTGCATTTGTTATTTTAATTTAGTTTTTTGTTTCAGTTGTGTAGCACGGCATTGGTGACAGCATTTGTTATTTTAATTTAGTTTATTGTTTCAGTTGTGTAGCACAGCAGTGGTGACCGCATTTGTTATATTAATTTAGTTTGTTGTTTCAGTTGTGTAGCACAGCAGTGG
Source organism: Pleurodeles waltl (assembly GCF_031143425.1). Taxonomy (NCBI): domain Eukaryota; kingdom Metazoa; phylum Chordata; class Amphibia; order Caudata; family Salamandridae; genus Pleurodeles; species Pleurodeles waltl. The sequence goes on from NC_090447.1 coordinate 955,489, forward strand.
TGACCGCATTTGTTATTTTAATTTAGTTTGTTGTTTCAGTTGCGTAGCACAGCAGTGGTGACTGCATTTGTTATTTTAATTTAGTTTGTTGATTCAGTTGCGTAGCACGGCAGTGGTGAGCACATTTGTTATTTTAATTTAGTTTGTTGTTTCAGTTGCGTAGCACGGCAGTGGTGACCGCATTTGTTATTTTAATTTAGTTTGTTGATTCAGTTGCGTAGCACGGCAGTGGTGAGCGCATTTGTTATTTTAATTTAGTTTGTTGTTTTAGTTGTGTAGCACGGCAGTGGTGACAGCATTTGTTATTTTAATTTGGTTTGTTTCAGTTGTGTAGCACAGCAGTAGTGACCGCATTTGTTATTTTAATTTAGTTTGTTGTTTCAGTTGTGTGGCACGGCAGTGGTGACCGCATTTGTTATTCTAATTTAGTTTGTTGATTCAGTTGTATAGCACGACAGTGGTGACTGCATTTGTTATTTTGATTTAGTTTGTTTTTTCAGTTGTATAGCATTGCAGTGGTGACCGCATTTGTTATTTTAATTTAGTTTGTTGTTTCAGTTGTGTAGCGCGGCAGTGGTGACCCCATTTGTTATTTTCATTTAGTTTGTTGTTTCAGTTGTGTAGCATGGCATTGGTGACCGCATTTGTTATTTTAATTTAGTTTGTTGTTTCAGTTGCGTAGCACGGCAGTGGTGACCGCATTTGTTATTTTCATTTAGTTTGTTGATTCAGTTGCGTAGCACGGCAGTGGTGAGCACATTTGTTATTTTAATTTAGTTTGTTGTTTCAGTTGCGTAGCACGGCAGTGGTGAGCGCATTTGTTATTTTAATTTAGTTTGTTGTTTTAGTTGTGTAGCACGGCAGTGGTGACAGCATTTGTTATTTTAATTTGGTTGGTTGTTTCAGTTGTGTAGCACAGCAGTAGTGACCGCATTTATTATTTTAATTTAGTTTGTTGTTTCAGTTGTGTGGCACGGCAGTGGTGACCCCATTTGTTATTCTAATTTAGTTTGTTGATTCAGTTGTGTAGCACGGCAGTGGTGCCCGCATTTGCTATTTTAATTCAGTTTGTTGTTTCAGTTGTGTAGCATGGCATTGGTGACAGCATTTGTTATTATAATTTAGTTTGTTGATTTAGTTGTGTAGCACGGCAGTGGTGACCGCATTTGTTATTTTAATTTAGTTTGTTGTTTCAGTTGTATAGCACGGCAATGGTGACTACATTTTTTAATTTTGTTTATTGGTCAGTTGTATAGCACGACAGTGGTGACTGCATTTGTTAATTTGATTTAGTTTGTTGTTTCAGTTGTATAGCATTGCAGTGGTGACCGCATTTGTTATTTTAATTTAGTTTGTTGTTTCAGTTGTGTAGCGCGGCAGTGGTGACCGCATTTGTTATTTTCATTTCGTTTGTTGTTTCAGTTGTGTAGCACGGCAGTGGTGACTGCATTTGTTATTTTAATTTAGTTTGTTGTTTCAGTTGTATAGCATGGCAGTGTTGACCGCATTAGGGATGTGTCCCCCTCCCCTCAGGGAGGAGGCACAAAGAGGGTGTAGCCACCCTCCAGGACAGTAGCCATTGGCTATTGCCTTCCTGACCTAAACACACCCCGAAATTCAGTGTTTAGGAGCGACCCAGAACCCAGGAAATCAGATTCCTGCAACCTACACAAAGAAGGACTGCTGACCTGAAAGCCTTGCAGAGACGACAACTGCTTTGGCCCCAGCCCTACCGGCCTGTCTCCAGACTCAAAGAAAACTGCACAGCGACGCATCTGACAGGGACCAGCGACATCTGAAGCCTCAGAGGACTACCCTGAAACCCAAAGGACCAAGAAACTCCCGAGAACAGCGCCACTGTTCACCCACAACAACAATTTTGTTACAAAGAAGCAACTTTTAAAGAACTCACTCTTCTCGCCGGAAGCTGAGACTTCACCCTCTGTACCCGACGCCCCCGGCTCGAGCTCCAGAGAATCAACACTACAGGGAGGACTTCCAGGCGACTGCGACCTCGTGAGTAGCTCGAGACGACCCCCCCTGGACCCGTACAGTGACGCATGCTGAGAGAATCCAGAGGCTCCCCCTGACCGTGTCTGCCTGTAACAAGGAACCCGACGCCTGGACCAAGCACTGCATCCGCAGCCCCCAGGACCAGAAGGAACCGAATTTGAGTGCAGGAGTGACCATCAGGCGACCCTCTGCCTAGCCCAGTCGGTGGCTGGCCCAAGAAGCCCCCTGTGCCCTGCCTGCACCACTAGAGTGACCCCCCCGGGTCCCTCCATTGATTTCTATTACAGACCAGAAGCCTGCTTTGCACACTGCACCCGGCTGCCCCTGTGCCGCTGAGGGTGTGTTTGGTGTCTCTACTTGTGTCCCCCCCCCCCCCCCCAGTGCTCTATAAAACCCCCTGGTCTGCCCTCTGAAGACGCAGGTACTTACCTGTTGGCAGACCGGAACCAGAGCACCCCTGTTCTTCATAGGTGCCTATATGTTTTGGGCCCTCCTTTGACCTCTGCACCTGACCGGCCCTGTGTTGCTGATGCAGTGACTTTGGGGTTGCCTTGAACCCCCAACGGTGGGCTGCCTATGCCCAGGAACTTGAACTTGTAGGTGACTTACTTACCTGAAAAACTAACCATTACTTACCTCCCCCAGGAACTGTTGATTTTTGCACTGTGTCCACTTTTAAAACAGCTTATTGCCATTTATACTAAAACTGTGTATGTCAGTGCTCTAATTCAAAGTTCCTAACTTACCTGTGTGGAGTACCTTGCATTTTATGTATTTACTTCAAATCTTTAATCTTGTGGTTCTAAAATAAATTAAGAAAATATATTTTTCTATATAAAAACTATTGTCCTTGAGTTAAGTCTTTGAGTGTGTGTTCCTCATGTATTGCCTGTGTGTGAACAACAAATGGTTAACACTACCCTCTGATAAGCCTACTGCTCAACCACACTCAGGGATGTGGAATTCCTATCGCCCGACGCCCGGGACATCTTGTTTGGGGTCAAGGGCAACAAGTTTTTATGTTTACTTTGTCCTTGGGACAAGTAGGCCCAACCCTCTGCAGCACAAACCCTTTGGTTGCCTGTTTACAGAGAGTGGAACTCTCTGCAGTTGAGGTAATGTGTTTCCAATAGATAATGCTGTTCGAACTTGTATTTATGGTTCATTATTTGAAAGCCTTCATTATTAGGGTGAGTGCTGTAAATAAATGTTTTAAGGTCACACTTCACTACTGACGTTGGTTCCAGTACAAAAAAAAAAAACGTGTATACACATGTTTGAAAAGTTTAGGCTATGAGGCTAAGTATAATGCTCCCAGAATGCTCTCTGATTAGATGCAAATGAAGTGTCATTTAGTAAAATGTTTTGATGCATGCTAGTATTTCCCAAAAATATTTCTAATGGAAAATCAGTGTAACCATTTTCAACACGATTATGGGAAGCATGAAAATAAACAAACACTGACAAAGCCAACTGATCTGACATATTTTTATAAGTCTTTTAGTTTCATCAATGCGTGTCTTGTTTTGACATGGCTTTTGTAACACTTTATTGTTGTGGGAGCTACCAGGCCCTCAACATTGTAACAAACACTGGCAAAAAAAAAACCAAAACGTTTTTGAACTCTAAAAGCACACGTTGCCACCAGTGGCATAACAAAGGCCCCGCAGCCGCCCTCCAGGGGGCCCCTTCAGCCCTGCCCTGAGTGAGTCTGGATAGGGGGCTCCTCCATGTTCTTTGCAAAGGGGCACCTTCCAATTTCGTTACGTCACTGATTGCCACTGTAGTTCCTGACACTGAACAAAAATACTTTGTGTGCCAATATGCTCCTTGTGGAAGAGCAGAATGCAATCACTCACAGTAAAGCCAGCCAAAAGAGAGAGAAATAGAAGTTTAATAAAAACAAAATGTCTTTGTTAACACCAGACCTAATTAGGGACCAAGACCCACATGTAGGTAGCTTTTTGCATGTCACAAACAGTGACTTTCGCTGTGTGCGACGTGCAAAAAGCACATTGCGATGCACAAACCCAGTTTTGCGATTCGGTAACCTGGTTACTGAATCGCAAAACGGGTTTGCGACTAGCAATTAGGAAGGGGTGTTCCCTTCCTAATTGCGACTTACAGTGCAATGTAGGATTATTCTGCGAACGCGGGCGCAAACCAATCGCAGTTTGCACCCATTTCAAATGGGTGCTAACACTTTCGCAAAAGGGAAGGGGTCCCCATGGGACCACTTCCCCATTGTGAATGTCACTGTAAACATTTTTTCAGAGCAGGCAGTGGTCCTAAGGACCACTGCCTGCTCTGAAAAAATGAAACGAAAACGTTTCATTTTTCGTTTTTGTAATGCATCTCGTTTTCCTTTAAGGAAAACGGGATGCATTACAAAAAAAAAAAAAAAAAACTGCTTTATTGAAAAGCAGTCACAGACATGGTGGTCTGATGTCTCCAGCAGGCCACCATCCCTGTGAGGGCCGCCATTCGCAAGGGGGTCGCAAATTGCGACCCACCTCATGATTATTCATGAGGTGGGCATTTGCGAAGCCCTTGCGAATGTAGGATGGTGTCAGGGACACCATCCTACATTCGGATTTGCGACTCGCAAATTGCGACTCGCTCTGACTCACAATTTGCGGGTCGCAAATCTGAACCTACCTACATGTGGCCCCAGATTCTTAAAGAAAGTCACAAAAGTGCACCCATGGTATATGTCGTACCCCTATAAAATATTTGTGAACTGTATTTTAGCATGGGTAAATACGCATGTGTAGATTTGCTCATGTGAAAATCTATTGAGCATTTGCAAGTTCATTTTCCCTCCAGCCACTTTCTTCCCAACCCTGGAAGAAGTTCTAATTCTGCCATTGTCAGGAGTAAATGTCCAACCTTTCTTATTATGGGAAAATATGAGAGAGAAGCTGGTGAAAATCTTTAAAACATGCAGGTTAGTAGGTTTGCAGACTCAAAGGCATTCCAGCCCTGGAACTATTGCTTACTGCTTCCTCCAGCCCCAGTATGCAGATCTGCAGAAAGGTGGCAAAATAAGGAAATAAGGAAATTGCTACAGTAGGGATTGAAACTGCAAGTATTCAAGCCCTACTATGGCAGTAGCCCTGGCATAATCAGAGAGGTTATTATCAGAGCTCTTATATAATGAGATTGCTGCCATAATTTGGCGCCACACTACATGGCACCAAAGGGAGAAGTAGATCATTTTACAGGACAAGTAGATTTGAGAAGCAACCTGTCCCCTGGACAAGTAGATATTTTAATAAATTCCACACCCCTGCACACTACCACAAAATAGAGCACTAGAATTATCTAATTTTGCCACTATCAACCTCTAAGGGGAACCCTTGGACTCTGTGCACACTATATCTCACTTTGAGATAGTACATACAGAGCCAACTTCCTACAAAGGACGCCTGCATTGCATGTCGGATTGTTTTTGTGCAGGAAGGAGCACCTTCCTGCACAAAAACAATCCAGAGAGGCGGTTTCCTCTTTCAGGCATAGTCCGTTTTACTTTAAACTTTTAAAAGTAATGTCTCTGGTTCCCCGTATTGGCTAGTTGTCATTTTGGTATCATTTTATTACATTTTCATTTTTCTAATTTGGTTGGTGTTTTGACTTTGTTACTGTTTTGGTACTCATAAATACTTTACACATTGCCCTTTGTTAATCCTGTCTGCTCTGTGCCGTATCTACCAGTGAGTTGAGCTCAGGGTAATTTAGTGGTTTTGAGGGTTCCCTCTGACAAAAGTACTATTGTTCCTTGAGGTGTGATTTTGCCCACCTTAAATATAATCCACTTTCTTAAAGCAAGCTACGATGTCACATTAAAACTACAGGCTCACGGGGAAGTGCAAGCAGGTTACTCCATTTATAACATGCAGGTCATACTCTTAATGCTACCTTGTTTCTTTGCATTTAAGCAATTAAACCCTCAGTCTCAGCTCTAAGCTGCAGCATTCTGGGGCAGTGCTGAGTGGACGTTTACCTTCTCCAGCGCAACAGTACTTCGGTGTGAGGTCCTCACAAGATGTGCTGTGTAGTATGTGTTAGAAATGGGGTCTTTGGTTGGCAGTCAGGTTAGCCCCTGTCCAAGCAAGGAACCACACTCTAATCAGGATAAAAAAAGAATCACACTCAGTTAACCCCCGCTCACACCCTTAGTAGCTTGGCACGAGCAGGCAGGCTTAACTTCAGAAATAATGTGTAAAGTATTTGTACCAACACACACAGTAAAACAGTGAAAACACTACAAAATGGACACCACACCAGTTTAGAAAAATAGCTAACATTTATCTAAATCAAAAAAGACCAAAATGACAAAAATCCAACATACACAAGTCAAGATATGAATTTTCAAAAGAATGAAAGTCATTGGGGGTCATTACAACCCTGGCGGAAGGTGTTAAAGCTGCGTAAATACCGCAAACAGGCCGGCGGACAAAAAAAGGGAAATATGACCCTGGCGGTAACCGCCAACAAAGACAGCCACTTTAACACACCGCCCGCCACGGCGGTACAGACAAGCAGCGCGGCGGTTACAGCCAACAGGCAGGCGGGAGACAATGTACCGCCCACACAATTACAACCCGTCAATCCGCCACCTTTTCCGGGGCAGATTCACTGTGGATAAAAACACGGCGGAAACAGCTTTTGCTATGGGAAAACGCTCACCTGAACACATCCCACGAGGAACGAGGACACCATGGAGCCCGAATTACAAATCCTACCTGCCCTTGTCTTTCTGCTCCTCTACGACCAACAGCTACGTAGGCGCCGAAGACACCGGTGAGTACTGCACCTACGACACGGGGAGGGGGGAGGCAAAAGTTAGGGGGACACCCAACAAACACCCCCTCCCCCACCCTTGCATATTACAACATACACACCAATGCAGTCACAACAATCACAGTAACAACCCACAATCCCCCCGGAAGAATGAAAACACAAAGCGAATTTCGGGCAAACATTGTAATGTGGCAATATACATGTCATACAAAAATATACAGATATAAATATCTCAAAATCACTCTTATTTACACATACAATCCGAGAAGTAGAGCAGATATGTACACAACAATGTCCGTGCACCAACAGTCCAAAAATGCATGGGCGAGGCCCACAAACTATACCTGACCAAAATCGGAGAGAACACTGCTGGGGCATCAGATAGAAACACTACAGGCACCTCAGGGGGAAGGGAAGAGGGGGCACCTAAGCCACATGAATGCAAAGCCAGATCCACGACGGGGCTCCATGCCCACTGATGTATCCTGGGGAGTGCAAAGCCGCAGTCTCTCAAGTCTCTACAGTGGGTGGGTTGCCCACTGTGCCATCCTGGGGAGTGCAAAGCCACAGTCTCTCAAGTCTCTACAGTGGGTGGCTTGCCCACTGTGCCATCCTGGGGAGTGCAAAGCCACAGTCTCTCAAGTCTCTACAGTGGGTGGGTTGCCCACTGTGCCATCCTGGGGAGTGCAAAGCCACAGTCTCTCAAGTCTCTACAGTGGGTGGCTTGCCCACTGTGCCATCCTGGGGAGTGCAAAGCCACAGTCTCTCAAGTCTCTACAGTGGGTGGGTAGCCCATTGTACCATCCTGGGGAGTGCAAAGCCACAGTCTCTCAAGTAGATGCAGTTCTCTACTGGTACTGGGTGGGACTGGTGCCCAGACTGGATGAGTCTCCCCGTGAAAGTTCATGTCCTGTCACTGTCCCAGCTGCACATGGGAGAAGGATACCTGATGTGGCGGCCTCTTCATTCCTACACGGTGCATGCCCTGCTCAGCGGTGCTTTGACATGGCGGTTCAGGACTGTTCAGCGGTGCTTTGCCATGGCGGTCTTTGCCCTGTTCAGCGGTGCTTTGACATGGCGGTCTTTGCCCTGTTCAGCGGTGCTTTGACATGGCGGTCTTTGCCCTGTTCAGCGTTGCTTTCACATGGCGGTTCTGGACTGTTCAGCGGTGCTTTGCCATGGCGGTCTTTGCCCTGTTCAGCGGTGCTTTGCCATGGCGGTCTCTGCCCTGTTCAGCGGTGCTTTGACATGGCGGTCTTTGCCCTGTTCAGCGGTGCTTTGACATGGCGGTCTTTGCCCTGTTCAGCGGTGCTTTGACATGGCGGTCTTTGCCCTGTTCAGAGGTGCTTTGACATGGCGGTCTTTGCCCTGTTCAGCGGTGCTTTGACATGGCGGTCTTTGCCCTGTTCAGCGGTGCTTTGACATGGCAGTCTTTGCCCTGTTCAGAGGTGCTTTGACATGGCGGTCTTTGCCCTGTTCAGCGGTGCTTTGACATGGCGGTCTTTGCCCTGTTCAGCGGTGCTTTGACATGGCAGTCTTTGCCTTGTTCAGCTGTGCTTTGACATGGCGGTTCTAGACTGTTCAGCGGTGCTTTCACATGGCGGTTCTGATACGGACATTGGTGTGTGGCATGACGTTCTCTACAATCGGCATTGGTGGGTGGCATGACGTTCTATCATTGCCCAGCGGGGCTGTGGCATCCGGGCCCCTCCTGGGCTGTGACATGGCGATCTTTGCCCTGTTCAGCGGTGCTTTGACATGGCGGTCTTTGCCCTGTTCAGCGGTGCTTTGACATGGCAGTCTTTGCCTTGTTCAGCTGTGCTTTGACATGGCGGTTCTAGACTGTTCAGCGGTGCTTTCACATGGCGGTTCTGATACGGACATTGGTGTGTGGCATGACGTTCTCTACAATCGGCATTGGTGGGTGGCATGACGTTCTATCATCCGGGCCCCTCCTGGGCTGTGACTCCGGCGGTGGTCTCCTGACCAGTAACGATACTTGGGCCCTCCTTGGCTGTGACTCCGGCGGTGGTCTCCTGACCACTGACGATACTTGGGCCCTCCTGGGCTGTGACTCCGGCGGTGGTTTCTGGACCAGTGACGATACTTGGGCCCTCCTGGGCTGTGACTCCGGCGGTGGTTTCTGGACCAGTGACGATACTTGGGCCCTCCTGGGCTGTGACTCCGGCGGTGGCGGTGGTCTCTGGACCAGTGACGACGGTGCTGGCGGTTGTGTCTGGACCGCCGGAAATGATGGCGCACTTCTCCACCGTGACACTCACAACTGGCTGGGCAGACTTCCTCTGGACCTTCCCCACCTTTGTTGGAGTTACAGCTGACTCACCAATCCCCTTCGAACCCATGTCACTTGTTGTCCCACCAGGAGTCTTAACACGGTCCCGTCGGCCACTCTCCAATTTCAGAGCCTTTACAGGGGGTGGGCTGCCAGTGCCTTGGCTCCGGGTCCTACTGCCTGCCCTGGTGGCCGGTGCACTCCACAAAGCTTGAACACGCACCACTGGTATTGGAGGCTTTTTGGCTGAGGTGCTACGACGGGACTGATGAATTGGAGGGGGTTGGGGTGGGGGCAAAAAGGTCAATTTGACATAGGGACAGTTTCTGACGGACACTGGGATGGGTAGCTGGAGGGGGTCTGGGAGTGGAGGAAGAGGAGGTGGTTATAGGAGGTGTCCAATGTTAACCAATGCAGCATTGCGCCGCGGTCTACGACCGCCTACCGCGACAGGGTGCAACGCCAGCGCAGTTACCCCACAATCCCATTGTCCCAGTTTAGAGGTCAGGCAGCCGCCATTTCAGGGGCCCACATGGATTCATTTACTACTGCGTCACACATAGCTAGGCCTACACTCAACACACATACAGGAAGGGTTTTGTGTCTGGTGTAGTCTTGTGTCTAACTGTGGGTACATACCTGGAGGAATAGTGACTGGTTCTTCGCTGTTGTCCTTCGTAGGCACCGTCAGCTGGGACACATGAGAAGATGGCGGAATCCTCCAGTGTACCGACCGCTGGTGGACCTGTTGACAATGGAAGAAAGACATGTCATCATCACCTACAGGTTTGACCGTGCCACTATCCAGGAACTATGTACCCAGTTGGAGCCAGACCTGATGTCACCGATCCGCCATCCGACTGGAATCTCCCCTGACGTGCAGGTGCTGTCAGTGCTCCATTTCCTTGCAAGTGGGTCATTTCAGACAACAGTGGCCATGGCATCAGGGATGTCCCAGTCTATGTTTTCCAACGTCTTGTCCAGAGTGTTGTCTGCCCTGCTGAAACACGTAAGGAGATACATCATATTCCCTCAGGTGGAGGATTTACCTACAGTGAAAGGTGACTTCTATGCCCTTGGACATATCCCCAACATCATAGGTGCTATTGATGGGACCCATGTAGCTCTGGTCCCCCCCCGCAGGAGTGAACAGGTGTACAGGAACAGGAAGAGTTATCATTCCATGAATGTCCAGATGGTCTGTTTGACAGACCAGTACATCTTGCAGGTAAATGCTATGTTCCCTGGCTCTGTGCATGACGCCTACATCCTGCGGAATAGCAGCATCCCTGATATGATGGGTCTACTCCAGAGGCACTGTGTATGGCTATTGGGGGACTCTGGTTACCCCAACCTTTCCTGGCTATTGACCCCAGTGAGGAATCCCAGGACCAGGGCAGAGGAACGGTACAATGATGCCCATGGGCGGACTAGGAGGGTTATCGAACGCACCTTCAGCCTCCTGAAGGCCAGGTTCAGGTGCCTCCATATGACAGGTGGATCCCTATTCTACTCACCGGAGAAGGTGTGCGACATCATCGTCGCCTGCTCCATGCTCCATAATTTGGCATTGCGTCGCCAGGTGCCTTTTCTGCAGGAGGATGATCCAGATGACGGTGTTGTAGCAGCTGAGGAGCCTGTGGACAATGATGAGGATGAAGCTGAGGAAGAAGAAAACGACAACAGGGAGTCAGTCATACAGCAATATTTCCAGTGACACACAGGTGAGAACATTTTCTGGTTTGACATTACATTAACTTTCACACGTCTACCTCTATCCTGTACCTACATTTCACTCACTATTTGTTAATTGAGTTGTACCCTTCCATTTCAGTTTCACAAGTGTGGTAACCTACGTGTCAACTGCTTGCATCCTTCAAGGGCTTGTGATGTGTGACATAGGTATGTTAGCCTTACAATGGGTAACCCATTATGACACTGATTGATAATACAAAGTACCAAATCATAGACTGACTCCAGATTTTTTGGTGTTTCAAGGGTGTTTATTTAAGTGCTCATAAAATGTTGGGGGGTTGTAAAATGGTGATGGGTGATGGTGGAGGAATGTCCATGGCAGAGTCCAGTCTATTAGTCTCACAGGTGCACTGGCCATCTGGGCTTTGGAAGTGGAGCTGGGGCAGTTCGAATAGGGACAGGGTAACAAAGTGGGACAGTGGGGGGAAAATCAGGGTGGTCTTATTTCCTGGCGGGGGTCTTGCCCTCTTGCTCTTTCCTGTTCCTGGATCTCAGGGACCGCTTGCGTGGTGGTTGTCTGTCTGCAGGGGGTGGGGTGCTGGTGTGGTGGTCCTGTGGCGGTGCCTCCTGTCCACTAGCGCCGGCGGAGGTGGTGGGCACTTCATGGTCCTGGCTAGTGTCAGGGGCCCCTTGGAGTGCCACGGTGTCCCTCAAGGTCTTTTGAATGTCCGTCAGCACCCCTACGATGGTGCCCAGGGCGGAGCCGATGGTCCTGAGCTCCTCCCTAAACCCCAAATACTGCTCCTCCTGCAGACGCAGGGTCTCCTGCAACTTGTCCAGGACCGTCGCCATCGTCTCCTGGGAGTGGTGGTAGGCTCCCATGATGGAGGAGAGGGCCTCGTGAAGAGTTGGTTCCCTTGGCCTGTCCTCCCTCTGTCGCACAGCAGCCCTCCCAGTTCCCCGGTGTTCCTGTGCCTCCGTCCCCTGGACCGTGTGCCCACTACCACTGCCCCCAGGTCCCTGTTGTTGTTGGGGTGGTGGGTTAGCCTGGGTGACCTGTAGTGGTGGACACACCGCTGATAGACCTGTCCTGGGTAGGGAGGTTTGGGCCCGCAGGGTGGGTGCTGTGCTGGTGTTACCAGAGGATGGAAGCTCGGTGTTGGGCTGTGGCTGGGCAAGGGGAACCGACTGTCCTGAGGCCCACGATGGTCCGGGCTGGTCATCAAGATCCAGTGGGGCAGAGCTGCTGTCGTCACTGTGGGCCTCTTTCTGGGGGTGCAGTGGTGTTGTCTGGACCCTCTGGTGTGGTGATTGACCTTCGGGTTCCTGCAGGGGTATAAGTACATGATTATTGCATGTGTGTGTTTCATGGTGTGCAATGGGTGGGTGTGCGTTAACCCCAATGCAGGCATTCCTGTGTGGGGGCTTGTGTGATGATGGTTGGGGGGGTGTTCTGGGTATGTGCAGTGAGCATGCTTTAGTGAGGGGTGACCATGCTTAGTTGTGTCATGCAGGGCTTGGTGTTGGGATGGGTGGTTTGTGTTATGGGTAGATTAGTGAGGATTTGGGGTGATAGGGGAGGGTGGGGTGTGTGATAGCATGCAGGTAGGGTGGGGGATGTGATAGTTAAGATTTGACTTACCAGTGTCCCATCCTCCACCGACTCCTCCGAGGCCCTCAGGATGCAAGATGGTCAAGACTTGCTCCTCCCATGTTGTTGGTTGCGGGGGAGGAGGTGGGGGTCCGCCGCCAGTCCGCTGCACTGCGATGTTGTGCCTGGAGACCGTGGAACGCACCTTCCCCCGTAGGTCGTTCCACCTCTTCCTGATGTCCTCCCTATTTCTTGGGTGCTGTCCCACGGCGTTCACCCTGTCCACTATTCTGCGCCATAACTCCATCTTCCTGGCTATTGATGTGTGCTGTACCTGTGAGCCAAATAGCTGTGGCTCTACCCGGACGATTTCCTCCACCATGACCCTGAGCTCCTCCTCGGAGAAGCGGGGGTGTCTCTGGCGTGACATGGGGTGGTGTGTGTGAGTGTGGGGTGGTGTATGTGGTGATGAGTGTGGTGAGTGCAGTGGTATGTGGCGTTTTGTGCGTGGATGTTGTGTGGGTGATGGTGTTGCGTGCCTTTGTGTGATGGGGTTGTCAATAGCTGTGCTCTCTCTCTCGCCTTCTCTCAGAATTTCTGGTTGTAGGGGTTTGTGGGTGATGTGGGTGTGTATTTTATATTGTGTTGGGTGTGTGGGAGTGGTGTGTGTATGTGTATCAGGTGTGTGTATTTGTAATTGTCCAATGTGGTGGTGTTTTGGAGCCGTGTGTGTATTTTGAGCGTGGCGGTGTGTACCGCCAATGGAATACCGCGGTTGAATGACCGCCGCGTGGATTTGTGGGTCGTAATAGCATTGGCGTGTTTCTGTTGGCGTGGAGGGGGAGGATTTGTTTCCGCATGTTTATCGCTGGCCTTTGGTGTGGCGGTGTTGTGTGGGTGTCTGAATTTTGGCGGATTCCGTGATGTGTGTCATAATTGCTGTGGCGGTCTACCGCGGCCGTGTATTGGCGGTCTTCTGCATGGCGGTAAGCGCCTTATACCGCCAATGTTGTAATGACCCCCTTAATCCTTAGAAAGCAGTGAGAATGCTGTTGTTACACAAAGTACCTGATTAGCGTCAATAATAAAGCCGCAGGGCGAGCTTTGGAAAAGGGTAGCGATGTGTTGATTCCTTACCCGCAAGTGAGGCCGTGAGTCGTTTCCTTCTCCGGTCGGGTCGGCGATGCATCGGTTTTCTCCTTTGCGAGAGCACAATGCGTCGATTTCCGGACTGGGCACCTCAGATCTGCGCAGAGTCGGGTTGATTTTTACACCCAGGGATGATTTGTGGAAAATCTGGTTGCACGGTATCAGAAAACTGCGCTGTGTGGGGTTTGCATCAATATCAGCCTCCCCAAGTGGGTGTTGCACGTCATTTCTCCAGCCACAATGTGTCGATCTCCCAGCCGCGATGCAGGTGGAGCGTAGATTTCAGCTGCGAAGCCAGCGGCGCATCGTTTATCAGCCACGTTACAGAAGGTGCGTCAAAAATGTCCCCGCACTGCGTTCTGTGTGTGGATTTTCAGTTCTTGTCTGCCAACTTCATCTTTCAAGGGTCCAGGGAGTGGATAGGGCATCACTTGGCAGGGCAAGTGTCTCAGCACAGAGCCCAAGTGATGGCAGGAGAAGTCTTTGATGACCCTGAGACTTCAATAATAGGAGGTAAGCTCAGTTCAAGCCCTTGGAGATTCATCTCAAGCAGGAATGCACAACAAAGTCCAATCTTTGTCCCATTTCACAGGCAGAAGCAGCAACTACAGGACAGCCCAACAAAGCATAGTCACAGGCAGAGGCAGCACTTCTCCACAGCTCTTCTCCTTGGCAGAGGTTCCTCTTGATTCCAGAAGTGTTCTATTTTTCAGGGGTTTTGGGTCCACTACTTAAACCCCTTTCTACCTTTGAATTAGGCAACCTTCAAAAGGAAAGTCTCTCGTTTGTAAGATCCTGTCTTGCCTGGGCCAGGCCCCAGACACACACCAGGGGGTTGGAGACTGCATTGTGTGAGAGCAGGCACAGCCCTTTCAGGTGTAAGTGACCACTCCTCCTCTCCCTCCCAGCACAGATGGCTCATCAGGATATGCAGGCTCCACCGCAGCTCTCTTTGTGTCACTGGCTAGAGGAGAGGTGCAAACAGCCCAACTGTCAATCTGACCCAGACAGGGAATCCACAGAGTCACAGAATGGTTCAAGCAAGAAAATGCTTACTTTCTAAAAGTAGCATTTCCAAACACACAATCTAAAAACAAACTTCACTAAAAGATTTATTTTAAAATTGTGAGTTCAGAGAAAACTAAACTCCACATTGCTATCTGCTCCCATAGGGAAGCTGCACTTTAATAATTAATAAAGGCAGCCTCCATGTTAACCTATAAGAAAGATACGCTTTGTACAGAGAAAACCGAATTTGGCAGTATTTCACTGTCAGGCCATATAAAACACATCAGTATATGTCCTACCTTAAACATACACTGCACCCTGGCCCTGGGGCTATCTAGGGCCTGCATTAGAGGTGTCTTACATGCAAGAAAAGGGAAGGTATAGACCTGGCAAGTGGGTACACTTGCCAAATCGAATTGGCAGTTTAAACTGTACACACAGACACTGCAGTGGCAGGTCTGAGCCATGTTTACAGGGCTACCCTTGTGGGTGGCACAACCAGTGCTGCAGGCCCACTAGTAGCATTTGATTTATAGGCCCTGGATACCTCTAGTGCACTGTACTAAGGAATTACTAGTAAATCAAATATGCCAATCATGGAAAGCCGATTACACATACATTTTTCATAGGAGTACTTCCACTTTAGCACTGGATAGCGGTGTCAAAGTCCCCAGAGTATAAAAAAACAGCAAAAACAGAGTCCAGCACACATCAACAACCTGGGAAACAGAGACAAAAAGTTAGAGGAGGCCACGCCAGGGATGCCAAGTCTAATGGTATGTATATGGCCCTGCCTTTCCTGTCAGTACTGCCACTGAAGCTGAAGATGACACAGTTGTTCTCTGGGGCTAGCAGCGTAATTTAGGCCACACACTCACCCTGTCCAAATAATGACAGGGCCCACCTACAGGTCACTTGTTAGAGTGTATGGAGACTGGGTGAATCAAAGCTTGTTGCAAGTGCCAGCATGGGTCATAGTTCTCTGAGGCACAGCATTACAAAGACTGCAGGTGGTGGTCACACTTCTCTTCATTGGTGAAATGCGCTGGGATCATATGGGGAGGCATGGAGACCCATTCCAAACATTCAGTTGGCTCCAGCAACGTACCCAGTTATCAGAGGTGACCATAGGCAACAGCCATACTTCAAATGTCAGCACAATACTTCAGGTTCAAATGGGTAGATGTATGGAGACACTCTTGACTCTGTCAGCCTTGCAGTGTTCCTCAGGTAAGTCCTCTCTTCTAGGAACTTGTTGCTTTCAGGTCACCACAGCAACATTTCTCCTCTGTGTGAGAAAGGGCCTCTTTTGACATGGTAACTCCCTACTTTTTACTGGAAAATGATTTGGTTTCAAACTGTAAGTGCCCTGTGCTCCTACTAAACGGGTTCCCAGGACCAGATCCCTTTCCCCAAAGCTGTACTATTTTTGGCACTTCAGCCACCTCCGTAGGTTCCTAGTAAACTGTACCTATGGTACAAAGTGCAAGGGTACTGAAAGGGTCCCCCAGAGCTGGAGCACCAATTGTGCCATTCTGAGAGGCCCCACTCTAGCCTCAGGCAGACTGCCATTGCAAGTGCATGACAAGGTGTATCCAAAAGTTGCAAACACGACATGGCACTCACCAAGAGTAACATGTCCACTAACACTGCATGCAATATAGGTAAGTCACCCTTCTGGCAGGCCTTACAGCCCTAAGGCAGGGTGAACTGTAATACATGTGAGGGAATATGTTTGCATGAGCAAATATGCCCCTATTGGGTCTTTGCTGAACTCTCAGACACAGTAAGTGTAGAGGGAAGCAAAGGCATGTGCTGGACACTGGTCATTACAATTTCCCCAGCTACATGACAGCCACTCTGAACCCTGGGTTGTTTGGTTACCAAACAACTCAGAATAATAAACCAACCCTGATGCCAGTGTTGAATTTATTATAAAATGCACTGCGAAGGGCACATTAGAGGTGCCCCTGCAAAACCTAACAGCCCTGGCATGGTTGCTGACTGGTCCTAACCAGCCTGCCACTGCCAGACATGATTCTGGACTCCTGGGGTGAGAGCCATTTGCTCTCAGGAACCAGAACACAAAGCCTTTCCTGGGTGGATGCGTTACACCTCCTTCCCCAGACAGGCACCCTGCACGAGCCGTTACTCTCAAAGGCTTTACTGCCTTTGAAGTCCGCCCGCCTCTGCTTCTAGTAGCAAATGGCAACCCAATGGTTTTCCTGCACTTTAGGTAGGAAACCGACTGGACAACTAGCAAGGATAGGTGGAATGGCCACTCCCAGCCTGCACCACCCCTCAGGTATGGCAGATGAGGTGACCAATACATTTCATTTTCCCCCCATCTTGGAAGGCAATTAAGGTAAGCGATGTGACCCCTTCTCACAGGAAGTAGTCACTTAGTGAGTGTAGCTACCCTAAGGTAGGTGGCCCATTGGCCACTACCAGGTACACCCCATAACACCCCCTTAATGCAGTATTTAGTGGGCGGCCTTAGACCAACAGATCAGATTTGATGGACACAAGACGACCAGGAACAAAGAAGATCCGAGCTCTGAGAACAGAAGTCCTGCAGCACAAAGAAAAAGGCGCCAAACCCTGCCTGCTGGTCCTAGGACTCGACCATCACAGCTGAGGTGTCACCTGGAAACCTACAGGACTCTACAAAAACCCCAAAGAACCCCCAGCCTTCTGAAAATCACCAAGAACTTCCCTCTGAGTAAAGGTATCACTGTCCTGCATCCTGCAAGCAAGGAACCAGTGAACTCCAGTTCACTGACCGGCTGCTGATCAATGAACCAGACCCTGCAGCCTGACCAAAAACCACATGATGGACCCAAAGGAAAAAAATACCTGTGTGTGCCAAGTTTGGTGGCACTGGGACTTTCAGGGCCTCAGACATGCCATTACCAAGGGCACTGGACCCCCAACATCGGACACCAAGAAGCAAAGTGCATCCCGGATTCTCAAAAGCCCAGAAGCAACCACCAGTCGAGAGACTTCAGGACACCCAAGAACCACCCCTAGAGTGGCCCTGCTGACCTGCAATCTACCCTCCAAGTGACCTGTTCCTGGCTCCGAAGACTCACAACTCCTGGCTGACCTATCTGCGCTGCACCGGGCCTTCCTGGCCCCTGCATTGACAAACTGTGCTCTAGGGGTCCCACTAACCCCTTGCGACCTCCACCCTCCAAGGGGACCCACTGGACCTTCCTTGAAGCCCAACTGTGCAGTTGTTTCCAAGTGGCCCCCCTCTACATTTGTGCACCAGCTCCAGGACTTTCAGCTCCTGCCCCCACTTGAACCGGGAACCGCCCAAACTTCTTCGGATGGCCCGCAGGACATCTCGACTACCTCAACCTAGGAACAGAAAGTGACACTTGTGAAAGCATTGCTTGATTTTATATGCAATTTTAAAGATTTTCCCACTAGGCCTGGTAGTGGTCACGAATGAGCTGCGTGGAGACACAGACACACATGCTTCCTCTGAGAAACTCTCTCTGCCTAAGCAGGGGGGCGGTTGTTTGTTTTGTATGCAGTAATGTCATCAGCAGGGCTACACCACACAGGGTGGCACAGGAGCTCCAGGTGTTAAAGGGGAGTTCCCTACGACCGCACCTGGCTTATGGACACAACACCCCCGCTTTACCCTCGGGTATCCCGGGCTTTACCTCCTCCCACCCCCGGGGTGGGATTTATCCCAGTGGTGACCTTCCTGCCAGGTGCTTGACTGTCCTCCTATACTTACATTTTATCTAAGGGCCATTATTCATGCCTGAGCTAACGGCCCAATTCTTCAAAGGGCCTCCCGCATAGAACGCTCTTACTTACACGTTTTTCATTTGGAATTTTGATGCTGAAGTTCGGATCTGTTCATCGGCACCATTAATCGACTAGTTTTTATCTCTGTTGTAATCTGTAAAGCACTGGAAAGTGCATGGTCCAGGTTCGAGTAACACAATCATAATAAAAATAAATAATAATAACTGCGCAGAAAACCAAGAGATCCGTCCTCCTACTCTAGCATTTACTTCTGGTGCTGACCCTGTGGTCGGTGACCCGGAACAGGAAATGGGAACCGTCCTGCTACGCACCAGTGGTCACAGAGGTGGAGCTCACCGCGCATGCGCAGAGCAGAGATACTGCCGTTTCTGGGTTGTTTCCCTTGACTGGTGCGCATGTGCAGAAGTTCTGAAGGTAGTGTGAGTTGGCCCAGTGAGCATGCGTAGCGTCAACGCTCTGGAGCGCAGACCGGATATCCGGCGCCCGTGACCTTCCCCAGGTGGCGGCCGCGGGAGACGGTGCTGAGGTAGGTGGCGGCGTGTGAAGGGATGAGTCTGAGGTGCCCGGCCCGGCTGGGTGCACTCGGGGGGCCCTCGGCGTAACGTCCTGGTTTCCAGGTGACCCCGGCCCATGTGCCTGGATCAGTCAGTCGCTTGTACGCGGTATATCCCCCGCTGCCGGCTGCTCACTCCCAGAGCCGCGTCTTGAGCTCCGTCCTGAACTCTCTGAGGGGGGTGTAGTTCTCCTGCCTCCAGCTCTGCGTCTCCTGGCCCTGGGGGTGGCGGCGAGGGGGGGTGCAGAGGGTCAGGAGGTGGTGGTTGGGCCGCTCCTGTGCAGGCGCTTGAAGCTGATGCGTTCGTCGCCCGGAGCCCGTGGAGGTCTCTGAGGTGGCCGTGGCGAGGGGTGTCCAGGATGAGTCTGGCTGCTGCGTTCGGTATTCTCTGCAGTCTTGCTTGTATCCTCTTTGTGATGCCGGCGTAGAGTGCATTGCGTAGTCCAATTTGGTGACTGACCTTCTTGTCTCAGCCGGGATCCACTTGAAGATCTTCTGGAGGAGACGCAGAGTGTAGAAGCAGGACGACGGAACGGCATTGACTTGACAAGTCATGGAAAGCGGAGAGTCCATGATGATACCCAGATTCCATGTGGGGGCGTTTCTTAGGTCAGTTGGCCACCAGGACTCATCCCAGGTGGAGGCGTGGAGCAGATTATAAGAGTCTCCGTCTTCTCTGAGTTGAGTTTGAGGCAACTGGTTTCCATCCAAGCAACGACTGCGCTCATTTCGGTGTGGACATTTCTCTTGGCTGTTCATGGGTCAAGGTGAGCATCAGTTCGGTATCGTCAGCATAGCCGACAATGTTTAGGCCATGCTGTCTAGCGATTTTAACAATCAGGACCATGTAGATGTTGAAGGGGGGTGAGCTTAGTGAGGATCCTTTGGGTGCCGAGGTGAACGGTGGGAGTCTGACAGTTTGGATTCTTAAAGTGAGGAAGGATTAAATCCATTACAGCCCTTTGCCACGGATGCTGGCGTCGTGGAGCCTGGTGCAAAGGGTATAGTGGAAGACTGTCGAATGCGATGGAGAGGTCGAGGAGGATGAGGGTAGCCATATTTCCATGGTCCAGTATGTCGCGGATGTCAAGGAGTGCAGTTCTGGTGCTGTGATTGCTCCTGAATCCAGACAGGGAGGGAGTTTAGGATTGTAGGAGGCTGGACTGGCTTGTAGTGAGTACCAAGGGGTACTTGCACCTTGCACCAGGCCCAGTTATCCCTTATTAGTGTATAGGGTGTCTAGCAGCTTAGGCTGATAGATAATGGTAGCTTAGCAGAGCAGCTTAGGCTGAACTAGGAGACGTGTGAAGCTACTACAGTACCACTTAGTGTCATATGCACAATATCATAAGAAAACACAATACACAGTTATACTAAAAATAAAGGTACTTTATTTTTATGACAATATGCCAAAGTATCTTAGAGTGTACCCTCAGTGAGAGGATAGGAAATATACACAAGATATATATACACAATAGCAAAAATATGCAGTATAGTCTTAGAAAACAGTGCAAACAATGTATAGTTACAATAGGATGCAATGGGGAAACATAGGGATAGGGGCAACACAAACCATATACTCCAGAAGTGGAATGCGAACCACGAATGGACCCCAAACCTATGTGACCTTGTAGAGGGTCGCTGGGACTATTAGAAAATAGTGAGAGTTAGCAAAATAACCCACCCCAAGACCCTGAAAAGTGAGTGCAAAGTTCCCCTAAGGACAAAATAGTCGTGTTAGAGGGAGAATGCAAGGAAAACACAAATCAGCAATGCAACAACGATGGATTCCTGTCTGAAGGTACCTGTGGAACAAGGGGACCAAGTCCAAAAGTCACAAGCAGCTCGGAGATGGGCAGATGCCCAAGAAATGCCAGCGGTTGGTGCAAAGAAGCTCTTACTAGGCTGAAGAACTGTGAATACTGCAGGAACGACAAGGGCTAGAGACTTCCCCTTTGGAGGATGGATCCCCCACGCCTTGGAGAGTCGTGCAGAAGTGTTTTCCCGCCGGATGGACGCCAACAAGCCTTGCTACACACAAATCGTGCGTTTGGCGTTTTTGGACGCTGCTGGGGCCCAGGAGGGACCAGGAGGTCGCAAATTGGACCTGCAGAGAGAGGGGACGTCGAGCAAGACAAAGAGCCCTCACTGAAGCAGGTAGCACCCGGAGAAGTGCCAGAAACAGGCACTACGAGGATGCGTGAAACGGTGCTCGCCGAAGTTGCACAAAGGAGTCCCACGTCGCCGAAGACCAACTTAGAAAGTCGTGCAATGCAGGTTAGAGTGCTGTGGACCCAGGCTTGGCTGTGCACGAAGGATTTCCGCCGGAAGTGCACAGGGGCCGGAGAAGCTTGCAAAGTCGCGGTTCCCAGCAATGCAGCCCAGCGAGGTGAGGCAAGGACTTACCTCCACCAAACTTGGGCTGAAGAGTCACTGGACTGTGGGGGTCACTTGGACGGTGTCGCTGGATTCGAGGGACCTCGCTCGTCGTGCTGAGAGGAGACCCAAGGGACCGGTAATGCAGCTTTTTGGTGCCTGCGGTTGCAGGGGGAAGATTCCGTCGACCCACGGGAGATTTCTTCGGAGCTTCTGGTGCAGAGAGGAGGCAGACTACCCCCACAGCATGCACAAGCAGGAAAACAGTCGAGAAGGCGGCAGGATCAGCGTTACAGAGTTGCAGTAGTCGTCTTTGCTACTATGTTGCAGGTTTGCAGGCTTCCAGCGCGGTCAGCGGTCGATTCCTTATCAGAAGGTGAAGAGGGAGATGCAGAGGAACTCGGCTGAGCTCATGCATTCGTTATCTGAAGTTTCCCCAGAGACAGAGACCCTAAATAGCCAGAAAAGAGGGTTTGGCTACCTAGGAGAGAGGAAAGGCTACTAACACCTGAAGGAGCCTATCAGCAGGAGTCTCTGACGTCACCTGGTGGCACTGGCCACTCAGAGCAGTCCAGTGTGCCAGCAGCACCTCTGTTTCCAAGATGGCAGAGGTCTGGAGCACACTGGAGGAGCTCTGGACACCTCCCAGGGGAGGTGCAGGTCAGGGGAGTGGTCACTCCCCTTTCCTTTGTCCAGTTTCGCGCCAGAGCAGGGGCTAAGGGGTCCCTGAACCGGTGTAGACTGGCTTATGCAGAATTGGGCACATCTGTGCCCAACAAAGCATTTCCAGAGGCTGGGGGAGGCTACTCCTCCCCTGCCTTCACACCATTTTCCAAAGGGAGAGGGTGTCACACCCTCTCTCAGAGAAAGTTCTTTGTTCTGCCATCCTGGGCCAGGCCTGGCTGGACCCCAGGAGGGCAGCTGCCTGTCTGAGGGGTTGGCAGCAGCAGCAGCTGCAGAGAAACCCCAGGAAGGGCAGTCTGGCAGTACCAGGGTCTGTGCTACAGACCACTGGGATCATGGAATTGTACCAACAATGCCAGGATGGCATAGAGGGGGCAATTCCATGATCATAGACATGTTACATGGCCATATTCGGAGTTACCATGGTGAAGCTACATATAGGTAGTGACCTATATGTAGTGCACGCGTGTAATGGTGTCCCCGCACTCACAAAGTTCAGTGAATTGGCTCTGAACAATGTGGGGGCACCTTGGCTAGTGCCAGGGTGCCCTCACACTAAGTAACTTTGCACCTAACCTTTACCAGGTAAAGGTTAGACATATAGGTGACTTATAAGTTACTTAAGTGCAGTGTAAAATGGCTGTGAAATAACGTGGACGTTATTTCACTCAGGCTGCAGTGGCAGGCCTGTGTAAGAATTGTCAGAGCTCCCTATGGGTGGCAAAAGAAATGCTGCAGCCCATAGGGATCTCCTGGAACCCCAATACCCTGGGTACCTCAGTACCATATACTAGGGAATTATAAGGGTGTTCCAGTAAGCCAATGTAAATTGGTAAAATTGGTCACTAGCCTGTTAGTGACAATTTGAAAGTAATGAGAGAGCATAACCACTGAGGTTCTGGTTAGCAGAGCCTCAGTGAGACAGTTAGGCACCACACAGGGAACATATACATGCACACCTATGAGCACTGGGGCCCTGTGTGACAGGGTCCCAGTGACACATACATATAGGCCACAAACCTATGAGCACTGGGGTCCTGACTAGCAGGATCCCAGTGACACATAACAACCATACTGAAAACATGGTGTTTTCACTATGAGCACTGAGGCCTGGCTATCAGGATCCCAGTGAGACAGTGAAAACAGTGACAAACACCCTGACATACACTCACAAACAGGCCAAAAGTGGGGGTAACAAGGCTAGAAAGAGGCTACCTTCTCACAAGGATGTGATTCAACTCGGAATCCAGTGAGTTGCGTGTTGATGGCCTTTTCTGTTACTTGGCTGGAAAGGGGAGCAGAGAGATGGGCCTGTAATTCTTCATCTCCCTTGGGTTGGCAGTGTGTTTCTTTAGGAGAGGGTTGATCTCTACATGGGTGGGAAGGTGGTGGTTTTGATGGAACTGTTGATAGTCTGGCAAAGCTCTGGTGTAATGGTGGCGATAGCCAAGTTGGAGATGTGATGCGGGCACAGGTCTGAGGGTGCCTCTGAATGGATGGAGTTCATGAGTTTCTGGGTGTCTTCTGTGGAAATAGGGATCCAATGGTTCAGGGTCTGGTGCAGCGTGGAGTCTGTGGTGATGCTGGTGGGGGTGGGTTTTGGTTCCTGAACCCTTCGTTTATGTACTAGCTTTTCTGGTGGAAAAAGGTGGCTACGTTGTCGCATAGGTCTTGAGAGGGGGCGAGGTGTCTGGTCCGGGGTTTGTGAATTTCTTGACTATGGTGAAAAGCTCCTTGCTGTTTTGAGCATTGATGCTGATGTGTCTTTCGGTGGCAACTTTCTGGAAGGCTCTGATGCGCTGGTGGTGACTGCGCCTTTGTAGGCTGTGTGGTCTGCAGTTGTTTTGCTGTTTCTCCATTTTTGTTCCAGTTGTCTGGAGGTGCGTTTTGACTCTTGGGGATCTTTCATGAACTATCTAGGTTCCTTATGGTGCTGATTTCCAGCAGGTTTTCTGAGGGGGGCTATGGTGTTATCACGCAACCTGCACTGCTGGATCACCAAGTCGTTTGCGGCATCCATCGGTGGGGGAGTGGCTGAGCGCGTCAGTGAGTTGGGCTTTACTGACTTTGTTCCAGTTTCTGCTGGGGGCGGAGGCATGGTGGCATGCAGTGGTCTTTGTGAAAGCGAAATGGACACATCGGTCCAATGATGTTCGGAGGTGTGAGGGATGGTGGTGATGTTTCATGTCGTGAAGACGGTATTTGAGGGTGTGACCTGCTGAGTCAGTGGAGAGGTTTACTAGTTGCTTGAGACCAAGGGTGGCGAGGTTGTCCAGGAGAGTTGTGGTGTGTGGGTCATCTTGGTTATCAATGTGAAAGTTGAGGTCACCGCATAGGATGTAGTCGGTTGAGGCCGGTGCGTGGGGGTGGTGACGAGGTCGGCGATGGTTTCACTGAACTGGGTCCAGGGCCCGGGCGGTCTGTAGATGAGCATGCCACGGAGGGAGATGTTTAGGTTTGTCTGAATTTGGATGTGGAGGTGTTTTGAGGGTAGTTGTCTGGTTCTGTGTCTCAATGGTGGTCGACAGGCGGAGGATGTTCCTGTAGACTGGTGATGCCTCCTCCTGGTCAATTGACTCAGTCTTTGTGGGTGATTTTGTAGCCATTGGGAATGGCAGTGGCGATGTCTGGGGCTGAGGTGGGGCTCTAACCATATAAACAATAATATACTAAAAGCACAAATAATTATAATTTCTCTGTAAATATATATTCTATTATAAGATATAACAGATCTCCTTTCACAAAAAATATAAATACAAGATGTAGGAAGTTGGCTCTGTATATACTATCGCAAAGTGAGAGATAGTGTGCACAGAGTCCAAGGGTTCCCCTTAGAAGTTGATAGTGGCAAAATTAGATAATACTAATGCTCTATTTTGTGGTAGTGTGGTCGAGGAGTAGGCTTATCAGACGGTAGTGTTAAGCATTTGTTGTACACACATAAACAATAAATGAGGAACACACACTCAAAGACTTACTCCAGGCCAATAGGTTTTTATATAGAAAAATATCTTTTCTTAATTTATTTTAGAACCACAAGATTCAAATTTATGGTAAGTACATCAAATGCAGTGTACTTCACACAGGTAAGTATAAAACTTTGATTTAAACAATAGTACACACAGTTTTGGTAAAAATGGCAAATAGCTATTTTAAAAGTAGACACAATGCAAAAATCAACAGTTTCTGGGCATGGTAAGTTTTGGTTAGTTTTGCAGGTAAGTAAAGCACTTAGACAGTTAGTCTCCTGTGCATAGGCAGCCCGCCATTGGGGGTTCAAGGCAACTCCAAAGCCACAGCACCAGCAACACAGGGCCAGTCAGGTGCAGAGGTCAGAGGAGGGCGCAAAACAAATATGCGCCTATGAAGAACAGGCGTGCTCTGGTACTAGACTGCTAACAGGTAAGTACTTGCGTCCTCAGGGAGCAGACCAGGGGGATTTTGTAGAGCACTGGTTGGGTGGGGCGGGGCACACAAAACACACCCTCAGCGGCACATGGGTGGCCGGGTGAAGTGTGCAAAGTAGGCGTCATGTTTGCTATTGAAAGCAATGGAGGGACCCAGGGATCACTCAGGCGATGCAGGCAGGGCACAGGGGGGCTTCTCTGGCCAACCACCGACTGGGCTATGATGACGGCCGCCTGCAGGGCACCCCTGCATTGGTAGGTGGTTCCTCCCGGTCCTGGGGGCTGCAGGTGCAGTGCTTGATCCAGGCGTCGGGTTCCTTTGTTACCAGGTAGTCGCGGTCAGGGGGCGCCTCTGGATCGTCTATGCAGGCGTTGCTGTGGGGGTGCAGGGAGGTAAACTCAGGGTGTCCACGTCGTTTGAGTCACCTGGGAGTCCTCTCTGTGGTGTTTGTTGTCCTGGACTCGAGCCGGGGGCATCGGGTATAGTATGTGAAGACTCACGTTTCTGGCAGGAAGTGAGTCTCTTTAAAAGTTGCATCTTTGTTGCAAGTTTGTTGCTGTTGCTGAAAAGTGCTGCTGTTCTCGGGAGGTTCTTGGTCCTTTAGATGCGGGCAGTCCTTTGAGTCCTCAGAGGGCGCTAGTCCCGCTGGATGCGTCACTGTGCAGGTTCTTTGAGTCGGGAGACAGGCCGGTAGGGCTAGGGCCAAGTCAGTTGTTGTCTCCGTCATCTCTGCAGGGCTTTCAGGTCAGCAGTTCTTCTTTCTTCAATCAATCAATCAATAATATTTATAAAGCGCCCTACTCGCCCGTGAGGGTCACAAGGCGCTAGGGGGAGAGGGTTACTGTTGCTCAAAGAGCCAGGTCTTGAGCTGCCTCCGGAATGCGAGGTGGTCTTGAGGTTGGCGGGGAGGGAGTACCATGTCTCGGCCACCAGGTAGGAGAAGGATTTCCCACCTGCCGTGGTGCTGCGGATGCGAGGGACGGCGGCGAGTGCGAGGCTGGCGGAGCGAAGTTGACGGGTGGGCGTGTAGAAACTGAGGCGACGGTTGAGGTATTCGGGTCCCTTGTTGTGGAGGGCTTTGTGTGCGTGGGTGAGGAGCCTGAAGGTGATCCTTTTGTTGACGGGTAGCCAGTGCAGGTGTCTCAGGTGGGCGGAGATGTGGCTGTGGCGGGGTATGTCGAGGATGAGGCGTGCGGAGGCGTTTTGTATTCGCTGAAGACATTTCTGGATTTTTGCGGTGGTTCCTGCGTATAGGGTGTTTCCGTAGTCCAAGCGGCTTGTGACGAGGGCGTGGGTCACAGTTTTTCTCGTGTCGGCGCGGATCCAGCGGAAGATCATGCGGAGAGTGAGGAAGCAGGAAGACGAGACGGCGTTGACTTGTTTTGTCATGGTGAGAAGCGAGTCCAGGATGAATCCGAGGTTGCGTGCGTGGTCTGAGGGGGTTGGTGCGGTGCCCAGGGCCGAGGGCCACCAAGCATTGTCCCAGGCAGACGGGGTGTTTCCGAGGATGAGGACTTCCGTTTTGTCAGAGTTCAGCTTCAGGCGGGTGAGTTTCATCCATTCTGCGACGTCTTTCATTCCATCCTGCAGGTTGGTCTTGGCTATGGTAGGGTCCTTGGTGAGGGAAAGTATCAGCTGGGTGTCGTCGGTGTAGGAGTTGATGTTGTGTTTGCGTGCGATGTCGGCGAGGGGGCTCATGTAGACATTGAAGAGAGTCAGGCTGAGCGAGGAGCCCTGTGGGACGCCGCAGATGATCTCGGTGGGGTCCGAGCAGGACGGCGGGAGGTAGACTCTTTGGGAGCTGTTAGAGAGGAAAGAGGTGATCCAGTTCAGGGCCTGTCCTTGGATACCGGTGGAGCGGAGGCGGGATGTTAGGGTGCGGTGGCAGACAGTGTCGAAGGTAGCCGAGAGGTCAAGGAGGATGAGGGCGGCTGTTTCTCCATTGTCCAGCAGAGTTCTGATGTCATTGGTGACTGCGATGAGGGCGGTTTCCGTGCTGTGGTTGGCTCGGAATCCGGACTGGGAGGGGTTGAGTAGGTTGTTGTCCTCAAGGAATTTGGTCAGTTGCTTGTTGACGGTCTTTTCGATGACTTTGGCAGGGAAGGGGAGGAACGAGATGGGGCGTAAGTACTTCAGGTCACTGGGGTCCGCCGTAGGTTTCTTCAGGAGAGCGTTGACTTCTGCGTGTTTCCAGCTCTCGGGGAAGGTGGCAGATGCAAACGAGCTGTTGATGATGGTCTGGAGATGGGGGGGCGATGATGTCGTCGGCTTTGTTGAAGATGAAGTGAGGGCAGGGGTCCTGAGGGGGCACCGGAGTGGATGGTCTTTATGTTGCAGGAATCTGATTTCCTGGGTTCAGGGTCGTCCCTAAATAATACATTTAGGGGTGTGTTTAGGTCTGGGGGGCAGTAACTAATGGCTACTGTCCTTGAGGGTGGCTACACCCTCCTTGGGCCTCGTCCCTGAAGGAAGGGGGGCACATCCCCATTCCTATTGGGGAATCCTCCAAAACCAAGATGGAGGATTTCTAAAGGCAGAGGTCACGTCAGCTCAGGGCACCTTAGGGGCTGTCCTGACTGGTAGGTGACTCCTTGTTTTTCTCATTATCTCCTCCGGACTTGCCGCCAAAAGTGGGGGCTGTGTCCAGAGGGGCAGGCATCTCCACTAGCTGGGATGCCCTGGGGCGCTGTAACAGGCATGAGCCTTTGAGGCTGACCACCAGGTGTTACTGTTCCTGCAGGGGGAGGTGAGAAGCACCTCCACCCAGTGCAGGCTTTGTTCCTGGGCACAGAGTGACAAAGGCACTCGCCCCATGTGGCCAGGAACTCGTCTGGTTTTGGCAGGCTGGCAGAAACTAGTCAGCCTAGCACTAGGAGTCGGTCTGTATTCAGGGGGCATCTCTGAGATGCCCTGTGGGTGTATTTTACAATAAATCCCACTCTGGCATCAGTGTGCATTTATTGTGCTGAGAAGTTTGATACCAAACTTCCCAGATTTCAGTGTAGCCATTATGGAACTGTGGAGTTTGTAATTGACAGACTCCCAGACCATATACTCTTTATGGCTACTCTGCACTTACAATGTCTAAGGTTTGGCTTAGACACTGTAGGGACATAGTGCTCATGCACATATACCCTCACCTGTGGTATAGTGCACCCTGCCTTAGGGCTGTAAGGCCTGCAAGAGGGGTGACTTACCTATGCCACAGCCAGTGGTTTGTGGGCATGGCACTCTGAGGGGCGTGCCATGTCGACTTAGTCATTTTCTCCCCACCAGCACACACAAGCTGTGAGGCAGTGTGCATGTCGTGAGTGAGGGGTCCTCAGGGTGGCTTAATACATGCTGCAGCCCTTAGAGACCTTCCCTGGCCACAGGGCCCTTGGTACCATTTACAAGGGATTTATCTGTGTGCCAGGGCTGTACCAATTGTGTTAACAAAAGTACAGTTTAGGGAAAAAACACTGGTGCTGGGGCCTGGTTAGCAGGATCACAGCACACTTTCAATCATAACTGGCATCAACAAAAGGCAAAAAGTTAGGGGGTAACCATGCCAAGGAAGGCATTTCCTTACACAAGATATACATCTCATTTAAATTTGATCCAATGTATCATCCCAAACAAAATCAGAGATCCACTTAGGTCTGCATCGAATTCTCCAGTTGTTGTTTTCTCTGGGCATTGCTATTAACAACAGGTATGTTGTCTTCAATTTCACTTGTGTTAACCGAATCAGTGGTCAACTCACCCTTCCATGTGACTTCATTGCCTACTTCTGTTTCTCGTCTCACCATCATTTGCCATTTCAATATCAGTCCTTTAAACTTTATCAGACACTATATTCTTACTGATATCCTCCATCTCATCTGGTCCTACACCAGCACTCACACCTACATTTACCGCACCTTCACTGATACTTACACAGTGAACTCCTTCACGTGTGCTTACACTAACATCATTCCCTTCTCTTTGACTTGCTAACTCGTCTTCCCACCAATTATCAAGGTTCCTTATTTGTATCACATCTCTAGTCCTTTCTCCAGAGACTATGGCATTTCCACTTACATTCAATTTGACATATAATGTGCTCTCTCCTTTTAAAACCGCAATTCTAAGATTCCATACCTTTCCATCACTTGAATGAACAGCATTCTGGAACACTTTGGTTATCTTCATAGGTTCAGAAAATTGACACACTTTTTTAAAAAAATTTTTTTTTTTACTTTCCATTGTTTCTTTACCCACATACCTTATTTTGTCAGTTTTATCAGACCCAGTCTTAAGATGAAATATTTCTTTATACTTTTGATGTTTGACAAGAATAGTCCTCTACAATAGCATCAGACGTCTGCGGCAACCATTCAGGGTTTAACTTAGTTCTCGCTTCCCTTCCTCTCATAACTTCAAATGGAGGTACACCCAAGGCTTTGTGAGACATAGTTCTACACATCCATAAGGTTTTACAAATTCGAACTTCTTAATCTCCTCCATTCTTTACAGCTAATTGTATAGCACTCTTCAAAACTCTTTTGACCCTTTCAATCATTGCATTACCACTGGGATTCGACAAGTAGGTGGTTCTATGCTTAACCCCCACTTTTTCAAAATAGTCTTTCACCAATTTAGATAGGAACTGTTCCTCATTGTCACTAATGATTTTCATAGCCAACCATTCATCAACACATACCTTATCAAGAAACTGCAAATTTAATCACAGGCCATCTTGAAAACTCGTCAATAAGACCAATAAAGTATTTTGCTGGTGTACCTATTGGTTCCATGATATCTATAGCCACTGTATGCCAAGGTTTCTTAGGACCAGTTGGTTCAGAAATGACCGGTTTTAAAGTTGTAAGTGATTTATCCGAATAAGCACACCACATAAAATTTCTTACAATTCTCTCAGCATGCATGTCTACTCCTGGGCACCAGTACCATTTTTGTATCCTTTGGTCTTTACAATGTCACCGTGACCTTCATGACACAATTTTAAAATATAATTCCTTAATGTAGTAGGTGGAATAATTATGTCACCTTTGTGAACATGACCATGTATAACATAGAACTAATTTATTTTCCATAAAACTTTCAGAGCCTTAGGAATTATTTGTTTTCTTTAACCACCCTTGTTTAAAAAACGTAATGACTTTTGGCAAGCTAGTATCTAAAAAGTAATGTTTGTTCCACTCCTCTTCTTTCAACCTTGTTGCTTCCTGATCATGAATCAAGGCTACTTGAAATAGTCCCATTCATTTTCTTGACCTTCGTGTATGTCAGTTGGCAACCGAGACAAAAAATCTGCTAGTACATTCTTTTTGCAAGGCACATATTCTATTTTGTAAATATAGACTTGTAGTCTCGTAGACATGCTAGCTATCTTTGCAGATGCATTAAATAAACCTTCATTAGTCAAACGTGTTACCAAAGGTTTGAGATCTGATCACACTTTGCATTCCTTACCCAACACAAAACATCTAAAATGTTCCAGTGCCCCTTCCTTTTCTATAACAGAAAACTTTTCTTCTGCAGGAGACAATGCACGAGAGGCACAAGCACTAAAATTCTCCTTCCCCTCAGAATTCACTTGTGACAGAACACTTCCTAAACCTTTGTTACTGGTGTCTACAGTTGATAACATTCTCTAATTCTGGGTCAAATTCTTTTTAAAAGCTTTCACAATATATTCTTTTACATATTCAAATTCTCTTTTACAGTTCTCAGACAATTGAAATGTGACTTTTTATTTTTTATTTGTTAACAGTAGTCTTATATCAAACACTCTCCTTGAAAAATCCTTTACAAATTTAGAATAAAATTCTACAAAACCTAGAAAGGATCCCACTTCATTTTAGTTAGTCGGATGTGGAGCAATCTGAATAGCTTCCACTAATGATGGTTTGGTAGAAACACCTTCTTTACATAGAACATGACCCAAATACGTTACTGATCTTACTGCAGTTTTGCATTTTGAATGTTCAACAGTCAAACCACGACTTTCAAGAACACTCAAAACTTCTAAGATTTTATCAAGTTCTTTTTTATCCTTGCCAAAAACTAAAATATCATCCAGGAAACACCTGATATTTTTGTGCTTAACAAACAATTTGTACATGAGTCTTTGAAATATGTCAGCAGCTGAAGCTAAACCGAAAGGCATACTTTTGTATTAGAAACAGCCTATAGAAGTGATAATTGCAGTACGATTTACTCTCCTCACTGAACTGGATCTGATGATAAGCTGCAGATTAATCAATAGTGGCAAACCACTTGGCATCCTTCACCAAGGCCAACATTTCCAAAATTTTAGGCAATGTAAATTTGTCCACTAAAATGTTGTTGTACAAATGGCATAGGTCAATTCTTAACCTAATTTTACCTTTACCACGTCTAGCCACTACACCAGGTGACATCCATTCCGATGACGCAGTGGGTTCAATAATATCAGCTTCCACCAATTTTTCAAGTTCCTTTTCTAACTCTTCTCTCAGTAAGGTAGGAATGTTTCGTACTTTGTGTATTTTGGGGCAAGCATTACTTTTTAGAATAATCTGATGTTTGAAATTGTTACGATTTCTAATATTACCACTAAACACTTTAGGACATTTTTTTAACATTTCTGCTCCAATTCTCCTTCATCCATTACCATAACAGGTTCAGGGCTATTAGGATTTAAGATTATATCTAAATCTCCTTGATTCTTCCATTCTAAAACCGTTGGACCATTTTAGGTCGAGAGTGCAGGTGCTTTGACCTGTTGTAGGTACTGTGGACTTTTGACCATGCCCACCTTATGCCCATCACTCTCACTTGTTTTGTAGGCTTGCCTTTCAAAAATCCCTGGATGTCATTTGTAATTGCTTTACATTTGTCCCTCCTTGGGGCGGTTTTGTTACCGCCTTGCAGACTGACCTTGTTACATGGATAATTGCATGATTGCCGATATACTTCAGCATGGGTGAACTATTTTTTATTTTTTTTCTCTCACCTTCGTGCCCCTCACAGCGGCAACAGCGCAAACTCTATCAGCAGTATTGGAGCTCTGGTCACCTTGTTCACATTGTCCCAGCACAGCGAGAGAGCAAGCATTCTTTTTTAAACCCTTTTGTCCATAACTCAGCCTGTGGTGGTCCTAAGACAATGGGACCACCACCAAAACAGTCAGCATGACACACTCTTTCTGTTTAGGTCATCTCTGGGTCCCCACGCTACGTTAGTGGTGTCCCAAAAATAACCCCTCCCACCATTCCATCCCTTATTAGGTCAAGCTTGCAAGAGCTTTGACCTGTTGTAATCTGTCTGTGAGCTTTTAACCATGCCCATCTCGATCACTCATTCATGGGCTTTCCTTTCAAAAATTCTTTGTTAGCAGTGGTAAATGGTTTAAGTTTGTCCTGCCTTGGAACAGTTTTGTTACCGCCATGGACGCTGACCCCGTTACATGGATAATTGCATTTTTGTCAATACGTTTGACTGTGAGCAAACTTATTTTTCCCTTTTTGTCCCTCCTTCGCACTCATGGCGGCTGTGGCGCTTTGAACCGGCTCTTATGTCAACTGTTTTACTTTTCATTTTCAATTTATGTAGCAAGAAAGGTCCAGTTAGGAATTTACAACACTTACATCTCTAACTCAAGCAAATGCAAGATCCTTTGCATTGTAAATGCTTGTTAAGTTTTCTTATGGCTGGAACTTTAGTTTTAAAGCTTGCAGTAGTTTGTGTTCTAAAGGCTTTAATATTGCAGTAGACCTGCTAGGCCTCAAAATGTGTATGGTACTATACCCTCTACGGGCTAAATATATGGTTGCACTACATTACTTTGTGCTGTTCTATTTTCATGTGGCTATGCCCTCTAGGGGCTAATTATAAGGTTGCATGTCCATGTTTCTTACAAATGATATTTTTATTGTGGTGTTCTCAAGGGGCTGTTCTGAGTATTGCAGTCTACATACTGCAATATTTGCAGCACTCGGTCATCCCATAATACTTTGCAGGGTATTCTTTTTACAAAACAATTTTGTTCATAACTCATCCTGTGGTGGTCGTAGGACAATGGGACCACCTTCAAAGTATTCAACACAACCTGCTCTTACTATCTACATCATCTCTGAGCCCCCACACTAGGTTAGTGGGGACCCCAAAATAATAACCCCTCCCTCCATTCACTGTCTTTTCAACTGCTCTCATTACTGTAACTCTTGTATTACAACTGAGAGTAGTTTGTGTTTTAAGGATCTTGTTTAGAATATCATTGCAGCTAGGCCTGCTTGCCCTGAAAATGTGTAATGCGCTATGCCCTCAAGGAGCTAAATCAGGTTACATTGCAATTCTTACAGTCATTTTCTTTTCTTGTGAGTATGCCCTCTAGGGCCTAACTATATGGTAACATGACCATGTTTCTTACAAATGCTATTTTCATTGTAGTGTTTTCTAATGCCAAACATTTATTTCTGGTAAATGTTT
This sequence comes from Pleurodeles waltl, assembly GCF_031143425.1. Classification (NCBI taxonomy): domain Eukaryota; kingdom Metazoa; phylum Chordata; class Amphibia; order Caudata; family Salamandridae; genus Pleurodeles; species Pleurodeles waltl. The sequence goes on from NC_090447.1 coordinate 989,305, forward strand.
TTCTTGGGCTTATATGATAATTGTGTACATTTTAATACTCCCTCCTTCTTGCAGTTATGACCATGATTCAGGTCAACTTAACATTCTTATTAAACTATGATTGTTAGAACACTCTTGATATGTTTGGGTGACCCTTCTAGTTTTTTTTTGTTGTTCCTCCGTGGCTGTCTTGCCAGTTATGAATTAACAGTGCCAGTAGCTCTAACTCAAGCAAATGCAAGACCCATTGCACTGTAAATGCTTGTTTTGAGATATATAATTTTCCACGACTCCCTATTCTTAAAAATATAAACTATTGGTCTGTAACCAATTATATATATCTTTCCATAGAAAATCCTTTGGGGCTAATGTCAGATTCCAGTCGTTTTTCCCCTAAATTATTTACAAATTTAGATTCCCAAACATGTTTATTCACAATGGTGTATGGAGACCCCGAGTCCGCATACATTTGTACCACCACCTATGATACGAAACTGTTTCAGTATTCATCCACCAAAAACCACAATTGGGAATGCGATCATGCCCCCGGACAGTTGGAATTTTGCAAGCTTGTTCTGCCTTGATTTTAACCACATCTCTTCTCCACCATCCCTTGTTAAGCAAAATAACAGATCCTTTAGAAAACTTGCCCACAGGAACAGGCCTGGAAAATTTGTATTCCCCTTTCCTTACCCTTGTGGACTCCTGGCCAAAATCCAGTCTCCTGTGTTTAACATTACACCCTTGACACAGTGGTATGGAATTTGATAAAATATCTACTTGTCTGTGGGGCAGGTTGCTTCATTATTCCACTTGTTCTGTAAAAAAAAAGAATCCAGTTGTCCCTTTGGTGCCATGTAGTATGGTGACAAATTATGGCAGCAATTTCATAACATAAGAGCTCTGATATTGACTCTGATTTTGCCAGAGATCATACTATAGTAGGGCTTGAATACTAGCAATTTCCTTATTTTGGCACCTTTAAGCAGATCTACATCCTGAGGGTGGAGAAAGTAAGTAATAGTTCTAGGGGTGAAATGCCCTTTTTGAGTCTGTGCAAACCTACTAATTTGAATATATTTTATGAGTTTTCACCATCTCTTCTCTAATCTTTTCCCATAGAGAGAAATATTGGAAATTTACTCCTGACAAGGGCAGAAGTAAAACGTCCTGCAGGATTGGGGGGGGGGAAGAAGTGGATAGAGGGAAAGTGACCATGGAAACACTCAACTGATTTTCACATGAGCAAATCTGCACATGCATATCTGCTTGTGCTAAAATACAGTTCACAAATATTTTCTAGGAGTATGGTTTCCCTGCCTACTTCTGTAATTTATGGTGAATTCATGAAAGCCGTAGATTTGCAGTAATCCAGGGACATATACTATGTGTGCATTTTTGTGAGTTTCTTTAAGAATTGGGCCCCTAATTGGTTATCCAAGACCTTTTGTTTGTATTAAAATTCTCTCTCTCTTTCTCTCTATCGGTTGGCTTCAGTATGAGTGACAGCATTCTACTCTTTCACAAGGAGCATATTAACACATAAAGTAGTTTTGTTCAGTGCCCTGAACTACAGGAATTTACTTTACAGTGAATGTATGTTCTTGCAAGTTGGAAAGCAACTTGACTTGCTGATGACTTCTCAGAACCATTTCCTATTGAGTAGGTGTAGCAGTGGTTTATATTCAGGTTACATGTCAAAATGTGAACCCCAAATGAACAACTTAAATCTCGTAACCGCTCAAGAACAAGCTAATGCCTCACACTCAAACATTCCGTAATGTGTTTCATCAGCACTGAGGGAGCCAGAGGCAAAAGCATTGATATGTTCTTTGTCTTGTGCCAACTGAGAAAAACAGCACCCAGTAGGCGTCAACTGTAATGAGACATTTTCTGCTAGCCACAAATGAAGGCAACGCTGGGGCAGAGCTAATGAGTTTCTTTACAGTTTGTAAGGACTCCTGAATGCATCAGACCATATGTAGTTCACACATTTCTTAAGTAGATTCCTCAATGGTTGGACAATGAACCCATAACCCTGCACAAAACACAAGTAGTACTAATTTAACTCAAGGAATGAGTGAAGCATATATTTGTCCCTAGGTAGTTGTGCTTCCTCAGTAGCCGTAATGAGTAAAAATTTAGGAGCTATTCCACTGGATACGGTGGAATGCCCTAAATAATCAATGCTTCGAGCTAGGTACTTAAATTTATCAGGGCGAAGTGTGATCCTGCGCTCTTCTAATTTCCTAAAAACTGTTTCAAGAATATGGTTAGGCTCAGTTGGAGATTTAGCAAATATAAGATGATCATCGTGGAAGGCCTGCACCACATCCACAGTCTCCAAAATGGTGTTCAGAAGGCGTTGAAACACGCTAGTCTCAGATGCCAGCCCGAAAGGTAACCTGCAAAATTTGTACACACCAAACAGGGTGAGAAAGGTGGTTAGTAATTGGGAGCTCTCATCTAAAGGATGCTTATGATAAGCTGACTTAAAAAAATGAAATAACCAATGTTACCCAGTAGGCAAGCCACCATAATGTTCTCATTAAGACTTCGAAGGTCAGCACATAAGCTAATGTCTCCATCCTTGTTGTGGACAATTACTATTTTACTAACCACTCAGAGGAGTTTAGCAGTTTCTCAAGAAGATTTTTCAGTTCAATTGTTACATTCAACAGAATTAGTCTGAAGTTGTGTGAGACAGGCATGGCTATTTTTAACTTGCTAGTGCACACACATTTTTTCCATACAACCAATTTTGTCTATGAAAATCTCCAGAAAGCCTTTGATATCCTCAGCAGGGTTTTGTCCATCTGCATAGACTAAAGAAATAGGTAAAATAGAAATCCCAACAAGTGGGTCCGCACCTGGAACCAACATAAGGCAAATCTGGTGAGGTCTGCCTCCCAATAGTATGCCTTCCCTTTATAGCTGTGTACATTTTTGGTAAAGTTTTCCTCCCAAGGCACTTTACATAGCCACAAAGTACCCCACTATGTTGATGTCTTGTTCCCTGTATGCTTTAGTTTGCACATCTGATGACTTCAACAGCACATTCACACCCCAATGTGAGTTGAACATAGTGTCAGAAATAATAGTTGTAGGTGCTCCTGAATCACACATCATGTCCAGCGCGAGAGTCACACCCAATGTAACTTGACATGTAGGGTCTTTAACTTTATCCACAGATACAGAATCAACCTCAAGATTCAACACTAATTTTGAAAAATCTAAAGTATTGTCATTATTAGTCAACTCCTGTGCTTACCCATCCTACATACATTATGAATATGACCAATTTTCTTCCACTTTGTGCAGAGCTTACCAACCCCTGGAAACTGTACACAATTACTTAAATGTGGTTTAGATCTTCAAGTGAAACAAAAATGGTTAGTATTGCGTGACACATTTAAAATTTTAGTCCTTGAGATGAATGGCATCAACATGTTCTGGACTTGCCACAGTATTCACAAATGTTGAAGAGTAGATCTTTTCTTGAGACATCATGCAAGTGGAAATGACTGAACGTTCAGTACTCTTTGCCAGGCAGAGACCTTCACCTAACAATGGATTTGTGCAGCTAAGGAGCTTCTCCTGCATCTTCTCAGCAGTCACTGAGACAACCACTACCATAAACAGCACGGGCCCAGAGCTCGCTAGTTGAAGGAAAAACACTCTACATCAGAATATTGACACTAGCAAGATCTTGCTCTAGCATAAACAGTAATAACAATAAAAGAAGTACAAACATTAATAAAACCACCATAAAATATTAATAAAGCCACCATAACAGTATGAACGCATGTGTATACATTACCTGAGGGTATCGGGTATAACACAATGTCAGCAGATAAATATAAAAAAATGACCCATTTGACCAACAAGATGTTCCAAAAAGGCCTTGAATGTGCTGCAAAGCCCTGAAAGGAGATCACTTATGTAAGGACTACTGATCAATTTCTAAGGGTAGTGACTTACTAATAATAGAAGTAGCAAATTAGATTCAGAGTAGTACATTTCAGGGTTAACAGCAGTATCTGTATTTGAGTGCGTGTTCTTGATTGCGCACATTCCAAGATGAGCTGACTCCTTATTGATAATTTCATTTTGGCCCTGTCACGATTTTGGGTCCAGGCATTCCTATTTCATCTTTTTACTGCTTCAGTTTCTGATATTAAAGGCATTCTTCATTTTTTGTAGGTTTTGCCTATAGCGTGCATATGCTGTCAGCGGAAGCTATTGTGAAAATAAACAGCTTAATAAAAATGTGTTTAGGCCCATTGCTTCCAGATACCATTGAATGCCTCCTGCTTCCCGCTCGCCGCCTCCTGCAGTCTTCTCTGGGCTTCTGCATGAATCCAGCACAGGTTCCTGTTTGTGGCCAGTGTCCTTCCACTCGGTTATTGCAAGGTTATTAACTCACCTGCTATTGAGAATGGGGTTCCCAAGCTCCATGTATTTTACCAAAGATTTATTGTACTTTCTGTTGAAAATCAACTGTTCCTTAATGGTTAGTTGCTTCGAGTTGAGAGGAGGGGCTTCTGTACTATACAGTTAGAGAAACAACAGACAGCTAACGAAGAAGCAAGTTTCCTCTCCAGGGTACATGCTACCTTAAAGGAATGTAAATATGTACAACTGGTTATTACATTTTTAAAAACTGTGGCAGCTTCACTTATACTGTTTGCAGTTTATTTTTAGGTCTCACCTACCAATCGTTACAAGCTGTGTGGGTGCAAAAGAGCTTTTGTCACTTTACCAACAACTTACAAGGGAATCTACTGCCCGCCCATTGCTTACCATTGGTTTGCTTTATTGTCAGTCTCATTTTTTTTTATTCTTATTTGATGGCTTACTTTCCTCTTCTTGTGTTCTTCCCTTCCCCCATGGCATGTCCTCTTTGGTTGACCTATGTGTATCCTTCCACTGCTCACTTTCATGGAACTTTTTTACTTGTTTAAGCACTTGAAGAGCGTACATGTGGTTTCCAGCTCTCTTCGTCCTGTGCTTCTCCTCTGCCAGATACCAGCCTGCTCACCTTATTGCTGTCTCTCGCTCATGTGTTTCTCCTTTGGAAAAAAACAACCCCCCCTCTCACCTCTGTGTTGCTTTCTTCCCGACATGCTTCTCCTGCTCTCCCCGTTTTGCTCTCATACTTGTGTATTGCTCTCGCCCTCATGCTGCGTTTCCCTTCCTCTCTCCTGGTTACTTCTCATGCACTCCTCTGTTCCCCCACCATGTGCAGTCCTTTTTTTTATTATATTTTATTTTGGGAGGGCCAGGCAGCGACTTGCTAGTGAAATATCATTTATATTAAACTAACTGATGAATACTGTCTCAGTAAAAAATAAAAAGTAAAGAGCCTGCATCAACTCATAGGCATGTACTTGTGTGGTGACACATGCGTACATCTACCCTATGACTCGGCTGCAGCCATCTCAGTTTTTACATTTATTTATTTAGTGTGTGCATTTTTTAGCTGATGTCTCACAGCATTGATTACTTGCATTTTCAAAGCCCAAAAAGCTGGGGCCTGATGGCTTTGACATTGCATGTTCTTTGTGTCTCACTGTTGTGGTTATCTTAGACTTGGAGTGGTTTTCCCTGCCTGATGTGCAGCCAGCTCCTGGTTTAAACTCCTTGTTTAAGAGTGTGCAGAAGCATGAACACTGTGCAGCTGTTGCAAGGAAGCATACAAACTAGACAGTGTGTCTGTGCTGCTATGACAGATCGATCTGTCAGATGTTAAGAGAATGTTATAATGAGATTGATGGTTGCATCAGACTCCTCCAATCCCAATTCAGTTAATGTACCCTTAATAAAATAAGAAGAGAAAGGCAAAATCCTAAGTGGAAGATAGGCAAACTGAAACCTCAAATACCTGTGTTAATCTTCAGTAGCAGAAAATATATATCTGTATAGAAAAAGTAAAAAAACAAGTCTTACTTATTCTGCCCAATCTTGTGTTCTGGAGTATTACACAAAAGAACTGAAAGATATGCTCCTGACTGGATTGTGGCTCTGGCTTAAGGTGACTACAGCACGCAGTCACTTCTGTCCCAACCAGGAAATATTCTGCATAACCTGAAAATAGAGAATAGTATAGGTTCTGTCTTCTTAGTAAATGACTCAAATCAGTGTCCAGACTAGTGTCTAACAATTAAATAAAAAAATAATTAATTTTCCAGTTCCTAACAATGTTTTCTAACCCTAAACCTTAGTAAATCAAGTTGAAATAATGAACTGTCAGAAGAAACCTCTACAGATGTTGACAAATTTCTCATCAGCAATCAGAAATCGGTTTCTGAGCAGAACAGGACTTATTCAGAATACAACAGAAACTCCACATAGCTCGATTGACCAGCAAGGATCCAGTGCTACAATGGTAATTTCAACTACTGTTGCATCTTTGTGCCAGAACGGTATAACCGTCTGTCAGTGTCTTAATTTTCCGACATAATGCCTTTAGCATGCTGGGAATTCTGGTTCCTAGTTTGAAGAGCACATAACGCATCACCACTAGCGTACAGTGGCTGCGTACTGTAGTACTGACAATTACAAACCCTGCACCTCCTCTGCATGTGCCGGTAGCCGCCCAGACCACACTTTTCTGCCAAAGACCAACAAGGCCTTCTGCATGTCCCTTGCACTGAGACTGGCACCTGATAAGGAGCTCAGTCGTAGCTCTCATCAAGACGATGGACAGACTCATTAAGCTGCACATTGATGTAGCAGCAGACCTGGTTGCACTACAGTATGGTGTAAAATAATTACACATGCAAGGCAGGTGGAAAACAAACAGGTCAGCATATTGAAACAGTATATAGCTTACAGGGCAGAGTGAAAGAAGCTGTAGGGTTTGTTGCACTCTCCCTGGTATGACACACTCAAGGCACTGCACAACTTAGACCCCACCTACCTGACCAGCCGCACCGCCTTCCATCAGCCACCCAGGCACCTCTACTCTGCAGATATCCCATGCATACACAGAAGCAGATCAAGAGGGTGGATGTTCACTTGCATTGCTCCTAAAGTGTGGAACGCCCTCCTCCTCTCTTCTTGAGTTTCGCAAGAAGCTGAAGACTTGGCTTTTCAGTTAACTGACCTACCATAAGCAGGGCTAGGACCGACACCTGCTCAGCACCAGGATCTCCTCGCAGGTGATAACACGCTTGGCAGATACTCATAACATATAAGTGCTGCTAATATCCCACTGAAACATCTTTACCTGACAGTCTTTGGGGGAATTAAAATTGCATAGTGGTAGATTGTTTATTGTGACCTCCCAAACATAACTTTAGAAATCAGGAATATGGGCTGTAGGACCCTTCTAATAACTCTCTATCTTGTGTGTCAACATTTCTGCAGTGAGTAAGAGCCCCACATGGTCTGGGGCATTTTTCAGGACTGTGAGACACTCGTAACCTTTTTCTGTTTTTGCATCTGTTCTAAGCAATATTATCTCCAAGTAATAGGGTGGGAATGAGAAAGGGGAAAGAGAGTAAGGCTTCGTCCCATCGTGAACAGGTGGGATTGATTCATTCACCTGTAGGCTAAAGACACATGGGAACAGAAAGTAAAGAGGTACAACATTATAAATACCCCTGCAAAGTGAATGAGAAGAAGCTGTGTTGTGGAGAGCAGTTCAGTACATTCCTCCATCGGCAATCGCTTGTTGTAAAATAACCCAAAGCACTCACTCCAAAACCTGTAGATTAGCCAGTGCATGGATGCATAAAACCACTGCATGCATGACTTACCAGGGGGGATAGTGAATTGCATTCAGTTTCATCAGGGCGACTAAGGCATTTTTCTTGTGCAAGTAACATTGGCAAGCCTGTGAATAGACAATGATATAGAAAAAAAGGTTGTGTCAAGCTTAGGGCAAGAAAATATCACATCCTTTGTCTTCTGCTGGAAATCGCTCTGCGGTGCGGACACCCACCTTAAATGCAGTGCAGCTTTTTGAAGGAAGTGTGTCATGCCAAGGAAGCTTGATAGCAGTATAAAAGCATCACAAGGTATGGTGCATGACTGCATCACATGTGTGTGGCGCAGGCATTGTGGGAAATGTAGCACCACTGGGCATGGGGATCCCCTTAAATGACTGAAAGGGTAGCACCATAGGTAATTGTGGTAAGGGAAATTTTTCTGTGGAATTAAAGAATATCCTAGTTTATAGAGATAAGACAATCTTTACCACCAATCAGAATGAATCATCTAGTTAAGAGAAGACAACTGGGAGGGCAGTTCAGTCACGAGCTGAGGCTAACCAGAAGCTAAGGTTGTTATCTTTCCAGGAGAGAAAAACATTTTTCATTTGTTGTTGTTTTAAGAGTCTGCAAAGGCCTAGACGTGATACTAAGTAGGACTTTCAACAAAAGTATATGTATTCATTTGTAACCTGAATCTTCTGTCTTTGTTTACTATAATTAACAGTCAATGATCATTAACTCAGTATAGAACATGTTTAACAGTGCTTTCTATTTCTAGTTGCTGTTTGAAGTCTGACCAGATATGGGCTGCAAACACTGACTTTGGGTAATTTTGCTTAGTTTTATAGTAGCCAGGAGATTAAAATTCCCCATATCCTCTTGCCACCGGGAGATGACAAGGAGCATCTACCCCATCCCTTTAGAAAGGATACTGCCCTGCACACCCACCTGGACGGGGTGCAGTAGGCTCAACTGACTCTCCTTACTCTGCATTCAAGAGTAATAGCTGCACTGGGCTGAAAGATTACCTCTAGTGTGGTGCACGTCCCCATATAAATAAATCCCACTCGCTGCGTCAGTACACATCTTGTGGTTTAGAAGTCCCACCAAACATGGTGGGTCTCTACCTGCTGGGTAAATTTCATCTAATGACAACTGATTGAGGGCAGCAATTGTCTGTTACCGCTACTAACTCTGTCCCACCCACGCGGGAGGACTAAATTGGATTTAGGGGAAATGTGCTCTGTACTTTTGCTGTATCTTTACTTCCCTGAAGTAGATTTTGAAGCCATAGAAAGATGACTGTTTAGAAATCTTTAAGCATGTCATCCTCAGTTCCTTTTCAGAGCAAGATTACTTATTCATAAAGAAATCACTGTCACTTTTTAATATTTTTCTGTAATTATGCTCTTTAAAAAGGTGAATCTTCAACTTCAGATCCTGGTTGCGTAGATGGTCATGGCCTGCTGCATTGTTTTGTGCTTGTTACCCTTAGTCTGAAAACATTCTGAACGTTCCCTGAGTCAAGGTGATTCATAACTTTGTCAAATGGGTGCAACCTCCAGACCAGAAACAAGGGTGAGGGTTGGAAACTTGCTTGTTTGTAATGTGCTTCTTACATCATGCTTAGTACATAGCAGGTGTGGTTTTTCATTCTAATGCTATTGTGCTAAACCTTTAGTTGCCAGTTTGAGGGTGCGCTTGTGCCTCAAAAGTTGTCACGTACACGATGTCGTCTAAGCCGGTCTAGGAGCTGTGGTGGTCATCCTCAGAGAAAAGAAAGGAGGTAAGTGTTTCTGTTTGAAACCTTGGGATTTTAGAGTGACAGTTGCAATCCATGGGTAGAAAGTATGTGAAAAACTACTTGTTACAAGGGAGTTCCTTGTCTTCATCCATCAAGCTTGGGGTTCGAACCAAGGGTGTTGCGTCCTTTATCCATTTTGGTGTTATAATCTCTTGGGCTTTTCTGGTGTTGTGGTGCCCTTTCTTCCTTTTAGGTGCTTTGATGCTGAGGGAACATGAGCAAAAGATATGTAATGAGTCCACCCTAGCCTACAGAGATAGAGACAGGTTTTCAAGCCTTCAATGAAAAGCAAGAACTGCTTTCATAAGCACAAACGTCCTGCGACTGATTTCAAAGTGTAAGAAATTGGATTATTATTTGCGATGAGTGGCTACCCACGTCAAGGAATATCCACAAGTCGTCTTAGAGTGAACCCTCAAAGTCACTAACTTAACCTGACCTCCTATAGCACAGAACAGACCGGATTACCTTAGTGCAAAGAAAAGTATTCATGTAGTACCATAACAGGAAGACATAGCAAAACAATAAAATTCCCAAACCAAATTAGTAAAATAGACAAAAATTAAATAAACTAAATGATTTTAAAAAAAAAACTAAATGGGGAACGGGAGATGTAGATTTAAGTAAAATTAGCATAAAAACACACAACGCTCAAGTGATAGTGAATGATCGTGGTAGACGGGGACCTAGGCGCTATATAAGACTGTACTTCAAAGGACTGCAGGACCTTAGGAAAGGCACTTGGAGACACAGAAGGTGTCAGGCAGAGGTCAGCAGCACTTTCCAGCTGCCAGTGGTCAGCTGGGTACTTCAAGGAAAGGGCCTCTTTCAGTTTGTTGTCTAACTGTAGCTGCATGGGTCAGGCAACTGACTCTGGAGTCTGTGTCTTTTTCCTGGATTCAAGAAGGAGCAGGTCAAGTCTTGCAGGACTCCTCTAAGGTAACAGGCAGCCAGCCCAGTCCTCTTCTGATCTTTCACAAATCCAGAAGGTGTTCTGAAGAGTATGCCCGGGTATGTCACATTTAGACTAGTCACTAGCTAGTGGGTAGGGGTGACTCCTATCCCCTCTCTAGCCAATGGGATTAAAGTTCCCTGGGCCAACCCTACCCATTTTTTTCAGTTGTTCCTGTTTTCCTTATTGCAGACAGTCCCAAACTGTTATGTGTCAAGGCATTTTCAAGATGACAGAAAGTCTTGGGCCACACTAACCTTTGGCTCTGAGTGGGGAGTGTATGGTAATCCTAAAATGTCCTGCCACATCTAACTCTAAAATCCAGTTTGAGGCAGCCCCTGTACCCACAAAAGCCCAGAGATAGAAGTCTGGTAGGACAAAAGCAGGTTCTTCAGCAACCAGAGATGGAATGCACAAGAATGGTCTTGGCATTCTGTTCTCTTCCTTTCAAGTGCTTTTCAAGAGTTACATGTAGCTAAATAGATCCGTCTAGTAGGCGTTTGCTCTGTGCTGTCAAAAGGAGAGCCACAGCCCCACCCTGCACATTTTGTTGAGCTTGGATAAGTCGTCTCTGCCCATTGGGGTCAGCCTATTGTTTGCTCTTCAGGTACATTTCATACCCCTTTGGCAGCTCTAAATGCTAATCACTGGCTTGGATGCTGCAGGAGAGCTAGTGAAATTTAGCCTCCAAGAACTTTAGAGAAAAGGTAACTTTCTAAAAGTTACTTTGCCTTAATATTTATTATGTCAGGCTTCATCACAGAATATAATTTTTAAAAACAATTAAATATAGTTTAAGTATTTTTCTAGACCTTCTCACAATTTAACAGTAATAGTATTTTAATCTGTACTCATGGTAATATTAATCCTCTCCATATCCCACTGTTAAATTATTCCATAGTTTATGTAGGAATATCTGTCAAATGGGCTATTTTGACAGGTGCTTTGGCAAGTTTTACGCTTCCGGTCTGGCTACACAGGGTAGAGGTAGGCCTGAAGCCATGTATGGATTGCTACTGTAGTGAATGGCACAATAGGTGCTGCAGTCTAGTAGTGGTATTTAACTTCCAGGCCCTGAGTACATCATATACTAATACTGGGGACTTATGCACAAGTTAAACATACTAATCAGGAATACAACCAATTTAGCTATGTTCAAAGGGGAAGCACATGCATTTTACGCTCTGGTCTCGGGTAATTATCTCACTTGTGTGGGTAGGCCTGTTGCCTTTGACAAGAAATGGGCCAAAATGCAACATGGATGCATCACACATTTGCACTCAAATCTGTCACTTTTCCCCCCCAGTGTGGGTAGCTGTGGACTTTGGATCTTAGCTCAGCCGGCACCTAGGGAAACCTGTCCTTTTTTTTAAAACTAGACACCTATGGTAATCCAGGGTGGGGCGACTTTCACGGCTGTCACCAGTTCCATCCCCCCCAATCCCTTGCAAACCTTGGCTAAAAAACACATTTCTGTGATGGATGGGTCTACAAACTTCCTTCCACCCAGCATTCGCCGAACTCTCCTGATAAAAATGGTACTTCACTTATGCAGGTAGACCTTGTGCCGTCGACAGGAAATGGCCCAAAACACAACATCGATGTGGGAAACTGGAGTACTATGTGGTGTGGGTATTAGTCCTCACCATGTAACTTTCTCAAAATACCCCAAAGATGGTTCTTGGATTCACTAGTGAATCCTTAGCTCAGTACTTGTATTGTGGCAAACACCAGTCAGGGTTTACTTAGAGGATGTGTTGAGCATTTCAGAGCACCAACATGGACGATAAGTAATTGACACAACTCTGACACCAATTTATAAAAATAGAGCTTATTGTTATCGTATTTTAGACACGAGTATGAACCGAATTGAATCAGTATAACCTGAGCTATAGATTTTAGAAGCAATATGAAATCACAGCAGAACTGGCATTTAAACATTGCATAGTCTATGTAGAAATATCATTGGTTGCAAAATGGTACGTGAGTTAAGGTTGTGCAGTCCCTAGGACCAGATCAGGACAGTCAGTTCAGTTTTACCTGGGCCGCCAGGTGCAGAGTTTTGCTGGCTGTCTGTGGTGCTGAATGGGACTTGCGTGGAAGTCAGTGGTGTGATACCATGGTTGACAAATGACCACTTGGAGGTCGAGCTGTGAGGAGCACTTAAAGGGTTAAGGTTGTGTGGGTCATAGGACTAGGCTACAACAGTCAGTTCATTTTTACCTTCTTATTGGCATCCGGGCGCACAGTTGTCCTTCTTGCCTGTGGTGCTGAACGGGGTTCTCACTGATGCTGGTTTTACTGCTTACACAATGGTGCTGATAAAGAGATGCCAAATCTCAGCTGGAGCTGGGTTGCAGATGTCGGATGCAGGCTGAACGATGTGCCCTGCATTTGCAGTGTCAAGTGTGGGGATTAGTTACTGGACTGGCAACCAACAATCCTTGGCAGCGATAAAGGATGTAGAAATGCTTTGGGGACTTCAAAGGGTCCAGGAGATCGATGTAGGGGCCTGAAATGTGGTAGCAAGTGGGACGACAATTCCCAGAAGACACTGGACCACCTTGCTTTCATCGATTTCCACAGCGAGCCTGATGGCCTGTGAAACTTCAGATCCTGTGAGTGTTTTTAATCTGCAGTTTGCAGGGGACTAGTGACACTAGTCCAAGGAAGTCTGGGGTGCTCCTGGCTTCCAAAAGGTTCCTCTGGTCAGGTGTGTCAAGTTTCAGCCAAGGAAGCGGGTAGTTTACGCCGTGCCCAGTCTTTTGCCTCAGGGACAGAGTATCCCTCTTTTGCCTGTGTGCAGTGGGCAAAGTCTGGTTGTTGGTGATGCAGAGCTCCTCTTAGTCCTTCTTTGAAGCTGGCAGATTAAAACTGGAGTTCTTGTGTCAGGGGTATCCCTTAAATCTTGGATTTAAGGGAGTTGAGGGTGTGGAGGCTAGTGGCCAATGGGCAGCTCGCTCCTACAGCTAATTAATTCCTTAGGTGACCACATCTGGTGGGGCAGGTCACCTTTAGCTACCCAGAACTCTCTTTCCTGCCAATCCAAACATGGCAGAAATAAAAATTTAGTGCACAGACTGGGCTGCTCGCCCTACAGGTGTGGTCAGCCTGCTGGGGGAGGAGGGGCACTGTCCTGCATAATTTCCCACTTGACCACGAGCAAATGTGCCTGGGGGCAGTGGGAGGGCTGTGTCCTCCGCAGGTGGACAGCATAGATGGCTGTCAGGGGCAGCAAAGCCTTTGAAGCTCTCTGCCCTGATGGCTCTATTCACTAGCCCGGCTGGGAGGAAGGAGGTGTAACCTCCTTCCTGCTTCAGCCTTTGTCTCTGACTCCTGGGAGCACCTACGCTGCCTGGCAAGAGGTCAGAAACCTGTCTTGGTGGCAGCAAGCATGGAAAAAAAAAAGCACGCCCTGACAAGCCAGAACACAAAAAAGGGTGGCCAACAGGTAGGCTACCTCTAGTGTGCCACTTGGGTGCATGCCAGCCATCCCTCGACACCAGATTTGTGTTGAGGGAGAGAAAGCAAGATGTTTGACACCAAACTCAACATATTTAAGTGGTACCATAATGGAGCTAGCTGCCCGGGCTTAAGTCCCATTTTATGCTATGGACCGGCCTGCACTTATACTGTGCCTTAACGGAAAGGACGCTATAGAGATATATAAGCTTGTGCTTACATGCACCTTAAATAGAATGCACCCTGCCTCTTGGGCTGGAGAGACCTTCCTTAGGGTTGTCTGACATATTTGCAAGCAGTGCATGGGATTGTGCCACTCATGGTGAGGACACAGTTGAACTTGAGCAGTTTGCACTGCTCTGGCAGTCTGCAGTGACAAGCCTGCCACCAGCAATTTGTGGGGGTCACCTAGGGTAGCACAAACTTGTGCTGCCTTGGGGACCCCTTTATCACCTGTGCCCTGGGTACCATTTACTCTGGGCTTCTAAGGGGTAAAGCGTTTGCCACTCAGGGCGTCCCCATGTTAACAATTCATTTAGGGAGAGATCAGACACCGGAGCCCGATTAGCAGGTTCCACTGTACTGTCAGTCAGAAAACCAGCATCTAGTAGTCCAAATGGGGCCAATAATTTTGTGGGTAGGACGGGGCATCTGCAAAGAGCCAGTTTTCTTACAATAGATAGAGCACATTCTTACACTGAAAAAGGACCCTTATTTGGGGGTGAGTGACTTGTGCGGCTCTTGCCAGGTCTTCTACCCAGAAGCCTTTGCACACCTCAAAATTCTACTAAAACTCACATTTTCCACACATTACTAAGTGGAAAACTTCTGGAATCTGCATAGAGCCACAGATTTCCTACTATCCTGAGTTCCCACTCATTTCCCAATAAGTATGGTGTGTGGGCGGGCCAAGAGACCACAACACAAAAGACCCTAAAGTGCCCGTTGACAGATAAGCAATGGGAGTAGCCGCTTTATTTGGTGCCATGCTGTGGCGCGACCCATGCAAGCCTACCAAAAGAGTCCAGGGTGGTGTGCGTTGCGTGGATTCCACAAGGTTTTCTTGCTCACAATGCCCTCCAAACCTCAAACATTGAAACAATGCATTTTCCTTACATTTCTCTGATGGAAACTACAGGAATCTACACAATTCCTACCACCCAGCATTACCCCACTTGTGTTGATAAAAACGCTGCCTCACTTGTGTTGCTGGGCCTAGTGCCCACTACAGAAACAGATCAAACCAAGGTCTGTGAGAGGCGTCTGGTAGGTCATGGCTGCAGCATGATGTGCAAAGATGTGCTTTTCCTGAGTAATCCACTTACCTCTACGGGACCGTTGAAGGAGCCGGGTGGGCCATTTTGCATTGTTGGCTTTGTCTATGACTGCTATTCGTGCACTTATTGCTTACAGGATTCCTTATTGAAGTTCCCAATATTCCACGGTTTCTAGGGAACTGTAGTCAGAAGACTAATTACAGGTCAAATCGTCGACATCCATATGTTATGGTTCGTCGAGAGATACCATATCTATGAACCAGCAGGATCTCCGCTTAAGTTTGTTTGATATAAAATCACATTCAACCTTGGAATTTGTTGACTGTCTTGTTCTGTGTTGCTGTATACTTATTAGTTCACTTGAGCACTGTCATCTGCACTCATTTTGATACATAATGAAATGTATATTGTATTAATACAAAAAAATGTAAAATCGTTGTGCAAGAAATTGTGCACCCTTTTTTAATAACATTGATTATGATACGAGTTACTAATTGAGTTTACACACTTTCAAAGCAATTAGAAGTGTTGGTGAATGAGTCCCACAGGACATTTGTTTGACTTATCACGCTTACCCTGGTTCTCGTGGTCACTTAGGGTTGTCCTTGTGTTGTATACGTAATTTCCCTAAAAAGCACTTTGAAAGCAAGTCAATTCTTTACATTTCTGCCACACAGGGCACTCTGTGACATCGTGGCTCGTGTTCTGTCCACCATTATGAAGATGAGCATAAATTTATAAAGCACACACAGATGCTTCAAGGAGTGTCCCGGCACTAGTACTCACAAGCAGGAAGTTGAGTCTGAACAAAAAGCCAAGTTTTCAGCTTCTTCCTAAAGTTCTGTTTAGACCTTACAACACAAAGTCCAAGGGGACTTTTTTCCAGGCAGAGGGCAATAGAAAGGATAAGGAGCGGCCAAGTATCCTGGAACGATTGATCCGTGATACCACTGCCAAGGCCAGAGTAGAGGAGCATAGCTCCCTAGAGGGAGAGTAAAAATGAATTCTTGTTGCAAGATATCGAGGGCATACCAGATGTAAGTCTGTAAAGGTAAGTACAAGTGTCTTGAATAAAATCAGTTTCTTCACTGGAAGCCAGAGCAGAGAATGAAAATGTGGGGAGACACTAGTTCTCAGAGAAAGATTGAGAATCTGCTGTGCAGCCACATCTTGTACAACCTGGAGCCTATTTGTAGGAAAGTGTTATTTAAATGTTGTGTGTGTGTATAGTCATTTCAAAATATATTTCAGTAGTTGTGAAAGCCCATTTTTGTACTTCTTTGTGAAGAAAAAAATATTTTAAAAGGTTAAGAACAAATCATAACACTTTGCTTAGTGATTTGCAAATGATAAATATGTTTTCTGAAACCCAAATTTCACAGATTGTTAATACACTATATAATATCAGTAAAGCTGCAAGTTAATGGAATGGTTTTAGGACATTTCTTGGAAATGTACTGTCTGTAAATGACAGTGTGCTGCCACATCATGCTTTAGTAGTAAATTTAGTAAATGTGCGTGTCTAAACATTAACTGAGAAACACCCTATATGTGGGCTAGATTCTTATGCATAGATCAAACATTTAGTCGATTTAATCAAGCAAAAGATTTTTTTTGTACAGCGGAAATGCTAAGCTCACATACACATGAAAAAGACGACTTTGTAAACTAAAATATTTGCCGAAGATCACACAATTTGAGACCCATTTACAGGTCAAGTACTTTACAGGTAAGTCGAGTAGATTATTCAAGTTACTCGACCCGCAGGTCTAGCAACATTTTTATAATTTTTTGCGGCCTGCCCTAGAAGGCCTTCCACCCCATAGGCAGGGTGCAATATATAATGTGTGAGGGCGTACCTGCATGAGCAGATATGCCCCTGCTATGTCTTTGTCCATTCTCAGACATAGTAAGTGAACAGAGAAGCCATTTTAAGTAAGTGCGCTGGACACTGGTCATTACGAGTTCCCCAGCTACATGATGGCTTCACTGAAGATAAAGATGTTTGATATCAAACATCTCATATTAGTAAACCCTCACTGAATCCAGTGATGGATTTATTAGTACATGCACTCAGATGGCACCTTACGCCATGTTGAGTTTTCATTTTAGTTCTGCACCAAGAGACGCTCCCTCAAAAGCAGCACTGTGTGCACTTAGTGACAGGGTTCCCAAGGGTGGCACAATTTGTGCTGCAGCCCTCAGGGTCCTTCCTTTAGTACCTCAAGCTCTAGGTACCAGGGGAACCATTTATGAGGGACTTACAGTGGTAGCTAAAGGTTTGCTAATTGGGAAAAATGGCATGGGGGGAGAGAGTTCTGGTACTGGGAACCTGTTTAGCACGGACCCAGTGGAGGATGAAACTAACCCTTCCCAGGAGGCTGGACTGGCTTGTAGTGAGTACCAAGGGGTACTTGCACCTTGCACCAGGCCCAGTTATCCCTTATTAGTGTATAGGGTGTCTAGCAGCATAGGCTGATAGATAATGGTAGCTTAGCAGAGCAGCTTAGGCTGAACTAGGAGACGAGTGAAGCTCCTACAGTACCACTTAGTGTCATATGCACAATATCATAAGAAAGCACAATACACAGATATACTAAAAATAAAGGTACTTTATTTTTATGACAATATGCCAAAAGTATCTCAGTGAGTACCCTCAGTATGAGGATAGCAAATATACACAAGATATATGTACACAATACCAAAATATGCAGTAATAGTATTAGAAAACAGTGCAAACAATGTATAGTTACAATAGGATGCAATGGAGACACATAGGGATAGGGGCAACACAAACCATATACTCCAAAAGTGGAATGCGAACCACAAATGGACCCCAAACCTATGTGACCTTGTAGAGGGTCGCTGGGACTATTAGAAAATAGTAAGGGTTAGAAAAATAGCCCACCCCAAGACCCTGAAAAGTGAGTGCAAAGTGCACTAAAGTTCCCCAAAGGACATAGAAGTCGTGATAGGGGAATTCTGCAGGAAAGACACAAACCAACAATGCAACAACAATGGATTTCCAGTCGAGGGTACCTGTGGAACAAGGGGACCAAGTCCAAAAGTCACAAGCAAGTCGGAGATGGGCAGATGTCCAGGAAATGCCAGCTGTGGGTGCAAAGATGCTGCTACTGGACAGTAGAAGCGTAGGTTTCTGCAAGAACGACAAGGGCTAGAGACTTCCCCTTTGGAGGACGGATCCCTCACGCCGTGGAGATTCGTGCAGAAGTGTTTTCCCGCCGAAAGACCGCCAACAAGCCTTGCTAGCTGCAAATTGTGCGGTAAGGGTTTTTGGGTGCTGCTGTGGCCCAGGAGGGACCAGGATGTCGCAAATTGCGTCAGGGGACAGAGGGGACGTCGAGCAAGACAAGGAGCACTCTCAGCAGCAGGCAGCACCCGGAGAAGTGCCAGAAACAGGCACTACGAGGATGCGTGAAACGGTGCTCACCCAAAGTCGCACAAAGGAGTCCCACGTCGCCGGAGAACAACTTAGGAGGTCCTGCAATGCAGGTTAGAGTGCCGTGGACCCAGGCTGGACTGTGCACAAAGGATTTCCGCCGGAAGTGCACGGAGGCCGGAGTAGCTGCAAAAGTCGCGGTTCCCAGCAATGCAGTCTGGCGTGGGGAGGCAAGGACTTACCTCCACCAAACTTGGACTGAAGAGTCACTGGACTGTGGGAGTCACTTGGACAGAGTTGCTGGATTCAAGGGACCTCGCTCGTCGTGCTGAGAGGAGACCCAAGGTACCGGTGATGCAGTTCTTTGGTGCCTGCGGTTGCAGGGGGACGATTCCGTCGACCCACGGGAGATTTCTTCAGAGCTTCTAGTGCAGAGAGGAGGCAGACTACCCCCACAGCATGCACCACCAGGAAAACAGTCGAGAAGGCGGCAGGATCAGCGTTACAGAGTTGCAGTAGTCGTCTTTGCTACTATGTTGCAGTTTTGCAGGCTTCCAGCGCGGTCAGCAGTCGATTCCTTGGCAGAAGGTGAAGAGAGAGATGCAGAGGAACTCGGATGAGCTCTTGCATTCGTTATCTAAGGAATCCCAAGAGACAGAGACCCTAAATAGCCAAAAAAGAGGGTTTGGCTACCTAGGAGAGAGGATAGGCTAGCAACACCTGAAGGAGCCTATCAGGAGGAGTCTCTGACGTCACCTGATGGCACTGGCCACTCAGAGCAGTCCAGTGTGCCAGCAGCACCTCTGTTTCCAAGATGGCAGAGGTCTGGAGCACACTGGAGGAGCTCTGGGCACCTCCCAGGGGAGGTACAGGTCAGGGGAGTGGTCACTCCCCTTTCCTTTGTCCAGTTTCGCGCCAGAGCAGGGCTAAGGGGTCCCTGAACCGGTGTAGACTGGCTTATGCAGAAATGGGCACCAAATGTGCCCATGAAAGCATTTCCAGAGGCTGGGGGAGGCTACTCCTCCCCTGCCTTCACACCATTTTCCAAAGGGAGAGAGTGTAACACCCTCTCTCAGAGGAAGTCCTTTGTTCTGCCATCCTGGGCCAGGCCTGGCTGGACCCCAGGAGGGCAGATGCCTGTCTGAGGGGTTGGCAGCAGCAGCTGCAGTGAAACCCCGGGAAAGGCAGTTTGGCAGTACCATGGTCTGTGCTACAGACCACTGGGATCATGGGATTGTGCCAACTATGCCAGGATGGTATAGAGGGGGCAATTCCATGATCATAGACATATTACATGGCCATATTCGGAGTTACCATTGTGAAGCTACATATAGGTAGCGACCTATATGTAGTGCACGCGTGTAATGGTGTCCCCGCACTCACAAAGTCCGGGGAACACCGCGTACAGTACCTTGTGAAAATGAGGAAACGAGCCGGTGCACGGAGACTGGGATCGCAGCTTCGCTGGATCCAAGGTGAGGTTGGTTCCGGTGCTGCGGAGTGAAGGAGTCACAAAGAGGCGTCTGGTCGTTGCGGCGGAGATAAGGCGGGGTCGATGCGACGCGTTAGATCTGTGCACATCCGGCAGAGTTGATATCTGGCGTCACAATGTGGTGCGGCATCTTCCACAGAGTCACAGAATTTGGCCAGGCTGCAGCGGCGTCAGGTCGTCGCACTCCAGCAAGGACCACGGCTTCGATTGCAGGCTGCGTCGGAGGATTCGGCAGCGGCGTCAGTCCATAGTCGTACGAAGTCAGTTTACTTGTTTTTTCTTGGGGTTTTTCCACCAGCTTCTCCTTTCAAGGGCCCAGGGACTGGGTTAGGCACCATTTGGTAGGGTAAGAGTCTCGATAGAGAGCCCAGGTGCTGGCAGAAGAAGTCTTTGATGGCCCTGGGACTTCGGAACAGCAGGCAAGCTCAGTCCAAGCCCTTCGAGGTTCTTCTCAAGCAGGAATATGCCACAAAGTCCAGTCTTTGTCCCCTTTTACAGGCAAAAGCAGCAACTGCAAGATAGCCCAACAAAGCACAGGCAGGGGCAGCACTTCTCCTCAGCTGTTCTCTTTGGCAGAGATTCCTCTTGGTTCCAGAAGCAAATCTTGAAGAAATATAAAGTCTGGGGGTTTGGGTCCAATACTTATACCCCATTTTGCCTTTGAAGTTGCCTAGCTTCAAAGAAAAGCCTCTGTTTACAGGATCCTGCCTTCCCCAGGCCAGACCCCAGACACACACCAGGGGGTTGGAGACTGCATTGTGTGAGGGCAGGCACAGCCCATTCAGGTGTAAGTGACCACTCCTCCCACCACTCTAGCCTCTCTAGGTAAGGAGGCGGTCTCAGAAGATCTGTTGATAGTGCGACAGAGCTCAGGTGCTATGGTGGCGCTGGCCAGGATAAAGATATGATGAGGGCACAGATCTGAGGTTGCTCCCAAGTGAATGGAGTTTTTGGGTGTTCTCTTTGGAGATGGGGGATACAGGAGTTCACGATCTGGTGTGGTGTTATGTCCATGGTGGTGTTTGTGGGTGGGTTTTGTTTCCTGAAGCCTTCGTAAATGTCATCAAGCCTTCGATTTGAGGCTGCAGGCTTTTAAGGCATAGTCGGCAGGAGTCAGCCCACGGTAGACTTGGACTCAGAATCACTGGGGAACCTTCCCAAGACCAGTGGGCCACTTGGACTCGGGCCGTGGGCATCGGGTGCAAAGGTGGGTCTGGAGGTGGGTTTGTGTTCCACAAGGCAGAGTTCTTTTCTTTTAAAGTTGCTTTCTTCTTTAACAGGTCAGCTATTCTCTGGAGATCTTGATCTTTGTTGAAGGCAGGCAGTCCTCTCAAAGCTTTGGTAATCGCTGGCTTGCAGGACGTATCATCTTTTGGATCAGCATTGTCGAGGGCTGCAGAAAGACCAGTTGGTGTCTGCAGTCTTCTCTGCTGATGCGACTCTATAGCCTCTGGTTCTTCTTAGATCTTCAGGAATCTTAGGACACCAGATGGGGAGTGGCCAGGTGACCCCCTACAGCCAAAGATTTATACCAATATGCCTTAGGAGCCTCCCAAGACCCAGACTGAGGTGAGAGCCTTTTTAGGAGGTTTGTTAAGGGGTATGACACCATTGTTGCTCCCTTAACAAAAAAACAAAAAGTGATCTGGACTGAGTCTTGCCAGACAGCTTTTGATGCCCTGAAGGCAGCAATGTGCACAGCACCCATGCTGAAGCCACCTGACGTCTCTCAAGAATTTGTTGCACAGACTGATGCTTCAGAGCATGGTGTAGGAGCAGTGTTGACACAGCTAAATGAAGAGGGCCTAGACCAGCCTGTACGCTTCATCACTAGGAGGTTACTTCCCCAGGAACTCAGGTGGAGTGCAATTGAGCGTGAAGCATTTGCTGTGGTCTGGGCTCTGAAGACCCTTCTTGTTTTGGACTCACTTACGGGTTCAGACAGACCACAGGCCCCTCTGATGGTTAATGCAGATGAGGGGTGAGAACCCAAAACTGTTGAGGTGGTCTATTTCACATGCCAATGCTGATGATCTGTCCAGATTCTTCCACCTTAGTGATGAGAACTCCCATGAGGTTGGGTAGTTCTCCCCACTTTCAGCAGCGCGGGACACGTGTTAGATCTGGCATTCTTGGAGTGGTCGCCCCTGTCTTTTTTTGCCTCTACTTCCCAGATTAGGACTGTGTGCTGACCAGTGCTAAAGTGCAAGTGCTCCCCGTGTAAAATGTATGTGTACTTGGCTTTTCCACGGTTGGCATAGTTGATTTACTAGTAAGTCCTTAGTACTGTACACTAGAGGTGCCCAGGGCCTGTAAATCAAATGCTACTAGTGAGCCTGCAGCACTTGTTGTGCCACTCACATGAGTAGCCCCATGAACATGGATCAGACCTGCCACTGCAGTTTCTATGTGTGCAGTTTTAAACTGCCAATTCAACCTGGCAAGTGTACCTACTTGCCAGGCCCAAACCTTCCCTTTTTATACATGTAAGGCATCCCTAAGGTAGGCCCTAGGTAGCCCCATGGGCAGGGTGAAGTGTATGTTAAAGGTGGGACATGTACTGATGTGTTTTACATGTTCTAGCAGTGAAACACTGCCAAATTCGCTTTTCAATGTTGCAAGGCCTATCTCTCTCATAGGTTAACATGGGAGCTGCATTTAAATATCCTTAAAGTGCAGTTTCCCTTTCAGAGCAGATTGAGATAGGGAGTTTAGGGTCTCTGAACTCTCAAGTTAAAAACACATCTTTTGGTAAAATTGTTTTTTAAATTTTCCGTTTCAAAATGGCACTTTTATAAAGTGGGCATTTTCTTGCTTACACCATTCTGTGACTCTGCCTGCTTGTGTATTCCCTGTCTGAAGTCTTACCATCAGACTTGAAGCACGCCTAGATCAACCCGTTGCTCAGGAAACCCACTGCTGACCCAAGGGAGCTAAAAACTACAGACCCATCTCTGTGCTCCTTTTCCCAGCCAAAGTAACGGAAAAGGCTGTCAATCAGCAACTCACCAAATCCCTTGAGACACACCAAATCCTAGATCCATCCCAATCCGGATTCAGAAGCAACCACAGAACCAAAACAACATTCCTAGCAGCCACCAACGATATACGCACCATACTAAACCACAGAGGCACGGCAGCACTCCTTCTCCTCAACCTCTCTGCTGCGTTTGACACCGTCTCCCACTCCACCCTCTACGCCAAGGTGTATGACAGCGGCATCCGAGATGAAGCGTTGGATTGGATCAGGTCCTTCCTCACTGGAAGAATACAGAGTATCAGACTACCGCTATTCATGTCCGAACTCAAAGACACATGCTGCAGAGTGACCCAAGGATCATCACTCGGCCCGACCCTTTTCAATATCTACATGGTCCCGCTAGCCAAGATCATCAAACAACACTGGCTAAACATAGTCGCCTACGATACCCAGCTGATCCTCTCCCTGTCCAATGACCCTGCAAAGGCCAAAAGACATTTCTGCAACGGGATGAGAACAGTCACCACCTGGATGGAATCCAGCTGCCTCAAACTCAACTTGAACAAGACAGAGAACCTCGTAATCAGCTCTACCCCTTCCACCTAGAATGACTCCTGGTGGCCCCCTGCTCCCAGATACCACACACGCAGTCTGGGCATCATCCTGGACTCCTCTCTATCCACAACCCGCCAAGTCAACGCTGTCTCATCATCCTGCTTCCACATCTTCCGATCCTTTTCAAGTGGATCCCCTCTGACACGAAGAAGACAGTCACCCATGCACTCATCACTAGCAAACTGGACTACAGCAACTCAGTCTATGCTAGCATCACCAAGAAATTACAGTCAAGACTACAAAGAATCCAGAATGCAGCAGCCAGACTCATCCTGGACATCCCGTGACACAGCCACATCTCCTCCCACTGGCTCCCAGTCAACAAGCACATCACATACAAAATCCTGACCCACACCTACAAGGCACTACACAACATTGGACTGGCATATCTCAACCATAGCCTCGCCTTCTACATACCTAACCAACATCTCTGTTCTTTCCAGCTCGCCCTCGTAGCCGTTCCCAAGATCCGGAAAAGCACAGCAGGAGGAAGATCCTTCTCCTACCTCGCAGCCCGGACATGGCACACGCTACCTCAAACTCAGGCAGACCGCATCACTGAAGCAGTTCAGGAAGGACCTCAAGACGTGGCTCTGTGATTGAGCAGTATGCCCTCAAACAGCGCCTTGGGTAATTAGCTGCACTTTAGGAATCACTGATTGATTGATTGACTTCCCCTGCCCACAACCTGTTCGGTAAGCTGTTCCCAATGCCAAAGAACACCCGTGCACTCAGAGCCCCTCGTCTTGGGGAGCTGGACCGTCTCTGTCCCTACGTCTCCTAGCATTAGAACTTACTTGGGCAGCTAGGGGTTTCTTCGTTCAGCCTCCTGGCTCGAGCCTGCAGCAATTTTCCAAAACTGATCTCCCCCTTTGACTTGCATTGGGTGCCCGACGCTGTGTTGGCACTCTGCACCCAGCTGCCCCTGTGCTGCTGAAGGTGTAAGTTTGGTGCTACCTTGTGGCCTCCCCTGTAGCTACCTCTTCCCTGGGAGATTGACCCCTGACACCACTTTACTCACCTGTGACCAGCGCATCTTTGGGTAAGGTACAACAGCAGTAGCAATTGAGTCACTAAGTAGTTTTTTCACCAATGGGTTGGTTACATCTGCCCCTAAAATTAACAGATCAATGGGACACGGATCGGATGGGGGCCCCGATTAAAGGCAAATAGCAGCTAAAGTGCCCCCCCCCCCACTCCTGGGGATAGAATTAAAAGCGAACAAAGAGCTTTACGTATCCTCTATTACTTCATCAAAAGGAGCTCTTATCATCCCATTCAGAGAACCCATGAAAAAATTAGCTTGTACTTTGAGAATCGTATCATGAAATAAGTTCACTCGTTTTTCACACCAGTCTAAGGAAGATGGCACGCTTCTGACACAAGCAGCAGTTTTGTTTTTAAATCTTAAACACTTCTCATGGCTTGTTTCCTGCTGCTTCAGTCCTGTTAAAGAAGGCTTTATTGGCAATCTTAACTGAAGCATGATATTTCCTTAAGGACGCCCAGTAAATAGCTTATCCTCCTTATTGTAGTGCTTGCACCAACATCTCTTGGCCCTTATTGCAGAGATTTTTTTTTTTTCTTCAGCTTTGTTTCTGTAAATCAGGGCACTAAAGGCCTGCTTCTGCAGGATTTAGGTACAGTGATTGGAGCTAGCTTGTTCAAAGCAAGGCAAAGGCAGCTACCTACAGTAGTGGCATCTAATGCAACATTTCCTGATAGTATTGGAACTGTAGGGTTTGGAGAGCCAAAAAGCTCACTGGGCTTGAAGTTACTAAACGGCCTAAACTAGCTTGGGCGTTTCCTTACATGATCTCCGTTCGGCAATGAAGCAGACCATCTGAACATCACTAAAAATGTGCAGTACCAGAGTATGGGGTGGCATCCAGCATATCTGGCATGACAGTAGAAAACCTTTTATTGATTGTGTGGCCTGCCAAGTGGATGGGTTCAGTGACATATTGCATCAGATTTCATGGTGATATTTTATCTAGCTAAGTGTCTACCTCCATCTCCGCAAAACACTCCACATGAATATTGAAATCACGTAATACTATCAAATGCAAGCATTTCATCACCAGGTGGGCTAAAGCTGCATCCAAAGAGTTTTAAAAAGACTAAGATGTCAGCTAACGACAGCTGAAAAGACAGTGTGCAACAGAAACCAAATGTTTCCCCTTCTACTCGATCAACGGTCATAAATTCAGCTGCATACTTGGTTGTAAACCTTAGCAATCCCCCCCGCTAGGCTGCTCTAAATGGTAGAATTTGTACTCGGTAGGGATGGCCATTTCAACTGTGGGGAGGGCTGTGTGGGTGAGCTAAGTCTCCGCTATAAAGAGCTCTTTACATAACAACAGGGTCACCCAACAGAAGGACCTGGGTAATAATGATACATAACAACAGTGGTCCTTTAAAAATCCATTGTTTGGCTACTTTCATTTAAAAAATCCAAAAAACAGCAAAGCTGTCCCTCTAGGATTTGCTCTAACCTTCTCAATCGCTTGCTAGCATAAACTGTCCATAGGATGATTCAAGACGGTAAAATGGTCCACTAAGGGTGTGTCCTGAACCTTGCACCTGATCCTACCGCAATGCTGGAGGATACGTGCCTTTACCCTCTGTCTGGTCTGACCTACATAGAGGAGCTCGCTCGGAGATTAGATGACATCCACACTGTTACATTTTGTATGTTCCCCTAATGTGTAGGTCTTTTCCTTGTAGCTGAAAACTCTTGTCTCTAACGCCAGGCCATATGCTTTACGCTTCCCACACTTGAAATCCCCTTTAACCTTTAGCTAATCCCACAATGTGTTAGTAGATGGTTTTGAGTGGTATTCCTAAAAAAAGAGCTTACCACATAATCTTTGTTCTTCAAGGAATTTATGAGGAGCTTGTTTGTTTTAATTTCATCTGAGACCAATGCCCAATGCGATTAATGATTTTGCGTATTTCATGGCTTCATGTACTAAAGGTTGTTACACATGTCATCCTGTTTTTAGTTGTCTGTACACCTTGTTTAGGTACACGTAAAGCAACCCAATTGCAGAACGATGGCACAACGGGCATTTTCAACATGGCCTAATTTGAGGCCACCCTAAGGAGGGATTGCCCTTGATTAAAGTGACAGATAAGACAAAAGAGTGGCTCCTTAGCATCAAGTAAGTTAAAGTGAGAAGTACAGGAGTTCGTAGGGTGCAGGCTGAGTATCCGTTAAGCAAGCCTGGAGAAGACTTACCACGAGCAAAGTTGCTGGTGCTTGATGCTAACTGGTTGCTGACGGACGCTGATGAGCTTGACTGCGGTGGGCTAGGGAGGACTGAAAACTGAAAGAGGAGCCTCACCATCTTGGGATCTGGAAGAATGGTGCATCCTGGGATAGGTAGATGCCATACTGCACAGGGAGTGGACCAGGTGGGAGGGGACCTGTTAGCCCATTGGCTACCAACCATATCCTGTCCAGAGAACATTTTCCGAGCATAAAGGTGACACTCCTGGCAGCCAGATCTCAACCCAATTGGAAGGAAGACTGCCCTGCTGCACCGAGGGACCAACAAAGAGAGAGTGCATCGATGAAGACTGGAGCTGTTGTAGCTGCTGGCTAGTGAAGAGATGGACTGTGTAGAAGCTGTCTCCAGAGCCCTGTCAAGCAAAGTGAACTGCAAGGGCCAGCTGACTGGCCTCCTGTTTGCAGCACATGGACACAACAGCTGAAGATGCCTGGTGGGGCAAGTTGCTAGCCCAAAGTCTTCTAACTGTACCACCGCCACCATGCAGCACTGAGGCTGCGAGACCCTATGCACAGAGTTGCACCCTAGTTCGCTGAGCCCAGGAATTCTGTTGGATGGTGCTGGGATGCTCAACAGGCAAGTTACAGACTCAGGAAGGATTAGCCTGTGACAGCAACAATGGGCAACTGGTAGTACAGTGGCAACTTCCCTTCAGCAAAACTGAAGAGGACTTAATGGGACGTTGACCCTGCAACCAGGACCCCCTTAATATCTTCGTGGACAAAGGGTTCCCTGTAGGAAGATCCCCGTCGACCGCATCGCATCAACAGCATTCTTCGAGCATCTTCAACATCCTTTATCCCTTGCATCAGGACCACTCTAGAAATCCATTGTGACGTGGATAAAGTGCCTGGAACTGCTGACAGAGTGCTTCTTTTGTTAAGGTATCTGTTCTTGATGACCTTGCTGGTCCTCCTGACCAGCTTCCTGCTGGAGATGGTCGCCCCAAGTACTTCTAACAGCATTGACAATTTGAAACTTAAAAAGTGTCTAATTCATTCACTTTGCCAAGGCTTGTTCACGGTTGAGTGAAATAGCTTTTATTTTTATTATTGTTTGTACAATCGATATCTCTCAATCCTCTGGATCTTTTCGTTCTAGTGTCTAAAGTCATATAAAAATAGTCTAGTTTTATAAATTGGTGTCCGATTTCTTGAAGATCATGTCAATTTATTCTTCAAGATACCCAGGACTGCGCAGAGGATTTTACATACGAAAACTTCTGGACATAAATGGGATGCAGGGGTGTGGAATTTAATAAAATATCTACTTGTCCATGTGACAAGTTGCTTCATAAATATACTTGTCCTTTAAAAAAAAATAGAATTGTACCTTTGGTGTGTGTAGTGCAGCGACAATTTATGGCAGGGATCTCATATAAGATATAATAAGATTAGACATTATATAAGAGCTCTGATAAAAGCCTTGCTGTTTATGGCAGGGCTAATACTATAGTAGGGCTTGATTACAAACAATTTCCTTATTTTGTTGCCTTTCTGCAGATCTACATACCGGGGCCAGAGATGCCGATAAGCATTAGTTCCGGGGATAGAATGCCCTTTTGAGTCTGTGCAAACCTAGTAACTTGCACGTTTTAAGGGTTTTCACCAGCTCTTTTCTAATGTTTTCCCATACTATGAAGAGTTGGAAATGTATTCCTAACAAGGGTGGCAGTGGTTGGAGGAAAAATGAACTTGCAAACCCTCAACAGATTTTTACATGATCAAATCTGCACATGCATATTTTCCTTTGCTTAAAATATAGTTCACACATTTTCTAGGAGTACAGTTTTCTGGTCTAATTGTGAAGATTCTTGTGAATTCACAAAATACATAAATTTGCAGTGATTCAAAGACAGCTAAGCTGGGTGCACCTTTGTGAGTATTAATTGCGCTCCTAATTAATTCTGGTGTTAACCAAGACCTTTTGTTTTAATTACAATTCTATCTCTCTTTCTATCCTTGGGTTCACTATGAGTGATAGCGATCTGGTCTTTCATAAGGAGCATATCGTGACACAAAGTAGTTTTGGAGAACTACTGTGGTGATGTGTACTTTGAAAGGCAAAACATATTTTTTGGTTTTTGCCAAGATTTGTTACAATGGTGAAGGCTGGCAGCTCCTACAAACAAAAAAGTTTTACAAAATCCATGTAAAAACAAGACTAGCCTACATCAGCACATTGTTCTAAATGATGCTTCAAATAAATGGTACCTAAAATTTAAAAGTAATTTAGCAAAACATGTTTTTCCTAGGTCCATTTTTGTAAGTATTTTATTTTGAACCCAAAGAATCATCAATCTTACTTGCAAGCTTCTGAAAATATTTACATCTAATCGGAGAGCATTCTGGAACCATTATACATGGCCTCATATTATTGTACTTTACAAACATTTCTACACTTTTTTTTACTGGAACCACTGTAGTAGTGCAGTCTGCGATTACAACATTTATTTAGAGCGCTCATCCATAAATAGAAGTTCAAACAGCATGAACATTACAGATATTACTTCAACTTCAAACAGTTCCCTTCCCTGCTCCATAGTGTGGTACTGTAAACTGCCAGGAAAAGGGTTTGTGCTGCATGGAATTGGGCCTACTTGTCCCAAGGGCGAAGTAAACATGGAAACTTGTTGTCCTTGACCTAAAACAATATGTACTGGGCTTCGGGTTATAGAAATCCCAAACCTGTGGGGCTGATAAGTGTATTACATTGTGAGATTGCACAAGCACCCTATATAATAAACTCCATTTCCTCACTTTGGTGTCTAGCGGTGGGATCCTGAACTTGCGTTTAGTAGTAGCACACAATTGTTGAAGTCAAGACCTCTGAGAATCTGCAAAGGTAAACAGCTAGAAAAGAAGTTCTTTCTCCAAAAAATATTTTCTGTGAACATTATTGAATTCCAGAGTACTGTTTCAAGAGTTGCAAAAACATTCCCCAGGAAAGGAGAGTTTGAAAAAGTTTGGGAAAGTTTCCTACAGCTTCAACTAGAGGGAGATAAAGTTTCCACAAGTTCTTGAACTAGCTTAGAAGCCACGTTTCGACAAAGGAGACATGGAACTCAACAAATCTGTCCTCATAAAAGAGGAATTGTGCAGGGAGGAAAGTCATCATGGGAGCGAAAGCGATGAAAGCTGCTTAAATTAAGGCCCTTTGGAGCCTCAGAGGAGGCTCACAGGGTATCCCCACCCTTGGGGAAGGAATTACCCCAAGGTAGTGGAGATGAAGAGAAGGTGGAGGACAATAACAGCCTGTTGAGTGGAGATGGCAGAAACATGCTCCCCTTCGAGGGTCCCCAGAGTGCACAGCCTGCCTGGCTCTGAAGACAGCCAGAGATCCATACAGGAGAGCATGGCAACCTTGGCCCCTGACCCCCTTTTAGGTTCTAGAGCTCGCTACCCACGTGCGCAGCTCCATCAGGTTGTGCCTGTGTCACTGACCCCGCCCACCCTGCTGTCGCGTGTTCGAGGCTCTCCACCACCCGCCTGCGCCTCATCCCTGGTGTCTAGTGGGCTTCTCTGGTAAGCGCTCCCAGACTTGTGCTTCCTTTCTCTGTCCATTTTTATTGTGCCTTATTTTGTTTTATTGTGCCTTATTTTCCATTGTTTGCTTTGTATTTTGTGCCATTTTGCCCCTTGTGCACTCCCTGCCCTTGCGCTCAGTTTCTCAGCTCCCCCGAGCCGTTTCAGCCTCTCTCATTTCCCGCCGCTGCATCCCTGCGGCCCCACCCCCCTCACCCCCCATTCGCTCGTCCCTCCCAGCTGCTCCTCCTTCCCACCTCCCCTTCTTAATGGTGCCCGCTGCGCATCGCAGGGAGTGACCCCTGACCCGCTTTTAGGGTCTATAGCTCGCTCCCCATGCGCGCAGCTCCACCATGTTGTGCCTGTGTCACTGACCCCGCCCACGCTGCTGTCGCATGTTCAAGGCCCTCTACCACCCGCAGGCACCCGCCCGCGCCTTATCCCTGGTGTCCAGTGGGCTGCTCTGGTAAGCGCTCCTAGACTTGTGCTTCCTTTTTCTGTCCATTTTATTGTGCCTTATTTTCTTTTATTGTGCCTTTTTTTCCATTGTTTGCCTTGTAGGCAAGCCCGTCTGCACCCGTCTGCGCCTGGACCACGCCCAGCGCCACTCCCCCTGGCCCGTGAGGCTCCCGCACCTCCGCATGCTGTTATACTGCCAGTGACCTCCTCGCCCTCAATCCAGGACGCCCTCCACCTGCTTACAGTCCTCCTCGAAGAACACCAAGGGACCTTTCTCCTGCCATGCCTGCCACTTCACCTGTACCCTAAAGCACCACGACAGACCTGCCGACAACCACCTCAGCTGCATCCTACTCAATACCCGCTCCATCCACAAACCTGCAATTGAACTCTGGGACCTACTGGCCTCAACCTCACCGGACATCGGCTTCCTCACTGAAACCTGGACAAACTCGGCCTCGGAACCCGACCTAGTAATCGCCATCCCTGAAGGTTACAAAATCACCAGAAGAGACAGCACCAACAAACCAGGAGGAGGAATCGCCATAGTCCACAAAAGCACCATTAAAGTCTCGAGCAGCACCCATGACACCCTCAACCTCGCCGAGCACCTCCACTTCAACATCCACATCAACGCCAACACCACCCTCAAAGGAACTCTGATCTACAGAGCCCCGGGCCCCTGATCCCAATTCTGCGATGCCATCGCCGACATGGTCAGTGCCAACGCCCTCGACTCTACGGATTACATCCTCCTCGGCGATTTGAACTTCCACTTAGAAAACAACAACGACGACACCAACACCACCAAACCTGCTGGACAACCTCGCCCTCAAACAACTCGTCAATTCGGCCACCCACTCCGCAGGCCACACGCTCAACCCCATCTTCTCAGCCAGCAGCCACGTCTCCTTCAACCACATCACCAAACACAATTGGAGCAAAATTTCAACAGAACTGATCTCCACCCTCGCCCAGGCCCCACTCCCTGGGACCCTGGACCCTGACTCAGCCGCCACCAACCTGCATCGCTGGATAGAAGACTGCGCCAACACCCTCGCGCTGCTCAAAAAAGCCCTAATACCCTCCACAGAACCAAGGCCAGCTGGTTCACCCCAGATCTACTGGAATCGAAACGGTTATGTCGCAGAATGGAGAAAACATGGCGCCTCGAACCTACCGACTCAAACCACATCACACTCAAGGATGCCATACGCAAACATCACCAGCTGATCCGCACCCCCAAAAGGACCCACTTCAAAAAACGCATTGACACAAACACTCACAACAGTAAAGAGCTCTTTGGCATCATCAAAGAGCTCTCCGCTCCCAGGACCTGCTCCAACGAATCCCCACCATCACAGGAGTTCTGAAACTCCCTTGCAACCCATTTCTGTCGAAAGATAGAAGAAATCAACAACAGCTTCAAACTCCAGACCCACCAGCTGATTTACAGACACCCACGAACCCAACGCACATGGCTGGGAGATGGGCCTATCTGTAGCAGAGGGAGGCCTGGGTATTCCCCACGTTATCCACTATTACCAAGCAGGTCAGCTACGCTCTATACTGTGAAACTGAATAGGCGGCTTTTGGAAAAACGCTGGTGCCTCATTGACCAAACCACTGCTGGGATCCATATATGGAAAATTGCTTGCCTCTCCAAACAACACCGCCCGCATTCTATATTTCACTGATCACTTGGGCCACAGTTGGGACACGCAATAAAGTGAAGTTAGTGAAAAACCTATCCTCACACATCTCACCATTCGTGCCCATCATAGGCAGTCCCAATTTTCCACCAGCTATGCATGATACTATGCTCCTCCCATGGCAAGAGGCCAACTGTAAATGAATAAAGGAGGCCTTCGAGAAATGGCTTCTAACCAAACTCACCGATTTAAAAGTCTGTTCTCAGATATATACACTTTCCTAAACAAACCCCTAGGCATCAACAAATCCCCAGACCAGATATGCTGGGAATCTGAGCTGGTCTGTTCCTTTACACCTAAAGAATAGGCTGGCATCCCCTTGAGGACCTAGAACTCGTCTTATAGCACCACAGGCAAGGAAACAGTATAGAATAGTGGATTACTAGTACTACACCCTCTGCGGAATGGCTAAACGAAAACCCAAGGCTGTGCTGACTGCTGGAGAAACTGTGGCAACATAGTCATTAATGCACCTCCTATGGCACTGTACCAAACCGTAAAGATATTGGGATGCTATACTGAAGGATAGTAATGAGGTATACAGAACAGACATACCCAATCTTCCTAGTTATGTGATACTAGGAATTCCCAAAGCACTGACCTACCCACTTCCAAAGGGAAGGCCATCACCTTAACCCTCTGCGCTGCAAAGCAAGTCATCCTATCCAGGTGGGGCTCAGACGCCATAACACCTCACGCTGATTGGTTCTACAAACTGTGGGACTTCCTTGGCATGGAAAAATTGACAACCTGCATTGAATATATATACTACCACACTTTGGTAAAATGCGGGAAGGAGCGTCGACGCTTGAGGCCTCAGTCTTCGGAGTCTGCTTCTGGGTCCACTCCACGCTTCTCTGAATTTCCTGGAGCTAGAGAAACCCCTGCCCAATTAAAGGAGCTTTATGAGGCAATGCGCCTTATTTTGGGGCAGGCAGACCCTGATACGGTGCCTTCGGGCACTAGGGGTTTGGTCAGGGGGGGCCTTTGGGTTCCGGGCCGGCAGCTTTGGCTCCGGCCACCGAGGTCCCCTCCAGATCCACACTGACGCTGATCGTACCACTAAGACCTTCCCCAGTGCTGGTTCGATTGTCGACGCTCCTGATGTTAGTGGTGCCCATCGATGTCGACCTGATCCTCATCCCCGACGACTCTGACTCGGAGTCTGAACAGTGTTGGCCAATGCCATCTTTGGCTTTGATGGGGCCTACTCACTCCAGGTCAGATTTGGACCCTTTTTCCTATGGGTTCGAATTCAGGGAAGGATTGGAGGGGTCCCTGGACCAGGAAGACCGCAATTTGGACTGGGCACAGGAGTTGGGCAAGGCCAGGGGCCTAGACACTTCTCCAGACGTTGGCATGCTGTCTCTACCTACCGTGGCTACGGAAGAGGGAACGACTTATTCTATGGTGGTCAGTAGGGTGGCAGAGGTCCTTGGCCTTGAGCTGCCTACTGTACAGGTCAGGTCAAATCTCCTGACTGAGGTGCTTCAGCCAAGGGCTTCCTCATCTGAGCCCCTTCTGCCATTCCATTAAGCCCTCACCGATGTCCTCTTGGGTACTTGGTCCAACCCCAACACAGGGGCTTCTGTGAACAGGACTATCGCACGCCTGCATAGGCCCGCCCCAAAAAAGCCTAAATTCCTGTCCCAACACCCTAGGCCTGAGAGTCTTGTCATCTAGGTTTCCTCTTCCTCTGGCGCATTCCCTTCCGCACCCCCGGATAGGGAATCAAAACTGCTGGAACAATTTGGGAAGAAGATGTTTTCTTCCTCCAGTCTCGCGCTGCGGTCTGTGAACACTGCATGCCTTTTGGGCTGCTGTACCCACTCTCTGCGGGATAAGGTCGCGCATGTTCTGCTGCAGATACCAGAGGAGGCCCGTGCTATCATCTCCCAAACTGTCACCGATGGGAGAGATGCGGCGAAGTTAACGATCTGATATGGGCTGGACATGACCGACTCTAGGTAGATCGGTTAGCGACGACGTTGGCCAGAGCCTGGTTGCGTACTTTCTGGTCTCTCATCGACATACCCTTTGATGGCTGCCGTCTCTTTGGAGACGAGGCAGACTCTGCCTTGGAGAGGTTCAAGGACCCCCAGGCTACAGCTCAGTCCCTTGGCCTTTCCACTGCCTCTCGCCCCCAACAGTCTGCCTTTCACCCCTCGTGGCCAAGGAAGGGGCTCCCCGTCACGTCCCCAGCCACCGTGCCACCCATGCTGTTCAGCCACTTTGTGGCTGGGGATGCATAATCCTGCGTGGGACAGGGTACCAGAGGTCTATCCAGTCCACCTCTGCCGCAGCCTCCAAACCCTCTTAGTCCGTCCCCTCATTCCGATCCAGTTGGCAGGATTCGCCACCACCTGCCCCACTGGGAATCCATCACTACAGACACGTGGGTTTTGCAGATAGTTCGAAAGGGCTAGTCCCCCCCCCCCCCCCCCCCCCCCCCCCTCGAATCTGCCCCACCAACCATGCCTCCATCAGTCAGCCATCTTCCGGAGGATCATTTGGCACTTCTCGACCTGGAAGCCGCAGCTCTCTTGTCCAAGGGAGCCATAGAGATTGTCCCTGTGCCAGAAGTATGTTGTGGTTATTATTTCCGCTACTTTCTGGTGCGGAAAAAAGGACAAGGGCTTGCGTTCCATCCTAGACTTTCGGGACCTCACTTACTTCCTCAAGAAGGAGAAATTCAAAATGTTCACCCTGGCTCAGGTCCTATCTGCCTT
This sequence comes from Pleurodeles waltl, assembly GCF_031143425.1. NCBI lineage: Eukaryota > Metazoa > Chordata > Amphibia > Caudata > Salamandridae > Pleurodeles > Pleurodeles waltl. Next base: position 1,024,701 of record NC_090447.1, read on the forward strand.
AGATCCAGGAGACTGGATGGTAGCATTGGACTTGCAGGACGCTTATTTGCACAGTCCCATCCTGCATGCCCACAGACGTTACCTGCCATTTGTAGGAAATAACCATCTTGCCTGGCATGTTACCCCCATTTTTACTTGTGTGTCAGTTTGTTTTGCCTGTCTCTCTGGGAACCTGCTAGCCAGGACCCCAGTGCTCATAATATGTGGCCTATATGTGTCCATGTGTGGTGCCTTACTGTATCACTGAGGCTCTGCTAACCAGAACCTCAGTGTTTATGCTCTCTCTGCTTTTAAAATTGTCACTGCAGCCTCTGGAAATGCTTTGAAGGGCACAGATGGTGCCCAGAGCCCCTCCAGTGTGTCCTAGACCTCTGCCATCTTGAATGCTGAGGTGTGAAGGCACACTGGAGACCTCTGAGAGGCCAGTGCCAGCAGGTGACGTCAGAGACCCCTCCTGATAGGCTCTTACCTGGTTAGGTAGCCAATCCCCCTCTGAGGGCTATTTAGGGTCTCTCCTGTGGGTTTCCTGTCAGATAACGAATGCAAGAGCTTACCAGAGTTCCTCTGCCTCGACTTCTGCCAAGGATCGACCGCTAACTGCTCCAGGACGCCTGCAAAACCACAACAACGTAGCAAGACGACTAACAGCAACATTGTAGCGCCTAGTCCTGACAGATTTCTCGACTGTTTCTTGGTGGTGCATGCTCTGAGGGCTGTCTGCCTTCACCCTGCACTTTAAGCCAAGAAGAAATCTCCAGTGGGTCGACGGAATCTTCCCCCTGCTAACGCAGGCACCAAAAGACTGCATCACTGGTCCTCTGGGTCCCCTCTAATCCTATCAAGCGTGGTCCCTGGAACACAGGAACTCTATCCAAGTGACTCCTACAGTCCACTGATCCTTCAGTCCATGTTTGGTGGAAGTAAGTCCTTGCCTCCCCACGCTAGACTGCAAACCTGTGTACTGCGTGATTTGCAGCTGCTCCGGCTCCTGTGCACTCTTCCAGGATTTCCTGCGTGCACAGCCTGGCCTGGGTCCCCAGCACTCCATCCTGCAGTGCTCAACCCTCTGAGTTGGCCTCTGGCGTTGTGGGACCCTCCTTTGGGACTCTGAGCCAGCTCAGGTTCACAAATCTTCTAAGTGCCTGTTCGGGTACTTCTGCGGGTGCTGCCGTGTTTCTCACTGAACACGGCAGCGTTATCACGCGCTGCGATTTATCACACACACCGCTGTTTCCTGACTCCCGGATCCTGGGGTAGTACGGACTGGGTCTACTTAGGCCGTTGTCATAGTGTTTATCCTTTACTACGGATACACTCTACGGGATAGTCCCTCTGCTTTGGAAGAGTATTTTTCCCTGTATGATAAGGGACCCTTTTTACTTTGATGAAATACTCATGTTTTCTGATATAGAATTACCTTTGGAGTGATAACAGAAATACTTTGGTTACCCAAATGTTAGTCTTTGAGCCTTGAAGAAGTCCGTGAGGACGAAACACGTGTTGGCTGTTACCGAACTCTCATATACCTGATCTAACATATGGACTTTAATTATTTCTGTATATCTATTCGACTTCTCACTACTAAGGATTAAAGCATCTTCTGCAAATTTATTCATTTTGGACTTACCACTTTGGAGTGCCCTGGTTGCTCGCTTTGTCTTGCACTAATTGTATAGTGTAACTATCCACAAAATGATGGACAACACAATCAAGCTACGGCAAAATAGGAAAAATACATAAAATGCAATAGCTGACCGGCTGGCATAAAGTCCACTCTGTTGATACTGCTACTAATTTGTTTGAAGAATTGTGAATATAAGATCTTCTGGACTGCAAAATCAGCTACAGCTGTATGTAGCCAGATATATTTTTTTAAAAACTCTTACAAGTAGATAATTGATCATGCCAAGTAAAACTGGAGGCACACAGGCCTGTGTGTGAGAAGTTTATTATGAATCTGTGAAACCTAATGGCCCAGTGTGTATGTTTTTATTACTGTGCCCTCTACTCACTTTAATTGAGGGTTAGTCATAAGAATTGTATTTTGTAGCTCAGCTTTGTATATGAAAAATGAGCAGATATGTTAATGGCAACAAACATAAAAACCAAAATAACCTTTAATATTATGTTATAGGCTTGGTCTGCCATGAGCAGTAATGAAAGAATACAATTCTGTGCAGTAGGTGAACAGATGAACTGTGTAACGGAGTCACATGTGCTAAGCCTTACTCTGAAACTTTGCATAGGTTTTGGTCTTTTGTGATTAGTATCTTGGTTTCTGTGGTGTTGCAAGCTGTAGAGAGAGAGAAGGAGAAAACAGAATTCTAGACCATCCAAACCTCTACCATTCCTTTGCTCCCCCTGCATAAATTATATTTCAGTTTTCATTAGCACAGTGCAATTGCATTTCAAATAAAGAGGCCGAACTTTCTGGGTTTTATAAAGATTTTTAAAGGTTTTTTTAATAGTTTATTATGTTTTAAGCCCATGGAACACTAATTAATTTTATATTTCTATTTCAGCCAGCAGGTGAAACCATTCCCATAGCAGAAAAAAGATCTTTGGAAACCTTTTGAGCACGACAAGCAGTGAATACGCTGACCAATCTGACCCTCCCCATGACAGCGATGGACAAAGAAAGCCTTCGGAGGCACATAAGCATTCAGTGCCAACTAAACAAAGACGTTGAAAAAGACGGTGCAGGCAATCAATTTCTGTGTACCGCTGGAGAGGTGATTCTTGTGTAATCGGTATGATGACACCGCATTAAAAAGAACTGTAAAACGTCAAAAGAAATGCATAGTAAACATACCGAACAAATGCATTGACTGCAACAGGATTCCTTAAGCACTGACTCTAGCAGGATTGTTGCCTATCAGCATAGATCGTTTAGAAAGAAATAGGCAATAAAATTGCCCTGAGTGCAGGAAGAGTGCTTCTCCATCAGCAGGTCAATAATTTACAAATTTACCTAATTTGGAAGCATTACAAAGAGAGGTCATGTAAAGATATGAGCAGTCATAACATTTCTGTATTGTGTTATTGTATGATGGAAACCTACCTGTAGAAGGAACAGAGCAGTGTAAAGGAACTCCAGTAAGGAGATCTAAAAACCCACACACAGGAGACAGTAACCCAAGGAGCCGCCATAAAAATATCCTTAATCTGACTTCACTTTTATTCTAAACCTATGTTTATGGGCTTGGCAGAGAATCCTCAGAGAGATTATACCATACACTGATTGTTTCAAGAAATTAATTATAAGGAAGTATTTGTTTGACACTACATGATGGAGAAGCATTATACATGTGATGAATGTAGCAAGGTTTTCTATACTCGTAGTGGTCTAAAGCAACATCAGTTAAGCCATAATGCTCCCAGAGCATACACATGCACTCTGTGTGACAAGGCTTTTGTTAGATCAAGCCAGCTACTGCTTCACTATCGAATCCATAGTGGGGAGAAAAGATATACATGTGCAGAGTGTGGCAAAGACTTCAGCACAAATGATACTTTGAACAGACACAAAACAGTCCACGCAGGACTAAAACCATATAAATGTATGGAATGTGACAAGGCTTTCCTTTCAGAGTGGCTGCTGACGACTCATCAGAGACAGCACACCGATGAGAAACCATTTAAGTGTTCTGAATGTGAAAAAGCGTATAGTACCAAGGGCAGTCTGACAATACACCAGGTAAGCCACACAGGAATCATACCTTATAAATGTATTGGGTGTCACAAGGCTTTCATTAAAAAGAGTGAGCTCAGGATTCATCAGAGAAACAGTGCCTGTAAGACACCATACAAATGTACTGAATGTGGCAAAGCTTTCGACCGAATGAGGCATCTAGCGCGACATAAGACAGTACACACCAATGTGAAGCCCCACAAATGTACTGAATGTGACCGATATTTCTCTAGAATAGACAGTCTAAAGATACATCAGGCAGTTCACACAGGACTGAGACCATATAAGTGTTCTGAATGTGACAAGGCTTATATTCAAAAGGCAGATCTGTTAAGACATCAGAGATTCCACACTGGGGAAAAGCCATTTAAATGCTCAGAATGTAGCGCAGCTTACATACAGAAGGGGCATCTGACAGTGCATCTGAAAACCCACACTGGAGAAAAGCCATATAAATGTACTGAATGTGACAAGGCTTTCATTACAAAAGCAGCGCTGGTGTCACACCAGAGATATCACACAGGAGAAAAACCATATAACTGTTCTGAATGTGGCAAGAATTTTAAAGATACTTATCAGTTATTGATACATCAGAAATGCCACACAGGTGAAAAAGCACATGCATGTACTGAATGTGACATGGCTTTCATTTTAAAGGGACAGCTGGTGGTACACCAGAGAACTCACACTGGTGAGAAACCATACAAATGTTCTGAATGTGACAGATCTTTTAGAACAAGTGGTGCCTGTAAGAATCATCTGGCACACCACACACAGGTTAGACCATATCAATGCACTGAATGCGACAAGGCATATTATAAAAAGGCACTTCTTATTATACATCAAAGAATGCATACTGGTGAGAAGCCATATAAATGCATTATATGTGACAAAGCTTTCAGTACAAACAGTTCTTTAAAAGGGCACGAGGCAGTCCATGGTGCTCTAGGGCCACATCAGTGTGCTGAATGTGACAAAGCTTTCTTTAAAAAGAGCCAGCTTATGCTGCACTATCGCATCCATACTGGCGAGAAACCACATGAATGTGATGATTGTGGCAAAACTTTTCGTGTAAAAGGACAGCTAAAGATACACCAAAGAAGACACACCAGCGAGAAACAAAAATAGTCCACTTTTATATGGAAAGACAGGGCTGTAAATCACATGATCTGCATACTACTGCTGTGTGGTGTTGGGTTTAGATAAGTGCAAGTTGTTTTTCCTCAGAGAAGTCTTTGTTCTCAAGGTATCTTGTGACTCAGTTAGCCCAAACTGCACTATGGCAAAGGCTGAACCTCAGATTGTTTTTCCCCTTTCGGATTCGGATTTGAAAGCTTGGAAAAAAAGATAAACCAGCACCAGATAACTATCTTTATTTCAATGATCATGTCCCATCTGACTCCCTTGTCATCCATGTGGAGAGTAGAAAGATTGTACCCAAGCAACCAAGGAGGCCCTGCCTCCTGACAAGAAAATAAGAAAATGGACGCATAAGGAAAGTGTGGCGCAGGAGGGACCGCGTTACATTAGGGTACCACCAACTCTGTAGATATTCTCTCCCTTTATCATTGGGAAGAAATAGTGCAGCCGATAAAACAGCTGTCAGAGGTGTACCAGAAGAGAGGGAAGGAGCTGGTACTGGAAGGCAAGGCTATATCAAATGCAAATATAAGCTCGAGTTCTACATCACAACACCAAACATCCCACCTCAGCAGCACACAGTCAGGAGCTCAAATATTTCTAACCAAGGGTGCCATCGAGGCAGTATTCCCACACCAGCGGGCTCAGAGAGTATACTCCCTGCATTTTCTCAGACTATCCTTGACCTCAGTCTACTGAATAGCTCCATCTTTTCAGAGCACTTTAAAAGGACAATGCTCCAGGATCTCATCCCTCTGTACAGTAGACCAAATGGCTACAATTGACCCTAAAGCCACCTACTTCCACATCCTCATACATCTGGTGTTTCACCACTACCTGTGGTTTGTGGTAAATGCCAACACTACCAATTCATACTTCCTAACCTTCGAGGGTCATAACAGCCATGAGGGTGTTTGCCAAATGTCCACTGGTGGTTGCAACAGATCTGCGCATAAATGACACGTCATTCTATAGCTCGACTACTGGTTGATAAAGAACAGCAGTCAGCAACAATGCCTATCAGTAACTCAGGCAGAAGTCTCTCTACTACAGAGATTAGGGTGTATGGTAAATCCAAAGAAATAACATATCAACCCATTGCAAGTGCAATCTTTTCTTAGAGCTACTTTAAACTCTATCACAGAAAGCCTACCCAAACCCTTACGGTGATGAAGCTGTTGGGAGTTATAGCTTCATGTTTTGCATTAGTCCCACACAAGAATGCATCTTCGCCCACTGCAAAAATGTCTGGCTCATCAGTGACCAGACGAGGAGAGTCACCGAAACAATGGGATTCTCACCTCAGTCATTCCGAAACGAGTGATTCATTTGGCAAGCAGACTGTTTTTCATGGTTATTCTCGTAAAAATAGTCCTGGTAAAACATAGAACATGACCACCATGTACTGTATCCAGATACACGGGGAGGGGACTCGCACTCCTGTGCTGTCCACTCTAGATCAAACGATCAGGCATTAAACTGATCACAACCAAATCCTGCTTCAGTAGGAGTACCAGTCTGTGGTGGGCAACTACTTTGTGGAGCTGCTAAGCAGGATGCATTATCCAGCCCACAAATGGTATATTAATCCTATGTTGCTTAAGCAATGCTTTCAGAAATGGGGCGCAGCCACAGTTGATCTGTTCACCACCACAGAAAACAGAAGATGTCCAAATGTTATCTCCTGCAGGGGTGTGGAATTTTACAAAATATCTACTTGCCTGTGGAACAGGTTGCTTCATAAATCTACTTGTTCTGTTAAAAAAAAAAAATACACTTGTCCCTTTGGTACCATGTAGTGCAGCGACAAATTATGGTAGTGACCTCATTATATAAGAGCTCTGATAATAGGCTCTGATTTTGCCAGAGATCATACTATAGTAGGACTTGAACACCAGCAATTTCCTTATTTTGGCACCTTTCAGAATATCTACATCCTGGGAGTGTTGATAGGAGTAAGCAATAATTCTAGGTTTAAAATGCCTTTTTGAGTTTGTGCAAACCTGCTAACCTGCATATTTTAGGGGTTTTCACCATCTCTTCTAAGATCTTTTCCCATAGATAGAAGAGTTGAACATTTACTCCTGACAAGGGCAGAAGAAAAACTTCCTCCAGGGTTGGGAAAAAGTGGTTGGAGGGAAAGTGACCTTAGAAACACTCAACATATTGTCTTATGAGCAAATAGGCATATGCGTATTTGCTTGTGCTAAAATATAGTTCACAAATATTTTTTAGGAGCACGTTTCCTGGCCTACTTCTGTAAAATTATTTTGAATTCATGAAAGCCGTAAATCTGCACTACTACTACTGCATTTTCATGATTTTCTTTAAGAATCGGGCCCCTAATTAGTTATCCAAGACCTTCTGTTTGTAATAAAATTCTGTCTCTCTTTGTTTATCAGATGGCTTTACTGCGAGTGACCGCATTCTACTCTTTCGCAAGGAGCATATTGGCTTATAGAGTTGTTTTTGCCAATGTTTTTTATGATGGTGAAGGTCCACCAGCTCCCACAATAAAGTTTTAGAAAAAACCTTGTCAAAACAAGACATGCATTGACAAAACCAAAATGCTGACAATCAATGTCAGACCTATTGGCTTTGCCAATGCTTCTTTATCTTCATGTTTCCTATAATATTGATGGAACTAGTAACACTGACTTTTCCATTATGAATTGTGTTTTGAAATACTAGCATGCATGAGCACATTTTATTGAATTATGCTTTAAAGAAATGGTACCTAAATTTCACAATAATTTAGCAAAACGTTTTTTCCCTGCTTGCATTTTTTGTGAACATTTTGTTCGGAGATCGGAGAATCACCATTTTTTTTTTTTTCAAGCTTTTGCAAATATTTGTATCAAACCAGAGATCATACTGGGAGCATTATACATAGCCTCATATTGTTAAACTTTGCAAAAGTGTGTGTGTACGCCTTTTTATGCTGGAACCACTGCCAGTAGTACAGTCCCAGCTTCCAACATTTCTATAGAGTGCTCACCATAATAAGAAAGACTTTGCATTAATGAACCATAAGTACAAGGTAAACATCATTAACACATGGACACAAATATTACCTTAAGTGCAGACCGTTCCATTCCCTGATCTATAATGTGGTCCTGTCAACTGGCAGCCAAAGGGTTTGTGCTGCAGGGGGTTGGGCCTACTTGTCCCAAGGACAAAAACATGAAAACTTGTTACCCTTGACCCCAAACATTATGACCTGGACGTCGGTTTATAGGAATTCCACACCCCTGCTCCTGGTATCTGCACCCACGGTGGATGGGTAATGCACTATGGATGAACTAGTCAGGGATCTTTGCCCACGCTTTTCTCTGCTGCCTCTGATTCCACACCTAGGCCTATATTTATACTTTTTTAGTGCCACATTTGCGTCTATTTTTGATGCAAAGCCAGCGGAAACTTACAAAATACAATTATATTTTGCAAGTTTGTGCCATTTTTGCATCAAAAAATGACACAAATGCGGTGCTAAAAAAGTATAAGTATGGGCCTTTAGTGTGGGAAGGGAGGTTAAGAACCATGAATCTCACACTGGTTTTCCCAAAATGGGCAAAAACTGGCATAGTATTCAGTGCTACCGGAAACGCCTGATCATTTGCACATAAAGTTACCCATCACATCGGACATACTGTTCAGCATCAGGGTCAGCTAGGCTATCCAAACTCAGGAAAATGAAGCTGGCCACTTGACACCTGAGGTCATGGTTGTTTGGTTTCATTGTTTACAACTGCCTCAGGACTGTAGAAAACCTGTCCGAGGCATGCAAGCCAACCACATGGGCCTGCTGTGTCACAAAATAGAAAGGGTTTGTCCCTTAGTGCCTAAACAGATCCACTCACGTGAAGAATTAATGCACAGTATTTTTCATTATCTATTACTTCTTGAAAAAGCTGGACTGGCATACACTTCTATTCAATTACCTTTAGCTGCAGTAGCTGGCACAACGCGAAGTAGAGAGCATACTTCATTGTCCAGAATCCCGATATTCATGAGTGTTATTTCTGCTGTAACCTTGCCCCCACATTGGCCTTTAATAGGGTGTTAGCAGGACTTTTTGGACCTCTCTTTCAGCGACTAGACTTGTGATGGGCACTTTCAGTCGTGTCCTGTAGCCTTTCTACTTGCAGTGGCCTCGGTGAGGAGGGTTGGTGAATTCGAGTGCTCACAGGGTAGGAACCTTTCATCTATGTTCACGTAGTTGTCCTTGGGACAAACCCTAGGTTTCTACCCAAGGTGGGTTCCCATTTCATGTTCATCAGACTGCTCAATTGCCTATGTTCTTTCTACATCTTTAGACAGTGGCAGAGAGGGCATTACACACATAAGATGGCGAGAGGACGGTAATGTACAACACTGACAGGACTAAATCCATCTGCAAGACCAAGCAACTGTGTGTTGCTTTTAAAACTCCCTCACCTAGTAAATCCATTTCTAAAGGGTGGGATTGTGAGATGGGTGGTGAATGCACACAGAAATTCAATACTTAAGCAAACATTGCTTTCTGTTGCTAGGGCACATTTCTTTAGAAAAAGAAAGAAAGAAAAAACGAAGGAGTTCTGGCCTTCTTAGGTAACTTAACTATAGCAGGAATCTGTTAAACGTCCACAAATTCAACACCATGACATACACGGACCATTACTGTGTGGCTGTTCAAGCTCACCAAGAGACGTAAGTTGATGAAACAGTGATGAAAGCTTTATTCCAAAAATTGGCATCTGACCCCTAGCTACCACTTTATGGGTGTGCACTTATTTTCAATCTATTTAGCCCTGCATTCAACAGTAGCACATGCTACAAACTTAAAATGTTACTTACCCTGTAAGCATCTGCTTGTTGCTTGTACTGCTGTAAATTCAAATGCGATCGTCACCTCCTGGGACATGAGCTATTATCTCCGAGGTTCGTCGTAGCTTACTTATCCACAATGCGCTGTACACAGTTGCTGTCTCGATACAAACACTACATTACTTACCTACAAGAAGAAGAAAAGCCAAGGTGGATTCTTTGTCCTGATTGATTGTGAGTCAAGGGAGAAGTCACTAAATTATCTTGAGAGCAAACGCATCTTTGCAAATAAACAACTTGCAAATGTCTGCACTCAGCACTAGATGGCAGGAGTGTGCACAACATGTGAATCTACAGCACTGCAATCTACAAACTGATGGTTACAGGTTATGTAACATTGTCCTTAATGCACACCACTTAGATTTTCCAAATTTGTATATTTATCTGCACATTTTCTGATATGGTATTTTACTCAAAATAAAACCCTGCTATGCTTCTATCATAAAAATATAAACAAAAACCTCTCTCTAGATGTTGGCAGTTTCTTAATTGGATTTTTTTTTAATTGTCTCCATATATATTGAATTTTGTCTTTTAACTTGTGGCATGAAGCGTTCACCAAATCAGCAGCTTCTTCCAGTTGAGCATTCTCTTGCATATTTTGTTTAATGAAAAATGCAGCCTCATTCCGAAGCATATGTGCAAATGCAGTCTGAGATTCTTCCATTGTGCCAAGGAGGGCTTCTCTCAGAGTTAACTTATTGGAGCCTTAATGTATAGCTCCTGCCATCCTGAAAACCCGTCACAGGCTCAGGCCTGTCCGAATGATAACTACCTCTGTTGGAGATATGTTGAGCTGATCCGTTCCCATTGCATCACCAGGGGTGTGGGACACAGTGTTCAGTGGGGACCCCCATCTCCATAGTGACCTCCTCAGTGAGTTGTCTCTGACTATGTGTTTAAACGACTCATTATCCGATTTCTGATCCTCTTATGCAAGCAGACCAGTCAGTTTATAAACCCCTGCCCTGTGCTTCCGAGTGAGTGGCATTGACCTTGTGCCTCGCTTGAATCTGGTGCCAATTTCATTCTCGCCTGTAGGAGGCAGTGCGGGGCCATGTGCAGTTGTTTTTCTTTAGTTATTTTTACTTTACTTTTACATGTTTTCTGTCCTTTTACATTCATGATGCAGATCCGTGTACCTCTATTTCTTTTAAAACTACCCCCACTTTCCTCCGCTCCTGTTGTTTTGTAATTACTGTAAAATGTTTGTGTCCCGAGGTAAACCCTCTGCAGGGGGGCGCTGCAGGCCCCAGGCAGTGGGGAGCCCATGTGCAGTCAGAATGGTGGGTGGCATGAGGCAATGAGCCTGCATACAGCCTAGCCACCTTTTACACATTGAAATGTCACTCTCTTCTATCGCTGGCACTGATTTCCAAACTACTTTGTGTCCTCAGTCATTAGTTGCCATTGTATCATGAATTCCTGAATGTAAGAACCAAAGCCCAGATGCACTTTCCTTTCTATTTCTTGTATCAGCAGAATAAAAAGTTGTAATTCCAATCTTTACATTACTCAGTTGAATGTGCCTTCTTGTAATGTTGGGGGTGCCCAGGTGAAGCAGTCTTTGACACGTGCCTTTGTTTTATATTTACCTATGTCCAGCCCAGTATGTAAATAAAAATCTTTGGACGTGAGTACATAAATGCCTGGTGTCTAGCCTTCGTGTGCCTGCAGCTTGTTTGCCTTGGGGGACTCTTGTATTGGGGGAAATGACATACCTTGAGCTGCTCCTTAAGAAACGAGATGCCCCCCACACTATATGGAGCCCCCATGCTCTTCAGAGAATCTTAATTTGAAGACGATCCTTGGCTGCTTTGAAACTTGGCTTTTGGTTGAGGTAAAAAGATGGGATGTTTTGGAACATGTTAGGCTTTTGGTAAAGCACGTGGCAGAGCGATAAAGATGTCGAAATATAAAATGTGATTATTGAAAGGGGTGCAAGGAGGTGTACAGTGGATCTTCCCATCCTCACTCGCACGCACTGTACAGTGAGCAGTAAAAGGTCCTTCCCGCACAAACACAGAGAGCAGGCACTGATTGAGGATGTGTGGAGTGCAGCTTCCCGTGCATGCGCACGCATACACCCACACATACACCATCCCGCACAAACACATACAGCAGGCACTGAGCGAGGATGTGTGGAGTGCAGCTTCCCTTGCATGCGCATGCATACACACACACACCCCCACATACACCATCCCACACAAACACAGAGAGCAGGCGCTGAGCGAGGATCTGTGGAGTGCAGATTACCGTGCATGCGCACGCATTCACCCCCACATACACACCATCCCGCACACACAGAGCAGGCACTGAGCAAGGATGTGTGGAGTGCAGCTTCCCTTGCATGCGCACGCATACACCCACACACACACCCCCACATACACCATCCCGCACAAACACAGACAGCAGGCACTGAGCGAGGATGTGTGGAGTGCAGCTTCCCTTGCATGCGCATGCATACACCCACACACACCATCCCGCACAAACACAGACAGCAGGCACTGAGCGAGGATGTGTGGAGTGCAGCTTCCCTTGTATGCGCATGCATACACACACACACCCCCACATACACCATCCCGCACACACGCAGAGTAGGCACTGAGCAAGGATGTGTGGAGTGCAGCTTCACGTGCATGCATACACCCCCACATACACCATCCCGCACAAACACAGAGCAGGCACTGAGCGAGGATGTGTGGAGTGCAGCTTCCCATGCACACCCACACACACACACACCCACATACACACAGCAGGCGCTGAGCAAGGATGTGTGGAGTGCAGCTTCCCTTGCATGCGCATGCACACACCCACATACACCATCCCGCACAAACACAGACAGCAGGCACTGAGCGAGGATGTGTGGAGTGCAGCTTCCCTTGTATGCGCATGCATACACACACACACCCCCACATACACCATCCCGCACACACGCAGAGTAGGCACTGAGCAAGGATGTGTGGAGTGCAGCTTCACATGCATGCGCACGCATACACCCACGCATACACCATCCCGCACAAACACAGAGCAGGCACTGAGCGAGGATGTGTGGAGTGCAGCTTCCCATGCACACCCACACACACACACACCCACATACACCCAGCAGGCGCTGAGAAAGGATGTGTGAAGTGCAGCTTCCCATGCACACCCACACCCACATACACCCAGCAGGCGCTGAGAAAGGATGTGTGAAGTGCAACTTCCCTTGCATGGGCACGCATACACCCCCACATACACCATCCCGCCACACAGAAAGCAGGCACTGAGCGAGGATGTGTGGAGTGCAGCTTCCCATGCACACCCACATACACCATCCCACATACACACAGCAGGCGCTGAGCGAGGATCTGTGGAGTGCAGATTACCGTGCATGCGCACGCATTCACCCCCACACACACACCATCCCGCACACACAGAGCAGGCACTGAGCAAGGATGTGTGGAGTGCAGCTTCACGTGCATGCGCACCCATACACCCCCACATACACCATCCTGCACCAACACAGAGCAGGCACTGAGCGAGGATGTGTGGAGTGCAGCTTCCCATGCACACCCACACGCACCCCCCACATACACCATACCGCACACACAGAGAGCAGGCGCGGAGCGAAGATGTGTGGAGTGCAGCTTCCCTTGCATGCGCACGCATACACCCCCACATACACCATCCCGCCACACGGAGAGCAGGCACTGAGCGAGGATGTGTGGAGTGCAGCTTCCCATGCACACCCACACACAACCCCACATACACCATCCCGCACACACACAGCAGGCGCTGAGCAAGGATGTGTGAAGTGCAACTTCCCTTGCATGGGCACGCATACACCCCCACATACACCATACCGCCACACAGAGAGCAGGCACTGAGCGAGGATGTGTGGAGTGCAGCTTCCCGTGCATGCGCACGCATACACCCCCACACACACCCCATATACACCATCCCCCGCACACAGAGAGCAGGCACTGAGCGAGGATGTGTGGCGTGCAGCTTCCCGTACATGGGCACGCATACACCCCCATATGCACCATCCCGCACACACAGAGAGCAGGCACTGAGCGAGGATGTGTGGAGTGCAGCTTCCCGTGCATGGGCACGCATACACCCCCATATACACCATCCCGCACACACACAGAGCAGGCACTGAGCGAGGATGTGTAGAGTGCAGCTTCCATTGCATGGGCATGCATACACCCCCACACACACCCCCATATACACCATCCCGCACACACAGAGAGCAGGCACTTAGCGAGGATGTGCGGAGTGCAGCTTCCCGTCCATGCGTGCACACACACACACTCCATCCTGCACACACACACAGCAGGCGCAGTGTGGGGATGAGCATGGCAGGCCCTAAACGAAGATGCGTGGAGTGCAGCTTCCCTTGCACGCACAAACCCACACACACCATCCCGCACAAGTATGGGTATGAACATGGCAGGCACTGAGCAAGGATTGTGGAGTGCAGCTTCCCTTGCATGCGCACGCATGCACACCCACACACCCCCCACACACACCATCCCGCACAAACACGGAGAGCAGGCGCAGTGTGGAATGAGCATGGCACGCCCTGAACGAGGATGTGTGGAGTGCAGCTTCCCTTGCATGTGCAAGCATGCACTCCCACACAGACACCATCCCGCACAAACACACAGAGCAGGCGCAGAGTGGGATGAGCATGGCAGGCCCTGAGCGAGAATGTGTGGATTGCAGCTTCCCTTGCATGCACAAGCATGCACACCCACACACACACCATCCCGCACAAACACACAGAGCAGGCGCAGTGTGGGAGGAGCATGGCAGGCCCTGAACGAGGATGTGTGGAGTGCAGCTTCCCTTGCACGCACAAACCCACACACACACCACCCTGCACAGACACACAGAGCAGGCATAGTGTGGGATGAGCCTGGCAAGCCCTGAACGAGGATGTGTGTAGTGCAGCATGCACACCCACACAAACCCACACACACCATCCCGCACAGACACACAGCATGCACAAGTGTGGGTATGAGCATGGCAGGCACTGAGCAAGGATTGTGAAGTGCAGCTTCCCTTGCATGTGCACGCATAAACACCCACACATCCCCGCACAAACACACAGAGCAGGCACGCACATATGAGGATGTGTGGAGTGCAGCTTCCCATCCGCACACACTCACGTACACTGCACAGGAAGCAGTAAAGGGTCCTTCCATCACAAACACTCAGAGCAGGCACATTGTGGGCATAAGCAGGTCTAACACACGTAGCTCCGGTTTCTCTAAACTAAAGGCTGGTGGCAAATAGTATCAGTGTAATCTTCTCGAACACACTGAGCAGGTCCTGGAGGAGTGTAATCTTCCTCATGTTTATTATTAACTTTGTGTCATTGTCATTCGAACAGAACTGACAATTTGAGAAGAGGAAAAGGCTGCAAAAAGGATAGGAATGAATGGAAGAATAGAGGGTGACTGGAGGAACAGGTAAGGGGGGGCCACAGGGAAGACACTCAATGGTAGGAGTAGAAAATGGCAGAGACAATGAAGAAAATAAACCAGAGGATGGGGACTAGACAATGAAAGAAAAGAGAAAGCGGGAGGGGGCAGAGAAGGAGAAAAGGAAAAACGGCAAGCGGAAAGCAAGGGTGAAAGGAAGACTTGACACAGATGAGAGAAGGTAAGCTCAACAGCAAAAGGAGAAGTGAAGAAGGATTGGGGCCACTGAAAGCAGGGTATAGTTTGAGTAACCGCGGTTAGCAGCGACTGGTCACAGTGCCTGCAATAGAACATTTGGTCTCTAAGGTATGCTTCTGGAACACAGCCAGTACTCCAAAAGGCCCAGTAGTCCAGAAAGAGAGTGAGGCAGGTTAACTAGTAGCCAGACCAATGGAGGCAACGCCCCTTAGTGACAGCCACCAGATGTGAGGCAATAGGTCACCCACACATTACCTGCTAGCTCTCGTACTCAACAAACACTACCTATTTTTAAGCAGCAGTCTTATCTGATAGAAACTTCTAGGCTCAGATTTCTTACCTTAGAATTGTCCCCAGGTGTCAGACTGGATCCAGACATTTACGAGCAGTAGCTACCCTTCGCACTAGTAGATGGCGTCATTCAGCTCTGCATTAGCATTGTCCGCACCGGAAGTGACGTATGTGGTACCGCTATAGCTGTCACCTCGGCACTCTGATGTCAGTTCTTTCCTTTCTACCACAGGTACCGCAGATCCGTGAGGAGCTATTGCTCAGTCACTTTTTGACTGTTTTCAACCTTTTGTCTGCCACGTTTTAAAGAAATTTTGTTTCTTCTGAAGAGACATGAAGTCTCCGAAGAAACCCGTTGGTTTTAAACCATGTGGTGCCTGTCACAAGCAGATGTCTGTGAAAGACCCGCACCTGGTCTGTTTATTGTGCCTCGAGAAGGACCATGATTTGAAGGCCTGTGAGCATTGCCGTGCCATGCACCTGAAAGCACTAAGGGAGCACTGCCTCATGCTCCTCGCCTCACAGCATTGGACAACCCCAAGAAGAGCAAAATCCCAGTCGCATGGAAGGTCCTGGGTCCACTCGCGGAGCTGTGCATCCAATGGTCCTTGTCCCGGTCAAAGTAATTGTCTGGTAAGTCACATCAGAAAAAGAAATCTCAGAAGTCAAAGCGATCTTTGACTTCTTTGCGTCCGTCCAAATTTTTGGATGAGACGAGGAGGTATCGGCACTCCAAGCCTGTGACTCGACAGAGCCCCAACCAAGGTCGGCTCTGTGCTTTCCCAATTTTTCCAGAGCGATCCCTGCCCAACTTAGGGAATTTTATGAGGCTATTCACCTCATTTTAGGGTAGCCCAACCCTTCTGGAGCGCCTTTGGGCCCCATGGGTTTGGGAGAGACCCCTACTGTTTTTCAGCCAGCGGGTAAGCCCTCAGCGCCAGTTGGGCCCCTTGGATGCAGTGCTGGATTCAAAGTGGCGCAACCAGCGAGACCGAGACCTTCTCTAGTGCTCACTTTTGTACGAAGCCCATCAATGACGTAATCCCAATTGTCCATGACTCCGACACTGAGCAGGACAGGTGTCTGCCAGCGCAGATCTCGGTGGCATCTAAAACCATGCTTTTCGGTTTCGGCCAAGAGCCATTTGTCTTTGACAGGTCTAGTACAGGGGACAAATTGGAGGGGTATGGCGACCCTGATAAATATCACCACCCATTGGATGATACGAAGATCTGGCAGATGCCAGTGGGTTAGACACCTCACCTGACACTGTCTTGGTCTCCCCTCCTACTGTGACTATGGAAAAGGGGGTCTCTTTTGCTATGGTTGTGCGTAGGGCAGTTGATATCTTCCACCTTACGCTTCCCTTAGTGGCAGTCTAAAAAAACGTCGGGACAAGTGTGCTTCAGGCGGGGACTGTCCCCTTTGATTCCTTCCTCTCCTTCAATGAAGCCCTCACTCATCCTCCTCAGGGCCTGGCTCAAGCTCTGCACTAGGGCTCCAGTGCACAGGATGATGGCCCACTGCCTTACTCCAGGGGAACCCATTTTCCTTCCCCAGTGCCCCACTCCAGATTGCTAGGTAGTCTAAGCCTCCGCTTCCAGGATAAACCCTGGTGCGTTCACTTCCACTAAACTAGATAGGGAATCCGGAAAGATGGACACCTTTTGGAAAGAAAATGTTCTCTTCCACCAGCCTAGCACTGTGGTCGGTGAAAACTGCATTCCTCTTGGGACGTTACTCCCACACAATCTGGGACTCAGTGACACAAGTGCTGCCTATGGTTTCAGAGGAGGCCCTAGCCATACTCTCTCAGGCTATTGCCAACAGGAGGGATGTAGGAAAGTTTGCCTTTTGTCGTAGGCTGGACATGACCGGCTCACTGGGCAGAGTGATCATTTCATTGGTGGCCCTTCGGTGCCATGTCCGGCTGAGGACTATTGCTTTTTCTGGGTATGTCCAAGCTTTGCTTATGGACATGCCCTTTGATGTCTCCTGTCTCTTCAGAGAGAAGGCATACTTGGCGTTAGAGCTCTTTAAGGACTCCAGGGCTACTGCCAGGTCCTTGGGTCTCTCTCTAGCCCCTCACCACCCCAGTCCACCTTTCGCCCCTTTTGTGGCCACAGAAGGAATTTCCAACTGTGTCTATACCCTTCCAGCCACCACGGCCAGCAAGCTTCTGGGCTCCTGCATGGTCAAGGAGACATTTCCCTCGGACCACATGGGACAGGTAGCCAGAGGTAAGCAGCCGCATGGGCATCCAGTGGGAGGGGAGGATACAGCATCACATGTCCCACTGGAGGTCAATAACATCAGACAGTTGCGTACTACAAATTGTAAAAAGGGGCTACTCCATCCCCATTGTGGTTGCTTCTCCACCAATGCCATCCACTTATGATCGGTCGACGGAGGACCTTTTTTCCTTTGTTTGTCAGGAAGTGTCTTCTCTTTTGGCCAAGAGAGCTATAGAGAGGGTGCCAGTATCAGAAGTAGGTCGTAGTTGTTATTCCCACTACTTTCTAGTGCTGAAAAAGGATGGAGACCTTCGTCCTATACTTGACCTGCTGCTTCTCAAGCTCTCAAAAGAGATGAAATTCAGAATGCCCCCGCTCGCTCAAGTCCTGTCTGCCTTGAATCTGGGAGACTGGATGGTGATGTTAGACTTGCAGGATGTGTATTTTCACATCCCTTCCTGCCCAGCCACAGACATTATCTGCAGTTCACCGTGAGCCAGGAGCACTTTCAATTTTACATGCTCCCCTTTGACCTCACCAGCGCCCCTTTGGTGTTCACTAGGTGATGGCGGTGGTTACAGCACACCTGCAAAGGTCTAGAGTTCCATTCTTCTTCTACCTCACCGATTGGCAGTAGAAGGTAGACTCACCACAAGCAGTCACCTCCCACCTCCAGACTACGTAAATCTACTGCACTCGCTGGGGTTCACTGTGTATGTGTGGAAGTCACAACTGATGCCCTCTCAAAAGCTGACTTTCATTGGAGCAGTTCTTAACACAGTGCAGTTTCTGGCTTCTCTTCCCAAACAGCAAGACTAGGATTTTTAGGCTACAATACCGATGTTTTAGCCTCTGTACTGGGTTTCGGTGAGACAGACTCCGAGGCTGTTCGGCCTCATAGCCTCCTGCATCCTGCTAGTGAATCATCAGCAGTACTTATTAGATAAAGACCTTGCTTCTGGATTTCTGAGGAACCTAAGGGTTTTTTCGAGCTACAGAGGTTGGAATTGATTGGGGATTTTTCCAGTAATAAATCATGTTGAGAAATTTGTGATGTGTTATATTTTTCAAACAGACCTATTGCATGTTTCTTTTTGCCACCCTCTCCCTTACTACTAATAGGAAAAAAACGTTGTATAGTACAATATAGGACAGTTTCTGTATGAGAAATCCGAATCACTCATGACATTTATGTTAATTCCTTCTAGCTCTGAAGAAGCAGCTTTTAAGGCAGGGAAACGTTTTGGCTGTGTTCAAAAGGAACCTTTTAAGACCTATTTCAAAAATGTTTCTGTCAATGGATTTAAAGAACATTTATTCAATACATGTTGTCTGGATAAGTTTGGGACATTGCTGTTGTTCTGTACTATAATTCCTATGAAACTGTTCTAAAAATAAATATTTGTATACATTTTGGATTATTGTTGTCAAAAAATTATCTATGATAATCATGAAACAAATGGGTAATAAATATAGTTGTGAGATTTCATGTGTTCTGTGGCAGGCATTTTTTCTTTTTGCTCCACATTGGAAAACAGTGTTTAGACTTTGAAACCTATGTCGGTTGGGTTAGCGACTAAGGGCCATATGTACGAACACTTTTTCCCATAGACACAGAATGGGTAAAAACCTTTGCTACATCTGGCCCTAAGAGTGGTTTCGAGTCTGCACTGTGCTTCAAACATCCTTAACCCATTCCAGTTGTACAGGTGCCGAGTATGTCACTTCCGGTGCTGACACCAACATGGAGCTGAACGATGCCACCTACCAGCGTGCATGGGTACTGCTAGAGAATTGCCAGATCCAGTCTGACACCTGGGAATAATTCTAATATAACAAACCTGTGGCCAGGTACAGTCTCCACCAGATGAGGCATTACAAAAGAGAAGTAACTTGTTCTTTAATCTCAGCTTTACATAAATGCCTTTTGGTAATCGAGGAAGACATACTTTGATTAAAAGTGAAAACTTCTACTGCTCTGGTGTGTCCCACAATGTCTGTAGTGTATATGCAGATTCCCCCTTTGCTACAAGTCACAATGGTACATTTGGTTATCCATGGTTGGGACATTGCATCCATCCTCATAGTGCTGGAGAGACCCAGTAGGTGAATGGGCCTGGGAAGAAACTGTTTTCTTCGGATGCTTATATTTTACCGTTAGACTATTCCCAAGGCATAGACTGGATATGAAGAATTCTTAAGCAGTGCTCCTGCGCATCAGTGCCAGTAGGTGGTGTCCTGGTTCTGTGCCACCCTGGAAGTGACTAAGCAGGGCCTCATATGAACTCCATTTCTGCACACTGAAGTCCGTTCTCTTCTTTCTGTATCTTCCGAAGTGGCTCCAGAGTTTGTTCCTATGTTGTTGGTTTCCCACAGTCTTAAAATTCCCAAGACAGTGTGCTAGTGAATGATGCCCTCACTGAAAATTACAAGCTTCAGGCGGATAGGAGACTATTGCAAGCAGATGTCAGTCGCAGACCGTCACAAGGTGTGTTTTTGGTGCCTAGCCTCCAGCCACAAGAATTAGAAACACACTCTCTGCACTGTTGTAAAGTGTTACACCAATCAAGGAGATGTCATGACTATATGTTTACATTTTGAAAGGTCTCCAGTGTAATATTTGACAAATAGTGTGTTGAATACAAATTATCATGTAAGGAATATACCTGTTCACAAATTGGACCCACAGGATTGCTGTGGTAATTCTTACGATATACCCTGGTGTAGGAGGCTGGCCTGGCTTATAGTGGGTACCTGATGGTACTTACACCTTGTGCCAGGTCCAGTTATCCCTTATTAGTAGAATAGAGGTGTTTCTAGCAGCTTAGGCTGATAGAGGTAGCTATAGCAGAGCAGCTTATGCTGAACTAGGAGACATGCAAAGCTCCTACTAGACCACTTATATCATATAGCACTATATCATAAGAAAACACAATACTCAGAGTTATTAAAAATAAAGGTACTTTATTTTAGTGACAATGTGCCAAAAATATCTCCGAGGATATACGCCCTTAGGAGGTAAGTAAAAAACACAAAATATACACACAAACCAAAATCAGGTAACTAAACAGAAAAGTAGTGTAAACACTAGAATATAATAGGATGCAATAGGCCTAGGGGCAACACAATCCATATACTAAGAAAGTGGAATGCGAACCACTTAGGGACCCCAGGCCTAGTGTATTGAGCAGAGGGTCGCTGGGAGTGTAAGAAAACATGAAGGGTGTCCAAGATACCCCACCCCAAGACCCTGAAAAGTTGGTGTAAAGTTACCCTACTTCCCCATAAACACACTAAAGCCGTGATAGGAGATTCTGCAAAGACCACAACTGGCTGCAAAGCACTGAAGACGGATTTCTGGACCTTAGGACCTGTAAAGAAAGGGGACCAAGTCCAAGAGTCACGAAAGGGTCCACGGGGGGCAGGAGCCCACTAAACCCCAGATGAAGGTGCAAAATGGCTGCCACCGGGTTGAAGAAACTGAATATTCTGCAACAAGGTGCCAGGAACTTTTCCTTTGCATAGAAGATGTCCCACGGCGTGCTGGAGGATGCAGAGTTGTTTCCACGCAGAAAGACAGCAAACAAGCCTTGCTAGCTGCAAAGGTCGCGGTTGAAGAGAATGGGTGCTTCCCGGGCCCAGGAAGGACCAGGAAGTCACCCCTTGGAGGAGGAGGCAGAGGGGGCGCCCAGCAACACAGAGAGCCCATGCAGAAGAAGGCAGCACCCGCAGAAGTACTTGAACACAGGTTCAAGAAAACTGAGCACAGCGGTCGTCTCAACACTACAAAGGAGGGTCCCACGAAGCCGGTGGTCAACTCAGCGAGTTGAGCAATGCAGGGCGGAGTGCTGGGGACCTGGGCTGTGCTGCGCTGTGCACAAAGGATTCCTGGAAAAGTGCACAGAAACCCTAGCAGCTGCAGTTCACGCAGTACACAGGATTACTGTCTGGCGTGGGAAGGCAAGGACTTAACTCTACCAAATTTGGACAGATGGACCACTGGACTGTGGGGGTCACTTGGATCCAGCTCCTGTTTTCGAGGGACCACGCTAGTCACGAAGAGAGGGGACCCAGAGGACCGGTGAAGCAGACGTTTGGTGCCTGCGTTAGCAAGGGGAAGATTCCGTCGACCCACGGGAGATTTCTTCTTGGCTTTCAGTGCAGGGTGAAGGCAGACAGCCCCCAGGGCATGCACCACCAGAAAACAGTCGAGAAAGCTGGCAGGACTAGGCGCTACAATGTCGCTGGTAGTCTTCTTGCTACTTTGTTGCAGTTTTGCAGGCGTCCTGGAGCCGTTAACAGTCGATCCTTGGCAGAAGTCGAAGAGGGAGATGCAGAGGAACTCTGGTGAGCTCTTGCATTCGTTATCTGAAGAGAAGCCCACAGGAGAGACCCTAAATAGCCCTCAGAAGAGGATTGGCCACCTAGTCAGGTAAGCATCTAGCAGGAGGGGTCTCTGACGTCACCTGCTGGCACTGGCCACTCAGAGGCCTCCATTGTGCCCTCACACCTCTGCATTCAAGATGGCAGAGGTCTGGGACACACTGGAGGAGCTCTGGGCACCACCCCTGGGGTGGTGATGGACAAGGGAGTGGTCATTCCCCTTTCCTTTGTCCAGATTCGTGCCAGAGCAGGGGCTGGGGAATCCCTGAACCACTGTAGACCATCCGTGCCCTTCAAAGCATTTCCAGAGGCTGGGGGAGGCTACTCCTCCCCAGCCCTTAACACCTATTTCCAAAGGGATAGGGTGTAACACCCTCTCTCAGAGGAAATCCTTTGTTCTGCCTTTCTGGGACTGGGCTGCTCAGACCCCAGGAGGGCAGAAGCCTGTCTGTGGGTTGGCAGCAGCGGTAGCTGCAGTGAAAACCCCAGAGACCTGGTTTGGCAGTACCCGGGATCCATGCTGGTGCCCCGAGGATGAATGGGATTGGCACCCCAATACCATATTTGGCATTGGGGGGTACAAAATCCATGATCTTAGACAAGTTACATGGCCATATTCAGAGTTACCATTGTGAAGCTACATATAGGTATTGACCTATATGTAGTGCACACGTGTAATTGTGTCCCTGCACTCACAAAGTCCAGGGAAATTGCCCTGAACTATGTGGGGACACCTTGGCTAGTGCCAGGGTGCCCTCACACTTAGTAACTTTGCACCTAACCTTCACCAAGTGAGGGTTTGACATATAGGTGTCTTATAAGTGACTTACATGCAGTGTAAAATGGCTGTGAAATAACGTGCACGTTATTTCACTCAGGCTGCAGTGGCAGTCCTGTGTAAGAATTGTCTGAGCTCCCTACGGGTGGCAAAAGAAATGCTGCAGCCCATAGGGATCTCCTGGTACCCTAATACCATGGGTACCTAGGTACCATTTACTTGGGAATTATAGGGGTGTTCCAGTGTGCCAATAAGAATTGGTAAAAATGGTCACTAGCCTGCAGTGACTATTTTAAAAGCAGAGAGAGCATAAGCACTGAGGTTCTGGTTAGCAGAGCCTCAGTGACACAGTTAGGCACCACACAAGCAACACATCAGGTCACAACTATGAACACTGGGGTCCTGGCTAGCAGGATTTCAGTGAGATAGGCAAAAACAAACTAACACACAAGTAAAACATGGGGGTAACATGCCAGGCAAGATGGTACTTTGCTACACCTTGTTCTGGATTAAGGCATTAAAAGGTTTGGTCCCGTGGTTTTTATGCTACACGGGTGTAGGAAGTTGGCTCTGTATATACTATTTCAAAGTAATAAATAGTGTGCGCAGAGTCCAATGGTTCCCCTTAGGGGTCAGATGGTGGCAAAAGTCGATAATTCTAATGCTCTATTTTGTGGTAGTGTGGTCGGGCAGTAGGCTTATCAGAGGGTAGTTGTAGGAGGCTGGCCTGGTTTGTAGTGGTACCAAGGGGTACTTACACTCTGCACCAGATCCAGTTATCCCTTATTAGTGTAGAAGAGGTGTCTAGCAGCTTAGGCTGATAGAAAAGGGTAGCTTAGCAGAGCAGCTTAGGCTGAACTAGGAGACGTGTGAAGCTCCTACTATACCACTAGTGTCATATGCACAATATCATAAGAAAACACAATACACAGATATACTAAAAATAAAGGTACTTTATTTTTATGACAATATGCCAAAAGTATCTCAGTGAGTACCCTCAGTATGAGGATAGCAAATATACACAAGATATATGTACACAATACCAAAAATATGCAGTAATAGCAATAGAAAGCAATGTACAGTCACAATAGATTGCAATGAGAGCACATAGGTATAGGGGCAACACAAACCATATACTCTAGAAGTGGAATGCGAACCACGAATGGACCCCAAACCTATGTGAGCTTGTAGAGGGTCGCTGGGACTGTAAGACCCTGAAAAGTGGGTGCAAAGTGCACCTAAGTTCCCCAGAGAGCACAGAAGTCGTGATAGGGGAATTCTGCAAGGAAGACCAACACCAGCAATGCAACAACGATGGATTTCCAGACGAGAGTACCTGTGGAACAAGGGGACCAAGTCCAAAAGTCACGATCAAGTCAGGAGTGGGCAGATGCCCAGGAAATGCCAGCTGTGGGTGCAAAGAAGCTGCCACTGGATGGTAGAAGCTGTGGATTCTGCAAGAACGAAGAGGACTAGGAACTTCCCCTTTGGAGGATGGATGTCCCACGTCGTGAAGAAGTTTGCAGAGGTGTTTCTGTGCAGAAAGACCGCAAACCAGCCTTGCTAGCTGCAAGGGTCGCGCTTAGGGTTTTTGGATGCTGCTGTGGCCCAGGAGGGACCAGGATTTTGCCAATTGCGTGAGGAGACAGAGGGGGCGCCAGGCAAGACAAGGAGCCCACTCAGAAGCAAATAGCACCCGCAGAAGTGCCGGAACAGGCACTACGAAGAAGAGTGAACCGGAGCTCACCCGAAGTCACAAAAGAAGGTCCCACGATGCCGGAGGACAACTCAGGAGGTCGTGCACTGCAGGTTAGAGTGTCGGGGACCCAGGCTTGGCTGTGCACAAAGGAAATCCTGAAAGAGTGCACATGAGCCGGAGCAGCTGCAAATCACGCGGTACCCAGCAATGCAGTCTAGCGTGGGGAGGCAAGGACTTACCTCCACCAAACTTGGACTGAAGAGTCACTGGACTGTGGGAGTCACTTGGACAGAGTTGCTGAGTTCCAGGGACCACGCTCGTCGTGCTGAGAGGGGACCCAGAGGACCGGTGATGCAGTCTTTTGTTGCCTGCGGTTGCAGGGGAAGATTCCGTCGACCCACGGGAGATTTCTTCGGAGCTTCTAGTGCAGAGAGGAGGCAGACTACCCCCACAGCATGCACCACCAGGAAAACAGTCGAGAAGGCGGCCGGATCAGCGTTACAAGATCGCAGTAGTCGTCTTTGCTACTTTGTTGCAGTTTTGCAGGCTTCCAGAGCAGTCAGCGGTCGATTCCTTGGCAGAAGGTGAAGAGAGAGATGCAGAGGAACTCTGATGAGCTTTTGCATTCGTTATCTACAGAATTCCCCAAAGCAGAGACCCTAAATAGCCAGAAAAGAAGGTTTGGCTACTTAGGAAGGAGTATAGGCTAGCGACACAGGTAAGAGCATATCAGAAGGAGTCTCTGACGTCACCTGCTGGCCCTGGCCACTCAGAGCAGTCCAGTGTGCCAGCAGCACCTCTGTTTCCAAGATGGCAGAGGTCTTTGGCACACTGGAGGAGCTCTGGACACCTCCCAGGGGAGGTGCAGGTCAGGGGAGTGGTCACTCCCCTTTCCTTTGTCCAGTTTCGTGCCAGAGTAGGGCTGGGGGATCCCGGAACGGTGTAGACTGGCTTATGCAGAGATGGGCACCATCTGTGCCCATGAAAGCATTTCCAGAGGCTGGGGGAGGCTACTCCTCCCCAGCCCTGACACCTTTTTCCAAAGGGAGAGGGTGTAACACCCTCTCTCTGAGGAAGTCCTTTGTTCTGCCTTCCTGGGCCAAGCCTGGCTGGACCCCAGGAGGGCAGAAACCTGTCTGAGGGGTTGGCAGCAGCTGCAGTGAAACCCCGGGAAAGGTAGTTTGGCAGTACCCGGGTCTGTGCTAGAGACTCGGGGGATCATGGAATTGTCTCCCCAATGCCAGAATGGCATTGGGGTGATAATTCCATGATCTTAGACATGTTGCATGGCCATGTTCGGAGTTACCATTGTGACGCTATACATATGTGGTGACATATGTATAGTGCACGCGTGTAATGGTGTCCCCGCACTCACAAAGTCCGGAGAATTTGCCCTGAACAATGTGGGGGCACCTTGGCTAGTGCCAGGGTGCCCACACACTAAGTAACTTAGCACCCAACCTTTACCAGGTAAAGGTTAGACATATAGGTGACTTATAAGTTATTTAAGTGCAGTGGTAAATGGCTGTGAAATAACGTGGGCATTATTTCACTCAGGCTGCAGTGGCAGGCCTGTGTAAGAATTGTCAGAGCTCCCTATGGGTGGCAAAAGAAATGCTGCAGCCCATAGGGATCTCCTGGAACCCCAATACCCTGGGTACCTCAGTACCATATACACTAGGGAATTATAAGGGTGTTCCAGTATGCCAATGTGAATTGGTGAAATTGGTCACTAGCCTGTTAGTGACAATTTGTACAGAGAGAGCATAACCACTGAGGTTCTGGTTAGCAGAGCCTCAGTGAGACAGTTAGGCATCACACAGGGAACACATACATATAGGTCACAAACTTATGAGCACTGGGGTCCTGGCTAGCAGGGTCCCAGTGACACATAACAAACATACTGAAAACATAGGGTTTTCACTATGAGCACTGGGCCCTGGCTAACAGGATCCCAGTGAGACAGTGAAAACACCCTGACATACACTCACAAACAAGCCAAAAGTGGGGGTAACAAGGCTAGAAAGAAGCTACTTTCTCACAGTAGTGTTAAGCATTTGTTGTACAGACAAAGGCAATAAATAGGCAACACACACTCAAAGTCTTACTCCAGGCCAATAGGTTTATATATTGAAAAATAAATCTTCTTAGTTTATTTTAAGAACCACAGGTTCAAGATTTACAGTAAACACTTTAAATGTAAGGTACTCCACTTAGATACATTATGAACTTTGAATGGAAACAATATCATGTACAGTCTTTGTAAGAATGGCAATAAGCTATTTTCAAAGTGGACACTGTGCAAAAATCAACAGTTCCTTGGGGAGGTAAGTAAAGGTTAGATTAGGAGGTAAGTAAAACACAGGTCTCAGTCCTGGGGCATAGGCAGCCCACCGTTGGGGTTTCAAGGCAACCCCAAAGTTACCACACCAGCAACTCCGGGCCGGTCAGGTGCAGAGGTCAAAGTGGTGCCCAAAACACACAGGTGCCTATGGAGAACAGCGGTGCTCCAGTTCCAGTCTGCCAGCAGGTAAATACCTGTATCCTCGGAGGGCAGACCAGGTGGATTTTGTAGAGCACTGGGGGGGACACAAGTAGGCACACAAAACACACCCTCAGTGGCACAGGGGCAGCCGGGTGCAGTGTGCAAAGCAGGCATTGGGTTTTTGTATAGGTTTCAATGTAGGGACCCGAGGGTCACTCTAGCAGTGAAGGCAGGCACAGGGGGGCTTCTCGGGACAGCCACCACCTGGGCATGGCAGAGGATCACCTGTGGGTCACTCCTGCATTAAAGTTCGGTTCCTTCAGGTCCTGGGGGCTGCGGGTGCAGTGTTGGTTCCAGACGTCAGGTCCCTTGTTACAGGCAGTCATGGTCAGGGGGAGCCTCTGGATTCTCTCTGCAGGGTCGCTGTGGGCGGCCAGGGGGGTCGTCTCTGGTTACTCATGTGCTCGCAGTCGCCGTGGAGTTCTCCCTGAGGTGTTAGTTTTCTGCAGGTCAGGCTGGGGGCGTCGGGTGCAGAGTCTAGAGTCTCACGCTTCCGGCGGGAAACATGAAGTCTTTAAAAGTTGCTTCTTTGTTGCAAAGAAGTAGCTGGTTTTGAAAAGGGCCTCCGTTCACGGGAGTTTCTTGGTCCTGTAGTCCAGGGCAGTCCTCTGAGGCTTCAGAGGTCGCTGGTCCCTGTCGGTTGTGTCGCTGGGGCAGGTTTTCAAAGTTGGAGACCGGTCGGTAGGGCTGGGGCCAAAGCAGTTGTCGTCTTCCTCCTTCTCTGCAGGCTTGTAGGTCAGCAGTCCTTCTTTTTTCTTCAGGTTGCAGGAATCTGATTTCCTGGGATGTGGGGAGCCCCTAAATAATAAATTTAGGGGTGCGTTTAGGTCTGGGAGGGCAGTAGCCAATGGCTACTGTCCTTAAGGGTGGCTAAACCCTCTTTGTGCCTCCTCCCTGTGGGGAGGGGGGCACATCCCTAATCCTATTGGGGGAATCCTCCAAACTCAAGATTGAGGATTTCTCAAGGCAGGGGTCACCTCAGCTCAGGACACCTTAGGGGCTGTCATGACTGGTGGGTGACTCCTCCTTGTTTTTCTCATTATCTCCTCCAGCCTTGCTGCCAAAAGTGGGGGCAGTGGCCGGAGGGGCGGGCATCTCCACTAGCTGGGGTGCCCTGGGGCACTGTAACAAAAGGGGTGAGCCTTTGAGGCTCACCGCCAGGTGTTACAGTTCCTGCAGGGGGAGGTGAGAAGCACCTCCACCCAGTACAGGCTTTGTTACTAGCCACAGAGTGACAAAGCCACTCTCCCCATGTGGCCAGCAACATGTCTGGTGTGTGGCAGGCTGGCAAAACTAGTCAGCCCACACTGGAAGTCGGGTATGTTTTCAGGGGGCATCTCTAAGATGCCCTCTGGGGTGTATTTCACAATAAAATGTACACTGGCATCAGTGTGCATTTATTGTGCTGAGAAGTTTGATACCAAACTTCCCAGTTTATAGTGTAGCCATTATGGTGCTGTGGAGTTCGTGTATGACAGACTCCCAGACCATATACTCCTATGGCTACCCTGCACTTACAATGACTAAGGTTTTGCTTAGACACTGTAGGGGCATAGTGCTCATGCACATATGCCCTCACCTGCGGTATAGTGCACCCTGCCTTAGGGCTGTAAGGCCTGCTAGAGGGGTGACTTACCCATGCCACAGGCAGTGTGAGGTTGGTATGGCTCTCTGAGGGGAGTGAGGGGTCCTTAGGGTGGCATAAGACATGCTGCAGCCCTTAGAGACCTTCCCTGGCATCAGGGCCCTTGATACAAGGGGTACCAGTTACAAGGGACTTATCTGAGTGCCAGGGTTGTGCCAATTGTGGAGACAAAGGTACAGTTTAGGGAAAGAACACTGGTGCTGGGGCCTGGTTTGCAGGGTCCCAGCACACTTTAAAGTCATAACTTAGCATCAGCAAAGGCAAAGAGTTAGGGGGTAGCCATGTCAAGGAGGCATTTCCTTACATAACCCCCCACCCCCAAACAAAAGAGGATGAGACTAACCTTTTCCAAGAGAGTCTTCATTTTCTAAGTGGAAGAACCTGGAAAGTCCATCTGGATTGGCATGGGCAGTCCCAGGTCTGTGTTCCACTATAAAGTCCATTCCCTGTAGGGATATGGACCACCTCAACAGTTTTGGATTTTCACCTTTCATTTGCATTAGCCATCTGAGAGGTCTGTGGTCAGTTTGAACTACAAAGTGAGTACCAAAGAGGAATGGTCTCAGCTTTTTCAGGGACCAAACCACAGCAAAGGCCTCCCTCTCAATGGCACTCCAACGCTGCTCCCTGGGGAGTAACCTCCTGCTAATGAAAGCAACAGGCTGGTCAAGGCCATCATCATTTGTTTGGGACAAAACTGCCCCTATCCCATGTTCAGAGGCATCAGTCTGCACAATGAACTGCTTGGAGTAATCTGGAGTTTTGAGAACTGGTGCTGTGCACATTGCTTGTTTCAGGGTGTCAAAGGCCTGTTGGCATTCTACAGTCCAGTTTACCTTCTTGTGCATTTTCTTGGAGGTACGTTCTGTGAGGGGTGTCACTATGGATCCATATCCCTTCACAAACCTCCTGTAGTACCCAGTCAAGCCAAGGAATGCCCTGACTTGAGTCTGGGTTTTTGGAGCTGCCCAGTCCAGAATAGTCTGGATCTTGGGCAGGAGTGGCTGAACTTGGCCTCCACCTACAAGGTGTCCCAAGTAAACCACAGTTCCCTGCCCTATCTGGCATTTGGATGCCTTGATAGAGAGGCCTGCTGCTTGCAGGGCCTTCAAAACCTTCTCCAGGTGGACCAGGTGATCCTGCCAGCTGGAGCTAAAGACAGCAATATCGTCAAGATAAGCTGCACTAAAGGACTCCAAGCCTGCAAGGACTTGATTCACCAACCTTTGGAAGGTGGCAGGGGCATTCTTTAAACCAAAGGGCATCACAGTGAACTGATAGTGCCCATCAGGTGTGGAGAATGCTGTCTTTCATTTGCTCCTGGTGCCATTTTGATTTGCCAGTACCCTGCTGTCAAGTCAAAGGTACTTAAGTATCTGGCAGCACCTAGCTTATCAATCAATTCGTCTGCCCTTGGAATGGGATGGGCATCTGTCTTGGTGACAGAATTAAGTCCTCTGTAGTCCACACAGAACCTCATATCTCTCATTCCATCTTTGGTGTGAGGTTTGGGGACTAAGACCACTGGGCTAGCCCAGGGGCTGTCAGAGTGCTCAATGACTCCCAATTCCAGCATCTTGTGGACTTCCACCTTGATGCTTTCCCTAACTTGGTCAGACTGTCTGAAAATTTTGTTTTTGACAGGCATGCTGTCTCCTGTGTCCACATCATGGGTACACAGGTGTGTCTGACCAGGGGTTAGGGAAATGAGCTCAGCAAACTGTTGCAGGACCTTCCTACAGTCAGTTTAATGTTGGCCAGAGAGGGTGTCTGAATAGATCACTCCATCAACTGAGCCATCTTTAGGGTCTGTGGAGAGGAGATCAGGGAGAGGTTCACTCTCAGCTTCCTGGTCCTCATTTGTTACCATCAACGGATTCACATCTGCCCTGTCATGGAAGAGTTTGAGGGTGTTCACATGGATCACCCACTTGGGGGTCCTGCTAGTGCCTAGGTCTACCAGGTAGGTGACCTGATTCTTCCTTTCTAGCACTGGGTAAGGGCCACTCCATCTGTACTGAAGTGCCCTGGGAGCCACAGGCTCCATAACCCAGACTTTCTGCCCTGGCTGAAACTCAACCATAGCAGCCTTTTGGTCATACCACATCTTCTGGAGTTGTTGGCTGGCCTCAAGGTTTTTACTTGCCTTTTCCATGTAGTCTGCCATCCTTGAACATAGGCCTAGTACATAGTCCACTATATCTTGTTTAGGCTCATGAAGAGGTCTCTCCCAGCCTTCTTTTACAAGAGCTAGTGGTCCCCTAACAGGATGGCCAAACAGAAGTTCAAATGGGGAAAACCCTACTCCCTTTTGAGGCACCTCTCTGTAGGTGAAAAGCAGACATGGCAAGAGGACATCTCATCTCCTTTTGAGTTTTTCAGGGAGCCCCATGATCATGCCTTTCAATGTCTTGTTAAATCTTTCTACAAGACCATTGGTTTGTGGATGGTATGGTGTGGTGAATTTGTAAGTCACCCCACACTCATTCCACATATGTTTCAGGTGTGCTGACATGAAGTTGGTACCTCTGTCAGACACCACCTCCTTAGGAAATCCAACTCTGGTAAAAATACCAATGAGTGCTTTAGCTACTGCAGGGGCGGTAGTTGACCTAAGGGGAATTGCTTCAGGGTATCTAGTAGCATGATCCACTACTACTAGTATGTATTGGTTCCCTGAGGCTGTGGGAGGTTCAAGTGGACCCACTATGTCCACACCCACCCTTTCAAAGGGGACCCCCACCACTGGAAGTGGAATGAGGGGGGCATTTGGGTGTCTACCGGTCTTACCGCTGGCTTGACAGGTGGCATAGGAGACCCAAAACTCCTTGACCTTCTGGGACATGTTGGGCCAATAGAAGTGGTTGACTAATCTCTCCCACGTCTTGGTCTGTCCCAAATGCCCAGCAAGAGGAATATCATGAGCTAAGGTTAGAATGAACTCCCTAAACTCCTGAGGCACTACCACTCTCCTAGTGGCACCAGGTTTGGGATCTCTTGCCTCAGTGTAAAGGAGTCCATCTTCCCAATAGACTCTATGTGTTCATGTTATTTTTCCTTTGGACTCTTCAGCAGCTTGCTGCCTAAGGCCTTCAAGAGAGGGACATGTTTCTTGCCCCTTACACAACTGTTCCCTTGAGGGTCCCCCTGGTCCTAGGAGCTCAACCTGATAAGGTTCTAACTCCATGGGCTCAGTTCCCTCAGAGGGCAGAACTTCTTCCTGAGAAGAGAGGTTCTCTTTCTCTTGTTGTGTGGAAGCTGGTTCCCCAGTCTTCTTTCCTTTTCTCTTGGAGGGTTGGGCCATTTTTACAGGCTCCAATACCACTTTTTCACCCTGAGCCTTGCCACTGTGACACACACCAGTTCAGGGATACCCAGCATGAGTTCTACCTCAGCCAATGCTGAGGACTCCAGGTCATTTCCAAGCAAACAGTCTACAGGGATATTTGAGGAGACCACCACCTGTTTCGGGCCATTGACCCCTCCCCACTCTAAAGTTACCATAGCCATGGGATGTACTTTAGTCTGATTGTCAGCGTTGGTGACTGGATACGTTTGTCCAGCCAGGTATTGACCAGGGGAAACCAGTTTTTCTGTCACCATGGTGACACTGGCACCTGTATCCCTCAGGCCTTCTACACTTGTCCCATTAATTAAGAGTTGCTGCCTGTATTTTTGCATATTAGGGGGCCAGGCAGCCAGTGTGGCTAAATCCACCCCACCCTCAGAGACTAATGTAGCTTCAGTGTGAACCCTGATTTGCTCTGGGCACACTGTTGATCCCACTTGGAGACTGGCCATTCCAGTGTTAGCTGGAGTAGAGTTAGAAGTGGAACCTTTCTTGGGACAGGCCTTGTCTCTAGTTTGGTGTCCTTGCTGATTACAGCTACGACACCAGGCCTTTTTGGGATCAAAGTTTTTACCCTTGTACCCAAAATTGGATTGTGAAGAGGCTCTGGGCCCTCCCTCCTGAGCAGGTTTTTGGGGCCCTATAGAAGACTCTTTACTTTTTCCCTTGGATGTCTCAACACTCTTCCCCTGGGGAGTCTTCGTGACCCCTTTCTTTTGGTCACCCCCTGTGGAAGTCTTGGTCACCCTAGTCTTGACCTAATGGTCCGCCTTCTTTCCCAATTCTTGGGGAGAAATTGGTCCTAGGTCTAGCAGATGCTGATGCAGTTTATCATTGAAACAATTACTTAACAGATATTCTTTCACAAATAAATTGTGCAGCCTATCATAATCATTTACACCACTGCCATGAATCTAACCATCCAGTGTTTTCACTGAGTAGTCTACGAAATCAACCCAGGTCTGGCTCGAGGATTTTTGAGCCCCCCTGAACCTAATTCTATACTCCTCAGTGGAGAATCCAAAGCCCTCAATCAGGGTAGCCTTCATGAGGTCATAGGATTCTGCATCTTTTCCAGAGAGTGTGAGGAGTCTATCCCTACACTTTCCAGTGAACATTTCCCAAAGGAGAGCACCCCAGTGAGATCTGTTTACTTTTCTGGTTGCACAGGCCCTCTCAAAAGCTGTGAACCATTTGATGATGTCAACACCATCTTCATATTTAGTTACAATCCCTTTTGGGATTTTCAACATGTCAGGAGAATGTCTGACCCTATTTATGTTGCTGCCACCATTGATGGGACCTAGACCCATCTCTTGTCTTTCCCTTTCTATGGCTAGGATCTGTCTTTCCAAAGCCAATCTTTTGACCATCCTGGCTAACTGGAGGTCATCTTCATTGAGGCTGCCCTCAATGCTTCCAGAGTTGCTGGACTCTCCTGTGAGGGAAGCAGCATCTCTGACTATCACTTGTGGAGACAGGGTTTGAGGGACCCTGTTCTCCCTAACTAGGAGTGGGGGTGGGAAGTCCTCCACATCACTAGCTTCCCCCTCTGGGAAGGTATCCTCAGAGGGGTTGTTCTTAGCAAACTCTGCCAAAAGCTCCTTGACATGTACTTTGGTAGGGTTTGAACCAGTTTTAATCTTTTTGATTTTGCAGAGAGACCTTAACTCTGACATCCTAAGATGCAGGTAAGGGGTGAGGTTGTGTTCCATCACAATCTCTTCTGCAGCTGACATTATGTTTCTAAAAGTTGAAATACTTTTTAAGAATCTAAAACTATCTCTAGAACTTAATTCAAGCTTTTACAAAACTTTTAAACTCTAAAAGAAATGCTAACGGACTAACTCAAGGCCCTAGCAGGACTTTTAAAAATTTAGAAAAATAGCTCAAATGTCAAAAATCTGTTTCTAATGAAAATATTTGGAATTTAGTTGTGTGATCAGGTATTGGCTGAGTAGTCCAGCAAATGCAAAGTCTTGTACCCCACAGCTGATCCACCAATGTAGGAAGTTGGCTCTGTATGTACTATTTCAAAGTAAGAAATAGCATGCACAGAGTCCAAGGGTTCCCCTTAGAGATAAGATAGTGGTAAAAAGAGATAATTCTAATGCTCTATTTTGTGGTAGTGTGGTCGAGCAGAAGGCTTATCAGAGGGTAGTGTTAAGCATTTGTTGTGCACACACAGGCAATAAATGAGGAACACACACTCAGACAATTCCAGGCCAATAGGTTTTTATATAGAAAAATATATTTTCTTAGTTTATTTTAAGAACCACAGGTTCAAGATTTACAAACAATACTTTAAATGAAAGGTATTTCACTTAGGATCTTTGAATTAGCAAAATAGCATATACAGTTTTCACACAAATGGCAATAAGCTATTTTAAAACTGGACACAGTGCAATTTTCAACAGTTCCTGGGGGAGGTAAGTGTTTGTTAGTTTTGCAGGTAAGTAAACCACCTACCGGGTTCAAAGTTGGGTCCAAGGTAGCCCACCGATGGGGGTTCAGGGCAACCCCAAAGTTACCACACCAGCAGCTCAGGGCCGGTCAGGGGCAGAGGTCAAAGTGGTGCCCAAAACACATAGGCTTCAATGGAGAAGGGGGTGCCCCGGTTCCAGTCTGCCAGCAGGTAAGTACCCGCGTCTTCGGAGGGCAGACCAGGGGGGTTTTGTAGGGCACCGGGGGGGACACAAGTCAGCACAAAAAGTACACCCTCAGCGGCACGGGGGCGGCCGGGTGCAGTGTGCCAACAGGCGTCGGGTTTGCTGTGTAGTTCAATGGGAGACCTAGGGGTCTCTTCAGCGATGCAGGCAGGCAAGGGTGGGGGGCTCCTCTGGGTAGCCACCACCTGGGCAAGGGAGATGGCCACCTGGGGGTCGCTCCTGCACTGGAGGTCGGATCCTTCAGGTCCTGGCGGCTGCGGGTACAGTGTCCTTACCAGGCATCGGGTTCTTAGAAGCAGGCAGTCGCGGTCAGGGGGAGCCTCTGGATTCCCTCTGCAAGCGTCGCTGTGGGGGCTCAGGGGGGGTCAACTCTGGCTACTCACGGGCTCACAGTCGCTGGGGAGTCCTCCCTGTAGTGTTGGTTCTCCACAAGTCGAGCCAGGGGCGTCGGGTGCAGAGTGCAAAGTCTCACGCTTCCGGCAGGAAACGTGTGTTCTTTCAAAGTAGCTTCTTTGTTGCAAAGATGTTTCTTCTTTGGAGCAGAGCCGCTGTCCTCAAAAGTTCTTGGTCCGTTTAGATGCAGGGTAGTCCTCTGAGGCTTCAGAGGTCGGTGGACCCTGTGGAGCGCGTCGCTGTTGCAGTTTTTCTTGAAGTGGGGAGACAGGCCAGTAGGGCTGGGGCCAAAGTAGTTGGTGTCTCCGTCTTCTCTGCAGGATTTTCAGCTCAGCAGTCCTTCTTTGTCTTAGGCTGCAGGAATCTAGTTACCTAGGTTCTGGGAGACCCTAAATACTCAATTTAGGGGTGTTTTTAGGTCTCGTGGGTTAGTAGCCAATGGCTACTAGCCCTGAGGGTGGCTATACCCTCTTTGTGCCTCCTCCCTGAGGGGAGGGGGCACATCCCTAATCCTATTGGGGGAATCCTCCATCTGCAAGATGGAGGATTTCTAAAAGTCAGAGTCACCTCAGCTCAGGACACCTTAGGGGCTGTCCTGACTGGCCAGTGACTCCTCCTTGTTTTTCTCATTATCTCCTCTGGCCTTTCCACCAAAATTGGGGCCGTGGCCGGAGGGGGCGGGCAACTCCACTAGCTTGAGTGCCCTGGGGTGCTGTAACAAAGGGGGTGAGCCTTTGAGGCTCACCACCAGGTGTTACAGTTCCTGCAGGGGGAGGTGAGAAGCACCTCCACCCAGTACAGGCTTTGTTACTAGCCACAGAGTGACAAAGGCACTCTCCCCATGTGGCCAGCAACATGTCTGGTGTGTGGCAGGCTGCTAAAACTAGTCAGCCCACACTGGAAGTCGGGTATGGTTTCAGGTGGCATCTCTAAGATGCCCTCTGGGGTGTATTTCACAATAAAATGTACACTGGCATCAGTGTGCATTTATTGTGCTGAGAAGTTTGATACCAAACTTCCCAGTTTTCAGTGTAGCCATTATGGTGCTGTGGAGTTCGTGTCTGACAGACTCCCAGACCATATACTCTTATGGCTACCCGGCACTTACAATGTCTAAGGTTTTGCTTAGACACTGTAGGGGCATAGTGCTCATGCACCTATGCCCTCACCTATGGTATAGTGCACCCTGCCTTAGGGCTATAAGGCCTGCTAGAGGGGTGACTTATCTATGCCTATAGGCAGTGTGAGGTTGGCATGGCACCCTGAGGGGAGTGCCATGTCGACTTAGTCATTTTATCCCCACTAGCACACACAAGCTGGCAAGCAGTGTGTCTGTGCTGAGTGAGGGGTCTCCAGGGTGGCATAAGACATGCTGCAGCCCTTCGAGACCTGGGGTACCAGTTACAAGGGACTTACCTGGATGCCAGGGTGTGCCAATTGTGGAAACAAAGGTACAGGTTAGGGAAAGAACACTGGTGCTGGGGCCTGGTTAGCAGGCCTCAGCACACTTTCAAATCATAACTTGGCATCAGCAAAGGCAAAAAGCCAGGAGGTAACCATGCCAAGGAGGCATTTCCTTACACGGGCCCACGGAATACTTAGGTAGCGTACTCCTAAAGCCATCTCGGGCCTCTTCAATCCATTTACATTCACTCCCTGCCCGTCCAGCTCACTCGTGCAGCTTTCTGCTTTATCCCATTGTGACGCTTTTTCGTGTTTGTCTTCCTCCATCTTTCCCATATGTGTCTTTTGATCTCAGTAAATCCTTGAGGCACAAAAATGTGCCGCCCTAAAAAATAAGTGCTGGTACTCCGCACCAGAAACAGCGAGCACAAATTAAGCACTGCCTTCTTGTCACAGTCCTCATCTCTCAGCCAAATCATTGCTTCCTTCAGAGTTTTGTGTCCTCTCTATGCTGACAGCAGAAAACTCTCTTTTTTTTCCTCACGTTCATTTCCTTTTTGCAGAGACAGTTTTCTACCTGTCACACAGCCTCCTGGTGCTCGATGGCTGCCAGACCTTGCACTGAACTCCTGTAAAGTATCTTAGAAATGTTTACTTTCCTACACTTCAGAGCGCCATCCTTTCCTACCCTCTCCACTGACCCCACAACATCCTACCTCTTACAACCTCAGACAGAAGCCTGTCAACAGGAAAATCAGATCTTATCCACGACTCGTCTTGCCCACTAGTTGCACGCTGAAGGGATGGATCAAGGCTGTTTCACCAGCGCTGCGTCCTCATCTCCACTTACCGAGAACTACCCACAGCCGGATGCTGCTCCAGGGCTTGTCATCCTTCATTCACCAAGGCCTAGTACTGCCTGATAGAGAATAAAGACTTTTGCAAAGAGCTGCATCAACGCCCCAGAACAAATGGACAATAATTCAGAATGAGAATGGAAGGTTTGCAAGATGTACACACGCTTCTGCTTTGTCTTGCTTTCTTCTTCCTAATATTTTGAGTCCCAGAGAAAAGATGGAGTGGGGGTTTCTTTGCTGTTGCTTCTGGTCATTAAATTTCCTACTATCTTGAATATGATTTGGAGAGAAAGTTACCAAATTATGGACCTAATTTATATGGCAGTGGACTGGATACTCCACCGTAAATGTGACAGATATCCCATCCGCCGTATTACAAGTGCTGCGTGATATCATGTAATAGTATTAAGGCAGACAGGGTATCCATGACGATTGTGACAGATATCCCATCCGCCGTATTACAAGTGCCGTGTGATATCATGTAATAGTATTAAGGCAGACAGGGTATCCATGACGATTGTGACAGATATCCCATCCGCCGTATTACAAGTGCCGTGTGATATCATGTAATAGTATTAAGGCAGACAGGGTATCCATGACGATTGTGACAGATATTCCATCCGCCGTATTACAAGTGCCGTGTGATATCATGTAATAGTATTAAGGCAGACAGGGTATCCATGACGATTGTGACAGATATCCCATCCGCCGTATTACAAGTGCCGCGTGATATCATGTAATAGTATTAAGGCAGACAGGGTATCCATGACGA
Organism: Pleurodeles waltl; assembly: GCF_031143425.1. Classification (NCBI taxonomy): domain Eukaryota; kingdom Metazoa; phylum Chordata; class Amphibia; order Caudata; family Salamandridae; genus Pleurodeles; species Pleurodeles waltl. The sequence goes on from NC_090447.1 coordinate 1,063,089, forward strand.
TTGTGACACATATCCCATCCGCCGTATTACAAGTGCCGCGTGATATCATGTAATAGTATTAAGGCAGACAGGGTATCCATCACGATTGTGACACACATCCCATCCGCCGTATTACAAGTGCCGCGTGATATCATGTAATAGTATTAAGGCAGACAGGGTATCCATCACGATTGTGACAGATATCCCATCCGCCGTATTACAAGTGCCGCGTGATATCATGTAATAGTATTAAGGCAGACAGGGTATCCATGACGATTGTGACAGATATCCCATCCGCCATATTACAAGTGCCGCGTGATATCATGTAATAGTATTAAGGCAGACAGGGTATCCATGACGATTGTGACAGATATCCCATCCGCCGTATTACAAGTGCCGCGTGATATCATGTAATAGTATTAAGGCAGACAGGATATCCATCACGACTGTGACAGATTTCCCATCCGCCGTATTACAAGTGCCGCGTGATATCATGTAATAGTATTAAGGCAGACAGGATATCCATCATGACTGTGACTGAGTGTCCTGTCCGCCGAAATATAAATCAGGTCCTAGATGAAGCCGACTAAAGAGGGAAAACTTCACCACTTGACGTTCCGCAGGCAGCACGCAGACTGCACGTTCCATTCTGTGTTGCTTTTTTCATAATACCTCTGGGTAATGTTGTGCTGGCGTACATTCTGTGAATTTAAATTAATGTATATATTATGCAATTGTAAAATTTAGCAAAATGTTAATTATTTTTGAGCTAATGAAATATGTCCATATTGTGATTTCAGATGTTTGGAAATATGGCTCACATACAAATGAAATATTGACAGTGTTTGCACTCTCATCACCCCCAAAGGAAATTTGACATTCAGTTTCTAAGGCCGAGCTTGAGCTGATATGTGGTAAGGAGTAGAAAATGTTGTTCTTGCTTGAGGGCCCCACACGTTTTTGTTCTTAATAAAGAAAACTTTACACTAGCTTTTTGTCACCCCAGACATCTTGGGGCCTGGGCAGGGGAAGAAAGGAAATTCGGGAACAAGATGGAGGGGCAGCCCAGCAGTTTCTTCCACTTTAAAGTGGCACCAGGTATAAATATTGGACCTTGGCACCAACTCTAGAGAACACTCCTGGACCTGTGGACCCTACAAAAAGAAGGACTGCCATGCGGCAGTTTCAGAACTGCCCTGCTCCCTCCCCTGGTGCTTAAAACCCAGGCCTACAAAAGTGTCCCCAAAGGTCAGTGGGCTGGCCTCCTTTTCTGAGCTACAGGGACACAACAGGCTTCTGACTGGCGGCATCGTCGGAACCAATGCAGGGTGACGCCTCCTGATGCAAGTCCTCGCACCGCCAGCTCCAGACCAATGGCTTCCTCTGCACCAATGCAGCGTGCCACATCCCAACACAATTCTCTGACTTGCAGCCCCAGACCGGTGGCTTCATCAAACCAATGCCAGCATCACAACTTCTAATCAACAACGTCTACAGCACTGACCCTGCGCGATGCATTTCAAACCAGGACCACACATTGCAGCTCCTGCTCAGTGGCTCCTCGACACAGCGTGGAGCAGGCTGACACACACTTTGCATCCTAAGATACTAGCTCAGCGGGTCAAACTTGGTTGTGTGCCTGGCGTGCACTCCATCACGGTCAGCCTGAACCTGTGACTGTGTCCAGGTGCAGCGCATTCAGATAACCGTAATTGGCGCTATTTGCTTATAAGCACTATTTTTCCTAAAAATCTTTGCATAAATCCGATTCTATTGATTGATTGTCATTTTTTGCTGTCATTTTATTTATTACATTTTGTTCTCTTTTTCAAAATTGGTGTGGGATTTTTCTTGGGTTGTGTTCTCATTTTATTACTGTTTGTGTGCTGCATAAATATTTTGCACATTGCCTTTAACTTAAGCCTGACTGGTTTTGTGCCAAGCTGCCAAGGAGTTAAACATAGATTAATTCAGTGACTTTTGGGGGTTCACCCTCACAAGGATTGTGGTTTTGCTTGAGTGGGGATTCAGTCTCACCTCCCCCCCCCCCCAATAACCTTTCTGACAGTGAGGCACCGGATGTCCATCTTGGATGTGGGGACATCTGTGAGCTGCTTCATTTGGCTGATTCCATATGTATATCGAACGCTGTGTTAATGCTTTCATGGCTATGTTTCAGTTATATTATAAGTATGTACACTTTAAAGAGCCACAAACCAGTCCAATCAAGAAGTGGCTACACTGTCATTCTGGGGGTCTATTCATAAGATTATATATTTTTGATCATTGTTCTGTACAAATCATGATAAAACTGCTCTCATCGCTCCTATTTACAAAATATTCCTGCTCCTTCCTTACTCCCAGTGATCTGCTATGCATTTTGGAGCTGATATGTTTCAGGTTCTTGAACATTAATTGCTATTTTCTGTTAATCTAGCAATGGAGTCCAAACTTCTAGAATCTTGATAGGCCAGCAGATGTACTGCCTAATTAGCCTCAAACTTTTGTTAGCAACTGTTAGACCTGACAGCCTTAGGGTGGTCACCACTACTTTTTTGCCTGCCTCCCTCCACTTTTTAGATACTATTTTTTCTCGTTTTAAGACTCTGCGTACTTTACCACTGCTAACCAGTGCTAAAGGTCATATGCTCTCTCCCTTTAAACATGGTAACATTGGATCATACCCAAATGGACAATTTAATTTACTTATAAGTCCCCGGTAGAGTGCATTATCTGTGCCCAGGTAGATTTAATGCTACTAGTGGGCCTGCAGCACAGGCTGTGCCACCCACTTAAGTAGCTCCCTAACCTTGTCTCAGGCCTGCCATTGCAAGGCCTGTGTGTGCAGTTTCACTGCCAATTCGACTTGGCATTTAAAAGTACTTGCCAAGCCTAAACCCCCCTTTTTCTACATATGTCACCCCAAAGGTGTGCCCTACGTAACCCCTAGAGCAGGGTGCTGTGTAGGAAAAAGGCAGGACATGTACCTGTGTAGTTTACATGTCCTGGTAGTGTAAGACTCCTACATTTGTTTATACACTGCTGTGAGGCCTTCGCCCTTCATAGGCTAACATTGGGGCTGCCCTCATACATTGTTTGAGTGGCAGCTGCTGATCTGAAAGGAGTAGGAAGGTCATATTTAGTATGGGCAGAATGGTAATACAAAGTCCTACTGACTGGGGAAGATGGCTTTAATATTACTATTTTAGAAATGCCACTTTAGAAAGTGAGCATTTCTCTGCACTTAAATCCTTCTGTGCCTTACAATCCATGTCTGGCTGGGTTTAGTTGACAGCTCCCTTGTGCATTCACTCAGACACACCCCACACACAGGATACTCAGCCTTACTTGCATACATCTGCATTCTGAATGGGTCTTCCTGGGCTGGGAGGGTGGATGGGCTGACAATTACATGACAAAGGACAGTAGCCTGTCCTCACACAAAGGACTGCCACACCCCCATACTGGGCCCCTGACAGACAGGATCGAACTGAAAGGGGACCTTGTGCCCTTCTAAGTCACTCTTTGAAGTCTCCCCCACTTCAAAGGCACATTTGGGTATTTCAACAGGGCCTCTGCCCCTACCCACTCAGACACTTCCTGGAGAAGAGAACCAGAACCAGAACCTGCATCCTGCCAAGAAGACCTGCCTGGCTGCTCAAAGGACTCACCTGTCTGCTTTCTGTTGAAGGACAGCTGCCTTGCTGCTCTCTGGCTGTGGTGAAGAAGTGCTCTCCAAGGGCTTGGATAGAGCTTGCCTCCTGTTCCCTTAAGTCTCAGGACCAAAAAGACTTCATCTCTACAAGAAGGACTCCTTGTGCGGCGAAATTCGATGCATAGCCTGACAGAAACGACACACAGCCTGCAGTGCGGTGAAAATTTCACCGCACACCGAACTGGAACAACGCAGCCCGACTTGCATTGAGAATATCGATGCAGCGCCAGCGTAGTGACCGGAAATTCAATGCACAGCCCTCCCGATCGACGCACAGCTGAGCCGGAACGATGCAGCCCGACTTCCAGAGAGGAATTGACGCAGCAGCTGCCATGCGGGAGAAAGTTCAACGCAACGCCCACCGAATCGACACAGCTCCTGTGACTTTGTCCTGCCAGTGCAGGAAATCCACGCATCGTCCCTGGGGCATCCGAAAACCCCTCAACCTGAAGAGGATCCATGACCGAGCACCGGAAATCAATGCACAGCTGTCCCTGCGTGAAAACTAAATGGCACATCGCCATGTGAAGCACGAGAAATCGACACACACGCCTTTGGTTCCCCGCATCTCCTCCTCTGCGGTTCTTTGCAGAGATTTTGCACGTGAATCAGGTACTTAGTGCTTGAAAGAGACTTTGTTTGCTTTTAAAAGACTTGACCCTTTATATCACTTTTACAGTGTGTAGGAAGTTGGCTCTGTATGTGCTATTTCAAAGTAAGGAATGGCATGCACAGAGTCCAAGGGTTCCCCTTAGAGGTAAAATAGTGGTAAAAATAGATAATACTAATGCTCTATTTTGTGGTAGTGTGGTCGAGCAGTAGGCTTATCCAAGGAGTAGTGTTAAGCATTTGTTGTACATACACACAGACAATAAATGAGGTACACACACTCAGAGACAAATCCAGCCAATAGGTTTTTTATATAGAAAAATATATTTTCTTAGTTTATTTTAAGAACCACAGGTTCAAATTCTACATGTAATATCTCATTCGAAAGGTATTGCAGGTAAGTACTTTAGGAACTTTAAATCATAAAAATTGCATGTATACTTTTCAAGTTATTGACAAATAGCTGTTTTAAAAGTGGACACTTAGTGCAATTTTCACAGTTCCTAGGGGAGGTAAGTATTTGTTAGGTTAACCAGGTAAGTAAGACACTTACAGGGCTTAGTTCTTGGTCCAAGGTAGCCCACCGTTGGGGGTTCAGAGCAACCCCAAAGTCACCACACCAGCAGCTCAGGGCCGGTCAGGTGCAGAGTTCAAAGTGGTGCCCAAAACGCATAGGCTAGAATGGAGAGAAGGGGGTGCCCCGGTTCCGGTCTGCTTGCAGGTAAGTACCCGCGTCTTCGGAGGGCAGACCAGGGGGGTTTTGTAGGGCACCGGGGGGGGACACAAGCCCACACAGAAATTTCACCCTCAGCAGCGCGGGGGTGGCCGGGTGCAGTGTAGAAACAAGCGTCGGGTTTGTAATGGAAGTCAATGGGAGATCTAGGGATCTCTTCAGTGCTGCAGGCAGGCAAGGGGGGGGTTCCTCGGGGAAACCTCCACTTGATCAAGGGAGAGGGACTCCTGGGGGTCACTTCTCCAGTTGAAAGTCCGGTCCTTCAGGTCCTGGGGGCTGCGGGTGCAGGGTCTCTCCCAGGCGTCGGGACTTTAGGTTCAAGAGTCGCGGTCAGGGGAAGCCTCGGGATTCCCTCTGCAGGCGGCGCTGTGGGGGCTCAGGGGGGACAGGTTTTGGTACTCACAGTATCAGAGTAGTCCTGGGGTCCCTCCTGAGGTGTTGGATCGCCACCAGTCGAGTCGGGGTCGCCGTGTGCAGTGTTGCAAGTCTCACGCTTCTTGCGGGGAGCTTGCAGGGTTCTTTAAAGCTGCTGGAAACAAAGTTGCAGCTTTTCTTGGAGCAGGTCCGCTGTCCTCGGGAGTTTCTTGTCTTTTCGAAGCAGGGGCAGTCCTCAGAGGATGTCGAGGTCGCTGGTCCCTTTGGAAGGCGTCGCTGGAGCAGGATCTTTGGAAGGCAGGAGACAGGCCGGTGAGTTTCTGGAGCCAAGGCAGTTGTCGTCTTCTGGTCTTCCTCTGCAGGGGTTTTTCAGCTAGGCAGTCCTTCTTCTTGTAGTTGCAGGAATCTAATTTTCTAGGGTTCAGGGTAGCCCTTAAATACTAAATTTAAGGGCGTGTTTAGGTCTGGGGGGTTAGTAGCCAATGGCTACTAGCCCTGAGGGTGGGTACACCCTCTTTGTGCCTCCTCCCAAGGGGAGGGGGACACAATCCTAACCCTATTGGGGGAATCCTCCATCTGCAAGATGGAGGATTTCTAAAAGTCAGAGTCACCTCAGCTCAGGACACCTTAGGGGCTGTCCTGACTGGCCAGTGACTCCTCCTTGTTGCTTTCTTTGTTCCCTCCAGCCTTGCCGCCAAAAGTGGGGGCCGTGGCCGGAGGGGGCGGGCAACTCCACTAAGCTGGAGTGCCCTGCTGGGCTGTGACAAAGGGGTGAGCCTTTGAGGCTCACCGCCAGGTGTCACAGCTCCTGCCTGGGGGAGGTGTTAGCATCTCCACCCAGTGCAGGCTTTGTTACTGGCCTCAGAGTGACAAAGGCACTCTCCCCATGGGGCCAGCAACATGTCTCTGGTGTGGCAGGCTGCTGGAACTAGTCAGCCTACACAGACAGTCGGTTAAGTTTCAGGGGGCACCTCTAAGGTGCCCTCTGTGGTGTATTTTACAATAAAATGTACACTGGCATCAGTGTGCATTTATTGTGCTGAGAAGTTTGATACCAAACTTCCCAGTTTTCAGTGTAGCCATTATGGTGCTGTGGAGTTCGTGTTTGACAGACTCCCAGACCATATACTCTTATGGCTACCCTGCACTTACAATGTCTAAGGTTTTGTTTAGACACTGTAGGGGTACCATGCTCATGCACTGGTACCCTCACCTATGGTATAGTGCACCCTGCCTTAGGGCTGTAAGGCCTGCTAGAGGGGTGTCTTACCTATACTGCATAGGCAGTGAGAGGCTGGCATGGCACCCTGAGGGGAGTGCCATGTCGACTTACTCGTTTTGTCCTCACTAGCACACACAAGCTGGCAAGCAGTGTGTCTGTGCTGAGTGAGAGGTCTCCAGGGTGGCATAATGCATGCTGCAGCCCTTAGAGACCTTCCCTGGCATCAGGGCCCTTGGTACCAGAGGTACCAGTTACAAGGGACTTATCTGGATGCCAGGGTGTGCCAATTGTGGGATCAATGGTACATTTTAGGTGAAAGAACACTGGTGCTGGGGCCTGGTTAGCAGGGTCCCAGCACACTTCTCAGTCAAGTCAGCATCAGTATCAGGCAAAAAGTGGGGGGTAACTGCAACAGGGAGCCATTTCTTTACACAAGCCCCCCCCAGCCCACAGGCCAGGAGACTCAGCCAACGCTGGAAGAGTCTTCCTAGTCTGTCAGGCGAGGAAGAGTAGAGGAAATGGCTGGTTTGTTGCAGGGCCTACTCTGCCTTACATCCTCCTGTTCAGGTCATTCCCTCTGGGGAACTGACCCACTTCCACAGTGATAGGACCTAGTCTGAACTGCCTCTTGTCTGTGCTTTTTATGTCTTTACCCATTCTCTCTATTTTGAGGTCAGAGGTATCCACCTCTGCTAATCTTATCTTAGCCAGGGTCACCCCTAGCTTACCCAAAGAGGTTACCCAGAGCTGGAGTAACCCCACCATGACCAACAGGGTCAGGGGGCCTAACTTGTTATTTGGCATGGGGTCCGACCACCATGCCAAGGATAGTGCAGCCATAAAGGCTAACACCCAGCAGAGGCCACTGACAGCTGTCAGTGCCCAGAACCACACCTTTAGCTCTTCACCTACAAGGGAAGGGGCTAAGTTACAGGCTTCTTTGGGTTCAGGGTGCCTGTCTGCTGTATTAGAGTGGGGGGTTACCACATCTTGTAGTAAACACCCTTCTTCCACTCTTTCTTCTGTTAGCTGAGGAGCCACCCACTCAGGCTTAACAGTTGCCTGACTAGCCAGGACTTCTTGTGGGTCAGGTTGGACTTTATCAGAGCCATTTTTGGAGTTCTCCCCTACTGGAGCAGAATCTCCTTGGCTTGCTGGAACCTTGGCTAAAGGTTGTCCACCTTTCCTACTCTGTTTCCTTTTCTTTTTCTTCTGGGGCCTACTTGCATTTACTGCAGAGGCAGGCACTCCAGAATCCTTGGGAGAGGACTGGCCCTGGACCAGTTCTTCTCTTAGGCTCTGACTAACCTCTGGGTAGTCATTTCCAAGGAGACAATCAAGGGGGAGGTCTGTACTGACTACCACCCTTCTCCAGCTAAAAGTTCCACCCACTTCTATGGGCACAAGAGCCACAGGCCTATTAGTGACCCTGTCTGGGCTAACTCTTACTCTGGCCATCTCACCTGGGCTGTACTGGTTTGAGAGTACCAGCCTGTCATGCACAATAGTGTGACTGGCACAAGTGTCTCTCAGGGCAGTGGTTGGGATTCCATTCACCAGTAGGTGGTGGAAGTGTCTACTTCCCTCTGGAATCTCCAACTCACCTGTTGGGCCCTGTTTCCAGTTGAAGGCTATGAAGACCTCCTCATCTGAGGAGTCATCTCCCATGGCTACACTGGTTACCCCTGGAATTTTGTTCTGGGGTTTGTTTTTGGGACAAGAAGTGTCCTTGGTGTGGTGCCCAGACTGTTTACAGTTGTGGCACCATGCCTTAGTGGCATCCCAGTTCTTACCCTGGTACCCACCTTTGTTTTGGGTTGTGTCTTGGGGCCCACCCACCTGTTCTGGTTTTTGGGGGCCTGCAGAGGACTCTTTTTCTTTGTTTCTAGGGTCACCCACTTTCTCCTGGGGAGTTTTTGTAACCCCTTTCTTTTGGTCACCCCCAGTGGAAGTTTTGGTTACCCTAGTCTTGACCCAGTGGTCTGCCTTCTTTCCCAATTCTTGGGGAGAAATTGGACCTAGGTCTACCAGATACTGATGCAACTTTTCATTGAAGCAGTTACTTAAAATGTGCTCTTTCATAAACAAATTATAAAGCCCAACATAGTCACACACTTCATTTCCAGTTAACCAACCATCTAGTGTTTTTACTGAGTAGTCTACAAAATCAACCCAGGTCTGGCTCGAGGATTTTTGAGCCCCCCTGAATCTAATTCTATACTCCTCAGTGGAGAATCCAAAGCCCTCAATCAGGGTACCCTTCATGAGGTCATAAGATTCTGCATCTTTTCCAGAGAGTGTGAGGAGTCTATCCCTACACTTTCCAGTGAACATTTCCCAAAGGAGAGCACCCCAGTGAGATCTGTTTACTTTTCTGGTTACACAAGCCCTCTCAAAAGCTGTGAACCATTTGGTGATGTCATCACCATCTTCATATTTTGTTACAATCCCTTTGGGGATTTTTAGGATGTCAGGAGAATCTCTGACCCTATTTAAGTTGCTGCCACCATCGATGGGACCTAGGCCCATCTCTTTTCTTTCCCTTTCTATGGCTAGGAGCTGCTTTTCCAAAGCCAATCTTTTGACCATCCTGGCTAACAGGGGGTCATCTTCACTGGAGTTATCCTCAGTGATTTCAGAGGTGTTGGTCTCTCCTGTGAGGGAACCAGCATCTCTGACTATTATTTTTGGAGTCAGGGTTTGAGGGACCCTGTTCTCCCTAGATAGGACTGGTAGGGGGGAATTTTCCTCCTGGTCACTATCCTCTTCCTCTGAGTTGCCACCCTCAGAGGGGTTGGCCTTTTCAAACTCTGCCAAAAGCTCCTGGAGCTGTATTTTGGTAGGTTTGGGGCCCATTGTTATTTTCTTTATTTTACAGAGTGACCTTAGCTCCCTCATCTTAAGATGGAGGTAAGGTGTGGTGTCGAGTTCCACCACAGTCACATCTGTGCTAGACATTTTGCTTCTAAAAGTTGGAATACTTTTTAAGAATCTACAACTGGTTCTAGAATCTAATTCAAACTTTTACAAACTTTTAAACTCTAAAAGAAATGCTAAACAGGATCTAACACAAGGCCCTAGCAGGTCTTTTAAGAATTTAGAAAACTTTTCAAATTGCAAAAATCAATTTCTAATGACAATTTTGGAATTTGTCGTGTGATCAGGTATTGGCTGAGTAGTCCAGCAAATGCAAAGTCTTGTACCCCACCGCTGATCCACCAATGTAGGAAGTTGGCTCTGTATGTGCTATTTCAAAGTAAGGAATGGCATGCACAGAGTCCAAGGGTTCCCCTTAGAGGTAAAATAGTGGTAAAAATAGATAATACTAATGCTCTATTTTGTGGTAGTGTGGTCGAGCAGTAGGCTTATCCAAGGAGTAGTGTTAAGCATTTGTTGTACATACACACAGACAATAAATGAGGTACACACACTCAGAGACAAATCCAGCCAATAGGTTTTTTATATAGAAAAATATCTTTTCTTAGTTTATTTTAAGAACCACAGGTTCAAATTCTACATGTAATATCTCATTCGAAAGGTATTGCAGGTAAGTACTTTAGGAACTTTAAATCATAAAAATTGCATGTATACTTTTCAAGTTATTGACAAATAGCTGTTTTAAAAGTGGACACAGTGCAATTTTCACAGTTCCTAGGGGAGGTAAGTATTTGTTAGGTTAACCAGGTAAGTAAGACACTTACAGGGCTTAGTTCTTGGTCCAAGGTAGCCCACCGTTGGGGGTTCAGAGCAACCCCAAAGTCACCACACCAGCAGCTCAGGGCCGGTCAGGTGCAGAGTTCAAAGTGGTGCCCAAAACGCATAGGCTAGAATGGAGAGAAGGGGGTGCCCCGGTTCCGGTCTGCTTGCAGGTAAGTACCCGCGTCTTCGGAGGGCAGACCAGGGGGGTTTTGTAGGGCACCGGGGGGGGACACAAGCCCACACAGAAATTTCACCCTCAGCAGCGCGGGGGCGGCCGGGTGCAGTGTAGAAACAAGCGTCGGGTTTGTAATGGAAGTCAATGGGAGATCTAGGGATCTCTTCAGCGCTGCAGGCAGGCAAGGGGGGGGTTCCTCGGGGAAACCTCCACTTGATCAAGGGAGAGGGACTCCTGGGGGTCACTTCTCCAGTTGAAAGTCCGGTCCTTCAGGTCCTGGGGGCTGCGGGTGCAGGGTCTCTCCCAGGCGTCGGGACTTTAGGTTCAAGAGTCGCGGTCAGGGGAAGCCTCGGGATTCCCTCTGCAGGCGGCGCTGTGGGGGCTCAGGGGGTACAGGTTTTGGTACTCACAGTATCAGAGTAGTCCTGGGGTCCCTCCTGAGGTGTTGGATCGCCACCAGTCGAGTCGGGGTCGCCGTGTGCAGTGTTGCAAGTCTCACGCTTCTTGCGGGGAGCTTGCAGGGTTCTTTAAAGCTGCTGGAAACAAAGTTGCAGCTTTTCTTGGAGCAGGTCCGCTGTCCTCGGGAGTTTCTTGTCTTTTCGAAGCAGGGGCAGTCCTCAGAGGATGTCGAGGTCGCTGGTCCCTTTGGAAGGCGTCGCTGGAGCAGGATCTTTGGAAGGCAGGAGACAGGCCGGTGAGTTTCTGGAGCCAAGGCAGTTGTCGTCTTCTGGTCTTCCTCTGCAGGGGTTTTTCAGCTAGGCAGTCCTTCTTCTTGTAGTTGCAGGAATCTAATTTTCTAGGGTTCAGGGTAGCCCTTAAATACTAAATTTAAGGGCGTGTTTAGGTCTGGGGGGTTAGTAGCCAATGGCTACTAGCCCTGAGGGTGGGTACACCCTCTTTGTGCCTCCTCCCAAGGGGAGGGGGACACAATCCTAACCCTATTGGGGGAATCCTCCATCTGCAAGATGGAGGATTTCTAAAAGTCAGAGTCACCTCAGCTCAGGACACCTTAGGGGCTGTCCTGACTGGCCAGTGACTCCTCCTTGTTGCTTTCTTTGTTCCCTCCAGCCTTGCCGCCAAAAGTGGGGGCCGTGGCCGGAGGGGGCGGGCAACTCCACTAAGCTGGAGTGCCCTGCTGGGCTGTGACAAAGGGGTGAGCCTTTGAGGCTCACCGCCAGGTGTCACAGCTCCTGCCTGGGGGAGGTGTTAGCATCTCCACCCAGTGCAGGCTTTGTTACTGGCCTCAGAGTGACAAAGGCACTCTCCCCATGGGGCCAGCAACATGTCTCTGGTGTGGCAGGCTGCTGGAACTAGTCAGCCTACACAGACAGTCGGTTAAGTTTCAGGGGGCACCTCTAAGGTGCCCTCTGTGGTGTATTTTACAATAAAATGTACACTGGCATCAGTGTGCATTTATTGTGCTGAGAAGTTTGATACCAAACTTCCCAGTTTTCAGTGTAGCCATTATGGTGCTGTGGAGTTCGTGTTTGACAGACTCCCAGACCATATACTCTTATGGCTACCCTGCACTTACAATGTCTAAGGTTTTGTTTAGACACTGTAGGGGTACCATGCTCATGCACTGGTACCCTCACCTATGGTATAGTGCACCCTGCCTTAGGGCTGTAAGGCCTGCTAGAGGGGTGTCTTACCTATACTGCATAGGCAGTGAGAGGCTGGCATGGCACCCTGAGGGGAGTGCCATGTCGACTTACTCGTTTTGTCCTCACTAGCACACACAAGCTGGCAAGCAGTGTGTCTGTGCTGAGTGAGAGGTCTCCAGGGTGGCATAATGCATGCTGCAGCCCTTAGAGACCTTCCCTGGCATCAGGGCCCTTGGTACCAGAGGTACCAGTTACAAGGGACTTATCTGGATGCCAGGGTGTGCCAATTGTGGGATCAATGGTACATTTTAGGTGAAAGAACACTGGTGCTGGGGCCTGGTTAGCAGGGTCCCAGCACACTTCTCAGTCAAGTCAGCATCAGTATCAGGCAAAAAGTGGGGGGTAACTGCAACAGGGAGCCATTTCTTTACACAAGCCCCCCCCAGCCCACAGGCCAGGAGACTCAGCCAACGCTGGAAGAGTCTTCCTAGTCTGTCAGGCGAGGAAGAGTAGAGGAAATGGCTGGTTTGTTGCAGGGCCTACTCTGCCTTACATCCTCCTGTTCAGGTCATTCCCTCTGGGGAACTGACCCACTTCCACAGTGATAGGACCTAGTCTGAACTGCCTCTTGTCTGTGCTTTTTATGTCTTTACCCATTCTCTCTATTTTGAGGTCAGAGGTATCCACCTCTGCTAATCTTATCTTAGCCAGGGTCACCCCTAGCTTACCCAAAGAGGTTACCCAGAGCTGGAGTAACCCCACCATGACCAACAGGGTCAGGGGGCCTAACTTGTTATTTGGCATGGGGTCCGACCACCATGCCAAGGATAGTGCAGCCATAAAGGCTAACACCCAGCAGAGGCCACTGACAGCTGTCAGTGCCCAGAACCACACCTTTAGCTCTTCACCTACAAGGGAAGGGGCTAAGTTACAGGCTTCTTTGGGTTCAGGGTGCCTGTCTGCTGTATTAGAGTGGGGGGTTACCACATCTTGTAGTAAACACCCTTCTTCCACTCTTTCTTCTGTTAGCTGAGGAGCCACCCACTCAGGCTTAACAGTTGCCTGACTAGCCAGGACTTCTTGTGGGTCAGGTTGGACTTTATCAGAGCCATTTTTGGAGTTCTCCCCTACTGGAGCAGAATCTCCTTGGCTTGCTGGAACCTTGGCTAAAGGTTGTCCACCTTTCCTACTCTGTTTCCTTTTCTTTTTCTTCTGGGGCCTACTTGCATTTACTGCAGAGGCAGGCACTCCAGAATCCTTGGGAGAGGACTGGCCCTGGACCAGTTCTTCTCTTAGGCTCTGACTAACCTCTGGGTAGTCATTTCCAAGGAGACAATCAAGGGGGAGGTCTGTACTGACTACCACCCTTCTCCAGCTAAAAGTTCCACCCACTTCTATGGGCACAAGAGCCACAGGCCTATTAGTGACCCTGTCTGGGCTAACTCTTACTCTGGCCATCTCACCTGGGCTGTACTGGTTTGAGAGTACCAGCCTGTCATGCACAATAGTGTGACTGGCACAAGTGTCTCTCAGGGCAGTGGTTGGGATTCCATTCACCAGTAGGTGGTGGAAGTGTCTACTTCCCTCTGGAATCTCCAACTCACCTGTTGGGCCCTGTTTCCAGTTGAAGGCTATGAAGACCTCCTCATCTGAGGAGTCATCTCCCATGGCTACACTGGTTACCCCTGGAATTTTGTTCTGGGGTTTGTTTTTGGGACAAGAAGTGTCCTTGGTGTGGTGCCCAGACTGTTTACAGTTGTGGTACCATGCCTTAGTGGCATCCCAGTTCTTACCCTGGTACCCACCTTTGTTTTGGGTTGTGTCTTGGGGCCCACCCACCTGTTCTGGTTTTTGGGGGCCTGCAGAGGACTCTTTTTCTTTGTTTCTAGGGTCACCCACTTTCTCCTGGGGAGTTTTTGTAACCCCTTTCTTTTGGTCACCCCCAGTGGAAGTTTTGGTTACCCTAGTCTTGACCCAGTGGTCTGCCTTCTTTCCCAATTCTTGGGGAGAAATTGGACCTAGGTCTACCAGATACTGATGCAACTTTTCATTGAAGCAGTTACTTAAAATGTGCTCTTTCATAAACAAATTATAAAGCCCAACATAGTCACACACTTCATTTCCAGTTAACCAACCATCTAGTGTTTTTACTGAGTAGTCTACAAAATCAACCCAGGTCTGGCTCGAGGATTTTTGAGCCCCCCTGAATCTAATTCTATACTCCTCAGTGGAGAATCCAAAGCCCTCAATCAGGGTACCCTTCATGAGGTCATAAGATTCTGCATCTTTTCCAGAGAGTGTGAGGAGTCTATCCCTACACTTTCCAGTGAACATTTCCCAAAGGAGAGCACCCCAGTGAGATCTGTTTACTTTTCTGGTTACACAAGCCCTCTCAAAAGCTGTGAACCATTTGGTGATGTCATCACCATCTTCATATTTTGTTACAATCCCTTTGGGGATTTTTAGGATGTCAGGAGAATCTCTGACCCTATTTAAGTTGCTGCCACCATCGATGGGACCTAGGCCCATCTCTTTTCTTTCCCTTTCTATGGCTAGGAGCTGCTTTTCCAAAGCCAATCTTTTGACCATCCTGGCTAACAGGGGGTCATCTTCACTGGAGTTATCCTCAGTGATTTCAGAGGTGTTGGTCTCTCCTGTGAGGGAACCAGCATCTCTGACTATTATTTTTGGAGTCAGGGTTTGAGGGACCCTGTTCTCCCTAGATAGGACTGGTAGGGGGGAATTTTCCTCCTGGTCACTATCCTCTTCCTCTGAGTTGCCACCCTCAGAGGGGTTGGCCTTTTCAAACTCTGCCAAAAGCTCCTGGAGCTGTATTTTGGTAGGTTTGGGGCCCATTGTTATTTTCTTTATTTTACAGAGTGACCTTAGCTCCCTCATCTTAAGATGGAGGTAAGGTGTGGTGTCGAGTTCCACCACAGTCACATCTGTGCTAGACATTTTGCTTCTAAAAGTTGGAATACTTTTTAAGAATCTACAACTGGTTCTAGAATCTAATTCAAACTTTTACAAACTTTTAAACTCTAAAAGAAATGCTAAACAGGATCTAACACAAGGCCCTAGCAGGTCTTTTAAGAATTTAGAAAACTTTTCAAATTGCAAAAATCAATTTCTAATGACAATTTTGGAATTTGTCGTGTGATCAGGTATTGGCTGAGTAGTCCAGCAAATGCAAAGTCTTGTACCCCACCGCTGATCCACCAATGTAGGAAGTTGGCTCTGTATGTGCTATTTCAAAGTAAGGAATGGCATGCACAGAGTCCAAGGGTTCCCCTTAGAGGTAAAATAGTGGTAAAAATAGATAATACTAATGCTCTATTTTGTGGTAGTGTGGTCGAGCAGTAGGCTTATCCAAGGAGTAGTGTTAAGCATTTGTTGTACATACACACAGACAATAAATGAGGTACACACACTCAGAGACAAATCCAGCCAATAGGTTTTTTATATAGAAAAATATCTTTTCTTAGTTTATTTTAAGAACCACAGGTTCAAATTCTACATGTAATATCTCATTCGAAAGGTATTGCAGGTAAGTACTTTAGGAACTTTAAATCATAAAAATTGCATGTATACTTTTCAAGTTATTGACAAATAGCTGTTTTAAAAGTGGACACAGTGCAATTTTCACAGTTCCTAGGGGAGGTAAGTATTTGTTAGGTTAACCAGGTAAGTAAGACACTTACAGGGCTTAGTTCTTGGTCCAAGGTAGCCCACCGTTGGGGGTTCAGAGCAACCCCAAAGTCACCACACCAGCAGCTCAGGGCCGGTCAGGTGCAGAGTTCAAAGTGGTGCCCAAAACGCATAGGCTAGAATGGAGAGAAGGGGGTGCCCCGGTTCCGGTCTGCTTGCAGGTAAGTACCCGCGTCTTCGGAGGGCAGACCAGGGGGGTTTTGTAGGGCACCGGGGGGGGACACAAGCCCACACAGAAATTTCACCCTCAGCAGCGCGGGGGCGGCCGGGTGCAGTGTAGAAACAAGCGTCGGGTTTGTAATGGAAGTCAATGGGAGATCTAGGGATCTCTTCAGCGCTGCAGGCAGGCAAGGGGGGGGTTCCTCGGGGAAACCTCCACTTGATCAAGGGAGAGGGACTCCTGGGGGTCACTTCTCCAGTTGAAAGTCCGGTCCTTCAGGTCCTGGGGGCTGCGGGTGCAGGGTCTCTCCCAGGCGTCGGGACTTTAGGTTCAAGAGTCGCGGTCAGGGGAAGCCTCGGGATTCCCTCTGCAGGCGGCGCTGTGGGGGCTCAGGGGGGACAGGTTTTGGTACTCACAGTATCAGAGTAGTCCTGGGGTCCCTCCTGAGGTGTTGGATCGCCACCAGTCGAGTCGGGGTCGCCGGGTGCAGTGTTGCAAGTCTCACGCTTCTTGCGGGGAGCTTGCAGGGTTCTTTAAAGCTGCTGGAAACAAAGTTGCAGCTTTTCTTGGAGCAGGTCCGCTGTCCTCGGGAGTTTCTTGTCTTTTCGAAGCAGGGGCAGTCCTCAGAGGATGTCGAGGTCGCTGGTCCCTTTGGAAGGCGTCGCTGGAGCAGGATCTTTGGAAGGCAGGAGACAGGCCGGTGAGTTTCTGGAGCCAAGGCAGTTGTCGTCTTCTGGTCTTCCTCTGCAGGGGTTTTTCAGCTAGGCAGTCCTTCTTCTTGTAGTTGCAGGAATCTAATTTTCTAGGGTTCAGGGTAGCCCTTAAATACTAAATTTAAGGGCGTGTTTAGGTCTGGGGGGTTAGTAGCCAATGGCTACTAGCCCTGAGGGTGGGTACACCCTCTTTGTGCCTCCTCCCAAGGGGAGGGGGACACAATCCTAACCCTATTGGGGGAATCCTCCATCTGCAAGATGGAGGATTTCTAAAAGTCAGAGTCACCTCAGCTCAGGACACCTTAGGGGCTGTCCTGACTGGCCAGTGACTCCTCCTTGTTGCTTTCTTTGTTCCCTCCAGCCTTGCCGCCAAAAGTGGGGGCCGTGGCCAGAGGGGGCGGGCAACTCCACTAAGCTGGAGTGCCCTGCTGGGCTGTGACAAAGGGGTGAGCCTTTGAGGCTCACCGCCAGGTGTCACAGCTCCTGCCTGGGGGAGGTGTTAGCATCTCCACCCAGTGCAGGCTTTGTTACTGGCCTCAGAGTGACAAAGGCACTCTCCCCATGGGGCCAGCAACATGTCTCTGGTGTGGCAGGCTGCTGGAACTAGTCAGCCTACACAGACAGTCGGTTAAGTTTCAGGGGGCACCTCTAAGGTGCCCTCTGTGGTGTATTTTACAATAAAATGTACACTGGCATCAGTGTGCATTTATTGTGCTGAGAAGTTTGATACCAAACTTCCCAGTTTTCAGTGTAGCCATTATGGTGCTGTGGAGTTCGTGTTTGACAGACTCCCAGACCATATACTCTTATGGCTACCCTGCACTTACAATGTCTAAGGTTTTGTTTAGACACTGTAGGGGTACCATGCTCATGCACTGGTACCCTCACCTATGGTATAGTGCACCCTGCCTTAGGGCTGTAAGGCCTGCTAGAGGGGTGTCTTACCTATACTGCATAGGCAGTGAGAGGCTGGCATGGCACCCTGAGGGGAGTGCCATGTCGACTTACTCGTTTTGTCCTCACTAGCACACACAAGCTGGCAAGCAGTGTGTCTGTGCTGAGTGAGAGGTCTCCAGGGTGGCATAATGCATGCTGCAGCCCTTAGAGACC
Source organism: Pleurodeles waltl (assembly GCF_031143425.1). Classification (NCBI taxonomy): domain Eukaryota; kingdom Metazoa; phylum Chordata; class Amphibia; order Caudata; family Salamandridae; genus Pleurodeles; species Pleurodeles waltl. The sequence goes on from NC_090447.1 coordinate 1,080,891, forward strand.
TTCCCTGGCATCAGGGCCCTTGGTACCAGAGGTACCAGTTACAAGGGACTTATCTGGATGCCAGGGTGTGCCAATTGTGGGATCAATGGTACATTTTAGGTGAAAGAACACTGGTGCTGGGGCCTGGTTAGCAGGGTCCCAGCACACTTCTCAGTCAAGTCAGCATCAGTATCAGGCAAAAAGTGGGGGGTAACTGCAACAGGGAGCCATTTCTTTACACAGTGATATCTCAAAATTTTATTATTGCGTTTTAATCGTTTTGACCTGCATCTTACCAGATAAATATACATTTTTCTAAACACTCTGTGGTGTATTTCTGTGGTGTTATTGTATGATTTATTGCACAAATACTTTACACATTGTCTTCTAAGTTAAGACTGACTGCTCAGTGCCAAGCTACCAGAGGGTGGGCACAGGATAATTTGGATTGTGTGTGACTTACCCTGACTAGAAGGAGGGTCCTTGCTTGGACAAGGGATAACCTGACTGCCAACCAAAGACCCCATTTCTAACTCTGGTGATCAGCGATGAGGATAGAACTTGTATTTGTGCAGTGACATACAATAGCTAAGTATTCACTACCTACCCACAATTAAAAAGTCAACTTGATATTTTATCTTTTTCTGCAATTTCGTTTTTCCTGACATTTTTTTAAATAAAATCCTCATTCAACATGTCTCAAGCAGGAGATGAAGATTTTGATCTGGCCATGCTAGAGACCTACACCGTTAAACAGCTGAGGGGGTTCTGCAGGGATATGGGTGTACCTACCCAGAAAGCCTCCAGAAAGGAGGAATTCCAAATGGCGCTGAGGGCCTGGGCAGAAGCCCATTCCGAGGAGGAGGCTCCAGAGGATGGCCCCTCAGAGGATTTTTTGCCATCAGTGGAGGAAGTTAATACTGCAATTGTGCCCCCTGCCAAACCAGGGAGCAGTGTCTCTGATCAGGGCCTGACCACAGAGGAAAGGAGAGAGGAGAGGAATTTCAATTGCAAATGGCAAGGTTGAAAATTGAGGCTCAACAGGAGGAAAGGAGGGAATAGAGAGAAGCCAAACAGGCTGAAGCTGAGAGAGCTGAGGCTGCAGCTGAGAGAGCCTTGGCTGAGAAGAATCTTTTGTTGGCTCATGAACTGAGTCTCAAGGAGCTGGAGATCAAGGCGAGACAGTCTGAGTCCAGCAGTGATGGTGGCAACATACATGCCGGACCTGTTGGGGAGAAAAAGGTTCATATACACAAAAATCTGGTGCCAAATTATGTGGTGGGAGATGACATTGACAAGTGGTTGAATGCCTATGTGTGAGAAAGTAAACTCTTTCTAGCCTTGTTACCCCCACTTTTTGCCTGTTTGTGAGTATATGTCAGGGTGTTTTCACTGTCTCACTGGGATCCTGCTAGCCAGGGCCCAGTGCTCATAGTGAAAACCCTATGTTGTCAGTATGTCTCTTATGTGTCACTGGGACCCTGCTAGCCAGGACCCCAGTGCTCATAAGTTTGTGGCCTATATGTGTTCCCTGTGTAATGCCTAACTGTCTCACTGAGGCTCTGCTAACCAGAACCTTAGTGGTTATGCTCTCTCTGCTTTCCAAATTTGTCACTAACAGGCTAGTGACTAAATTTACCAATTAACATTGGCATACTGGTACACCCATATAATTCCCTAGTATATGGTACTGAGGTACCCAGGGTATTGGGGTTCCAGGAGATCCCTATGGGCTGCAGCATTTCTTGTGCCACCCATAGGGAGCTCTGACAATTCTTACAGAGGCCTGCCAGTGCAGCCTGAGTGAAATAACGTCCATGTTATTTCACAGCCATTTACCACTGCACTTAAGTAACTTTTAAGTCACCTATATGTCTAACCTTCACCTGGTGAAGGTTGGGTGCAAAGTTACTTAGTGTGTGGGCACCTTGGCACTAGCCAAGGTGCCCACACATCGTTCAGGGCAAATTCCCCGAACTTTGTGAGTGCGGGGACACCATTACACGCGTGCACTGTACATAGGTCACTACCTATGTACAGCGTCACAATGGTAACTCCGAACATGCCCATGTAACATGTCTAAAATCATGGAATTTTCACCCCAATGCCATTCTGGCATTGGGGGGACAATACCATGATCCCCCGGGTCTCTAGCATAGTACCCGTGTACTGTCAAACTGCCTTTCCGGGGTCCCCACTGCAGCTGCTGCTGCTGCCAACCCCTCAGACAGGTTTCTGCCCTCCTGGGGTCCAGGCAGCCCTGGCCCAGGAAGGCAGAACAAAGGACTTCCTCTGAGAGAGGGTGTAACACCCTCTCCCTTTGGAAATAGGTGTGAGGGCTGGGGAGGAGTAGCCCATCTCTGCACAAGCCAGTCTACACCGGTTCAGGGATCCCCCAGCCCTGCTCTGGCGTGAAACTGGACAAAGGAAAGGGGAGTGACCACTCCCCTGACCTGCACCTCCCATGGGAGGTGCCCAGAGCTCCTCCAGTGTGTCCACGACCTCTGCCATCTTGAAACAGAGGTGTTTGTGGCACACTGGACTGCTCTGAGTGGCCAGTGCCAGTAGGTGACGTCAGAGGCTCCTTCTGATAGGCTCTTACCTCTCATGGTAGCCAATCCTCCTTCCGCAGTAGCCAAACCTCCTTTTCTGGCTATTTAGGGTCTCTGCTTTGGAGATCTCAGGATATAACGAATGCAAGAGCTTACTTGTGTCCCCCCCAGTGCTCTACAAAACCCCCCTGATCTGCCCTCCGAAGACGCAGGTACTTACCTGCTGGCAGACTGGAACAGGAGCACCCCTGTTCTTCAAAGGTGCCTATGTGTTTTGGGCTCACCTTTCACCTTTGACCTCTGCACCTGACCGGCCCTGTGTTGCTGGTGCGGTGACTTTGGGGTTGCCTTGAACCCCCAACAGTGGGCTGCCTATGCCCAGGAACTTGAACTTGTAAGTGCCTTACTTACCTGAAAAACTAACAATTACTTATCTTCTCCAGGAACTGTTGATTTTTTGCACAGTGTCCACTTTTAAAATAGCTTATTGCCATTTTAACTAAAACTGTGTATGCTACTGCTCGAATTCAACTTTCCTAACTTACCTATGTGGAGTACTTTGCATTTTATGTATTTACTTCAAATCTTGAATCTTGTGGTTCTCAAATAAATTAAGAACATATATTTTTCTATATAAAAACTATTGGCCTGGAGTTAAGTCTTTGAGTTCCTCATTTATTGCCTGTGTGTGTACAACAAATGCTTAACACTACCCTCTGATAAGCCTACTGCTCAACCACACTACCACAAAATAGAGCATTAGAATTATCTAATTTTGCCACTAGGGAACCCTTGGACTCTGTGCACACTATCTCTTACTTTGAGATAGTATATACAGAGCCAACTTCCTACAGCCTCTGTCAGACACAACTTCCTTAGGTCATCCCACACGAGTAAATATTCCCATCAGGGCTCTGGTCACCACCGGTGCAGTCACTGTTCTCTGAGGGATTGCCTCTGGATAGCGGGTGGGATGGTCCACCAAAACCAGGATAAACCTGTTGCCTAAGGCATTTTTAGAGACCAAGGGACCAATGACGTTGATGCCCATCCTTTCAAAGGGGGTGCCAACGACAGGGAGTGGGATCAGGGGGGCTTTAAGCCTTTTCCCTGTCTTCCCACTAGCCTGGCAGGTGGGGCAGGCCCTGCAGAAATTATCTGAGGCTACCAGCATTCTAGGCCAATGGAAGTGGGTGACAAGCCTGGCAAAGGTCTTGTCTTGGCCCAAATGTCCTGCCAGGGGGATGTCGTGAGCCAGACCCAGTAGGAAGGCCCGGTAACACTGGGGGACCACCAGCACACGTGCTGCCATAATGGCCGGAATCTTAGGCTCACTGTAAAGGAGATCATTCTCCCAGTAGACATGGTGATCGCCAGAGGCTTCACCAGCTGCTTGGGCTGTGGCCTGTTGCTTCAGACCCTCAAGGGTGGGGCATTCCTTCTGCGCTTTGCAGAATTCTGCCCTGGTTGGCCCACCCCCTACTTTCCAGCCGGCAGGTTAAGGCAGGTTGTCCAGGTCAGCTATGTCCTCTCCAGTTGGCTCAGGGGCCTCCTCCTCCTCAGGGGCCCCATCCACCACCGTGGGAACATCTGAGGCGGGTTTCCCGTGCTTCTTGCCCTTCCCCTTTGCAGCTGTCTGGGCCATCGTTCCAGGCTCCGGACGCCCTTGACTCCCTTTCCGGGCAGCCATGGACCTTGTGGTCATGCAGACCTACTCAGGCAAACCTAACATCTCCAGGTGGGATCTGAGCTCTACCTCCTTCCAGGCAGTATGCTCAAGATCATTGCCTAACAGACAATCTACAGGCATGGCAGGATTCACAGCTGCTTTCAGAGTACCAGAGAACCCCCCCTCTCAAAGGGAACCAGGGCCACCGGTAGGTGACTCTCACGATTGTCAGCGACTATGACCTGGTGGAATGTATTAGAAACTATCTGCTCTGCTGACACCAGCTGACTCTTGACAGTAGTCATACTGGCTCCTGTGTCACGCAGAGCCTCCACACTTTGCCCATCAATGGTGACCCACTGCCTGTACTTCGAAGTATTGGCAGGCAGGTGGGCTTTAGGCACCATCTCCTTATCTCCCAGGGATACTAGGGACACCTCTGTCTGCCCCCAAAGCTAACTGGGACTATCTCCCCTCCCCCCTGAGCGGTACACTAGCCAACCCAGGTGTCTGTCCAGTGGTGGACTGTGCTCTCTTGGAACACTGGGAGTCACCCTTAGAATGTCTGTGCTGGTAGCACTCTAAGCATTTGGGGATGAACTTCCCTAACTTCTTGTCGAAGTATCTTGGTTTCTTCCCAAATCTAGAAGAGGAATGGTTACCACCCCTCACTCCCCTCCCCCTTGGGAATTGTTTTGGAGGCCTGTTGAGAGTTCTTTATCTTTAAGTTTTTCTCCCCCCTCTTTCTTCTGTTGGAAACCCTGACCACCTTTGTGGGTGTTTCCCCCCCCCCCCACCCCCCCTAGATGCCTTCTTGGACACTCTGGTGCTAACCCAGAGGTCCGCCTCCTCAGCAAGCTTCCTGGGATCAGTCAGCTTACTATCTACCAAGTGCTGGTGCAACTCTGTAAAATAAATACTGAGCATATGCTCTCTCAGAATCAAATCATATAATCCTTTGTAATCATTTACTCTGCTGCCCCACACCCATCCATTCAGTGCCTTATTGGAGAAATCAAAACAATCTACCCAGGTTTGTGTGGACAGTATTTCGCAGGGGTCAGCTCAAACTTGGCCAGTAAAGCGGCTTTCATGGGTGCATAGATATTCCGGTCAGGTGGAGCTAGTGTAAGAAGTGTGTCCCTCCCCACTGCTGGTACACAAAACCACAAGGCTGCCACCCATTGCTCCTCAGAGGTCCCATGGGTCCTTAGTGCAACTTCATAGTGTAGGAGGCTGGCCTGGCTTGTAGTGGGTACCAGAGGTACTTACACCTTGTGCCAGGTCCAGTTATCCCTTATTAGTGTAGAAGAGGTGTTTCTAGCAGCTTAGGGTGATAGAAGGTAGCTATGGCGAAGCAGCTTAGGCTGAACTAGGAGACATGTAAAGCTCCTACTATACCACTGGTGTCATATGCACAATATCATAAGAAAACACAATACACAGAAATACTAAAAATAAAGGTACTTTATTTTTATGACAATATGCCAAATGTGAGTACCCTCAGTATGAGGATAAGATATATACATAAGATATATGTACACAACCCAAAATTATGCAGGTAATAGCGAGAAAAGTAATGCAAGCAGTGTAAAATTACAGTAGATTGCAATAGGAGCACATAGGTATAGGGGCAACACAAACCATATACTCCAAAAGTGGAATGCGAACCATGAATGGACCCCAAACCTATGTAAGCTTGTAGAGGGTCGCTGGGACTGTAAGAAAATAGTGAGGGTTAGAAAAATAGCCCACCCCAAGACCCTGTAAGGTAGGTGTAAAGTGCACCTACAACCCCCAGAGAGCACAGAAGTCGTGATAGGGGGATTCTGCAAGGAAGACCAACACCAGCAAAGCAACAACAGTGGATTTCCGGACCTGAGTACTTGTAAGACAAGGGGACCAAGTCCAAGAGTCGCGACAGTGTCGAGAGTGGGCAGATGCCCAGGAAATGCCAGCTGAGGATGCAAGGAAACTGCCACCGGGTGAAAGAAGCTTGGTGTTCTGCAAGAACGAAGAGGACTAGGAACTTCCCCTTTGGAGGATGGATGTCCCACGTCGTGAAGAAGCTTGCAGAGGTGTTCCTACACAGAAAGACCGCAAACAAGCCTTGCTAGCTGCAAGGGTCGCGGTTCAGGTTTTTGGATGCTGCTGTGGCCCAGGAGGGACCAGGATGTCGCCACTTGGATGAGGAGACAGAGGGGGCGCCCAGCAAGTCAGGGAGCCCTCACAGAAGCAGGCAGCACCCGCAGACGTACCGGAACAGGCACTTGGAAGAGGAGTGAACCGGAGTCCACCCGAAGTCAGAAAAGGAAGTCCCACGACGCCGGAGGACAACTCAGAAGGTTGTGCACTGCAGGTTAGAGTGTTGGGGACCCAGGCTTGGCTGTGCACGAAGGAAATCCTGGAAGAGTGCACAGGAGCCGGAGCAGCTGCAAATCACGCGGTACCCAGCAATGCAGTCTAGCGGGGGGGGGCAAGGACTTACCTCCATCAAACTTGGACTGAAGAGTCACTGGACTGTGGGAGTCACTTGGACAGAGTTGCTGAGTTCCAGGGACCACGCTCATCGTGCTGAGAGGGGACCCAGAGGACCGGTGATGCAGTCTTTTGTTGCCTGCTGTTGCAGGGGGAAGATTCCGTCAACCCACGGGAGATTTCTTCAGAGCTCCTGGTGCAAGAAGGAGGCAGGCTACCCCCAGAGCATGCACCACCAGGAAACAGGCGAGAAAGCCGGCAGGATGAAACGATACAAGGTTGCAGTAGTCGTCTTTGCTACTTTGTTGCGGTTTTGCAGGCGTCCTGAGCAGTCAGCGTTCGATCCTTTCGGCAGAAGGTGAAGAGGGAGATGCAGAGGAACTCTGGTGAGCTCTTGCATTCGGTATCTGAAGAATTCCCCAAAGCAGAGACCCTAAATAGCCAGAAAAGGAGGTTTGGCTACCTAGGAAGGAGGATAGGCTAGTAAGAAAGGTAAGAGCCTATCAGAAGGAGTCTCTGACGTCACCTGCTGGCCCTGGCCACTCAGAGCAGTCCAGTGTGCCAGCACACCTCTGAATCCAAGATGGCAGAGGTCTGGGGCACGGTGGAGGAGCTCTGGGCACCTCCCCTGGGAGGTGCAGGTCAGGGGAGTGGTCACTCCCCTTTCCTTTATCCAGTTTCACGCCAGAGCAGGGCTGGGGGATCCCTGAACCGGTGTAGACTGGCTTATGCAGAGATGGGCACCATCTGTGCCCATCAAAGCATTTCCAGAGGCTGGGGGAGGCTACTCCTCCCCAGCCCTGACACCTATTTCCAAAGGGAGAGGGTGTAACACCCTCTCTCTGAGGAAGTCCTTTGTTCTGCCTTCCTGGGCCAGGCCTGGCTGGACCCCAGGAGGGCAGAAACCTGTCTGAGGGGTTGGCAGCAGCAGCAGCAGCTGCAGTGAAACCCCGGGAAAGGCAGTTTGGCAGTACCCGGGTTCTGTGCTAGAGACCAGGGGGATCATGGAATTGTCACCCCCAATGCCAGAATGGCATTGGGGGTGACAATTCCATGATCCTAGACATATTACATGGCCATGTTCGGAGTTACCATTGTGACGCTGTACATAGGTAGAGACCTATGTACAGTGCACGCATGTAATGGTGTTCCCGCACTCACAAAGTCCGGGGAATTTGCCGTGAACAATGTGGGGGGACCTTGGCTAGTGCCAGGGTGCCCACATACTAAGTAACTTTGCACCCAACCTTCACCAGGTGAAGGTTAGACATATAGGTGACTTATAAGTTACTTAAGTGCAGTGGTAAATGGCTGTGAAATAACGTGGACGTTATTTCACTCAGGCTGCAGTGGCAGGCGTGTGTAAGAATTGTCAGAGCTCCCTATGGGTGGCAAAAGAAATGCTGCAGCCCATAGGGATCTCCTGGAACCCCAATACCCTGCGTACCTCAGTACCATATACTAGGGAATTATAAGGGTGTTCCAGTATGCCAATGTGAATTGGTGAAATTGGTCACTAGCCTGTTAGTGACAATTTGGAAAGCAGAGAGAGCATAACCACTGAGGTTCTGGTTAGCAGACCCTCAGTGAGACAGTTAGGCATCACACTGGGAACATATACAGGGCACACTTATGAGCACTGGGGCCCTGCCTGGCAGGGTCCCAGTGACACATAGACTAAAACAACATATATACAGTGAAATATGGGGGTAACATGCCAGGCAAGATGGTACTTTCCTACAGCAGGGCACAGGGGGGCTTCTCGGGCCATCGACAGGGCTAGGCAGAGAGTCGCCTGATGGTCACTCCTGCACTGGAGTTCAGTTCCTTCTGGTCCTAGGGGCCGCGGGTGCAGTGCTTGGTCCAGGCGTCAGGTTCCTTGTTACAGGCAGGCGCGGTCAGGGGGAGCCTCTGGATTCTCTGCATGTGTCGATGTGGGTGTCCAGGGGGGTCGTCTCGAGCTACTCACGCGGTTGCAGTCGCCTGGGAGTCCTCCCTGTAGTGTTGGTTCTCTGGAGCTCAAGCCGGGTGCAGAGGGTGAAGTCTCACGCTTCCGGCTGGAAGAGTGAGTTCTTTAAAAGTTGTTTCTTTGTTGCAAAGATGTTGCTGTGGGTGAATAGTGCTGCTGTTCTCTGGAGTTTCTTGGTCCTTCAGGTTTCAGGGAAGTCCTCTGAGGCTTGAGAGGTCGGTGGTCCCTGTCGGATGCGTCGCTGTGCATTTTTCTTTGAGTCAGGAGACAGGCCGGTAGGGCTGGGGCCAAAGCAGTTGTCGTCTCTGCAAGGCTTTCAGGGCAGCAGTTCTTCTTCTTGTTGTAGGTTGCAGGAATCAGAATTCCTGGGTTCTGGCGTGCCCCTAAACACTAGATTTAGGCGTGTGTTTAGGCCAGGAGGGCAGTAGCCAGTGGCTACTGTCCTGGAGGGTGGCTGCACCCTCTTTGTGCCTCCTCCTTGAGGGGAGGGGGGCACATCCCTAATCCTATTGGGGGAATCCTCCAGTCTCAAGATGGAGGATTTCTAAAGTCAGTGGTCACCTCAGCCAAGGACACCTTAGGGGCTGTCCTGACTGGTGGGTGACTACTCCTTGTTTTTCTCATTATCTCCTCCTGCCTTGCCGCCAAAAGTGGGGGCAGTGGCCAGAGGGGCGGGCATCTCCACTAGCTGGGATGCCCTGCGGTGCTGTTACAAAAGGCATGAGCCTATGAGGCTCACCGCCAGGTGTTACAGTTCCTGCAGGGGGAGGTGAGAAGCACCTCCACCCAGTACAGGCTTTGTTCCTGGTCCAGAGTGACAAAGGTACTCTCCCTGCGTGGCCAGCAACTAGTCTGGTTGTGGCAGGCTGGCAGAAACTGGTCAGCCTAGCACTAGGAGTTGGACTGGTATTCAGGGGGCATCTCTAAGATGCCCTCTGGGTGCATTTTACAATAAATTCCACACTGGAATCAGTGTGCATTTATTGTGCTGAGAAGTTTGATACCAAACTTCCCAGATTTCAGTGCAGCCATTATGGAACTGTGGAGTTCGTATTTGACAAACTCCCAGACCATATACTCTTTATGGCTACCCTGCACTTACAATGTCTAAGGTTTTGCTTAGACACTGTAGGGGCATAGTGCTCAGTCACATATGCCCTCACCTGTGGTATAGTGCACCCTGCCTTAGGGCTGTAGGGCCTGCTAAAGGGTGTTACCTATACCACAGGCAGTGTGAGGTTGGCATGGCACTCCGAGGGGAGTGCCATGTCGACTTAGTCATTTTCTCCCCACCAGCACACATAAGCTCTGAGGCAGTGTGCATGTGCTGAGTGAGGGGACCCCAGGGTGGCATAATACATGCTGCAGCCCTTAGAGACCTTCCCTGGCATCAGGGCCCTTGGTGCCAGGGGTACCATTTACAAGGGACTTATCTGAGTGCCAGGGCTGTGCCAATTGTGGGAACAAAGGTACAATTTAGGGAAAGAACACTGGTGCTGGTGCCTGGTTAGCAGGGTCCCAGCACACTTTCAATCATACCTGGCATCAACAAAAGGCAAAAAGTCAGGGGTTAACCATGCCAAGGAGGCATTTCCTTACAGAGGCACACACTTCATGTCTGCATACATGAAGTCCATGTGGGATGAGTGTGGGGTGATCTACTGGTTTACCACCCTTTATCATCCTCAATCCAATGGGCTTGTTGAGAGATTCAACAAGACCCTTAAAGGCATGATTACTGGCCTACCTCAGGCCATGAGGCGTCAGTGGGACGTCCTCTTGCCATGCCTGCTGTTTGCTTATAGAAAGGTGCCCCATAAAGGGGTGGGGTTCAGTCCCTTTGAACTTCTCTATGGTCACCCGGTCACAGGACTTCTAAGCATAGTTAAAGAGGGCTGGGAGAAAGCTCCCAAGACACCTCCGCAGGATATGGCCCTCCGCAACCAAACCCAAAGCTTTTGGAAGCAGGCCAAGAGTAACCTTGAGGCCAGTCAAGAGGTGATGAAGGAGTGGTATGACCGGAAGGCCACTCTGGTCAAGTTCTCACCTGGAGACAAGGTTTGAGTAATGGAGCCAGTAGAGCCTGCGGCTCTCCAGGACCGCTGGTCTGGCCATTTGAGATCAAGGAGTGGAAGAGGGAGGCCACTTACCTACTGGACATCCCCTAAGGGTTCTCCATCAGAGAACAGACTCAAGCCTCATTTTGAGAGGTCTGAGGTCAGTATGCTCCTTATAACAGATGAGGGCATGGAAGAGGAGAGTGAACCTCTCCCTGACCTCCTCTCTGCCAAAGTAGTTGATGGGTCAGTGGAGGGTATCAATCTCTCTGACTCCCTGACTCTAAATCAGAGAGAAGACTGCTATGAGTTGTCGGAGCAGTTCTCTTCCCTGTTTTCCCTTACTCCTGGACTCACCCACCTGTGTGTCCATGATATTGACATGGGAGACAGTCCCCCTGTAAAGAACAAAGTGCCAGATGTATGAAAAAAGCCTCTTGCGATTCGGAAATAGCGATTTTTAAGAAATCGTTATTTCTGAGTCACAAAATGCTATGTAACAAATTTGCAAGTCGGAAATAGCGATTTCTTAAAAATCGCTAATGCAATTTGCGAGGTCCAAATACTGAATCGCAAAAATATTTGCGATTTGGTATTTGAAAATCGCAAATTGCGAAAACGGTCACCTGGCACAGCCTGATGACATCACAAGCAGGATGTGAGTCAGCCCATGCTGTTTCCAGGTACCACACCCACAGGAGCAGTGAGAAAGTCACAGACCAGCCCCAGGGAGCATGTTTGTGAGCAAGCCAGGACCTGACATCAACATGGCCAATGCTGGTAATGGGAAGGAAAAGGGAGAAAGGAAGAGGAAGCTGAAATTCAGTGAGCAAGAATTTGGAGGTGCTCACTGAGGAGGTGGTCAGGAGCCATGACCGGCTATTTGGGAAGAGCTCACTCCAGGTACCAGAGAGTGAGAAGCGAAAACTTTGGGCTGACATCCAGACCAAAATCTGCACAGTGGGGGTTGCAAAGCGCTCAATGGAAGAGATACACCAGAGGTGGTATGACCTGCGTTCCCGTGCCAAGGAGAGGGTGGCCAGCAGGCTAACGGAGGCAAGGAGCACAGGAGGCGGACCATCCACCCAGACACCCTCCACCCCCATGGAAGACCTGGTGGAGTCCACACTGCTTCCAGAAGCTGTCAGTGGGGTCACTGACATTGACACTTCCGGCACACCCAGCACCAGTAAAGGTAAGTCCCAAAATTATATGTAACCCCATATGTGCATGTACAAATGCCCCTTAGGAAATAGCAAGTAGTGCAAACCATTGTGATAAGTAGTCTATTCCACATCTTACATGCGGCACAACAATGCCTTATGGGAGTGGTAGTCCATAACCCAGAGTTGAAAATAGCACATAGAATGCAATTAAGTAGAGCGACACTCAGAAGAATAAAACACCCAGTTCATAGTGATACGATGTAAGTGTACATTTATTACCATTGTGCCACATTTGGTGATACATACATAAATGACAATGTAAGGATTATTCCACAGAATTCCTCTTCTTTTTCATTGACTTCCTTTATTGTAGTTAAGCAGTCATGACACCTTCAGCAGTTATCAGACACAGCCTTCCTAATCTCCTCCTAGACCCTTTTTCCCCACACCATTCCATTTCTGACATCAGCTTCCCGCATCATCACATTCTGGATCCAATGAAGGAGATACTTCCCAAGGTACAATGAATAGTAACATCTCCACACATCTTCCCCCTTTCATTATAACTTAAAAATTAAAAGGACAATGAATACAACATAGTCAACTATGTACAAGAATATAGAGCATCAGGTAGATTTCAACGATTAAGTTTGCAAACACTCCCCATGTTCCATGTGGAACCATTTTCTAAAACCACCACATTTTTTTTTTACATTCAGCACACGTTGAGGAGGGAAATATTTGCTTTCTCCTTTAAGAACAATGCCTTTCTTCCTTACTGCCACCCAATCTCGTCTCTGTATATGCCAAGACCTCACATTCATCCTTCTGTTATAGTGCATGGCACACCTTTCCTGCATTTTCTCAACCTTTGCCCTTATTGACTCTCTGTTAACTATCACTTTCTTACTGGTCCTCAACCACACCGGACACTCCAACACACCAGGTTCCCTTCCCTTTAACGATACAAAAGGTGACACTCCCTGTGACGGGCTGGATCCTGATCGCCCGCACATGGCCCGGGCTTGTGCTAACTCTGCCTCTGGCGGCCTCGACCTTTCCAACCTCTCGCCCCGTGATTGGTGGGACGATCAATGGCGGCGGGCCGCCGGGAGGTTAAAACTGCCACAGACAGAACATGCAGGGGTCGGAGGTTTGGAAGCGGTGGACAAACGACCAAAGGAGGAAGAAGACGAACAAACATCGGAGGAGGAAGACGAATGAACACCGGAGGAGGAGGACGAACGAACCCAGGAGGGGGAAGACGAACGGCCACAGGAGGAAGGAAACGGAGACAGCAAATCCAGTCTTCCACGCGAGAAGACTTCCGAAGGAGCCAGGCGAATCCAACAAAGGCAGGCAACCGGGAGGACGGAACGATCTAGCCCGCTGCGCTTCCGGAGAAGCGTGGCTATTCCAGGTGCGTGGGACCACGGGCCTGTGAAGTACGAATGAGAAAAAGAGAGAGAGAGGGGAGAGAGAAAAGGGGAAGAGGGGGTTGAGAAAAGGGCACGGGCACCAAGGGTGAAGGTGAAGGGAGAAAACGAGAAAAACACCATTAATCACAAGAATGCACTATATTGAGCGTATGTCACATCAAAGGCACCGCGCACACGATCACTAAGGGTAACAGAAGGGAGAGAGGCCCGAAGCAATTGCCAAGGGCAAACAAAGTATGAGAGGACCGCGCCTAGACAAAACGAAAAAACAGAGAAGGGACAGATACCGAACTTTGAGAAAGAAGAAAGGAGAGGAGACAGGAAGAGAGAGATAGTAAGGCTACACCAAAAAGACACTCAGACCACTTACCTTATGTATTTTGTTCTCTCCACATGTGCTTCCCGGGGATGCCTGTGAGACAAGGAGACAAAAAGGAGAAAAGAGAGAAGAACGAACACGAGAGGATAAAGCCATCCCACCCACCGTATTTGGAAACAAGATTAACAACTTACCTATACTTAATCTTACCAGTTGCCAAACGACTTAATACATAGAACAAGCGAGTTCTGAGTGCTCTTTCCGGGCCAACCCGGTTACAAGTGGTGTCAGAAGTGGGATTTTTTAAAAGTACAGCCGCCACTATGGAAGAGAAGGCAACCATGGCCGACGTAATAGCCCAATTGGCTGAAGGACAAAGGCATCTCCAGTTGATATGGGAGCAACAAATGAAAGAAGCGAAAGAGGAAAGAGGCATTACAAACTGCACTTAAGAGCCAAGCAACAATTATGGCCAACAACCAGTTGGTACATGAAACTGCACTGGGGAAATTAACCGATACCATCGCTCATACCAGAGTACACCCCAATGTACTGAGTAGTGTGTTGCAACGTTATCAGGAGCAGGAAGATCCTGACTCCTTCTTCACAAACTTTGAAAGGGTAGCAAGTACAGCTAATTGGACGGAGGACAAATGGGGCCAGTATATCGCCCCTCTTCTCACGGGTCACCTGCAGTCAACGTACCAAGCCATCAATCCAATCGGAACCCTTCCGTACCGAGAAATTAAGAAAACTATTTTAGAACGAGTGGGTTTAGACAGCGAAAGCTACCGCTCTAGATTTCGACAAACGAAATGGCAACACAGGAGAACCCCCGTACCTTATATTACAGAGTCCAACACGCCGCTGGACGATGGTTGCATCCTTTGGAAAAGACCAGGGAGGAAATGTTTGACGTCATTGTCTTAGAGCAATACCTGGATGCCTTACCATCTACCACCCGCAACTGGGTACGGCAACATCCCGGTCTAACTAATGAAACGGCTGTGGACCTAGTCTGTGCGTATCATAGAGGTCCAAACTTCAGTGCTATAGCAAGGGGAGCCCCACCACCTCCTGTCTGACCGGTCATACCGCGGAATGTCCCTCATCGGCCAGTAGGGCTCCATGGCCCTGACCGCACCCAATCCACGGGCCCAGGGGCATCCGGACACCCTGGCACCAGACCACAGTGCTATAGCTGCTCAGAGTGGGGGCATATAGCCAGGTATTGCCCACAAAAGAAAGATGCCGAAGAACCTATGGAGATAGGACTGACAAGAGGGAGAGTGTTCTGGACTGGAGGGGAAAAAACAAAATATATCCTCCCCATTCTCATCGTTGACGTAGAAAGAATAGCCCTAATTGACTCAGGTTGTAGCCAGAGCGTGATCAGGGGATCTCTAGTGTTACCAGGTCAGGAAGATCCAGAAACCCAAGTCCTCATCGCCTGTGTCCATGGTGATCAAAGATATTACCCCCTTGCCACTATAAGATTGAAGTGGAGAGACCAAACCGAGAGTCTACAGCTCGGGGTACTCAAAAAATTAGATGCGAACATAATCCTAGGGACAGACTATGAGGGTTTTCCCTCTTTACTAGAGAAAGCCGGGCAAGAGCACCTATTGAGGGACTAAGGAGGCACCCAGTGGGGCGGTTCTAGAGGAACACAAACCAGTACGGATTACTCTCAGTAGGAGACAAAAAAGGGAACATGTGCGTTCTTATGCTCTGAACAACTTCCCCCTAGACGAACCTAAAGTCACCGGGAAGGTTTGCACAGTCACAGGTGATTTCCGACGGAGTCAGAATGAGGATCCCTCATTGAAACATGCTTGGCAACAGGCAGTATCCGGGACAGTACCAGGGGTAGGTCCCAGATTCCTGATACGTAATAATTTACTGTACCGGAAACCCACCACCACAAAGGGAAATGAACTACAATTAGTTGTGCCTAGAAGTCACCGCCCACAGGTGTTACAGTTAGCCCACAGGGATAACGGGGAAGGACACGTGGGGAGGGAGAAAACCGAAGAAGCAGTGCTTAGACGTTTCTACTGGCCTGGGGTTTATGGAGAGATTCGTAAACATTGTTCCGAGTGTCCCAAATGCCAACTCTATAACCCCTCCCCACAAAAACCTGTACCCCTCCAACCCCTTCCGGTTATCGAAATTCCCTTCTCCAGAGTTGGGATGGATATCATTGATCCTCTCACCCCTTCAACTCGGGGTAGACAATATGTCTTAGTATTGGTGGATTATGCCACCCAATATCCGGAAGCCATTGCCCTCCCTAGTATGCATACTAAAGCCGTTTCCCAAGCCATGATAGAGTTTTTTTCAAGGGTGGGCTTCCCGAAAGAAATATTGACTGACCAAGGGACTCCTTTTATGTCCAGATTGATGACTGAAGTATGTTGATTAGTAGGGGTAAAACAAATCTGTACCTCAGTCTATCACCCCCAAACAGATGGGCTAGTGGAAAGATATAATAAAACCATCAAATCTCTTCTTAGAAAAAGCATATCTGAGGCGGGCAAGGATTGGGAAAAGAAACTCCCTTTGGTCCTATATGCTATCCGCACTCACGTACAGGCATCTTTAGGTCATAGCTCCTTTGAGATGTTGTTTGGCTGACAACCTCGTACATTGCTGGACATGTTAGCAGAACAGTGGGAAGACACGGAAGAAGAGATTAAAGATTTGTCAACCTATACCAGAGATTTAAGGGAAAACATTCATACGGTATGGGAGGAAGCACACACTGCTTTAAGGGAAGCACAGAATAGGCAGAAGCAAATATATGACACAGGAAGCGCTGTTAGGATTTTAGGTGTAGGATAAAGCACTGGTCTTACTCCCTAGCACTGAAAACAAATTGTTGGCTCAATGGCAGGGTCCATTTGATGTGATTGCCCAGATTAACCCAACCACTTATAAGCTGGCCATACCCCAAAGCGGTGGAAGGGAACAGACATACCATATCAACCTTCTAAAAAAATGGTTGGGCCCCTCCGGAGGGCACTCCATCAACTATATTAACTCCGATGTGAATGAAGACATCCCTTATCCTTTTCTCCCAAACCAGGAGTTGCCCGACCCGGCAAAACCGTGGATCAACCCCGCTCTCACCGGGGTACATCTTCACCTGTTAAATCACTTGGTAGACCTGAACCTGGACGTATTTTCCAAGTACCCAGGAAGAACCACGTTAGTCCAACATCCCATTCGACTCAAAGTGAACACAGTTTCCCGACAGAGGCCATACCGCATCCCCGAAGCCAAACAAAAGATTATAGAAAAAGAAGTCCAGGCCATGTTAGAGGAAGGTATCATAGAACCCTCGACCAGTCCATGGTGCTCGCCAGTGGTATTAGTTCCTAAACCTGACGGCAGTACCAGGTTTTGTGTAGACTATAGAGGAGTCAATAACCTGACCTACTTTGATGCTTATCCTATGCCTAGAATTGACGAGCTGGTTGAGAGATTAGGCCAAGCTAGATACCTATTCACGCTGGATCTCACGAAGGGCTATTGACAAATACCTTTAAGAGGGGAGGATAAAGAAAAAAACAGCCTTTGCCACCTCTTCAGGATTGTACCATTTCACCGTCCTTCCTTTTGGGCTCCATGGAGCCCCTGCCACCTTCCAAAGACTTATGGATGAGATCCTACGACCATACAGGCAGTATGCGGCAGCCTATCTTGATGACATCGTTATATATAGCAACACATGAGCAGAACATATGGCACACCTAGATGATGTTTTACATGCCCTGTGGAAGGCCCAGTTAACCGCCAATCCAGAGAAATGTCGACTGGGGCTATCTAGTAATAAATGCCTAGGATACATTGTAGGGGGAGGTCGGATTAGTCCCCAAGTTGAAAAGCTGGAAGCCATTTCTCACATGCCATTCCCGAAGAGGAAGAAAGACATCAGGGCTTTCTTGGGTTTAGTTGGCTACTATAGACACTTTATTCCCCATTTTTCCACGATGGCAGAACCTCTGACTAACTTGCTACAAAAGGCGTGTCCCAATACCCTTGGTACCCCGTCAGTATCTGAGTTACGTAGTTTTGGCAGTCTAAAGACCGCTCTCACTTCTGCACCTGTGTTGTGTTGCCCTGACTTCCAAAAACCCTTTGTGTTACTGACTGACGCCTCGGCGGCAGGGCTTGGGGCGGTACTGTCCCAACCACAGGTGGATGGTACCTTACACCCCCTCTTGTATATCAGCCGGAAGCTTTTGCCACGGGAAAATCATTATCCGGCTATAGAGAAAGAATGTTTGGCAATTAAGTGGGACATCGAATCCCTCAGATACTATCTGTCTGGCACAACCTTCACCCTGGTTACTGATCACGCTCCTCTCACCTGGCTCGCCCGCAATAAAGATACTAACTCCCGGGTTCTCCGCTGGTTCCTTTCCTTACAGCCTTTTTCGTTTCAGATTCAACATCTCCCGGGGAAACAAATGGTGACTGCAGATTTTCTCTCCCGGTATCCTGCGTCTGGGCGTCCCGACTGGCCACTCTCTAGGGGGGGGGGGTGTATGTGACGGGCTGGATCCTGATCGCCCGCACATGGCCCGGTCTTGTGCTGACTCTGCCTCTGGCGGCCTCGACCTTTCCAACCTCTCGCCCCGTGATTGGTGGGACGATCGATGGCGGCAGGCCACCGGGAGGTTAAAACTGCCACAGACAGAACATGCAGGGGTCGGAGGTTTGGAAGCGGTGGACAAACGACCAAAGGAGGAAGAAGACGAACAAACATCGGGGGAGGAAGATGAACGAACACCGGAGGAGGAGGACGAACGAACAAAGGAGGAGGAAGATGAACGGCCACAGGAGGAAGGAAACGGAGACAGCGAATCCAGTCTTCCACGCGAGAAGACTTCCGAAGGCAAATCCAACAAAGGCAGGCAACCGGGAGGACGGAACGATCTAGCCCGCTGCACTTCTGGAGAAGCATGGCTATTCCAGGTGCGTGGGACCACAGGCCTGTGAAGTACGAGTGAGAAAAAGAGAGAGAGAGGAAAGAGAGAAAAGGGGATTGAGAAAAGGGCACAGGCACCAAGAGGGGGGGGTGAAGGGAGAAAACGAGGAAAACACCATTAATCACAAGAATGCACTATATTGAGCGTATGTCACATCAAAGGCACCACGCACACGATCACTAAGGGTAACAGAAGGGAGAGAGGTCCAAAGCAATTGCCAAGGCCAAAAAAGTACGAGAGGACCGCGCCTAGACAAAACGAAAAAACAGAGAAGGGACAGATACCGAACTTTGAGAAAGAAGAAAGGAGAAGAGACAGGAAGAGAGAGATAGTAAGGCTACACCAAAAAGACACTCAGACCACTTACCTTATGTATTTTGTTCTCTCCACATGTGCATCCCGGGGACGCTTGTGAAACAAGGAGACAAAAAGGAGAAAAGAGAGAAGAACAGAACACGAGAGGATACAGCCATTCCACCCACCGTATTTGGAAACAAGATTAACAATTTACCTATACTTAATCTTACCAGTTGCCAAACAACTTAATAAAACACTTGTACATAGAACAAGCGAGTTCTGAGTGCTCTTTCCGGGCCAACCCGGTTACACTCCCGTTATTGAATGGGGAGTCGTTCGATAGGTCCATATCATCTTACTCAATTCTTTCTTCCATAGAAGTTGATTCGCCAAGGATAACTGTATGTTCTCCATTATCAACCGGTTTACCCTCTCCAGCAGACCATTGGCTTGTGGATAGAAAGGTGCCACCCTTGCATGTCTAATTCCAACTCTTTGCAGATAGTCAGTCATCTCTGATGATATAAATTGCACTCCTTTATCGGACACAATACATTTAGGTATTCCCTCCTCCATAAATACCTCCTCAAAGAACTCTATCACTACTGAGGTTTTCACATGCTCAACCACCTTAGTAATGAACCATTTGGAATGATAATCTACTAACACAAGTATATATTTGTACCTCACCCCCAGGCTGGATATAGGTCCAATGAAATCTACAGCCAATTTTTCCCATGGTCCATTAGGAAATTTCACAGGAGCTAGAGGTACCTGTCTTAACACCTTGATCTTATCGCTGCTGGCACATGCCACACAATTCTTTACTGCTTCTTCCACCTGTTTGTCCATCTCAGTTCATCACTACTCTTCCAACCATTGACTACCCTTTCCTTCACAACCTGCAGAGTGGGGTCACTGATTTCTGCCTGTTCCCATCCTTGTACCGTTATAGCCATCTCTCCTAAAATAGTACTCAACACATCTTTTGACCCTTCCTCCAGAAACTCCCTTCCATCCACGGGGGCTCTAGACAAATAGTCCGCCATAACATTCATACTTCCTTTCACAAATTCCACAGTAAAGTTGTAATTCAATACTGACAACAGCCACTTGGAAATGCGCAGGGTAATATCACCCTCCAGACCACGTCCTCCTTTAAAAATATAGGTTAGTGGTTTGTGGTCAGTCTTCAATTTAAAGGGTAAACCCCACAAATAAAACTTAAAATGGTTTATTCCCCAGCAACAGGCTAGGGCCTCTCTCTCTATTACAGAGTATGAGACTTGAGCACATTGTAATCTCCTGGACGCAAAACCAATGTTGCGTTCCTCACCTTCCTTAATCTGAGTTAACACAGCTCCAACACCCACATTACTAGCATCAGTAGTTAGGAAGGTCTTGGCACATGAATCAAATATTCCTAAAGTGGGAACCCTTGAGATATGGCCCTTCAGCTCTTGAAAGAAGTGCTTACAATTTTCTACCCACTCATACGCCACTCCTCTCTTCATAAATTTCGTTAACGGTTCAACTATCTCAGTAAAGTTCTTAACAAACTTGGAACAATACTCTGCAAGTCCGAGAAACGACCTTAGTTCTTCTTTCGAATCAGGTTCTGGAGCATGCTCAATTGCAGAGACAATACTTTTCTTTGGCCTAATCCCATGCTCATTTATCGTGTGTCCCAAATATGTTACTTCTCGCTTGCGAATTTGACACTTCTCCCTTTTAATCGTTAAGCCATTCCTCTTTAACTTGTGCATCACTTCATGAAATAAAAGATCATGATCAGATTCATCTTCCCCTACAATTAATATGTCATCCTGGAAACATAATGCACGACTAATGTCCCCAAAAACTCGCTCCATTATCCTTTGGAACACCACAGAGGCAAGCCCAAAAGGCATCCTCTTATATCTAAAAGCTCCTAACGAAGTCACAAAGGATGTTAAATGTCATGAGTCAACATGCAGATTTATTTGGTGGTACGCAGAGGACATGTCCAGGACACTAAACGTGTTGCCTTTTGCTTTCACTGATAACATCTCTGTAATGTTTGGAAGAGGTTGTCGATCAACCCATATGCATTTGTTTAGGTCCCTAAAGTCAATTCATAGGCGAATCTTCCCATCCTCCTTTGGTGCAACCACCACCGGAGCCAACCATTCCAAAGATACGATTGGTTCAATGATGTTTTTTTTCAATAGTTTTTCCAATTCCTGTTTCAATGGCTCCCTCATTACATTTGGAACATTTCTTACTTTGTATACTATAGGTGTAGTATTTCTTTTCACTATGATCTTATGTGCAAACCCCTTTAGAAGGCCCAATTTAGAAGAGAAAACTTCAGGATACTTTGCAACTAAATCAGGTTCAAGAGGTTCGGTTACAACACCAATACTTATCTCCTCGGTAAGTGACACAGGTTCCTTCGCGTTAGGGTTCAAAATTATTCCCAGGTCCCTCTGATGGCGCCAACCTAGGAGATTTGTTCCATAGTCTGTGATGTACACTTTCCCCTGAATGATCCTCTCTTTGAAGGAAATAGTCATCCAGCACATTCCTATAATCTCTATTTTCCTTCCTGCGTATCCCACGGCTCTTATATCAGGAATTGTCAGGTTCTTGTACGAAAGATTTGCCCATCCAGAATCTAATACTTCTTTCTAAATAAGGGTAAACAAGCTTGCTGAGTCTACCAACAACTTGACCGGAACATCGTCTAACATTGCTTGGCTATGCGGTTTATCTAGTGCTCCAGTGCTCTCCTTTTTGACTCCTTGAAGTGAAATTTCCTCGCAATCGTGGGAAACCAATTCTCCATGGACCGTCAAGATTATATCTTCCATAGTCTTGCAGATGTCTTCTACCTCTTGAACCATCTTATCTACACCAGATTTGAATCTACAAACTTTGGCAAAATGCCCCCTTTTCCCACAATTACGACAAATAGCATTCCTGGCAGCACATGTTTTACTGGAAGCTATATGCCCTGGGGCATCGCATCGATAACATTTTATAAATCTCCATTCTTGCGTTTTACGTTTCTCCTCTTTATTCGCTCTCACATCATCACAATTCTTATCACACCTATTCCATTGCATTGCACCGCAAGGTTCTTCTTTTTTTCTTAATTTCTGCTACAATGCCTTGTTCAACTTGCTTAGGATTTACATCCATTTCTTGCAAACATACAGCTGCATGCTCCATCCTTTTAGCCATCTTTATCGCCTCTCCAAGTTCGGGTCCTTCATCAATAATTTTTCCCATATTCTTTTATCACTCGCACACCTCACAAGCTGGTCCCTTATTAGGGAATCTAGTAAATGATCAAACTCGCAGGATAATGCCAGGCCCCTTAAACTTGCCACATAGGATGCAATGTCTTCATCTTTTTGCTGTACTCTTGAAAAAAACTTGTGATGTTGTAATACGAGATTCGTCTTTGGGGTGAATTGTATATCTAACATCTGTACAGACATCTCAAAGACGTTAGTAGGCTGGCCGTCTCCCATTCCTAGCGATACCTTCATATATCCTTCTACCCTCAATACCGAGGTGATGCAATAATATAGCTTGACGTCTTGGAGGGGCATATCGATCACTGCCAATTGGCAACATGTAGGTGTTAAAAAATTTCTTCCATTGTTTCCAGGGTATAGGTGGGTCACCTGGAGTTGCTAGAAATGGTGGGGGTGCTGATATGCTTTGATCACCAATCCTCTTTTTTTTTTGTCTGTGCTCTAAATATCTGTTACTTTTTCAAGTATAATTTGTATTCTCATTTGCATAAGTTATATATCTATTTTCACATATTTAGTTGAGAGATACAAAAGAAATAGTCTTCCTGAGACAGTCTTTCTTCACTGCTTCAAGTTTCCACTTCCTCCTTCTTTATAGTTAGACGGTGGCTGAAGGATCCGGTAAGATTTTTTTAATTGCCAATTGCTTGTTGCTTATTGTTTTATGCGCGTTGGGCATGTATGCGCGTTTATGCGCGCGTGTCAATTTTCAACGATGGTTTCCCTGTCATTTCCTTTCTGTGCATCTGGTACGCGCAATGTTTTTGTACAAAAGGTAATGTCGCGAGTCCACCGCAAGTACGCATTTAAGGAAGGCACGTGTAAACTTCTGTTGTCATGGTAGCAGGACGCGTGCAAGGCAAGACAGTGTTTATATAGAAATAACCAGCACGAGGCAGAGCGCGCAGGGTCGTTCTGTTTAGGATCCAACCAGATTTAAACTATCGCGTATTAACGCATATACAATTAAGTTGCCGGATCAAAAGTTTTAGTCTAAGGGAGCTGAGTAACTTACAATTTCACAATTTGAAATACCTTTTAGAGGCTTCCTCGAAGACCAGAAGGTTATAATTGTTCATGAAATCCAGGAGTGAAAGTGTTCCTTAGCCTGTCTCCTGCACAGGTCCCTCGTCGCCAATGTAAGGATTATTCCACAGAATTCCTCTTCTTTTTCATAGACTTCCTTTATTGTAGCTAAGCAGTCATGACACCTTCAGCAGTTATCAGACACAGCCTTCCTGATCTCCTCCTAGACCCTTTCTCCCCACACCATTCCATTCCTGACATCAGCTTCCCGCATCATCACATTCTGGATTCCATGAAGGAGATGCTTCCCAAGGCACAATGAATAGTAACATCTCCACACACATGCTGCACATTGTCATTTCAGATCGCTCAGGCCCAGCAGCAGCAGAATGTGCCAATGTGGGGGATGCAGAAACACAGCCTCTGTCCGAATCCAACACCAGCGAGTCATTGTGTATAGCAACAATCAGACGCAGGGCAAGGGTGTTACCTCTCCACAATTTGAACCTGGACTCTGATGACATGCCGGATGAAGGCCACACACCACCCCCAGAAGCTAGATCCACAGGAAGGCAGCAGTCCCTGCCCCAGCGTCACTCAACTCCTCGCAGGAGGCCTCACGATGCAGGCACACAGCACTCAGATGGAGGTGAGGGCCCATCATTCTTTGGTGGCCTTGAAGCATCCATGCTCAAAGTGCAGCGCCTGCAAAACAAAAACATGAGGGCAATGCACAGGCAGATGCAGTCACACAATGCCAATATGCGGGGGCTGCACAAGCAGTTGGAATGTCTGAATGCAAACATCTGCAAGCTGCATGAGGGACAGCAAACAGCTGCAGAGAACACCAAGGAACTGACAAATGCCATTAAGGAACTCTGTACTGAGATCACGCATGAGCAAGTTATCCACCGCAGGCGCGATAGGCAATTAATGGGAATGTTCAATGGATTTTGCAGATCTGTAAATCATCTTGCTACGTCTACTGCCCTGATATCACGGCGTGCTGTGGCCGCACAGGTGGAGGCAGCACATAGCAGTCAGGATGTTGCCCAGGGATTGTTGCAAATTACCAACGTTTCAGATGCTATGCTCACAGCACACAGTGCTAATGGGTGTTGGGGATACTGAGGAGTCATCTAGCCTCAGCAATCTTGCAGTCCCCGTGATGAATCCTAGGTGTCGCAGTGCCAGGCACAGTACTGCCTGTGAGCCTGATACAAGAGGTGCCGGCGAGGCCACTGCGCACTCAAGTGGAATGCGTGGTCGTAAGAAGTGACATTGAGGGCCACAGGGGACTACCTTCACATGTAGCAATACAGTAAACTATGATGACAATAGTGCGACACTGTTAATGGCTCATGTCTGATTCATGTGTATTGCTTTGTCCTAGTGACACGTATGTTACCTGAAGTCAAGGTAATAACGGTGCTAACTACCGGAATACATGTCAGTGAGGTTGTGTTGTCATAACTTACATCTGAAATGGTTGTGCGTGATGTCTGCACGCCTTTGCCTGCCCTCTGCTGCACTGGTCCTGTCTGCTTGCTGTAGGGGTGTTATGGGATCATCATCCTCATCTGAGTCTGGCTCCGATATTGCCACAGGTATGCCCCTGGTGGTAGTTATATTGTGCAAGATCGCACATGTGGCCACTATTCTACAGGTCGTGTCCGGGCTGTACTGTAGTGCCCCTCCACGTTTGGAGATGCATCGGAAGCGACTCTTCAGCAGGCCAAAGGTGCGCTCCACAACATTGCGGGTTGCCTTGTGTGCTGAATTGTATCTCCGCTCTGCTGGTGTTGCAGGATTTAGGTAGGGCATCATCATGTAGGTGCGCACTGCGTAGGCACTGTCTCCTGGAAGGAACAGAGGGTATAATGAGTAGCTGTGCCATCTGACGTCACACTGCCATCAAAGCACCATTGTAAAGAGGGAAATTACCTAGTAGATATCCTTCACCAAATTCCCCAGCTAGCAGTCTTGTGTGAATCCCGCTGTAGCCAAAGATGTACGAATCATCTGTGCTCCCTGGGTACCTGGCCACGAGATCGGTTATGATGTAGGAGGCATTGCATATCACCTGTATGTTCATTGAATGTTGGTATTTACGGTTGCGGTAGACATACTCTGTGACCGATGGTTGACAGATTGCAACATGTGTCCCATCTATGGCACCTAGGACATGGGGGAACTGTGCTATCTGGTAGAAATCGATTTTTGTCTGCTGTATTTCCTATGGGGTGTGGGGGAAGCTGATGTACTGGTGTATCCTGCTCAGCATGGCATTTAGAGGGGCGTGGCCAAGATGGCGGCCGGAGCGGACGCTTGAGAAAAGAGCTCCGCTCGCGGCCCTCCTTCTTGCCGAATATCCTGGTCCCTGGTTCCCGGTCGGCCATAAAATGCTGAGGCTACCCCCCCAGTGCCGGGGGCAGCCCTCAAGGACACAAAAGTAGCTGCGGATGGCCCCGTGATCAACTGCTGGATTCGAGGAAGCAAGACGCGCCTGGTGCTGTGGATCGGGAGGTGAGGCGGCCCTCCCGCGGCCGGCGAGACGTGAGCACGGCGGTCGGGTCGCCCCGTTCGGCTTCCCCGTGGGATCGCCGGGGGGGTCGAGGGCTGTTGGGCCTGGACTGCGGTGGGCCCTGGGAGCGGGCCTGCTGGCTGGGGCGCGGCCTGGGGGACGCCGCGGCTTCCGGTTCGGCCGCGCTCCATCGGAGCAACAAGAAACACGGGGGGCGCGCGGCAGTGAGCGAGCCCCCCCTGATATGGCTTAGCATCCCTACAGCTCCACGTGGCCCCCCTACCAAGAACTGGTAGCAGCGTCGTGCGGTGACGCTGCGGCGGGAGCACTGGGCGGTGTTTCCTTGCGGGGTCGGGCCTTGGACGTGTCGGCGCCGGGAACGGGCGTCTGGCTCGCCCTGGCACTCCGCCCTTGATCTGTGGAGGTGGCCGGCGGACGCGTGCCCGGGTGGAGTGGGGGCCCCGGCGTGCCTTTGGTGGAGTGTACCGGACCGGCTGGGGGGACCTTCGGCCTCTCCTCCCGTGCAGGGCACTGGGCCAGCGACCACGACCCTCAAGCACCAGCACCCAGCACAGAAGATAAAAAAGTAGGAAGCAGAGGCGGAGGAACGGGAAAGAAAGGAAGAAGGAAAAAATTTACAAAAAATAAAATAAAAATACATAAACAAAAAAGAGAGGAGGAGCCAATAAAATCAGAATAAAGGAAAAAAGAAATAAAAAAGAGAAAAAAAAAAAGAATGAAAAAAACAAAAACAGGAAGAAGATAAAGAAATTGAAGCAAGTAGATTGTGAGCGCTGGCACAGAATAAATTAAACGCACATAAAACAACCACGTTGGGTCACCAAAGTATCAAGCCACAAGCAAATAAGTGAAAAACCCAACGCACCTGTACCAGGCCAGTGGCATTCAGCTCTCTGCCTTGCAACGAGGAGGGCCTCAGTCAACAAATTAACATACTAACTCCTAATATCCCTGAAAATAAGCAACCACGCCTGGACCACTGATAACGCTAAAATCACCCACTTTGACGTGCGTGGCTCTGCTTCGCCCCACCAGTACACATAGCTGATTTCACACGGCCTAATTCTCCCCGGTCGCATAGTGGTCACAATGGTCAAGCCTAAGCATTCCAAAACAGGGACTTCTGCGGAGGGAGATACCCCCCCCTCCATGGGCCAACTGGACATGCAAAAGGCAACGCAACTTCAACTGAGCGAGACGCTACGCGCACACTCCCAGCAATTTGATAAAATTATGCAGGCAATTATGGAAACCAAAACTTCGCTAGAAGGGAAAATTGATGCCGCAGTGCTGGAGGTCTCCCTACTCCGAGCTGACCACCGCAAACTGTCTGACAGAGTGCATAATGCTGAACTGTCGCTAGAAACGGTTCACCCGGAAATGAAAGACATGAAAAGCAAATTCAAACAGATGGAAACTGAGTTGGCACAGCTACAACGCCGAGCTGAAGAAGCAGAGGGGCGCTCAAGACGTAACAATATCAGATTCATTGGCATCCCAGAACGATTGGAACTACCCAAAGCCGAGGATTTCTTAGAAAACTGGCTGAAAGAAATAATGAAAACTCAGGATGCCACAAAATCACCAATGATAGAGAGAGCCCACAGAATACCGGGCAGACCCCCTCGGCCTGGAGCGCCACCCCGACCCATGATAGCTAGATTTCTTAACCACAGAGAAAGAGATTCTGTTCTTCAACACTTTAGATCTTCCAGTCAAATCAGCTTGGAAAATAATAACATATCTGCATACCCGGACTATACGCTGGAAGTACAACGTAGAAGAGCAACCTTTGTAAAGATCAAACAAATCTTGCGACAAAATAATATAACTTATTCTCTCATGTTCCCAGCCCGCCTGCGTATCACCATAGATGAGAAAACGCTCATATTCCCTACCCCATAGGATGCATGGACTTGGATTCACGCTAAAGGTTTGATCAGCCCGCCAACGGAAAAGACAACAACTGAGGACTGGATAACACCCAGCTCCAGGAGGAAAAAAAAACAAAGCAAGACCACATTGCGCCCAACGAAATCGCAAATGGAATCAGAGCAAGCTCAAATATTAAGGGAAACTAGCTCCTTCACTCGACCACAATCCAAAACCCGAAGTGACACAGATGCTACAGACAGCGGATCCCCAGGAGGGGAATCAAGTGCATCCTCCTCCTTCCTACTGGCCGGCCCTGACCTTACACCGCGCGTTGCGGATGATCTCTAGACCTCGTGAGGGAATATGAACTGCGCCACAGACACGAGTCCGGCGTTGGGACACGCGACCTTCCGCCCTTATGCGGCCTGGAGCGGTGCTTGGTGGTTTCTTTGGGATGGGAACTGGCCGCTAGCTTCCTTGACTGGGACTAACAGGGTAACCAAAGCGGTTGTACTTACAATTTGGACCGAGCAGGGACAAAATTATCCTGGAGACGGGTCGGTTCCCGCCCGGCTATACCAAAACCACGCTCTCCGACTACCAAGTCACTCCGGAATGGAACTTAACTTCGCAGTTTAGGCACCAGTTGTGCCATTATGTTTATCTCCGGGCTTTACCCGAAATATCCTTTTGCCTATTATTTTTTTTGCTCTCATTTTTATTATTCTCTTATGATAATGTTGTTTTGTAGGACTGGGGGGGCTGGCGGGCGGGCGCTGGTGGCGGAGGGGAGACGTGGGTGGGCAGCGCGCACTAACAGCAGTCTCTGGACGCGTCACGGGATTGACCCAACTGTACAAAAAAATAGGTGTGCAACAACCTAACTTAACATGACAAAAAAGGAACCAACATATAATATAATGACGTGGAATGTTAAGGGTATGGCGGGCATAAGAAAGCGCAATAGGATACACGCGCACCTAAAGCGTCACAATATTCATATAGCCATTCTCCAAGAAACGCACATTACCCCTGTAGATATTCCCTGGTTGGAAAGAAAGTGGGGCGGGCAGGTCCACGGATCGGGAAATTCATCATACGCAAGAGGGGTTTTGATATGGATAGCCCCGGGGGTCCCGTACACTGTGCGGCGCGGCGTTTCTGACATAGAGGGCAGATACATACATTTAACAGGCCACTTAGATGGGGAACCAGTAACACTGAACGGACTGTACGTCCCGAACATCGGACAAAGTGAATTTCTACACAAAACAATCTCACACTTCTCAAACGACCTACCCTCTACATGTATCTGGGGCGGGGATATGAACTGCGTTCCACATATAGATACGGATAGATCACACCCCCCCATAGCAGCCTCCCAAGCAATCAAAAATTCGCAGATGCTGCGTCAATGGATGGTAGACCACCGTCTCATAGATACCTGGAGGCATATACACCCCCATGATCGCGAATACTCATACTACTCCCCAGTACACCTCCTCCACACTCGCATAGACCTTATCCTCATCTCCCAAGACATCACTCACAAGATCACTAGCGCTGATTACACCGCTAGGGTAATCTCAGATCACTCCCCTCTCATCGCTCATTTCAGATGGGGCAGCCCGCGCACATGCATCCCAACTTGGCGCCTCCAGTCCCGATTGCTACAAGACCCCCCTTTCCGAGATGAATTAGCCATACACATATCCTCTTACTTCATCCAAAACAAGGGGACAACGGGCTCTAGATCAACAGAATGGGACGCACATAAGGCAGTCATACGAGGAACATGCATCTCAGCAACAGTCGGCGCGCGTCAAACACTAGCACGTGAGCTTAGTAACTTAGAAAAGGAAGTACATTCTTTCGAGAAAGACTTCGCCAGGGGCGAGATTACACACACAGAACTAGCTGGAAAGCGCGCACAATGGCACGAAGCTGATAGACGACTAGGTCTGTTTGATCATCGACACTACATAGCTCGTAACCACGCAGAGGGTGACAGATCGGGTAAATTACTGTCATGGCTCATACACAATGGTGGCCGGAAATCCCCCATAGGAGCCATCCGATTAGAAACAGGACTAATAGTAAATGCACAGGCCGATATCAACCTAGCCTTTAAGGAGTATTACAGCACACTATACAAAGCTCCCGTCCCCCCACCCGAAACATCACTGAGCGAGTTTTTTACTGATATCGAGCTGAAACAACTAACGACCGCTCAGGTTGCAGACCTGGAAAGACCAATTGATATTAATGAGATACAGCAGGCCCTAAAACAATTGCCGCATGGCAAAGCACCAGGCAACGATGGACTGCCTATTGAATACTATAGCATGTTCCCGACTCAAACACTAACCCCATATCTAGAGATGCTGACGGAGGCGCTAGAGCGTGGACAACTACCAGACACATGCCGTGAAGCGCTGATAGCAGTGCTACCTAAGCCGGGGAGAGACCCATTGGATGTACGTTCATATAGACCACTATCACTACTGAACACAGACTGTAAGCTACTCGGTAAACTGCTAGCCAACCGTTTGCTCCCATGTATGCCGGACCTGATACACCACGACCAGGCTGGATTTATACCTGGCCGGAGCACATTTAGCAATATCCGAAACTTATTGCGCCTTATGGCGAACTCACGAACGGATGACTATGCTCAAGTGGCAGTATCACTGGACATAGAAAAAGCATTCGATACGCTGGGTTGGCCCTTCTTGATGGAGACGTTGCGCCGTATGGGCTTCGGTCGAACATTTATCAGATGGATAGAGGTACTCTACACTAACCCTTCTGCAAGAGTCAAAACGGGCGACACGATTTCGCAACCGTTTCAAATAGAGAGAGGAACCAGGCAGGGCTGCCCATTATCCCCGCTTTTATTCGCCCTCGCAATCGAACCCTTAGCAGCTCACCTACGAGCGGTAGCCCCTGCATGGGGCATCCGAGACGACCACACACACCGTATAGTGTCGCTATATGCAGACGATGCACTTATTTTCTTACGAGATCACCAAAAATCCCTACCTGAAGTGCTGAAGTTACTGCACAGGTTTGGCACGTTGGCCGGACTCAAGGTAAATTGGTCTAAGTCGTGCATATTCCCTATGTGTCCTGTCCCTGAAGCACACAGATTATCCTCCAACCCTGGCGAACTGAAATGGTGTTACACCACTTTCAAATACTTGGGTGTAAACATATATCACGACGCACGAGATCTCAGGGACGGCAACTTGGGGCAGGCGATTCGATCCATTAGAGGCTCCCTGCCCTTCTGGTGCTCACTCCCTCTATCACCATTGGGCAGAGTAGCCATAGCGAAGATGGTGATCCTGCCCCGATTGTTGTACTTCTTCATGGCCCTCCCACTGACTCTCCCAGCCTCTTTCTTTAAACCTCTGAATAGCCTATTAATAAATCTCATATGGGGCAACGGCAGACGGCGAGTGGCACTAACAAAATTACACCACCCACTAACAATGGGTGGAATGGGAGCGCCTAGATTCGAAATGTACTACGCAGCTTCCCAGTTACAATGGATCTCATCCTGGCTAAGCCGTCCAGACGGAGCTGAATCACAGATGATCCAATCGTCTTTGGGGAACAGGGGCTTAATACAATACTTGATGAATCGCGAATCCCCCAAACACCCACGCAACATACTACTGAAAATTGCGCACTGGATATGGGGCCACCATGTGATCATGAACAATAAAACACCACAATATTCCCCCAGGCTTCCATTTTTGGCCATCTCGAAAATAGCCAACATAGCAGCTAGAGTTGGCCTGAACAGTTGGTCAGAAAAGGGAATACGCACCATCGGCGACATCTATAGTGAAGGACGCCTCCTAACTTTCAATACACTAATTGATAAATATGAACTGGGGCGCGGAAGCTTTATAGCATATGGAGCTGTACGCCAGACACTAAGGTTTTGCTGGGGCAATGAAAACTCAGAACCAAATATCTCCCCTAGATTGCATGAGTTGCTAGGTAGCATAGAAGATTCAATAAATGTGTCAAGAGCATACATAATCTTAACTTCTTGCGCTGAAGATAAACAAGTACAATCAAAGAACAAGTGGGATGCAGTGCTAGCAGAGCCTCTACCACAACCCGCTTGGAATCAGGCGTTGACAATGACAAAAGAAGTATCACGCAACCCGCGTTTTCGCTATACCCAGTTTAATTATTTACATCAAACATATTTATCACCTCACCGAATAACCCGTATTTTCCCCCACTCAAAGCAAACATGCCCTAGATGCGCCACCCCCGAAGCCACCTTTTACCACATGACCTGGGAATGCCCCCCAATCCGGAAAGTATGGGAAGACATAATAGTACTGCTTGTTGATTGGACAGCTGTTGAAATGTCCCCCACCCCGGAGCTGTGTTTGCTGGGTGTAGGTCCAAGCCTTAAAAGACGGAAACAAACCCTAAGATGCATAGCGCTGGCACTGGTGTTGTACAGACGCCTCATAGCCATGCACTGGAAGGCACCAGTCGCGCCGAGCATTGAACAATGGCGATCGGAGCTGCGGCGTTGGGCCAGGGCCGAAGCCGACACGCTGCAGCTCCTATCAACAAAGGGTGTTCTGGTCAAAGGTCTTGACACCTGGAACTCTTTCGTAGCAATAATAGAAAGAAAAGATGACGAACGCCCGCCCTGAACGATCCCCCCAACGAACATTAAAATCTGCATTTTATAGTCCTAAATAGCTGTAACCCCCCAGTGATAGCGCGCAACCACCCTTCATCAGGCTCGAATCAGAATGTCAAATAGAGGAAGGCGGACAGGAGCTGGGGGAGACAACATGAAACCGTATAACCTAGCAGGCGGTAACCAACTAGCAATAACACCAGCACACAAAGGGACGCATGACCCAATGCTCGCGCGCGTGTCTTCCTTTCCTCCTCTGCCCCCGTTTCCTCCGTCTTGGGGGCCCCCCCGGCCTTTATCTCCCCCCCACAGTATTTCCCCTCTTTCTCTTTCTTTCTTTTCTCTTTCTTTTCAATGCAACAGGATGCTTTAATATGATGTCCAGTCAGGACTATTCCCCCCCTGCTCCAGCCCGTGGCAACACGTTCTCTCTGGCAGTGGCGCGGAAGTGGGCGAAGTACAGCATAGCCCAGTCATGGTACATAAGCCGTCTAGGGTGATGTGATGAACGAACCTGTTGCAAATGTTATTCTTATTGACAGCTTTCACTTGTGTAATTTTGTTGTGTGATAATAAATAATAAAAACACATTTAAAAAAAAAAAAAGCATGGCATTTAGAAATGCATTGAAAAATCTAGAGAGGGCACTCTATGATACCCCTCCAGCTGCTGCTGCTATGACCCCTTGATAGCTCCCTGAGGCTTGTAGGTGCAATTACCTGCACATGGGTGGGTATGCTATTGGTCCTGTGTGTTGTGTGCTGCAGTATGGGTTGTAGCTCAGCTATGAGGTCAAGTATCATGGCTGAGCTTAACTTGTACTTCTCAAATATTTCCTCCTCAGTCTGGTCAAAAAGGGTAATGCTCACTCTGAAAATGCGCTCCTGTCTCCTCCTCCTTCTCCTCAAACCTGCCAAGATCCTCATTCTCCTCGCCATGACGTAGAGTGGAGCCATTGTGGAAAAGAGGCTGAGGCATTCTGGGCCTCTTTATATAGGTTGCACCTGGTTACCACCTGGTTTCAATCCGTGGTAATTTGCATGTGCAAAACGCCATTCTGCAAAAATTCACAATTTGCGAATTTTTTATGCACTGAATTGCAACATGGTTTTGCGTGTCGCAATTTGCATATCGCAATTTGCGATGAGAAATACTGAATCTGTATTTGCGAGTCGCTATTCGGACTCGCAATTTGCGAAATGCAAATAGCGATTCTGAATTTCATGTCGCAAAATGCGATACGCACATTGCGACATGCAAAACCATGTTGCTTCGCAAAAAAATTCAATTTTTGCAATTCCTTGTTTTTGGCCTCCGAATGCCTTTCATACATCGCAAATCACGTTTTTGCATTTGCAAACTGGCGATTTCTGCGAATCGCACCGTTTGCGAATGCAAATTCGTTTGATACATCTGGCCCAAAATTTACAGGTTGTCAGATAAGGTGAAGGCCAACATCAAGGAGGAGGTCTCCATGATTTTGGCCCTAGGGGTTATTGAGAAGTCCAGCAGTCCCTGGGCTAGCCCTGTTGTGCTGGTACCTAAGGCTGCTGCCCACTGTGCAAAGCCAGAACTCCGGTTCTGTGTGGAATACCAGGGTCTCAACTCAGTCACACGGACTCATGCTCACCCCAAACCCCCTGAGCTGATGAGCAGGGATGATGGATGATGGATGAGAAGTAGAGATGATGGATGAGAAATAGGGATCATGGATGAGAAGTAGGGATGATATATGATGGACGAGAAGTAGGGATGATGGATGAGAGGTAGGGATGATGGATGAGAAGTAAGGATGATAGAAGAGAATCAGGAATGATGGATGAGAAGTAGGGATGATGTTTGGATGAGAAGTAGGGATGATGAATGAGAAGCAGGGATGAGGAGTGAGGAATGAGGATGTCCTAAAATGGATGCTGTACATTTGATTTATTTTAGCCCTGGAGAACCTTTTCCTCTATGGCCAGGGATAGCAGCGGTCAATCACTTCTGAAGGTCAACCCAGAGCTGAACATCCAAATCAAGTTCCAGAAACACGGGGACCCATTTCTCCGGGAAGGTGCCCTGGTGCTGATAATTAACCGGTGCAGATAGTCTGCTGGCACAAAAGACATTAAACAATATAAGAACATTGCGATGATGAGAGCTCCATTGCGATGATGAGAGCTCCATTGAAGACAGTGGATGCTCAGCTGCCTTTAGAAGCTGGTATGAGCTCGCTGCTTCAAACATTCTAATTTCCTAATCCACAGACTCTGCCTCTCTTTTTCCCCGGCCTCTCCACAATATATGGATTGCTCAAGGGGCAGCAAAAGGCAGAGCCCATGCAGCAACACACGCAAGAATCTTCCCTGTTCTGTCCTCCCGCACCTCACTCTGTCACTGGAACCTCGGAAAAAGGAGGGGGAATCTTTTGAGTTCCTGGGCCTCCCTGGCTCAGCTGATTGAGGAACCGGTATTTAGTCAAGCTTGGGGAGAACCAGGGGCTGACCCCAGCCTCCTTTCAGTTAGAAATGGCCCTGTGGGCATCTGTAAAACAGACTTCGTTTCAGACATTTCGGCCTTCAGGATGCCTTTGCTTTTTAATTAGGACATTCTCCCCTCATAAAGCAGAATGTTCTAATAGCCTGTGGCTCGGGCCTTTAACGCTGAAGCAGGCCATTAATGGCCAGTAATGGCTTGATCTCTGTATAGATGCCTGTTCTGAGTGCTTTCCTGAAGGTGAGTAACTCTGTAATGGATCCTCAAGGGGTAGGAAGGAGACCACAGCTGCACAGAAAAGGCTCATCCCCAGCAGGTGCTCTCCTACGCCTGGGAACAATCAGCAGGGTGACCTTTGCGGGACGAGGCACACCTGATGTATGGCTTCATGAACAATGCAGAGGGATTTAAAGAAGATCATCGTAGGCCCCGGTAGCCAATTAAAGAAATCCAAGGTGTCAGATGAAGGAGCACAGCGAGAGGGGCAGTCCTAGCCACCGCAGCGCGCGGAAGGTAGAGGCGTCTGAGGCGATGAGCTCAGGCACCCAGAAATAAGGTATTACAATAGTCTAGCTGGCTTATGATGGAGGAGTGAACCATCAGTGCCAGACTGACGAGGACAGTACCTGCACTATGGAGAAACAGGTGGATGAGAATCTGTTTAGAAAGAGAGAGATCCGTGCCCACATAAATTCACAGATTATGGAGCAGGAGGGGAGGGATAGCCGGGCAATGGCCAGCAGTGCTCTGATGAAGTACAATGGGGTTGACCTATGGAGCAGGAGAGAATCTCAGTCTTATCCCCATTACATTTTAGGGAACGATGGCCTAGCAGGCAGTTTCACTAACGCAATATTGTGGTAAAAATATTGTTGACAAAAATATTATAAATACATATATATCGAATGTAACATAATTAATAAAAACCTTTATTTTATATTGTGTTAATATTTGTAAAAACATTTTTTATTTTATAATGCATTACTATGAATATATATAAAATATAATTAATAAAAAGATTGATATTTTCAAAAATATGTTATGGCTATATATATATATATATATATATATATATATATATACTACTGGCAGTTGCCACTAGGTAGTTACAGCTAAGACCTTGCTTCCATAGGAAAAGTGTTTTTTTACTTGCTTATATCTTTGGCACCATTTGACGAATCTTCACGAAATGTTCCAGAAAAAGTGTTGCGATGATTCTTGTTGCGCATGGAAATTTTCGGGGTGATCCATCAGACGGCGGCTGAGAAAATGGGGGTCAAAAAAGTTGTGTCTCCCATTTTAATTCCCACAGGGTCTTTAGACACGAGTACAGGACGAACCACTGGATGGAATTACACCACATTTGGCCGAAAGCTGGCTGTGGGTACACAGATCACGCTCTTGCTTATTTTGAGTAAATCCATTCAGTAGTTTTTGTGACATTAAAGGAAATCCAAATTTGTATATCTGGGCTCACAAATAATTTGTGAATATTCACAAAGTTTCACAAATGTGCATGCGAAAAGAAGTGATGTAATTGGATAATCGCAACCTGACAAGAAAGTAGTGACTGCCATTTTATTTCACTGACCACGGTCCCTAAGGGTAAAAATCCTAATTGAAAGTGGCATAAGGGGACAGGTTGGAGGTACCCTGACCCCAGGGGTGTGATGTAGGTGTGTTTTTAGGGACAAATTATGGGTTTAAAATAATTTTGCGTCGCCATGTGCAATATTCGTAAATAGTCACAATTTATTTACAAAATATTCGCAAATATTAAAAAAATTGGAAGAGAAACCAGAGACTCATTCATACACTAATTCATCCATTTATACATGCACTCAGAGACTCATGCTCCCATTTACGCAACCACTCAGACACTTCTGCACCCACTCAGACACTCATGCACCCACTGGCAGACCCACCCAGACACTGATGTACCCACTCACAGACCCAGTGAGACACTGATGCACCCACACACTGACCCACTGAAATACTCATACACCCATTCACAGACCACTCAGAGCCTCACACACCCACTCGTACACCCACTGAAGCCCTCACACATCCACTCGGACCCTCAGGCACCCACTCACAGACCCACTCAGACGCACCCACTCACAGACCCAGCGAGACACTGATGCACCCACACACAGACCCACTGAAGTACTCATACACCACCTCACAGACTACTCAGAGCCTCACACATCCACTCACAGACCCACTCAAACACTGACGCACCTACACACTGACCCACTCAGACCCACTCAGCCTAAGATGGCTGGCCAAACCGACATGCGCACTTTGTACTGCCCACCCCACTCCTCCTCCTTATGGCCTGGCCATGCACCCATTCACAGATACTAATACAACCAGTCACAGACCTACTGAGCCACTGATGCACCCACTCACAGACCCACTCAGACACTGACCCACCCAATCACAGATCCACACAGTCCCTCATGCACCCATTCATAGACCCATTGAGACCCTCATGCACCCACTCACAAATCCACTCAGGCTCTCATGCACCCAGTCACAGACCCACACTGACACATCCACTCAGGCCCTCATGTGCCCACTCACAGACCCATTCAGACCTTCACACATCCACTCACAAATCCACTCAGACCCTCATGCACCCACTCACAGACCCACTAATACACTGTTGCACCCACTCAGAGACCCACTCAGACGCTAACACACACTCACAAACCACTCAGACCCTTAGGCACCCACTTTCACACCCAGACAGACACTCTCACACCCAGAGACACCCTGTAAAACCTATTCTCACACAAAGAGAGACAGACTGTTCAGCAGTGCACAGCACAGAGTTGGGTGGTTATAGGGGTTTACTTGCTCTGGCCAGGCCACAGGCCAGGGCCCGCGGACAACTCTTACTGCGCACGGCCAAAGACCATGCAGAGTGTGCGGTTTAGTTGTTATGGGGTTTGTCCGAAGTCCATACGTGGCGGTGGTTGAATTAACGTATAGTAATAAAAATTACTTTACGTTAAAAAACTGTGGAAATTCACTGAAAAAAAACAAAGATTTCAGGGATGTTATAGTTAGGACATAGAATTAAAAAAACCTTAGAAATGTAATTAAAAAAACAAGGTTACAAGGACTTAATAGTTCGGTTCTGAATTTACTTGTACAAAACCATAGAAATTCAGAAGTTATAATTAGAGTTCTTTCAAGTAACTATAACTCCGCCGCGGATCCGTCTGTAAAATAAAAAATAAGATTTTTAGCCATGTGGGTCCCTTTGGGACCCGACACCAGAGGGAAGGGGTCAGGTTGTTTGTACACTTACCCCTTTTGTATTTTTTTAAAAGTTTTTCTGGGACTAGGCTTCAGTTTTTGAAGTGTTCACAGCCGATCAGATCGCAGCATAAGATCGTTGGGGGTCGCAAATTCTTCACTTCCTAGATATACAAATTTGGATTTCTTTGAATTTCTCAAAAACTACTGAACTGATTTACAACAAATAACAAAAAAGGCTCTTTCTTAACCAAGAGCTACCTTTCTGCCAAATTTGGTGTAATTCCGTGCAGTGGTTTTTGCGCTATTGCTGTTCAATTTTTCCTACGGGAATTAACAATGGAAAAGCTCTAAATTTCAACCCCCTTTATCTTGGCCCTGCTTGACAGATCACTCCGAATTTTTTTCGAATAGCTGCTCACATGACTGTTGAACATGTTCGGAATATTTCGTGAAGATTTGTCAAGCGGTGCCAAAGATACAGGCAAGCAAAAAACTGTTTTTTTCTATAGAAAGTAGGACCTAACTAGAACTTCTTAGTAGTTAGTAGTAATAAGTTTAAAATATTCATGAATATATATAAATCTATTTATCTATCTATCTATATATCTATATATAAAATACACAATTCACAATAAAACCATAAAAATATAAACAATTAAATAGGAAAAATATGTATTAAATAATGTAGACAATAAATAAAATATTAAACATTGAAAAATCTAAAAAATACACTTGCAAAAAATACTATAAACATTAAAATAAATGTAAAATAAATTTGGAGGAGTGAAATGTACTATTCTCCCTCCAAACCAAGCAAAAGTAGGGAAAGTTTTAGATTTCTAAGGGGTAAAATGTACTTTTCCCACTCCAGTCTCTGCAACAGTGGAGAATGCGCTACTTTTCCCACTCCAGTCTCTGCAACAGTAGAGAATGCGCTGGATTTCGTAGGTGTTAAAATTGCTATTCCCGCTCCAAGCAGCGCAAAAGTAGGGAAAGTGTTCAGCAGCAAAGAGGTTCATTTTACTGTTCCTGCTGCAATCTAAGCAACAGTAGGGAAAGTGTTCAGCTGCAAAGAGGTTCATTTTACTGTTCCTGCTGCAATCTAAGCAACAGTAGGGAAAGTGTTCAGCTGCAA
This sequence comes from Pleurodeles waltl, assembly GCF_031143425.1. Taxonomy (NCBI): domain Eukaryota; kingdom Metazoa; phylum Chordata; class Amphibia; order Caudata; family Salamandridae; genus Pleurodeles; species Pleurodeles waltl. The sequence continues at coordinate 1,120,128 of NC_090447.1, forward strand.
AGAGGTTCATTTTACTGTTCCTGCTGCAATCTAAGCAACAGTAGGGAAAGTGTTCAGCTGCAAAGAGGTTCATTTTACTGTTCCTGTTGCAATCTAAGCAACAGTAGGGAAAGTGTTCAGCAGCAAAGAGGTTCATTTTACTGTTCCTGCTGCAATCTAAGCAACAGTAGGGAAAGTGTTCAGCTGCAAAGAGGTTCATTTTACTGTTCCTGTTGCAATCTAAGCAACAGTAGGGAAAGTGTTCAGCTGCAAAGAGGTTCATTTTACTGTTCCTGCTGCAATCTAAGCAAAAGGAGGGAAATAATTCACTTCAAACATACATTTTTTCACACAATCTTTGTTTTGTTATGCACATACAGTAATATGCGAGCAGCAACAATCGTATAATGTGGCATGAGAGAAATATTATCAGTGTCTTTTACCACAAGAATAGCCGTAAACTCCCCACAGCGATCCCTTTTATAACCTAACCTGGACGTGTCACCTAGTGACTAGATAACATTGGTAGTGTGGAGGGATATGCTTGTCTGGGCTCATCGGGTGGTATGTGAACATGATATGAGTGTACTGCCAGTTACGTAGGTATGCAGCTTTACAGGGGTGTGGGAAAGCACCAGTAGGATCGAAGCGGATCAGGCTCAGCTGTAAATACTGCAAAGGGAGCAGCAAGTGACATGGGATCATAGGTCTCAGGGTATCTCATCAGTGATCACCCGGTGTTGAGCCTTGTGTATTGTCCTTCTGCCCGTCTTCTAATGTGTGTGCTTTTAATCTCTTTAGTAGTGAGTCCCATTCCATTGAAATGGGTTTCTTACTTAGTTCCTGGTACTTTTCTCGCCGTATTACCTCGTGTTTCACCTGACTCAGTGTGATACCTCTTCACAGCATGTAGCCACCGTAGGGGTAAGTGAGGATTTCCAGCGTTTTGTGATTAACCATTTCACCAGCAGTACTGCTAAATTTGCAAAGCGTGCAACTACCTTCGGGCCTTTAGGCCTGGGTTATAATCCTAATTTGCATTGCTCTGTGTGTCCCATTGTTACAAACCTGTCAGTTCTACCAGCGCCTCTGAGATTCCCCTCCAGGAGCTGGATAACAGAAGGTAATTCAACATACTGTGCAGGAGATCGGCTTCTTGGGTTTTACAATGGGGGCAGGCTGTGGGTGACGCGGGGAACATTTTATGAAGCCTGTGTGACTTTAAATAGGCACGGTGTAGTATAGTGAATTGGACGAACGTAAATCTCGAATTGTGCAAGATTGTCCTGGAGTATTCTAATAAACTGCCCCATTTTTTATCTGTGAACTTCCTGGCCAAGTCAAATTCCTATTTAGCTTTGAGTGGAGTAAGTGGCATTGAAAGATGGGCCTATAAGGTGTCTGCCATGCCCCAAAGTAAGGAGCGCTTGAAGGAACTCATGTGTTTTTGGTTTCTGTGCCATTCGTTGCCCAGTGGGTACGAATATACCTGAGTACCCTGGCATGTGTTAAAAATAGCATTTCCGTTAGGCCATGTGCATGTATAAAATTAGGAGTGGACGATAAACTCCGATCCACCAGTGGAATTTGCTGAGTTTTTGCCACTCCGCGCTCTGCTTGGAGCATAGATGTAGGCAAGAAGTCTGTGTGCGTCTTGTAGCGGAATTTACTGGTGCTTGCTCAGCGTAGACTGGAGTTTGACTCCCTACGACCCTCACAGGCAAGCAGCGGCCTAAACACAACTGCATCTGGCCACATCTTGGGCCAATCACAAGAGACTTGTTCCAGGATTCTAAGATGGCAGCGCTGGGGTGCTAAACTGTTGCTGTACCTGTGTTTTCATTTGGCCTCCGGGATGTGTGGCCCTTGGCACTGAGGATGTTGTGCTCAGTTGGAGGAAGCAGCAATGGGTAGAGCTGTGGAGTTGTACCCAGTTTAGGAGGCTGGCCTGGCTTATAGTGGGTACCTTGTGGTACTTACACCTTGTGCCAGGTCCAGTTATCCCTTATTAGTAGATTTGAGGTGTTCTAGCAGCTTAGGCTGATAGAGGTAGCTATAGCAGAGCAGCTTAGGCTGAACTAGCAGACTTGCAAATCTCCTACTATACCACTTATATCACTTAGCACTATATCATAAGAAACACAATACTCAGAGTTACTAAAAATAAAGGTACTTTATTTTAGTGACAATATGCCAAAAGTATCTCAGAGGATATTCTCCCTTAGGAGGTAAGTAAAATACACAAAATATGCACACAAACCAAAATCTGGTTAGTAAACAGTTAGAAAAGTAGTGCAAACACTGTAGAACACAAAAGGAGACAATAGGCCTAGGGGCAACATAAACCATATACTCCAAAAGTGGAATGCGAACCACAAATGGAACCCAGGCCTAGTGTAGTGTGTAGCGGGTCACTGGGAGTGTAAGAAAACACTAAGGGTGTCCAAGATACCCCACCCCAAGACCCTGAAAAGTAGGAGTAAAATTACCCTACTACCCCAGAAAGACACTATAGTCGAGATAGGGGATTCTGCAAGGACAACAACTGACTGCAAAGCACTGAAGACGGATACCTGGACCTGAAGACCTGCAAAGGAAGGGGACCAAGTCCAAGAATCACACAAGTGTCCAGGGGGGGCAGGAGCCCACTAAACCCCGGATGAAGGTGCAAAAGGGCTACCTCCGGGTGGAAGAAGCAGAAGATTCTGCAACAACAGAAGGTGCCAGGAACTTCTCCTTTGGTCAGAAGATATCCCACGGCGTGCTGGAGGATGCAAAGTTGTTTCCACGCAGAATGACCGCAAACAAGCCTTGCTAGCTGCAAGAGTCGCAGTTGAGGATTTTGGGTGCTGCCAGGGCCCAGGAAGGACCAGGAGGTTGCGCCTTGGAGGAGGAGACAGACGGGGTGCTCAGCAACATGGAGAGCCCACACAGAAGCAGGCAGCACCCGCAGAAGCACCTGAACAGGCGTTCAGAAGATCTGAGCACGACGGTCACCTCAACACAACAAAAGAGGGTCCCACGAAGTCAGAGTCCAAATCAGTGAGTTGGGCAATGCAGGACAGAGTGCTGGGGACCTGGGCTAGGCTGTGCACAAAGGAAGTCCTGCAAAAGTGCACAGAAGCCCGAGCAGCTGCAGTTCACGCAGTACACAGGATTACTGTCTGGCGTGGGGAGCAAGGACTTACCTCCATCAAATTAATGACTAACTGTCTCACTGAGGCTCTGCTAACCAGAACCTCAGTGGTTATGCTCTCTCTTTGCTTTCCAAATTGTCACTAACAGGCTAGTGACCAATTTCACCAATTCACATTGGCATACTGGAACACCCTTATAATTCCCTAGTATATGGTACTGAGGTACCCAGGGTATTGGGGTTCCAGGAGATCCCTATGGGCTGCAGTATTTCTTTTGCCACCCATAGGGAGCTCTGACAATTCTTACACAGGCCTGCCACTGCAGCCTGAGTGAAATGACGTCCATGTTATTTCACAGCCATTTACCACTGCACTTAAGTAACTTATAAGTCACCTATATGTCTAACCTTTACCTGGTAACGGTTGGGTGCTAAGTTACTTAGTGTGTGGGCACCCTGGCACTACCCAAGGTGCCCCCACATTGTTCAGGGCAAATTCCCCTGACTTTGTGAGTGCGGGGACACCATTACACGCGTGCACTGTACATAGGTCACTACCCATGTACAGCGTCACAATGGTAACTCCGAACATGGCCATGTAGCATGTCTAAGATCATGGAATTGTCACCCCAATGCCATTCTGGCATTGGGGAGACAATTCCATGATCCCCCGAGTCTCTAGCACAGACCCGGGTACTGCCAAACTACCTTTCCCGGGGTTTCACTGCAGCTGCTGCCAACCCCTCAGACAGGTTTCTGCCCTCCTGGGGTCCAGCCAGGCTTGGCCCAGGAAGGCAGAACAAAGGACTTCCTCAGAGAGAGGGTGTTACACCCTCTCCCTTTGGAAAAAGGTGTCAGGGCTGGGGAGGAGTAGTCTCCCCCAGCCTCTGGAAATGCTTTGATGGGCACAGATGGTGCCCATCTCTGCATAAGCCAGTCTACACCGGTTCAGGGATCCCCCAGCCCTGCTCTGGCACGAAACTGGACAAAGGAAAGGGGAGTGACCACTCCCCTGGGAGGTGTCCAGAGCTCCTCCAGTGTGCTCCAGACCTCTGCCATCTTGGAAACAGTGGTGCTGCTGGCACATTGGACTGCTCTGAGTGGCCAGTGCCAGCAGGTGACGTCAGAGACTCCTTCTGATAGGCTCTTACCTGTGTTGCTAGCCTATCCTCCTTCCTAAGTAGCCAAACCTCCTTTTCTGGCTATTTAGGGTCTCTCCTCTGGGAAATTCTTGAGATAACGAATGCAAGAGCTCATCAGAGTTCCTCTGCATCTCTCTCTTCACCTTCTGCCAAGGAATCGACCGCTGACTGCTCTGGACGCCTGCAAAACCGAAACAAAGTAGCAAAGACGACTACTGCAACCTTGTATCGCTGATCCGGCCGCCTTCTCGACTGTTTTCCTGGTGGTGCATGCTGTGGGGGTAGTCTGCCTCCTCTCTGCACTCGAAGCTCCGAAGAAATCTCCAGTGGGTCGACGGAATCTTCCCCCTGCAACCGCAGGCAACAAAAGACTGCATCACCGGTCCTCTGGCTCCCCTCTCAGCACGACGAGTGTGGTCCCTGGAACTCAGCAACTCTGTCCAAGTGACACCCACAGTCCAGTGACTCTTCAGTCCAAGTTTGGTGGAGGTAAGTCCTTGCCTCACCACGCTAGACTGCATTGCTGGGTACCGCGTGATTTGCAGCTGCTCCGGCTCCTGTGCACTCTTCCAGGATTTCCTTTGTGCACAGCCAAGCCTGGGTCCCCGACACTCTAACCTGCAGTGCACAACCTCCTGAGTTGTCCTCCGGCATCGTGGGAACTTCTTTTGTGACTTCGGGTGAGCTCCAGTTCACTCCTCTTTGTAGTGCCTGTTCTGGCACTTCTGCGGGTGCTGCCTTCTTCTGTGAAGGCTCGCTATCTTGCTGGGCTCCCCCTCTGTCTCCTCACGCAATTGGCGACATCCTGGTCCCTCCTGGGCCACAGCAGCATCCAAAAACCCTAACTGCGACCCTTGCAGCTAGCAAGGCTTGTTTGCGGTCTTTCTGCGTGGGAACACCTCTGCAAGCTTCTTCACGACGTGGGACATCCATCCTCCAAATGGGAAGTTCCTAGTCCTCTTCGTTCTTGCAGAATCCACAGCTTCTACCATCCGGTGGCAGCTTCTTTGCACCCTCAGCTGGCATTTCCTGGTCATCTGCCCAATCTCGACTTTGTCGCGACTCTTGGACTTGGTCCCCTTGTTCCACAGGTACTCTCGTCCGGAAATCCATCGTTGTTGCATTGCTGGTGTTGGTCTTCCTTGCAGAATTCCCCTATCACGACTTCTGTGCTCTCTGGGGAACTTAGGTGCACTTTGCACCTACTTTTCAGGGTCTTGGGGTGGGCTATTTTTCTAACCCTCACTGTTTTCTTACAGTCCCAGCGAGCCTCTACAAGCTCACATAGGTTTGGGGTCCATTCGTGGTTCGCATTCCACTTTTGGAGTATATGGTTTGTGTTGCCCCTATACCTATGTGCTCTCATTGCAATCTATTGTGACTGTACATTGCTTGCATTGCTTTCTATTGCTATTACTGCATATTTTTGGTATTGTGTACATATATCTTGTGTATATTTGCTATCCTCATACTGAGGGTACTCACTGAGATACTTTTGGCATATTGTCATAAAAATAAAGTACCTTTATTCTTAGTATATCTGTGTATTGTGTTTTCTTATGATATTGTGCATATGACACCAGTGGTATAGTGGGAGCTTTGCATGTCTCCTAGTTCAGCCTAAGCTGCTCTGCTAAGCTACCTTTGCTATCATCCTAAGCTGCTAGAACACCTCTTCTACACTAATAAGGGATACCTGGACCTGGTGCAGAGTGTAAGTACCCCTTGGTACCCACTACAAACCAGGCCAGCCTCCTACAGTGAGCATCTGTCTTTGTTACTTGGTTGAGCCCTCTATAGTCAACACAAAACCTCATCTCTCTTTTTCCATCCTTACTGTGAGGTTTTGGAACCAGCACCACTGGGCTAACCCATGGGCTTTCTGAACGCTCAATCACTCCTAAGTCTAACACTTTCTGGACCTTTTGTTTAATGCAGTCTCTGACATGGCCAGTGTGCCTACAAATCTTACTTTTGACAGGTTAATTGTCTCCAGTGTTGATTGTATGCTCGCACCAAGTAGTGGTACCTGGTATCAGTGAGAAGAGTTCAGAAAACTGACTTAAAAGATTTACACAGTTATCTTTCTGCTCAGCAGTAAGACAATCTGCAAGTACTACTCCCTCCACTAAGCCATCAGCTTCAGTGGTGGAGAAGAGATCAGGGAGAGGGTCACTCTCTTCTTCCTGTCCCTCATCAGTTGCCATGAGCAGAGTGAGATCAGCCCTATCATAGTAGGGTTTCAGGCGGGTGACATGGAGCACCCCAAGGGGACTCCTGCAGTGCCCAGGTCTACCAAGTAGGTAACCTCACCCTTTTTCTCTACAATTAGATGGAGTCCACTCCATTTGTCCTGGAGTGCTCTTGGGGCCACAGGCTCCAATACCCACACCTTCTGTCCCGGGTGGTACTGGGTCAGGACAGCCTTCTGGTTATGCCATTGCTTTTGCACCTCCTGGCTGACCTGAAGGTTTTTACTGGCCTTTTTCATGTACTCAGCCATTCTTGATCTTAGACCAAGTACATAATCCACAATGTCTTGTTTAGGAGCTTTTAAAGGTTGTTTCCAGCCCTCCTTAACAAGTACAAGGGGACCTCTTACAGGTTGCACGAAGAGGAGTTCAAAGGGGCTGAAGCCCTCTCCTTTTTGAGGTACCTCCCTGTAAGCAAAAAGGAGGCAAGGTAACAGGACATCCCATCTCCTTATGAGTTTTTCAGGGAATCTCATTATCATACCTTGGAGAGTTTTATTAAACCTCTCAACCAGACCATTTGTTTGTTGATGATAGGGAGTAGTGAACTTGTATGTTACACCACACTCCTTCCACATTGCTTTGAGGTATGCAGACATGAAGTTACTACCTCTGTCTGACACCACTTCAATAGGGAAACCCACCCTGGAAAAGATTCCCAGGAGGGCCTTTGCCACTGCAGTAGTGGTCCTTAAGGGGATGGCTTCAGGGTACCTAGTGGCATGGTCCACTACCCCAAGGATAAACCTATTGCCTTAAGCTGTCGGAGGGTCAAGGGGGCCAACTATGCCAACCCCTACCCTTTTAAAGGCTACCCAAACCACTGGGAGTGGAATTAAGGGGGCTTTTGGGGTGCCCACAGTTTTACCACTGGCTTGGTAGGTCACACAAGAGCGACAAATCTCTTTTGTGTCCTCTGACATATGAGGCCAGTGAAACAGGGGAACATGCCTGTCCCAAGTTTTACTTTGGCCCAAGGGAATGTCATGTGCCAAGGTAAGAAGAAACTCTCTGTATTGCAAAGGGATGACCAATCTCCTGGCAGCTCCAGGTTTAAGGTCCCTTGACTCAGTATACAGGAGGTTGTCTTCCTTATACACCTTATGGCTATCACTGACATCCCCATTCTGTTGTTTGACAGCTTGCTGTCTCAAACCCTCTAGTGTGGGACAGGACTGCTGTGCCACACTCAGCTCTTCCCTAGCAGGCCCCCTGCACCCAAAAGCTCAGCAGTGTCTGCTGCCAGCTCATCTGGTGTAGGTTTTTCACAGGGAGAGGATTCCTCTTCCTCAAAAGGGGAATCTTCTGGTGAGGGATGGATAGTGGGCAAGGATTTACCCTTTCTACCCCTAGCTTTTGGGAGCACTTGGTCCATTGTTCCATGATCCAAGTTTGCCTATCCTTTTTGCTTTTTGGCCTGAGCCCTGGTTAAAGCAAAAATATGCCCAGCATTGTTGCATGAGCCTCCAACTCCCCTTCAGCCCAAGCTGATGTCTCCAAATCATTGCCTAGTAAGCAATCTACAGGTAATTCAGTGGCTACCACAACTTTCTTTGGACCAGAACCCCCCCCCCCCCCTCCACCCCCCAGGTGAGATTCACAACAGCCATGGGGTGGCTAAGTGTGTTATTGTGAGCATCAGTCACTTGGTACTGCTGACCAAGTAGGTGTTGATCAGGGTGGACCAGTTTCTCTATAACCATAGTTACACTGGCTCCTGTGTCCCTGTAGGCATCAAACTCAACACCGTTAATTAGGGGTAGTTGCTTGTACTTACCCATATTAAGGGGACAAGCAACCATGGTGGCAAAGTCAGTGCCACCATCAGAGACTGAAGCAGTCAGTGGTCTCCCTAACAAGACCAACCCCAACTACACTGCCAATAGTGAGCCCAGCTACACCCTTGGATTAACTATTTGTAGTAGACTTCCCACCACCACTGCTATTACTAGGGCCACTAGGATTTGCAGTCAGGGTTGTGGTGGTGGGAGTTTTGGTGTTTTTCTTTGGACAAGTGGCACCACTTGCCCAATGGCCTTTTACTTTACATAAATAACATCAAGGCTTTTTCTGATTGTGAGAAGAGGATTTGGACCCCCCACCCACAGAGGATTTTTGTGGCCCTGATGAAGACTCATAATGTTTTTTATCTTTGTCCCCACCCTTGCCAGAAAACTTACCATCCTTATTCTTGACATCCTTGTCACCCCCTGTATGAACTTTTCTGTTAACTCTTGTTCTGACCCATTTGTCTGCCTTCTTTCCCAATTCTTGGGGAGAGGTCAGATCTGAGTCTACCAAGTACTGGTGCAACAAATCAGACACACAGTTGTTTAAAATATACTCTCTCAGGATTAGATTATACAGGCTTTCATAGTCAGTCACCTTACTGCCATGTAACCAACCCTCCAAGGGCTTCACTGAACAGTCTACAAACTCTGTCCAGTCTTGAGAGGACTCTTTTCTGGTGTCTCTGAATTTAATCCTGTATTGTTCAGTGGTTAAGCCAAATCAATCCACAAGTGCATCCTTCAAAACTTTGTAGTTATTAGCATCACTTTCTCTGATAGTAAGGAGCCTATCCTTACCCTTACCAGTGAAAGATAGCCACTAGATAGCAGCCCACTGCCTTTGAGGGACCAACTGTACCATACAGGCCCTCTCAAGTGCAGCAAACCACTTGTTAATATCATCCCCCTCCTTGTAAGGGGGGACTATCTTATGCAGGTTTCTGGAATCTTGCGCTCTAACAGGATTACTATCAAGAACACTGCTGCTGTCACCATGGGGATCTAACCCTATCCTCCTCCTTTCACTTTCTACATCCAGAGATTCCCTGTCTAAGGCCAGCTGCTGCTGTTTAAGCTTCAGCATGGCCTCTTCCAACCTCAGCTTTTTGAGTTCACTTTCCATTAAGTTATCCTCAGGGTGGGAGGCTTGGGAATTGTGAGACACAGAAGGTATGTGGGAATTGGCAGAGTTGGACCTGTCCCTAACTGACTGGACTCTAGTAACCTGGTCTTTAGGAGTGAAAGGTGCCCTGCTATTGTGTGACCCCCTCCCACTACCAGTGTCACTAGATGGCCTGTTTCCTAACAGGTCCTTGGAAGAACCCTCCCCAGCAACCTCAGGGGACTCCTCTGAGTCTGACTGGGTACCCCCTCCTCTACCTCCTGATCCTGGGATGGGCCAGACTGGTTCTGGTCACTTTCTAGGAGAAGGCTAAGGAGAAGATCTTTTGTAGGATTCTTACCAATTGCTAAACCTCTTTCAATGCAGAGATCCCTCAAACTTTTAAAGTTTAGATTCACATATGTTGCCTGGACAACTGTGGCAGTAAGCTCTACTGCAGACATGACAGAAAAGGTTTAGGACAGAGAGAGAAACACGTTTTTATAACTTTTGAAACAACAGAGAAAAACTTTTTCAAACTTTAGAAAACTTTTTAAAGTTTTCAGAAACTTTTTAGAAAGTTTTAGAGAAGGAAAGCTAAAACTGTTTAGGTTACTGTGTATATTCTGAAGTATTTGATATATGTTTTTCTTATGAAAAGCACCAATGACAAAGTGGTAAAGCAGTCACAAGTTCTTATCCTACCGCTACACCACCAATGTAGGAGGCTGGCTTGGCTTATATTGGGCACCTTGTGGTACTTACACCTTGTGCCAGGTCCAGTTATCCCTTATTAGTAGATTAGTAGTGTTCTAGCTGCTTAGGTGGACAGAGGTAGCTATAGCAGAGAAGCTTAGTCTGAACTAGGAGACATGCGAAGCTACTACTATAACCACTTATATCACTTAGCACTATATCATAAGAAACACAATACTCAGAGTTACTAAAAATAAAGATACTTTATTTTAGTGACAATATGCCAAAAGTATCTCTGAGGATATACTCCCTTAGGAGGTAAGTAAAATACACAAAATATACACACAAACCAAAATCAGGTAAGTAAACACTCAGAAAAGTAGAGCAAACACTGTAGAACACAATAGAATGCAATAGGAGACAATAGGCCTAGGGGCAACACAAACCATATACTCCAAAAGTGGAATGCAAACCACAAATGGACCCCAGGCCTAGTGCAGTGTGTAGAGGGTCGCTGGGAGTGTAAGAAAACACTAAGAGTGTCCAAGATACCCCACCCCAAGACCCTGAAAAGTAGGAGTAAAGTTACCCTACTACCCCAGAAAGACAGTAAAGTCGAGATAGGGGATTCTGCAAGGACAACAATTGACTGCAAAGCACTGAAGATGGATTCCTGGACCTGAGGACCTGCAAAGGAAGGGGACCAAGTCCAAGAGTCACGAAAGTCTCCAGGGGGTACAGGAGCCCACTAAACCCCGGATGAAGGTGCAAAAGGGATGCCTCCAGGTGGAAGAAGCCAGAGATTCTGCAACAACAGAAGGTGCCAGGATCTTTTCCTTTGGTCAGAAGATGTCCCACGGGGAGCTGGAGGATGTAGAGTTGTTTCCACGCAGAAAGACTGCAAACAAGCCTTGCTAGCCGCAAGAGTCATGGTTGAGGATTTTGGGTGCTGCCAGGTCCCAGGAAGGACCAGGAGGTCGTCCCTTGGAGAAGGAGACCGAGGGGGCGCTCAGCAACACGGAGAGCCCACGCAGAAGCAGGCAGCACCCGCAGAAGCACCTGAACAGGTGTTCAAAAGATCTGAGCACAACGGTCATCTCAGCACAACAAAAGAGGGCTCCACGAAGTCGAGTTGGGCAATGCAGCACGGAGTGCTGGGGACTGGGGCTAGGCTGTGCATACAGGAATTCTTGCAAATGTGCACAGAAGCCCTAGTAAGCGGCAGTTCACGCAGTACACAGGATTACCGTCTGGCGTGGGGAGGCAAGGACTTACCCCCACCAAATTTGGAGAGAAGGGCCACTGGACTGTCAGGGACACTTGGATCCAGCTTCTGTGTCCCAGGGACCGCGCTTGTCAAGATGAGAGGGGACCCAAAGGACCGGTGATGCAGAAGTTTGGTGCCTGCGTTAGTAGGGAGAAGATTCTGTCGACCCTCAGGAGATTTCTTCTTGGCTTCCAGTGCAGGGTGAAGGCAGACAGCCCTCAGAGCATGCACCACCAGGAAACAGTCGAGAAAGCCGGCAGGATGAGGCGCTACAATGTTGCTGGTAGTCTTCTTGGCTGGTAGTCTTCTTGCTACTTTGTTGCAGTTTTGCAGGCGACCTGGAGCAGTCAGCGGTCGATCCTTGGCAGAAGTCGAAGAGGGAAGTGCAGAGGAACTCTGGTGAGCTCTTGCATTAGTTATCTGAAGAGAAACCCACAGGAGAGACCCTAAATCACCCTCAGAGGATGATTGGCTACAGATAAAGGTAAGCACCTATCAGGAGGGGTCTCTGACGTTACCTGCTGGCACTGGCCACTCAGAGGTGTCCATTGTGCCCTCACACCTCTGCATCCAAGATGGCAGAGGTCTGGGACACACTGGAGGAGCTCTGGGCACCTCCCCTTGGGAGGTGCTGGTCAGGGGAGTGGGCACTCCCCTTCCCTTTGTCCAGTTTCGCACCAGAGCAGGGCTGGGGGGATCCCTGAACCGGTGTAGACTGGCTTATGCAAGGAGGGCACCACCTGTGCCCTTCAAAGCATTTCCAGAGGCCAGGAGAGGCTATTCCTCTCAGGCCCTCAACACCTATTTCCAAAGGTAGAGGGTGTAACACCCTCTCTCAGAGGAAATCCTTTGTTCTGCCTTCCTGGGGCAGGGCTGCCCAGGCCCCAGGGGGGCAGAAACCTATCTGAGGGTTGGCAGCAGCGGTAGCTGCAGTGAAAACCCTGAAAAGTTAGTTTGGCAGTTCTCAGGCTCTATGCTGGAGCCCCGGGGATGCATGGAATTGTCCCCCCAATACCAGAATGGTATTGGGGTGACAATTCCATGATCCTAGACATGTTACATGGCCATGTTCGGAGTTACCATGGTGATGCTACATATAGGTATTGACCTATATGTAGTGCACGTGTGTAATGGTGTCCCCGCACTCACAAAGTCTGGGGAAATTGCCCTGAACAATGTGGGGGCACCTTGGCTAGTGCCAGGGTTCCCTCACACTAAGTAACTTTGCACCTAACCTTTATTAAGTGAGGGTTAGACATATAGGTGACTTATAAGTTATATAAGTGCAGTGTAAAATGTCTGTGAAATAACGTGGATGTTATTTCACTCAGGCTGCAGTGGCAGTCCTATGTAAGAATTGTCTGAGCTCCCTATGGGTGGCAAAAGAAATGCTGCAACCCATAGGGATCTCCTGGAACCCCAATACTCTGGGAACCTAGGTACCATATACTAGGGAATTATAAGGGTGTTCCAGTGTGCCAATCAGAATTGGTAAAATTAGTCACTAGCCTGCAGTGACAATTTTAAAAGCAGAGAGAGCATAAACACTGAGGTTCTGGTTATCAGAGCCTCAGTGATACAGTTAGGCACCACACAGGGAACACATACAGGGCATACCTTATGAGCACTGGGGTCCTGGCTAGCAGGATCCCAGTGACACAGGCAAAAACAAACATACATACAAGTAAAAATGGGGGTAACATGCCAGGCAAGATGGTACTTTCCTACAACACCTTCCTTGAGAAATCCTCCATCTTGAGTTTGGAGGATTCCCCCAATAGGATTAGGAATGTGCCCCCCTCCCCACAGGGAGAAGGCACAAAGAGGGTGTAGCCACCCTCAAGGACATTAGCCATTGGCTACTGCCCTCCCAGACCTAATCACACCTCTAAATTCAGTATTTAGGGGCTACCCAGGACCTAGGAAACTAGATTCCTGCAACCTGAAGAAACAAAAAGGACTGCTGACCTACAAGCCTGCAGAGAAGGAGGAAGACGACAACTGCTTTGGCCCCAGCCCTACCAGCCTGTCTCCAACTTCGAAAACCTGCAACCAGCGACGCATGCGATAGGGACCAGCGACCTCTGAAGCCTCAGAGTACTGCCTTGGATAAAAGGACCAAGAAACTCCCGTGAACAGCGGCCCTGTTCGGAACCAGCTACTTCTTTGCAGCAAAGAAGCAACTTCCAAAGACTGCACGTTTCACGCCGGAAGCATGAGACTTCTCACTCTGCACCCGACACCCCCGGCTCGAGATTCAGAGAACCAACACCTCAGGAAGGACTCCCTGGCGACTGCGAGCCCGTGAGGAACCAGAGACGACCCCCCTGAGCCCCCACAGCGACGCCTGCAGAGAGAATCCAGTGGCTCACCCTGACCACGACTGCCTGTAACAAGGGACCCGACGCCTGGAACCAGCACTGCACCCGCAGCCCCCAGGACCTGAAGGAACCGAACCTCAGTGCAGGAGTGACCCCCAGGCGACCCTCTGCCTTGCCCGGGTGGTGGCTGTCCAGAGAAGTCCCACCTGTGCCTGCCTGCACCGCTAGAGTGACCCCCTGGTCCCTCTATTGTTTCCTACCTGAAACCCGACGCCTCCTTTGCACATTGCACCCGGCCGCCCCGTGCCACTGAGGGTGTGTATTGTGTGCTTACTTGTGCCCCCCCAGTGTTCTACAAAACCCCCCTGGTCTGCCCCCAAGGACACAGGTACTTACCTGCTGGCAGACTAGAACCGGAGCACCCCTGTTCTCCATAGGTACCTATATGTTTTGGGCACCTCTTTGACCTCTGCACCTGACTGGCCCTGAGCTGCTGGTGTGGTAACTTTGGGGTTGCCTTGAACCCCCAACGGTGGGCTGCCTATGCCCCAGGACTGAGACTTGTAAGTGTTTTACTTACCTCCTAATCTAACCTTTACTTACCTCCCCCAGGAACTGTTGATGTTTGCACTGTGCCCACTTTGAAAACAGCTTATTGCCATTTTTACAAAGACTGTACATGATATTGCTTTTATTCAAAGTTCCTAAAGTATCTAAGTGAAGTACCTTGCGTTTAAAGTGTTTACTGCAAATCTTGAACCTGTGGTTCCTAAAATAAACTAAGAAAATGTATTTTTCTATATAAAAACCTATTGGCCTGGAATAAGTATTTGAGTGTGTGTTCCTCATTTAATGCCTGTGTGTGTACAATAAATGCTTAACACTACCTTCTGATAAGCCTGCTGCTCGACCATACTACCACAAAATAGAGCATTAGAATTATCTAATTTTGCCACTATCTTACCTCTAAGGGGAACCCTTGGACTCTCTGCACACTATTTCTTACTTCAAATAGTATAAACAGAGCCAACTTCCTACATTGGTGGAGCAGCGGTGGGGTCTAAGACTTTGCATTTGCTGGACTACTCAGCCAATACCTGATCACATGACTAAATTCCAAAAAATTTCATTAGAAACTGATTTTTGCAATTTGAGCTATTTTTATAAATTTTTAAAAGTCCTGCTAGGGACTTGAGTAAGTCCCTGTTGGCATTTCTTTTAGAGTTTAAACGTTTGTAAAAGTTTGGATTAAGTTCTAGAAATAGTTTAGATTCTTAAAAAGTATCCCAACTTTTAGAAAAGTAATGTCTAGCACATGGTCTGGTAGTGGAACTCAACCTCACCCCTTACCTGCATCTAGGGATGTCAGAGTTAAGGACTCTCTGTAAACTAAAAAATATAAAGACAAGGTCAAACCCTACCAAAGTTAAGTGCCAGTTGCTTTTGGCAGAGTTTGCAAAAGCCCACCCCTCTGAGGATAACCCTACAGAGGGGTAAACTAGTGACCAGGAGGATAATTCCCTCCCTCCTGTCCTAGTTAGGGAGGCCAGGGTCCCTCGAACCCTGACTCCACAAGTGATAGTCAGAGATACTGGTTCTTCCACAGGAGAGTCCAGTAACTCTGGAAGCATTGAGGACAGCCTTAATGAAGATGACCTCCTGTTTGCCAGGATGGCCAAAAGATTGGCTTTGGAGAGACAGCTCCTAGCCATAGAGAGGGAAAGACAAGAGATGGGTTTAGCTCCCATCAATGGTGGCAGCAACACAAATAGGGTCAGAGAAAGTACTGACATGCTAAAAATCCCCAAAGGAATTGTAACAAAATATGAAGATGGTGATGACATCACCAAATGTATCACAGCTTTTGAGAGGGCTTGTGCAACCAGAAAAGTTAACAGATCTCACTGGGGTGCTCTCCTTTGGGAAATGTTCACTGGAAAGCGTAGGGATAGACTCCTCACACTCTCTGGTAAAGATTAAGAATCCTATGACCTCATGAAGGCTACCCTGATTGAGGGCTTTGGATTCTCAACTGAGGAGTACAGGATTAGGTTCAGGGGGGCTCAAAGATCCTCGAGCCAGACCTGGGTTGATTTTGTCAAACCACCAGATGGTTGGGTTAATGGCAGTGGTGTAAATGATTATGAAGGGCTGTATAACTTGTTTATAAAGGAACACCTTTTAAGTAATTGTTTCAATGATAAACTGCATCAGCATCTGTGAGAAAGTAGCCTCTTTCTAGCCTTGTTACCCCCACTTTTGGCCTGTTTGTGAGTGTATGTCAGGGTGTTTTCACTGTCTCACTGGGATCCTGCTAGACAGGGCCCAGTGCTCATTGTGAAAACCCTATGTTTTCAGTATGTTTGTTATGTGTCACTGGGACCCTGCTAGTCAGGACCCCAGTGCTCATAAGTTTGTGACCTATATGTATGTGTTCCCTGTGTGATGCCTAACTGTCTCACTGAGGCTCTGCTAACCAGAACCTCAGTGGTTATGCTCTCTCTTTACAAATTGTCACTAACAGGCTAGTGACCAATTTCACCAATTCACATAGGCATACTGGAACACCCTTATAATTCCCTAGTATATGGTACTGAGGTACCCAGGGTATTGGGGTTCCAGGAGATCCCTATGGGCTGCAGCATTTCTTTTGCCACCCATAGGGAGCTCTGACAATTCTTACACAGGCCTGCCACTGCAGCCTGAGTGAAATAACGTCCACGTTATTTCACAGCCATTTACCACTGCACTTAAGTAACTTATAAGTCACCTATATGTCTAACCTTTACCTGGTAAAGGTTGGGTGCTAAGTTACTTAGTGTGTGGGCACCCTGGCACTAGCCAAGGTGCCCCCACATCATTCAGGGCAAATTCCCCGGACTTTGTGAGTGCGGGGACACCATTACACGCGTGCACTATACATAGGTCACTACCTACGTTTAGCGTCACAATGGTAACTCCGAACATGGCCATGTAACATGTCTAAGATCATGGAATTGTCTCCCCAATGCAATTCTGGCATTGGGGAGACAATTCCATGATCCTCTGAGTCTCTAGCACAGACCCGGGTACTGCCAAACTACCTTTCCCGGGGTTTCACTGCAGCTGCTGCTGCTGCCAACCCCTCAGACAGGTTTCTGCCCTCCTGGGGTCCAGCCAGGCTTGGCCCAGGAAGGCAGAACAAAGGACTTCCTCAGAGAGAGGGTGTTACACCCTCTCCCTTTGGAAATAGGTGTCAGGGCTGGGGAGGAGTAGCCTCCCCCAGCCTCTGGAAATGTTTTGATGGGCACAGATGGTGCCCATCTCTGCATAAGCCAGTCTACACCGGTTCAGGGATCCCTCAGCCCTGCTCTGGCGCGAAACTGGACAAAGGAAAGGGGAGTGACCACTCCCCTGACCTGCACCTCCCTTGGGAGGTGCCCAGAGCTCCTCCAGTGTGCTCCAGACCTCTGCCATCTTGGAAACAGCGGTGCTGCTGGCACACTGGACTGCTCTGAGTGGCCAGGGCCAGCAGGTGACGTCAGAGACTCCTTCTGATAGGCTCTTACCTGTGTTGCTAGCCTATCCTCCTTCCTAAGTAGCCAAACCTCCTTTTCTGGCTATTTAGGGTCTCTGCTTTGGGAAATTCTTTAGATAACGAATGCAAGAGCTCATCACAGTTCCTCTGCATCTCTCTCTTCACCTTCTGCCAAGGAATCTACCGCTGACTGCTCTGGACGCCTGCAAAACCGCAACAAAGTAGAAAAGATGACTACTGCAACCTCGTATCGCTGATCCAGCTGCCTTCTTGACTGCTTTCCTGGTGGTGCATGCTGTGGGGGTAGTCTGCCTCCTCTCTGCACTAAAAGCTCCGAAGAAATCTCCCGTGGGTCGACGGAATCTTCCTCCTGCAACCGCAGGCACCTAAAGACTGCATCACTTGTCCTCTGGGTCCCCTCTCAGCACAACGAGCGTGGTCCCTGGAACTCAGCAACTCTGTCCAAGTGACTCCCACAGTCCAGTGACTCTTCAGTCCAAGTTTGGTGGAGGTAAGTCCTTGCCGCCCCACGCTAGACTGCATTGCTGGGTACCGCGTGATTTGCAGCTGCTCCGGTTCCTGTGCACTCTTCCAGGATTTCCTTTGTGCACAGCCAAGCCTGGGTCCCCGACACTCTAACCTGCAGTGCACGACCTCCTGAGTTGTCCTCCGGCGTCGTGGGACCTTCCTTTGTGACTTCGGGTGAGCTCCGGTTCACTCTTCTTTGTAGTGCCTGTTCCGGCACTTCTGCGGGTGCTGCTTGCTTCTGAGTGGGCTCCTTGTCTTGCTGAGCCGCAGCAGCATCCAAAAACCTTAACCGCAACCCTTGCAGCTAGCAAGGCTTGTTTGCGGTCTTTCTGCACGGAAACACCTCTGCAAGCTTCTTCACGATGTGGGACATACATCCTCCAAAGGGGAAGTTCCTAGTCCTCTTCGTTCTTGCAGAATCCACAGCTTCTACCATCCGGTGGCAGCTTCTTTGCACCCTCAGCGGGCATTTCTTGGGCATCTGCCCACTCACGACTTGAGTGTGACTCTTAGACTTGGTCCCCTTGTTCCACAGGTACTCTCGTCTGGAAATCCATCGTTGTTGCATTGCTGGTGTTGGTCTTCCTTGCAGAATTCCCCTATCACGACTTCTGTGCTCTCTGGGGAACTTAGGTGCACTTTGCACCCACTTTTCAGGGTCTTGGGGTGGGCTATTTTTCTAACCCTCACTGTTTTCTTACAGTCCCAGTGACCCTCTACAAGGTCACATAGGTTTGGGGTCCATTCGTGATTCGCATTCCACTTTTGGAGTATATGGTTTGTGTTGCCCCTATACCTATGTGCTCTCATTGCAATCTATTGTGACTGTACATTGCTTGCATTGCTTTCTATTGCTATTACTGCATATTTTTGGTATTGTGTACATGTATCTTGTGTATATTTGCTATCCTCATACTGAGGGTACTCACTGAGATACTTTTGGCATATTGTCATAAAAATAAAGTACCTTTATTTTTAGTATATCTGTGTATTGTGTTTTCTTATGATATTGTGCATATGACACCAGTGGTATAGTAGGAGCTTTACACGTCTCCTAGTTCAGCCTAAGCTGCTCTGCTAACCTACCCTTTTCTATCAGCCTAAGCTGCTAGACACCTCTTCTACACTAATAAGGGATAACTGGACCTGGTGCAGAGTGTAAGTACCCCTTGGTACCACTACAAACCAGGCCAGCCTCCTACAGCATCTGGTAGACCTAGGTCCAATTTCTCCCCAAGAATTGGGAAAGAATGTAGACCACTGGGTCAAGAGAAGGGTGACCAAGACTTCAGCAGGGGGTGACCAAAAGAAAGGGGTCACAAAGCCTCCCCAGGGGAAGTCTTGAGACATCCAAGGGGAAAAGTGAAGAGTCTTCTGCAGGGCCCCACAAACCTACACAGGAGGGTGGGTCCAAAGTCTCTTCGCAATCCTCATTTGGGAACAAGGGTAAAAACTTTGATCCCAAAGAGGCCTGGTGTCGCAGCTGTAGTCGCCATGGACACCAAACTTGAGACAAGGCCTGTCCCAAGAAAGGTTCCACTTCAACTACTACTCCAGTTAGCACTGGAATAGCCAGTTTCCAGGTGGGATCAACAGTGTGCCCAGAGCAAATCAGGGTTCACACTGAAGCTACATTAGTCTCTGAGGGTGGGGTGGACCTAGACACACTAGCTGCCTGGCCGCCTAATATGCAAAAATACAGGCAACAGCTCTTAATTAATGGGACTAGAGTAGAGGCCCTGAGGGATACGTGTGCCAGTGTCACTATGGTGACAGACAAACTGGTTTCCCCAGGACAATACCTGACTGGACAAACTTATCCAGTCACAATGATGACAATCAGACTAAAGTACATCACATGGCTATGGTAACTTTAAAATGGGGAGGGGTCACTGGCCTGAAGCAGGTGGTAGTCTCTTCTGCTATACCAGTAGAATGTCTGCTTGGAAATGATCTGGAGTCCTCAGCATGGGCTGAAGTAGATCTCAAAACCCATGTAGCCATGCTGGGTATCCCTGAACTGGTTTGTGTCAAGACCAGGGCACAGTGCAGAGCTCAGGATGAAAAAGAAGTGTTGGAGTTTGGAATAATGGCCCAACCTTCCAAGAGAAAAGGAACGAAGAATGGGGAAGCAGCCTCAGCACAGAAAAAGAAACAGAACTTCTCTTCTCAGGAAGAAGTTCTATCCCCTGAGGAAATTGACTCTATGGAGCTCTTGGGCCCAGGGTGACCCTCACGGGAACAGCTGTGCAAGGGGCAGGAAACTTGTCCCTCTCTTGAATGCCTAAGACAGCAAGCAGCTGAACAAGAAAAATGAATTGTCAGTGGAACCCACAGGGTCTATTGGGAAGATGGACTCCTTTACACTGAGGCAAGAGATCCCAAACCTGGTGCCACTAGGAGAGTGGTAGTGCCTCAGGAGTTTAGGGAGATCATTCTGACCTTAGCCCATGACATTCCCCTTGCTGGGCATTTGGGACAAAGCAAGACATGGAAGAGGTTAGTCAACCATTTCTATTGGCCCAATATGTCCCAGAAGGTAAAGGAGTTTTGTACCTCCTGTGCCACCATTTAAGCCAGTGGTAAGACAGGTGGCCATCCAAAGAACCCCCTCATTCCACTTCCATTGGTGGGGTCCCCTTTGAAAGAGTGGGAGTGGATATAGTTGGTCCACTTGAACCTCCCACAGCATCAGGGAATCAGTATATCCCAGTAGTAGTGGATCATGCTACTAGGTACCCTGAGGCAATTCCCCTTAGGTCCACTACTGCCCCTGCAGTAGCCAAAGAACTCTTTGGTATTTTTACCAGATTGGGATTTCCGAAGGTGGTGGTTTCTGACAGAGGTACCAACTTCATGTCAGTTTACCTGAATCATGTGTGGAATGAGTGTGGGGTGACTAACAAATTCACCACACCATACCATCCACAAACCAATGGTCTTGTTGAGAGATTTAACGAGTCATTGAAGGGCATGATCATGGGGCTCCCTGAAGAACTCAAAAGGAGATGGGATGTCCTCTTGCCATGCCTGCTTTTTGCCTACAGAGAGGTGCCTCAGAAGGGAGTAGGGTTTTCCCCTTTTGAACTTCTGTTTGGCCATCCTGTTAGGGGACCACTAGCTCTTGTTAAAGAAGGCTGGGAGAGATCTCTCCATGAGCCTAAGCAAGATATAGTGGACTATGTACTAGGCCTACGTTCAAGGATGGAAGAGTGCATGGAAAAGGCAAGCAAAAACCTTGAGGCCAGCCAACAACTCCAGAAGATGTGGTATGGCCAAAATGCTGCTATGGTTGAGTTTCAGCCAGGGCAGAAAGTCTGGGTTCTGGAGCCAGTGGCTCCCAGCGCACTTCAGGACAAATGGAGTGGCCCTTACCCAGTGCTAGAGAAGAAGAGTCAGGTCACCTACCTGGTGGACCTAGGCACTAGCAGGACCACCAAGAGGTTGATGTTAACCGCATAAAACTCTTCCATGACAGAGCAGATGTAAACGTGTTAATGGTTACAGATGAGGGCCAGGAAGCAGAGAGTGAACCCCTCCCTGTTCTCCTCTCCACTGACCCTAAAGATGGCAGAGTAGATGGAGTGATCTTTTCAAACACCCTCTCTGGCCAACAGCAAGCTGACTGCAGGCAAGTCCTCCAGCAGTTTGCTGAGCTCTTTTCCCTAACCCCTGGTCAGACACACCTGTGTCCCCATGATGTCGACACAGGAGACAGCATGCCTGTCAAAAACATAAACAAAATATTCAGACAATCTGATCAAGTTAAGGAAAGCATCAAAGTGGAAGTCCACAAGATGCTGGAGTTGGGAGTGATTGACAGTCCCTGGGCTAGCCCAGTGGTCTTGGTCCCCAAACCTCATACCAAAGATGGCAAGAGAGAGATGAGGTTCTGTGTGGACTACAGAGGGCTTAATTCTGTCACCAAGACATATGCTCATCCCGTTCTAAGGGCAGATGAGCTGATTGATAAATTGGGTGCTGCCAATTACTTGAGTACCTTTGACTTGACAGCAGGGTACTGGTAAATAAGAATGACACCAGGAGCAAAAGAGAAAACAGCATTCTCTACACCTGATGGGCATTACCAGTTTACTGTGATGCCCTTTGGCTTAAAGAATGTCCCTGCCACCTTCCAAAGGTTGGTGAATCAAGTCTTTGCTGGCTTGGACTCCTTTAGTGTAGCTTATCTTGATGATTTTGCTGTCTTTAAGTCCACCTGGCAGGATCACCTGGTCCACCTGAAGAAGGTTTTGCAGGCCCTGCAAGCAGCAGGCCTCTCTATCAAGGCATCTAAATGTCAGATAGGGCAGGGTACTGTGGTTTACTTGGGACACCTTATAGGTGGAGGCCATGCTCAGCCACTCCAACCTAAGATCCAGACTATTCTGGACTGGGTAGCTCCAAAAACCCAGACTCAAGTCAAGGCATTCCTTGGCTTGACTGGGTACTTCAGGAGGTGTGTGAAGGGATATGGATCAATAGTGACACCCCTCACTGAACTTACCTCCAAGAAAATGCCCAAGAAAGTGAACTGGACCGTGGACTGTCAAAAGGCCTTTGACACCCTGAAGCAAGCAATGTGCACAGCACCAGTTTTAAAGCTCCAGATTACTCTAAGCAGTTCATTGTGCAGACAGATGCCTCTGAACATGGGATAGGATCCACCCTGTCCCAAAACAAATGATGATGGGCTTGACCAGCCTGTTGCTTTTATTAGCAGGAGGTTACTCCTTAGGGAGCAGCGTTGTAGTGCCATTGAGATGGAGGCCTTCCAGGTTCTTCCACTTAGAAAATGAAGACTCGCTTGGGAAAGGTTAGTCTCATCCCCTTTTTTGGGGGGCAGGGTTGTTGTAGGAGGTTGGCCTGGCTTGTAGTGGGTACCAGAGGTACTTACACCTTGTGCCAGGTCCAGTTATCCCTTATTAGTGTAGAAAAGGTGTTTCTAGCAGCTTAGGCTGATAGAAGGTAGCTATGGCAAAGAAGCTTAGGCTGAACTAGGAGACATGTAGAGCTCCTACTATACCACTGGTGTCATATGCACAATATCATAAGAAAACACAATACACAGAAGTACTAAAAATAAAGGTACTTTATTTTTATGACAATATGCCAAAAGTATCTCAGTTAGTACCCTCAGTATGAGGATAAGTTATATACACAAGATATATGTACACAAACCAAAATTATGCAGGTAATAGCAAGAAAAGTAATGCAAACAGTGTAGAATCACAATAGATTGCAATAGGAGCACATAGGTATAGGGGCAACACAAACCATATACTCCAAAAGTGGAATGCGAACCACAAATGGACCCCAAACCTATGTGAGCTTGTAGAGGGTCGCTGGGACTGTAAGAAAATAGTGAGGGTTAGAAAAATAGCCCACCCCAAGACCCTGAAAAGGTAGGTGTAAAGTGCACCTACTACCCCCAGAGAGCACAGAAGTCGTGATAGGGGGATTCTGCAGGAAGAACAAACACCAGCAATGCAACAACAGTGGATTTCCGGACCTGAGTACTTGTAAGACAAGGGGACCAAGTCCAATAGTCGCGACAGTGTTGAGAGTGGGCAGGAGCCCAGGAAATGCCAGCTGAGGGTGCAAGGAAGCTGGCACTGGTTGGAATAAGCTTGGAGTTCTGCAAGAAAGAAGAGAGCTAGTGACTTCTCCTTTGGAAGACGGATGCCCCACGTCGCGATGAAGCTTGCAGAGGTGTTCCAATGCAGAAAGACCGCAAACAAGCCTTGCTAGCTGCAAGGGTCGCAGTAGAGGTTTTTGGGTGCTGCTGTGGCCCAGGAGGGACCAGGATGTCGCCACTTGGAGGAGGAGACAAAGGGGGCACCCAGCAACTCAGGGAGCCCTCACAGAAGCAGGCAGCACCCGCAGAAGTACCTGAACAGGCACTTGGAAGGAAAGTGAACCAGAGTCCACCCGAAGTCACATAAGGGAGTCCCACGACACCGGAGGACAACTCAGAAGGTTGTGCACTGCAGGAAGGAGTATCGGGGACCCAGGCTTGGCTGTGCACAAAGGAAATCCTGGAAGAGTGCACAGGAGCCAGAGCAGCTGCAAAACACGTGGTACCCAGTAATGCAGTCTAGCGTGGGGAGACAAGGACTTACCTCCACCAAACTTGGACTGAAGAGTCACTGGACTGTGGGAGTCACTGGGACAGAGTTGCTGAGTTCCAGGGACCACGCTCGTCGGGATGAGAGGGGACCCAGAGGACCAGTGTTGCAGTCTTTTGGTGCCTGCGTTAGCAGGGGGAAGATTCCGTCGACCCACTGGAGATTTCTTCGGAGCTTCTGGTGCAGGGAGGAGGCAGGCTACCCCCAGAGCATGCACCACCTGGAAATAGTCGAGAAAGTCGGCAGGATAAGGTGATACAAGGTTGCTAGTAGTCATCTTGCTACTTTGTTGCGGTTTTGCAGACGTCCTGAGCAGTCAGCGGTCGATCCTTTGGCAGAAGGTGAACAGGGAGATGCAGAGGAACTCTGGTGAGCTCTTGCATTCGTTATCTAAAGAATTCCCCAAAGCAGAGACCCTAAATAGCCAGAAAAGGAGATTTGGCACCAAGGAAGGAGGATTGGCTACCAAGAGAGGTAAGAGCCTATCAGAAGGAGCCTCTGATGTCACCTGCTGGCACTGGCCACTCAGAGCAGTCCAGTGTGCCACAAACACCTCTGTTTCCAAGATGACAGAGGTCTGGGACACACTGGAGGAGCTCTTGGCACCTCCCCTGGGAGGTGCAGGTCAGGGGAGTGGTCACTCCCCTTTCCTTTGTCCAGTTTCACGCCAGAGCAGGGCTGGGGGATCCCTAAACCGGTGTAGACTGGCTTATGCAGAGATGGGCACCATCTGTGCCCATCAAAGCATTTCCAGAGGCTGGGGGAGGCTACGCCCCCCCCAGCCCTGACACCTATTTCCAAAGGGAGCTGGCAGGATGAGGCGATACAAGGTTGCTAGTAGTCGTCTTGCTACTTTGTTGCGGTTTTGCAGGCGTCCTGAGCAGTCAGCGGTCGATCCTTTGGCAGAAGGTGAAGAGGGAGATGCAGAGGAACTCTGGTGAGCTCTTGCATTAGTTATCTGGTGAGATCCCCAAAGCAGAGACCCTAAATAGCCAGAAAAGGAGGTTTGGCTACCTAGGAAGAAGAGGATTCGCTACCAAGAGAGGTAAGAGCCTATCAGAAGGAGCCTCTGACGTCACCTGCTGGCACTGGCCACTCAGAGCAGTCCAGTGTGCCACAGACACCTCTGTTTCCAAGATGGCAGAGGTCTGGGACACACTGGAGGAGCTCTGGGCACCTCCCCTGGGAGGTGCAGGTCAGGGGAGTGGTCACTCCCCTTTCCTTTATCCAGTTTTGCGCCAGAGCAGGGCTGGGGGATCCCTGAACCGGTGTAGACTGGCTTATGCAGAGATGGGCACCATCTGTGCCCATCAAAGCATTTCCAGAGGCTGGGGGAGGCTACTCCTCCCCAGCCTTCACACCTATTTCCAAAGGGAGAGGGTGTTACACCCTCTCTCAGAGGAAATCCTTTGTTCTGCCTTCCTGGGCCAGGGCTGCCTGGACCCCAGGAGGGCAGAAACCTGTCTGAGGGGTTGGCAGCAGCAGCAGCTGCAGTGGAGACCCCGGAAAGGCAGTTTGGCAGTACCCGCGTACTATGCTAGAGACCCGGGGGATCATGGAATTGTCCCCCCAATGCCAGAATGACATTGGGGTGACAATTCCATGATCTTAGATATGTTACATGGCCATGTTCGGAGTTACCATTGTGATGCTATACATAGGTAGTGACCTATGTATAGTGCACACGTGTAATGGTGTCCCCGCACTCTGAACGATTTGGGGGCACCTTGGCTAGTGCCAGGGTGCCTACACACTAAGTGACTTTGCACCCAACCTTCACCAGGTGAAGGTTAGACATATAGGTGACTTATAAGTTACTTAAGTGCAGTGTAAAATGGCTGTGAAATAACGTGGACGTTATTTCACGCAGGCTGCAATGGCATGCCTGTGTAAGAATTGTCAGAGCTCCCTATGGGTGGCAAAAGAAATGTTGCAACCCATAGGGATCTCCTGGAACCCCAATACCCTGGGTACCTCAGTACCATATACTAGGGAATTATATGGGTGTACCAGTATTTCAATGTGAATTGGTAAATTTAGTCACTAGCCTGTTAGTGACAAATCTGGAAAGCAGAGAGAGCATAACCACTGAGGTTTTAGTTAGCAGAGCCTCAGTGAGACAGTTTAGGCATCACACAGGGAACACATACAGGGCACATACTTATGAGCACTGGGGCCCTGTCTGGCAGGGTCCCAGTGACACATAGACTAAAACAACATATATACAGTGAAATATGGGGGTAACATGCCAGGCAAGATGGTACTTTCCTACAGTTGTGTAAGGAAATGCCTCCTTGGCATGGTTACCCCCTAACATTTTGCCTTTGCTGATGCTAAGTTTTGATTGAAAGTGTGCTGGGACCCTGCTAACCAGGCCCCAGCACCAGTGTTCTTTCCCTAAACTATACCTTTGTCTCCACAATTGGCGCAACCCTGGCACTCAGGTAAGCCCCTTGTAACTGGTACCCATGGTACTGAGGGCCCTGATGCCAGGGAAGGTCTCTAAGGGCTGCAGCATGTCTTATGCCACCCTGGGGAGCCCTCACTCAGCACAGGCACACTGCCTCACAGCTTGTGATTGCTGGTGGGGAGAAAATGACTAAGTCGACATGGCTCTCCCCTCAGAGTGCCATGCCAACCTCACACTGCCTATGGCATAGGTAAGTCACCCCTCTATCAGGCCTTACAGCCCTAAGGCAGGGTGCACTATACCACAGGTGAGGGCATATGTGATTGAGCACTATGCCCCTACAGTGTCTAAGCGAAACCTTAGACATTGTAAGTGCAGGGTAGCCATAAGAGTATATGGTCTGGGAGTTTGTCAAACACGAACTCCACAGTTCCATAATGGCTACACTGAAATCTGGGAAGTTTGGTATCAAACTTCTCAGCACAATAAATGCACACTGATGCCAGTATGCAATTTATTGTAACATGCACCCAGGGGGCATCTTAGAGATGCCCCCTGAATACAATCCGACTTCTAGTGTCAGCTGACCAGTTTCTGCCAGGCTGCCACACACCCTACATGTTGCTGGCCACATGGGGAGAGTGCCTTTGTCACTCTAGGGCCAGGAACAAAGCCTGTACTGGGTGGAGGTGCTTCTCACCTCCCCCTGCAGGAACTGTAACACCTGGCTGTGAGCCTCAAAGGCTCACCCCTTTTGTTACAGCACCCCAGGGCATCCCAGCTAGTGGAGATGCCCGCCCCTCCGGCCACTGCACCCACTTTTGGCGGCAAGGCTGGAGGAGATAATGAGAAGAACAAGGAGTCACCCACCAGTCAGGACAGCCCCTAAGGTGTCCTGAGCTGAGGTGAACCCTGCCTTGAGAAATCCTCCATCTTGAGTTTGGAGGATTCCCCCAATAGGATTAGGGATGTGCCCCCCCTCCCCACAGGGAGGAGGCACAAAGAGGGTGTAGCCACCCTCAAAGACAGTAGCCATTGGCTACTGCCCTCCTAGACCTAAGCACCCCCCTAAATTCAGTATTTAGGGGCTTCCCAGAACCTAGGAAACTAGATTCTTGCAACCTGAAGAAACAAGAAGGACTGCTGACCTACAAGCCTGCAGAGATGGAGGAAGACGACAACTGCTTTAGCCCCAGGCCTACCGGCCTGTCTCCAACTTCGAAAACCTGCAACCAGCGACGCATCCGACAGGGACCAGCGACCTCTGACGCCTTAGAGGACTGCCCTCGACTAAAGGACCAAGAAACTCCTCTGAACAGCGGCCCTGTTCAAAACTAGCTACTTCTTTGCAACAAAGAAGCAACTTCCAAAGCCTGCACATTTTCCGCCGGAAGCGTGAGACTTCTCACTCTGCACCCGACGCCCCTGGCTCAAGATTCAGAGAACCAACACCTCAGGGAGGACTCCCTGGCGACTGCAAGCCAGTTAGTAACCAGAGACGACCCCCCTATGCCCCCACAGCGACGCCTGCAGAAAGAATCCAGAGGCTCCCCCTGACCGCGACTGCCTGTAACAAGGGACCCGACGCCTGGAACCAACACTGCACCCGCAGCCCCCAGGACCTGAAGGAACCGAACCTCAGCACAGGAGTGACCCCCTCTACCTTGCCCAGGTGGTGGCTGTCCCGAGAAGCCCCCCCTGGGCCTGCCTGCACCGCTAGAGTGACCTCCGGGTCCCTCCATTGTTTTCTACCTGAAACCCGACACCTGCTTTGCACACTGCACCCGGCCGCCCCTGTGCCGCTGAGGGTGTGTTATGTGTGCCTACTTGTGTCCCCCTCAGTGTTCTACAAAACCCCCCTGGTCTGCCCCCCGAGGACACAGGTACTTATCTGCTGGCAGACTGGAACCGGAGCACCCCTGTTCTCCAGAGGCACCTATGTGTTTTGGGCACCTCTTTGACCTCTGCACCTGACCGGCCCTGAGCTGCTGGTGTGGTAACTTTGGGGTTGCCTTGAACCCCCAAAGGTGGGCTGCCTATGCCCCAGGACTGAGACTTTTAAGTGTTTTACTTACCTCCTAAACTAACCTTTACTTACCTCCCCCAGGAACTGTTGATTTTTGCACTGTGTCCACTTTGAAAGAGCTTATTGCCATTTTTACAAAGACTGTATATGATATTGCTTTTATTCAGAGTTCCCAAAGTATCTAAGTGAAGTACCTTCCATTTAAAGTGTTTACTGCAAATCATGAACCTGTGGCTCTTAAAATAAACTAAGAAAATATATTTTTCAATATGAAAACCTATTGGCCTGGAGTAAGTCTTTAATTGTGTGTTCTCCATTTATTGCCTGTGTGTGTACAACAAATGCTTAACTCTACCCTCTGATAAGCCTACTGCTCGACCACACTACCACAAAATAGAGCATTAGAAATATCTAATTTTGCCACTATCTAAACTGTAAGGGGAACCATTGGACTCTGTGTACACTATTTATTACTTTGAAATAGTATATACAGAGCCAACTTCCTACACAAGGCTTGTTGGATGAATCCAGCGACGCAAACAGCCTGCATCCAACATCTTGACTTGGGACATCTCCTGCACCATGCAGGAACCTGTAGCCATCTTCCTTGGTGCTCTTCTGCAGACTTCTTCTAACCTTAGAATCCTCTTTTGCACCATCTTCTAGGTTGGCAGGGGCTCCTGTCCTTCCTGGAATCTTCTCCGACTTCTGGACTTGGTCTCCTCTCTTCACAGGTCTTCAGGTCTAGGAATCCACCATTTGTTGATTGCAATCTTGCCTCGTTATTGCAATATCCCTTATCACCACTTGTAGTGTGTCCTGAGGAAACTTGCAGTACTTTACTCCTACGTTCCTGGGCTCTGGGGTGGGGTATTTTACTTACCTTTGGTGTTTTCTTAGACTCTCAGTGCCCCTCTACACACTACACTTGTCTGGGGGGAATTTGTGAAACGCATTCCACTTTCTTAGTATATGGTTTGTGTTGCCCCTGGGCATTTTGCATTCTATTGTATTTTCTACTGTTTACACTATTCTATGACTATTCACTTACCTGATTTTGGTCTCTAGTGTCTGTATTGTGTATAATACCTACGTACAGAAGGAGTATTGCCTCTAAGATATTTTTGGCCTTGTGTCACTAAAATAAAGTACCATTGTTTTGGGTAACACTGAGTATTGTATTTTATTGTGTATAAGTACTGTATAACTACAGGGAGTGCAGAATTATTAGGCAAGTTGTATTTTTGAGGATTAATTTTATTATTGAACAACAACCATGTTCTCAATGAACCCAAAAAACTCATTAATATCAAAGCTGAATATATTTGGAAGTAGTTTTTAGTTTGTTTTTAGTTTGAGCTATGTTAGGGGGATATCTGTGTGTGCAG
Organism: Pleurodeles waltl; assembly: GCF_031143425.1. Lineage (NCBI taxonomy): Eukaryota > Metazoa > Chordata > Amphibia > Caudata > Salamandridae > Pleurodeles > Pleurodeles waltl. The sequence continues at coordinate 1,149,810 of NC_090447.1, forward strand.
GTGACTATTACTGTGCATAATTATTAGGCAACTTAACAAAAAAAAATATATACCCATTTCAATTATTTATTATTACCAGTGAAACCAATATAACATCTCAACATTCACAAATATACATTTCTGACATTCAAAAACAAAACAAAAACAAATCAGTGACCAATATAGCCACCTTTCTTTGCAAGGACACTCAAAAGCCTGCCATCCATGGATTCTGTCAGTGTTTTGATCTGTTCACCATCAACATTGCGTGCAGCAGCAACCACAGCCTCCCAGACACTGTTCAGAGAGGTGTACTGTTTTCCCTCCTTGTAAATCTCACATTTGATGATGGACCACAGGTTCTCAATGGGGTTCAGATCAGGTGAACAAGGAGGCCATGTCATTAGATTTCCTGCTTTTATACCCTTTCTTGCCAGCCACGCTGTGGAGTACTTGGACGCGTGTGATGGAGCATTGTCCTGCATGAAAATCATGTTTTTCTTGAAGGATGCAGACTTCTTCCTGTACCACTGCTTGAAGAAGGTGTCTTCCAGGAACTGGCAGTAGGACTGGGAGTTGAGCTTGACTCCATCCTCAACCCGAAAAGGCCCCACAAGCTCATCTTTGATGATACCAGCCCAAACCAGTACTCCACCTCCACCTTGCTGGCGTCTGAGTCGGACTGGAGCTCTCTGCCCTTTACCAATCCAGCCACGGGCCCATCCATCTGGCCCATCAAGACTCACTCTCATTTCATCAGTCCATAAAACCTTAGAAAAATCAGTCTTGAGATATTTCTTGGCCCAGTCTTGACGTTTCAGCTTGTGTGTCTTGTTCAGTGGTGGTCGTCTTTCAGCCTTTCTTACCTTGGCCATGTCTCTGAGTATTGCACACCTTGTGCTTTTGGGCACTCCAGTGATGTTGCAGCTCTGAAATATGGCCAAACTGGTGGCAAGTGGCATCGTGGCAGCTGCACGCTTGACTTTTCTCAGTTCATGGGCAGTTATTTTGCGCCTTGGTTTTTCCACACGCTTCTTGCGACCCTGTTGACTATTTTGAATGAAACGCTTGATTGTTCGATGATCACGCTTCAGAAGCTTTGCAATTTTAAGAGTGCTGCATCCCTCTGCAAGATATCTCACTATTTTTGACTTTTCTTAGCCTGTCAAGTCCTTCTTTTGACCCATTTTGCCAAAGGAAAGGAAGTTGCCTAATAATTATGCACACCTGATATAGGGTGTTGATGTCATTAGACCACACCCCTTCTCATTACAGAGATGCACATCACCTAATATGCTTAATTGGGAGTAGGCTTTCGAGCCTATACAGCTTGGAGTAAGACAACATGCATAAAGAGGATGATGTGGTCAAAATACTCATTTGCCTAATAATTCTGCACTCCCTGTATAAGTGGATTGCAGGCGCTTTGCATGTCTCCTAGTTCAGCCTTGGCTGCTGTGCTACAGCTACCTCTAGACAGCCTAAGCTGCTATAACACTACTACATTTCACTAAAAAGGGATAACTGGACCTGGTATAAGGTGCAAGTACCTTAGGTACCCACTACAAACCAGGCCAGCCTTCTACACTAAACAGTTGCTGTATATTCAGGGAGATGTTGCGGCAAGGAATAAAACCACATTGGTCTATATGTACAAGGTGCAGTAGCATCAGGAGCAACCTTTTTGCCAGAAATTTGCTGAGTATTTTATATTCAGTATTGAGCAGTGACAATGGTCTGTATGAAGATACTTCTATGGAGGTTTTACCTGGCCTCAGCAAAAAGGTCCTAAGTGCTTCTCTATTATCTTTCAAGGAAGTGTTGCACAGTTTTTATAATTGTGGCACTAGTCTGGTAGGGTAAGTGGAGTAGAATTCCACCGGAATCCCATCAGCGCGCAATGTTTTATTTCAGGCTAAGTCCTCAAGGGCTCCTCTAATTTCAGTCACATCAATGGGGGTAGAGAGGGTTTCTCTTTCAATGGTGGATACCCTCAGTAGTTTCACCTTACCTATACATTTTCTCTGGGGCTGAAAACGGAGGGGCTGTATATAATATGGAGTAAAAATCATGGAAATCTGTGTTCATCCCCAGATGCATTATCACTGGTCTCTGATTAGGTGTGTTGATTGCCAGGATGGGTGTGGGAGATGGGTCTGGGTGAATTAAATGTGCCAGCAGTGTGCCTGCTTTTTCCATCTCTGTGTGTACTTTCTGTGTGTAAGCTCTGTAATCTGTCGTGCGGAGGAGTTCTAATAATTCCGCATGTGTTATTCAGGAATCTTGTAATTTAGTTGCAGCATCTATGTCCTCAGCTGCTGCTGTCTCCAGGAGTCCTAGGTAATGGCAGCTGCCGCCGATCAAGGGTTAAGGGGCTGGGTGTTTACTGTCAGGGGGTGGGTTCAAAATAATAATTAAGAAAAAGTACCTGCTTGCCACTCCTGACTGCCTCCATCGCTCCTTTTCCTCCTGGCAGTCACTGAGTTACAGGCTTCTAATCCAGACACTGCTCTCATGCTAAAGCAAGCATTAGATCAGCGCCGGAACTGGCCCGAGAGGGCTGGTTTGATGCTTGCTCAGGCACAGGGAGCCTGTGCCATTTCTCCAATCCGGTTGTGTAACACAGCTGCGTTTGAGAAATGTAAGTGCGCATGTCGGTTTGGCCGGCGTAAGATGGCTGGCCAAACTGACATGCGCACTTTGACTGCCCACCACTTCTCCTCCTTATGGCCGGCCCTGCCCTAGATGTATTGTCAGACAGTGACCAGTGAAATGATAATAAAATTATTTTATTCTCATTTTATTTGTCATTGCCTGACTGACCAGGGGAGTGACGCTCCTCTGCCATTACGGAGGATCCGTCCCCGAGGGTGTCCTCTATATGTGTGAGTTCCCAAAGTACTTCTTGCCTTGCATCTACCACTGTACTGTTCAAGATACTGAACATCTCCACCTTGAATGCTCAGCATTCCACTAATGGTGTGAAGGCAGTTCCAGCATTTTCAGTAAAGTACACATCATTGGCTGTGGCCAGTATCTCTCCAAAGACTGCATCTTCCAGAAGTTGTGGTTGTAGATTACAAGTTGGAATTGGAGCTGGTACCCTGCCTCAGGACAGCAGAACCTCTAGTGCAATCTGATATTGTTTTCTCAAGGTACATAGCATGTGTATTGTTGGTTTGCAGTCGTTGAGGGCAAAGGAATCTGTCTATGCGGGAATGAAGTGCATGTGGATGAGAGCAGAAAGAGTATTTTCTCATACCTGTGTTATGATTTTGCTTATGTCCACAAGACCCCAACCCTCAACCCATCACAGCAGTTCCCAAGCTTGACACTACAAGCTTGTGCCCGGTGGGGGGGTTGTGAACAGTCCAACGTTGTGTCTAAGACTGAGTTAAAGTCTCCCCCCAAACTCCATGGATATGGAGCCCACTCTGATAAGGCAGGTGATAGGTGGCTAAAGGAGGCACCCTGCTCAGTATTGGGGGTGTAAATACATCCCAATACTAGTTGTTCACCATCCAGAGTGCCCTGCAACAAACCATAGCCACCTTGCATACCTATTTTAGTATTTAGTGCCTGAAATGGGATCCAGCCCTGAGCTACATAGCATCCCTTCCTGAGTAAGCAGAATAGGATGTGTTGAATAGCTGACCACACCATCTGTTGTGTAGCATGTGTGCCTCTGAAGCTACAAGATAGGTTTCTTGCAGGTAGACAAGTTGGGCACTGCGTCTATGTAGTTGTGCTTATATTCTTTGCCTTTTGTGTGCAGATTCCATACCCTGTACATTTCAGGTGATTATGTTGTATGCATTTGCTCTTGCCGACATATGTGGATTTGGTAGTCAGTAGATATTATATACGCCTGCACCCTTCTCCTACCCTCTCTCAGTAATAAACTAGGTGCGAACATCGAACAGTGATAAACATTCCCCTTCCAATTCTTGGTCCAGCGATGCTTCGTTGTTTGACCAAACTTTGAAACAAACAATAACAGTTTTAACATTATGAACCATGTGCCTTTGCCAATGGGGGAAGTGTTAGTAAGCCCATAAGGAACGTTGCAGTTGTGCTTTGTGTATGTATTGGCCAGTGTGAACCACTTGGATCCGGGAACCTAACTGGTAAAAAGAAGTTATACGCCTGTCTACAGCAGCTGAATAAAGAAATGTTCCCCAGATAAACTCACTCGGAGTTAGATTTAGTTTTAGGATAGGCTTCAGACAATGACTTAAACTGGTATGATAGCATGTCATATCCTTATGCATTGTGAGACTAGTGGTGCCAGTAGATCGTTGGCAGCCTTTGGGGTAATCGCTGGGAATAGTGCATTGGATTCAGAGTCCAATGCGCTTCCTTGCCAGAACTGGAACAGATGATCGGTTTGGTTACTCTCAGATTGGTCGCCAATCGAAAGGCCTCCAATTGTCCCTCCAATGCTTGTTGTGGGGACCTCCTGTTGATAAAAGCAACAGATTGATCCTGGCCCTCAGTGTTAAGCTGTGATAGAACTGCCCCTACCCCTAATTCAGAAGCATCAGTCTGACCTATGAATTTTTTGGAGTAACAAGGGCTTTTTAGGACAGGTGCATAGCACATGGCCTGTTTGAGCTCATCAAAAGCCTTTTGACAGCTAGCTGTCAATCATACCGTTTTAGGCATCTTCTTTGATGTGAGGTCATTAAGAGGGGCAGCTATTGTGCCATAATTCTTGTTGAACCTCCTGTAGTACCCTGTGAGGCCTAGGAAGGCTCTCACTTGGGTTTGAGTTGTAGGGGGAGCCCATTCCATAATGGTTTGGATCTTCCCCTGCAGTGGTATAATCTGTTCCCCACCTACAAGGTGGCCCAGATAAACCACTTTCCACTGCCCTATCTGGCACTTTGAGGCTTTGATAGTGAGGCCTGCATTTTGCAGGGCCTCCAAAACTTTCCACAGGTGGACCAGGTGATCATCCCAGGTGGAGCTAAAGACAGTTATAACATCTAGATATGCTCCACCAAGGGCTTCCAATCCTTGAAGGACTGTATTCACCAACCTCTGAAAAGTGGCCGGTGCATTTTTCAATCCAAAGGGCATAACAGTGAACTGATAGTGCCCTCCAATGGTTGAAAATGCTGTTTTTGGTTTAGCATCTTCTGATAACTTGATCTGCCAATACCCTGCAGTTAAGTCAAAAGTGCTTAGATACTTGGCAGAAGCCAGTGTATCTATCAGCTCATCTGCCCTGGGTATAGGGTAAGCATCCGTTTTGGTTACTTGATTGAGACCCCTATAGTCCACGCAAAACCTAATTTCCTTTTTACCATCTTTACTGTGAGGTTTGGGGACAAGCACCACTGGGCTACCCCAGGGGATTTCAGAAGGTTCAATCACTCCAAGATCCAACATTTTTTGTACCTCTTGTTTAATACAGTCTCTGACATGGTCAGGCTGTCTATAAATTTTACTTTTGACAGGTAAACTGTCTCAAGTATCAATTGTGTGCTCACACTAGGTAGTTGTATCTGGAATCAGTGAGAAGAGGTCAGAGAACTGATCAGGGAGATGTATGCAGTTGTCCTTCTGCTCAGTAGTAAGGCAATCTGCCAATAAAACTCCCTCCACTAAGCCACCAGCTTCAGTGTTGGAGAAGAGGTCAGGGAGAGGGTCACTCTCTTCCTCCTGCCCCTCATCTGTGGCCATGAGCAGGGTTAAGTCAATTGACATGAAACACCGTGAGGGGGTCTCTGGCAGTGCCCAGGTCCACCAAATAGTTGACCTCACCTTTCTTCTCCACAATGAGATGGGGTCCACTCCATTTGTCCTGGAGAGCTCTTGGTGCCACAGGCTCCAATGCCTACACCTTCTTTCCTGGGTGGTGCTGAGAAAGGACAGCCTTCTGGTCCTGCCATTGTTTTTGGCGCTCTTGGCTGGCCTGAAGGTTTTTGCTGGCCTTTTTCATGTACTCAGCCATCCTTGATCTGAGGCCAAGTACATAATCCACAATGTCTTGTTTGGGAGCTTTTAAAGGTTGTTCCCAATCCTCCTTCACAAGAGCAAGGGGACCTCTCACAGGGTGTCCAAAGAGGAGTTCAAAGCGGCTGAAGCCCACTCCTTTCTGTGGTACCTCCCTATAAGCAAAAATGAGACATGGCAACAGGACATCTCATCTCCTTCTGAGTTTTTCAGGGAGTCCCATGATCATGCCTTTGAGAGTTTTATTAAACCTCTCAACAAGTCTGTAGGAGGCTGGCCTGGCTTGTAGTGGGTACCAAAGGTACTTACACCCTGTGCCAGGTCCAGTTATCCCTTATTAGTAGAATAGAGGTGTTTCTAGCAGCTTAGGCTGATAGAAGGTAGCTATGGCAAAGCAGCTTAGGCTGAACTAGGAGACATGCAAAGCTCCTACTATACCACTTATATCATATGCACAATATCATAAGAAACACAATACACAGAGTTACTAAAAATAAAGGCACTTTATTTTTATGACAATATGCCAAAAGTATATCAGTGAGTACCCTCCGTAAGAAGGTAAGTAATATACACAAGTTATATGTACACAAACCCAAAACAGGTAAGTAAGAGTCAGAAAAGTAATGCAAACAGTGTAGAATGACAATAGGTTGCAGTAGGTGAACATAGGTCTAGGGGCAACACAAACCATATACTCCAAAAGTGGAATGTGAATCACAAATGGACCCCAGACTTAGGGGATCTTGTAGAGGGCAGCTGGGACTGTAAGAAAAGAGTCAGGGTGTCCAAGATACCCCACCACAAGACCCTGAAAAGTAGGAGTAAAGTACCCCTACTACGCCAATAGGACACAATAGTTGTGATAGGGGGATTTTGCAAGAACAACAAACGCCAGCAAGGCATTGAAGGTGGATTCCTGGACCTGAAGACCTGCAAGGCAAGGGGACCAAGTCCAAGAGTCGCAATAGTGTCCAGGGGGGGCAGGAGCCCAGGAGACCCCGGATGAAGGTGCAAGGAAGCTGCCTCCGGATGGAAGAAGCTTGGAATTCTGCAAGAACAAAGAGGACTAGGAACTTCTCCTTTGGATGGAAGATGTCCCACGTCGCGATGAAGGTTGCAGAAGTGTTCCCACGCAGAAATACTGCAAACAAGCCTTGCTTGCTGCAAGGGTCGTGGTAGAGGTTTTTGGGTGCTGCTGGGGACCAGGAAGGACCAGGATGTCGCCTCTTGGAGGAGGAGACAGAGGGGGCGCTCAGCAACTTAGAGAGCCCCCACAGAGGCAGACAGCACCCACAGAAGTACCCGAACAGGCACTTAGAAGATTTGTGAACCAGAGCTGGCTCAGAGTCACAAAGGAGGGTCCCACGACGTCGGAGGCCAACTCAGCGGGCTCAGCACTGCAGGACGGAGTGTTGGGGACCCAGGCTAGGCTGTGCACGAAGGAAATCCTGGAAGAGTGCACAGGAATTGTCACACCAGAAAGTTGTACCTGGCAAAATTGAAAAGAGGTCAGAAAGCTATCCAAGGAGATTTATGCAGTTGTCTTTCTGTTCTGCAGTCAGACAATCTGCCAAAACTACCCCCTCCACTAAAGCATCAGTTTCAGTGGTGGAAAAGAGATCAGGGAGAGGGTCACTCTCTTCTTCCTGTCCCTCATCTGTTGCCATGAGCAGGGTGAGATCAGCCCTGTCATAGTAGGGTTTTAGGCGGTTGACATGAATCACCCTAAGGGGACTCCTGGCAGTGCCCAGGTCTACCAGATAGGTAACCTCACCCTTTTTCTCAACAATTAGATGGGGTCCACTCAATTTGTCCTGGAGTGCTCTTGGAGCCACAGGCTCCAATACCCACACCTTCTGTCCTGGTTGGTACTGGATCAGAACAGCCTTCTGGTTATGCCATTGCTTTTGCAGCTCCTGGCTGGCCTGAAGGTTATTACTGGCCTTTTTCATGTACTCAGCCATTCTGGATCTTAGGCCAAGAACATAGTCCACTATGTCCTGTTTGGGAGCTTTTAAAGGTTGTTCCCAACCCTCCATCACAAGAGTTAGTAGACCTCTTACAGGGTGTCCAAAGAGGAGTTCAAGGGGGCTGAAGCCCACTCCTTTTGGGGTACCTCCCTGTAAGCAAAAAGGAGGCAAGGTAACAGGACATCCCATCTCCTCCTGAGTTTTCCAGGGAGTCCCATTATCATACCTTTGAGAGTTTTATTAAACCTCTCTACCAGTCCATTAGTCTGTGGATGATAAGGAGTGGTGAACTTGTAGGTAACACCACACTTCTTCCACATTGCTTTCAAGTATGCAGACATGAAGTTGCTACCCCTGTCTGATACATCCTCTTTAGGGAAACCCACCCTGGAAAAGATTCCCAGGAGGGCCTTTGCCACTGCAGGAGCTGTAGTGGGCCTCAAAGGAATTGCTTCAGGATATCTTGTGTTATGGGCCACAACCACCAAGATAAACCTATTGCCTGAAGCTGTAGGAGGGTCAAGGGGGCCAACTATTTCAACCCCTACCCTTTCGAAGGGCACCCCAACCACAGGTAGTGGAATAAGGGGAGCCTTTGGAGTGCCACCAGTCTTGCCACTGGCTTGGCAGGTCACACAAGACTTGCAAAAATCTTTTGTGTCCTCTGACATCCTAGGCCAGTGAAACAGGGGGACAAGCCTTTCCCATGTTTTGATCTGGCCCAAATGCCCAGCCAAATGAATGTCATGTGCAAGAGTTAGGAGGAACTATCTGTATTGCAGGGGAATGACCAATCTCCTGGCTGCTCCAGGTTTTGGGTCCCTTGCCTCTGTGTACAAGAGGTTGTCCTCCCAGTAAACTCTATGTGAGTCACTGACATCCCCATTTTGCTTCTTGACAGCTTGCTGTCTGAGACCTCTAATGTGGGACAGGTTTGCTGTGCCACATTCAGCTCTTCCCTGGCAAGCCCCCCTCCACCCAAAAGCTCAGCAGTGTCTGCTGCCAGCTCATCTGGTGAAGGTTCTGCACACGGAGGAAATTCTTCTTCCTCAGAAGGAGAATCATCTGTAGAGGGAGGGATAGTGGGTAGGGGTTTACCCTTGCTACCCCTAGCTTTAGGGAGCACTAGGTCCATTGTTCCAGGATCCAAGTTACCCTGTCCTTTTTGCTTTTTGGCCTGAACCCTTGTCAAAGCAAAAATATGCCCAGGAATGCCCAGCATTGCTGCATGAGTCTCCAACTCCACTTCTGCCCAAGCTGATGTCTCTAGATCATTTCCTAGTAGACAGTCTACAGGTAAATCTGAGGCAACCACAACTTTCTTTGGACCAGTAACCCCCCCGTCCCCAGTTGAGATTCACAACAGCCATGGGGTGGCTACGAGTGTTGTTATGAGCCTCTGTCACTTGGTACTGCTGACCAAGTAGGTGTTATTCAGGGTGCACCAGTTTCTCTATCACCATGGTAACACTGGCACCTGTTTCCCTGTAGGCCTGAATCTCAACACCATTTATTAGGGGAAGTTGCTTGTACTTATCCATATTGAGGGGACAAGCAACCAAGCTGGCCAAATCAATGGCACCTTCAGAGACTAAGACAGCCTCTGTGGTCTCCCTAACAAGACCAACCCCAACTACATAGCCAATAGTGAGCCCAGCTACACCCTTGGATTGGCTATTTGTAGGTTTGCTCCCACCACCACTGCTATTATTAGGGGCACTAGAATTTGCAGCAGAGGTTGTGGTAGTGGGAGGTTTGGTGTTTTTCTTTGGACAACTTGAGTCAGTTGCCCAATGGCCTTTGACTTTACACAAATAACAGCAAGGCTTTTTAGGTTGATTATTGGAAGAGGATTTGGATCCACCACCCCCACCAGAGGATTTTTGTGGGCCTGATGAAGACTCAGTTTTACTTTTGTCCCCACCCTTGTCAGAAGACTTACCATCCTTCTTCTTTCCATCCTTGTCACCCCCTGTATGAACTTTTTTGTTCACTCTTGTTCTGACCCACTTGTCTGCCTTCTTTCCCAATTCTTGGGGAGAGGTCAGATCCGAGTCCACTAGATATTGGTGTAACAAGTCAGACACACAGTTATTCAGAATATGCTCTCTCAGAATAAGATTATACAAGCTTTCATAGTCAGATACTTTACTGCCATGTAACCACCCCTCAAAGGCCTTCACTGAACAGTCCACAAAGTCTGTCCAGTCTTGTGAGGACTCTTTTCTGGTGTCTCTGAACTTAATCCTGTATTGTTCAGTGGTTAAGCCAAATCCATCCAAGAGTGCATCCTTCAAAACTGCAAAATTGTTAGCTTCACTTTCTCTAACAGTAAGGAGCCTATTCCTACCCTTTCCAGTAAAAGATAGCCACAATATAGCAGCCCACTGCCTTTGAGGGACCCCCTGTACCATACAGGCCCTCCCAAGCGCAGCAAACCACTTGTTGATGTCATCCCCCTCCTTGTAAGGGGGGACTATCTTGTGCAGATTCCTGGAATCATGCTCTCTAACAGGATTACTATCAGGAATACTGCTGCTGCCCCCATGGGGTCCAAACCCCAACCTCTGTCTTTCCTTCTCAAGGTCTAGGGATTCCCTATCTAAGGCCAGCTGTTGCTGTTTAAGCTTCAGTCTGGTCTCTTCAACCCTCAACTTTTTGAGTTCCCTTTCTAACAAGTTATCCTCAGGGTGGGTGGGTTGGGAATGCTTTGACACAGAAGACAATTTGGAAACTACAGAGGGGGATCTGTCCCTAAATGACTGAACCCTAGAAACTTGGCCTCTAGGAATAAAGGCTTCCCTACAGTGATGGGAACCTCCATTACTGGGTGTTCTGCTAGGGGGCAGATCCTGTTCAGAACCCTCCCCACCCTCCTCAAGGTGCTCCCCTGAGTCAGAATGGGAACCTTCTATTAACCTCTCATCTGATGGGCCTGCTTGGGACTCATCATTTACAATAAGCATGTTAAACAGAAACTCTTTTGTAGGGTTCTTTCCTATCACTAAACCTCTATCTAAGCAGAGACTCCTTAGGCTCTTGTAATTCAAATTGTCATAAGTTGTATTGACAGTTTTAAGAGCAGAATCTACCACAGACATGATAGCAAAAGGTTTAGAAATAGTGAGAAGGAAGAAAATGTTTCAGAACTTTTTAAAGAGCAGAGAAAAAAACTTTTTCTAACTTTTAGAAAACTTTTAGAACATTTAGAAAAAAAAAATCAGAACTTTTTAAAAAGTTTGAGAGAAGAAAAGCAAAACTTTTTGGTTAAGTATACATACACTGAACTGTTTTGTATATGATTCTCTTATGAAAAGTACACAATGGCAAAGTGGTAAGTAGTTACAAGTACTTATCCCACCGCTGCACAACCAATGTAGGAGGCTGGCCTGGCTTGTAGTGGGTACCAGAGGTACTTACACCTTGTACCAGGTCCAGTTATCCCTTATTAGTGTAGAAGAGGTGTTTCTAGCAGCTTAGGCTGATAGAAGGTAGCTTTAGCAAAGCAGCTTAGGCTGAACTAGGAGACATGCAAAGCCCCTACTATACCACATGTATCATATGCACAATATCATAAGAAAAAACAATACACAGAGGTACTAAAAATAAAGGTACTTTATTTTTATGACAATATGCCAAAAGTATCTCAGTGAGTATCCTCAGTAAGAAGATACGGTATATACACAAGTTATATGTACACAAACCAAATTAGTAAGTAATAGCAAGAAAAGTAATTTAAAGAGTGTAGAATTACAATAGATTGCAAAAGGAGCATATAGGTATAGGGGTAACACAAACCGTATACTCCAAAAGTGGAATGCGAACCACAAATAGACCCCAGACCTATGTGAGCTTGTAGAGGGGCGCTGGGACTGTAAGAAAACATTGAGGGTTAAAAAAATACCCCACCCCAAGACCCTGAAAAGTAGGTGTAAAGTGCACCTACTACCCCCAGAGAGCACAGAAGTTGTGATAGGGGGATTCTTCTGGAAGAACAAACACCAGCAATGCAACAACAGTGGATTTCCGGACCTGAGTACCTGTAAGACAAGGGGACCAAGTCCAATAGTCGTGACAGTGTCGGGAGTGGGCAGGAGCCCAGGAAATGCCAGCTGAAGATGCAAGGAAGCTGCCACCAGTTGGAAGAAGCTTGGAGTTCTGCAAGAAAGAAGAGGACTAGGGACTTCTCCTTTGGAAGACAGATGTCCCACGTTGCGATGAAGCTTGCAGAGGTGTTCCCTCGCAGAAAGACTGCAAACAAACTTTGCTAGCTGCAAGGGTCACGGTAGAGGATGTCGCCACTTGGAGGAGGAGACAGAGGGGGGGCCCAGCAAGTCAGGGAGCCCTCACAGAAGCAGGCAGCACCCGCAGAAGTACCCCAACAGGCACTTAAAAGAAAAGTGAACCGGACTCCACGCGAAGTCACAAAAGGGAATCCCATGACGCCGGAGGACAACTCAGAAGGTTGTGCACTGCAGGATGGAGTGACGGGGACCCAGGCTTGGCTGTGCACTAAGGAAATCCTGGAAGAGTGCACAGGAGCCGGAGCAACTGCAGATCACGCGGTACATAGCTTTACAGTCTAGCGTGGGGAGGCAAAGACTTACCTCCACCAAACTTGGACTGAAGAGTCACTGGACTGTGGGAGTCACTTGAACAGAGTTGCTGTGTTCCAGGGACCACGCTAGTCAGGATGAGAGGGGACCCAGAGGACCAGTGTTGCAGTCTTTTGGTGCCTGCATTAGCAGGGGGAAGATTCCATCGACCCACTGGAGATTTCTTCGGAGCTTCTGGTGCAGGGTGAAGGCAGGCTACCCCCAGAGCATGCACCACCTGGAAACAGTTGAGAAAGCTGGCAGGATTAGGCGCTACAATGTTGCTGGTAGACGTCTTGCTACTTTGTTGCGGTTTTGCAGGTTTCCTGAGCACTCAGCAGTCAATTCTTTGGTAGAAGGTGAAGAGGGAGATGCAGAGGAACTGTGGGGAGCTCTTGCATTCGTTATCTGAAGAATTCCCCAAAGCAGAGACCCTAAGTAGCCAGAAAGGAGGTTTGGCTACCAAGTTAGGAGGATTGGCTACCAAGAGAGGTAAGAGCCTATCAAAAGGAGCCTCTGATGTCACCTGCTGGCACTGGCCACTCAGAGCAGTCCAGTGTGCCCCCAACACCTCTGTTTCCAAGATGGCAGAGGTCTGGGATACACTTGAGGAGCTCTGGGCACCTCCCCTGGGAGGTGCAGGTCAGGGGAGTGGTCACTCCCCTTTCCTTTGTTCAGTTTCGCACCAGAGCAGTGCTGGGGGATCCCTGAATCGGTGTAGACTGGCTTATGCAGAGATGGGCACCATCTGTGCCCATCAAAGCATTTCCAGAGGCTGGGGGAGGCTACTCCTCCCCAGCCCTTCACACCTATTTCCAAATGGAGAGGGTGTAACACCCTCTCTCAGAGGAAATCCTTTATTCTGCCTTCCTGGGCCAGGGCTGCCTGGACCCCAGGAGGGCAGAAACCTGTCTGAGGGGTTGGCAGCAGCAGCAGCTGCAGTGGAGACCCCGGAAAGGCAGTTTGGCAGGACCCGGTACCGTGCTAGAGACCCGGGGTATCATGGGATTGTCCCCCCAATACCAGAATGGTATTGGGGCGACAATTCCATGATCTTAGACATGTTACATGGCCATGTTCGGAGTTACCATTGTGAAGCTGTACATAGGTAGTGACCTATGTATAGTGCAGGCATGTAATAGTGTCCCCGCACTAAAAAAGTCTGGGGAATTTGCCCTGAACGATGTGGGGGCACCTTGGCTAGTGCCAGGGTGCCCACACACTAAGTAACTTTGCACCCAACCTTCACCAGGTGAAGGTTAGACATATAGGTGACTTATAAGTTACTTATGTGCAGTGGTAAATGGCTGTGAAATAACGTGGATGTTATTTCACAAGGCTGCACTGGCAGGCCTGTGTAAGAATTATCAGAGCTCCCTATGGGTGGGAAAAGAAATGCTGCAGCCTATAGGGATCTCCTGGAATCCCAATACCCTGGGTACCTCAGTACCATATACTAGGGAATTATATGGGTGTACCAGTATGCCAATGTGAATTGGTAAATTTAGTCACTAGCCTGTTAGTGACAAATTTGGAAAGCAGAGAGATCATAACCACTGAGGTTCTGGTTAGCAGAGCCTCCGTGAGACAGTTAGGCATCACACAGGGAACACATACAGGGCACATACTTATGAGCACTGGGGCCCTGCCTGGCAGGGTCCAAGTGACACAGACTAAAACAACATATATACAGTGAAATATGGGGGTAACATGCCAGGCAAGATGGTACTTTCCTACAGTTACGAGAGGAAATAAAAGATGAACTGGTGCATTCTACTCCAGTAAGATCATTGAATGCACTGATGGACCTGGCACTTAATATTGAGTACCGTTTACGGGAACGTAGATTAGAGAAACGAAGATCCAGGGTCCAGTCTCCGACAGTGGTTATTCGCCCATCTCCACGTCGTCCTGAAGAAAACCAAGCAGAATTCCCCCTACTACGGAGGAAGAACCCATGCAGATTGATGTTGCCTGTGGCCTATTATCTGAAGCAGAACGAGAGAACCGATGACGTAAAGGCTTATGTCTTTTCTGTGGCAGTTCAGGTCATTTAATTCGAATGTGTCCCATCCGTCCCATCAGACCTTTGGGAAACGCCAACTCCCGCCCCCTGTGAGAAGGAAGGTGACGGGAAGTATTGAAATTCCTTCAATCTGCTACTCCAGAGAAGACAACTCCACTCTTTTTATTGTCTCAGTGATTCTTCGTGCCCGAACCAGGAAGAACAAGTCTTTGCGTTATTGGATTGTGGAGCTAGTGGTATGTTTTTAGATGAGAAATGGGCTAAAGAAATAGGAATACCTCGCGTTCCTAAAGAAATCCCAAAACATGTCCAAACTGTAGATGGTTCTCCTCTAACTTCTGGACCAGTGGTTGATACCACACCCAACCTTTGCCTGCAATTTGGAAGACATAAGGAACATGTGCCCTTCGACCTAATATCTTCCCCAAACCATACTATGATTTGGGGTATTCCTTGGCTGGCAAGACACAACCCATATATAAACTGGGAGAGACGGACTATATCTCTTTCCTGTCTCTTTTGTCAGTTGCATTGTTATTCTACTGACTCCTACTGGTCACCAAAAGGGTCCATGTTTTCCTCCAACAAAGCAAGCAGTACTATTAATGTGATTCAAAGAGTACCCAGATGCTATCAGGGGTACTCTGACATATTCCAGAAACCTCAAATACCCATTTTGCCTCCTTATAGGTACTATGACTGCTCTATTCATTTGATACCTGGGGAAGTGGTCCCATTTGGAAGAATGTATTCCTTATCAGAACAGGAAAAGAAGGTACTCAAGGAGTACATAGAGAAAAAACCTACAAAGTGGATTGATTGCTCCCTCTTAATCACCTGCTGGGGCTCCTCTTTTCTTTGTCCCTAAAAAGACTAAAGATCTCCACCCCTGTATAGACTTTCGAGAGTTGAATAAGATTACCATCAAGCATAGGTATCCTTTACCCCTTATTAAGGATGTTCTGGAAGCAGTTCAAGGAGCTACAATATTCACTAAGTTAGACCTAAGGGGTGCCTATCATCTCTTACGAATTAAGGAAGGTGAAGAATGGAAGACTGCTTTTCGTACCACGTTGGGCCACTTTGAATATCGTGTTATGCCTTTTGGTCTTACTAACGCCCCTTCCATATTGCAAAGATTTATGGATTCGGTTTTCTCTGATCTTTTTAACCAGAGCGTCGTAGTCTATTTAGATGACATTCTAATATATTCTCGCAGTCCTGAACAACACAATCAACATGTTCTTCAAGTTTTGGAAAGACTCCGACAAAATAATTTGCACTGTAAACCGGAGAAGTGTGAGTTCAAGACTGAAGTTCAATATTTAGGTTTTCATATCAATCCAGTTGGAATCGCCATGGACCCTGAAAAAGTACAAGCCATATTAGACTGGCCTTCTCCTACGTCTGTCAAACAAACACAGTGCTTCTTAGGGTTGTCTAATTTCTATAGGCAATTTATAAAGGACTTTGCCCAACAACAAGGATGTATAACCCAGACCATCAAAAAGGAAGACCTAAAGAAGGGGTTCATTTGGACAGAAGAAGCGGAAAGGGCCTTTCAGACTCTAAAGCGTGCCTTTATCCAAGCCCTGATTCTTCGTCATCCTGACACTACTAAGAAGTTTTTTGTTGTCAAGGATGCTTCAGATCGAGCCATTGGGGCCGTGTTACTTCAAAAACGAGATGATGATAACCTTGAACGTCCAATCTTTTACCTAGCCCACGTGTTATCCGACGCAGAACGAAATTATTCTGTATTGGAAATAGAATTACTGGCATTAAAGGCTGCCTGCAAGGAATGGAGGTATTTCCTAATGGGTTCTCAGGAGACTTTTGAAGTATGAACTGATCATCGCAATCTACAATGCCTCTGCAGTTTTCAGTGCCGGAATAGCCGTCAAGCCAGGTGGGCTTTCTTTTTCAGTCAATACGATTTCATTGTTACTTACATTCCCGGATCCGTAAATATTGTGGCAGATGCTTTATCTCGCCGATATCCGGAAAGCAATATTTGTATTTCTCCACACATCATTAAGCCATGTCGCATTGTGGGACTTGTTCAATCTTTTCGTGATCGGGTGAAGACCGAGTATCAGAAGTTATCCATGGAAGAATGGAACACTTTAAATCCCCACTTACAAAAGCATCAGGAATATTACTTTCATAAAAACACCATATTTTTGCCTACGGAGAAGGTCCAGACAGAAGCTTTGCAAATGTGTCATGACTCTCCTATTGCTGGACATCGCGGAGTTAAGAACACACAGGAACTACTCCTTCGCTCTTTTTGGGGGCCCACGTTAAAGTCCGATGCTGAAAGATATGTAAGATCTTGCCCAATGAGTGCTCAAACTAAAACACCTCAGACTAAGCCAGCAGGTCTATTGATGCCCTTACCAGTACCCTCCGTTCCATGGCATACGGTAACCATAGATTTTATATGGTCTTTGCCATCTTCTGCAGGTTATCAGGTCATAATGGTTACAGTGGACACCTTTACCAAGATGGCCCATTTTTCAGCACTTAAGAAATTACCCACTGCTAAAGAAATAAGTCAAGACTTTATACAAGATATCTTACGATTACATGCTCTTCCTCAAGTAATTATTTCTGATCGGGGGACCTCAATATGTATCCTGTTTTTGGAGAGAGTTTTGTATATTTTTACATATTGATGTGTCTCTATCTTCCGGTTTCCATCCGCAGACCAATGGTCAAACAGAACGCCTTAACCAAGGACTCCAATAATATTTGCGCTGTTTTGTAATGCAACTCAGAATAATTGGTCTTCTTACCTACCGTTGGCTGAGTTTTCTTATAACAATACAGTCCATAGTGCAACTAAGTCTACACCTTTCTCTTGCACTTATGGTTTTCACCCTAGTGCTTTTCCTAATGTCATTCTTAAGGACTCCCCTGTTCCTGCAGGTACCTCATTTGTTCGTCATCTCCATCAGGTCCAGAACCTGATACGTGCCAATCTCTTGGCCACAAAATGATATATGAAGAAGGTAGCTGATGCTAGGCGTAATGCTGCTCCATCTTTTCAGCCGGGGACAAGGTCTGGCTTTCCTCTAAATTTCTGCCTTTTCGCTTATCCCAGAACAAGTTCAAACCTCGTTACTATGGGCCTTTTTGAGTTTTGCATGTGATTAATCCAGTCTCTGTTCGACTTCGCCTGCCATTGACTTGGAAAGTGCATCCTGTTTTTCACGTATCCCAATTCAAGCCTTTTGTTCCAGATCCCTACCAGAGAACTGTCCATGGTCCTCCTCCTCTTTTGGTTGATGGCCAGCCCGAGTATGAAGTACAGGAGATATGCGATTCGCGCATTTTTCGGAATCGCCTCCAGTTTTTGATTCACTGGAAGAGCTATCCCATTAGTGACTGTTCATGGGAGGACGCCTCCTCTGTCCATGTTCCCTGCTTGGTCCGTACCTTTTTTCAGCATTTTCCGGACAAGCCTGGGGCTTCGGGGAGGGGACCTATTGTGACGCCGCGAGGACCTGCGGCGCCACACTTGCGGACCACGGTCAGATCGGCGGTCCGAGTCCTGGACAGCAGTTTCTGACGCAGCCCGCGTTTTGGCCCGCTGCCTATTTTTCGGTCCACAGCGTGACCAGTCAATCTTTCTTTGGGTGCTGCTTGGTGCTGTGCCCGCTTTTTGCCCTTATAATCTGTCTTACCTATTCTTTCTGCCTTTTTTCCTTTTTCTTGTTTTCTCTTTCTTTATGGTTTTCTTCTTAGCCATCTTTTCTTCGTCCCAGGAGTCTGTGTTTCCCTCCCTGCTTGCTTTGCTTCCTCTTTTATACCATGGCTGTTTTTCCACTCAAATGTGGCTTTTCCCAATTCAAGATGGTGTCTTTTGAACTTCCTGCGTGTCACTTCCTGTTTTCCAGTATATAAGCACAGTTGGTCTTCTGTTCCTTGCGTTGCAAACACTTCCATTCTGATGGTGCTCTTTGCTCCTGTTTCCAGTGATTTTTGGACTTCTGTTGTTTTCTTGGCTGCAGTATTGCTGTTTCCAGTTTATATTACGCTTCTCTTTTTTCTTACCTCCTTTCCAGGAGTTCCTTGCTTCAGAGGTTTTTCCCAGCACTGGGTTTTTTCCTCTGGGACTCCTTTTGGAGGTCACTGTCTGCTTGGTGTTACTCTATCAGGAGCACCGTGGCTATTGGAAAGGGTCACCCATACCTTGGTCAGTCCAGAACCAGCAAGAGACCAGGTGGTGCCTTGAGATTGACAAACAATCGTGGTAAGAAGCATTCAGATCGTGACAACCTGAGGGTGCATTAATACCAGTGACCTCGGCCTCAGGAATCCAGCAGGGGGCAGCGCAGGGTTAACTCAACTGAGGGTGCACTAATACGAGTGAGCTCAGCCTCAGGTGTCCAGCAGGAGGCAGTGTGTGGTTAACTCACCTGAGAGTGCATTAATAGTGAGCTCGGCCTCAGGTCTTCAGCAGGGGGCAACGCAGGGTTAACTCACCTGTGGGTGCATTAATACCAGTGACTTCGGCCTCAGGTGTCCATCGAGGGGCAGCGAGGGGTTAACTCACCTCTGGGTGCATTAATACCAGTGACCTCGGCCTCAGGTGTCCAGCAGGGGGCAGCGCAAGGTTAACTCACCTGAGGGTGCATTAATACCAGTGAGCTCAGCCTCAGGTGACCAGCAGGGGGCAGCGCAGGGTTAACTTACCTGTGGCTGCATTAATACCAGTGACCTTGGCCTCAGGTGTCCATCGAGGGGCAGCGAGGGGTTAACTCACCTCTGGGTGCATTAATACCAGTGACCTCGGCCTCAGGTGTCCACCAGTGGGCAGCGTGGTGTTAACTCACCTGAGGGTGCATTAATACCAGTGAGCTCGGCCTCAGGTGTCCAGCAGGGGGCAGCGCGGGGTTAACTCACCTGAGAGTCCATTAATAACAGTGAGCTGAGCCTCAGGTGTCCAGGAGAGGGCAGCGCAGGGTTAACTCACTTGTGGGTGCTTTTATATCAGCGAGCTCAGCCTCAGGTGTCCAGCAGGGGGCAGTGCGTGGTTAACTCACCTGAGGGTGCATTAATACCAGTGAGATCGGCCTCAGGTGTCCACCAGGGGGCAGTGCGTGGTTAACTCACCTGAGAGTGCATTAATACCAGTGAGCTCGGCCTCAGGTGTCCAGCAGGGGGCAGCGCGGGGTTAACTCACCTGAAAGTGCATTAATACCGGTGAGCTCGGCCTCAGGTGTCCAGCAGGGGGCAGCGCGGGGTTAACTCACCTGAGAGTGCATTAATACCAGTGAGCTGAGCCTCAGGTGTGCAGGAGAGAGCAGCGCAGGGTTAACTCACTTGTGGGTGCTTTTATATCAGTGAGCTCAGCCTCAGGTGTACAGCAGGGGGCAGTGTGTGGTTAACTCACCTGAGAGTGCATTAATACCAGTGAAGTCACCCTCAGGTGTCCAGCAGGGGGCAGCGAGGGGTTAACTCAACTGAGAGTCCATAAATATCAGTGAGCTTGGCCTCAGGTGTCCAGCAGGGGGCAGTCTGTGGTTAACTCACCTGAGAGTGCATTAATACCAGTGAGGTCACCCTCAGGTGTCCAGCAGGGGGCAGCGAGGGGTTAACTCAACTGAGGGGGCATTAATACCAGTGAGCTCGGCCTCAGGTGTCCAGCAGGGGGCAGTGCGTGGTTAACTCACCTGAGAGTGCATTAATACCAGTGAGGTCACCCTTGGGTGTCCAGCAGGGGGCAGCGAGGGTTTAACTCAACTGAAGGTGCATTAATACCAGTGAGCTCGGCCTCAGGTGTCCAGCTGGGGGCAGTGTGTGGTTAACTCACACTGAGAGTGCATTAATATTAGTGAGCTCGGCCTCAGGTGTCCAGCAGGGGGCAGTGTGTGGTTAACTCACCTGAGAGTGCATTAATACCAGTGAGCTCGGCCTCAGGTGTCCAGCAGGGGGCAGCGCGGGGTTAACTGAACTGAGGGTGCATTAATAACAGTGAGCTCGGCCTCAGGTGTCCAGCAAGGGGCAGTGTGTGGTTTACTCACCTGAGAGTGCATTAATACCAGTGAGCTCAGCCTCAGGTGCCCAGCAGGGGGCAGCGCAGGGTTAACTCACCTAAGAGTGCATTAATACTAGCGAGCTGAGCCTCAGGTGTCCAGCAGGTGTCCAGGGCGGAGTTAATTCAACTGAGAGTCCACTAATACCAGTGAGCTCGGCCTCAGGTGTCCAGCAGGGGGCAGCGCAGGGTTAACTCACCTGAGGGTGCATTAATACCAGTGAGCTGAGCCTCAGGTGTCCAGCAGGGGGCAGCGCTGGGTTAACTCACCTGAGGGTGCATTACTACTAGTGAGTTCGGCCTCAGGTGTCCAGCAGGGGACAGCGTGGGGTTAACTCAACTGAGCCTCAGGTGTCCAGCAGGGGGCAGTGTGTGGTTTACTCACCTGAGAGTGCATTAATACCAGTGAGCTCAGCCTCAGGTGTCCAGCAGGGGGCAGTGCGTAGTTAACTCACCTGAGAGTGCATTAATACCGGTGAGCTCGGCCTCAGGTGTCCAGCAGGGGGCAGCGCGGGGTTACCTCACCTGAGGGTGCATTAATACCAGTGAGGTCACCCTCAGGTGTCCAGCAGGGGGCAGCGGGGGGTTAACTCACCTGAGGGTGCATTATTACCAGTGAGCTCAGCCTCAGGTGTCCAGCAGGGGGCAGTGCGTGGTTAACTCACCTGAGAGTGCATTAATACCGGTGAGCTCGGCCTCAGGTGTCCAGCAGGGGGCAGCGCGGGGTTACCTCACCTGAGGGTGCATTAATACCAGTGAGGTCACCCTCAGGAGTCCAGCAGGGGGCAGCGGGGGGTTAACTCACCTGAGGGTGCATTATTACCAGTGAGCTCGGCCTCAGGTGTCCAGCAGGGGGCAGTGCGTGGTTAACTCACCTGAGGGTGCATTAATACCAGTGAGCTCGGCCTCAGTTGTCCAGGAGGTGTTCAGGGCGGGGTTTACTCACCTGAGGGTGCATTAATACCAGTGAGCTGAGCCTCAGGTGTGCAGCAGGTGTCCAGGGCGGGGTTTACTCACCTGAGGGTGCATTAATACCAGTGAGCTGAGCCTCAGGTGTGCAGCAGGTGTCCAGGGAGGGGTTATCTCACCTGAGGGTGCATTAATACCAGTGAGCTGAGCCTCAGGTGTGCAGCAGGTGTCCAGGGAGGGGTTATCTCACCTGAGGGTGCATTAATACCAGTGACCTCGGCCTCAGGGGTGCAGCAGGTGTCCAGGGCGGGGTTGTCCCACCTGTGGGTGCATTATTACCAGTGAGCTCGGCCTCAGGTGTCCAGCAGGGGGCAGTGCGTGGTTAACTCACCTGAGAGTGCATTAATACCAGTGAGCTCGGCCTCAGTTGTCCAGCAGGTGTCCAGGGCGGGGTTTACTCACCTGAGGGTGCATTAATACCAGTGAGCTCGGCCTCAGGTGTGCAGCAGGGGGCAGCGCGGGGTTAACTCACCTGAGGGTGCATTAATACCAGTGAGCTCGGCCTCAGTTGTCCAGCAGGGGGCAGCGCGGGGTTACCTCACCTGAGGGTGCATTAATACCAGTGAGGTCACCCTCAGGTGTCCAGCAGGGGGCAGCGGGGGGTTAACTCACCTGAGGGTGCATTATTACCAGTGAGCTCAGCCTCAGGTGTCCAGCAGGGGGCAGTGCGTGGTTAACTCACCTGAGAGTGCATTAATACCGGTGAGCTCGGCCTCAGGTGTCCAGCAGGGGGCAGCGCGGGGTTACCTCACCTGAGGGTGCATTAATACCAGTGAGGTCACCCTCAGGTGTCCAGCAGGGGGCAGCGGGGGGTTAACTCACCTGAGGGTGCATTATTACCAGTGAGCTCGGCCTCAGGTGTCCAGCAGGGGGCAGTGCGTGGTTAACTCACCTGAGGGTGCATTAATACCAGTGAGCTCGGCCTCAGTTGTCCAGCAGGTGTTCAGGGCGGGGTTTACTCACCTGAGGGTGCATTAATACCAGTGAGCTGAGCCTCAGGTGTGCAGCAGGTGTCCAGGGCGGGGTTTACTCACCTGAGGGTGCATTAATACCAGTGAGCTGAGCCTCAGGTGTGCAGCAGGTGTCCAGGGAGGGGTTATCTCACCTGAGGGTGCATTAATACCAGTGAGCTGAGCCTCAGGTGTGCAGCAGGTGTCCAGGGAGGGGTTATCTCACCTGAGGGTGCATTAATACCAGTGACCTCGGCCTCAGGGGTGCAGCAGGTGTCCAGGGCGGGGTTGTCCCACCTGTGGGTGCATTATTACCAGTGAGCTCGGCCTCAGGTGTCCAGCAGGGGGCAGTGCGTGGTTAACTCACCTGAGAGTGCATTAATACCAGTGAGCTCGGCCTCAGTTGTCCAGCAGGTGTCCAGGGCGGGGTTTACTCACCTGAGGGTGCATTAATACCAGTGAGCTCGGCCTCAGGTGTGCAGCAGGGGGCAGCGCGGGGTTAACTCACCTGAGGGTGCATTAATACCAGTGAGCTCGGCCTCAGTTGTCCAGCAGGTGTTCAGGGCGGGGTTTACTCACCTGAGGGTGCATTAATACCAGTGAGCTGAGCCTCAGGTGTGCAGCAGGTGTCCAGGGCGGGGTTTACTCACCTGAGGGTGCATTAATACCAGTGAGCTGAGCCTCAGGTGTGCAGCAGGTGTCCAGGGAGGGGTTATCTCACCTGAGGGTGCATTAATACCAGTGAGCTGAGCCTCAGGTGTGCAGCAGGTGTCCAGGGCGGGGTTTACTCACCTGAGGGTGCATTAATACCAGTGAGCTGAGCCTCAGGTGTGCAGCAGGTGTCCAGGGCGGGGTTATCTCACCTGAGGGTGCATTAATACCAGTGAGCTGAGCCTCAGGTGTGCAGCAGGTGTCCAGGGCGGGGTTACCTCACCTGAGGCTGCATTAATACCAGTGACCTCGGCCTCAGGTGTGAAGGGCGGGGTTACCTCACCTGAGGCTGCCACCTCTCTTGCAGGCACGCCCATGTCACCTGACAGGTTTGTCTTGGTTCCGGGGTATGTGTGGTATGACTGTAGGGCGAGGAGAGCCCGGGGCTTCGAGGCGCTGTGCGGCGTTGAAGCCACAGCTCGGCGGCCGCAGGAGGGGAGCAGCCGGAGTCTGTGGGGGGTGAGTCTTTGAGCTCCCTAAGGTGGGCAGCGCCGGGTCAGGTCCTGGGGTCACGGGTGGAGGGGGCTCGGCTGATGGGGCCCTGGCCGGGAGCCCCCAGATATGGCGGGGGTTGGTGAGCGAGGAAACGTGTGTGTTAAAAAGCTGTTACTTTTAAGAGACCACCGTGCAGTAAACTTTCCAGAACTAGCATATTTAATAATGATATTTGAAACGTGACATTACTTGCGCACCTAGATATGACATCATCTGATGGCTCGGCTTGTGCTCCGGCTCGTAGAGCCAGCTCGGGCCGGTCCCAGGCCGGAGAGCCGCGCGCTCAGCTTCAGCCTTTAGAGGTTTCTTCATGTTGTGTGACAGGTGGGACTTCACCTCCCAGAATCCCTTTCGCTCATGCAGCATAAGCAGGGGTCTCTTTCTCTGTGGGACGCCCCTCTCCAAGTGCATTCTGGGAAGGATGTCTCGTACCTCGAGCACTTTCTGGCCGGTGTAAATCTTACTTCTGTTGTGCTGTCCTTGTCCTGTAACCTGTGCTCTGCCTCCCACGATGGCTGTCCTGTAACCTGTGCTCTGCCTCCCTTGATGCCTTTCTTCCTCTGTGCTCTCCTTGTCCTGTTACCTGTGCTCTGCCTCCCATAATGACTTTCTTCCGCTTTGCTCTCCTTGTCATGTGACCTGTGCTCTGCCTCCCATGATGCCTTTCTTCCACAGTCCTGTTCTTGTCATGTAACCTGTGCTCTGCCTCCTATGATGCCTTTCTTCCGCTGTGCTCTCCTTGTCATGTAACCTGTGCTCTGCCTCCCATGATGCCTTTCTTCCTCTGTGCTCTCCTTGTCATGTGACCTGTGCTCAGCCTCCCATGATGACTTTCTTCCACAGTCCTGTTCTTGTCATGTAACCTGTGCTCTGCCTCCCATAATGCCTTTCTTCCTCTGTGCTGTTCTTGTCATGGAACCTGTGCTCTGCCTTCCATGATGCCTGTCATGTGACCTGAGCTCTGCCTCCCTTGATGCCTTTCTTCTACTGTGCTCTCCTTGTCCTGTAACCTGTGCTCTGCCTCCCATGATGGCTGTCCTGTGACCTGAGCTCTGCCTCCCATGATGGCCGTCATGTGACCTGAGCTCTGCTTCCCATGATGCCTGTCCCTGAGCTGTGCCTCCCATGATGCCTGTCATGTGACCTGAGCTCTGCCTCCCACGATGGCTGTCCTGTAACCTGTGCCCTGCCTCCCATGATGCCTGTCATGTGACCTGAGCTCTGCTTCCCATGATGCCTTTCTTCCGCTGTGCTCTCCTTGTCATGTAACCTGTGCTCTGCCTCCTATGATGCCTTTCTTCCACTGTGCTGTTCTTGTCATGTAACCTCTGCTCTGCCTCCCATGATGCCTTTCTTCTGCTGTGCTCTCCTTGTCATGTACCCTGTGCTCTGCCTCCCATGATGCCTTTCTTCCTCTGTGCTGTTCCTGTCATGTAACTTGTGCTCTGCCTCCCACGATGCCTTTCTTCCACAGTCCTGTTCTTGTCATGTAACCTGTGCTCTGCCTCCTATGATGCCTTTCTTCCGCTGTGCTCTCCTTGTCATGTAACCTGTGCTCTGCCTCCCATGATGCCTTTCTTCCTCTGTGCTGTTCTTGTCATGTAACCTGTGCTCTGCCTCCCATGATGCCTTTCTTCCACTGTGCTGTTTCTGTCATGTAACCTGCATTCTGCCTTTCTGGCCGGTGTAAATCTTACTTCTGTTGTGCTGTCCTTGTCCTGTAACCTGTGCTCTGCCTCCCACGATGGCTGTCCTGTAACCTGTGCTCTGCCTCCCTTGATGCCTTTCTTCCTCTGTGCTCTCCTTGTCCTGTTACCTGTGCTCTGCCTCCCATGATGCCTTTCTTCTGCTGTGCTCTCCTTGTCCTGTAACCTGTGCTCTGCCTCCCATGATGGCTGTCCTGTGACCTGAGCTCTGTCTCCCATGATGGCCGTCATGTGACCTGAGCTCTGCTTCCCATGATGCCTGTCCCTGAGCTGTGCCTCCCATGATGCCTGTTCTGTGACCTGAGCTCTGCCTCCTATGATGCCTTTCTTCCTCTGTGCTCTCCTTGTCCTGTTACCTGTGCTCTGCCTCCCATGATGCCTGGCATGTGACCTGAGCTCTGCCTCCTATGATGCCTGTCATGTGACCTGTGCTCTGCCTCCCATGATGCCTTTCTTCCTCTGTGCTGTCCTTGTCATGTAACCTGTGCTCTGCCTCCCATGATACCTTTCTTCCTCGGCGCTCTCCTTGTCATGTGACCTGTGCTCAGCCTCCCATAATGACTTTCTTCCGCTTTGCTCTCCTTGTCATGTAACCTGTGCTCTGCCTCCCATGATCCCTTTCTTCCACAGTCCTGTTCTTGTCATGTAACCTGTGCTCTGCCTCCTATGATGCCTTTCTTCCGCTGTGCTCTCCTTGTCATGTAACCTGTGCTCTGCCTCCCATGATGCCTTTCTTCCTCTGTGCTGTCCTTGTCATGGAACCTGTGCTCTGCCTTCCATGATGCCTGTCATGTGACCTGAGCTCTGCCTCCCTTGATGCCTTTCTTCTACTGTGCTCTCCTTGTCCTGTAACCTGTGCTCTGCCTCCCATGATGGCTGTCCTGTGACCTGTGCTCTGCCTCCCATGATGGCCGTCATGTGACCTGAGCTCTGCTTCCCATGATGCCTGTCCCTGAGCTGTGCCTCCCATGATGCCTGTCATGTAACCTCTGCTCCGCCTCCCATGATGCCTTTCTTCCTCTGTGCTCTCCTTGTCCTGTTACCTGAGCTCTGCCTCCCATGATGCCTGGCATGTGACCTGAGCTCTGCCTCCTATGATGCCTGTCATGTGACCTGTGCTCTGCCTCCCATGATGCCTGGCATGTGACCTGAGCTCTGCCTCCTATGATGCCTGTCATGTGACCTGTGCTCTGCCTCCCATGATGCCTTTCTTCCTCTGTGCTGTCCTTGTCATGTAACCTGTGCTCTGCCTCCCATGATACCTTTCTTCCTCGGCGCTCTCCTTGTCATGTGACCTGTGCTAAGCCTCCCATAATGACTTTCTTCCGCTTTGCTCTCCTTGTCATGTAACCTGTGCTCTGCCTCCCATGATCCCTTTCTTCCACAGTCCTGTTCTTGTCATGTAACCTGTGCTCTGCCTCCTATGATGCCTTTCTTCCGCTGTGCTCTCCTTGTCATGTAACCTGTGCTCTGCCTCCCATGATGCCTTTCTTCCTCTGTGCTGTCCTTGTCATGGAACCTGTGCTCTGCCTTCCATGATGCCTGTCATGTGACCTGAGCTCTGCCTCCCTTGATGCCTTTCTTCTACTGTGCTCTCCTTGTCCTGTGACCTGAGCTCTGCCTCCCATGATGGCTGTCCTGTGACCTGAGCTCTGCCTCCCATGATGGCCGTCATGTGACCTGAGCTCTGCTTCCCATGATGCCTGTCCCTGAGCTGTGCCTCCCATGATGCCTGTCATGTAACCTCTGCTCCGCCTCCCATGATGCCTTTCTTCCTCTGTGCTCTCCTTGTCCTGTTACCTGTGCTCTGCCTCCCATGATGCCTGGCATGTGACCTGAGCTATGCCTCCTATGATGCCTGTCATGTGACCTGTGCTCTGCCTCCCATGATGCCTTTCTTCCTCTGTGCTGTCCTTGTCATGTAACCTGTGCTCTGCCTCCCATGATACCTTTCTTCCTCGGCGCTCTCCTTGTCATGTGACCTGTGCTCAGCCTCCCATAATGACTTTCTTCCGCTTTGCTCTCCTTGTCATGTGACCTGTGCTCTGCCTCCCATGATGCCTTTCTTCCACAGTCCTGTTCTTGTCATGTAACCTGAGCTCTGCCTCCCTTGATGCCTTTCTTCTACTGTGCTCTCCTTGTCCTGTGACCTGAGCTCTGCCTCCCATGATGGCTGTCCTGTGACCTGAGCTCTGCCTCCCATGATGGCCGTCATGTGACCTGAGCTCTGCTTCCCATTATGCCTGTCCCTGAGCTGTGCCTCCCATGATGCCTGTCATGTAACCTCTGCTCCGCCTCCCATGATGCCTTTCTTCCTCTGTGCTCTCCTTGTCCTGTTACCTGTGCTCTGCCTCCCATGATGCCTGGCATGTGACCTGAGCTCTGCCTCCTATGATGCCTGTCATGTGACCTGTGCTCTGCCTCCCATGATGCCTTTCTTCCTCTGTGCTGTCCTTGTCATGTAACCTGTGCTCTGCCTCCCATGATACCTTTCTTCCTCGGCGCTCTCCTTGTCATGTGACCTGTGCTCAGCCTCCCATAATGACTTTCTTCCGCTTTGCTCTCCTTGTCATGTAACCTGTGCTCTGCCTCCCATGATCCCTTTCTTCCACAGTCCTGTTCTTGTCATGTAACCTGTGCTCTGCCTCCTATGATGCCTTTCTTCCGCTGTGCTCTCCTTGTCATGTAACCTGTGCTCTGCCTCCCATGATGCCTTTCTTCCTCTGTGCTGTCCTTGTCATGGAACCTGTGCTCTGCCTTCCATGATGCCTGTCATGTGACCTGAGCTCTGCCTCCCTTGATGCCTTTCTTCTACTGTGCTCTCCTTGTCCTGTGACCTGAGCTCTGCCTCCCATGATGGCCGTCATGTGACCTGAGCTCTGCTTCCCATGATGCCTGTCCCTGAGCTGTGCCTCCCATGATGCCTGTCATGTAACCTCTGCTCCGCCTCCCATGATGCCTTTCTTCCTCTGTGCTCTCCTTGTCCTGTTACCTGTGCTCTGCCTCCCATGATGCCTGGCATGTGACCTGAGCTCTGCCTCCTATGATGCCTGTCATGTGACCTGTGCTCTGCCTCCCATGATGCCTTTCTTCCTCTGTGCTGTCCTTGTCATGTAACCTGTGCTCTGCCTCCCATGATACCTTTCTTCCTCGGCGCTCTCCTTGTCATGTGACCTGTGCTCAGCCTCCCATAATGACTTTCTTCCGCTTTGCTCTCCTTGTCATGTGACCTGTGCTCTGCCTCCCATGATGCCTTTCTTCCACAGTCCTGTTCTTGTCATGTAACCTGTGCTCTGCCTCCTATGATGCCTTTCTTCCGCTGTGCTCTCCTTGTCATGTAACCTGTGCTCTGCCTCCCATGATGCCTTTCTTCCTCTGTGCTCTCCTTGTCATGTGACCTGTGCTCAGCCTCCCATGATGACTTTCTTCCACAGTCCTGTTCTTGTCATGTAACCTGTGCTCTGCCTCCCATAATGCCTTTCTTCCTCTGTGCTGTTCTTGTCATGGAACCTGTGCTCTGCCTTCCATGATGCCTGTCATGTGACCTGAGCTCTGCCTCCCTTGATGCCTTTCTTCTACTGTGCTCTCCTTGTCCTGTAACCTGTGCTCTGCCTCCCATGATGGCTGTCCTGTGACCTGAGCTCTGCCTCCCATGATGGCCGTCATGTGACCTGAGCTCTGCTTCCCATGATGCCTGTCCCTGAGCTGTGCCTCCCATGATGCCTGTCATGTGACCTGAGCTCTGCCTCCCACGATGGCTGTCCTGTAACCTGTGCCCTGCCTCCCATGATGCCTGTCATGTGACCTGAGCTCTGCTTCCCATGATGCCTTTCTTCCGCTGTGCTCTCCTTGTCATGTAACCTGTGCTCTGCCTCCTATGATGCCTTTCTTCCACTGTGCTGTTCTTGTCATGTAACCTCTGCTCTGCCTCCCATGATGCCTTTCTTCTGCTGTGCTCTCCTTGTCATGTACCCTGTGCTCTGCCTCCCATGATGCCTTTCTTCCTCTGTGCTGTTCCTGTCATGTAACTTGTGCTCTGCCTCCCACGATGCCTTTCTTCCGCTGTGCTCTCCTTGTCATGTGACCTGTGCTCTGCCTCCCATGATGCCTTTCTTCCTCTGTGCTGTTCTTGTCATGTAACCTGTGCTCTGCCTCCCATGATGCCTTTCTTCCACTGTGCTGTTTCTGTCATGTAACCTGCATTCTGCCTTTCTGGCCGGTGTAAATCTTACTTCTGTTGTGCTGTCCTTGTCCTGTAACCTGTGCTCTGCCTCCCACGATGGCTGTCCTGTAACCTGTGCTCTGCCTCCCTTGATGCCTTTCTTCCTCTGTGCTCTCCTTGTCCTGTTACCTGTGCTCTGCCTCCCATGATGCCTTTCTTCTGCTGTGCTCTCCTTGTCCTGTAACCTGTGCTCTGCCTCCCATGATGGCTGTCCTGTGACCTGAGCTCTGTCTCCCATGATGGCCGTCATGTGACCTGAGCTCTGCTTCCCATGATGCCTGTCCCTGAGCTGTGCCTCCCATGATGCCTGTTCTGTGACCTGAGCTCTGCCTCCTATGATGCCTTTCTTCCTCTGTGCTCTCCTTGTCCTGTTACCTGTGCTCTGCCTCCCATGATGCCTGGCATGTGACCTGAGCTCTGCCTCCTATGATGCCTGTCATGTGACCTGTGCTCTGCCTCCCATGATGCCTTTCTTCCTCTGTGCTGTCCTTGTCATGTAACCTGTGCTCTGCCTCCCATGATACCTTTCTTCCTCGGCGCTCTCCTTGTCATGTGACCTGTGCTCAGCCTCCCATAATGACTTTCTTCCGCTTTGCTCTCCTTGTCATGTAACCTGTGCTCTGCCTCCCATGATCCCTTTCTTCCACAGTCCTGTTCTTGTCATGTAACCTGTGCTCTGCCTCCTATGATGCCTTTCTTCCGCTGTGCTCTCCTTGTCATGTAACCTGTGCTCTGCCTCCCATGATGCCTTTCTTCCTCTGTGCTGTCCTTGTCATGGAACCTGTGCTCTGCCTTCCATGATGCCTGTCATGTGACCTGAGCTCTGCCTCCCTTGATGCCTTTCTTCTACTGTGCTCTCCTTGTCCTGTAACCTGTGCTCTGCCTCCCATGATGGCTGTCCTGTGACCTGTGCTCTGCCTCCCATGATGGCCGTCATGTGACCTGAGCTCTGCTTCCCATGATGCCTGTCCCTGAGCTGTGCCTCCCATGATGCCTGTCATGTAACCTCTGCTCCGCCTCCCATGATGCCTTTCTTCCTCTGTGCTCTCCTTGTCCTGTTACCTGAGCTCTGCCTCCCATGATGCCTGGCATGTGACCTGAGCTCTGCCTCCTATGATGCCTGTCATGTGACCTGTGCTCTGCCTCCCATGATGCCTGGCATGTGACCTGAGCTCTGCCTCCTATGATGCCTGTCATGTGACCTGTGCTCTGCCTCCCATGATGCCTTTCTTCCTCTGTGCTGTCCTTGTCATGTAACCTGTGCTCTGCCTCCCATGATACCTATCTTCCTCGGCGCTCTCCTTGTCATGTGACCTGTGCTCAGCCTCCCATAATGACTTTCTTCCGCTTTGCTCTCCTTGTCATGTGACCTGTGCTCTGCCTCCCATGATGCCTTTCTTCCACAGTCCTGTTCTTGTCATGTAACCTGAGCTCTGCCTCCCTTGATGCCTTTCTTCTACTGTGCTCTCCTTGTCCTGTGACCTGACCTCTGCCTCCCATGATGGCTGTCCTGTGACCTGAGCTCTGCCTCCCATGATGGCCGTCATGTGACCTGAGCTCTGCTTCCCATTATGCCTGTCCCTGAGCTGTGCCTCCCATGATGCCTGTCATGTAACCTCTGCTCCGCCTCCCATGATGCCTTTCTTCCTCTGTGCTCTCCTTGTCCTGTTACCTGTGCTCTGCCTCCCATGATGCCTGGCATGTGACCTGAGCTCTGCCTCCTATGATGCCTGTCATGTGACCTGTGCTCTGCCTCCCATGATGCCTTTCTTCCTCTGTGCTGTCCTTGTCATGTAACCTGTGCTCTGCCTCCCATGATACCTTTCTTCCTCGGCGCTCTCCTTGTCATGTGACCTGTGCTCAGCCTCCCATAATGACTTTCTTCCGCTTTGCTCTCCTTGTCATGTAACCTGTGCTCTGCCTCCCATGATCCCTTTCTTCCACAGTCCTGTTCTTGTCATGTAACCTGTGCTCTGCCTCCTATGATGCCTTTCTTCCGCTGTGCTCTCCTTGTCATGTAACCTGTGCTCTGCCTCCCATGATGCCTTTCTTCCTCTGTGCTGTCCTTGTCATGGAACCTGTGCTCTGCCTTCCATGATGCCTGTCATGTGACCTGAGCTCTGCCTCCCTTGATGCCTTTCTTCTACTGTGCTCTCCTTGTCCTGTGACCTGAGCTCTGCCTCCCATGATGGCCGTCATGTGACCTGAGCTCTGCTTCCCATGATGCCTGTCCCTGAGCTGTGCCTCCCATGATGCCTGTCATGTAACCTCTGCTCCGCCTCCCATGATGCCTTTCTTCCTCTGTGCTCTCCTTGTCCTGTTACCTGTGCTCTGCCTCCCATGATGCCTGGCATGTGACCTGAGCTCTGCCTCCTATGATGCCTGTCATGTGACCTGTGCTCTGCCTCCCATGATGCCTTTCTTCCTCTGTGCTGTCCTTGTCATGTAACCTGTGCTCTGCCTCCCATGATACCTTTCTTCCTCGGCGCTCTCCTTGTCATGTGACCTGTGCTCAGCCTCCCATAATGACTTTCTTCCGCTTTGCTCTCCTTGTCATGTGACCTGTGCTCTGCCTCCCATGATGCCTTTCTTCCACAGTCCTGTTCTTGTCATGTAACCTGTGCTCTGCCTCCTATGATGCCTTTCTTCCGCTGTGCTCTCCTTGTCATGTAACCTGTGCTCTGCCTCCCATGATGCCTTTCTTCCTCTGTGCTCTCCTTGTCATGTGACCTGTGCTCAGCCTCCCATGATGACTTTCTTCCACAGTCCTGTTCTTGTCATGTAACCTGTGCTCTGCCTCCCATAATGCCTTTCTTCCTCTGTGCTGTTCTTGTCATGGAACCTGTGCTCTGCCTTCCATGATGCCTGTCATGTGACCTGAGCTCTGCCTCCCTTGATGCCTTTCTTCTACTGTGCTCTCCTTGTCCTGTAACCTGTGCTCTGCCTCCCATGATGGCTGTCCTGTGACCTGAGCTCTGCCTCCCATGATGGCCGTCATGTGACCTGAGCTCTGCTTCCCATGATGCCTGTCCCTGAGCTGTGCCTCCCATGATGCCTGTCATGTGACCTGAGCTCTGCCTCCCACGATGGCTGTCCTGTAACCTGTGCCCTGCCTCCCATGATGCCTGTCATGTGACCTGAGCTCTGCTTCCCATGATGCCTTTCTTCCGCTGTGCTCTCCTTGTCATGTAACCTGTGCTCTGCCTCCTATGATGCCTTTCTTCCACTGTGCTGTTCTTGTCATGTAACCTCTGCTCTGCCTCCCATGATGCCTTTCTTCTGCTGTGCTCTCCTTGTCATGTACCCTGTGCTCTGCCTCCCATGATGCCTTTCTTCCTCTGTGCTGTTCCTGTCATGTAACTTGTGCTCTGCCTCCCACGATGCCTTTCTTCCGCTGTGCTCTCCTTGTCATGTGACCTGTGCTCTGCCTCCCATGATGCCTTTCTTCCTCTGTGCTGTTCTTGTCATGTAACCTGTGCTCTGCCTCCCATGATGCCTTTCTTCCACTGTGCTGTTTCTGTCATGTAACCTGCATTCTGCCTTTCTGGCCGGTGTAAATCTTACTTCTGTTGTGCTGTCCTTGTCCTGTAACCTGTGCTCTGCCTCCCACGATGGCTGTCCTGTAACCTGTGCTCTGCCTCCCTTGATGCCTTTCTTCCTCTGTGCTCTCCTTGTCCTGTTACCTGTGCTCTGCCTCCCATGATGCCTTTCTTCTGCTGTGCTCTCCTTGTCCTGTAACCTGTGCTCTGCCTCCCATGATGGCTGTCCTGTGACCTGAGCTCTGTCTCCCATGATGGCCGTCATGTGACCTGAGCTCTGCTTCCCATGATGCCTGTCCCTGAGCTGTGCCTCCCATGATGCCTGTTCTGTGACCTGAGCTCTGCCTCCTATGATGCCTTTCTTCCTCTGTGCTCTCCTTGTCCTGTTACCTGTGCTCTGCCTCCCATGATGCCTGGCATGTGACCTGAGCTCTGCCTCCTATGATGCCTGTCATGTGACCTGTGCTCTGCCTCCCATGATGCCTTTCTTCCTCTGTGCTGTCCTTGTCATGTAACCTGTGCTCTGCCTCCCATGATACCTTTCTTCCTCGGCGCTCTCCTTGTCATGTGACCTGTGCTCAGCCTCCCATAATGACTTTCTTCCGCTTTGCTCTCCTTGTCATGTAACCTGTGCTCTGCCTCCCATGATCCCTTTCTTCCACAGTCCTGTTCTTGTCATGTAACCTGTGCTCTGCCTCCTATGATGCCTTTCTTCCGCTGTGCTCTCCTTGTCATGTAACCTGTGCTCTGCCTCCCATGATGCCTTTCTTCCTCTGTGCTGTCCTTGTCATGGAACCTGTGCTCTGCCTTCCACGATGCCTGTCATGTGACCTGAGCTCTGCCTCCCTTGATGCCTTTCTTCTACTGTGCTCTCCTTGTCCTGTAACCTGTGCTCTGCCTCCCATGATGGCTGTCCTGTGACCTGTGCTCTGCCTCCCATGATGGCCGTCATGTGACCTGAGCTCTGCTTCCCATGATGCCTGTCCCTGAGCTGTGCCTCCCATGATGCCTGTCATGTAACCTCTGCTCCGCCTCCCATGATGCCTTTCTTCCTCTGTGCTCTCCTTGTCCTGTTACCTGAGCTCTGCCTCCCATGATGCCTGGCATGTGACCTGAGCTCTGCCTCCTATGATGCCTGTCATGTGACCTGTGCTCTGCCTCCCATGATGCCTTTCTTCCTCTGTGCTGTCCTTGTCATGTAACCTGTGCTCTGCCTCCCATGATACCTTTCTTCCTCGGCGCTCTCCTTGTCATGTGACCTGTGCTCAGCCTCCCATAATGACTTTCTTCCGCTTTGCTCTCCTTGTCATGTGACCTGTGCTCTGCCTCCCATGATGCCTTTCTTCCACAGTCCTGTTCTTGTCATGTAACCTGTGCTCTGCCTCCTATGATGCCTTTCTTCCGCTGTGCTCTCCTTGTCATGTAACCTGTGCTCTGCCTCCCATGATGCCTTTCTTCCTCTGTGCTCTCCTTGTCATGTGACCTGTGCTCAGCCTCCCATGATGACTTTCTTCCACAGTCCTGTTCTTGTCATGTAACCTGTGCTCTGCCTCCCATAATGCCTTTCTTTCTCTGTGCTGTTCTTGTCATGGAACCTGTGCTCTGCCTTCCATGATGCCTGTCATGTGACCTGAGCTCTGCCTCCCTTGATGCCTTTCTTCTACTGTGCTCTCCTTGTCCTGTAACCTGTGCTCTGCCTCCCATGATGGCCGTCATGTGACCTGAGCTCTGCCTCCCATGATGGCCGTCATGTGACCTGAGCTCTGCTTCCCATGATGCCTGTCCCTGAGCTGTGCCTCCCATGATGCCTGTCATGTGACCTGAGCTCTGCCTCCCACGATGGCTGTCCTGTAACCTGTGCCCTGCCTCCCATGATGCCTGTCATGTGACCTGAGCTCTGCTTCCCATGATGCCTTTCTTCCGCTGTGCTCTCCTTGTCATGTAACCTGTGCTCTGCCTCCTATGATGCCTTTCTTCCACTGTGCTGTTCTTGTCATGTAACCTCTGCTCTGCCTCCCATGATGCCTTTCTTCTGCTGTGCTCTCCTTGTCATGTACCCTGTGCTCTGCCTCCCATGATGCCTTTCTTCCTCTGTGCTGTTCCTGTCATGTAACTTGTGCTCTGCCTCCCATGATGCCTTTCTTCCGCTGTGCTCTCCTTGTCATGTGACCTGTGCTCAGCCTCCCATGATGACTTTCTTCCTCTGTGCTGTTCTTGTCATGTGACCTGTGCTCTGCCTCCCATGATGCCTTTCTTCCTCTCTGCTGTTCCTGTCATGTAACCTGTGCTCTGCCTCCCATGATGCCTTTCTTCTGCTGTGCTCTCCTTGTCATGTAACCTGTGCTCTGCCTCCCATGATGACTTTCTTCCACAGTCCTGTTCTTGTCATGTAACCTGTGCTCTGCCTCCCATGATGCCTTTCTTCCTCTGTGCTCTCCTTGTCATGTAACTTGTGCTCTGCCTCCCATGATGCCTTTCTTCCTCTGTGCTGTTCTTGTCATGGAACCTGTGCTCTGCCTTCCATGATGCCTTTCTTCTGCTGCGCTCTCCTTGTCATGTAACTTGTGCTCTGCCTCCCATGATGCATTTCTTCCACAGTCCTGTTCTTGTCATGTGACCTGTGCTCTGCCTCCCATGATGCCTTTCTTCCTCTGTGCTGTTCCTGTCATGTAACTTGTGCTCTGCCTCCCATGATGCCTTTCTTCCTCTGTGCTGTTCTTGTCATGTAACCTGTGCTCTGCCTCCCATGATGCCTTTCTTCCACTGTGCTGTTTCTGTCATGTAACCTGCATTCTGCCTCCCATGATTCTTTTCTTCGGCATTGCTGTCCTTGTCATGTAACCTGTGCTCTGTGTGAAAGGAGGCCTCTTTTTGCATGGTGACCCCCCCACTTTTTGCCTGATGTTGATGTGTTCTAGAAGTTGGTAGTGCCCAGGGTCCCTGCTAAGCAGGTACCCTGGGCATGAGCTCTTTCACTAAATCTGTTGTTATGCTTGGCACAATTGGATACACATTATCACTGTAAGACCCTAGTTAGTGGGTACACCAGTACCCAGGGCATGAGGTATTAAGGGTAGGCCACTGAGGGCAGCAGCACTGATTGTGCCACCCTCAAAGGCCCTGCACCCCCACATGAACCCAGCACTGCCATTGCAGGCTGACTGTACTGGGGCAAACCTAAAAAGGCAAACTCGACATGGCACACTCCCTGTGTGCCGTGTCCACCCTACAATGCATATGTTATGGGTAAGTCACCCCTCTAGCAGACCTTCCAGCTCTAAGGCAGGGTGCACCATACTATATGTAAGTTGCATGAGCAATATGCCCTCACTGTGCCCTTGCCAAACCTGGGACATAGTGAGTGAACAGAGCAGCCATTTAAAGTACATGTGGACACTGGACACTGGGCAAACACGAGTTCCCTAGCTACATGATGACCACTCTGCACCTGGGGTTGTTTGGTATCAAACAACTCAGGATGATACATCCAAACTGATATCAGTATTGGATGTATCCCTAAATTTACCCAGGGGCTCACCTTAGAGGTGCTCCCTGCAAAAACTAACCTAACTGGCATGGTTGCTGACTGGTTCCATCCAGCCTGCTACATCCAGGCAGCCAATATACAAACCCTGGGGAGAGCCATGGCTCTCTATTTTTTAAAACAATGCCCTTCCTGGGTGGAGGAGCTAACGCCCCCTCACTCAGGAATTTGAACTTTCCTGGCAGTAAGCCAGGGCTACCACCCTTGAAACTCAAGCTCCAGGCCTGCTGATAGCAGCAGATGGCTTCTCCCTTTGTCAACTGGCACTTTTGGTGGGAGCAAAGACGGGAAACTACACAAAGAGGTAGGAGGAGGGGTCTCACTGAGCATTCACCACCCCAGGGGCTTGCAGGCGAAGTGGACTCTCCATTTAATTCCCTCCATGTTGGATAGCAGCAAAGTAGCTGATGAGTTTTAGGGCAGTGACCCTTCCCACAGGAAGTGGTCACTGTAGTGGTTGTAGCCACCCAAGGGTAACTGTCCCATTGGATACTACCAGGTTCCCCCTAAAACGCCCATTAAATTCAGTATTTAGTGGGCTCCCCTAGACCAAGAAATCAGATCCATCAGGAAGAAAAGAAGATGGCACCAAAGAACCAAACAGGAGGAGAACAGAGGACCCACTTCACCAGAAGAGGCTCCAAGACCCCTACTTGCTGCACCAGAGTCCCAACAATCACGCTGTGGAGGAGCTGACCACTGGGCCGACTTTAAAAGACCCAAAGGACCTACAGGCTTTGCAAACAGCATGAGATCTCCCTCCTGAGTGGAGGGCACCATTCAAGAAGCAAAAGAAACCAGCAAGAACCAGGAGCCAGCAAGAACCAGCAAGCCGGTGAAGGGTCACTTCACTGACCAGACGATATCTCTGCAACCAGAAGTTGTAGCTGGACCGAATGACACACCAACAACAGCCTAGACGAGTCCTACAAGTGTGCCAACATTGGTAGAACTGCGCCCTCCCATGGACGGGTTATGCCAGTACCTCAGATACTCGTCAGTGGACGTCAGACAACAACAAAAACAGCTCATCCAGAGCTGGAACTGGACCAGGAGAAAGCCCCAGTCAAGGGACTTCAGGAAAACCTTGGACCTCCCACCACAGCATCCTCGCTGTCCTGCAAGACCCACGAAAGAAGACTTGCCTCCAGCTCCAAAGGGTTCCATTGGACACAGCATCCAAGACCTCCAATTCACCCTGCATCCCACTGCCCTGAGCCCTGCATTGCGGAACCTGCTGTGTGCCCTGGGTCCTTAACCCCTTGAAACCTCCACAGCCCAAGGAGACCCAAAGACACCTCCTTTAAACCTGCAAACCAGCTCCTTTTCCAGGTGGCCCCTCCAAGTGGCCCTGTGCCAAGAGACTTCCTATCACTGCTTCCGCCGAAACAGAGAGCTGCAGAGACTCTCCAGCTGGCATGGTGTGCCCACCAACCTCATCAACCATCCGGCAAAAGAAGAGACTGGTAACTTACCTGTGTGATTTTATAAGCATTTTTCTAGGTGGCCTTCCATTGATTCCTTGTGGTGCGTAATTACGCACAGAAAGACTAACTTTCTTAAACTTTGAAAAATCATAACCCAAAAAGTACTTAACACATCTTAACCATTTTGATCTTAAAAATGATATAAAAGGCTGAAGTATTGTTATAAATTATGGTCCTGAGTTATTCATTGAGTGTGTGTGGTGCATGATTGGATTTGTGAGTACAGCAAATACTTAGCACATCTCCTGGATTAGCCTAACTTCTCAACCAGCTATCTTAAAAATTGGAGCATTAGGTGATCTAATTTTTACCTCTGGAAACCGTGTGGTTGCCTCGACCCCGCATAGTGTGCCTAGCTTTGCACACTACATAGAGGTCCAGCCTACTACATTTAGTGTATCAGTGGTGGGATAAAGACTTTGCATTTGCTGATACCACTTTTTCAATTGTGTGAAGACATGAATAACTCTCTAGATTGTCTTTAGGTACTTTATTTTTGATTTTTTTAATTGACTAACATTTTTTTACAAATTAAAAAAAAAAATGTGAGGGCCCTAGTTAGGTTCCTACAACTCTAGAAAAAAGTTTTTAAAAGTAATTTTTGCGAGCCTCCTTGCGCCGGAACACTCCCTTTGCATACATGATGCCTGGTGCAGGCATAATGTGGCACAAAGGGATGCATTGCGCCACTTTGTAGATATGGTGTGGCGTTTTTGCCAATCTGAAAAATAAAGCGCACAATGGCACAAGGCCATCCTTAGATTTTGGTCATGTAGTCATAGAAAGTACTTGTTGAAACAGACCTTGGGCATCAGAATCTTCTATAGAGTTTGCTCAGTAACTGTTTGTGCTTGAAGTGTTTGCCGAGCTCTAGAGGCAGGGCGTGGTCCGGGACCTCAGCCAGTAAGGTAGCTGAATATAGGTGAACAGAAGATTCTGGAGATAAAGGGAATCCAGAGGCTACTTTCCCTCATCATGGAGCGAAAGGGGCAAGGCGATGACCAGGAGATCACTCCTCTTGTGAGAGAAGAAATATTCAAGGATAGAGCCTTGTGCAAAAGCCAAGGTGAATCTACCAATGTGGTATTTCTGTGAGCACCTGTGCAGTGAAGCTGCCAGTGCTGGTGTGATGCAGCTGCCAGAGTTGATGGGGTGAAGCTGCCAGTGCTGGTGGGGTGCAGCAGCCAGTGCTGGTGAGGTGCAGCAGCCAGTGCTGGTGAGGTGCAGCAGCCAGTGCTGGTGAGGTGCAGCAGCCAGTGTTGGTGTAGTATAGCTGCCAGTACTGGTGTGGTTCAGCTGCCAGTGCTGGTGTGGTTCAGCTGCCAGTGCTGGTGAGGTGCAGCAGCCAGTGTTGGTGTAGTATAGCTGCCAGTACTAGTGTGGTTCAGCTGCCAGTGCTGGTGTGATGCAGCTGCCAGTGCTGGTGAGGTGCAGCTGCCAGTGCTGGTGAGGTGCAGCTGCCAGTGTTGGTGAGGTGCAGCTGCCAGTGTTGGTGAGGTGCAGCTGGCAGTGTTGGTGAGGTGCAGCTGCCAGTGTTGGTGTGGCACAGCTGTCAGTGTTGGTCAATCAATCAGAGGGTTTGTGTAGCAGGGCTCATCACCCGTGAGGGTCTCAAGACGCTTGGGGAATGAAGGGGGGAGGAAGGATCAGTCGAAGAGCCAGGTCTTAAGGTTCTTCCTGAACTGAGACAGAGAGGGGGATTACCATAGGTGGATGGGGAGGGTGTTCCAGGTCTTGGCGGCGATGTGGGAGAAGGATCTTCCTCTGGCTGTGGTTTTCCAGATGTGGGGGACCTTGGCAAGGGGCTGTTGGGCAGAGCGGAGTTCTCTGGCGGGAGTGTAGAAGGTGTCTGTGGTTGAGGTACGCTGGTCCGGCGTCGTGTAGGGCCTCGTAGGCGTGCGTCAGGAGCTTAAAGGTGATTCTTTTTTGCTGATTGGCAACCAGTGTAGGTCTCTCAGGAGGGCGAAGTTGTGGCTGCTGTCAGGCATTCTTGATCATTGGGCAGAGGCGTTTTGGATGCGTTGTAGTCTTCTCTGGGTCTTGGCGGTGGTTCCGGCATAGAGAGCATTGCCGTAGTCGAGTCGGCTGCTGACAAGGGCCAGAGTGACTGTCCTTCTGGTTTCGGTGGGGATCCATTTGTAGATCTTTCGGAGCATGCACAGGGTGTGGAATCAGCCTGATGGCACATCGCTCACCTGTTAGTCCATTGAGAGCGATGAGTCTAAGATGACGGCGAGGTTGCGGGCGCTGTCGGTGGGGTGGGAGCGTTTACGAGTGCGGAGGGCCACCAAGAGTCGTTCCAGGCAGAAGTTGTGGAGCCGAGGATGTCTTGTCTGAGTTCAGTTTGAGGCAACTATCTTTCATTCAGGCGGTGACTGCTTTCATTCCTTCGTGGAAATTGTTTTTGGCTGTAGTCAGGTTGTTGGTGGGGGAGACTATCAGTTGGGTGTCATCGGCATAGGAGACGATGTTGCGTGCATGACTTCTGACAATGGCAGCTAGTGGGGTCATGTAGAGGGTGGGACTCAGAGAGGATCCTGGGGGGATGCTGCAGTTGATCTTGGTGGCTTCCGAGAGAAAGGGGGGACGTTGGACCCTCTGTGTTCTGCCAGTGAGGAACGAGGAGAGCCATAGCAGTGCTGAGTCTCGGATGCCGGTGTCGTGGAGATGGGTGCGTAGTGTGTCGTGAGGGACTGTGTCAAAGGCGGCAGACAGATCCAGGAGGATAAGGGCAACGGTTTTGCCTCGGTCAAGGAGGGTGCAGATGTTGTCTGCCGAGGTGAGGAGGGCGGTCCCGAGGGGTCCAGGATGTTGTTGGTTTCCAGGAAAGTGGTGAGTTATTTGTTGACTGCCTTCTCAATGACTTTGGCCAGAAAGCGGAGTAGGAAGATGGGCCAGTAGTTCTTTAGGTCTGTCGGGACAGCAGTGGGTTTCTTCAGTAGAGGCTTGTTCTCTGCCTGTTTCCAACTCTGAGGGAAGGTGGCAGATTCGAAGGAGTGATTGATGGTATTCCGGAGTTGCTGTGCGATGATGTTGCTTGCTGTGGTGAAGATGTGGTGAGGGCAGGGGTCGGTGGGAGCTCCTGAGTGGATGGTTGCCATGATGTAGTGAGTTTCTGTGTCAGTGATGATGTTCCAGGGGAGGAGGGTTGAGGGGGTGGGGATGCTTCGGTTGATGGGCTGGTGGTGAGAGTCAGGGGGGTCCCTGGGTGGTGAAGCTGTCATAAATGTCTGCGATCTTGCGATGGAAATAGTTGGCGAGGTTCTTGCAATGAGGGGATGTTGGTGGAGTTGGTGTTGTGCAGCTGCCAGTGTTGGTGCAGCTGCCAGTGCTGGTGCTGTGCATTTGCCAGTGTTGGTGGGCATTAGCCAGCATTTGCAGAGGAAGGACCTCCCCAGACAACCAGTACTTGTTAGGCAGACCTTTGTTTCGCTCTTGTGGTCAATGTGTCACCGCCACCTTAAACAATTGTTTCTTTAAGAAGACATTCTTTCCTCACACCACGTTCCCTCACAGAGACACAGAACACCTTAGTCAGATCACACACCACCCTCCTGCACATGACACAACAACAAAGCCACATACATAGTGGAGTGCTGTCTCCCCAACAAGACACACAACCTTCCCTCACAGAACTAGGAGACAGCACTAGTTAAAGGGTAAAACATCCACACACAATACACAGTTATGTAGCTATAGTACCCATACTTCGGGTACTTTCATCTGCAGATTCCTCAACTTTTGAATATTCCAGACACCATATTTGATCTGGAAACTTTAATGCCCTTCCACATTGACTGGTGGCACTGACTATGTGTCGATGCCAAAAGCAACATAATTACAATGTCATCAGAGCCATAAAGCACCCACCCCAGCCTGTAAATGCCAGTTCCTTTTTTTGTGCACCTTTGATGCAGATCCTTGATACTCCAATAAGTAGTGCTTTCAACATTTCTTACAATGCTAAAGTGTCAGAGGATGCATTACCACCCTAGAAAAAAGTGGGATGATGTAGGAAGCTGGCTCTGTATACACTATATCAAAATGAGATATAGGCCCCCATTATGACAATGGCGTTAGAAACCGCCTACTGCCGCGGCCATTCTGGCAGATGGTGGTAAGGTGGCACTGCTACCACCAGCAGCGCCA
Organism: Pleurodeles waltl; assembly: GCF_031143425.1. NCBI lineage: Eukaryota > Metazoa > Chordata > Amphibia > Caudata > Salamandridae > Pleurodeles > Pleurodeles waltl. The sequence goes on from NC_090447.1 coordinate 1,192,156, forward strand.
CACCAGTAGAAAGCTGCCAGCCGTATTATGACAAATAATACAACCTAGTGGTGTTCTGCTGGCAGGTGCCGCTTGCGGTAGTAGCACCCCTTCCCGCCCCCTGCCGGAAGACCCCCTGGATCAAGTTAAGTCGGGTTTCCGAGAGGGGAGGGGAGGGGAGTGTTGTGTGTGTTGGGGGGGTGCATGGATGTGTGAGTGTGTGTGAATGCAAGTGTGTGTTTAGTTTTGTTTGCGTGTGTATGAATGTGTGTGAGTGCGTGTATGAATGGTAATGTGAATGCATGTCTGTGTGTAAGTATGGATGTGTGCGTGAATGAATGAATGCACGCGTGTATGAGTGCGTGTGTGTGTATGGGGGAGCATGGTTGTGGGGGGATGTTTGGGGGCAAGGGGGTCTCCTATCGGTGACAGAAAAGGAATTCTCTGTCACTGATAGGGCCTACCACAATGGTTCTCGTGGCATTACGAACGCCACGGAAACCATGGCGGTAGGCAGGGTCATGATACCGGCGGCGGCACAATGGTGGCCGCTGGGCTAGAGATTATCTCAAGCCGGCGGCTGCTACCACCATGGCGGTCGGAGTGGTACATTGGCGGATTGGCTTCAGCCAACCCGTCAATTTCATAATGTGGCGGTAAGTACTGCCAGCCTGTTGGTGGTACTACCGCCACATTACCTCCGACAGCTGTGGTCATATTGACCCCCTTAGTGTGCACAGGCCAGGGGTTCCCCAAGAGGCTTGACAGAGGCAATAATAGATAATACTCATAATCTATTTGTGGTAGTGTGGTTGATCAGCTAGGCTTATCAGAGGGTATTGTTAAGGATTTGTAGTACACACACAAGCAATAAGTGAAAACACACACTCAGTGACTTAACACCAGGCCAATAGGTTTTTATACAGAAAAATATTATTTTGTTTATTTTTAGAACCACAAGATTCATTTAGCAGATAAGTACCTTAAATGAAAGGTACTTTCCATAATAATAGTTGAGACTTTGAATAGATTCAATATTGTACGCATTTTTCATTAAAATGGCAAAAAGCTATTTTAAAAGTGGGCACAGTGCAATTTTCAACAGTTCCTGAGGGAGGTAAGTACAATACAGTTTCAGAAGTTAGTACCACACTTACGGGTTCAATCTCTGGGACATAGGTAGCCCACTGTTCGGGGTTCAAGGCAACCTCAAGCACCCATCACCAGCAACACAGGGCTGGTCAGGTGCAGAGGTCAAACAGGGGCCAAAATAACATGGGCGCCTATGGAGATAGGGGGTACACCGGTTCCAGTCTGCTTGCAGGTAAGTACCTGCATTGTCAGAGGGCAGACCAGGGAGGTTTGGAGGAGTACTGGGGGGGCCCCAAGTAGGCACAAAAATTACACCCTCAGCGGCACGGGGGCGGCCGTGTGCAGTGTGCATACAGGGCATTGGGTTCTCAATCGAACTCTATGGAGGGACCCGGGGGGGGGGGGGGGGTCATCTAGGCACTACAGGCAGGCCACAGGGGGGCCTCTCAGGCAAGCCACAGACTGAACAGTGAGGGCCACCTGCTGGTCGTTACTGCACCTGTGGTCGGTCTCCCACAGGCCTGGGAGCTGCGGCTGCAGTGCTTCTCCATGCGTCGGATATCTTCGTCCTGGGCAGTCGCGGCCAGGGAGGTCCTCGGGATTCCCTCTGTAGCTGTTGTTATGGGGGTGCAGGGAGGTCAGCCCAGGGTGGACATGTCATTGGAGTCGCCTGGGGGTCTCGCTGGATAGTTGGTTTCTCTGGACATGGGCCAGGGGCGTTGGGTGCCGAGTAGTGGGCCCTCACGCTTCTGGAGTGAGGTGGGAGTCCCTTTAAAGATGGATGTCTTTTCTTTTGATTGGGCAAAGCCGCTGCCCACGGAAGTTCTTGGTCCTCGGTGATGCAGGCAGTCCCCTTGAGGCTTTTCAGGGGTCGCTGGTCCTGTAGAACGTGTCGCTTTTCAGTTGTAAGATCTTTGAAGCAGGAGACAGGCCGGTAGGACTGGGGACAAGACAGTTGTCTCCTTTTCTTCTCTGTGGGGTTTTCAGCTCAGCAGTCCTTCTTGTGAGGTGGCCAGGAATCTGAAGAGCTGGGTTCAGGGTCACCACTAAATACTAAATTTAGGGGTGTGTTAGAGTTATAGGGCAGTAGCCAATGGCTACTGTCCCTGAGGGTGGCTACACCCTCCTTGTTCCCACTCTGTTTGGGGAGGGCAGCCCATCCCTATCCCTAATGGTCCTAATCCTCCAAAGCAAGAGGGAGAACTTCTCAAGGAGGGGGGTCACTTCAGCACTGGTCACCTTAGGGGTGGACCTGGCTGAGGGGGTGACTCCTCCTTGTTTTTCTCGTTATCCCTCGGGACTTGCTGCCAAAAGTGGGGGTTCATCCGAGGGGGGGGGCATCATCACTAGCTGGGGTGCCCTGGGGCATTGTAACATCAGGCTTGAGCTTTTGAGGCTCACCGCCAGGTGTTACGGTTCCTGCAGGGGGAGGCGTGCATCACCTCTACCCAGAACAGGCTTTGTTTTTGTTTCTGACCATAGAGTGCACAAAGGCACTTCCCATCCCCCCCCCCCCCCCCCCCCCCCCATGTGGTCAGAAACTTGTCTGGAAGTGGCAGGCTGGCACAGACCAGTCAGCCTTGCACTAGCAGTTGGGCTAACATACAGAGGGCATCTCAATAAATCCCACACTGGCATCAGTGTGGGTTTATTGTGCTGAGACGTTTGATACTAAACTTCCCAGTATTCATTGTAGCTATTATGGTGCTGTGGAGTTCGTACTGACAAACTCCCAGACCATACACACAGTATGGCTACCCTGCACTCACAATGTCTAAAAATGGACTTAGACAGTGTAGGGGCATAGTGCTCATGCAGCTATGCCCTCAACTGTGGTATAGTGCACCGTGCCTTAGGGCTGTAAGGCCTGATAGAGAGGTGACTTACCTATGCCACAGGCAGTGGTTTGTAGGCATGGCACTCTGAGGGGAGTGCCATGTTGACTTTGTCTTTTCTCCCCACCAGCACACACAAGCTGCAAAGCAGTGTGCATGCACTGAGTGAGGGCTCCTTGAGGGTGGCATTTTACATGCTGCAGCCCTTAGGGACCTTCCCTTGCCACAGGGCCCTTGGTACCATGGGTACCTTTTACAACAGATTTAACAGTGTGCCAGGGCTGTGCCAATTGTGGAAACAAACGTACAGTTTTAGGGAAAGAACACTGTTGCTGAGGCCTGGTTAGCAGGGTCCCAGCACACTGCCAATCAAAGATGGCATCAACACTTAGGCAAAAAGTGGGGGGTGACCATGCCAACAGTGGCATTTTCCTTCAGAAGCAAAGAGCTTCATGGCCAGGAACAAGTATGATTGACAGGTTAAACTATGATCCCGGCCTTGCTTGAGATCACCTGGATCTCCAGCTTTGACATCAAGAGAAGACAGACAGAATTACAAGAAGTTGAGACATGGCGGGGACAAGCATAAAAGTGGAAAGCATTTGCATATGGCCTTACGCCAGCATGGTTCCCCTCATCACCATTCACCTCCTTCATGCCTCAGGCCCCCTTGGCACCCATGTGTTTGGGTCCACATCTGGTATCTTCGATGGCTATAACTGGACTGATGCCTGCCCCTTCACTGAAGCCTCTTCCTCCACTGAAACCTCTTTGTTAGAAATGGGTGTCTCTAGTTGACAGAGGGATACACCCTTGTCCAAGTAGGGACCATAATCCTAGTCAGGGTAAGTCACATCACAATCCAAATTAACCTGTGCCCACCCTCTGGTAACTTGGCACTGAGCAGTCAGGCTTAACTTAGAAGGCAATGTGTAAAGTATTTGTGCAATAACTCATACAGTAACACAGAGAAAACACCACAAAAACACACCACACATGTTTAGAAAAATAAATGATATTTATCTGAATAAAATAAGGTCAAAAGAACAAAGATTCAATAATCACAAGTTAAAATATACCGCTTTTGAAAGGTTTAAAAGAGTCTCAATCCTTGGAAATCAATAGTTGTTTCTTTGTAACACACAGTACCTGGGATGTGTAAAAAATAACTATGCACGGGGACTGCAGAGGAGGAGATGTGTGGAAAAATAAGGTGTTGCATCGGATTTTTCAGCGTGGCACAGACGATGCGTCATTTCTTTCCATGCTGCAAGGGGTTGTGTTGTTTTTCAGGCTTACAGTCTTGGTTCCCCACTGCAATACCAGGATATTTTGATGCCCAGGGACTCTGCGTTGAAAATGCTTGATGCACTGGTACAAGGAGCAGGCGCTGCATTGATCCGATAGGCGATGCGTCAAAATTTTCCATTGCAAGGCAGGTGCTGCATAAAATTTTCCATCAGGAAGTTGGTGCTGCGTCGTTCCCGTCGGCTGTGCAGCTATTTCCCAGCCGCGATGCAGGCTTTGCGTGGATTTCTGCAGGTGTTGCGTTCATTTTTGACTCACAAGGATTTCCTTGAAAAGGGGAAGTCTTGCTGGCCCGATATTTCAGAAACGGGAGGCAAGCTCAATCCAAGCCCTTTGAGAGCACTTTAGGGGTAGGGAGGGTCCTAGCAGAGTCAGAGGCCAGCAGGGCAGCAAGGCAACAAGCAGGGCAGCGGTCCTTTTCAGCAAAGCAGTCCAGATGAGTCCTTTGGGCAGCCAGGCAGTTCCTCTGACAGAGTGCAGATGTAGGTCCAGAAGTGTCTGATTTGGTGGGGTCAGAGACCCAGTTTATATACCCAAAAATGCCTGTGAAGTGGGGGAATCTTCAAAGAGTGGTTTTGAAGTGCACAAGTTCCCCTTTCAGCCCAGTCCTGTCTGCCAGGATCCCTATGGGGGGTTATTAGTCCTTTGTGTGAGGGCAGGCCACTGGCCTTTGAAATGTAAGTGTGAGCCACTCCACCCTTCCTGCCCAGGAAGACCCATTCTGTATGCAGATGTGACTGAGTGTCCTATGTTTATGGTTGTCTTGGTGAATGCACAAGGGAAGCAGTCAAACAGCACAGACCAGATGTGGATTGGAGACAGGCTGTGAGGCACAGATGGCAGTAAGTGCATAGAAATGCTCACTTTCTAAAAGTGGCATTTCTATAATAGTAATATTCAATCCAACTTCACCAGTAAGAGGGATTTTCTATTACCAGTCTGGCAATACAAATCAGAACATGACTACTCCTTCCATATCAGAATCTACCACTTCAGAGTATATGAGGGCAATTCTCATGCTAGTCTATGAGAGGAGCAGTCCTCACAGGTGCTACTTATGTGGGTGGCACCATCAGTGCTGCAGGCCCACTTGTGGCATTTCATTTACAGCCCCTGGACACATGTAGTGCAGTTTACTAGGGAGCTAAAGGTTAATTAAATATACCAACTGGGTAGGAAATAATGTTACCATGTTTAGGGGAGAGTGCATATGCACTTTAGCACTGGACAGCAGACAGTGTTAAAGTGTGCAGAGTCCTAAAATCAGCAAAAACAGTATTAGAAAAATGGAGGAAGGGAGGCAAAAAGTTGGGGGATGATCACCCTAAGGTTGTCAGGTCTACCACTCTTCCTCCACTGATGTGGGCACCTGCAGTCCCTTCAGCGCCATCGGATTCACTAGTGGCACCGATCTGGACACAGGTCTTGAATAATGAGTCCTCACAGATCCAGAAGAGAGGCCCGGTGTCTCTATGAGGAACAATCATATAGATCCGCTGAATTGGCCACACATGGCATTGTTGATAGGAATTCTGGCACCCTGGATATTCAGAGAAACGGATTAAGATGATGAGCCATCTCAGTCTTTGGCAGCCACTTATCAATACTTAGGTGATGCCTGTGTGATAGATGCCTCCCCAGAACTGGAAATGTTCAGCCCCACAGGACCTCCTCCTACAGAAGTAACCTGAGTGTCAGAAAGGTGGCAGAACATTGGAACAACCTCTCCTATCAACAGAGTCCAAATCAGATAATCTGATAGTAGGTCTTCAATCATCTGCTCAAATATCAGAACCCCATCTGCCTTCGAATGAAGCTTGGTTAGACCCAATTGGAGCAGCTTTGGAGAGCCCATCACAGTTTCTGTTAACAGGACCACAACTAGAAGATACTGTCCTGCTCCCAGAGACCCTAACTTCCTGCCTGTTCACCCTTCACCAGAGAATCAAGTGACTCAAGCCTCCTGTTCCACAGAGCTTCTCCGGTTCCTTTCCCGCAGCCCCAGCAGGTAGAGAATATAAGACGTTTAAGGCTATGGGTAGAAAGCATTCAGCAGGCAGGTTATCAATAAACTCCCTCAATGCCACCTGCCTTTTAGGTCACTACACTCATGCCCTCTAGGACATGGTGAACCTGGTGACAAATAACCTGGTGGAACACCTGCAGGGGCTTGTCCTGAGGCAGATACAAGATGCTAAGGTGGCAGCCCATCAGATTATCCAGTCTGGGCTGGATTCAGCAGATGCTGTGTCTACAGCTGTTCGATGTTTGGTGGCTCTTAACCATCATGCCTGGCTCAGAAATTATGGCTTCACCTCAACAAAGCAGATTCTGCACATCAGTTCTAGAGCTAAGAGTGATTGTTTTAGCCCTCAAGGCAATCCTCCCGTCCTTCATGGTCGTTCGGTCCAGATCTTGACACACAATATGTCGGCAATGTGGTATACCAGCAAACGGGGAGGGGTAGCTCTGTTGGGAAGCCCTAAGACTTTGGTCTGATGTTTGACTGGTAACGAAGCCTCTGGCAGGACCACAGAAGTGACCGCCTCAGCCAATGTCATGATGGCGACCCCGAATGACATCTCCACCCAGAAGTGCTTCAAAAATTCTTCGCCCCCTAAATAGATTTGTTTGCCACTCACATCAACATGCATTTCCTTAAGTGCTGTGCCCTCCACTATTTGTTATGAAGCACTATGGGGCATATTTAGGTTAAAAATTGAGTTTTCTTCTTCATTATGTTTCTTCTCATGCCCTTAATTTCCCGGGTTCTAAGGAAGATGATTCACTAAGAAGGGTCCCAATTGAACTTCATCGTCCCAGTGTCCCAGCTGTGCTTCAGCTCTGACTCTGCACTGGCTGTGCTTCGGCTCTGACTCTGCACTGGCTGTGCTTCGGCTCTGACTCTGCACTGGCTGTGCTTTGGCTCTGACTCTGCACTGGCTGTGCTTCAGCTCTGGCTCTGACTCTGCACCGACTGTGCTTCAGCTCTGGCTCTGCACTAGCTGTGCTTCGGCTCCGCTCCGCTCTGCTTCAGCTCTGGCTCTGCACTGACTCTGCACTGGCTGTGATTCAGCTCTGGCTCTGACTCTGCACTGGCTGTGATTCAGCTCTGACTCTGCACTGGCTGTGATTCAGCTCTGACTCTGACTCTGCACTGGCTGTGCTTCAGCTCTCGCTCTGACTCTGCACTGGCTGTGCTTCGACTCTGACTCTGCACTGGCTGTGCTTCAGCTCTGGCTCTGACTCTGCACTGGCTGTGCTTCAGCTCTGGCTCTGACTCTGCACTGGCTGTGCTTCAGCTCTGGCTCTGACTCTGCACTGGCTGTGCTTCGACTCTGGCTCTGACTCTGCACTGGCTGTGCTTCGACTCTGGCTCTGACTCTGCACTGGCTGTGCTTCAGCTCTGGCTCTGACTCTGCACTGGCTGTGCTTCAGCTCTGGCTCTGACTCTGCACTGGCTGTGCTTCAGCTCTGGCTCTGACTCTGCACTGGCTGTGCTTCAGCTCTGGCTCTGACTCTGCACTGGCTGTGCTTCAGCTCTGGCTCTGACTCTGCACTGGCTGTGCTTCAGCTCTGGCTCTGACTCTGCACTGGCTGTGCTTCCGCTCTGGCTCTGACTCTGCACTGG